>NC_090929.1:461863581-463193165 GCF_040938575.1 Ambystoma mexicanum
CCTAAACCAGGTCTGACCCAACCAAAAATAATGGCACTGTTATACCTGGCATTTGTAAACATTCTCAGGGGAAAGGACTGTACGATCTTGAAGGAACAGAAGTCGCAACGATGGGCCCAGTCAGTCTCCAAAATCCACTGACTAACTCCAAAGCAAAGCACTCAGTGCCTGCTAAAAATCTGTTGGCTGAGTGGAGGGAAAATAATGTAATATTATTGAAGAGAGGGCCCCCCTCCTCCCCATGAACATGACAGCCCGAAGAGTCAAGAACGCACGAAGCAACTCATTATTCACACAACCCCCAGGAGCATCAGTGACTGACACGTGTGCAGAGAGATATTCTCTCAGACAGCCATTCCAACCTTATCCAGTCAATGTCTTTATGGATAGATATGTTTCAATAGTGGTCTTGGACTCAAATGCCATGATGAATAACGTTCACTAAATGCAGAGAAATCACTGTACTGACGTCATTAGTGACACCACGACATAGCCACGTTAGTCATGAATTACACTCACAACCGTGTTCAGCTTACATAAACACACACTCGTATACACAAAGAACATGCTTACACAGTTCTGTAGCTAGATGACAGATACGTATACATAATGTCAAAGCCTTTATTCATTTTCTCATTAGCAAAGTGCAGAAACGCAGAACACAAGGCAATGAAGAGAAGCAGAACAAGATTGCAGATGCTTATGGCAACTAACCCTATGGAACTACAGGATCATAGAAGGAGCCTGGCAGGAACGAGTAGGACTAACCCATAGGAGATATAGCACTATATAAGTGTGCAGAGATCATAGTATAAGTCCAATGAAAATCACACAAGGCCTGAAGCCGCAGGACAGGAGACAAGGGGGAGCAGACCCAGTCTGCACAAAGCGGGAAGGCCAGGGCCCACAGCCAAGGTCAAAAGACAAGCATCACATTCCAAACTAAAAATGACAATTAGCTACCTGCAGAAACACAGAATACATTCTCATATTTACAGACCAGAAGAGCTCGATTGTCTGGTCCACAACCACGTGATGTGGCCGAGCTAGACAATGGGTATTCACCCACAGTGGGAAGGTGAACAGTTCTCAGCAACCCAGATGAGAAGTGAAACATGAACAAGTTAACAATGTTGCAACGTGGAAAGCTCTCTCATAGGCAAACGCAGTGTTGCTACCAGATACAGTGGGGACACATAGTCATTTCACATCACCTTGGAGAGGTGCACAGAGGGCTGAGAACCAAACTGGGTTCCAGACCTTAAGAGACTGGTTATAGCCAACCAGAGGACAGAAATCCATGGGTGGGTGGCAGGGGGCAAGGCCCAATGGTAATCCTGTGACCCTGCAAAAATGTAATAGATAGTTACTTGGGGATGGGGCAGGCCAGCCATCTGACATGAAAGGACCAATAGAGGGAAACGTATATGGGCCATCTACACGGTATACCACTCTGAGCACCCAATGAACATGAGTGATAGGTTTTAGAGAAGAAGCATGTGAAACGGCCAGCTCAATATTGCCATCTGTCTGGTTGGCCCATTATAGGGATGGTCTGCACAAGGACTGTAGATCTTTTGTAGATCAGATGAAAAATTTCGTCAGTGGCAGTTATGACATCATTTTTTCCTTTGAGGACGTGCTGGCCGCTATTAAATTTAGCAAGCCTGGTAAAGACCCTGGTCCTGATGGCCTCAGGCCAGAAATCTTTATTTGGTCCCAGAATGGTGGGCCTCGCTTTTGGTGAAAGCATTTCATTCAATTGCCTCCTCTTTGTCTCTTCCCCCATCCTGGATCAAGAGTATTATTAAGCCAATTTTTAAAAAGGGCACATATTCAGATCTGCATTGTTATCGTCCAATATCTTTGTTGGACTGCGCAGCTAAGATCTTTGCAAGGTGCCTTTCAGTTAGTCTTGAGCAATGGGCACAAGCAAATAATATACTGCCCATATATCAAGCAGGTTTTAGAAAGGGTTTTACGGCAATGGATCATGCTTTTGTTCTTGCTGCCATTACAGATAAATATGTGAACCTTAGAGGTGGTATAGTCTATTCAGGTTTTATTAGACTTAGCTAAAGCTTTTGATTACCTTGATCGTTGCCTTCTGTGGAATAAACTCCACAAAATGGGTGTCCCTTCCTCGCTGTTAAAGTTAATGATTTGTTTCTACTCGGATACCACAGCATCAGTGATTGGCAACTTCGGACATGGGGCAACCGAGGAGTTTTCGATGAACAAAGGTGTCCGATAGGCCTGCCCTAAGGCCCTTCTGCTGTTTATTATTTTTCTGTCAGACATTATGCTGCATCCACTGGAGTTAGGTTTGTTTCCGCCAAGTCTGAATGGAGTATTGTATCCCTTTCTCTCATACAGAGATTATGTGATTCTATTGGACTTAACTCCAAAAGGGGTTAAGGAGTAGTCTGAACTATGCAGCACATTATTTCAAGTCAAATAGTCTGAGTCTAAACTTAAACAAAACAAAAATAGTCGCTTTTGGCAGTAACAGATAGGACCGGAACTGGTCCATTAACAGTGTTAATATTGATACAGCTGATTCATCCAGCTACTTGGGCGTGCTATTCACAAGCAATGGCTTACTGCACACCAAAGCCTACTGGAAAATCGGTTACGGGCGGGCCTGGGAGGTTTGATGAGATTTTGCTACAAATATGGTAGCTTACGTTTGGATACATGCATCCTGGTGCTGGAGGCAAAAGTGTACTCATCGATTTTATACTCCAGCGATATTTGGGCCAGTATGTGTACTCCCGCCCTGCATTGTATTTTGTATATCTATTTGAGGAAGCTATTGGGAGTGGGTGCAAGCACTCCAGGATGAGCCCTTGGACTTAAAGTTGGGGTTTTAAACATTGGTGTGCAAGACGAACATAGATTTCTTTAATATTTTCAGAAACTACACTCAGGCCTTTCAGAGAACCCAAATATTATGAATGTGATGGGTGAATTATCAAATCCTGATAGTTATGATAAATATTCCTGATATAACAAATGTGGTTTGTTATATAGAAAGGGTGGCTTTGATTTTAATCAGTTAAAACGGGGTTGGCTGACCATGCAACAGTTAAACAAAGAGGGTAAGGAAATTAGAATTTAATCTATAAATAAATAGCATGAGTAACTTAAGATCATTGTGTCATTTAAGGGCAGCATGGAACATTCATCAGGTGAACTTTTTATTGAGTCATATTCGGTCCCCTATTCATAGACGCATTGTTGCTATGGTGAAATTAAATATTTTGCTTTAAGTGGCCGTATGTCGTGACAGTCTAAGTACTGTACTTGTGACAGTGGCGCCATAGAAGATTTACTGCATTTCTTGCTTATTTGCACACGATTACTAGACCCAAGACAAGAGTGGCTCACAAGACATTTTACTTGCAACAATATAATATTGGTTCAGGAGGCAATGAATGTTGCTTTGTCATGTGTTGATATTTATTTTCTAAATGATCTATGCAAGTATATTATCGCCTTTTTTAAACGTTTGGAAAGGAATTTTTAAATGTTCTATGTTATCATCGGCACATGTGGTTAGTAAATGTATATTGCATCTTTTAACATTGTTTGTCCTTTAATGTGTATCTATGATTATATTTGGTTTTGTATTTAATTTTTTCTTACGTAAATGGTGTAAACCGAAATAAGGAATTACTTACTTCTGCTCCTTTTTAAAGGTTTACAGTGTTAATTTCTAATGATCTCTTTCAGTATATACAATGTGGCCATAACACAAATGGCATGCTTGTCTTACAGAACAAAACACTTCATCAAAACCTGGAATAGCAATGAAAATGATTTTCTTATGAACGTTTATCATTCCAATAGGGACAGTCTGGCACAATCCAATGGTAACCATTTGAAATACCCCTGTAAGAAAGTGGAAGGGGAGACATTGCTCCAATGATGGTTTCTGGCTGCATTGCATAGCAACACATAAATAGCATATTGGGAACATACAAGTGACCACAGCTTTATATTTGAGTAATAGTTCTTGGCTTCATTCAAATATGCTAGCATGACATCCATGATGGGGGCTATGAGCGCTCCCTCTTGATTGTCTACTTGAGGAGTCTCTTGTCTACACAAATTCTCCCCTCTCTTGGCTGCTTGAACTTTTTTTTTAATGACTATCTGGGAAACATGTGGCATGGGCCCTTGAACCCAATCAACTGTGTTCTTCTTCTTCGAATGTTCCAGTTCTTTCTTTATCATTTTCTGACTATGGAATAATTTTCGGTGGTGTTGAACTTCTACTAGCTGAAGCATTTTGTCAATTTGGAGGCCTATCTCTTTCCCTCACAGTTATCTGACACATTTGAAGAGTAGAGAGAACTACTCTTAGATGTCATGTACTTCACCTATTTGGGCGCTACTGTCGAAATAAATGGATGAGCTGGTGCATCTTAGAAGTAATGCAGTATACGAGGCAGCATGTGCCAAGGTGACAATTATTTTCAGGTGCACCTTGTGTTGTCCATTCTTTATCATGGTACTGACTGTGGCGCACAGTGGGATTTGAGTTAAAATGCCACAGATGTAGATTCTCGTGGAAGTCTTCCTCAGTTTGTGCCTGGGCTTGAGTTGTTGGATTCGCCCCCTTGCCATTACACTGGCATATGCACCAAAGTCTATAATTGCCTTTACCTTCAGGATTTGGCTTACATCGTTGTGCTTCAGATGGGATCACTTTGTTTTAGGAGCTGTCCCCAACCAGATTATGAACACCTGAGCTTCATTGTCCTTGTTTGTGCCTGGAATACTGGAAGCCACCTGGAGCAGTATGATTGGCACCCAGAGGATCATGTGACTACACATTGTGTCTCGAAATTAATTGTCTTGACTCAAATGTGAAGCTCTCTGGTCCTACAACACTCAGGGCTCTGCCTAAATCCTGCCTGAAGTCTGGAAGCCATCTTGAACACTCTAATTGGTTCCCAGGGGGTCATGTGATGCACTGCCTCCCTTGATATTGAGTCTCGCTTGGGAGTTCAGTCGGGTGTCTGCCGGTATGGGTAAAATATAGCAAAGCGACACTCCCATTTAGGCTAAAAGGGCTGGGAATGTCCTAGGGCCAGCGTTCATGCTCATGCTGTGCTTGCTATTTGCCCGACTGCTGCTGCCAGTCATAGGGATCCTTCAACCCTGAGATTCTTCATTCACTAATGAGCTGCTGTTACCTCTAAGAACCAAGGAACATCCCTGATTTTGTCTTGTTAACTGTCTTTTAATTGTCTTTTGGTTACCTACAGCCCCATTCTAATTCAACCCAGAACATATCCAAACTCCTTCCCAGAAACGTTCCCCCTTGACTTTCTCTTCAACCACCTACCCTTTCCCTCTTCTGCTGCACCCTTCCTCCATTGTCTTCATTTGCCTAGTTGTTTTACCCTCCATGATGTACCTTGACTTGACATCCTTGTTGCTTATACTCACTCTTCTCATTGCCTTCTCCCATAGCCTTGAGCAACACCTCAGTCTAGCTTCTACCTCACACTCCCCCTTCCATACTCCCCCTCTTCCCATGTGCTGCATCACCCAAACACAACACCCTTATTCTCCCAGGATATCCAACCTCATCTATCCTTCTCACATACCACATAAAACCTGCTGCTCTCCCCCACCTGCTATCACAAGTTCACTTCACCTCTGGTAAGCAGAATCCCTCTGCAACAAGTCTTCCTACATCACTGACCACTTTGACTCTTATCACTGCTAGCTTTCCCTTCTTGCTATCACAGATACCTGGATCACTGCTCATAACACTGCCACTCCTCCCACTGTCCCCGTCCTATTGGGTAAGGCCCTGGAGGGGGTCCAGATAAATAAGACCCTAATGACTGCCCCAGGACTCCCTCTGACATCACCTCTTGCCCCTTTGAATATATGACACAATTCATCTCCTCCCTCCTACTGTTCTCACTGATCTGCCTCTCTATCAATCCCATGTCCTCCCAATTTCTCTTCGCTGACCTAAACCTTCTCCTTGAATCACTTCCCACTGATATCCCTATTGTCATGCAGGTGGACTCCCCATTGTCATGCAGGTGGACTATAACCATCCCAAGTCCTCCACAGCTACATGCCATCTGACTTAACGCCTACCTATTCGACCACTCCCTCTACTCCCTCCATGACCATCCTACCCACTCTGGTGGAAACTCTCTTCACCTTGTATTTCTCTCTTTGGTGGTTTCTTCCTCTGACCTCTCCATTGACCTCCCTCCCTCAGTTAACTCCATTGTTACTTTAACATCCTGGTCTCCCCACCCTCTACTTCTCCTCTCCTATCTTCAATTCCGAAGAGGAAATCCAAGCAGGACTCTCTTGACCCTTATCTTTATGATGTGAGGACCTTCCTCCTATCTCTCTCTCTCTCTCCTATTCATGCCTCTTCCGTTGACCCAGATTTTCAGTATAAACTTATGACTCCCTTTGACCAACAGTCCCTTGTACTTGAATGAAATTATTGAGTGGCATGACACTTTTCATAAAATCGAGGGATTTGCTTCCCTTCTCTAAAAAGATTGGTCATACATATGCCTGCCCCCATTTTTCATACAATTAATTGGGCCAATGTATTTTTCTAATGTTGGGATGGGCCCCAAATCGCTGTAACCCAAGGCGGGCCGACCACTTACGAAGCAAATGCATACTTGTACGTGAAGCAAGTTTATTATACAATCGTCCGGGGTGGAGCTAGATGACGCTGTAGAGTCAAACTCACCTGAGTCTCTTCAAAGCCCATAGGTTGACACATTAGATACATTTTGCAACAATTAAAACACTCCAATATATTTTATTACAATCCAGCCCCCAATTGTGATTGGACAAGACCTATACAAAAGAAATCCAATCTTTCTCCAATTCTCCCATTCTCATTGGTTGCAGTTATCTTAACTACTATCTTCAGATCATGTGTACAACACAACCCTTTTCAGGATTTGCCTGTGGCAGGTCACGGCATCATTATACAGTTACACATTCACATACAAACATAATTCGTTACAAGTCCCAGCCCGTCTGAGACTTCTTAACCCTAAATGTAAAGGCACATGATTTACACAAAACCGTCAAAGGACATGAGCAGAAGGAGAATAAACAGGTTCCCTTTGAACTGACGATAACCATCTTACCCGCCCCAACTTACTGGCATCTCCAGAACATTTGAATTTATATGATTACCATTTCAGCACGCATGGAACATCCTCAGATAACAATAAAAACCGATGAGTATCTGTCACTCTGGCCTTGAGCGTCACTTCACCCACATTTATTGTTTGTCAAAAGCAAATGACCGGATCCCTCTGCAAGCTCCCATGCAATTAAAAAAGACTACATCTGCCTTCTGTGAAACTGCCAGGCCCTAAAAACCCTGGTCGGTTTGTTAGCTGACCATCTGCTAAGGTCGTGGTTACCCCTTACCTCTCCTCTGGCCTCTGAAACACTGCAAAACTAGTTGTTCACAGGTGCTCAGAATTCACCTTGCAAACGCCTGACTGCAAAGTTTAATCCATTCATGAAAAAGCCCACTACATGTATATTTATAAATTCCCTGTGCATGTATATCAGTGTGCATGTATGTTTAATAACTACTGTCTCTTCTTTACAGTGGGTTCTTCATGACAAATACCCTTCTTCGCATGTGCATTGTGAAACTCCTTGTCAGCCAGCTTCTAAGCACTTCGTAGCACACCATATTGGGATTGTGTTTATATTTCATCTGGTGATTTTGGCATTTATCTTGCTATGCATGTGCAAACTAATATATATCAACATGAACTCAAAGTAACACCTGAAGTAACACATCCCATTCACATTTAACTACACTGGATACATATAAAATTGAAACATCACACCAATCGCCACACCCCCAGTCACAAATATGGTGCACCTAATGTGAACCCCTCTTCATCATTCAGACCTTTCCTGACCACCCACTAGATGCAAAGCTACATTTAGCTGCATTGTGTGGCCTCTCTCATTCAGGGGCTAGATTACCGGGCGATATAGAGTTCTATTTGCCCACATGGATGTGTATTTTGAAAATCATGTGTTCTTTTCCTTACCTTTCTAACATGGTGATTATGATGGTTTCCAGGATGGGATTACGTCATTACATTGCATCCTGGCATCATTAAATTGTGTCCCTATTTTAAATAACAGCCATCTTGACTCTGTACATGTGTGGTTTTGTAGAAGCAGGCAATTGCGTGACCCACTTTGCTATTTTCCTGTTCACAAGGCATTGGCAGGTGGGAGCACTGTAGAACCTGTCTGAATCACAATTTTCTGCTACAATAATTCATCAAATTAGAGAATTAAGTTTAGGCTAATTCAGCAATTTTACCACCTTTCAGCCTGACTGATATCTGTTATATCTACTATAGAGACTGATTGAGTATAAACTACTGAACTTCCTAGGGATCGTAAAATTCAGGATGAGCTTACCCATTCTTTGAGAAGGTAACCTTTTCATTTTTGGACTTCACCATATCCTCATTTAAATATTATTGTGCTCCTAAGTATATTTAGCTACTTGCACGTCTCCATGGACATTAGTTTATCTTAAAAACGGTTTCCTCCTTTGACCTTATAGAAACTAAGAATGTCCTCCAGTGCAAATGAGTACACTAATAACAATTTGGATAATTCCTCTGAGAGTAACCTCTGTCAATAATTCAGTTACTTCCTTTTCTTTTTTATTATGAGGTACTGAGTGGTCATCCACCTTACCAGCAATTACTGTTTTGAGTAAATCTGTCAGAGATGAATGTTTTCCTCACAGACATATTTGGCCTTTTTATAATCATAGGGTGCATCATCTTATATGGGCATACTGGTGGTTCCATTGATTGTTGAAGAACTTCCCTTAATGTTGAAATTGAAGATAATGCTACTCGTCAACTAACAATGCAATATCAGGGTTTTGGAATGTGTGTTTCTTACATATGTGTTTTACTACACCTTGTTGACTCAGAGACCATCATACTTGTGTTTCTACCACTGATGAGCGCACAGTAGTAAAAGTAAATAACAGCATTTACAGTAGCTGTACCCGGAGAATCATTTGCTGATCCAGCACTCACTATCCCTGTCACTGCTCTATAACCATTCCTTTTCTCTCCCTGTCTCTCTCTCCCTGCCTCACTCTTGTGTCTCTGTGTCTCTCACTTTATGCAAGAGTTGAGTTGTCATGTTCACTCTCTCTATACTGTCCGTCAGTTAAATCTGGTAAGCTGTCACTGTCTCTCTGTTGGTGAAGTCTCTTTATCTCCCTATATGCCAATGTAAGGTCAGTATGCCCCCCCTCTCTCTGTAACTCTTGCTCTGTTAGCGTGGTAAGGCAGACTCTGTTCTCTCTGTGTATCTTTAGCTCTTTTGCCTGGTAGACTTGTGTGTTCCCTCATAGTATGGTCTAGTTTTCTCTCACCCTTACAAGTAATGATTGTTTTGAGTAAGTCAGTCAGAGATCAAGGATTTCCTCACAGATATCTGTTGTATTTTCATAATCACAGGGTGCATCATCTTTAAATTGACATACTGGTGGATCCATTGATTATCGGTAACTAACAATGCAATATCAAGTTTTTGGAATGTGTGTTTCTTACATAGGGCCTCATCACGAGTTTGGCGGTAACCATTAAATCCGGCGGTAGCGCTGTTACCAGCGGATTTAAGGGTCCGCCAAATCAGGGCTTCGGCAGATTTCTCCCCAGCTCTGAGCTGGGGGGAAATCCGCTGAAAATTCGTGCTCATACCGCCGGTGGGAAATCCGCCAGCGGTATGAGCGCAAAATGTCCCCATTGAGCCCAATGGGGAATGGGGCATTCCCGAATGGGCTCAATGGGGAATGGGGATTTCCAAATCTGCCAAACCCGTGATCCGGCGCTAATAGTGCCGGTGGGTTTGGCGGTAGGGCAGATAGCACCAGCGCTATTAGCGCTGGCGTTGCCGCCCAACTCGTAATGAGGCCCATAAGTGGTTCTCTACACCTTGTTCACTCTGAGACAATGATATTTGTTTTTCTACCACTGATGAATGTCCAGGATGTAATAATAGGGACAGAAACATGTAGGGTTGGTTATCAAATACATTCATTGAAAGTGGTGTATCTTGTAATATCAAACTGTATATAATCGTTTATGGTATTAGCCTATTTAACCGAAAATAATGGACAGGCGTGTCCACCGCTTCCTTAAAATTGGAGGCTGAAAAAAAAAAAAAGAAAGAAAAACGCATGTGCGTTTAAATTGGGGCCTGGTCAAATTATTTTTGGTCAGTTTGCTGCAGGAAAAAGAAATTCGGTCAAACATACCCAAACCATCGTTTATATATGTTCTATTTTGAAATCAACTGATATGTGTTTATCGTTTGCATTTATGTACTGACATTTGTTGTTGCTTTTGAGCATTCAGCTGTTGGTCTCGCCTTAAAAAGATTCATGCACTCGACACACATTATTGTATGTACATTGTATATTTATACACATTTGTCCACATAGTCGGCCAACTTTTGATACACTAGTCTTACAGAAGAAATGTATTATAGCTTCTTTTTAATACTTGTAAATCATGATCATTGCAGAAAAAAATATTGTTTTCTAAAGTTTTTCAGATGTTTTGTTTACACTTTATGACAGGTGACATGTTGTCTATAACAGACTCTGACATTTAGTCCCCCTTTCCCGATAATTGAGCAAATCAGGGACACCAATCCTACCATTAGCATACACAAATTTCTTTACTGCCTGTGACAAATCAACTTCCGGGGCACCAGTGGCCCAGGGATGAATATCGGTTTCTAAAGCATCAATCAGCCCCACACCTCTACTACACCAGAAGGGATCCGAACAGATTGGAAACACAAGCAAATTATAAACCTCCTTGTCCAATTTTGGTAACATGGACGGAACGGCAGGTTTATCTCCGCAAGGTGGTGGATTGTTGGTTAGTTGCAACACAGCAAAAATAAAATTATTACGCAATGATAAAAGGGACTGTTCAGTCAAGGTTGTATACAAATATCTACTTTATTATTATCACAACAGACAGTTCTAGCAAACTACAAATACAACCTGCAAAGGAGTGCAGAGGACAGACAGTTTCAAGAATGAAAGGGGATGCACTCTGGATACTGACAAGAGGGTAGTCGGTAAAGTCATTAATCGCAATAGTTCAAGGATACTTGGCTTCACAAAGGGAGCAATGAGTCATACAATGTCACTAGGGCCTTCAGAGAAGGACGAGGGGGACAGGACCATAGTGTACCTTGTGCTTTATGTCTTGGGAGGATAGCTCAGGGGCAATTTGCTCGCTTGGAGGCAAGACGACACGCAGCAACACACGTACGATCCCCTGGCCAGTGCTTAGAAACCTCTGGGTATTAAATGCGTTATAAATAAACAATGACAATTACAATTTGCACTTTCAAGGGACTTGGCAGCTTCTGCGACAGAGTTCAAGACGGGACACAGCTGCGGGTATCAGGAGGCAGGCAGTTTGGCGAGCGAGGCTGGATGGACGGCTGCAGGCTGGCCTACATGGCAGCTCGGGTTCAGGAATCATTGTCTCAGTGCTGCTTGGCGGGTCTTAAGGCAGGCGCTGGTTGATGCTTGTCGATACAGTCCACTTAGGTTCTTCACTGGGCTTGTGTTGTCCTTTAAGGTGGATGGCCCAAAGCTGAGGAGGGTGTTGCAGGCGACGGCCTTGTACTTGGTTTGGTTCAGAGACTCTCTGGCACTTACAACTGGGAAGCTTGTTTGCAGATTCTAGCAGGGCAAGCTGTGTGCTGGTTGGTTGTGGGTTCTGGAGATGCTGGAGGGTCTTCTGGATTCAGTATCTCCTTCTTTTCCCACTGAGATGTTTAGGTGAGGGATCTTGCTTCCCTCTTTGGAAATCCCTCACTGGCATAAGCTGTAAGGCACACTGTACCTTCAGCCAGGGTCCAAATGAGTTATTCTTGTTACTCCTTGCAAAGTCTTCAGATGATCTGCCAAAAGTGTGGGTTGGCCCTCTTTTAAAGCCAAATGGGCCCCAGTGATTGGTGTAGGCTGAGCCTACCTTAATGAATCAATCCTGGTTCCCCACCAACCATCTCCTGTATGTGTGAGGCCATAAGCAGAGTGCTTTGCAACAAGAAAGGTAAAGGGGTTAAAACATGTACTACTAATTCCGATGTATTTATTTACTTACTTATTTATTTTGACACTTATATATTGCACCAAGCCCAGAGGCATATAGGTGTTAGGCAGAAACCTGTGCAGTTCCCTTTGGGACCACTGCAAAAGATTTAGGACTACAGGTGTTTGGCAGTAAACCCACTTGGTAGCAGTCTGTACCACACAGATTCACTTGGTAGCTGTGGCTGAGCAGTCAGACTTCCCTCAAGAAGAGTTAGGCAGTATACAGAGTATTCACAATAGGTCAAGAGCACACAATAGAACAAGTAAACACTGACCAGGGCTTGGTGTAAAAGAGATATAATTATTTATTTAAAAACCGCATCTAGAAAAACACACAGGCACTTATAGTAAGCAATTCAAAAACACGGTCACTAAAAGATATACACTCCCTTAAAAGAATATTAGACAAGTCTTAAGTAAAGCCCCACTTATTTTCAGACAGCGGTGAGCGCTTAACGTAGATGGCACTCTAATAGTTCGTTTTAAAAAGGGAGAGAAAAGCAGAGAACAAATTGAAACAGATCCCAACACTTTTTCAAGAATACAACAAGGGAGGAAAGCAAAGTAAAACCCTGAAGTTAGAGTTCAAGAGGCCGGATCCACTTTCAGAGGATCCAAACGAAATGTGTCCAAGGTCACACGGTTGCAGTACACAAAAGTCTTGTAAAGGTTCAAAAAGGAGTTGGACCAAAGAAAGGGACCAGTTAGAGGGTCAAGGCGGCCAGCCCAGTCCAGAAGGTTAAGGAGTTATTATTACCTTGTAGCAATCTTTAGAAAGGGAGGCCTGGCGGACACGGTACCTTAAAGTGGTGAGAACGCTCCAGCGGGGGCAGTTGTTCCTGACAGCGGGTGCAAGTCGGTGCTTCGTCCGGGGGAACAGAAGATCTCGTTGTGGAGGAAGACAGGAGTCCGTTGCACTGCCAGGGAAGAAACCAGCCGCGGAGTTTCTCAGGTACAAGGAGCGGTCCGGTGATTCGCGGTTCAGTGGTGAGTGGCTATCCGGCTGCCGGGGTGCTTGGCATGGGCAGTTCGACCACAAACCGGGCTGGGTTGCCCAAGAAAGAAAGGAAAACTGGTTGTGCCCACCAGTCAAGGGAAGAAGCCTCTCCAGCCGGGAGATCTTCTCTGTCGTCGGGAAGTGGTGAGTCGGTTCTGCAGGGCTCCACCGGTGGTGTCGTCGTGGTAGGTCAGCTCAGCTTCTCCCTCGTCAGATTCTCAGGTCCTGTGGCTACTTCTGAAGTTCCAGTCCCAAAAGCCCTGCTTTTATGCAGAAAACCCCCATTCACTCAGCCTAGCTGTCACTCAAACATGCTAAGTGATGAGCCGACCGGCTCACCACTTGGGCCAATCACACAAGAGTGCGACCTGAGTTACCAAGGTAACTCGGTCCAGGGTGCCTAAACTCCCTCCCACACCCCCTGTGGTACCCAGACAGAGTGGCACCACTTTTGGAGGCTTCTGTGGAGAAGCCCGCCAAAAAAGTGGAACAAAGGGCTCGACTTGGGTTGGAGTCACAGAAGAGAACACAAACGCCATTTTAGAATCGAGTCTTGGCAAAAAATACCAACCGGAGAATTAATATTAATTAAATAAACCGGCGGTATGTTCGAGGCTATGAGAATTAAATAATTAAAGTTGGTAGCCTCGAACAATGGGAAAATCCCATTGGAAAATATTTGCGATCGAATATAAAAAGTAGTTTTCACTGCCACCAGCCAAAACTCAATCAGGGGGGACGGAGACGTGCCCCCTCGACTAACAGACCCCGGGGCAATCGAATTGCCCCGACCAGTACATCCACAATATGATGGTTTGTACTGGTTTCTGTTAATAATTTGGGACTAGTAAAGCCAATGGTGACTTTACATGCCCTGGGAGACAGTAGTCAGTCCCAGGGTATGGAGTCTATGGTGGGGTGTCACTATGACACCCCTGTGTTACTGCACGGAGGGTGCTGTGTAACACACATAGGAAAAACACATGATACCCTATGGAGTAAAGGACCCCATAGCCCATAAAACACATTACCAGTCAAAGGAATACCATTAAACCATGTCCAAGAGTGGGAGGAAAGGAGTCTCACTCTTGGCAGGAGGAAAAAAAACAAACTCCAGAAATCCAGCAAAGCTGCTGGGGGACTCACCAGGTTAGGAAATTCAGCCTAAAGAGAGAATTCTCCCTAACAATAGGCACTTGTACTTAAGGGAATGGTTACAGTAAATGCTTATGAACAATGGCTACAGAAGTGGTTTCAATGGTTACAGTGTTCAGTGCTAAATAAATTGCATTGCAGGTAGGCTAGCTGTCAGAGACACGCCACATGTCAAATCGGGTGAGTTACAGAAATAATCAGGCATGTAGGCAGCACAGGGATACATGGTTGAATCAGGTGGATGCATTACAGGTAGGCTAGTTAGCCAGTTGGCAGAGACACACCTCATGTTACAGGGGCTGCAGCAAGCACACAGGCAATGGGTCAAATCAGGTAAGTTGCAGGTATTTAATTGTGAAACAATGTACAGGTATAATCAGGCATGTGGGCTACGTGGTCAAATTAGGTAAATTACATTAAATCAGGTAAGTTGCAATACTAGTGGGCCAGCTGGCAAAGACACACCTTATTTTGCAGGCGCTGCAAGAGTCAGAGAGGTGATAAATGGCGGTTGTATATAGCAGGACTTCAAGGTTCAGTATGCACATGGAAAGCACTTCTAGCTTCACGGGTTTGGCAGAGTGCACGGTGCATATGCAGTCAGGCAGATTTAGCGCAAACTGTGCAAGAACAAGATGGAACTGGCCATAGCGAAATGGCCTGGGTCGGGAGTGCACCCAATTGCAGATTGCCATGAATCACTGGATGCAAAACATTTTTCGGCCACTCAGACCCATCGCACAGGTCCGCTAGGAGTAGTGCGTGCCAATTACACTCACAGCCGTAGTTGCACTCATGTTTGGACGTAACACAGACCCGGTGTTAGAGAGTATTATTTTTATTTTATTACTATATTGTTTACATACAAAACCTTTACAATCAAATTCAACTAAATACATCGATAGTTAAAATACAATCATCATCACACATTTACAGATAAAGAGAAAAATAAGTAATATGAGGAAAACATTTCATAAAATGCATTTCATCATTACCCACTTTTACTCACAGGGTGCCTTCATACACAAACTACCTCAGATATCCTAGAACCGCGGCAGCCCGAGGAACAAAAAATTGGAAGAGGGGAAGTGCAC
The DNA here is from genome assembly GCF_040938575.1 of Ambystoma mexicanum. NCBI lineage: Eukaryota > Metazoa > Chordata > Amphibia > Caudata > Ambystomatidae > Ambystoma > Ambystoma mexicanum. The sequence continues at coordinate 461,879,036 of NC_090929.1, forward strand.
TTAAGGCGACATATAAAATATACTATAAAATCTAAAGGTTGAGTGTTATTTTAAAAGTCCATATGCCTAATAAAAGTGATATGAATATTTGGGTTAAAGGCACCTGAGGTATACCCTCCCGCAACATCGCAGGGGATTAATGTGCCTGGTATAATCGCATCAAATGCAGCAATGTCCCTAATTTAAGATTGCCCCATAGCCAGAGACAGAGCAGAATCAGTATAAAGGTACAGGGATTTAATAAAGCCGGCCACTGCCAATCCCTCCAAATTATTCTCAGTTGATATACATCTACTCCAGATGTGTTCATCTTCACCTAAAATGCCCCATTTAGCAAATTTCTCCATATATGTCATTCATTTCACTTTGAGCTTGGGACATGTGAGCAAGAGATGTTTACTAGTTTCTATAACCCCTATCTTATGGCAGGATCTAAAGAGGACATTCATGTCATCCACCATCTTCCTTCTCCTCATTACCTGCCTTGTAGGCAGAATGTTCCATCTTAATCTGAGAGCGGTAATATCGATTAGGAAACTGTGTCATGATAAATGAAATAGTCCCCCTTTTTTTATGTTCATGTTTTAGAACAGAGAGAGAGGGACAACTGTGGAATGTCTCTCTCGTGTTAATCCAGTCCTTTTCATATAAAAACGACAAAGAGGCAAGGTGGGTGGTAATTAGAACAGCAAGTAGCTATGGCAGTAGTTCAATGGAGTAAGTGCCGGTCATGTTGCGTATATGAATCGGCATGAATTGAGTAAGTAAAAGGCGGTGATGATACAGTCAATGTGGCGATCTCGATAATCAGGGTCATCTTACCTGAAGGGGATGACCTGAGAAGGGAAGGAGGTCTCTGGTCCCCACAGGTGTGATGAACAAAGTTAGTCAGTGGATGGTGGTCCTCCATGAACAGACAGGAAAAGACAGAGGCCTTTAACCCAAGCCTTTGACCTGGGCCTGGCTTTGCCTCACGGTTCAGCCAGGTCCTTGTATTTGCTGTGTGTCGGAGCCAATCAGGATGCTGCATGTTGTTGTATGCCTCTCCAGGCAACTTGGGGAGGCCAGGCCAGTGTGGAATGGTGGCGCCATCTTCATAGTGCTTGTTAGGCCACTGGGTAAAATGAAAGTGGTGGCAAAAGCAAGCTTTGTACCCTGATACCAGGTCGAGCAGCAGTATCTTCCTGTCTGTTGTGAATCAAAGCATCTCTCTGGTTAATTGAGCTCTCTGTGGTTCCTGATTAAAGTGGCAGTTTCCCCTTGAAGATGTGGTGAGAGCAGATGTTCTGTCTCCATCAAATCACATACTCCTACCCTCTGAATGGGGTCCCCCTTTGGGGGTTGCCTACTGTAAACACATGTACCAGAAATGACAGCTCACTATCATTGATTCTGAGAGGCTGGGGCTTGCTTCAGGTTGACACAGTGTACATGGAATGCATAGAATGGATGAACTGGATGAATTGGATGGATTAGATGGATTGGATGAATTGGATGGAATGGATGGAATGAAGGGAATGGACGGATGGAATGGATGGATGCATATGGAATGAATGGATGAAATGGATGCATGTGGAATGAATGGATGGAATGTATGTATATGGAATGGAAGTGATGGAAGTGACAGACTAGATGGACTGGATGAATGGACTTGATGGATGGAAAGAATGGATGGAAAGGATGGATGAAAGTGACGGACTAGATGGACTTGATGGAAAGGATGGACTTGGTGGACTAGATGGATAGAAACAAATGGATGGAATGAATGGATGGAAGGATGGATGGAAAGGAAAGATGGAATGGAAGAAATGGATGAATGGGATAATGGATGATGGATGGAATGTATGGAATTACCCTACCCCATAGTTCCCGTGTGTGCCCACTATGAACGTGTCTCTGTGTACCCTGCTTTCCTGTTCCCCATGCTGCTATTGTATATCCCTATGTCCCCCTCCTATCGCAGTAAGCCCAGCCCCCTGTCACTGTGTGTCCATGTATCGCTGTGTTCCCTGCCATCCTGTTCCTGTGATGTCGCCTTGTATCCCAATGTATTACCCAACCCTCTCGTCACCATGTGTGCCCGTGTGTCACTGTATACTCTGCTTTCTTGTTCCCCATGCTGTTGCTTCATATCTGTATGCCCCCTCCTGTCGCTGTAAGCCCAGTTCCCTGTCACTGTGTGTCCATGTATTGCTGTGTTCCCTGCTATCATGTTCACGTGCCTGGTCTCGGGCACTTTAAAGATGAGCCATCATAACTTACCACATCACTACGCTTACTCTCTACTATAAACCATCACACAACTAGAACCCAGCTATACCCCTGATAAATTCGGACAAGCTGTACACATACAAACACTACCCCATGAACACCTCATCACCCAAATAAATTGCAGCTATCCCATGACATTCCGGCCTAGTTGCTCACATAAGCGTCCTTCAGGCCTAAAGCAGCCAGAACCCAGTCTGGGTGTCCACCCACCAGACTGCACACATCCAACTGATATCTTCAGCACCACACCTAATGCTAGTATGCAGCTACCATCTGGCATTGACACCAGCTGCACACATAACTGGTACACCCACACACCCTACAACACTATCTCTCTCTACTGACCAGAACTGCGTTTCCAGAGGGTTTTCAACCTACCAGCGCTTTCAGATCATAACACTGATATATAGAGCGCTATATAAATGCCAAGTAACATAACATAACATATCAAAGATGTTGGGGGTTTCCTATCTTTTGCTAGCCCTGCGACCAGGCCTCTTGTGAGCCTGCTAAAATTAACTCCTAACATTATGCGTAGCTGCCACCAGCAGGGCCAACAAAGGATAGGTCGGATCCATGGAGACTTTGTTATTTAATTAGGCTGGCAATGACAGGAGGAAGGTTTTGCCCTCCCCCTTTTTAGATGCATTGATGTACTCATGGGTGTCACATTCCAACTAAATGTGACAGGGAGGACTGCGCCTGTAGGCTGTGTCCACCCAGAGAGCACAGATCTATGTGTATGTTGTGCAGTGAGCATAGGAAAATGTGTGCAGATAAGCCCCACACATTTTCCAGAAGTCGATCTACCATCATTCAATTTCAAATAACATTTCAGAAAAGGCCAGGTGAGCGCACACTCACCGTGCGGATGCTCGAATTCCTCACACTGTCCGCACACATCTAATCTTCTCCACTCGCATTCACCTTGCAAGCTTTCATCTACCATCTAAGCTTTGCTCACACCTTCTAAGCCAATATCCATTGACTCCCCCTCTCTGCTAATGTTTTTCTCGCTGCTTTTCCTCTACAAAAATGTATGACACTTCCACAGACTCTCTTCTGTCTCCCTCTCTACCCTCCTTCTGTGCACCATCTACCTCTCTCCATACCTCTTCTCTGCTCAAGTATTCCTGCCCTACCTCGTCTAACGAAATATTAAAGATCCTTTGCCGTACAATCACATTTTGCATGCCTATGAACCTGTTTGCTTCTCAAATGGCAAAAGACCTAGTCTCAATCACCTCCCCATGTCTCTATGACTTCTTTAACTTGGCAGAAACACAATTACTTTCTGTATAAGCACCTTACAAATGCACAATAAATAAATTTAAAAAACACCTTTCCCTCCCCGCTGGACTCTTACCTGCCACCTTCACATCTGCAACTGTCCTACCCCTTTTAAAGAAACCATCTGCTGGCCCAAACGTCCTGGTGATTTATCTCCCAGTTTCCCTCTTTCTTAATTATTCCTCCAACTCGATTAACAAATACCTTAATGATCATGGCCTTAGAGATGCACTTCAATCTGGCTTCTGTAGTAAACACTCTACAGAGACTGCACTCCCATAAACTCTCTTGTATAATCATCCATTTGGACCTCTCTGCCTCTTTCGTCACGGTTGACCACTGAATTGCCTCCTACCTGGAGGATCTCTCCTTAAAATCTCCTGGAACTCGCAAACCTCTGACCCCACCCCTCTTCCTGTCGGCATCTCCAAAGGATCAGCCCTTGGACCACTGCCTTTCAGCCTCTATAGCTCTGCAGTAGTAAGATTTATCTCATGAATTGGCTTTTGTATCTCCTATTTGCTGACGAAACTCAAATCGTTTTCTGTTATTCCTCCTTCACCCCAGTCATCTAAAAATGGATTGCCAGCTGTTGCACTGCAGTTGGTAACTGGATAGCTTTCTGCTGTCACATGCTGAACTATTAAAAAAAATTGAAGTCATCTTTTTCCCAGCTTCCGATGCCATGCCATTCCTCTTCCCCTATCGCCTTCATGCCTCACCTTCTTGCTCCCTCACCCAAAGATGGCAAATTTTGAGTCCTCTTTCATAGCGATCTCGGACGGAAACATTTAATCACTTCCACCAACTTTGCGTCTCGTAGTAAGCTTCTCAACATTTCGAAAATACATCAATGTCTTACTCATTAGCCTACAAAAACACTAATCTCCACCCTCATGCTCAGCAAATTTGACTATTGGTGATCCCACACCTTGGCCTTCCTTTCTACTCCTTCCTCTCTAAAGTCCTCAACTTCACAAACCGCACCCTCTACAACCTAGCCAGACCCTTCCCCACTTCCACATAAAGACACCATTCTGGTTGGCTCTCCATGCCCAATCATTCCCTTTTCAACTTCCTTCTCCTAGTCTACAAAGCTAGCAATGGTCTTGCTGCTGAGTACCTGTCAGATGGGATCGTTGTCTGTTTATCATCTTGTTTCATCCATGCCACCTCTGCACTCAACCTCACTGTCCCATATCCCCCATGCCTCCTCTCCCTTCTGCTCTTTCTTTCTGCTTGCACCCCCAATTGGAACCTACTGCCCACAGCAATCAAAGGCAGCCTGACTGGGGATCTCTTCAAAGTTTGGCTTAAACTTAGCTTACTTGCCAAAGAGAAATGTACCCTTGCCCTCTCTCCCATCCTGCCTTCCTGACCCGTCCACTTCTTCAAATACTGCATAATAATGTTATAACCTAATGTATACATTTAGGGTACTACTCTTTAGTTTGAGGCACTTGATTCTCTAGGGTAATGTTACCTTTGAACAGCATGTTTCTTATGTATTTTGTTTTGTTTTGTTTTCTCCTTGGTCTATGTCCCACTTTGTTCATAGCCTTGAAAACTGGCTCACACCTTGCAGGCTATCCGAATGTGTATATATTGTACAATGATGGAAATGCCTTAAAGCTACGGGGAGTATTGTGAAAAATTAAATAAGCATTAAGCTCTGTGTGCATTACATACTAACTGATTCCATCATACAACTCTATTGTCACAGACATATTTATCAAATATAAAGACCTATGGTCATTCTTATGTTCCCAAAATGCTCTTTGATTTTATGAAATTCTTGCAAAAAACATATTGGTAGTATTTGTCCACCATATCATAGGGGTAATTTGATAGAGCAAAATAGGAAATAATGTTTATAGTTACACAAGTTGTTGATAATGTGCTTTGCTCAGTAAGACAATTGTAAAGATTTATTAAGACTTCATTATATATTGAAAGTGATCATTAGCAAAGAACATTGTAAGATTTTATAAAGAGCCAGTTTACAAAATTAATATAACAAAATAATTTTCTTTTTTAGCCTGCTTTGCCGAGAATACATGACATTTCGGCTCTCAAAATGACCAACTTTTTTGGAAAGGGCTCTGCTCAGATGAAAACCAAAGATTTGTTTCTGTAGGGCTCACCAAGTGAATGAACAATTGAGCAACTAAGAGGGAGAGATAGGGGGAGAGAGAGAGATAGATAGGGACAGAGGCACACATACACACACAGAGGGAGAGATAGTGACAGACACACAGGGAGGAAGGGAGATAGAGAGAGAAACCCGCACACACAGAAGGAGAAATAGAAGGATTGAGAGGACAAAGAGAGAGAATGGGGGGGACAGAGAGAAAGAGAGAAAGACAGAGAGGGACAAGAATAGAGTGAGAGAAAACTAGACCATACTAAGAGAGAGCACACATGTACCAGACTAAAAAGACATAGAGAGAACAGGGCCTGCCAGACCACACTAACAGAGCAAGAAATACAGAGAGGGGGGGAGACCGACATCACATTGACATAGAGGGAGAAAAAGAGACTTCTCCAACTGAAAGACAGTGAAGATTTCAATAAGAGAGAGGATAGATAGAGTGCACATGACAACTCAACTCTTGCCTACAGTGAGAGAAACAGAGACAGAGTGAGACAGTGAAAGAGAGACAGGGAGAGAAAAGGGATGGCTATAGAGCAGAGACAGGGGTAGTGAGTGCTAGATCAGCATATGATTCTCCGGGTACACCTTGTGTAGATGCTGTTCTTTCCTTTTACATTGTTGGATGCTTTAAATAATCTTGCAACCTCTTTATTGTCTTGTATATATAGGAGTTATAACATAGGACCAAATTGACTGGTCCCAAGTTTTCGAGCATTGAAGAACAATAGAAAGGATTGGTTGTCCACAAAAATATTGGGATTCGTGAAATGCCACAAGTCTAAAGCATGTAGACATGGAATTAACACAGCAGAATACATGCATCCACGGACAAGTATTAATGCAACAAATAAACAACATGTGACATGCAATAGCAGGCATGTTATTTATGTGATACACTTTGGATGCAACAAATGGTATGAAGGAAGTACCAAACTGATGGCAAAACAGAGAATATTGCAGCACCTCAGAGCCATTATAAATAAATATTTCTCCTATCTTCTTGCAAAACATTTTGGAAAAAAACATGCAGGTTGCATATATTCATTGTAAAATATCATAATACACCAGGTAACACACCATCCGAGCGGAGGAGATAGAGAATTGGAACTGATGCAAAGAGAATCCAGACATATTGTGGACATGAAAACGAAAATACCATATGGACATAACCTAGACAAGGAATTATTGCCATTCATAGAAACAGGTTAAGTAAATGCTAGGAAACAAGGAGGACAGTAGAAAACAGAATGGATGAATAGATAACCCTCCGAAAAGACATGTAGAAGTGATTGTTTTTAAACACAACATTAGAAAACTCTTTCTTTAAAAAGAATATATATAAAAAATGTTCTGGTAATTATGTTGACATGTATAAACACCTCATGGGGATTGACCGTGTGTGCAGAGACAATGTAGAAGAAAAGTATCAATTATCAAAGTATAATGGATAATGAGATGTCAAACACTCCCTTTTTTTAAATATGTAGTTAGTCTTGGTAGGTTTTATGATAAAGATTCAAATGGTAAGGACAAATTGAGGCACTATGCACTTTATGAGGTAGATTATGTATTCTGTTTTTAATAACAAAGGAGAATGCTGCTTAAAATCTGCACTATGTACCTTAGGAAAGTCAGCACCGGTATGTGACTTAAAGGAATAACAATTGGGTTATTGCCTGAATACTTAAGATATATTCAGCACCTTAATGGAATGCATTGATAAGGCATGATGCTCTTCATGTGTTTACCCCCACAGAAAAAGGTGGAATGCACCTTTACTGTGCATTCGACCTGGTATAAAAAAAATCAAAGCCCATAATACCCAACAAGGGGAGCGAGGCTTGCTGGGGAGTCCCCACTCTCCTAGTTCGGTATTATGGGCTGCGGGTGTTGCGGAGGAGTCGCCTGCATATATTACATGGCCAGAGGAGGGGAAAAAATGAAATCCCAAAAACTCGTATTACAAAATGCAAACAAGTGGGCTTTGTAATTTTGTAATTCAAGTTTTTGGGATTCGGTTACATAATGTAGATCTGCAATTTATAAGGGTTAAATCAAGAAGATGATGAACCTGCGATAAAATGTGGGCCAGGAACATAAATTAACATACATGTGCGGGCATATGAGAATATACCTAATAACTGATATGTAGAAAGAACACCGACAACAGATTAATAATAATAAACCAGGGGCATGTATAATAAACAACTGACTAGTACATGGCAATGCTAGAGCAATGGGTAAGTGCATGCGAAGATGGACAATGAATGAAAAAGCAATGGAGGAATATTGGTGTCATATGTTATGAAGAATGTCAGGTGTAACTGAGTTGCTCACAGTCTAAACCGATATTAAAAGAAATTGCACTATGCATTTTTTATGAAAAATTATATCTTTTTCTGATATTTTAATGTGACAAGGCAATTTGGTTTAACCTAACATACCTTATATGGTGCAATAGACAATCGTTAGAACAAAATGCATGATGCACTTTATAAGTGAAATAATATGTTGAAGAATGACAATATGAACGTCCAATTTTATTTGTAAGCACTAAGTACTTTATAGCCCCATGATGTTAGCAAAGGTTGAATATGACAGGGCAAGTAAAATCATGAATTATTAATGGAAATTGCACTAATGTACTTTATTCCTGCTAATATGTATGCTATGAAAAAAAATATCCGACTTTAGCTGTAAGCGCGTAGCACTTTACAGCGTTACAATGGTAGCGAAAATTTAACATGATAGCGCAAGTAAACTCGTGAATCATCACTAATGTGAACCACACTCATTTTTTTTTTTATTGGACATTTGTATGGCTCCTATACACAAGTGTTTCCAGACACCAAAATACCCTCTAATGCCGCTAATACGGACACCATGTGAAACCTGATAGTATGGAGAATCCTGGTTTGTTATCATTACAGAATCATTGCTCATTGTTAGAGAATCATTACCCATTTAGGGATCCAGTTGTCCATCATTCATTCTCGATTAGTTCTGATTAGTAGCCACATTATTCTGCCACTTTGTATGCATTTGCAATTTGAATATAGAATGAGGCCTGTTATATTTGAAGTGCCATTTAGAGACACGTTATATTTGTAGAGATATGTTGTTGTGTATTATGTATGCATGTAGAGAGACACGCATTGAGTGTGCACTTAGAATATGCATTGAGCTTTGAGTATAGTGCTTGGTATGAATGAATGTGTTAGGCACTATATTCGAGAATAGAGAAAGCATGAAGCCATTCCAATGAGACATACAGAAGCACCATAGAGTGTGGTGAGTTGTTATGAGTCACAGTGTACCGGAATGCGTAAACAATTTGCTTTGACAGAAGATAGATATGTAGAAAATGTCACGTTGACCAGAACACGCAGTGATGAAAAGTACAAGACATGCATCACAGACATTTAGGCACTGCTCATATTTAGAAATGCTGACAGACAGAAAGAGAGGCATTTTAGCTTAGAGAGAACGAGTGTAACCATGGATATGTATACGTCATTGAACAGTATAATGAGAGGTGAGGCTCTGAGATTTGAGGTAGTGGCTGCTCTCTGCTGGTCTGCTCTCTGAGGAGAGAGGGAGTTGGTAGTTCGAGATTCTAGTTGTTGGGGGTGGAGTTTTGAGATTGAGGGAGCTGACACTGAGATGGAAGAGAGATGTTGGGCGGTGGCATAGGGGAGACGTTTGGATGACTCTGAGAGAGAGGAAGCATTGGGGAAGCATTCTGAGCAGAGCTGATGAGATCTGACAGCGATCTGGAAGAGCGAGGCCTGGCCCTGACTGATCGGCTGGTTGCAGAGTTAGCAGGAGAGGAGAGACAGAGCAAAACAGAGAAAAGGGGAGTATCGCTGAGTAAGACACATGCATGGGGAATTAGAACAGACTCTCACACAGAGGTTTGGCTGACATGATGGATGGGGTAATCAGACAGGGTTTGTCTTAGAGACAGAGTGTGAAGTATGGTGTGGAATGGAGAGGAATGGTGTGGCTATTAGATTGCTTGCATTAGAAGCCTGTAAGGCTTATAGTTATTGCATTGCTGGTAGATTTAAACCAAAAGCATAAAAGGTGCAAATTCGAGATTTGCATTATAGTAGTGTTTGCATCATGCATTATTATGTATGAATAAAAGTGTTTCTATTGTTGAATCGATTCATGTGTTTTCTTTGAGTCTTATGTTAATGTGTCCATTGGAATAAAATAGGAATAATCTAGGAGTAACACAGTGCACAAAGGCCCTGAGATACAAGAGCAGGGGGGGGCATAGTGATCCACACCCCCCTAGGAGATTGTCTAAGACTGATAAATGGTTGTCCACTAGGGGTAGGCCAAAGGCAGATTTATATCACTGTCTCACAACCATGTACCCATAATGGGACTATAAATATATGCTGTTTGGAGACATTACAAAAAGGCCGCTGAATTTACCAATCATTACAGATGACACACACACATAAAGGTTAACATGAACAAAAGACCAAAGGGAAATGTGATAGGTCACCCAAAAACATGCATGTGTATATCTATGTCATAGAAATCAAAAAAATATTCACTCAGAAGAAGCCCGGGAATCGGGTGAAACGCATCTGTTTAAATGTGCAGGAACTGATATTTTACGATGGATTAAGTAAAAAAAAGTGTTCTAAAGAAAACTGGTGATCCATGAAGTGTTAATTGGTAACAGTGATTGTAAGGACTGCAGTGCGACAAAATCCGGTGTAACCCAAAGGTGTGGCAATATATTTTGTTTGCCTTTCAGTTAGAGTGTTTCCACTGGTTATTTGGGATTTTACCAACTTTTGCTAGGTGATTTCCATTCCGATTGACGTTTTTAAAGTGTTTCTCAATTGTTTGTCTTCTTTGCTATTTTGCACAATGTGGAGTTAGTAGTATGGAATGGAGATAGATGAATTCTCTAAACTAGTATGTTAAATATGGTGTGCCAGAACAAATTGCAGCCGCGTTCATGTTGACATCTAAGTCTATAGGCCATTTTAACAAGTGTGAGCATCCTTTGGGATTATTGATTTATATAATTTCTAATGCAAACATGATGTTGCTCAGGGATTGGTTAGGGATTTTACAACTTTGAACATCGATGTATTTCAGTACCTCATTTTTGGAGGATACATTTTGAGCATATGCATTTTAAATGGTCTGATCTCCAGGATGCACTTGTCACTTTATGCACTAGGCACTTTTACATATTTCTTCGAAGGAATATTCTATGTACTCTATGGGAAAGCTTCTCAGGTTGCACTATGCACTTTAAGCGAGTTGGTAGTGGGAGCCATAACATTGTGCATTTGCCATTCTCTAGTAAATCCAGATCTTGGTTCTATAATTCGTTACCATCACCTGTTAGATCTGTTTATTGTAAAATCCTTGTTTAAATTGCATTTCATGTTTTTTGCTAAAGTTTAGAAAACCTTTTAGCACATTTTAAGTGATATTGATTTTTGATTTTTAATTACGAACTGGGTGAGCTTTATTAGATCTGTGTAATATCTGTTCAATGACAATTATAATTTTTCCTTATTGCAGTTCCCCGTCAGCCACTCGCTAACAACACTTTAAGCATTTTGCACTTTATGTGTGCTAGTTATCCTGGCAGAATGATGATGAATAATTGATCCGGGAGTTGCAATTAAACTCCAAGCACTAAGCAATTTATTTGCGTCTGCCACAGTGGAGCATAACCAACTTATTGCCATGCATCGTAACATCAGGCAATTTGGAAAGATTAAAAATTGTCATTTATTTGCAAGCACTAGGCACTTTATTTCAGTTAACAAATTTGTTTGACAGGACTAAATATTTGTGAAAATAATTCTCACAGATGTAACTCTAATATTTCCATTTGCATTTCGGGATATCATGTTTTTGTGATCTAATTAATTCTCTAACCTTACGTGCAAGGTTGAGAAACACTACAACAACATGGACGACAGCGTTTGCATGTGTTGTGGACAATGTTTCATTGTGGTTGACACAGAGATAGGACTTTGGCTCTCTAGCCACTGCCACCATAGAGTCTTGTCTGTATGTTTTAAATTCAGCTCAACACAGGGCTGTGATTTGAATGTGAGCAAGCAACAGGTTGTTGCGAAACGCGTAATTTATGTGGCTTCTATGTATCTGCTCAGGGATCCATGAATAAAGGAATCAGTTGTGCCACGAGAACTGTCTCTATGCCAATTTGTACCATGTGATGGTGGAGGAGTGCATGGGCATTGTACTTGGTATGGTTTTTCTTTTTCCATGTATTACATGGCCTGCGGTAGCGGCCATGTAGTTATGGTTAAGTTGCTCATCTCATAGGAACAGCACTTTTTCGGTGGCCCACTCTATACTAACAAATGTATAAATGAAAAGTTTGTCAAATCAAACAAAATATTTTAATTTTAAAAAAAATGTAAAAAAATATTGCCCACTCTGAAATTTTTTGCAAAGTTTGGTAAGGTTTGGTCTGGGGGGACAAAGTTATAGGGGGGGTCCCAAAATATATTTTTTTCCCATAGACTGAATGGGGAAAAATATTTGCTCACACCTACAGCCCAAACCGCTGGACGGATTTTCACCAAATTCGCGGCAGGAGCAGCGGCTTGGTCCCGAAAGTGTGCTTTTGTAAATTTGGTGAAAATCCATCCAGTACGTTTTTTTTAAAATGACCAAAAAGTAGGTCTAAAAAAATGTGTGATATCTATGTCCGCTCTGCGGACACACTTCCCTGTTCGCTCCGCAGACAGGACACCGATTGGTTAATCGGCTTGCTTCATGTCCACGGACATGCAACGTGTTCACTGATTGGATGGTGAAGACTGTGAAGTGCGTCAGATTTTTGGAAATGCCCGCCATCTTGAATTCGTGGACATCTGCCGGTGTCCGCAAATGTCACAGTAAAAACATATTAAAAAAAACAACATTGTACTTATCAAACCTATCAAATAATATCTGGGCAGGTGAGAGGTAATAAGTATGGGATGGGATATGGCTGCAAGAAGCAAAAAAACAGGTGTTTTTTGCCACAAAAGTCTGCAAACAGTTCAGATGTTCGCGAACAGTCCTGAAAAGTTTGCGGACACCTCAGCATTACAGGGTTGGTGAAATGCAGTTCTTGAATGGCTTAAAACTTTGGCACCACTTAATAGAACTGCATAAAATTGTTCATGTGTATGTCTGACCTGATTCCGCATTAGTTTACAAAGTTTGGTGGGATTCTGTCATGAGGGGGCAAAATTAGATTTTTTTCATTGAATTTCATAGGTTTTTATTAGTGCAACTTAACCATAACGTCCGTTGCACTCTTTGAAGATCTGATTGTACCAAACATGAGTCGGAGTACGGATAACAGCAAAATGCCTTCATTTGTGCATCCAAAACATGTTAAAAGCCATCAGCATATGGCGTTCCCATCAGAAATCAAAATCGAATGTTCGGCAGCATAATGCATTTCGCAACTAGCGCGTCGCTTGTTCAATTTTATATATGGTATCAACCACAATGATGTGGTAAAGCTGCAAGATTATTGGCCTTGTTCTTTTGCTCAGTGGATGGTCTACTTACCTTTGAGAAGTGGTTTGTTTTCCATAGGTGAGGCAGGTCAGACACTGGCCTTGGGGTTCTCCTGTGCAGTAGCCATATGGCACTGTCATTTTGGGCACTTCTGCCTCCTGACTGCGTTCTGATAAGCATGTTTCACCCCTATGTGACCTAAAGTGGCATCCTGCTTGCGGAGACAACCTCTTTGTGCGCCATTTGCACATTTGAGACCTTATGCGATCTGCTAAATTGTAGCTTGTATTCGTGGGACATTCCTGATTCTCTCATTATAAGGCATCATAGTTTCACAGAACATCATCCCTGTATCAATGGTCTCTCTTCCTGTGATAGTTGTTCACGTGTTGTCTAGTTTGTGCAGCCATGCATAAAATACATCTGTTGATCTATCCAATGCTTTCTGTACTTCTCCCCAGAGACGTCTTTATGGGAGGGCAAAGGAGGCACATGCCACAGGACCCCAACATGCCAGGAGTGATGGGGGCCACATAGCTGCCTGATTGAAAGCAGTCAGTGCCCATTTTATTTTTTACAAAACTTAAATAACACATAGCAAGATGTTTTATGGTGCACTGCTGAGGCACCAAACATGCTGCCAGACTGTTGCTGACAAGTACATTTTGCTCGTATCAGTTAATCCTATAATGTTTTTGTGTCCACTGCAGTACACAGTTTGTCCATTCAAGATAGCACAACTCCTGCAGTAGTTTCCCCCTTCTGTGGGGAATATATGGATCATGTATCATACTGAAAGTTGACAGGCATATTGATAAATTTGAGTGCCATGATTGCTCAGAAGATAGCTCAGTTTGTTAAGCACTTGTTACAAAGATTTGTGCTCATATGCCAGATCACAGCACCAAATTCCAGAAAGGCCGACTGAGCCTTTTGTATGTTTGATGCGGATACCTCACATGTATATATACTTTTCTGATCGTAACACTTATTGTGTGCTACACAGCAGAGAAACTGCACCACTTAGTACTAGCTGTAACAAGCAACATGGCATCAGTCTTGTGCAGGTCTAGAGCTTTGTTCCTCCAAACGAGGGCTGTTAAAACTTGCAGACACACCCCAATGAGGAGCATAAATTGTTAGTAGGGAAAGTTGATTGGGTAGTCAAGTTATAGGCACTTGGACTAAAGGGTGAGGATCATATCCTGGCTTTGCCAGCAGACGATGCAGTGATCCTGGATAAATCATTTTATGTCACTGTTTAGTACTGTCTGTCTTCTGTGAAAAGGTTTGCCTTCTTACTTGCTGGTGGTGCTGTTTAGCGTTTTGCCTGATTTTTCTTTCCATGTTGGCCATTTGAATGGAAGGGATTCTAGACAGAAGAGAGGTGACCAAAGGTCACATGCTCAGGTGAGCATATTTGCAGGTCTACTTATATTGCAAAAAACAGTCTGCTTTTAATTTTGAATGTACATCTGCACAACATAAATAACAGTCCTCAATTCTGTGTGTTGGGTGTATGAAAGCTTTAAAATACAAGTGAAAACCCCAGATGAAAACATTTAAGCTCACATCATTTAATATTGTGGTGCTTGTATACTTGCATTTCTGATAGCGAAAAAAATGCAGCTAGATTCATTGTCCTTTTGCATAAAATGCTTCTACAAAGTTTTGTTTTTAAATGTTGTCATGTTGCTTTATTATGTGATTTGTATTTTTTCCAAGTCAGTTATTTAAACAATAGGGTATTGATTTAGTTCATGAAAATGAAACATTCACAAATAATTGCACATTGCTCTATGAGAAGTACTGGGAAACAATGTAGTCAAGTGCAGAAATAGCAGTTTGGGCTCAGATCTCAGCTTCACCTCTTAACCAACATGTGTGATCCTGGCAACTCATTTAATCTTGTTTCGCCTAACCTGCCAAAATTGCCTTTCTGTTAACTTTTGAAAATGGTAGCCCTTAAGAGTCATTTAGTACTGAGGGCATGCTCTCCAACATAGTCTCACTCGTGGTTTAGCTGGCTATAGTGTTGCATTGCATATAATAAGTGTGGCCATTGATATACCGCACACCACAAAGTCATTTGTTTCTTTGCTAATAGCAATACCACTTAAAAATCTTAGCCTTTGACTTATACCCACAAGCTATGCAATCTGTGTACATGCTTGAGCACGTTTATATTGAGACTGCTAATGTGAGTCTTCTCTGTATGCTGTGGTATGTGTGCCTTTTTCTTACGGCCACTTATCTGTGCCCTGCATCAGAACTCATTTCACATGGCTACAATTCTTAAAATGTGTCCTGCACCTATGCTTGAATACAAGTACTTGCATCAAAGACTGAAAATGTTGCCCTTCAAATGCTGCGTGTACATCATTCTGATTCCAGCAAGTCTGAAGAGGGTACGGGCATAGGGAGCTAGTACCCATGCATATTTGCATTGCTGCAGGGCAGGATTGTGATGGAGGGTGTAGGGAGTGGTGTGAACCGGGATTCTGGATCCTAGAATGTATCTGGTTCAGAGGTGGGGCCCAAATGAGTCTGTGCCCTAGGCCCAGAAATTTGTTTAAATGGGCCTATTTCTGCTGTCCCACAACGCTCATCTCTAGCCTGTCCTCGTGTTTGGAAACGTGTGTTGAGGGCGCAGCATTGCACTCAGCTTCTGCTCGACTGTTTGATAACATCAGAAATGTGTGATGTGCTGGCCAAATGAAGCATCCTTGGCCTCATCCACGTGACCATTGGGTAGCTGTCGAGTCAGCCAATCAACAACCTCAATCTGGGCACATGAGATATGGACCCTTCTTGCAGTAGGCACGGCAGGGTGGGGCTGCCACACAGCCACCGACAGTGGAGTAACTTTTCTAAAAATGTTGGGGGGGGACATGACCATGACATCTAAAGGAAAGGGGACCCTGCCAAATGAGGGGGACAAAATGCTATTAAAACATGCTGAGCTCGAGGGTCTAGTGTTAGCAGACCTATTTGTGTATAGATACAAATTGAATTTGTTTACAACTAAAGGATCAAATGCTTGATGTTGTTCTATAAATAACTGGGATTAATTAATACTCAGTTCCCTAGGAAAGTAAATGGTTTTCTGGTGTCACGAAGACCTACGAATGTGTGTTTTAGTATACGTTCTTTTAAATCTCATCTGCACTTTAATATTGATTGTTGTATTTTTGTATTTGTAATTTTATAATTGACTTTGAATAAATTGTTTATACTTTGCAATTTTGAATCGATGGTCTCACTGTTGAAAATGTAGATCTACCTCATTTAATAACTTTGCATTGCCTTTCCCACTAAAGGGTAGAGTAATCACTTGTTAGTGATTTAGGTGGGAATCCCTCTTGATATAGTGGACAAAATGGTATGCCACAAAAGTTGGGGTGGACAAACCTTGTCCCGCTCCCGCCCTCCCCCCCAAGACCTCCAAAATTACACCCATGGCCACATGCGTCGCCTGCAAGATCTGCGTGCAGTGCACTCTGCCTCGTCATTGGCCTTCGACGCAGGTGTCTGTGGTGTAGCCCTTCCTCATCGCCAGCATTAGGCTTTCTTTATCACTGCATGCTGGGTCAGACCTGTAGCAGGCCGCGGGATTACGATTGTAGCGCATGTGAATGGCGGAGGTGGCTAATGCAGAGCAGCAAACGACCCGCACTCGACTTATCTTCTTTCGAGAATCCCGCTTGTGCGCAGTGGTCCCTTCCTAGAATCCAGTGCGGCCCGCGTCTGTCCCGCGGTTAGTGTATATGTGATGGAAAATCTGTGGAGCTGTGCGAGCTGCTCCCTAAAGGATGGGCGGGGTAATATGCTGCTCCTCTCGACCTGAAGGGGCATGGTAGAGTGGCCACCCTTGAAACGTCTGACCACTTTGGCCACAGATTAAGGCGATTCTGTGGAGAAAGACGTGGTACTTACTGTATTTCAGGAGGCACCGCCTCGTGCGAACTCATGGCACCACAGTAACATTCTTCCTGCCTTGTGTCCCCCTGTGTCTGGTAGTGCAGGTGCATCATAGAAACATTACCTTTCATTTCATACAATAAAAGACACGTTTTCATTCCCTTTCCAATAATGTCCGCGTTCTAGAAACGTCTAGGCCTCCTGGCCGTTGAGGCGCAGCCCCATTGAGTGAACGGTGGTCCTGCACTCCAGACTATACATTATCCGCAAAATAATAAATACCATTTACGTTGTCAACATTCCCTCGCATGCCTTTCTTTGCTTATTTTAAGAAAGCTGGCCCCGCAGCCAAAGCCAGGCCCCGGCTTGTCTCTCACGGTGGTCCAAGGAGCTGGGACGCAAAGCACTTTTCATCACAGGCTGTGGGAAAAGGGGACATTTGTGAAAAGTTTTTGGAGTTCATTTTGTAACAAAAGAAGGTTTGGTGTATTTTAATAGACGGCCCGTCTCGCCTGACAGCTCTGATTGTGGCCCGGTGGCAATGCCGGCACATTTCTCACTTCCTCGGACAATGGCAATTAAATGCCTACATCGCCGGTCCTCTCTCACGGAAACCTCGGCGCAAGGTTTGCATGGGTGCTGGTGCCCGCCCCCCCCCCCCCCCAACACGCCCCCGCGCCTCCCCTGTTTCTGAAGTGGGCCTCGCATGGCGACTGTGCTGGCGAGCCCCGGCGTGCCCATTCTTCGGCGTAGCGGCTTGTTTGCCCCTTCTTGAGATAGGAGAGCCGGAGCGTTGTGGAGGGCCTCACAAAAGATGCACAATAGTGCCTGGGCCGGGGTAAGGGCCCTTGCGCAAGTGGTGGCGCAGCACAAAGAGGGCGCCTCTCAGTGCCTGCCACTGCTCCCGCAGAGGGTCATTTGTCAAAAGCTCTGAGGCGCGCGAGAATCTCTGTGCCGCGCAGAAAACCGCGGACATGGCTAAATTGGTGGAATATATAGGTAAGTATGTAACAAGTCCCACGAATGTGCGAAACCATTATGGTAATTAGCAACACCTGTTAGCAGGCGCTCAGAAACTGGAATTTGCGCAATGCAACGCTATATAAAACACCAATGATTCTTCTTTATAATAATTCTAATAATGATAACGAGTGCTCTTTAATAATAGACACCCAAAATGCATGTTTAGAACTATTGCTATGGAAGTATTCATATTAAAATGGTGAATAGTGCTTATTTTTTACACACTAATTGTGTGGTATTTGTGCATATAAATTGTCATGGCAAGCAACGTTGAACAAGTTCATTCAGTTTAACGCAGGCACTATTTCAGACTCTGACACTGGAATAGGGACATCTTGTGGCCGGCCAGCCATCGTAATGGCGCTAGTAATGAAGAAGGCTTACCACGGGCTGGACATCCGGTGAAGAGACAAGCATTTTAGTATATAAGCAGCCACTGGTTCAAGTGTCAGGCCTCTTGCGACCATTGCCCTTCAACCCTTCTATCACTTGACTAATGTACATTTTTGGCCAAAGCATGACAAACCTATGTTTTTATCATGGCAAGCAGATAGTCAGCGTGACCTGAGCAGACCACAGGGCGACCGCTATGACCTTAAGTCAAGGGCATTCGCTTCAACTATCCATGAAGCCAGACTAGAGCCGGTATAGCAGAGTCTTAGGAAGGAAGCAAAGGAGTCACACTTACAGGCCGATTCATGGAATTAATGTGCGCTAAAATTTTCAGCGCAAGCGTGCGAAAGCGTGCGAATTGCAGTGCAAGTGTGAAAATCGCAGTGAAACCCGCGCACAGCGATTCATGGAAGTCTGTGTGCGTGTAAATCCCTGGATGTGCACTAAAATTCTGCGTGGTGCAAGCTGGCGCACACGTCTCCAAACAGTGTGCGCTAAGCGCACAGCGAAAGCGCACATAGCGCAGCGCACACAACAAAAGTAGGCGGAACAGGGGGCGTAACACGTGGAATGGGGAACAACGCGTGAAAATGTGGGCATCACAGGGGAAGTACAGGAGGCAAATGCGCGGAACGCCCACACGCGCATCTACAACACGTATTCATTGAATCGAAGGGGGCTAATGCGTGCGCCAAAAAAGACGCGCTAATCCAGAAACACGTACGCCAGCAGGAAGCAGGCGTGCATGGACCCGCGCAGCATAAAAGTGCGCACAAACAATAAACAAGCTCAGACGCCAAGATGAATATACCATTCCTAGCAGCAGTGGTCGTGGGATACCGCAGGAGGAGGATATTCAGGCCCAGAATGTTTACACCCAGAACCAGCCTTTTTGGGATGCCTGATGACCAGGTGTATGGGAGGTACAGGTTTCCACCTCACATAATACTCGACCTGGTGAGTGAGTGGGAGGATGACCTCATATCACCCACCCTGTGCTCCCAAGCACTCAGCCCCCTGGAGAAGGTCCTCAATGTACAGCACTTCTTGGCCACTGGATCATTTCAGCGGACAAGTGCTATAGTGGGGGGGTGTCACAGGCCACGCAGTCACGCTGCCTACACCAGGTGTTGGCCATCATGACTGCACGCCCATCAGTCCGCAGGCACATATACCTGCCCAGAACACCTGCAGAAAGGCAGGCTGCCGTCCAGGATTTCTATGGGGTGGCACAATTCCCCAAAGTGCTAGGTGGCATTGACTGCACCCATGTGGCTCTACGTCCCCCCAGGGCATCTGAGCACATCTATAGAAACCGCAAGCACTGGCATTCCATCAACGTGCAGGTAGTATGTGATGCCAAGGGAATCATCACCTCAGTATATGCCAACTGTCCAGGATCCACCCACGACAGTTTCATTTACAGAATGTCAACCCTAAACCGGGACCTAGAAGCTGGGCGGCATGGCGATACATGGCTGCTTGGTGAGTATAAATGCCACTGCACATGCATGCATGTCAGATACTGAGTAATGTCACAACTCCACTAATGATACCCATCACCACCTCCCCAGGGGACAGTGCCTACCCTCTGAGCACCCACATGATGACGCCAATTCGGAACCCCACCACGCCACCCGAGGTAAGATACAACACAGCCCATATTGCAACCTGGGGCATAGTGGAGCACACATTCGGAGTGCTCAAGTCACGCTTTCGCTCCCTTGACCGCTTTGGTGGGCAGCTGTTATACGCTCCCCCAGTAGTGTGCAGGATCATAGTGGAAGCATGTGTCCTGCACACCGTTGCAACACGCTGGGGCCTGCCGGTGGACATGGTGGTGCCCCCACATCCCCAACCTCATGCACGCCCGCTGCGCATGGGAGGGGAAAGGGCACGTGGTGAGGCAGCCCGTACGCATCTGGTGGCTAATTACTTCACCTAAAATAACACCACTGTGGAGTGCACACAGCCCTGGCACATACCAGCAGACAATAAATGATGATGACATAAGGGACACTCAAATGTCACAACCATACCATCCTGAGATTGGTCACCTGGAAGTGTTACATTGTGTGTATCCCTACCTACCCAAAAACCACCAATGCTGTGTCATCAAAAGACATACATCTATGCTGCGAAATTCATTACCCCCTTGCTAAATACAACATGAGAACAGCGCCATGTCACCCAACCCCTCCCCAGCTCCACCACCAAAAACACCATGGCATGTCATGCAAGGTGAAAGCAAACAAAGCAATGCACAAGACCTGACACAAGTGACACAAATTACACTGTCCCTAATGGAAACTGCCCACACACAATATGCTCCCAGTAATGTATAACTAACAGCACACATTACCAAATACTTACCACCAACACAATGTTGCAACACACCATCGAAAAATGCAAAAACATGACAGTACTAAGTTCAAGTAGTGTTAGTCTTACAACCTGAATACGCCAGCACATCGACCCCTTACAACTGTAGAGTGTTGCTGCCACGCAAATGTCTCAGTGTACTGCATACAACATGAACTGCATCTGCAAAGTAGACAGCCTTGTGAAGACATGAGGAAGGAACCCGCAGATTAGGAGGAAGACATGGATGCACAAGCACATATCAATACACCATGCAGTGTACAATACAACAACAATATCCACTAGGGATGTCTACACAGTATTGACTACAGACTGCCCACACAGATCATGGGAGCCCAACGTCACTGTGTAATTCACTGTCACTTGGTCACACCCTTTCCAAGCCCATGGAAAAGGGAGGCAGGAGGGGTGTGTGTCTCACGAACCCAAGCATCTAACCCAAACTCAGGACAAGCCTGCATGTGCCCAGCCGGAATACAGTGGATGCCCACGGGAGCCACACAAGGCAACACAATGTAAAAAAAAAAAATCAAAAATGGCCATGTGGGGGCCAGGAGGGGTGGGGGAGGCCACCCAGGAGGTTAGAGGACAGGGTGCAACCCAACACCCACCTGCGTGGATGTTGTGAAAAAAAATACCTCCTTGGGCTCATGGCCTGCACGGCTATGCCATTGTGGGAGAACTGCTGTCACTCTGCTCATCCTCTGCTGCTGCATCAGGAGGCGGTGGCACTATGGGAGGCAGCCATGCAAAGCTCTGGTATGGTACTCCATGGCAGCAAGCATGCAGGTCTGGAAGGTCTGATTCTGGAGGATTAAAGAGCGGTGATCCCCATGCAGCACATCACGGGTTGCCTGCATTTCTGCACGCATGGCCTCGCGTGATGCCCAGATCTCCTCACGTGTTGTATGCAGCTCAGCTGAGAGCAAACGTGTGAGCTGCTCCAGCTGCTGTTCTGCCCTAACATTTCGGGAAGCCTCAAGTTCAAGCAGACTCTGCCTGAGGTTATGGAGTTCTACCCTCAGGGCTTCCCTGTGGCCCTGGGACTCTATTGATATGGATTCGCACAGACTCTCCAGTGCCGCCCGTCGGTCCCTGTTGGACGCCAACATGTCTTCCCTGTGTGATTGGCAAATGGAGTCTGTTGCCTGCTGTTGTTGTTCCATCTGCCTTTCAGGGGGGATAATGGAAGTGGCCACCCTCTCCATTGCCGGAGCCATCATTTCTACTGATGCTGCCTGTTGGGTTGCCATACTGTACATGGAGTTTTCCCATAAAGTATTGCCTGGTGGCGCACGGCCACCGCGTCGACAGGCACCAACCTGTTTGGGGCAAGGCGATCTGCACCTTGCTGTGTTGGCACTGCCTGAGGATGCAGGACTGCATTCCCCCTCTGATCTGCTGGCCCAGGAACAGGATCAGATGCTGTGGAATGTGACCTGCATCCGTAAGCGCCAAAGGCGGACCTACCAACACTGACATCCTCATAGAGGGTTCTACCCCTGGTCCAGTTGTGTTGGACAGAACAGAATCCCTGCCAGAAACACTTAACTGCGACTGCACATAAGTCTCATCATCCGACTCAGCACCTTAATAGAGGACTGGGGAGGTGCACCCAGAGGCACCCCTGGACAGTATGGTCTGCAGTAACATTGGGTTTTCACCCACCACCACACCACGTCCCCCACTGGTGCCCGGTCGTGCCTGAGATTCTTCCTGGGTCTGCCCCATCTCCTCATCCTCAACAGCACCAAGTGCGTCATCACCTGCAAAAACATGAAAGACAACAAATGGAAACAGTCATGAGCACCATAGGACACACATAGGCCGTGACAAGCCAGAGATCCAGTACATGAATTACACATGTCCCACATGACTATAACCCTGCCATGAAGTGGAGTCAAAAAGACAGACACTGGGGAGAGAAAGATGGATATGCAGATTTGCAGCATGTTGGGTAGCACTGGCATCACACATCAGACTGTGAGTGGCATGTCCAATACACATACATGACACATGCCACCACACAGATGTCTGTAGCATAGCCACGGTAAATTACAAAACTACAGCAATATGTCAGTGAATGAGTACTGTCACACATCCATGTCACATCGACATTATGCGAAGATTGATGCTGAATAGTGTTGCAAAATATGCATGTGCCACACACTGAAACCCATCCAGTGTCCAATAACACAGTCATTGTGGGCTGATCAATGGTTGGTCACATTAACATTACAGGAAACACCTGTCATCTTCCACATGCAAACAGGCTGTAATAAAACATTTCTGCAGCCCAATACTCCATCGGCTTGAATGGTGTAATCATTAACATAACCAGGTAAAAGTAGTGGCCCAGTGTGGGCTGTAAACAATGACCGAATCATATCACATATGTTGCAATAGGGCAGAATAATGTGTACTAAAAATGGGAGAGTGGAAACAATCAGCCTGAATGAACACTTACAAAATCTGACCAATGTAGTTGCAAGATGACGTTCAAGGTAAAGTGCACTAATCTGGGCGTAATTGGCAACTGTGGCCAGAAGGGATACAGCCATACCCAAATCCAAGGCACGTGAATGTATGGGAGGAAGCAAATGGGTGACCCATAACACTCAGGAGTACACACCCTCACCTGGCACTCAATCAGAACCCGTCACCCAAACAGCATACACATGGATTACACACACGCATGGGCACTTCCCTGGACAATGCCTCGTAATTAGGTAATTCTCCCACACCTTGGATCTGTTCTTCTCTGACGAAGGTCCCAGCAACAGACTCATGTTCAGTGAGTTCGTTGTCCTCTTGTGGAGACCCACCGCCAGTCACGAGAGTAGTGGCATGATTTGAGGCCAGCTTGTTCTTTGCTCTGCGTTTCAGGTCATTCCACCGCTTGTAGCAATCATCAACTGTGTGCCTCACAAATCCAAGGGCACTTATGCGGTCCGCGATGGTCTGCCAGTGTGCCCTACGTTGACCAGGTGTGGTCTTGCACCCTGCAGTCACCAACATTTTGTGGCTATGTGCCGACACATAGGTCACAAGTGCATCAAGTTCCGGGTCATTAAAGCTAGGCTTCCTTGACGTGCCGGAGTGTGTAGCCGTGTCTGGGGTCTCAGCCTGTTGTGCTAGAGCACCCTTCTTCCTCTTTTTCAAAGGTGGAGTGGAGCCTGAGTGGCTTACGCTGGTCTGGTCAGTAGGGGCAGACGCACCAGTGGACTGGGTAGTAGGAGTGTGCGAATGCACAATGACCATAGGCCTTGGTAAAGGCATTGGCAGAAGTCTGATGTTGGCAGGGGGAACGTCACTTTGATGGACCTGGACCGACACTGTCCTGGCTGGGAGACTCAGAGCTGGGGTGGATGGAGCTGCAGCTGCCCCTGCAGCCTCCCCACCCTGCCTACTTGGGGCAGCACATGACATAGCTGCCCCAGATACACGTGGCTTGGTGACACCAACTTGCACCGCCACACGTGGCCTAGACTTGCTGACCTGGAAGTCAGCCTGGGAGTCATCCTGTGCCAGGTCAGGTGCCACAATGGGCTGGTCCAACAAGGGCTGAGCTGGGATGGTGTCAGCCACATTTCCCTCAACCATGGGGGAGGGCATGGGTGTCCCTGATCGGTCCTCCACACATGGGGGTATAGGGGCACCCTGCAAATCCCGGCCACGTCTCATACCGTGCCCACCGTGCCCACCTTTTGAAGGTCGGCCACCTTTGCCTCCCCTACCGCTTGGTCGCCTCCCAACCATGGCACTGATGTTGTTGTGCGTATGGGAGTAGCAGTAAACTATTGTCCTGGGCAATTGGGGGTGAAAGGGGTAGGGTACTAGATGGAATTCGTACCCTAGTGCTCTAACAAGCCTGTCTGTGACCCCTGGGGGAAGATGACGGGTCACGCAACGCACTGGCAGCCCAAAATCAAAAAATAACGTGCACGCAACCTCCCGTAGACCACGTGCATGAAAAAATGAACCTGCACTACGCTGTGGCACCCAGAAACACAGAAATAAGCATACGCATAATAAACGCAGCGTACAATGACCTCTGAAGGGGTACGCGACACACGGGGCAAGCACAGTTGGTAAATACGTGCGCGACTCACCATCTGTCTGGAAAAATAACGTGAAAAAGACGCATGTGTGCGCGTTGGCAACACCCCAACCAAAAGAAGAATTGTACGTTGTCTGAGGAGACAGGACAAAAGAAGAAGTGAACGCTGTTTGAGGAAACAGGCCCAAAAAGAATAAAGAATGCTGTCAGAGGTAACGGAGTACAAACTTGAAACTCTGTGAAGTAATCGCGTGTGAACCGACAAGAAGTACAGAATTCACCCACTCGCTCTCCACGAAAAGCACGTACAAGGGAATGGGGTCCTACACGTACCTTTTAAAGCGGACCACACGTACAGCGTCACTTACGCGTGTACGCGCTAAGGCCCTTTCCTCCAATTACACGAGCTGACACTTGGACGTGCAGTTTTTGGACATGTACGATGAACATGCACCCGTGTTAATGGAAACGCCCGCGGGTGTCACGTCACTTACGCGCGTAGGCCCTTTCCTCAGATTACACGCATCCACATGCGGACGTGCAGTTTTTCCACGCGCGCTGCCACGTCACGAAGGAAACGCCCGCGCGAGTCACGTCACAGAAGTGCTTACGCGCTAAGGGCCTTTGGTCCAATGAAACCACGTACGTGTGCTGCCGCGCTTACGGGTGAAGGGCCTTTCCTCGAATTACATGCTGACGTGCAAGATTTTCACATGCCAAATCACTCCGTATCAAGCTGGCCATGCAGCAACACACGGAAGACCACCCTCCTGCCCAGAAGGCCGAATTACTGCCCCCCAGATCCCCGAGCACGCTCCCACCTGCCATCTGCTGCTGCCTGACGGCCTGCTGCCCACGTGCCCTGCTATTTGCTGCCTGCACATCAGCCAGGGGTGCAGTTGCCGTGACCACCCCTGCTGGAACCGAAGACTCCCGACTGGGATACCATCGCTCCACAGCCCAGCCCCAGGACCCAGTTGCCCACCCACTCCTGCCTCTGGGGTTGCCATGTCAGGCACAACAGCATCTGGCACCACTGGCAACCGCCAGCCAGAGAGGTGGAGGGCCACCAGCTTCAGTGCCAGGGAAGTTGGTGTCCTGGTGGAACAAGACCTGGGGCAGTATGATGCCCTCTTTGGAACTTCGTGCACCAACAATGAAGGACAGACCAGGATCTGGATGGACATCGTGACTGCAATCAACGCAGAGGGGGTGGCAGTCCGCGACTTACACCATGTCAAGAACCACTGGGAGGACTTCAGGTCCAGGACCCTCAACAAGGCCCGGCACCTCTTGAAGGCAGCGGATGCTAAGGGGTGCCGGGGCCACCTGTCCGACCACCAGATGAGGGTCCTGGAACACATATGCCCAGCGCTCCACGTCCAGGTCCTTGAGAGGCAGACCCGTCTGGAGTCGAGCGGTAAGTGTACATGCATACTGATTGAATGCTGTGCGTGTGGTGATGTGCCAGTAGTGTGCAGGTTGCACATGTGTTTTCGTAGGGCCATGTAGGGATGTGTATGAACAGGGGCGTGAGGCTGCCACAAGTGAGTCCTCTTAGGTGTAAGACACATCGATGGTGTATGTGTTGGTAAGCATGCTGTGCAAATGCAGGTGTGGTAGCACACATGTTTGAATTTCTGTGTATGTACGTTGGCATGGATGTGGTGTCATACATGGATGGTGGTTCCTGCTGCATGTATCGGCACTGTGTACATGTGCATGTGTGTGTATTTGACAAGTGTGCAACTGTGATGCAACATGGATGCACGTGACACTGATATGTAGAAGGCTGAATGCCAGATGTGACATGTATGGCGATCGCATCACTGCGACAGTTGGAGGAGATGTAGACATGCATGTAAGTGTGGTTTCGTGTGTGCGTGTCTAGTGCATTCCCTGTGTTTCATGTGATGTCAGGCTCACCCTCGGCTGTTCATGCTGGTGTATGTGTATGGATGTTGCTGTCTGGTGCAATATTGCTGTGGAAATGCTCATGTGTGTGAGTTGAAATGACATGTGTGTCGTGGAGTGTGATGCCATATCTGAAGTTTGACACTGCCAGTCATGTGCAACTGTCATGTGTGTATCAGTCCATTGTACAGTGCCCTGATGTCTGTGTTTTATCTCTTCCTGTCTGCAGCATCAACTGATGAAGAGGGCGGAGAGGTTGCTGTGGAGCACAGTGGCAGGGATCGCACCACCAGCCGGAGACGCAAGGCCCGGCTCTCCTCCCAGATTGTCATCTCGTAAGGGAGTGAGGAGTCTGGTGCCGCGTCCCAGGCCGCAGCTGCCGAGGGTAGGTCCAAGAGGCAGAGGTTGGAGGTGGACTCCTCGGCAGCAGAAGGGGCAGCTGAGACCCCACAGGGTCCAATGGAGGAAGATGGCACAGAGTCATCCAATTTGGTGGGGGGTTTGGTGGAGGAGGAGGCTGTGGAAGGGACACACACGGGGTCTGGAGGTGGGGATTCCGCTGGTGGTGCAGTGCAGGGGCAGGGACAGGAGGCAGCACAGGCCGCCGCGGAGGTGCCTGTGTGTAATCCTGTCCCTGATCCTGTCACTGCATCATCTGGCACCAGCAGGGATGCCTACGTCCAGACCTGTTTTCAGGGAGGGGATGAGCGCACAACAATTGGCCTTTCTCTCCTTGCTGACGTGGCTATCCGGGACCATGTTGAGCCTATCCTGAGTGGGATAGCGTTGCGTCAACGGGCCATGCAAGGTGACCTGCAGTCTTTTCGTGGAGAGACTGCACGTCATCTCACATGCCTCTTTTGACCACGTTGACCTACTGGGACGGGTCACCGGTGCTGGATTCCTCCGTGTGCTGGACCTTCTTGCGACCCCCTCCTCACCTGAACCCCCTACGCACCAGTCGTCCTCCATGCCATCTTCCCACCCATGTGTCATCTGGGTACCCTGTGGAACTGCACCTGACCCAGCGGCCAGGCTGGTGGAGGACACATCTCTGCCACAGTCGGGAGTCAGACGTCCAGCCACCACGACAACTGCACCCCAGCCGGAGGAGGATGTGCAGGCAGCAAGAGCCAGGGGGCAGGCACAGCAGCAGCAACATGGTGGGAGAAATGATGGCTCGGGGCCTTCAAGATCAGAGGGGCAGGCATCGGCCATAGGGCAGGAGGACTCCGGATTTCACGTGTCTTTCGTGTGGCAGCGGTTGGGCCACGCCATAGATGCGGAGCGGCAGCGGGCGGAAGAGGCACGGCTCACAATGGTCAGGATTGGTGATTTGTATATAGTTGAACAGTGGATTTTCTTTTTTTTTCTTTTCATTTCACCATGGAGCAATGGATTTCACTTATTTGTTTCCCTTGGATTTGCTTTGTTGGACTGAGACTTTGGACACATTTTCATTCGGATTTCTTTGGATTCTGATTTCATATTTTTGATTATTTTCTGGACATGCTGCGCTTTATTTCTTCTTCACATTATTGTGTGTTTTCTTTTCATTACAATCATTTTGGATTCAATACATTTTTGTTTCATACTTCGGTGTGTGGTATTCTCTCATTGATTTCATGCATGTCATGATGTGGGTTTTCACATTCACTTGCACCCATTGTGTGTGTGTGACGGACATGTGTTCATTTACATACTTGCCATTCGGGTTGAATCATGTAATGGGCATTTCTATGTGGGTGGATGCAATACTTGGTTGGGTCTTTGGGCTGGGGTGGCATGGGGTGTGATGTGGCTGGCCATTAGGCCCATGATTGAGGATCGTCATGATGTGGGGGCAGGAGGACATGAGTGGGACATGAGTGGGGGCCTGCTGGCAGGTTACCCTGACGGCTGGGGGTGGGGGTGCTGGGGGACATGAGTGGGGGCCTGCTGGCAGGTGACCCTGACTGCTGTGGGGTGGGGGTGCTGGGGGACATGTGTGGGACATGAGTGGGGGCCTGCTGGCAGGTGATCCTGACTGCTGGGGGATGGGGGTGCTGGGGGACATGAGTGGGACATGAGTGGGGGCCTGCTGGTAGGTGACCCTGACTGCTGGGGGGTGGGGGTGCTGGGGGACATGTGCAGGACATGAGTGGGGGCCTGTTGGCAGGTGACCCCAACTGCTGGGGGGTGGGGGTGCTGGGGGACATGAGTGGGGGCCTGCTGACAGGTGACCCTGACTCCTGGGGGGTGGGGGGGTTGGGGGACATGTGTGGGACATGAGTGGGGGCCTGCTGGCAGGTGTCCCTGACTGCTGGGGGGTGGCGGTGCTAGGGGACATGAGTGGGGGCCTGCTGGCAGGTGCCCCTGACTGCTGGGGCATGGGGGTGCTGGGGGACATGAGTGGGGGCCTGCTGGCAGGTGACCCTGACTGCTGGGGGGTGGGGGTGCTGGGGGACATGTGTGGGACATGAGTGGGGGCCTGCTGGCAGGTGACCCTGACTTCTGGGGGTGGGGTGCTGGGGGACATGAGTGGGGGCCTGCTGGCAGGTGACCCTGACTGCTGGGGGGTGGGGGTGCTGGGGGACATGAGTGGGACATGAGTGGGACATGCGTGGGGGCCTGCTGGCAGGTGCCCCTGACTGCTGGGGGGTGGGGGTGCTGGGGGACATGATTGGGACATGAGTGGGGGCCTGCTGGCAGGTGACCCTGACTACTGGGGGGTGGGGGTGCTGGGGGACATGAGTGGGTCATGAGTGGGGGCCTGCTGGCAGGTGACCCTGACTGCTGTGGGGTGGGGGCGCTGGGGGACATGTGTGGGACATGAGTGGGGGGGCCTGCTGGCAGGTGACCCTGACTGCTGGGAAGTGGGGGTGCTGGGGGACATGTGTGGGACATGAGTGGGGGCCTGCTGGCAGGTGACCCTGACTGCTGGGGGTGGGGGTGCTGGGGGACATGTGTGGGACATGAGTGGGGGCCTGCTGGCAGGTGACCCTGACTGCTGGGGGTGGGGGTGCTGAGGGACATGAGTGGGGGCCTTCTGGCAGGTGACCCTGACGGCTGGGGGGTGGGGCTGCTGGGGGACATGATTGGGACATGAGTGGGGGCCTCCTTGCAGGTGACCCTGACTGCTGGGGGGTGGGGGTGCTGGGGGACATGAGTGGGGGCCTGCTGGCAGGTGCCCCTGACTGCTGGGGGGTGGTAGTACTGGGGGACATGAGTGGGGGCCTGCTGGCAGGTGACCCTAACTGCTGGGGGTGGGGGTGCTGGGGGATATGTGTGGGACATGAGTGGGGGCCTGCTGGCAGGTGACCCTGACTGCTGGGGGGTGGGGGTGCTGGGGGACATGAGTGGGAAATGAGTGGGGGCCTGCTGGCAGGTGACCCTGACTGCTGGGGGTGGGGGTGCTGGGGGACATGTGTGGTACATGAGTGGGGGCCTGCTGGCAGGTGCCCATGACTGCTGGGGGTGCGGTGCTGGGGGACATGTGTGGGAGCCTGCTGGCAGGTGCCCCTGACTGCTGGGGGGTGGGGGTGCTGGGGGACATGAGTGGGACATGAGTGGGGGCCTGCTGGCAGGTGACCCTAACTGCTGGGGGTGGGGGTGCTGGGGGACATGTGTGGGACATGAGTGGGGGCCTGCTGGCAGGTGACCCTGACTGCTGGGGGGTGGGGGTGCTGGGGGACATGTGTGGAACATAAGTGGGGGCCTACCGGCAGTTGCCCCTACTACAGGGGGGTTGGGGTGCTGGGGGACATGTGTGGGACATGATGGGGGCCTGCTGGCAGGTGACCCTGACTGCTGGGGGGTGGGGGTGCAGGGGGACAAGAGTGGGGGTCTGCTGGCAGGTGCCCCTGACTGCAGTGGGGTGGGGGTGCTGGGGGACATGAGTGGGACATGAGTGGGGGCCTGCTGGAAGGTGACCCTAACTGCTGGGGGTGCTGGGGGACATGTGTTGGACATGAGTGGGGGCCTGCTGGCAGGTGACCCTGACTGCTGGGGGGTGGGGGTGGTGGGGGACATTTGTGGGGGTCTGCTGGCAGGTGACCCTGACTGTTGGGGGTGGGGGTGCTGGGGGACATGTGTGGGACATGAGTGGGGGCCTGCTGGCAGGTGACCCTGACTGCTGGGGGGTGGGGGTGGTGGGGGATATGTGTGGGACATGAGTGGGGGCCTGCTGGCAGATGCCCCTGACTGCTGGGGGCTGGGGGTGCTGGAGGACATATGCGGGACATGAGTGGGGTCCTGCTGGCAGGTGACCCTGACTGCTGGGGGTGCTGGGGGACATGTGTGGGACATGAGTGGGGGCCTGCTGGCAGGTGACCCTGACTGCTGGGGGGTGGGGGTGCTGGGGGACATGAGTGGGGGCCTGCTGGCAGGTGACCCTGACTGCTGGGGGGTGGGGGTGCTGGGGGACATGAGTGGGGGCCTGCTGGCAGGTGCCCCTGACTGCTGGGGGTTGGGCGTGCTGGGGGTCATGTGTGGGACATGAGTGGGCGCCTGCTGGCAGGTGCCCCTGACTGCTGAGGGGTGGGGGTGCTGGGGGACATGAGTTGGTGATCAGTAGTGCAAGGTGACATGTGGCTTGGCAGGGGGGCATGCCCATGGTGGATGGGCTGCCTGCGGGACCTGACCAGGGGTGCAGGGTAGTCCCCTGTGGTGTGGACTGCCTGCAAGGGCCGTGGAGGGTGTAGAGGGAACACCTGGGAGGACCCACACTGCCAATTCACGGGTAGGACTCTCTGCGCACCCCCAAAATTCATGTACCCCGCTCTGATAGCAAAATCGCGTGTGAAACTTCCTGCGCACCCCCGAATTACACATACCCCACTCGAACAGGGCCAATCGCATGTGAAACTTCCCGCTCACCCCCGAATTACATGTACCCCACTGGCACAGGGCCTATCGCATGTGGAACGTCCCGCGCACCCCCAATTTACACGTACCCCGCTCCGATCGCGTGTGAAACCTCCCGCGCACCCCATTAATACACGTACCCCACTCGCACAGGGCCAATCGCGTGTGAAACTTCCCGCGCACCCCCGAATTACACGTATCCGGCTCCGATCGCGTGTGAAACGTCCCGCGAACCCCAGGAATACACGCACCCCACTCGCACATGGCCTATTGCGTGTGAAACTTCCTGCGCACACCAGGAATACACATACCCCACTCGCACAGGGCCAATCACATGTGAAACCTCCCACGCACCCCAGGAATACACGTACCCCACTCGCACAGGGCCAATCGCATCTGAAACTTCCCGTCACCCCCGAATTACATGTACCCCGCTCCGATCGCATGTGAAACTTCCCGCGCACCCCAGGAATACACGCGCCCCACTCGTACAGGGCCTATCGCGTGTGAAACTTCCCACGCACCCCAGGAATACACGTACCCCACTCGCACAGGGCCTATTGTGTGTGAAACTTCCCACACACCCCAGGAATAAACGTACCCCACTCGCACAGGGCCTATCGCGTGTGAAACTTCCCGCGCACCCCAGGAATACCTGAACCCCACTCGCACAGGGCCAATCGTGTGTGGAACTTCCCGCGCACCCCCGATTTACACGTACCCTGCTCCGATCGCGTGTGAAACCTCCCGCGCACCCCAGGAATACACATACCCCACTCGCACAGGGCCAATCACGTGTGGAATTTCCCAAGCAGCCCCGATTTACAAGTACCCCGCATCCGATCACGTGTGAAACCTCCCGCGCACCCCAGGAATACACATACCCCACTCGCACAGGGCCTATCGTGTGTGAGACTTCCCGCGAACCCCAGTAATACACGTTTCCCGCTTGCCGTGTGCTGTGTGGCGGCCCTGTATGCTGGTACAGGGTTAGCACAGCCCTTTGCGCTGGATTGGGGATTTTGATGGCTTTTCCTTGCGCGATGGGCGTTCTTGGGGGCGTAACTGGCGCTGCTGCAGGGTCGCTGCGCCACTGTGCGCCACGGCTGGTTTTGGTAGCTAAAATCCATGAATACGCTGTGTGCGGAAATGGATTTTAGCGCATGCGGCTGGTGCAGAGATTTGCACGCGCACACTCTGCGCCAGCCGCGTGCGCCACTTGTGCACTGAATTCCATGAATTGCCCCCTTAGTGTTTCCTAAGCCTCTATTTTCTCAGTTGATTTCCCGAATTACCATAATTTAGGGTATGAAATAAAACCTGAAGTATGTATTGTGCTGCTCTTAAGCAATTTGTGTAATTTATTAGCATGTTTCCGTTAAGGGAGCGAGGCCGCAGCCACAATGCTAAGGGTGTGTGCTCCTGAAGACACAGGCCATGGATGCATAAGTTAACCCTTTGGAAGAACTTTGAATAATTCTGATATATGACCCATTTACAAAACCGGTCCTCATACAATATGATCTCTGTGTGACTTTTGCTCTTGCTCCTTCCTCTGAATACCTATCAACTAGGCGGGTATGTTCAAATGAGTGGTTCTGAGTGGAATCTTATAGAGGAGAGAACAAAGCTTAGGTTGTCCATGACGTCACTTGGAACTCTGAGGCTTAATACACTTGCGGTTGCAAGCTTCCCATGTATGAAGTTCTGTTGTCTATGGTGGCCCCTCCTGTATTCCTTTCCCAGCCCAGCAGTGTCCCCATGGACCAATATTGCATTGGGCATAGACGGTGGTCATGGGGGAGCACCACAGAGCATAAAAGTACTACGCCCCCTCTCCCTTCACTTCACACCAACCCAAGCTAGAGAAAATCCTGGCAGAGAAAATGCTGCACCCCCTGTCGTAATGAATTCCACAATCCTTTGCCATGTTGCCACTGCTTTCAGAAAGGGAAATACTGTAGTTGCTAAAGCCATACACAATACTATAGATGTTATTGTCACACTGAGCTATTGTGCCCTATAATGTTATGCCATTTAAAGTGCAGTCAGCAACAGAGAGTCTCACCAGGCTATATAGCATGGAAGAGTACAAACACTGCTTTACATTCCGTCTCTAATATCATTTATCAAGCCTGGCCGTTTATAAATGCACAAGTAACATAACATGGCATTACTCTTTGTTCCATTTAGGTTGTTTTTTGATGTGTCAAGCTCAAAACCTGGGCGGGCTGTTTAATGAATCTTTAAATCGTGAAGAACACATCACCCCTCACTTGAATCTATTGTTTAAATTGTATACAATTTGGAAATCAATTCACAATTTAATTCTTTAATTTACTAAATTGTTATTTGGTGAATCATTTTTTATAAGTCAACTGTTTGTCCCATTTGCATGTAGAACCTCCACAGTAAGCTTGTCCTACGTTATAATGAGTTTTACGCAAATCAGTTGATATTTTATTTTAACTGCCATAGTTCGCTCACATTTCTCCTAGTTCCCTTAGCTTCACTGACTCTCCATTGCTTGCCATTTAAAATTTCATTTTTTATAAAAGATTTACATTGTTCTCTTTTGCCTCCCTGTTTTTCTTCACTTCTTTGTCTATATCGACTATCACAAGCTTTATGGTCAACATCTGAGTCTCCTTGAAGTACCTGGTATTTAGAATTCTTCTAAGAAGTGTTCTCTCTCACTGCTAACTCTTCATCTCTGGAATTCATTGGTTCTCAGACATTTCTTTCTACGTATGAGTGAACACGCATGGAACATCTGACGACACTGTTTCCTTCTGCATGGTATGTTATTTTGAAGCCTGATATATATGTTAACATAGGTTTCTCTGCTGGTCGGCCTGCACGCAGAAGGCTATTTCAGAGTGTGGACCCATCCAAGAAGTGACAGTCCAAAACACAAAACATGATGGGGCAGCTTTTAATAATTGCAGGGCGGACATTTAGAGGGTACAGAGAATACAATATCCAGACATGTCAGACATGGGGGCAAATACAACACGGAAAATGGAGCATGAGACGATGCTGCGGCATACATACAGGACATTTAAGAGAAGTGAAGATTAGAAACTAGGGCACAGTGGGACAAAAATTCACAATTTATCATCAAATTTTGAGTCAGGGACTTCCTGAAGAAGTACAGAGGCGATTTAAGAAAATTGGGGGAATAGAAGCAAAACCATGGCTGAGATATCATTGGATATTGTTCATCATTGCAGGTTAAAACAAGGGAAAGACAGAAAGAAAGTTGAGTAAAGGACGATAGATGAAGCAAAACTGGTACAAAAGAAGTTATCTAAGTTGACAATGGAAGGAGCTATGTTAACAAATGCGGGATAGTACAATGCCGTACTGGAAGCAAAGCAAATGCAGCCAGAGCTCAATGAACATTTTGCAGAGAATATAACTATTACCCCTGGGGATGAGGGTTTGCACCTAGAGTTAGAGGGTTTGGATTTCAAGCTCAGCAGGGAAGAGGGTTTTATGGAGGGCCACCACGATTTGGAGGACAGCCACAACAGTATTGGAGATGCGGGAAAATGGGGCACATCTTACGTCAATGAAGAGGCAGGGGAGAAATGCAACAGAAATAGCAACTGGCAGGCACAAGAGCGGGACCAACATATCCCCACCATATAGTTCAGAGCTGCCAAAATATTATGCCCAAGATCACACGCAGTATCAGGCACAAGTGCCACAAATACAACAAACACAGCAAGTGTCAATGCAGATGCAGCAAGCGCCAATGCAGACACAGCAGGCACTGATGCAGACAGCAAACACCACTGCAGACACAGGCACCTGCACAGCAAAATGCAATGACATCAGGGACCGCAAACGTATTGCCAAAGGAATCTATACCTAGAATAGGTGGGTGAAAGTTGTAGGAGTGAATCTTTTTAGAAGCACAGGACTGAACGTTTACACACAATAGGACAGCCTATGGACAGACTTGATATGTCCTATCAAATCTATTACACCAAACCCACAAGAGAAACCACGGTTCGAGGTGACCATAGGTGACAAAAATGTCCTTCCTAGTAGATACAGAAGCTACACAGTCTTGTGTCAAAGTGGGAAAGTTCCAAATGTCAGGTATATCCATGGATGCCCAAGGATGTTCTGGCATGATGACAAAGGTTCCTTTTACAGACAGCTTACTCATAATGATTAGAGAACACAACTTGGCTATGCCATTGCTATGTTCAGGGCAGACACCAGTGAATATATTTGGGAGAGATTTGAAAAGTAAATTAAACATGAAACATGGCAATATAATTTACTAATGAAGGGATAACATGTTCCACTCCAGGGATTCATTATGTGAATGTGCAAGAGTTCCTAACAGTAGTCTATGGTCAGAAGGAACAGAGGAGGGTGCAAAAGAATTGTTCCTCTATGGAGTACATATACCACAAGTAACCACGGATGTGGAGGAAGGGCAGATAATTTCACTTGAACTAGAAGCAGGAGTAGTGAGGGAAGACAGTCATTTTACATGGAATAGACAATGAAGGAGTACATTGGCACACAGTGAGAGTGCTTGATGAGGCACATAGGTTGACTGACTTGACAGATGAAACATTGTTTACAGATGAAGGGCTCTATAACAAGGTTGGTGGTATCCCAGCAGTAAATCTGCCGCAATACCACCAAACCAAATAGCATTACCGCAACTCGGCCCAGCGCTATTAATGCTGGATCCGGATTTGCGGTAAGACTGTAACTCCCCATTTTTTTAAGAGTCAATAGGACTTTATGGGGCATGCTGGTCACTATTACCATGGCGCAATTTGCTCCACGTTAATAGCACTGCAAATGGGCAGAAACAGACAGAAATAGGTGAAAACATTCCACCCAAAACTCGGGATTGGGCAGAGCGGTAATGCAGCAGTAATAGCATTAGTACTGCATTTTTACCGCTCCACTCAACTCCTGATGATCCCCAAAGACTCAGATGATGAAGTAATGTTCAGCATTTGTTTCACACGTCAGCTGCAAATTGAGAACAATGAGATTCCCCAGAGAATTACATTAGTGAAGAAGGCCCCGTCGTTTTACATGAAAATTTGGCATATGTACCAAGCTCACTATGGAACAGCAGTCCGTATGATGTTGGCCTATTAAAAAGAGCAGGGGCTGTAAAAACTTAACTCAAGAAAGGGGATATTTTGCTATGGGTCATTTCATAGGAAGCTGACATGTTATGTTATGTTATGTTATGTTTGTTATGTTTGTATACTTATATGGTGCCGAAAGCCCTCAGGTATCAGGGCGCAGGAACTGATAACAGACAGATGCATTACAACAAAATAAAACAGGTGGCTAGTGATGCTCAGATGTCATATGATCATAATTATTGAAACAGGTGTGTTTTCAAGAGTTTCCTGAAAGTCTGGTAGTTTTCCTACAGCCGTATATTGGGGAGCAGTTTGTTCCAATATGTGGCAGCCTGCACTAGAAATGATCTGCCAGCTCCAGTGACCCGGTGAAACTGCGGCACATTAAGCCAGCTCTTCTCGGCTGACCATAGCAGGCGCTTTGGGACATACCGGGAGAAGTGTTTCTTGAAATAATTTGGAGCTGCTCCAAATAAGCATCGGTGCACTATGGTCATGGACTTGAATTTCATTCTGTCCTCAATTCTCAGCCAGTGTAGGGATCTCCTTCCTGCTGTTACATGCTATGAAACCATCACTGCCTTAGTGCGACAGTGAATATTAGTGCCTTGAGAATCAACATGCAACACAGCTGTGCACTCGAGGGGAGGCATGGTATCACAAGTATGACACTGACACAATGGATACAATTTGTAAAACCTTTATCGAAAATGTTGGGACTGGAGAAACTCCTACTTTGCCCTATAACTAGGATGAGACTAGTCTCGACCATCAAACAATAAACAAAACATTCCTAGTGGAGTCCGTCAAATCAAAATGGCCTATGCTACCAAAACCTAAT
This sequence comes from Ambystoma mexicanum, assembly GCF_040938575.1. Classification (NCBI taxonomy): domain Eukaryota; kingdom Metazoa; phylum Chordata; class Amphibia; order Caudata; family Ambystomatidae; genus Ambystoma; species Ambystoma mexicanum. The sequence continues at coordinate 461,916,799 of NC_090929.1, forward strand.
GCCTGCCCTATCTCTTGTAAAAAAGTGTAAAAAGGAGAAATGTATGCAAAGGAAAAATCAGTGTTCAAAGAATAAATGTGGTTGAACCAGCTCTCCTCCCACGTTAGATCTCATGAAGTAAGGCTGTCACCGTTGGCAGGATGACACACTCTGACTCAGTTTCCAACAGTATAAAGAGTTGCAAACAATGGTTTGAGGCCTGCCTGGCCTTCTACGTTAAAGTCTCTTTTCTCGATTTCCAAAAATAATACTTCAACCCAAAGTTCACAAAGGTCCCCCACCGTCGGGCTCAGACCTCTCACATCAAAGTTAAACACAAACTTGCAAGGGGGCTCCCTTCCCCAAGATTATCAGATCTCCCTCAATTGGGCTCGGACCACTTTCACATGTGAAAGACTTTCAAATGTGCATGGTTCCCCTTACAGACAACTGCAGGACCACTTTGACTTAAAGTTCACATTTACTCTTGCTTTCTTCAATTTTGCTGTTAATTTGCTTTATTGCTTCAAACAATGCACCTTTCACTGAGACTTTAGAGTAGGCTGCTTCCTTCAGCCGGACCACTCTGTTACTTAGTATCTCTGATCTCAAAGCTGTCCTTACTTCAAAGTTCATTCACAGGTCTGCCTTCTTTGCTTCTCATCCACACGCATGCAGCCTTCACTTGCGATATAATGTTGCTACTTCATTCGCTTTGACACACACCAGTCGCTCAGGTTGCTTGTCAACTCACCGGCTGTGTGCGTCTCTTTCTTGTTTTTGCTATTTCCAACTCACGAGTCAAGGTTGGTACCCTTGCCTCCCCAACTCTGCCGTTCACCCTGGAGGGTTGCTAGCATCCTTGAAACACAATGCAGTCTTCAATTGTGAGATCTGGCCTTCTCCACGTTTCTTTCGCAGCCTGTCAGAGGCAACGACCTCCAGTAGGGAACCCTTGAGGTTTTCGGCCCGGTGATCTCATCACTTGGTCCATTGCTCTGCTCCAGTAGGTGTGCCTTCATCCCGGAAGTTCTGCTTATAATCGTGTTGCACCTTGCTCGGAGTGTGTCTTTAGGTGTTGCCTTTTATTCGTGTGAGGCAAGCTAATTGGTATTAGGTGTATGCACTTAGTGTAAAGTGCCTGACTTTGCCTGACCCGATTAATGGGACATGTCCAGTACGATGAGAGAGTTAGTCTGGTTGCACTCAGTCACCCTCTTCCTCAGCCCAGTGTTTGTGTAAAAAGGGGGGAGGGGTTGGGACTTTGGAAAATCCTTAAAAATAGGATGGGGTAGATGAACAAAAAAGGGGGGAATACCACATCTCACCATCGGTTATCTCACCTCCACTCCCCGAAAACCCCTCGCCCAGGTGATCCACCCGCACTGGTCCACCCCCAGGGTCTGGATCCAAATGCAATGGCCGTGCCATGGCCACCTGAGAGAGAGATCCCTGGGGACTAGCGGGTGAGACCTCCTCTGGTTTCTCACAGCACCCAGTGAAAAAGACAACAGAGGCGTCATGGAGAGTCATCCAAGATTTACACCCCCTGAAACATTTTTGTTGAGGCAGAGTTCCCTTTAGTACCAAACCCAGTCACAATATAATGCAATATCCCATTGAAAGCTCAATATGTTACAGTGATCAATTTAAACAATGCTTTCTTTTCAATTCCCCTGTATCAGGATTCTCAATATTTGACATTGCTCACTTATCACAGAACTAAATTGCAACATTTTTGTTAACCAAATGGGTATTGTGAATTACTCTTGGTCTTCCACTGAGTGTTACTGATGGACTTAGGAAATGTACAACATGACAGTGCGGTCAACCAGTGTGTGGATAACATATTGGTGTTTAGCACCACAGAGGAAGAGTGCAGAAGAGACTCGGGGAAACTAATGACAGTATTGGCAGAAAAAAGAATAAAGAGGATAAGGATAAAATGCAATACTGCCAGGAAGAGGTCCTATATATAGGAAAATTGATTTCAAAAGAAGGGAGGAAGGAGAAACCAAAGAGCAGAAGCAATCATGAAAACATGCAGGCCAGAGACAGTGAAAGAATTACAGCAACTCCTACGACTTTAAAATTATTGTAGAGCATGGGTCTTTGACTACATCACATATGTCAGGCCACTTTTAAAGGGATTAAAAGAAGCACAGAAAGACAATATTGACACAGCCTGCAAAGGTGAAATGATAGACACCTTTGATGAGTTAAGGCTAGCAATCAGCACAGCTCCAGTGTTAGGGATCCCTGATTATAATGAAGACTTTTAGTTATCTTCCCATTCAAATGGAGTAGTAATGACAGCTGTCCTCATACAGAAAACTACCACGGAAACAAACCATTAGCATTTTACAGTAGAATTTTAGACCCAGTAATGAGAGGCTACTACCCAGGCGAGAAAGCATTGGCCACAGCAGCCTTTGCATTAGAAATATCATCCAGCATAACCATGGGCTGCTCAGTAACATTATATGTCGAGCATGCCCTTTTCGAAATCTTTGAAAAACCGAAAAACACATTAAACACACACAGAGCATCTGGTTATGAGGTGATAATATCAAATCCCTCAATCAAAATTGTTAGGTGTCAAGTGGTAAACCAGCTAGATTCATAGCAGAGCCAGTGAAGGAAGAAGAGTACGTGTACCATTGCACTAACTATACTGAATATCATGATGAGGTACCCCAAGTTAAGGAGAATGCAATGGGAGGGGGAAGTCCTCTTCATTGATGGGTCATCATTATCTGACCAGAGCACGGGTGTAAAGTAGAGTGGAACATCAGTAGTGAAAGCAAGGGAGAATGACAGTGATAAGTGCGAGAATGCTAGCGCATTTCTCAGCGCAAGCAGCAGAGTTGGTTGCATTAATATTAGTGCTCGAAGCGCATGGAGATGGTGCAGTAACAGTGTATTCTGACTAAGTCTATGTGATATCAACAGTACAGGCAGGACTGTCTAGCTGGAAAAGGGGGGATTTCCTGCTTGCATATGGCACACCAGTACAGTATGCGCCATTACTACACAGGCTTATAGATACACTTGAACTTCCATTGGCTATCGCCATGGTGAAGTGTTCAGCTCACATCAGAGGTGCAATCTTGATTTCTCGTGACAATGAGGTTGCTGACTTAGAAGCAAAAAGAACATCACATATTCCAGAAATAACAGACATTGTGACGGCACCAAACAAATACACACATGCACGCAACATGGTGATGAAGGAGGGCTTCAATACACTGCCCATACAGTCTCTGCTCATCCTCCTCCAAGACTCTGAGGGTCAGACGATTCTCTAAGCAGAGGGTTGGGGGCAGATCTATCTTCTCGGCTGGGGCCTCCCTCTGGAACAGCCTCCCTGCCTCTCTCAAACTTGAGCAGAACCATCTCCGGTTCCGGAAGCAACTCAAGACCTTCCCTTTTGCTTCCACTTTCTCTCTTCCTTTCCCCTGCTGATGCATCTGACTGCTCGGCGCACTGGTCATATGGTCACTCTCTGAACTCGGGCCCAGGCTCCTGCATGTCCATTTGCCCTTGCACTGCCTCCGGACACCCCAGCACTTAAGGGTCTGTATCTGCAACCGTACAGTCCCTTCTCTCTGCACTTTTGAGCCATCCGCTGGCTGCACTTGTGAGTAAACTGCACTTCCCCCTTCCCCTCCCCCCTGGTGCTTATCCCCTTCCCTCTTCCCCGCACTTGAGTGATCTGAATGACACAAGACCTAGTAAGATCTTTATTTTGTCCTCCCTTTGTTACCCTCTCCTTGTCTTGTCGCGCCTTTAAACACTTGTGTACAGGCACATTATAAATGCCACATCATATCATATCATATCATATCATATCATATCATATCACATCATATCATATCATATCATATATCATAGCACAAATAGTGGAATTAAAGGGACATGCACCACTAGAAGAACAGGAATTGTGGAAAAGAAGGGGGTGCTCATTGTTCCCCACAGATGCAATGTGGTAGCAGGACAGCACCGGGAAACCTGTCATGCCAGAGGGCTGCTTACAGTGACATTAGAGCAATTGCACTACCCAGCACACACATCAAGAGAAAGTCTTGCAGTACTGATTTCAGAAGAAGGGTTTGTTCCTAATTTGACAGAGCACACCACTAATTTTGTAATTGACTGCTTAATATGTCAGAAATGTACCACTGCCCACATTCTGAGAACTATGAGAGGAGCAATACACCTCCCGATGGGACCATTTCTACATTTGCATATCGAATATGTGGATATGCTCCAAATTTTTACAGCTACAGGAACATGCTGGTAGTCGTATGCCCCTTTTCCCAATGGATCAAAGCCGGTTCATGCAGACATCCATATGCCACATGTGCAGCAAAGTTCCTCGTATGTGAGCTATTTCCGAGGTGGGGAGTGTGCGATATATTGCGTTCTGACAATGGACTGCATTTTGTAAATGAAGTCTTTGAGCCTATCACTCTCTTATTGAGGATAAGGCACACATTCTCATCCGCCTATCACCCACAAGCAAACAACATTTGTGAGCACCTCAACTGCCTCTTAAAATAAATAATTGCCAAATTAAAAGAGACTCTGAAAAAGGCTGGTTACATTGCCTTCCTCTAGCCCTATTTGCCTTATGTAATCAGCCAGGCTATGACCATCACTCCACATGAGCTGGTGACAGGATGCAGAATGCCTACTCCCATTGCTCCTCCCACATGGGCTTACACCAATGCTCACAATTATTTCACAGCTATGACAGTCTCTTAAATTCTGCTTTATGCTGGTGATAGAATATTATGCAGGAACATCATCAGGAGATGGCATAAACCACGTTTCAAGGGGCCATTCATTGTAGAAGTTGTCACTCCATCTGCATTGAAAGTTGAAAGATGCCATGACTGGATGCACCTCCATTCCGTAAAGCTGTACCGAGGAGAGACCCCCCTGCCTGCAGATACTGAACCCGAAAGTGATATGATATGATATGGCATTTATAACGCGCCTAAACACAAGTGTTTCAAGGTGCGACGAGGCAAGGGAGGGGAACAAAAGGGAGGACAGACAACGATCTTACTAGGCCAGGTGTAATTCGGACCACGCAAGTACATGGGAGGGGGGCAGGGACAGTGCAGAATATGGGAATAAGTAAGTAATGGCCAGCTTGTGGCAAGTGCATGTGTAAGTGCAGACATCAGGTGTCAAGGGCTGGTAGGGGGTATTGTAGGGATGCAGAAACAGTCCACAAGTGCGGGGGTTGCCAGGTGGGCTGTGCAGGTGTGCGACGCTGGCAGCGGGGGAACTGGGCCCGAGATTAGAGGGTGTCCAGCAGGCCAGTGCAGTTCCGGTTACAGCCAGGAGGTCAGCAGAGGAGAGGAGGAGAAAAAGAAGAAGCAAAGAGAAAGGTTCTGAGGTGCTTCCGGAACCGGAGATGGTCCTCCTCAAGTTTAAGGGAGGCAGGGAGGCTGTTCCAGAGGGAGGCACCAGCCGAAGAAAGAGATCTACCACCATCTCGTTGCTTGGAGAAGCGACTGACCCTGAGGGAGTTGGAGGCGGATGAGCGGAGAGCTCGAGAAGGAAGATATTTAGGGAGAGAGAGTTTAAGGTATGAGGCCCCAGGCCCCAGAAGGCCTTGTGGATGATACAGAGGGTTTTGAACTTAATCCTCGCAGCCACTGGGAGCCAGAGCAGAGATTTCAGTCCTGGAGATATACGATCCCTGGGCTTGAGGCCAAGGACAAGTCTCGCAGTGCTGTTCTGGATAAGTTGCAGAGGGCGGAGAGTAGAAGCAGGCAGATTTAGAAAGAGGCTGTGACAATAGTCCATCCTAGAGAGAACCAGAGCGCTGGAGACAGTGAGCTTTTGGGGGAAGGAGAGGAAAGGAAGAATACCTCTGAATAGGTGCAGCTGGTAGTGTGACTTCTTAAAGATGTCAGAGATGTGAGGGGAGAAGGAGAGTGAGGAGTCGAAGATGACCCTGAGGATTTTTGCCTTGCAGGTGGGAGCAGGAAGAGGGCCAAGTGAGGCCAGCCAGAGAGGTGCAGGAAAGGAGGGAGCGGGTGTGCCAATGAGGAGAATCTCAGTCTTATTGGCATTAAGGCAGAGGTCATTGGTGGCACACCATTCCTGGATAGCAGACAGACAGTCAGAGATAAGGGAAGGAGAGGAGGAGGCCGAGGGTAGCCTGAAAATGAGCTGGGTGTCATCCGCATAGCACTGAAAGTTGGGGCGGAGAGCAGGCAGAGTTGGGGTGAGTGCGATGGGCAAAGAGTGCCAGGTATTGGTTGAACAGCCAGGGAGAGAGGTTAGACCCCTAGGGGACACCACAGGTAGAGAAAAAGATAGCATAGAGGAAGGACCCAACTTGGACCTGAGAGGGTCGGTCAGAGAAGAAAGAAGTCAGCCACACCAGAGCATGACCAGTGATACCCAGGTTATCACGGAGACGGTTGAGCAGGATGGCATGGTTGACAGTGTCAAAGGCAGAAGAAAGATCAAGCAGGTTGAGGACGCAAGGGGTGTTAGTGTCAAGGTTGAAGAGAAGGTCTTCACGGATGTTCAGGAGAGCAGTTTCCGTGCTTCTGGAAGCCCTGAAGCCAGACTGATGATCATGAAGACAACCAACAGATTCAGTGTGGAGATTAAGCTGGGAGATGGCCAGTTTCTCCAGGAGCTTGCCCCAGAAGGGAGTGATGGAGATTGGCCGATAGTTAGCCAGACAGGAGGGGTCGGCAGAGGGTTTATTAAGAAGAGGGTGCACAAGGGAGTGCTTCAGGGGGGATGGGAAGACTCCAGTGGTGAAGGAGTGATTGCAGAAATCAGCCAGGGCAGGAGCCAGGGAGTCAATGTGGTCCTTGATAGTTTTGGAGGAACAGGGGTGAACCTGTTTAGACGAGACTTTCATAGATCAGACTTGTCTAGAAACCTTGTCTGCAGAGAACAGGAGAAAGGCAGAGAAGGAGGGAGGAGTGGTGCCTGCAGAAGGGCTAGAGGAAGAGCAGGGAGTAGACGGAGGGAGGGGATAGGAGGAGAGTGAGGACAGAATGTCCTGAGTTTTAGAGATCAAATGAGAAGCCAGTGCCGTGCAGAGGGCCTGGGCAGGGACAGGAGAGGTAGAGACCGCGGCAGGATTGGCCAGTTCCTTGCAGATTTGAAAGAGTTCAACCGTGTTGTTAGATGCCGCAGAGACACAGGCTTGGATATGAGCTCTCTTCTTGGTTAGGATAGAGAGCCGGTATTGTCTTTGGAGCAGGCGGCAGGCCAGTTTGTCAGAGGATGTACACGAAGCACGCCATTTCCTCTCGGCCACCCTGAACTTGTGTTTTAGGGTGACGAGGTCCGAGTCGTATGATGAGTTGCACTTGGCTTTGGGCTTCAGGTGGATTCTCATGACAGGGGCAAGGATATCAAGAGTATCAGATATAGCAGAGGGGAGCGGGGAGAGTGCTGTGTCAGGGTGAGAGTCAGCCAAAGAGGGAGGGGGTGAGAGGCCTCAACTGACTCGCGCTTCATGAGTCGGATGACCGGGAAGGTGGGTGGTAGTGCTGGAAATGGCTTGGCCTGAGGGGTAGGGAGGGTCAGGTGGGAGGAGAGGAGAACGTGATCACTCCAGGAGAGAGGAGTGGAGAGAGAGAAAGAGAGGGGAAGGTCTGAGGAGATCAGAACATCCATAGTGTGCCCTGAAGAGTGAGTTGGGCCAGAGGAGAAAATAGTGAGTGAGAGAGAGTCGCAGAGGTCACGAAAGAGTTCAGAGGGAGGATGGGAGGCATCCAAATGGATGTTGAAGTCTCCAAGAAGGAGGAGTTGAGTGGTTGAGGCCAGGAGTGAGGAGGAGAGGTCCGCCCACTCAGAGCGGAAGGAGGAGATCTGACCAGGTGGCCGATAGATAGTAGCCACAGAAAGGGAATGGCTAGGGGAGAGAGAGAGCCTGCAGACAAGGCATTCAAAGGAGGGGTAGGCCTGCGTAGGAGTGACAGAGGCAGGAATCCACTCAGGAAGATCAGGGCTACACCCCCTCCAGAGCGGTTGGGCCTGGGCGCAGAGAGGATCTTGCAGCTGTCAGGTAGGAGCGTGTCAAAGCTGGTGACAGAGCTGGCCGTGAACCATGTCTCGGTGAGACCCAGGACATCGAGGTCAAGTTCTTCCAGGAGGCGGCAGATATCAGAGGAGTGTTTGACAACAGAGCGAGAGTTTAGAGTGTCAATATGGAGAAGATTGCCATCCTTGAAGGACTTCCAGGGAGGGGTACAGATCAGAGGTATGCCCTTCGGAGGTGTAGATGGAGCCCGAGAGGGGGCAGAGAGGGAAGGTGAAGGCAAGGTAAAGGTAGCCAAGGAGGAGGCAGAAGGGGGAGGCGAGGTAGCCACTGAAAGGGGGGAGGGAACAGCAGGAGAAGAAAGGAAATTGATGAAGCGTGGGAAGCATCTATCAAAGAGGTGAAGGTTGGCCTGAGTGCCTTGGACCAAGACGGTCCCATTCAAGTAAACATTAATGATGACCTTAGAGAATGGAAGGAGGCCAGGAGGACGTCCCAACGGGTGCCACCATTAATGGGAGAAGAAGAGAAAGGAGAGAGCACAGAGACCATATGAAGGGTCCATTGTTCTGGCGAAGGAACGACAAAGAGGATGTCGGTAAGAGTTTCCTTGGAGGAGGCACTGGTGTAGGTGTCAGCGAAAGGGAGGCCTGGGTTGGAGACCAGGATGTCCTTTTTAAACTTCTTCCTACCAGATTTAATGAGGAGAGCAGGATAGTCAATAGAGAAGCAGTTGGAAAAGATAGGAGAGACGGAGAGCACCATAGAGTAGGTGGGAGAGGAGAGAGGTGGAAGGGAGAAACAGGAGAAGGACACTTGAGTAGGCAGAAGACAGCTAGAGGCAAGCAAGTTGAATAATAGGACAAGAACACTACACACAGGATTAATAGCGTACACAAATGCAGACTCTAAGATAGGAGAAAAACACAGCTAAATTTGAGAATCCTCACTAGAGGGAGAAGGGCCTAGGTTTCACAATGCAAATTAAAATACTGAGACAGTGCATATTATAACAGGAGACAACACACCTACATTTGAGAATCCTGAATAGAGGGAGAAGGGCCTAGGTTTCACAATGCAATTTTAAATACTAAGACAGTGCACATTTTTAATATTGAAGTGATGCAATTTTAAATAGACAGGAGAAAAAGAAAAAAACCTGCTTATGTTTGTGAGTCTGCTAGGTGGAGGGGGGGGTAGGCAGGGAGACCTGCATCATTGACCAGAGTGATGACTGGCAACTGGTGTCCCCTGCGGACACCTGCAGACACAACCTGGAGCCGCCTAAAGGGAGCCGCCCTTAGCCTGAGGGCCCTTTGCTGCAGGGGTTACTGGGCAGAGGGCTGCCCTAGGACGATAGTAAAGACCTGAGAAAGAACCAATCAGGGGAGGGTTGGGCGGTGGGAGGAGGGAGCGGTAGGGAGTAACACAAGGAAGGAGTCAGAGAGACAACGGCATCTAACCCGCCCCTGGGGGGGGGGTGGGCCTCAACAATGGAAAAAAGTAAGCACAGGACCCAGGAGGGTCAGGAGAGCATACTACTAACCTGGGTCGCCACGGGTGAAAAGTGGGGACGATGCCAGCAGTGCTGGAAAGGCACAAACAAAGCAGGCAACAGAGCAGACAATCAACCAATCAGGGGAGTGTTGGGAGGCAGTGGAGACAGTGGAGAATTGCTCAGCTACTTCAAACGCGAGCAGTTACAAGAGCCAATCAACAGCAAGAGCAACAGCAAGAGTAACAGAAACAGAAATAGACTTTCCAGCACAAGAACATTTCTCAGTTGACATTCATCGAAAGAGGCACTTGCACTTTCACTGTTCGTATCCTTTACTAGTGAAAATGTATTTTTTTTCAGGAACCTCGAACTTCGAATAAGCTGCTATAGGCCTTGATTCACAGAAGCTTTTTATAATGGTGCAATCTCATCAGAAAACGCTCTGTGAATCAGTCCCATAGTGTTTAGAATTAAATGCATTTATCATTTTTATAACATTTCTCTCAAATGATTAGCAGAAGTTTCCCAGGTAAGAAAAATGGCAGAAACATTTCCTTTGGTAGAACCATACCTGCATTAAACATGATTAGATATTCTATAGGGGAAACTATGCCCCAATTTATTTGCAGAAGGTATATTTGCTAACTATTATGGTTACAGCAATGTTCGTTACATATTGTCTTCGTTTTGTTATGTTTTGTTGCATTAAGGCAGCTGATAATTTGCAATACAGCTAAACCAGTAAACATAAGCATAACACTGGTAGTAATGACAAGTGAAATAACCTCAGAACAATTCCCTGTAGTAAGCACAAAGATCAAAAGGATGAAAAGCTCAGGCATCACTAGGGGGTGTTTTGGGGGCTGTAGCCCTGGGTTTTTTGGTTGTACCCCCGGATTGAAGCGCAGGGGCTACAAGCAAAAGGCTAGCTAGCCCTGAGTCCTGGAATTAGCGTAGTCCCGAATCTTTTACAAACCTAGCAACTCCCCTGATAGAAAGGAGTGTGCCAGGTGACTCAATCTACCTGAGCAAATATATGGATGATTCTGCCCATGGCACCAACTTGTGGTATCAGCAAATGCGCAAGTGGAGAGAGAGAGACAACTGATTAGGGCTGTTTTGTGTGTTTCCTCATACCCTAAGCCATGAGTGCCTCCAGGATATTTGTAGCCAGAGAAATACCTGCACACAGGGCACACTGCGTAACACACTTAGCACTTTGCACACTAGGGGGCAATTTCAAGGAAGGTGCCCTACCTTGCGATAGATGACAAAAAAAGAAGTTTCCTAATGAGGACAGTTATATAAAAACAAAGCAATGATGGATGATGCTAAAACAAAAATAAAGTGGTGCAATATGCACTAGAAGACCCGAATATAGGAGAGGTTAAGATAACACACCATACAGTGTTGCAATGCATCAATGCAGCAGGGAAAGAAATACCTGAATACCTAGTTACTAATATACGGACAAGTGTTCACCTCAGAAGCATAGGTCAAATGGATGATGGGTTGTAAAGCGAAAGCCCTCATAACAGTACCAGTAGAGATTGTACAGAATGCAAACAATGTGTGCCAAAGAATGGACTGGAAGTTCAAAATTGCTGACGTGGGTAGAGATGAAGCAGGACCCCCTACCCAAAATACCACTGAATAATACCACCTTATGCTTCATAAATGAGGGCCCAACAGAAGAAGGGGAAAACAAAGGGTGCAAACGTGTTTTTGATTTGCTTAGCATTAAAACAGGCACAAATGCATTAGTGAACCAGTACTGGGCCTGCGGTTCAAAAGCCTATTTGAAGCTTCCCCCAAATTGGGGAGGGTTGTGCTCCCTAGTGGTGATAAGCTCACCAGCCTTAGTAGTACCCCAAAGTAAGGTGCAAATTGGTGATTTTCTCTGGATAAACAGAGACTTAAGAAACAAGTGGTCCCTCACCATTGAACACACACAAAGGAGTAACTATGCCTCAGAAAACGTGGAAAAGGCATATGATGACATACCAGATTCACATAGATTGTTTGGTATAACAGACATGTTCTTTTTGTCCCTCCTTAAGGAAATACTAATACCAAATGGCTGCACATAACCTGCTGAGAGCTGTTACAGACAATATATATGACTGCAAAAGACTTTAATGCCACAAGGGAAGAGCTGAGAGCAATAAGGCTTATAACCCTTCAAAATAGGTACATCCTCAATTTAATAACAGCCAGGCAGGGAGACATGTGCAGTACCTAGGCAGGTATAAGAAGACATAGCGACAATCTAAGCTGAAGATGGAAAACACTGTCTGGCTAACGTTGCACCAGTAACGTGCATGCAATAGACATAAAGCAAATATGCACTCCACATGATGAACACACACACCAGGTAATATAAGCATGTATAGATGAACAATATTTTAAAAGCATTTACAAGACATGAAGAACATAACAGAACCAATGTATACGCTAAATGCAACATGAACGACACACAAGTATAGCTCTCTAACATAGAAATCAGAGTGTAATAGGGCAGCTATCTTCTTTAAAATGAGCACTGCAGCCTGCTTTTAGATAGAAAAAGGCTTTGAGATTTCCAGAGAACTCAAAATGCTGATACATGGAAATACAGAGCTGTGCAGAGCTCAGAGAGTAGCCAGCACTTATTACCAAGGTTAGAACGAGATAGGGAGGATGGTAATGACAGAGCAAACGGCACGAGATAGCAGTTCCCAGGATGCAAGCAGGATATTCCCCAATTAATTAAAGGTTTAAAAGAAAGGAAGGCATCCCATCTTTGTTAGCCAAGGGGAACGGCACAATGAACCAAAAGACAATATGAAAGATAACCCAAGAGTGTCCCTAGAGGCAACAGAAAGCACAGCGCATATGTTAATATTAGCTAACATCCCAATAAATCAGAGTTAATTCCACTTCATACACTGTCCCCTAGCACATGATTTATAATTCGAGAGCACTGTCTATTCACTAGGAGCCAACAGAAAAGGACACCTGAGGTACTCCCTAAAAGTACACATGAACACTAGCTGCCACACAAGGATAAAAACAAAGAGGTTTCCTGGGATCAGGGCATAGGAATGATGGATGGTAAGTTCTTCAATGAACAGAAGACAGTCCATGGACCTCTTGGCCCCTACTCGTAGTCTGGCACATATCTTGACGGCCTGTCAAATGTCCAAGGTTGATTAGCAAGAGGCAGCCAATGAAATCCTTTAGTGTCATGCCAACCAACCACGTAGTATGCCAGCCAATTATTTTCTTTAGAAATGTACTTTTTCTTTAATCAATACTGTGGTGGTCTCAGAAGGACCTATTAGATTTAGTTAACCCAATCAAATATTTAACCCGTTATACAATCTATATGTAGTCAACCCCAGTAACCTATACCCATTCCCCTTAGGCTTTTGTAACTTGATTATGTTATGATGTTATTTATGAAGCATTTCAAGTATTTAATCCATTGTTGTGTATTCAGAGAGCTGAGGGAAACAGATTATAATGCTTCAATGCAGTCCCTGCTTTATTTGGATCATAATAAAGCTGAACTTTACCTTGCACTTTGTCTACTTTGTCATTGATTTTAGTTTGGAGTGGTCCAGTACCTCTGGCATACCAGGGACCTTTGGGCCTGCTTAACGAATTGCTTTTGTATCAACAGTGTAGGAGATGGCTTTAAAATAATATGTTTTGAGTTCACCGGAGACCCTAAATGTTGAATTATGGGAGTCCAAATAGCTGTGTATAATCTCACTTCGACCAAATAATCACACTTATAAAGAAAATCTTATTATTTTGAGTGGCCAGAACTGGACAAAGCTTTTCCCACTCTGAAGTAAATGAAGCAAAGGTCTACTATGTCTGTAACCTAGAATTAAATGAGAGATCCCAGTCTAAGTGAACGCAGAGGTGTTTTACTACCAGGACTATGTGCTGGCGAAAGCTGTGAATATCAGGTTGGTGGAAAGGGTATAGAGGAACAATGGAACCTCATTCAAATATGGATTTTCTATTAAAACTGTTGGTTGAATCTCCTCACACCTTCACAGCTGGCAGTGAGCCACGTGATCTAGAAATCCAGCAGAAGTTTCACAAAGGGAATATCACACTACAAGCCCCTCCCAAAAGCTCTCCTCAACCTCTCCACTGGCTTCACTGCGATCTAAGTTGCCTTGAAACGTACTCAGGCCTATCCAGGGATGTCATTTGGGAGTACCAGGGGTAGCACCTGGTATCCCCAGCCCCCCTCCGCTACCCCTAGACCTGTCTTGTGACCCCTGGGCCACTAGATCAAGCAGCAGTGCCAAGAGCAGATATCCGTGTTTCACCTGAAAAGAGCGGTTGTAAATGCAGCTAAATGTGCCACAGCTTTTTTCACCTGGAATCTTGATCTCATTACCTGGAGAAATAACAGGGATGCAGGAAAAACCGTGAACCGCCATCACTAACAGGTTGACAGTCCATTATTGAAGAATGCCTGAAGGGGTTGAGTTCAGAGGTAGCGCTGTCTGTGCAGCTCATACCCAGTACTGTAGCAACAGGAAGGGCATGGGGGCTAGGTCTAGCTAGCTGGGAATGGGTAAGAGCAGCGACTGCACAGCATGAACATAAATCTCATCAGTTTTTCCTGTTGTCTGCCTTGCGCATCCAGTGGCCACTGGGCCTGCGATGCGAGCGGTGTGCCCCAGTGGCTTCTAACACCAATCCTGCCTGGGCACTGTGTGACCTGACCCAGATCTGCCAGACCTGCATCTCAGACACACTGTAGATAGACGCAAGATGAGAATGAATTTACACGAAATTGCCTTCTGCCTTTAAAGTAAACCATCTGTTCCTTCCTCAAGAAAAAGAAATATGTATTTCGAAGGATAGCTCAGGGGCAACGCACTTGCTTTGGGGACAAGGGGGTGCAGTGCAACATGGGTTCAGTTCCTGTTCCTCTGCTTAGAAGCTGGAGGATGCTGGCATTAAGCAAGATAATAAAGAAAATAATAAAGCAGGCCTTTTCTAGGGGTTATGTCATGGAGCTGCTGCTGCTGTTTACATTTAAAAAAAAGATTTAAACTGCAACACATCCTTCCCCTCTATCTCCTATCTAACAAAAACAACTGTGGGTTAGTTACCAAATAAGCAAAACAGAAAGGTGATGACTGGAAGGTTTGAGATCATTCATAACCACTGGCACAGTTTTGGCCAACCCTCCAGACCATCAGTTCTCAACCTGCCAAACCACTACAGAAGGGGAATGACCATGTGCAAATCATGCTTGGTCCCACCCCAAAGGGGCATACCAGCCAAAACTGCTAGGTTACATCCCTTCTGCATGATATCACGAGCATTCCCAGACATGTTACAGCCTCATTGGGCATCAGGAGTGATGGGTAGCATAGGTCTCTAGGCCCAGCCCAGCTGCTGCTTACTTTTTTAAATAAAAAACCTGGAATTACTGTGACCTGTAACACATCCTCCAACAACACCCCTCTGGCTCAAACCTAACTAAAAGAAATGTGGGTTACTTACCAAATAAGCAAAACACAGTGATGGCTGGAAGGTTTCAAATCATTCATGACCACTGGTACAGCTCTGGGCATCCCTCCCGACCATTGTTTTTCTGTTTGGCCTTGTGTTGGTCATTTGCTGTATGCTGTATGTGTCCAGACACTTGGCAGGCACTGGATGTCTGCTGTTTGGGGTTTAGACTTCTTTGAGATGCACTGTCTGTTTACAATTTAGCCGATCGTCGCTCACCTGTATCAACTCTTTTTTGCAAAAAATCCACAGAACCTCATATCTTTAAACCAATCTTGCCCATTTGGAGGGAGAGATTACTCTTCCTGAGATTTATCGTGCTATTACAGGACTAGGCAGAGGGAAAGCCCCTGGTCCTGGCGGGCTCTCTGTTTTCTAATCACTTTGCTAGCTCCCTCTCTCCCAGATTAAAGACGCTATATTCTTATTTTGCATCTTAGCAATGTTCGTCTGGTTCTTTTTCCGAGCATCTTGTTATTCTTTTTCCCAAAGCTGACAAAGACCCTGATCTTCCCAAAAATTATAGACCAATCTCCCTTATTAATGTAGAAAGCAAGATTGTTGCCACAATGTTGCCCAATAGAATTGAATCTTCTCTTCAGCCTTGATCAAGTCTGATCAAGTTGGCTATGTCAAGGGCAGAAACATCTCCGCAAATGCCAGACTTTTACTGAATGCTCTACATATGGTATTGAAAGACGAAAAGTACAACCTTGGATATGCCGCTATTGCACTTGATGCTGAAAAGGCCTTCGATCGGATCAACTGGGATTTTATCAAACACTGCGCTGGCATGGGTGTGGCAAACACTTTGGGGATCATTATGAGTGTGGCGATAAGGGGTTAACAGTACCGGTAAAGGTGCCGGAGCCGTCAACCCCTTACCGCCGCATTACGACTCTGCTCACGTGTACCCGCTAAGGACGCCTGGTTTTACCAGGCGCTCTTAGCGGGTCCCGCGAGCAGACCAGGGTGCTAACAACGGGCCCGTTATTAACAAGCTCGTTGTGAGCACCCTCCCCATTCCCATTGAGCCCTATGATGGCTCAAATGGGAATGGGGATAGGTTCCTTGAATGAGGAATTACCAGGCCCTTCAAGGTCGGAATGGCCCGGTAATGCCTCATTTAAGGAACCCAGACCCAGTACCCGGTAAGGGAGTAACCATGCCGCTAATAGGGGCATGGTTACCTCCTAACTTGTAATGACCCCCTTTATATCCATTGTTAAACTTCTTTATTCCTGCCCTAGATCTTCTGTTTGTATTAATGGCCTATCCTCACCCTTGTTCCCTTTACTAAGAGGTGCTAGACAGGGCTGTCCTCTATCCCCTATTCTCCACATCTTATCTCTACAACCTCTATTAGAACTCACTAGAGCTGATAGTAATATCCCTGGAATCGCATATGGAACTTCCAGCACAAAAATTGCTGCATATGCGGATGACATCTTGATTCTTATTAAAAACCCCAAGCTCCATCTTCCTTTTTTACTAGGTTCGCTACATCAGTTCTCTTTGGTCTCTGGCTACAAGCTTAATCGGGATAAATCTGAGATGCTCCCTCTCAATTCTGTCTGCCTTAAGCATGATTTGGACATGTTTGGTTTTAAATGGTGTCAGGACTCAATTATGTATCTAGGTCTACGATTTGTGTCCACTGTGACCGACACCGTCAAAACTTAACGCCAAATTACTTATCAATAGACTCTAAGAACTCGCTATGAGTTGGTCACCCCTTTTTCTATCCTGGTGCGGTCGTCTTGATACTATTACAATGATGTTGTCCCCTATTATCCTATGCTACCTACAGATTCTCCCGGTCACATTATCTTCCTAATTTTTCAAGTGCATCAATTCTATTCTTCTCAATTTCCTTTGGGGTACAGGGAAATGTAAAAGAATCGCTGTTTGCAAGCTTAGAGTCTCATATGAGGATGAAGGGGTCCGATACCCAGATTTTAAACAATATCCCTCTGCCTTCTTAATCAAACAGACATGTTGCTGGTTCACCGCCTCGGCTCCTTCTCACACTCCCTCTTGGTGTATGTTTGAAAAATCCCTGGCTCTCACGTATGACATCACTGATCTAATTTACATCTTCAGTCATATCTCCTCTACATTCTCAGATATCACTAAGGCTTCCACCTTGGCCTTAAAACTATTTCTCATCCCTCATTGCAGATCCTCTGCCCAGAATCGTTCCCCTTTTTTATGGCACACTAAAGCCATCACTATCAATGGCAGGGCACTTTACTACAAGTCCTGGTTAAAAGAAGGCATCTGATTTTTTTAAATCAGTTTACGGCTTCCCTCTCTCATTCCAACAGCTTTAATTCCTTTTTCACATCCCCATCTCAGATCTTAACTTTCACAATGAATTGGTCAGCACATGCCTGAATGCTCAGCTGCATTTTCTGAACTATATTCTCTTACCTGATGCTTCCAGACTCCTACCTTTAACCATGGCTTCCGATGTCCCCGGTGCAAAATTTTATAAAGTTTTGTGTAACACGGTTCATCTTGCTACTAAATGGCCTGTACAAGCTAAATGGGAATTGAGCTTTGGTGCTACCTTCCATGATAATACTCGGTCTCTTTTGTTTGCTAAGTTTGAGGGTGTCTCCACCTCCGCTAATATAACACAACATTTGTATATTTTTATTCACAGAGCCTTCATTACTCCCTTGAAACTGTGCAAATCAAAACCTGGGCAGGGGGACAATTGTTGGTCTTGTGGTATTGCTCCTGCTTCTTATAAACATATGTTTTACGACTGTTCTTATGTACTCAAGTTTTGGAAAGAGATCTGGTGTTTTCTTCATGCAATTTTTTATGTTAATATCCCTCTCTTGTTTCGGAATGTTTTTCTCGGCAGCCATGCCGTCAACACTGTCTATTTAACGAGAATCAGCTATGCTCTATGACTTCTTTATTGCTCTCCCCCTTAAGCTTGTCACCACCAATCGGAAAAAATGTGCAAAATATCTCGATTAAGGGATGGTGGAACAACATATGTCATGTGCAAAGAATGGAACAATGCCTGGCCATTTATTTTGATGCTGTCCCCAAATATAATGCAAAATGGGCTTATTTTATTTGATACTTAGATCACTTTGGCTTGTCCTCCCATGGCTCTTAAATTGTCCTCTGATGCACGCCCAGATGTTGATGTACCATCCTTTATTCCTTAATCTGAATTGCACCTGTGCTATTACTGACTTGTGCCTTAACTTAATTCCTGAGTTTATAATATGTTAATGTTATATGCTCCTTTCCTTACCTTTCTCCTCTCGTTCTCGTATTCGTAAACCTTGTCTGTTCCCCCGTCTGTCCTATTCTTTGATACTGTAGATACAGAGTTCATTCCATTTAGCTGGTACTTGATATTTCTATGAATTTTAACTTGCCTGGGTTCTTTTTCCAGCATTATTTTCGACAACTTTGCTCAATTGTTGTTCAAAATATCGTTGAACATTCTCTGTTTATGTGATTGTCTGTATGATCTTGATTCTGCTGTTATAACCCCTCTTTACAATCTTAATAAAGACCATCAAACTTAAAAACAGGCAAACAATTTAGCCGAGTGGTGTGCAGTAGTCCAGGTTGTTGTGTTGGACGTCTGCTAGCATTCACAGTAATTTGGTAATATGGGTCTATGCCCACTGATATTAATGCTACATATGGTGATCCATTATTGCATGAAATGTAAATCATATTACAGAGATAACCAAATTTTCCTACTTTACGGAGAACAATGCTATGTGATGCCACTTCCTGTTTTTTCAAGGGGTGAAAGATAGTATGCCCTCACTTCCCTTGATGTCACTTGGGAGGTGGGGTCAAATGACATCACTTCCTGTGATGTCACCAGAGGGCAAGGGTCATGTGATGTCACTTCAGCTACACCTGCAATGTTGGTTAAATGCCGCATTTCTATACTTCGTGAAGGACGGGCTGAATTGGTGAACGACTAATTGCAAATTTAAGCTTGTACCTAACAGGCTCTGAGCGTGCACATTACGTAACTGCATCATCCTTTTTAAAATGTGTAAGTTCTTTTGGTTTTTTGATGGGCAACTGTGGGGCTTTTATTATTGTGTAGTAGCAATGTAATGATGGATAGGTCCACATGTATGTTTCCACATTGCAAATTCTAATTGCAAAAAGTGGGGTGCACTGTTCTTTCCGCATCTTTCATATGTTTAATCCGAATGCTGTTGTGTGATGAATTTCTTTACCCTTCTGCTAATCCAGCATTATTTACTCGTTCTTGCATCAGCGAGCAGGCGAATTGCACCTTAGGTGTGTTTCTGTATGAGTTTTGTAATATGTGTAGTGGTTGTGCAGTGACTGTGACGAGGTTTAGCAGTTGTCGTACAGCATGATGGTACTGCTCAGGTTTAAGTTATAATTTTCATGTGTGTGTCTTGTGCAGCTGACAATCTCCTAAATCATGGTTTCCCAATGTTTTATTTCACTTTAGAGCACCAGTCGCGTAAATCAAGTTCTCCGATCAAGAGGTGGAGGTGCTGGTTTACGAAGGTCTGATGTTTGAGGAAGGACGGTGTAGGGCGCATGCGAGCGAATGTGGGCCTTCAAAAGGAAGCCTCGTCGGCAACAGAACAAAGGAAGTGTATTGCCCCCTGCCTGCCTTGCGTATCTCCAAGCCCTGCTTAGTGATGGCTGGCGAGACCCTTTTGCTGACTGACCTTCAATGCTTCCCACCTGCCTGGAGAGGACCCTTCCTTTCTGCTTCACAATCCCATCCCCTTGGACTGAGAACACCTGCAGGTTTTATGCTCCAGCTGATTTTCTTTCCTGCTACCTCCCTGACTCACTTACCTCACCTGCTTGTGCAGAACTTGTTAGCCTTATTATGATATCACCAAACCTAAGATGCGCCGGCTGCAAAACAAAACAAGAGTGTGGCGGTGCTACCACCAGTAATACTGCCAAATGGAATTACCATTACTGCCTGTGGTAAGAAAGTGGTAATGGGTCAGGGTACGCTTAACTCAGTGTAATGTGGATCCTTTGGTTATTCCCCATTTTGGTGGGCCAAAGGACTCCATGGGGATCAGAAACTTCTGCATGTGGTAATTACCGCATCAGTAATGTTTTGTTTTTTTGTGTAGGAAATTTTCTTCACACAAAGCCAGGCATATTTGAATCTCGAAAATGTGTGGTGTGACAAAAATGGCGGTAATTTGTTCCAGTATGGCAATACTCCCAGACACACGGGCCACAAGGACCTCCGTACGGGCAGGTCTACCCCCTCACATATGACTGCAGTAAGACTTCACTTACTCGCCCGCACGTCGTGCCGGCGCTCTGTGCCATGGGGAGCTATTTTAGAACGGTTCCTCCTCTTCCTCCTCGTCAGAGTATAGCTCAGCCCACAAACACGTCTGCTCACGCCAACAGTGTAGAAACACTGCAGTAAGACTGCACGTACACGCCCACACTTTGCCTAATCTAAGCACATGGCGCAGCCCCAAAAGGGCTTGTAGTGCCAATGCAAAACAGAGTGGAGGGGCCGAGCCCCGCAACCGCCTGCTGCCTCCGTGAGGAAGCGCATGCAGGAAAAGGAAGTGGGGCCATAAACTATGGCCCCTAAATAGGGTACCTGCGCAGGGGGAGCGGCCTTTTTACACGTCTGCTCCTCCAGCATCAGGATCAACGTTGTGGACACCTACCCTAACAGCGTTGTAGGCTGGCGGAAGAGCTGCGGGGAGCATGGTGCAGTATACACGCTGGCAGATCTTACCAGAGGCGCAGACCAGTGGCCAGGCGCGTGAAGGTGGACTGAGGCGGCCAGGACCATCAATCTTGGGAAAGAATTGATGTCCAGCAGCAATAGCGAGGCAGCGGATCCTGGACAGAGGTGCCCAGTGGCATCCATCGAGCCCACGTCCTCTGCGTGTGCCCCCCTGGTGCCAGAGAAGAGAAAGAGGCGGCGACCGGTGTGCGTCCCCAGCAGGGTGACGGAGCAGAGAGCGGTGGTGAGAGCATAAGTGAGAGTGAGGAGGTGTGGGTAAGTGCATCCACCCCCACCCACCAGCCCTATGGCCTAATACAAGCATCAATAAGGCCGGAATGCTGGTTAGGATGAGTACAACGGCACCGCAAATAATTTTAAAGAGACACGCTGTATAAATTAGAGGAAAGGCCCCTAAAGCGTGCCCAAAACGTAGCAGCCATTTTGGACAGGGCAACTGAAACAAAGAAAGGACAACACCACGGTAGCCATCTTGGGTGGGTAAAAAGACATTTGGCACCTTCAACAACTAGCCAAAAAGTAACTTTTGTCACATATAGTGGTATGCAGTGGTTTGTTCATGGGGACCCTGGAGTAATAGAGATACAGGAGTGTCTGTAAAACATACTGTTGCACTGAACAGGCACAAGTGATGGCAACAACAACCACAAAGGCTTTGGTGACGCACAGCACTTTCTTTAATAAAAAAAGAAAAGGGTGGGGGAAGAAGAACAGAAACCCGCAACTGCTGGCTATGAAGCCCAGGCAACACTACTGAGAAAAGGAAGAATGGAAAGTCCTGAGGAAATGGCTGTCCTTGTGAGGAGAATCCGAGCAGCTGCAAGAGACAAAGGCGTGGACTGGCTCATAACGGAGGCGACAGCAAAAGAGGAGAGAGAGCAAGATGGAATGGTAGTGTGTGAAGATTCCGAGGGCGAAGACTACATGCCAGACATTCTCCCAGAGAGTGGATGCCAGAGCCCAAGGAGAAGGAGAGCAAGACACTGGGAGAATGCTCCGAAGCGCCAGACAGAATAGAAGGGTCTCTAAAAAGGAATAGCATGGAAGAGGAGTCCAACCCACCAGCATCCAAGAGATCGCAAAGAACCGGGAAGGCATTGTGGAAGGCGGCAGAAAGTAATGGCGAGATGGAATTGCCGGGGCAGAAGCAGCAGGAGAATGCCAGGGCTAAAAAGTCACTAGGGGTCTTAACCGCGACGGCAGACCAGGACGCATTGGGTGAGAAGATTGTAAAGATGGTTGAAATGCATGTAGAAACAGCTCTGAAAGGTTTGCATGACAGCAGGCGGGTTGAGAATGTGAATGCATGCATGGATGAATATGGGTTGCATGCCGGGGCAAATGTGCAAGGATGTACAAGCGCAGCTCTGGGGAGAGGAGCAGGCCCACAATAGGGGGAAATGATGTAGCCATTGTGGGTGGGGTGCACAGGTGGGGGGACGCAGCAGCACCCGGTCAGAGACCGCAGGGGAAGTACGCAGCTCCCGAACTAAGCAGTGGAGATCAAGCAGGAAAGGAAGGAGCCGGTACCCTACCAGAGGGCTTGCCTGGGGAAGCATGGGGCCTCAAAAAGAGGGGCATCCAAGTGGTAGAAAGCATAGTAGACAGGGTCGCGTCAGCGGTGGGGGTCAGGAGGGGCCCAGGGTGCACACCCATGACCACAAGGGCTGCAGGCTTAGTGTGGCACATGCCCTTGGAAATCATGGAGAAAATATGGAGCAAGGCGTTCATCGACATAGTTACTTTGCTTGAGCTAGATCAGGTGGGGTTGGACATAGTAAAGGAGGCCAAGAAGGAGGACGACAGGAGGGATAGCAGGAAGAGAGTGAGGAAGGAAAGGAACATCATGAATTGGCTATATGTCTTTAGCAGGTAAACCTCTGTCTTGTTGGAGAAGTACTTGGGTGATGCAGCAGCGCTCATCACATACGAGCAGCTCATCGATGAGGCACATGAGGAGTATAGGGGGGATGCATGACTCAGAAACGATAGGAGCTTCATGTTGAAGATGCACATGTTTCCCAGCATGAACTGGGTCAGAATACATCCATAAAATGATATCTAGCAATGGGCACAAGAGCATGTCGGTGAGGGAGCAGCAGCCAGACAGGAGTCAATACAGGGAGCACAGGAGTTATCATGATGGCGAGAGGGGAAGGTGCCTCCTTCTAGGTAGGTTTGGTGCCTGGCCTAGGAACAGCCGGTCGGGAATGGACACCTCCTGCTGGAAATACGAAAAATGGAACTGCACGTGGGGAGCCAAGTGCAAGATCAGGCACGCATGCAGCATATGCGGAGTAGACAACACGGCTGCCCGGTGTAGAAGTAAGGAGCAGCACGTCACCAAGCAGAGGGAACAGGTGAAGGAGAAGGGAGGTAGAACTTAGGGCAAGGGGAACAGCCCCAACCTTCTTCATGCTCAGGACACAGCGCCCTTTGCCGGGCTCGTTTTATGATGGGCAGCACCCGGAATGCTATTGAGGGGCGTCCTTATGGAGGATGATGTAGAGCGGCAGGGGAAGGAGTAGACCATCCGGTTAGGGGGCAAAGTCAGATCAGGGAAAAAAGGAGCAATGGGTCAAGGGGAGTGAAGTAAAAGGGCCTTGGGTTAGACTGACTCACATTTTGTTGGGTAAGGAAGGAATGAGACAAAGTGGGCATTGAGAAAGGCCTTGGAGAATTGCAAGCTGTCGTGGTTGCAAATGATTCCTAGGGTCACGGGCAGGGAGGCTCATTCGGGCTGAAGTCCCTAGGAGTGCCTGGGTAGTGCAAGAAGGAGGGATTCACCTGTCGGGCATCGGTTGGTACCTCTTTTTTGGAGCTGGGTGGATGCTATGAGAAGACAAGGATGGCAATAGTAGGGCAGTTTTCGGCATGAGAGGGGGCGGCAAAGGGGCAGAAACACTTTTTTTGCTCTGGTGGTAATTCAGGCGATCAAGCAGTGCCTAAACTAAGCTCCTGAGGGAGGTTGAAAAGGACCAATGGTCGGGAACGTAACACGGCGAGGGGCTGCATGGTATAAAGAGGAGGGGCACCCCCCGTGGTCATCACCTTCCATCTTGGGCCGGTGGAAAAGAAAAGCATAACGGCACTCCCTGCAGCCCATCAGCAGCACTGGCCAATGTGTGTTGCCCAGACAGAGAGGCTCTGGGAGGCTCAGGGAGTGGTGGCCTAAGCATGCTGGAAAGGAATGGATAAGTAAAAGAGAGCTGACTGTAAATAAATGAAGGAACAGAGAAAGGTGAAAAGGGGGTGCCAAGGAATGTGTAAACAGGAAGGGGCTGCCGATCGTCTGGCATTGTAGTAATGCATTGAAGATGTTATTGTTTGGTGTGAAGTGATAGTGTGAAATGTTAAAAATAAACTGCAGCCTTGTTATGCCACAAATGAGGAAAAGCTGGTTTGGGCTCAGTTATTTAGCCGAGGTGGGCTACAACGGGAGGTTATGTATCTTGCAATGGGGGGGTGAGAAGTACCCGACTGCCCATGTTAGCACATGGCACCACCCCAAAGGGACATAAAGCGCCAAGGCATAACAGGTCGGTGGGGCTGAGCCCCCCCACGCTGCCTGCTGCCTCCCTGGGGAGGCTCAGGCAGGAAAAGGAAGTGGAGCCATATACTATGGCCCCTATATAGGGTAACTGTGTAGGGGGAGCATCCTCTTTGCACACCCGCTCCCCCTGCAGCAGGATCAGCATTGTGCCACCCAACCCACCCTAACATGTCATTTTTTTTGCAGGTTGTCTAATGGTTGTTTTTTGTCACAGCCTCACAGGCGGTAACTCAGGTGATTGAGCAGTGCCTAAACTAACCTCCTGAGGGAGGTTTAAAAGTACCAAGGGTCACTGGCACCCCGGTAGCCTAACACAGCGAGGGGCCGCACGGTATAAAGAGGAGGGGTATCCCCCGTGATCATCAGCTCCAGCTTGGGCTGGTGGAAAAGAAAAGCATAACGGCACTCCCTGCAGCCCATCAGCAGCACCCGCCAATGTGTGTTGCCCAGCCAGAGAGGCTCTGGGAGGCTCAGGGAGTGGTGGCCTAAGTATGCTGGAAAGGAATGGATAAGTAAAAGAGAGCTGATTGTAAATGAAGGAAGGAACAGAGAAAGGTGAAAGGGGGTGGCAAGGAATGTGTAAACGGAAAGGGACTGCTGATCATCTGGAATTGTAGTAATGTATTGAAGATGCTGTTGTTTGGTGTGAAGTGATATTGTGAAATGTTAAAAATAAACTGCGGCCTTGTTATGACACAAATGAGGAAAAGCTGGTCTGGCCTCAGTTATATAACTGAGCTCGGCTACAACCGGAGGTTATTCATCTTGCCAGGTGGGGGGCGAGCACTACCCGACTGCCCATGTTATTACTGCCCCTTTTCTACCACACTGCCAACTCTTAATGTGGCCCTGACTACTATTCTCTTTTTCTCTCTCTCTCTCTCTGATCTTGAAGAAAAGGGATCCTCTGCTCGAAGATGAATGTGATTTTTGCTTTAAACAAAAGAGTTCCTGTTTTCAAGCAGATGTGGGGTGTTTGCTTTTGGCATATAAACGGCCTGCTGTGTTAAATGTATAAGTAAGGGGTGTCAATGTTTTCATGGACAGAAGTTGATGGCCAATAGAGGAGCTGGCACGTGGAGGTTCTCTGGTGTATGTCATATGGGCACCCCCCACTGCACACCCATATCAATCACAATAACTATCGGTAACCCCACCCACTAGCTGTCCATCCCCACCCAAAAACACTAATAGGGGTTGTTTACCTTCTTGTCAATCAAATGTGCCTGTCATGGACCTGTGCTTATCAGGGAGCTCGTGTGAACTGGGGCTGTTTGAAATGCAGTGTTTGATTGTTTTCTTTTCCTGTCTCATCCACCCATTTTCTCCTATGATTTTCTAGCTTTCTGCTGCTTTCTTCTATTGAGCACTGTCACTTCTCCCCCACTCTCTCCCTTTCACTATCTCTATCTTCATTTTTCTTTCTCTCATTGCATGTCCTCTCTTACTAAGATAAACCACACATTGGGGGCGCTCGCAAGCTCGCATCCAGGTTGGCCGCCTAATTTCTGTCTTTGTATGAGGGCATGGAAGAACAGGGCCGTATGGTGTTAGGTGCTACCTCTTGAGCACTCAGATTTAGCTACACTGCTGGGGGAGACCATAAATTGGTAATGACTGTGAGTGGGGATATTTGAGCCTGTAATTCGGGGGTGTGCGCTGGGGTCCCGATTGTCTTCCTGGAGCGGTTGGTGAGCCTGGCGCAGAGCGCAGGGGTGATCTGTGTTTGTTTCTCTACTTCTGCCCGCCTCATCTTTGCTCCTCTGTTTTGAGAGTGTTAGGGACTCCGTTGTCGATGCACATATCGGTGCAGGGAGGAGGGTGGCCGCACTTAGTCGCTGACTGGCAAGTGCACTAAATGGATGGTTCAGGCCAAAACGGCATCTGGTGGGGGATTGTTTTGGGCACTCCTATTGTACAAGTGGTGAGCCTGATGGTGGGGTGTGGTGGGATGGACTCTTCATTGCTGTTGCGGTTCTCTCTTCTCCTATTTCTGGGGAGTTCAGACTGATGAGGGCCTCTCCCCTGGTGTGCCTGATAGACATAGCCTATGGTTCTTGCTTGGAGGCCCAACCATCCACTCACGCAATGGGTGAGCTACATGGGGTGAGGGCCGGGTGTGGTGGGAGACAATAGCCATTCTTGAGGTTAGGCACTGGGTGAACTTCTACACCTGAGGGATGCCATGTGTTGCTCCTGCAAGCACACGCCTACCTGGTAGACCTCTACCTCCACCCTAGTGCAGTGGCCAGGAGCCTTTAGATGTTGGGTACTTTAGCACAGATGCCTTCACGCTGTGGAGGTAACACTAGTACCGTTTATGAGGGACTGGTCCTGTGTACTTCATCTGACCCATTTGAGCTACCTTTTCACATGGTCATGGGCAATTAGAGACAATCAAAGTTGTCCTCCAATAAAGATCTAATAGCTGCAACTAGGTGAAAGGCTCCTGCCACCAGAATGGCATTGGAGGTGAAATCTATGCGGGCAGCAGTGGCCTTGGAGTCCTTGACCTCAAAATCAAGATTTCAAGGCGATGCCCAGAACAAATAATATATAGGTGATTGGCATACCCAAATCGATCCTGGCGTACAACATGGAACTGTTTATGGAAGAGTTCATCAAGGAAGTGCTTTCTGATCCCCAACTATCTACACAATTCCTGGATGGAGCGGTCATACTTTATAGCTGGCCAGAAACCTAGACATGGGCAAAGTCACTGTTCAGTGATTGTCAGGTTGTTAAACTACAGGATTTAGGATATAATTCTTCAGTGAGCCCATGAATTGGGAAAATTGTATGATCAGGAAGCCAGAATGTCCTTTAATCCTGTCTTTACGTTCTCTATCCAAAAGGCCCTTCTATCATTTTCATCTGTAAAGCTCGAATAGAAGGAAAGGGCTCTGAAATATGTGATGCTGTGCCCCTCCAACCTTCGTATCATTCACAAGAACAAGCCACACTTCTTCAGCAACCTAACGGAAGCACATTCTTTCCCAGACTTCCTCCCAGCAACGTGAATTTCTGGATATTCTGGCTGGAATGTGCAGGCCAGCAGATTGTGAGGATTTTGTTCTTGTAGCCTGGTCGTTAAGAAATGTCTACACAAATGTGAATGTGAGAAGGGGTACCTCTAAGGTTCATTTGATACAACGATTGAACTTTTCCCTTCTCTTACACCATAGATTTTGTGTCCTATAACGAGTGGGACATTTTCCCCTAATATGCTAACGCCTTAGCCCATTTTTTTGTTAACTGATACACCATGTGCTTGTTCACTCCTCCTCAGGGTGGGGCTGATAGGATGATTGACCCAAATTTGCTCCCGGGCAGTTGCCCAAAGTTTAATATTTGGCTTTGGGCGGGTTGGGGTTTTCCAGTGAGGGTTGGGCAGGGGCTCTGTTCTGGGAAAATAATTCGAAAATGGATTTAGTTCAGATCACATTATTGGATTATCCAGAACAGGTAGCGTCATGCTGCCCCTGACATTCTGCCATGGCCCCCATCGATCTTCTCTCATGAGAGTGCCTAATGTCCTGCTCTTAGATGTCTGCACATTATTAAACTGGAATGTTAGCGATCTCAATAACCCTATAAAGGCACAAAGGTTATTAGCCTATTGTGAACGACATGGGCAAAAATAATTCTTCGTCTTGGGACGGACCTTTCGGATCTTGTTAATGAGTCATTTGTTAAACCATGTGGCTCCTCTAGATTTTATACATCTTTTCTTCTAACCTGCAGGGAGTTCTCCCTTTAATTCACAAATCCCTCATATTCAAGGTACAGGGACACAAACAAGATCCGTAGGGCCGTTATGTGATAGCTACAGGCACTTTAACTCGCATCAACCTTACAGTTGTCAATAGGCATGCCCCAAATATTGATGACCCTGCATTTCATAATCACTTAATTGATAAATGTGTTAAATATCTTCCTGCTCAAATTATATGAGCCGGAGACTTCCACACCATTTTAAATACTTCCTTAGACGGATCCAGCAGAGTACCAAGAGCCCTTTCATTGTCTACATGGGAAATTCATAGGAGAAATTTCATGCTACAATCGATGTACAAACCCCTATAGATTTACAAACATATTTACATGATATACCAATGTGCAAACTAAGTTGGGATGCTTTAGAACTTCTCAATGCTCCGATTATGACAAATGATATAATGAATGCAATACCGGCACTTCCCACCTCCAAAGCCCCCATGATAAGATGTTATAAGTTTGGTCCTAAAGTAGCTCATTGCTTATTGAAAGTGTAGAAAGAAGTGTTACAACTAGGCTCTCTACCTCCTATGATGTCGGAAGCCATGATTAAGCTAATTTTGAAGCCAGGGAAGGATCCAACGGATGGTGCCTTTTATTGGTGTATCTCGCATATACATTTGGACACCAAGATTTGTTTGTAAGATTCTAGCTGACACTTAGATGTCTCACACATCGTTGTTGTTCCATCGTGATCAATCTCGATTTATACCTCTTCACTCAAACTTGTGGTGTTTATTTGCAACGTTGGCCCAAATTGATCCTAGGGTGTATGCTGTGGGTGCACTGTTAGAAGCTGAAAAGGCATTTACTCATGTCATGGGATTTTCTTTTAGCTACACTGGAGAAATGGGGATTTCAGTTTATTTCCTACAAGGTATAAAACTCTTTTAATCAGAGTTGAATGCGAATATTGGCCTACTGGGTAAGTGCCTCAATCAATTTCAACTGTGAGAGGGTCTAGACAGATGTGTCCCCTATCGCCCCCTGTTCTTTCCAATAGCGATCGAACCGCTGGCAGTTCAACTTTGACTTTTGTATCAGGGATGCGGTCTGGCAATGGGAGGTGTGAGAGAAATTGTGTGCCTATATACTGATGATAATATACTTTATGTCAAAGATCCTGAAATGAATCTCCCTCTCGCACAGGAAATAGTACAATTTTGACAATTCTCAGGTTTAAGAATAAATTGGACTAAGTCAATTATTCTACCCCTAACCAATCATACCCTTAAACCCTGGGAGATAGGCTCTTATAAATGGGAAAATGCATCAGTGAAATACCCTGACATCATAATAAGCAGAGATCACGTCTCCCCTAAATGATAACAATTATTCCTTCTTTAAAATTCTTCCACGTAAAGTTCAGGGATGGTCCACGCTCCCAATCTCTACTTATGGTAGGATAGCCATTGCCTAAATGGTGATACTTCTTAAATTACTTTAACTATTCCAGAACGTCACTGTATGGGTGGTAATACATTTTTCAGACCGCTGCGTTTCCTACTAATGGGTCTGAGTTAGTGTGAGGAATTCAACCATCTGCACAGTGTGGTGCGCTTAACTGGGCTTTTTTGAAATTTTATATGAAATTGAATTATGGTAGATGGAGAATGTGTGGGGCTTATCCAAACACATGTTCCTATGCCCGCCGCACGACATACACAAAGACCTGTGTACTCTTTGTACTCTGGTTGGCCACAACCTACAGGCACAGTCCTCTCTGTCATATTTAGTTGGGATCTGACATAGAGTACATGATGCATCTCAGAAGGTCCGAAACATTCCTCCTGCCATGGCCAGCCTAATTAACTATCAAAGGCTCCATGAATCCGCCCTGTCCATATGTTTACTCTCAGCAGTTGATGGCAGCAATTAACATATTAACATATTTAACATACTAATAGAATATGTTATGTTATTTGGCATTTATATAGCACTCTAGCTCTATATATCATTGGTATGACCTCAAAGTGTTGGTAGGTTGAACGCCCTTGGGGACCGTAGTCCAGGTCAGTTGAGAGAGTAAGGTGTCATAGAGTGTTTGGGTGCACTAATTATGTATGCAGCTAATGCAATTTCCTGATGGTAGCTGCAGCCTAGCATTAGGTGTGGTGGTATTTGATATCAGT
The DNA here is from genome assembly GCF_040938575.1 of Ambystoma mexicanum. NCBI lineage: Eukaryota > Metazoa > Chordata > Amphibia > Caudata > Ambystomatidae > Ambystoma > Ambystoma mexicanum. The sequence continues at coordinate 461,947,081 of NC_090929.1, forward strand.
TGAATGTGTGCAGTCTGGAGGATGGACACCAAGACTGGGTTCTGGTTTACGTTAGGCCTGTGTAGGATGCTTACGTGTGAAGCTTGGTCAGTTTTCGTGGGGTGTAGTTGCGTTTTATTAGAATGGTGAGGTGTTCATGGAGTAATGTTCGTATGTGAGCAGCTAGGCTGAAATTGATCGAGGGGTGTAGGTGCACTCTAAATGTGTGTTGGTGTAGAGTAGAGAGTAAGCATAGTGATATGGGAGGTGAGAGTTTGGGTGGAGTTATGAGCTACGGAGCTCGCTATTCCGGATTTCAAGTGCGCTTTTGCTTAATAGTGACTTAATAAGCGTATTCAGTGGCGTCATTGCTTGGGATCTCATTGAGCATTACTCATCGGGTTGCATGGTCTTCGTGGTCATAGTCTGCATTATGGAAAGAGCACATTTTTAGCTTTGCGGAAGGTCATATACTCTTGGGTGTGTCGAATATGTGGGGGGAGTGAGTTCCACACAGATGGGGCAATGGTTGAGAAGGTGGATACTCCGATCCTGGCAGAGTTATAAGTTGGAATCACTAGAAAGAGGGCAGTGCTTGATCTTAGGGTGCGAGATGGGAGGTAGGGTTTTATCTTCTCTTGTAGTTACGTTGGGCCGGTATTGTGCACTGCTCGATGAGTGATGCATAGGGTCTTGAAAGTGGCTCTTCGTCTGACTGGGAGCCAATGGAGTGTTCAGAGAGCGGGTAAGATGTGGTCTCTGTGTCCCAGGGCGAGGACCAGTTTTGCAGCAGTGTTTTGGGCTCTTTGGAGTTTATTGAGTTGGTATGCCGGTGCTCCCAGGTATAGGGAGTTGGCATAGTCCAGTCTCGACATCACAATAGACATAACTGTGGCAAGTCTGTTGGGATAGGAGAGGTAGGGAAAATGCGTCTCAGAAGTTTGACGTGGTAATGACACATTTTTACACATTGTTGATCTGACGGGGTAGGGTTAGGCCTGAGTACATAGTGCAACCTAGGTTTTTGACAATATCAGAGCAGGCTTTGGGGGGCGTGAGAGGGGGGCCATGCGAGCGGATGCGGGAAAAGGGCAGTATTGCCGCACACCCTGATTTCAGTTTTTTCAGGATCAGGAGGAGGTGTTTTTTAGCCATCCATCGGTCAATTTCACAGAGACAAGCTTCAAGGTCAGGACGAGGGTTGGTGCTGTCTTGGGGATTCTTAGGATAATTTGGGTATCATCAGCATATTTTGTAACAGGAGAGGTTGTGCAGGGGGATGATTCCTGGTAGAGTGGTCATATAGAGGTTGAAAAGGAGAGCAGATAGGCATGCACCTTGGGGTACTCCAGTGTTCACCGAGTGAGCAGTTAAGACAAAAGGGGAGAGGAAGGTTATTTGTTTCCTGTTGCTGAGGAAGGAGACAATCCATTTGAGAGCAGTGCCACGGATTCCTAGGGAGTGGAGGTGGTCAAGGAGGATTGAATGGTTAGCCGTGTCAAATGCTGCAGAGATATCGAGGAGAATCAGTGCTGTGACTCAGAGTCTGCAGTGACCTTGAGATCATCCCAGATCGAGATCAGAGTGGTTTCTGTTCCATGTCGCGGTCTGAAGCCTGATTGTGCAGGGTCGAGGAGAATGTTGGATTCTACAAAGTAGTCGTGCTGGGATTATGTAGTCTGGTCAATGAGTTTTGCGAGAAATCTGGTGTTGGAGATCGGCCTGTCATTCTTGGAGTCAAGGGGGCCAAGGGATGCCTTTTTTAGGAATGGCCTGACATGCACTATTTTGAAGGCTTCAGGGAAGATGCAGTTTAGTACGGCTCTTGCATGTTCTACTGTGCAGGTAGAGGAGAATATTTCATTCAGGACAGAGGCGGGGCAGGGGTTAAGGGGCGACTCTGAGGGTTTGCTGGCTGATAGAAGGTCAAGGAACTTGTCACTGGAGATGGGTTGAAGGAGTTGAAAGTAGGTAAAGTGGGCATTGGGGCAATGGTATCAGGAGGGGTCAGTAAAGGGGTGGAGCAAGGACAGTTTGGTGTTTAGGGTTGCCATCTTGTCAAGTGCAGTGTTGTAGAAGTGTAGTGAGAGGGAACCGCAGAGGTATTGTGTGGGGATAGAAAGGGTAGAGTTGCACGTGGGTTTCACAAATTCTGATATGACCATGTGGAGTTCTTTGCTGCAGTTGCCACAGTTCAGAATTTGTTTATTGTAATAGGCTTTTTTGTCCTTTCAGATTTCCGATGTATAATTCTGGTGGTGCAGGGCGAACATGGATCTGCTTAGATCAGTTTTAGATGCTCGCCATATGCGGTCAAGAGAGTTATTTTCTTTTTTGGCAATCCTCAGGTGGGGCTTGAACCATTTGGAGGACAGTCCTTTGCGTGAGGATGTGGGGCGCGAGGGGTTGAGAGGAATCACTGAGTCTTTAAGCCAGGAGTCGAAGGAATCAATGGTTAAGGGTCTATCACCGGGTAGCGTTGCAGCGGGACGGAGAAGCATGGCTTCGGCTAGGTCGGGGAGAATCTTGACTTTGTTCCAGCATTTGAGATTAGGGGTGGGGGCCGGGGGAGCTGTAGGAGGAGAGGCAGGAGTGTGGATAGAGAAAGGGATGGCAAAGTGGTCGGTCCAGATGAGCAGTTTGAGACAGGACATATAGACCAGGTCATGGGAGCAGAAAATTGCTTCAAGGGTGTGCCCATCGGAGTGGGTTGGACCAGTGGTAGGTTGGGAGAGGCTGATGAGTCATGGGGTTTTTAGGCATATCGAACCAGATATTGAAGTCTCCCAGGAGTGTAAGAGAAGTGTTATGTAGAGGAGGTCCCAAATAAAGCCTGCACTCCCATTGCCCATTTTGAAGTACCAGGAACATTCACACCAAAAGTATGTGACGTATGATGAGCAAATAAACCAGCAGAGAGCTGCAGTGGGGCTCTGCCCAGTACCCATCAGAAGAGCAACACCTATTGAAGTACCAGTAACCAAACAACCATGGACAGTAAGGTATCCATTGAGAAAACTAATGACGAACCAAGAATGACACAAGGAAACGAAACGCCATGAGAAAAGAGATTATGAGCTTAAAGTGATAGAAGACTATCAAAGCGTAAGAGAGTTAAGCTTTAAATTTTGACAGAGGACACTTACATTGGAAGCAAATACAGTATCCTGATTCATTTAATACTGAGACACTATTCGGAATCACTTATGGTGTCCCGCAATAACGACATCACAAAGGACATAATAACCTATTTTGATCTAGTGCTAAGATCATACCGGTCATTGGTTGGGAGGCTCACCAGTGTCACTAATTTTCTACAAGATCCTGAAAACGAAAAGACAATAAGACAACTCCTCACTGTCATTGCAGACAATTTATCCTACTCCCTGAGTACAGTGAGAAAGAATCAAATGTTCCCAAACACAGGCGGAAAAAGATGAGCTCATCAACACACTGTTCTTTCGCATAATTGAAGACTGTCCAACTCTTATTGGGAGAACAGCAGATACACTCACATTTCTTCAAGACCCAGCAAATACAGAACATTTAAGCCATTTCTTAAATAAAATCATAATTCTAGTTGCACTCCATGCGACAGGACAGTGCAGACATTGTTCACATTTAGGAGAAAACATATAATCCTGAACCTCAGCAGGACAGGACGGATGTCCCTGTCACCAGAAGACACCAGGTTTTCCCATAATTTTCTCTTTCGCCTAGTCACTGACTTTCCAGAGATAGTGGGGAGACCAATCGATGTTGACGTCTCTCTTTCATCAGAGACCAAGCTAATATTGTACAGATGAGAATGTTCTTACACAGAATCGTACTCCAAGTGGAACTTTCTAACCATCAGATGAGCTATCTGAGGAGATTGTAAGAGCCTACCACTGAGGGTGCCAAAAACTCCACGTGTCATATTTGTTGTTATTTTTGTCCCTAATCCTTCATACTGATCAATGTACACTATCTCCTCAGGACTGAAGCAAATCTGAGGAGCGGATTGGGAGCTCACCTATTTTGAACATGCACAGTAAAGGGACTCCCTAAAATATTATTTTATTTCTGATTTTTCTCATAGTCTAGCAAAGGAACTGTATCCTAACAAAAGAGACAATTTGTAATTCGCGAGAGGGGGGACACTTGTGGAGTACCGGACACTCTTAAAACACAGAAACAATAAACACTGACATTTGTTGAATGATCAAGATGAGGGTCCAGAGCAGCAATCTGGTCCTCCCACAAGAAGAGATGCAACCCCGCTTCTCTGGAGGAAAATGCTGTCGCCTGACCTACAGGGGCATAATGTACCTATGCATCATATTCATTATTGTTTCACTGTAATTAACGATCAGAACTGCATTCTTTATTGGTGCACAAAGCTTCCCAATTTCGGTGCACCCATCTAATGATGCACGCATAAAACCCACAAAAGCACCCAGACCTTATATAGCCATTCCAGTCCCTAGAAGATCTGACGGTGGAGTGAATGATCTTGAAATGGATGTAATTAGCAACGATACACACACACTTCTGGTAACGATTGAAAAGAAAATCCGGAGACAGGGTCGGCAAGGGATGAATGAAGTAACATCACTGACAATTACACGCACGCAAACACTGAATGCACACGAAACAAGCCTTGTGTCAATGACTGCAGAACCACAGACCAAAGAAGCAGAGAGGAGGAGACTGCCTGCCATAAGAAACTCCACAGCTGATGTTGTAAGAAAACAAGAATTAAAGAAAAAACCAACAGAGGCTGTTATATCAGAAACTCTGAAGAAAATGAGAGCCTTCACTGAGAAACTCTCTGCACAGACACAACTGATAGTAGACTCATTAGTTCCGCACATAGCCGAGCAAGGGAACTACAAGAGGAACTGAAGAACAAAATCGCAGAGACTGTATTACCAAGCATATACATTCCTACGCAAGGAACAAGTACCAGTTCTACAATACAACCATACACCAGGCCAGTGTCAGGCTGGTTGGCAAGGGCATTTGTAACCAGCAGGAGAAAGATGTATGAGGAGAGGGAAAGAGCTACTAAGCTCTTGTCCACTCAAATGGCGCAGATGATGAGGCCTGCACCATGGACCAGGATACTCGAGAATCCTCCAGCAAGAAAAAGCCATACAGATGCATTCAGGGATGTAGTCATAGCCAACTACAGGAAAACACTAAGAATCAAGAGAAGCATACATGAAGTTGACAATGAAATGAACAACTACCTGGACAGGACAGCACATCTGGGAAACAACATTTGGTACCAGCACAGGAAAGAAGTTGGAAGATGAAGTTCAAAAGGGGAATGCTTTGTTTGTGCACTCCTACCATACAGCATGGGGAAGTCCAAGATCTTCGTAGCTGTAGAAATCGATGTCCAGACAGCACACTGTATGTTACACAGAGCAATGTGTAAGACCAGAGGCCAGTTCATGGGTAGTGATGCCTCTCTGAAATGGGCAACTGAAGCAACTGATCCAAATTAAGACGATTATGTCCAGGACATAAAGACACAAAACAATGGAAACACGAAGCACATTGTGATCAGATATGAGAAGCCTGGAATTAAAGGACCAGAGATCAGAGGAGAAGCAAATCAGAAGCTAAATGTCCAAGGAAAAACTGCAGAAGAAGCTCAGAGATGGAAGAATGGAGGTCAAATGCAAATTTGGGTAACAGTGCTTTCACCAGACGGATGGGAGAAAGGAGTAATGATATGCCGAGCATGGATGGTCTTCGGTCACTATGAGCCAACCATCAACATAGTGCGAAACGGATGCAAGCCATTAAGGGCAAAACTTGCAAAACTACTCACATGGGTCGAAAACAGAGGAGGACCCTTGCTGATAGTGCCATGAGAAAGCCAAAAGTTCTGTTTCAGAAATAACGATACAAGGAAGATGGGAGAGAATCAGAACTTTGGGTGAGTTTTCGACACTCCAGGAATGGTACATGGAACCACAGTGATTATGGATCATTATTGGGCGTGTGGATCCAAAGCATACATCTGACTGCCAAGATACTGGGGAGGCATATGCATGATAGTGAACGTCCACATTCCAGAATTGGTGATCCCGAAAATTTACCTGAATATTGACAGTTTCCCAAAAGCAGATGCTCACCTGAGGAAGAAGAGATCTGTGGAACTGATAACTCGATGAAGAGAGAGAATTACTTTTCTGCTAAATCAGAAAAATCTTTTCATGCAATCCCATATTAACACAGGCTGTTCAGCCTCACCTCATCAGTCTTCGCAACAATCTTCATGCCAAGATTCCAAGTTGGAGCAAATACTAAATGGTTACAGATAACCATATGGGAGTTCCTGCAAACCATCAACACGACAATAAATGGATGTAATGCAATAAAGGAAGAGTTAAGAGCCATCCGACTGATGACTCTCTAGAACAGATATGTGCTTGATATGATCACGGCCATGGATGGAGGAGTTTGTGCCAAAATAGGAGAATCATGTTGCACATTTATACCTTCTGACGACGAGAAAAATGGAACCTTAACAGAAGCCATAGATATGCTGACAAAGCTACAGAAACAGATGATTGACGATACTGACGAAGTTGATGATGACAGCTGGTTTGGATCACTATTCTCTTGGGTCCCACAATGGATGGCAGACATATTCAAGTTTCTAGGAGCCCTGCTAGTGATGATAGTACTAGGATTTTGTGATATCAAGGTAATAATCTCGCAATGCCAGAAAACTGCGAAGAAAGCCATAGGGATGAAGATCATGATTGATGTCAAGCCAGCATTGAAGCCCAAAGACCTGACTGATGAAGAAATAAGAGACTGTGAAGGCCAGCAAGCACGCGCCAGAAGGTACAAAGTTTCTGTATCCCAGGAAGCACAGAAACTATGTGGGAAGACGGGTTTACTGTAGCCCAAATGGACAATGTCAACTAATGACATGGATTGAAGACGAAAATGTAAGGACAGCAGTAAGCCTGAAAGGAGTAATAAAAATATGGACCCCAAAGAGACACTTCTTCAAACCATCATGTATAGATCCAGAAGAAAGGTGATGGAGTGAAGATAAACATAGAAGAATCAAGTGAATTGCATCCAAAGAAGGAGGTGAAAGTGGTTGATGAATCACTCAGAGGGGGGAGTGTAGAGGAGGTCCCAAATAAAGCCTGCACTCCCGTCGCCCATTTTGAAGTACCAGGAACATTCACACCAAATTATGTGATGTATGATGAGCAAATAAACCAGCAGAGAGCCGCAGTGGGGCTCTGCCCAGTACCCATCAGAAGAGCAACACCTATTAAAGTACCAATAACCACACAACCATGGACAGTAAGGTATCCATTGAGAAAACCCTACCAACAAAGGAGACGAAATGAAGATTGCCTAAGTACCGTCCCGAAAGAAACCAAAAAGGTCTTAATGGAAGCCAAATGGTGATGTCACGAGAGCCCGGACGGACTGACAGATAGAACAAATGATGAACCAAGAATGACACAAGGAAACGAAACGCCACGAGAAAAGAGATTGTGAGCTTAAAGTGATAGAAAATTATGAAAGCGTAAGAGAGTCAAGCTGTAAGCAGGATGAAGATATTCAACCAGCTAACGCCTGTACATATGCTTGAAACAGCAAGAAAGCTAAGAAAACTGTGCGGCTTGCTATGCTAAGTAGAAAAATAGTGCGGCAAACGCCATTGTACATAATCTACCTCGAAACGAAGCACATTATTATAAGTGCAATTCCACTTTACACGAAGAGCAGAATAAACTCAGGTTACTAGAGGCCAAACAAGACAAGATTCATATTCTAGCAAAATGAGAAGAGACGGCTGAATCAAAACTCAGCAGATGCAACTCATACCAATAGAAGGAACGAACAGTAGCTACATCTAATTGAAACTTAAGAACAGAATATCCTGTCTCTGAAAGGTCAACATAAGGAAGCGTAGGCAGGTGGCAAGCCGAATAAGAATAAAATGCACGAATTGAGAGAACCTAGGAAAATTCATGGTGTCCGCATCACGTGAGCATCTGAGCGAGGAGAAGCACAAGTTCACACCTACGCTTGGCATCTGCCCAGGAGAAGATATCGGAACTTTCCCAGACAGAAGCTGCAGTTTCGAGGCCAAGCACAGTAACATAATTGACACATTGTTGTTCAAGTGATGATTGATTGTAACCTTAATTAGAGGAAGGCCCGGTAGCTGAGGGGGCACCCTGCACCTGGCTGACCATTCTGCGTGCTGCTAAGTAAAGTAGAAATGTATGCATGAGGTTGGTGCCAACCTAATCACAATGGACCACACGATCTAGGGTCCTATAGTAGTAGAACCAATGGGACACTGTACTTTTAGTGATGTCTACAATAGTCATTTTGAAGGAAGGGCTTAGACGCCCACCTGACAGTATTTACCCAATTCCCTCCCTCCGTTACCATATACAGATATAGCACCTATATTAAAGTTACCTTTTCAGAACCAATAGAAATGCTTATTAATTTTTGAGTGTTACACGTCACTTATGATGAGTTTTGACTATAAATGTTACTACTTGTATGAAATTCATTGGAATTGAAGCGAGAAGGACTATCGCATCACTGCTGATTGCCATGTCTCTCCGTTTTTTGTACTTTTCATTAAATGGACTCCCTTTACCAAACCATTGAGTTGTCCTTATTGATTGGTGTTGGAGTAATAAATCTGCACCCCCATCCATCTCAAGGCGCAGCTATCTCGTCTTAACATACTCTCGGAGCAAACCTTGGCTATATGGGCCAGCCGAGGGTCTCCTGAGCACAGTTATTTACCTGCATGGTAGCTATTGAGTCACAGAGATTGTTGGCGAAATGTCTGTCATATCCAGGGTGTGTGTAGATGAGTAGGAAGCCATGGGTGAATTTCGATGGTAGTGAGAGTTTTACCAGAAGGGATTCATAGGAGGCATTGCATGTCTGGCATTCAACGAGTGAGACGGAGAGATGGGGTTTGAATAGGATTGTCACTCTGCCATCTCTGGAGGTGGTAAGAGAGTAACCAGGGGGAAGGCTTTGTGCACTACTGGGGCAAGGTCGTCAGAGAACCAGGTTTCAGTGATAATAATGAGGTTGAGATAGTCAGAGGACAGGAAGTCAAAGACACAATGTCTTTTTTTTGCAACGGAGTGGGCATTAAAAGGGTGCATGTGACTTTGTGAGGGGGGTTTTGTGATGCTCATCGCAGGGCGAGCTCGGCAGGCATGGGGTGGTGGGTGTGGTAGAATCATTCAGGGTGGTTGAGACCTGTTGAGGTCGGGTAGGGGGGCTGGATGTCTGTGGACTTTGGGTGCCAGGTGAGAGGGTTACTTCGATGGGGGCGGGAAGAGTAGGTGGGTAGAGGTAGGTATGTGAGAGATGAGGGGTGGATAAGGAGGAGTAGGAGGGGGGTGAATGGATCATTTGAGGTGTGGGGGTTTAGGCGGGTTGTTTTTGGATTGAGTTTGGAGGGTTCTGGGGGTGTAGGTGTACTGGGTGAAAAGTTACAAGCAAGAGGGTGGACACTGGGAGAGGAGAGAGGGGAGTGTCTGAGGATAGGGGAGGGAGAGACTGCAAGGTTGGACTGAAGCAGAAGTGGCGAGGTGTGGAGGGTCGAGGAAGAGGACCAGTCACTTTTTCAGTGTTTTGTAGGTTTTGCTGCCTTAGGAGTGTGAGAGAGGGTGGGGGGTCAGATGAGGAGGGAGATGAGGCTATTGTTCTAGCAAGGACGAGACAAGCTACTTTCAGAGAAGGGAAGGGACATGAAGGGGGGTCTGTTGGCAGGGGTCGAGTAGGGGTTAAAGTGTAGGTAGAGAGTGGCATGGGAGGTAGGTTGAGAGGGTGGTGAGTTCCCCAGTGGGCTAAGGGGGAGGGAGAGTGTGGCATGGGAAATAGGTTGAGAGGGTGGGGAGTTCCTCAGTGGGCACAAGGATGGTGCGGTAGTGGAGGTAGATTTGCGCTGTTTGGAGCACCAGAGAGTTCCTCTGGCTTGTCAGTTCGATAATGGGTGTGATGTATGGGTGGGGGATATGAGGTTGTTCTCAATAGATGCCAGAGGGAAAGTGGATGTTGATGTGTTTGGGAGGGATGAGGCATGGGCGGATGAGCATTTGAGGAGGCAGGTGTTTGGCACGCAAGAGTGCTCCTCTGAATTTAGAGTTGGATGAATGATGATGGTAGGAGAGTGGACGGGTGGCGTCCAGGTGTATTGTTGTATGGGGGAGGAGTTGTGGTTTGCGACCAGAAGGAGGAAAAGGGGGGTCATGAAGTTGGGTGCTAGAGTGCGGGTTATGTGCCGTGAGGGGTGAGTTATGGGGGGTATGTTGCAGGGAGGCCAGGGATCGGGACGAGTTGGAGAGGAGGTCTTTGTTGAACTGGGATCTCCATCCCAGGGGGAGGCTAAGGGCAGCATCTAGAGATTGATGTACTTGTAGCAGTAGATGCAGTGGCCTTAGATGTAGGACCTGCATCTAGATTCTGGACACCAGGACAGTGGGGGAGGGCCAAGAGGGGCAACAGTAGAATGGAAGTCTAGATGCAGTAGCAGCACCTAGACATGGGACACCTGGATAGAGGAAGAAAGGGCCTAACACATGGGGAATTCTAAAGTGGCACTCTATAGATGGGGCACAATGTAGAATTAGCTAATTTTCTAGGCATGTGGCACAGGTCTAAAAAAGTTCTTCTAGAGGAGGATGCAGGCCAGGATTTGCAGTACTATCACGAGGTGGGATTGTCTAGGTGAGAATCAGTGCACCATTAACAATTTCTAAGTGGGCAGCGCAGGCAAATAAATCACAGAACCATCTCAGAGGGCACTTTCTAGATGTGAATCTATGTATCAAGAACAATTTCTAAGTGAGCGATACAGACAAATAAATCACGGTACAAACTCATTGAGCACTTTCTAGATGTGAATCAAGGGAGAACTAACATTACTTCAATGTTGTTGCGCTGGAGTGTTCAGAGGGTAGGTAGAGTGGCTGGGCTTTGGAATAGAGTGATAGCTCCACTCCCCACCCAGGCACACTTACCATGATAGTAGCTGCTGGTTGACGTCTGGCCACTGGCTTCCCCTGCTGACACCCGCAGGCACGATATGGAGCCGCCTCTGTGGGAGCTGCCCTTTGCCTTGGTGCCCTTAGCTGCAGGGGCTGCATGAGCAGAGGGCTGCCCTGGGAAGGTCAGTTAAGAACAGCGGGCTGACCTATCAGGGGAGGGGGCATGGCGGAAGGGGGAACCGAGGGGGAAGCAGAGAGGCACGTAGGAACGAGGGTGCAGGCAGGGGCTGGGTGGCCTCAGCAAAGTAGAAAATACAAATAACAAGGCCCAGGAGGGTCGGGTACAAGGTCACTCACCTGAAGCACCTGGGACCAAAGAGGCAATCAGGTGTTGGTGCCGGCGACTAGGCCGGCTGGACAGATGATTTTTATCCTATCCGAGGAGGGGGGCAGGCCGGGAAGCAGACGGCGTAAGCGAGGGGGAAGCAGAGAGGCAAGGAGTATCGAGGGTGCAGGCAGGTGCTGGGGGCCTCAGCAATGTAGAAAATACAAATAACAAGGCCCAGGAAGGTCGGGTACAAGCTCACTCACCTCAAGTGCCAGGGACCAAAGAGGTGAGCAGGTGTTGGTGCCGGCGACTAGGCCAGCAAGGCAGATGATTTTTAGCCTATCAGGGAGCGGGGCAGGCCGGGAGGTGGAAGTAGGAACAAGGGGACGCGGAGAGGCAAGGAGGATCGAGGGTGCAGGCAGGGGCTCTGGGCCTCAGCAAAGTAGAAAATACAAATAACAAGGCCCAGGAGGGTCGGGATACAAGCTCACCCACCTGAAGCGCCTGGGACCAAAGAGTCGATCAGGGGGGGCGTGGCTTGATGGCTACATGAGAGGATGTTCCTTGGAGGAGCTCCCGATGATCCGATCCTGATCCTGGGAAGAAGTGATGGTTTTTGGCGGACGTTCGAGCCCACGGTGTAACCAAAGGCGTATGAAAGTGGGGGGCACATGGTGAGTGCCCTCCCCACCAGCGAGACTGCATATCCACGGAACTAGACTCTGAAGAAGGTGGCGGTCGCGCAAAGGAAGGGGAGCACCCAAGATGGCCGTCTGTGGACAAAGGGCCATAAATGGTCCGATGAGCTGAGGAAGTTGGTTGGACGTGGGCAAGCCCAACCAGACAGACAGGTCGCATGCGCCTCTGGCAGAAGGCAAAAACATAAGGGCGAGCCCATACTGAAGAGGCCCTGGATCGTGGTGGGCTAGCAGAGTGAACCCGGGTCCAGCGGAACCTCGCTGTGAAGAGGCCGGCGAGCGAACCCCGCGAGGATACAGCTGGGCGCGTGGGCCCAACCGACGACGCAGGATGTCCTCCAAGGTGGTGCGACCCCGGATCAAACAGCCCACGATGGAGACCCACGTTAGGTTGCCCTCAGGCGCAGAAGGGGTCAAGAGCAAAGAAACCCCCGCGGCGGCGACGGACCCACCGGGTACTATACAGGAGGTGCTGGCAGCAATTGCCGACTTGAAGGTGGCCTGGGAGACGAAGCTGGCCCTGGCCATGAAAGAGCTGCAAGAGGGCCTAAACCTTAAGATAGGAGCGGTCCGAGAAGAGGTGAACCTGTTGCACCAGGATGTGCGAACGATCGCGGAGCGCACTTCGGAACTGGAGAAGGAGTTGGCCCCGACCACGGAGGCGTGCAACACACATGCCAAGGAGCTTCATGCCCTCGTGCAACGAGTGGGCAATTTGGAGGACAGAGCAGAGCAGGCAGAGGGGCGCGCCAGGCGCAACAACATTCGCATAGTGGGGGTACCGGAGGGAATGGAAGGATTGAACCCCACAGATTTCGTTGAAACCATGCTTTTGCAGGAGATTACAGGCGGGGAGCTGACCCAGGCGTTCGCAGTCGAAAGGGCGCACATGGCCCTGACCAGGAGACCGGTCCCAGGAGCCCCACCGCGGCCGTCGATCGCGAAGATCTTGAACTATCGTGACCGCGAGAAGATTCTCGAATTTTTCCGGAAAGGAGGCACGATAGAAAGGGGGTCAGCGAATATAACGGCGTATCCGGATTATACGCTGCTCGTACAACGGAGTCGAATGAACTTTGGAACGGTGAAGAGGAGGCTTAGAGAAGCAGGCCACCGCTACATGTTGCTTTACCCCGCCAGGTTAAAGGTGTTTTATAAGAACAGACCCTCTTCTTTGAGACGCCGAGCGAAGCGATGGAATGGTTGGATATGCAAGGTTGACCTCAGGAATCGGATGCCCAGACAGAAGGGGCTGGAGATAAGTAGCACGTGGCAGAGGCACCCGTGAGTCTATAGCTATGACATTTGGACTGGAATATAGTTTGATATTGTGCTTGTGTGGAGGAAGTCACAGCATCTGCCGGCGGGTCCCGTTGAATTCACTTCTCCTAAATAGATGACTGGGAGCTCCTGGGGAGCAACCTCTGCACCCGATAGTCGTATATTTAGTTAGATCACTGTTAGATTGGTGACACCCCGCGGGGTCCTTGTTCTTGGTCACGAGACAGGTCCAGACGTGGGTAGGCCTGAGATCCAGGGATGGAGCTGGGCTATTGTTGGGGGTTGGCAGGGAGGGCGGGGGGTAGTTATGTGCAGTGGTGTGAGGTTGGGGAAGGGGGAGTGGGGCAATGTTCGTGAATAGAAGGGAAAGAGCCAGGAAACAACCCTATGTGGGAAACATTATGGGAAGGGGCGGGATGGAGATAGACCGACCGGATGGCATCGGGTAATCTCAGAATCGTGACCTGGAATGTACGGGGCCTCAACAGCTACCTTAAATGTAACAAAGTGATGTTGTATTTAAAGAGGATGCACGTAGAATTAGCCCTGCTGCAAGAGACCCACCTCACTAGGGAAAGGCTGGAGGTGGTCAGGAGGAAATGGAAGGGCACTGTTGTGGGGGCGGCGTACTCGACGTATGCCAGAGGGGTTGTCACCTGGGTGGCACCCCACGTGCCGTTTCGGGTGCTTGATTCTACGGTGAACCCGGAGGGTAGAATGGTGGTGGTAACGGGTCTCTTGGAAAACAGAGAAGTGCACATCATAAATTTGTATGCCCCCAATAACGATACAGCGGCTTACTTTAGGACCCTCTACGGTAAACTTGGCCCCCTGGCAGGGGGTACGGTAGTGTGGGGGGGACTTCTGTACCGTAGACCCCAGAATGGACAGGTCCAAGGACAGGGCAGGAAAAACGGCACCGGCGGCTAAAGCGCTGAGTACCTTACTGAAAGACCTAGGCCTAGAGGATGCGTGGAGAAGGCTACATCCCACGGATAGACAGTACTCACACTACACAGCGCCACATGATTTGTACACAAGGTTAGACTAGGTGTTTGTAACAGCCGAGATAGTGAGAGATATAGAAGGAGCGGAATACAAGGCCCGAGTGCTGTCGGACCACTCGCCCTTGGTGGTAGACTGGAGACACCAGCCCCCACGACCGCGGATCCCTACATGGAGACTTAGGACCGAGGCTCTGCAGGAGGGGTTTCGGGAGGGCCTGAGGGATGCCATTGAAGAATACTTTGATACAAATACGGGAAGCGTAGGCTCTGTGGGCACACTGTGGGAAGCGTTTAAGGTGGTGGTGCGTGGGGTAGCCATTTCCCAAGGTAAGGGGTTACGGGGGGGTCGAAAGGGAGCTCCGGGAGGCGGAAAGGGAGGTAGAGGAGCTCACGCGTTGCAAGAGCACCGCTTATGATAACAGAACCAAAGTAGAGGAGCTACAGTAGTCCTGCAGCGCACTCTGGGATAGACTGTGCAGACTCAGCTACAGGAAATATACGGAGAGGATACATGCAGGGGGCGACAAGCCGGGCAGACTGCTGGCTTGGCTGTGTAAGAGTGAGACGCCCCGCTCGGTGATTAGTGAGATTCAGGGCGAGGGAGGTTGCATATGCAACACCCAGAAAGAGGTAAATGAGGAATTCCTTAAGTTTTACAGACACTTGTATGAGGCCACAGGGGAGGATATGGGTCAAGACATACTGGACACATTGGGGGACATTGAGCTGCCCACCTTAGATGATCTAGAACGTTCTGAGTTAGACGCACGCGTCACCCCGGACGAGCTGGAGGTAGTGATTCGGAACTTGCCCACTTGCAAGGCGCCGGGTTCGGATGGGCTGCCCAGCGAGTTCTACAAAACATACCAGCAAGAGTTGCTTCTGCCACTGCTTGCTACTTTCAACGAGGCCTATGAGCAGGGAGAACTCCCGTTGTCCCTCCGTGAGGCTGTAATCATCCCACTCCGAAAACCAGGCAAACCGGCCGGGGAGCGCGGGTCTTACAGACTGTTGTCCATGCTTAACCAGGACAGCAAAATACTCACGGCGGTGCTGGCTAATAGACTGAAGAGGGTGATTAAGAAACTGATACACCCAGATCAGACGGGATATGTTCCAGGTAGGAACATCACCGATAACCACAGGAGGCTACACCATGTCATAGACCAAACTGAGGAAGACACGGGCGAGCTGGCTATAGTGTCGTTAGACGCGGTCAAGGCCTTCGACTCGGTACGATGGCCCTGGCTGAAAGCGGTCCTGAAGGGGTACGGAATGGGACCTGGATACCTGAGATGGGTCCAGTTGTTTTATAGCACCCCGATGGCGAGGTGTCAAGACAGGGTCCATAGTCTCAGATTCTTGGCAACTAGGCAGAGGGACCAGACAGGGATGCCCCTGTCACCCATGCTATACATACTGGCATTGGAGCCGCTGGCAGTATGCCTGCGACAACAATATGGGGAGGTGGGCATAAACACTGCTAGTGGAGAGCATCTGATATCATTATATGCGGATGATATGCTCCTTTATTTGCGCTACCCAGAGGAAAACCTACAGTACGTGCTAGAGGTAATAGAACGGTACGCCATCCTCTCGGGAATATCGGTGAACCCTGGAAAGTCCAGTCTGTTCCCCTTGGGCAGATATAGGAATGTCCCGGTGCAGAGGCTGCCTGTCCTGCCAATACCATGGCAGCCTGTGACATTTAGGTATTTGGGAATAAATATTTACCACAAGGTCGAGGCAGAACACAAGCACAACACGGAAACGGCGATTGAGGGGATCATGAACAGCATGGTATTCTGGTCCAGATTGCCCCTGACCATGATGGGGAGGGCAGCCTTGCTCAAGATGGTGGTCCTGCCTAGACTTTTGCACTTCTTCGTAAACGTCCCGTTTCTGATACCCAGGAGCCTATTCGTGAAACTTCACAGTGTGTGTAGGGGTTTTGTGTGGGGCAGCTCTAGGAATAGGGTGGCTCTGTGGAAGCTCCAGAACCCGTGTGACAGGGGGGGGATAGGCCTGCCTAATTTCGAACTCTATTACCAGGCGGGGCAGCTGCAGTATGTGGCCAGGTGGCTCTCGGCTGAAGACTCGGCGGAAGCCAGGCTCCTGCGTGGAGATACAGCCCCATACTTTCTGATGGAAGTGGTGTGGTTGGGCAGAGACAAACTGGTGGGCAAGGGGCGGCTACTGAGGCTGGGCTGGGAGATCTGGCACAGGACATGGAAGATTGGGGGGGACTCAGAGCCATACTCCCAGCAGGCCCCTTTGGCGGCGCTGTGCGGGAGCGACCCCCAACTACTTGAATCGGTCCACAGATACTGGGAACAGGTAGGCCTAGCCACCCTCGGGGACATATGGCAGGAAGGGGAGGCAGTGGACCTTCAGAGGTTGCAGGAAGAGTCGGGAGTACATGGTGGCCAATATATAACCTACACTAGGCTTGTGAAAAAGACTAGAGAAAGATGGCCTGAGACAGTGCTAGCGGAAGACCCAGGCGCCTCCCTGGAAATCATGTATGATGTATCGGAGGGCGGTTGCTCCAATTGAGACAAGATTGGGAGGAGGAGGTGGAGGACTCATGACGGATGGGCAGTGGGAACGGGCTCAGAGGTACCACATAAAGGTGTCCCGGAACGCGAGATTCCAACAGCTTCAACTGTATGTTACCCACAGTGCTTATTTAACCCCCAGGAAGATTGCAAAGTTTGGGGGATCAGCTATGCAGCAATGCCCCAGGTGTGGGGCGGTGAATGCGGGATTGCTACACATGTTCTGGGCTTGCCCGGAGGTGCATAGATTTTGGGACGAGGTCAAGACGAAACTGGCCGGCAGGGGGGTGGTGCTGGATGTGGAATCGGCCTGGTCATGCATGCTTGGGCTTTTCCCTAGACCACGGCATTTGAAACACATAAGCAAGATAAAGGACCTGGCTTATGTCTTGGCCAAACGTAGGATTGCCATGGGCTGGAAGGCGGCCCACAGACCTAGGGTGGAGTTATGGTGGACAGACCTCTTGAGGTGGGCGGAAGGTGAATCCGTAGTCTGGTTTGAAGCGGTCACTAGGGGGGGCGAGGAGGAAGTAGGGCCCTTGCTGGCCTGGCGGCAATTGGTGGCCTTGTTGGCAAACCCTCACCAGGGTGACAACGAAACAGAGGACCCGGATGATGGCTGTCTAAGTATTGTGCCACCCAATGATGTTCCCGTAAACGACATGTGAGAACCGGCTCTAGTTTAAGGGGGGAGGGGGGAGTTGGGGAGTTTGAAAATGTGTTGGAATATGATGCTTTCTATGTTTTGAAACAGTTGTAGTGTGTTTGTTTGATTTTATAAAATAAAAAAAATATATTTTTTTAAAAAAAAATATATATAAAAAAAAAGAGTCGATCAGGTGTTGGTGCCAGCAACTAGGCCGATGATTTTTAGCCTATCAGGGGGTGGGGGTGGGCCGGGAGTTGGAGGAGGAAGTGAGGGGGAAGCAGAGAGGCAAGAAGGATCGAGGGTGCAGGCAGGGGTTCGGGGGCCTCAGCAAAGTAAAATATACAAATAACAAGGCCCAGGAGAGTTGGGGTACAAGCTCACTCACCTGAAGTGTCTCAGTCCAAAGAGGCGATCAGGTGTTGATGCCGGCGACTAGGCCGGCAAGGCAGATGATTTTTAGCCTATCAGGTGAGGGGCTGCAGAGGTTAACAAAAGACCAAAAGAAAACAACAACTTTTGATATGCACTGTGTGAAACTGAAGCCAGCTCCTGCCTCTCAGTATCAAGGGCAGTGACCTGTCATGTCTGGGACTATGTATTTACAATAGTCATCCCCGCAGAGGGACCCCATTCAGAAGGTACGAGCATGTGGTTTGGTGACAACCAAAAGTCTGGTCTCGCCACAGCTTCAAGGAAGATCTGCCGCTTTATTCAGGAACCACGGAGAGCTCAATTAATCAGGGAAACCCTTTTGTCCAAAACAGACAGGAAGATGGGTGGCACACAGGATTACATGTTTTTGCCCCTTTACCTTTTCTGTTGCAAAGCACTCTGGTTATGTCCTCATGAATACAGGAGATTGTTGGTGGGGACCCAAGATTGGTTCATTAAGGTAGGCATATTCTGCACCAATCACTGTGGCCCATTTGGCTTTAAAAAAGGATCAAGACAATCTTTTGAGCAGATCATCTAAAGACTTTTCAAAGAGTAACAAGAAGGACTCACCATTGGACACTGACTGAAGGTACAGTCTGACTCATAGATTCCGCCACTGAAGGAAGGCCAGGATTTCTAAAGAGGGAATCAACATCCCTCCCCTAAACATCCCCCACGAAACAGAGGGAGATATTGAATCCAGGGGACCCTCCAGCAGCTCCAGAATGGGTTTCTAGCCATCACAAAGCGTGTCCTCCTAGGCTCTGCAGCAAGCTTCTCAGGTGGGAAGTGCCAGAGAGTCTCTGAACCAATCCAAGGACAAGGCTGTTGCCTGCAACACTCTCCTCAGCTTTGGGCTGTCCGCCTTAAAGGATGACACAAGCCCAGTGAAGAAGCTAGGAGGAGTGCATCGACAAGCATCAACCAGCATCTGCCTTAAAGGACATTTTCGAGCCAGTTGAGCCCTTCGAGCTGCAACCGATTGCACCGCTGACTGATGTCACACTACAGTCGCTAATATCATTCGAGATGCCTCGACCAGTGCTTCAGACCTGCCAAGCAGCACTGAGACAATGATTCCTGACCCCATGCTGTTGTGTAGGCCAGCCTGCAGCCATCCATCCAGCCTCACTAACTGAACTGCCTACCGCCTGATAACCACAGTTGTCTCCCGTCTTGAACTCTGTTGTAGAAGCTGCAAGTGCCCTGAAACTGACTCTACACTGTTGAGCACCAAGGTACATTGTGGTTCTGTCCCCCTGATCCTTCTCCAAAGGCCCCTAGTGACATTTTATGACCCATTGCTCCCTTTGTGCTGAAACCAAGTATCCTTGAACTTTTGCAATAAATTACTTTACCGACTAACCCCCTGTCAGTGTCCAGAGTGCACCCTTTTTCCTTCTTGAAACTCTGCATTCCTGTACATGGTGGGTTGTATTTTGTAGTGTGCTAGAACTGTCTGTTGAATAATAATAAAGTAAATATTTGTATACAACCTTGAATGGACCGTCCCTTTTATTGTTGGGTAATAATTGTATTTTCCCTGTGTGACAACTAAGCAACAATCCATGACCTTGCAGAGATAAGCCTGCCGTTCAGTCTATGTTACCAAAATTGGACAAGGAGGTTTATAATGTGCCTGTGTTTACAATCTGTTCAGATCCCTTGTGGTGTACTAGAGGTATGTTGCTGATTGATGGTTTAGAAACCGATATTGATCCCTGGACCACTGGTGCTCCGGAAGTTGATTTGTCACACTTGGTACCCAGAATTACCAAGGATCAAGTGGGAAGCAATGACCTGACCCTTCGCTTAAGGTGGCTTTTGCACGCCTGGCATAGAACTTTATTTCCTTGCAGTGCAAGCTCATTTTGCGTCATATTGGATGTTGGGATCCCTAGTGTCCCCCTATGTCAGGATCGAGAAAATGTCATTCATCCCTACTCGCTATAGGCTACTCTTCTTTCTTTGGTACTGACAGATAAGTGCAAATTGTATTCAGTGTCCTGTACAGTAGGCACAGGGAAGAAGTTATACAAATGGCTGCAAGTTTCATTTCCGTATACACCAAAATTGGGTCTGTGGGTGATAAGGGAACTTGATATCAAAATGTGAACAATTGATTGTGAAGACTTGGTCTGAATTTGGTGTAAGATTCATGTTCTACTCAGATAGGGAATTTGTTTCCAGGTAGCAGTTTGCCATCAAAGTTGGAAATTATTTTCTGTTAATTTTTCAATATCTTAGACTGAGAGTAGCTTTTTGTGCATGGACCCATCGGTTTCCTCAAGAACCTCCCCAAACTCCCATATTACAGTACATTGTAAGCTCTGCTGGTTCCCGAAGAATAGTTGCCACTGTTTATCAAATGGAACAGGACTCCACGCCCCTTGTTCAGTCCACTAGCAGACTGAAATGGGAATGAGGTCTGAAAATGCAAATTGATGATCGGCTATGCACCCCACTTTGTCAATACGCCCAAAGGTTTGCCCATCATACCGTATTTAAATTAATTCAATATAAATGAATAATGAGACAAATAGACCAGGGAAGCCAGCAGCCCTCGCAGAGGCACACTGCAACAAACTCACCCACGGTCACTGCCTGCTCAGTCCCACACTAGAGAGACCATGAAAAAAAGACCACACTGTCCACACTGGACAAAGATTGCTCCAGTCGTACAACTCCAAAGACTATGGTACGTACACTCTTGAAGACTATGGTACATACACCTTACACCACACTTGTGGACACAAGCCGCAGGCACAGCCAACTAACCATGCACCATAGAATGCACCTAGGGCTATGCTTTCTGGTCTAACAGCACACATAGCCGCCCACACTGAAACACCTGACGTACCTCAACACCTCTGCCACTAGCATACAGCGACTGCCAACAAAAGAAATTCGGCATAGCTGGTCACACATCGACTCTCCCAACAATAGCATCCTATTGCAAACCACCAACAGTGCCCACCCACGTGCCTGACCTCTTTTGGGCTGCTTAGATGAGCCTAGCCAGCCACCCAAGTCCAAGACGAGCGAAAATGCACACACGTATCTCTTAATCTAAATTTTTGTTAGAATTTCCAGCACATTGACTATGGTCACTGATGGTGTTCCAACCACAAAGTGCATTGAGGCCATACAAATGGGGAAAGAGTGCTGTATAAATAACAAAATACAATACAATAAGCCTGATATCAATTCGATTTTAGCTAAGAGGATGAAATTGAATGGTGTTCCTGCTGTGCACATCTAGTTAATTCAGGAGATGTGGAGGGCAGACATGGGAGAAGCCTGTGACATGAATGTGGTGATTTCTTACCAGATGCTGAAGAAGAGACTTCCCAAAGACATCCAGCACGATTTAGATAAAGTAGTAGGGATGAAGGGCAAGAGTTGGCCAGAAATTCAGGCACGCATTGAGGATTTGTGCAAGAGAAGACAGGAAAAAGAGAGGGAGAATGTAGAGCAGGCACACAAAGCAGAGGATAACCTTGTTCAAAATAAACTGGCAAAGATTTGTTTAGAAATGTTAGTAATTGCAAAGTCTATAGAGGGACAGCAGGGGCAACTGGGACAACAGGGACACAGTGAACCGGGTATGATGCAGTTTTGGGTGGACAGGTATGTTCTCGGTCCAAGGCCAATGAGAGGGTTTCTGAGGGGCAAAGGAGGATTTTCACATGGAAGTGGGTCATTTGGCAGGTTCAGAGGAATGAATCGTTGGTTTAATGGGCTAACAAGAAATAATTGTGGAGGATTTTATGGGATTCAGTGTTGGTCGTGTGGAAGGTTGGGGCATTTGTCATGGGATTGTCATGAACAGCCACAGTAATTTAACATGGGAGCTCAACAGATTCAGGCCCCAATCCTGCCATATGTCACAGGTGCTGTGAAAATGCAGCAGCCACGGGCAGAGCAGAACCCAACGACGTAGACTGCATAGACCTTTGAGATCCCACCAACCGTACCACGAGTAGGACAGCCCACAGGGATCTATGATGAGTCCAGTCTTGTCCATTACCACTGATCAGGAAGAGGAACCATGGATAGGTGTGCAGGTAGGTTACCAAATGTTTTCATTCATGGTTGATACAGAAGCTAGCAAGTCTTGTATTAAGGAAGGTGAGTTCCCCTTGTCAGGCAAAACAATGAACACAGGGATTGTCTGGGGCTGTCCTGTTGGTTACTGTATACTGAAGATCTTAGTATCAAGGTGGGTATTCAACATTTATCAGCTCCTTTGTTGTATTGTATGGGTACCCCAGCAAACCCTTTAGGAAGGGACATCCGGAGCAAGTTGCAGATGTCGATTGCCTTCACAGGGGAAGGTATTGTATACTCAACCCTAGGGTTGTATCCGTTGACGGAAACAGTGCATTTTTTCAGACCTATTGTAGCGCCAGTGCGATTAAGGGTGTTCACCTGCATACAGCAT
Source organism: Ambystoma mexicanum (assembly GCF_040938575.1). Classification (NCBI taxonomy): domain Eukaryota; kingdom Metazoa; phylum Chordata; class Amphibia; order Caudata; family Ambystomatidae; genus Ambystoma; species Ambystoma mexicanum. The sequence goes on from NC_090929.1 coordinate 461,969,466, forward strand.
TGTTTTTAAGTGGTTGATGGTTTTGTTGAGTTGTATTCCGGGGATCAGAAATCAGGACTGGACGAGTATCATTTGAATTTTTATTTCAGCCTTATGTGTCACAGGAAGGAAGGAAATGCCAGAGAGAGCTACCACAGTTCAAAATACACCTCAGCCAATCACAGTGAAACAAAGGATATTGTTCACGATTTTACCACGTATAGGGAGAAGAGGAAGAGAGGGTAAATCTGAAAGAGGATGCCCTGGAGGGGGGTGAGTTGATTTTTATTGATGGGTCTTTGGCCATCATCCAAGAGACAGAAGAGAGGCATACAAGCACAGCTGTCGTGGGTCTTGTGGATTGGGAGTACCGGGTCAGACTGAAGAAGCGGTTGACTTCTCATTACTCTGCATAAGCGGCGGAACTGGTCGCACTTATAGAGGTGCTGTAAATGTGTAAGTGGAAGGCAGTCACTGTTTATTCTGACTCCACGTACGCCACTTCCACCGTCCACTATGGGTTATCAAGATGGCAGAGAAGAGGAGTTTGGAGGTCTGATGGGTCCCCTGTTCAGCATGCTGTGCTGCTATCATGGCTGATTGAAGCGTTAGCCTTGCCAGCAGAGAAAGGTCTATTGAACTGTGCTGCCCATACTAACCAAACTTATTCAATAGATCTCAGAAAATGATGCCGCAGACAAGGCGGCAAAGGAAGCAGCATACTTTCCTTTCACAGATTGCCAGGAAAAGGATGTCTCATTACAAGTGTGATGGTAAGGCAGCAATGGCGCCGGTATCGCTACTGGCATCGTTGCTACCGTACCGCCATACTAGGAGTTCTGCTCACGGGTGCCCTTGCAGCCACCAGGTCCCGCGAGCAGTACATGATGGTAGCACCGGTACCGTTATTAATGGTACCGGTGCTACCACCCTCCCCATTCCCATTGAGCCCTATGGGTCTCAAATGGGAATGGGGATGTTCCGGGCCCGGCACCCGCAAAAGGGCAATTACCGGGTCCAGCTGGACCAGAATTACCCAGTAATTGCCCATTCACGGGTGCCGGTCTTGGATGCGAGTTTGGTGGTAGCAGGTTAAACCGGCAAGGCTACCTCCAACCTCGTAATGAGGCCCACTGTGTCCCAACAAGTACAGTTACCAGCCCTGTATACTGCAGTCCCGGTGCTCCAAATAATACAAATACAAGGAAAAGCCCTAGAGAATAACAGGAACTCTGGAAAAGAGAGGATGTGTTCTGTGGCCCACAGATTTGCTTTGGAGACAGGAAGTGATGGGGAAGGTAGTAATGCCTGTAGAGCCGCTTCTTTTGGCACTAGAGCAACTAACTTACCTGTCACATACCTCTCAGTGACAAATTACAGCAGATACCTAAATAATTGTCATTGCTTGTCCATTCTCCCGCGGCTTGAAGTTGGTCTCTGTGTACGAAGTGTGAAGATTATATCGTCACAGGTTGTGTCTTCTCACCAAAATACAACAGGAGAAAACGACAAGACTACCGACGATCAGAACAAGAAACAACTTCACCCCAGGTACCTCATCTGTATCCACACCTTCGTGCGTTGCTGGAACGAGAAGCATTTAAATGGGCCACATACAGTGGTCTACGCAACTCCGACTGCCGTGAAGGTGGAGGGCAATAAGAGTTGGATCCACCTGAAAGATACTCTAAGGAATACCGGCAGCCCTCCACCTGAACGGGAGCAGGCATAGAATGTAAGTATGCCCTAAGGATTCACTGTTCATTTCAGTGCAAAGGGGGTATGGATGGAGATCTGGAGTTTAAATAATCTTTGTATCAGAAAATTAATGTTTAAGATTGTAAATTGTGTAACAATTAAAGTTTTGTGGGAGTTTTGGTCCTTGGGTCATCGTGTCTGAAGATGACAAACAATACAAATGGAAAAAGAAATGTTGATAATGACTTTTTCAATAATGATAAAGATGAATTAAATCCCATAATGACTGCACATGGTTTCACAGCTGACAACGTATGGTATGGAAATATGAGGAAGGTGGGGAGAGAGAGAGAGATCCATAGGATATTGCTACATCTGCTCGCTCATCTCCCATGCTTCTGCCGTCCCTAGGGTGTTTATCCCAAGTGAGATAGAGGCAGCAGATAAGTTATGTCTAGCCTGTGCCGAGTCCGAGGGCAGTTTAAAAGGCAGTCGATTGCAGCATCAATCATGCCAAGTGATTAGGCTGTTCAAAGGCTAAGCCTGCAGAGCAAAAAAATATTAGGTGTACTCAAAGAGTTCAATTGATCTAGGAAGGAGCTATTTTTACTAAAAATCAGTGGGAGCAAGGGGTGTAGAGTTGCAGAGCTGGAGGAATGAGGGGATTCTCAGAAGAAAGGGTGGCACAAATAAACAAAGGGTGGGGGAGAGTATGGAGAAATCATTTGCAGTAGCTGACGTGGCTCAATGAACCAGAACCACCTGTTAAGATACAGACATGTAGAGAGAAGAGGGTGGGAACCACTTATGTTGGAAAAACATTCAAAGATAGCTGATAAGCTATTTAGTAAAAATGTATCAGAGAGTACCACCAAGGCCTTGGCACCAGGGTACACATCTACGACAAAAAGAACTTCTTTGATCCTTTGCCAAATGTGCTCTCCACCTTCTTGTAAGATCCACTCATGACTGGTAATCATGTATATTATGGCAGTCACCCTGTGACCCGCTAAGGTGTCGAGTTGACACAGTTGTTCACGTTAACAGACAGTACAGCTTTGAGTGGACCTCACTTGCTCTTGACTCACTAAGATATCGAGTTGACATAACCTTTAGTTAACACACAGTACTGGCTCGAGCGGGTCCCTCCCGCCACTCTCTTTAGCTTTATTTACAGCCAACCACAATATGACCTCCTAGGAACATTACTCGACCCTATGCCAATCTAAACATGGCCACCATCCTGTGTGTCCATTTCCATGGACACACGGTACGCGAGGCGCACATGACATCATTGCGTACCTCTACGCGTGACATTATGTCGCCTGCCAATGGCGGCCTAAAGAATAACAAACTCACAGACCGCGCAAGCTGTGCAAGGTCCTCCATTACCTGCATGCTACAGCGCCACGAGCGCCACGAGCCCTGTGGCGGCAGGTACGTTCGTTACATATTAACATTATCATCATTTTTTTACAACTCTTACAGAGTTCCTTTGCAGACCAAGAAGAATCTACCTTAATGCATAGACGTTTATTACATCCATTACAGGTAGAAAGGATCCTACCCTGGTAGTCATCTAGATGACGTCAAACACCCAGTTAATGTGTTACCCTTGCATACAATTCTTTACTCAGACAACGTTTACCTCAACCTCATAGAGGAGTTCTTGTCATTGATCTGAGATTTCTATATGTGATTCTCTTTATAGATGAAAAAGGCTTTTCACACAGACAGATTCTTAGCCTCTCACAATGCAAATGCACGAGCATTATAACATTCTAGTGTGAAATTCATTGACACATATGAGTTTTTCTCTTTTCCTTTCCTTGTAATGAACAACATATTTGGGGTATGCGTGATTTCTTAATCCAATTGTTTTCTATTACCACGGATTGTAAAATGTATAGGGCCTCATTACACGGTATGCGGTAAGGGTTTACCAGTACCGGTAAACCCTTACGGCCTTACTACGAGGTCCCTTTGCCGGACCCGACCTCAACGGCTGCTTTTACCAGCCATTGAGGAACGGGCCTGCAAAGGGACCTTGGTGCTAATTACCGTACCGCAATTTGTGGTACCGTAATTACCTCCTTCCCCATTCCCATTGAGTCCTATGGGGGCAAAAATGGGTATGGGGAAGTGCCATGGAGAAAGGGGGAATTACCGGCTCCACTCACCTTGGAGTAGGCCGGTAATTCCGCCATCCACCAAGGCGGACACGGTAAAATACCGGGAACCGCATACCGTGTAATGAGGCCCATAGTTTCTATCCCTGAAGACTGGACACGTTCCGAAATGCATTGACAAACACTGTTGAGATGCGTACTGCCTAACAAACTATTAACAAATCTGGGAAACGTTTTACAAATTGGTCATGTACCATTATTTTTTAAACAGTTATGGATCTGTTATGAACAGGAAGGAAGGAAGGAAGGAAGGAAGGAAGGAAGGAAGGAAGGAAGGAAGGAAGGAAGGAAGGAAGGAAGGAAGGAAGGAAGGAAGGAAGGAAGGAAGGAAGGAAGGAAGGAAGGAAGGAAGGAAGGAAGGAAGGATAAAAGAAAATGTAAATCAAAAATAGTGGGAAGGATGTACGTAAAAGTGAATTAAAAAGATACGATGATCAAAGCCTTAGGAAGAAAGAGACACGGAATGTAATAGTGCATTAATGAAAGGGGGGAGGCACGAAGACAGACTTAATTAGCAGGAAGAGCCCGGGAGACCCCCTTCTGCTCGGTGACTGCAGCCGAGGAAACCCCCAGCAGAGGGTATTTTACACCATCTCTGCCTCTTCAGCGCGCCGGCTCTCAGACACACAGTTGTCACTCACATGACTCTGTTACAAAGGTCACAAAGGGGATATGTACCCCTGATTGATCACGCCACGCCCCCATTCATCGACGCCAATCACTTAATCAATCAGGCCTGGCAGCCGGGGCTTTCAGTGCACCGGGCCCTTGGCGCAATGCTGTTTGCAGTGCTCTCCTGGTGGGGGGTGCTGTTGCTCGGGTAACCCCTTTTACAGTTTCCTGTCCCCAGATGTCTCCCCATGTGCTGACATCGGAGTGTGTGCCAGGCACAGCCTCACAACCATATGGAGGTGAGCTGGCTGCGGTGCTTTGGCTGTGTCTCGGTAAGGCCAGATGCCAGCCCCCCGCCGCCCCCCTGGACCCCAATCTGCTTTTCTAGTACCTCAGCAGTCTCCTTGACGGGGCATGCCCATCTGCTCTGGGCATGCTGCCCTTACGGTGTCTCTCTCCGCCACTCTCTAACGCTGGAGTCTCTTTCAATCTGGAAGCTTTGAAGGCGGATCCATAAAACAGGAAGGCTAATCGCGAGCGAACATGTGACAGAATTTAGGGGTGCTTCCTTAAAAGTAACGCCCATTATGGGGAAGTGATGGCAATCTGTGACCAAGACCTGCCAAGTGCATGTATGTAGGTGTCTTGTATAGTGCTTAATACCATCAATCACCAATAAGAGTTATAGGGGTGGAGCATTGAAAGGGATTGTGAACTTGGATAAGGGGGGGGGGGGGTGGAAGCAAAATCGGAGGTTACACTAAAAACGAAAAGTCTTTGGCATTACGTTAGAACCTGGTCAGGTAAGAGAGGGGCACTGGGTACAACTGGAAGAGAAATATGGGGGTGTCTTGAAGTAAACAGAAATCGCCTCCGACTTTATGTGAGAAATGAATCAGTGAGAAAGAGATCGGGCAGGAGGCATGGCTGTCCCTTGAGTCTCTCTTCCAGCTTCCTGTCCCCTCCTTACCCAGCTCCTCGGGTCCCTCCTAGCCAGCCTCCTTGGTCTCCTTCCTTACCCCCTGCCGCTTGCTCCTTTAGCGTTCGTAGGCAGCTATCTCCCACGACCTCTATCTTCTATGGGGCCCACTCCCCACCTTGTAGCAACATTGACAGAGGGCCCTGGGTAGGCAGAGTTTACAGCAGGAGGGGTTAATGGCTATCACAAGTGCGACATTAATGAACTGACTGAGTCATTGTACATTTTCTTTTTACATTGTCTACAATCTAGCACTTCATGTTTTGACCGTTTTTGAAATCTATCGTACTATGTTCATGTGATGAGCAGTCGAAATGTCATTGTGACGTGTGCAATTGCTAAAGGTTACTTGATAACCAAATAGCATAAAGGAAATAAATAAATAATAATGAACTGGTGACACGTGTATTATGTATAGAGTGACCTGTTAACATCAGCAGTCATGGTCTGCTTGCTGAGACCTGTTAAAAGGATAAGATCTCAGTGGGAGGCCTTGTGCAGCCTCGGCTGTCAGACATTGACTTGAGGAAGGCAGGTTTGGGGTGGGGGGACTGTGGGCTTTTGTGCCTTGTCCGGTGTTGAATCTGCCTCTGGCCCTACCACTGGGGATGTCCCATATTTCCGATGGGGTATGTGGGTAGGTTAGTCCCTCCCCCTGTTTGCCCCTCTCTCTGTTTGCCAGACCCTAGCCCTCCCCTTGGGGTGGACCCCCTTAGCTCACCCCCCTCATCTGCATGAATGTGGCGTTCTTCTGGTGCGATTGGTGGAACCTCACGTTCTATCTCCTGGTTCCGGTCCCGCGCTTCCTCCTTCTGATTGTACATAGATTGTCTGTATTTGTGCTAGAGGAAATGAGTGGCAGACACGATCAGCTCCTTAAGATTGCTGCTGCTTATTGGTTCCCCTTAAAGGGCCAGGAACCAATGAGTTACTGCCTCCCATGCGTGGCATGATACATGTAGCCAGGGCATCCTCCTCATGCTGCCTCCAGGCCCAGCACCACCTTGCTTGTAGTGGCATCTGACCCCCTTGGTGAACCCATTATCCAAATGCAAGGCCAGGCAGGAGACTTTATTGGCCTCATTACGAGGTCCCCGGTCCGGTAAAAATGCCTGGAAAATGGCTGGTAATACCGACACTGGTATTTTTATTGGACCGGGGATACCCGAGTTTGCCGTTCGGGGCTCTGATCTACCAGCATTCCTGACAGTAGATCAGGCCCCTACCGGCAAAGAAATGCTGGAATCTCCGGCACCTGTACTTCCGGTGCCGGACATTCCAGCAATCCCATTCTCACGGAGTCCTATGGGACTTTATAGAATGGGAACGTACCGCGGTCTTAGCCGCACGTAATATCCCGGTAATACCGGAATATCAGGCGGAGACGGTAGACACAGTTTCCCGGTATCCCGCCGGAATTACCAGCGGGATACCGGTCAACTTGTAATTAGCCCGAATGTGTCACCCCTCCTATAAGCCCTGTGTGAATAGGAATAATTGCAGTGTGCACCCAGCAGGGAGGCCTATTCCCACTTCCTCCCACACACTTTAGCTGTGGGCGGCCCAGCTAAAGGTATCCCTAAGGGCAAAAGAAAGGGAACACAGTGAGCCCCAAGTGATGCCATTGACAACCACTGGAAATCAGTCTGTTGCTGGACTCATTGTAGGAGAGGGGGATTAGGGTGGGCATCCAAGAACTTTTCTCACAATATCCCTCCAGGCAGAAACAGTGGACTCATAAACGCTAAGACCTTCTCCCCATGGACTCCCCCTCTTAGATTCAGTTTCATCAATTGAAAAATTATTTCATCTTCAATTGTATCCATTTTTATTAAAACCACATAATATCAGGATTTTATCTTCAATTGTGTCCATTTTATTTAAGCCACATAATCCCAGGATACACCACTGTAACAGGTCACTCATAGAGACCTCGGCCATGCACACAGCACCCTGTGATGGTGGCGATTGAGGCAATGGGATTGTTTAATGAACATAAGTTTTGGCATATTTCCTTAAGTGGAACCCCAGACGATGCAACTTTCCGTCATTAGGTGAATGCAACGATTTTCATACTAAGTCAGTATCCTGTCTGGTCCTGGATCCATAAACTTCAGTGACCTCTGGCCATGGCACTGAACATGCGATTGTAGCTGCATCACGCGTGTCCAACAGCTGGCCTCCCGACATGAGGGAGGATATTTTCTGTGTGCAGACGCCTTGTTCTCGGTGACCAAAACTGCAGGGGTACCTCTGGTATTTTAAGATGATACGCTCTCTCTTGAGGCCACAAGGTTTTCTTCTTTGTTACAATACGATCTCCCTTTTGGGGAAGGAGCTGCCCGGGAGTTGCCTCTAGTTGCTATATGGTCTCACTTGTGTCACTCAAGCTTCCCGCTTGTTCCAATAGGCTCTTCCTTGGGGTCATCCAAGGTAGGCGCTTGTTCTATACGGTTTGCTTTTGGATCATGAAAGCTTTGCTGTTGACCAATCTGGGTTCCCCTGGTGTTTCCCCAGGTTTGCTGTTGTATAGTCTGCTTTCAGATCATTTGGTTCAGTGTGATTAAAATACAATCTCCCTTTGGATAATCAGATGTCCCCTCTTTTCCCAAATGGCTTCAATGTGGGTTGCTGTGGTTCCATCTTGTTCCAGGGATCCACGCCTATACATCCACCAGCACAACCGCGATGGGTGGAATCTTGAATGGTCCGTTTTCCTTTTTGTAAACAGAGTGTCATGCCCCATATGCCTGCTTGCCCAACATTCCCACCCTTGGCTCCCTGCTATCTCCCATTGTGCCCGACACCTTTCCTCTGTCACCCCTGCTTTTTGTGGGCACGGTCGTTATTTTGTATAAATTGCATTATCCTGATTCTGTCACGATAATCCACAATTGCGATTCTATTTTGCAGGCAAAGGGCATGGTCACTTGGTCCACATCCTGGTCAATGTGCAGCTGAGGCTCATTGTTCTTTCAAGCATCAATATTGTCCTCAGTATGGCACATATGCCAGAGACCGTTAGATCTGATATGCCTGGGGCAGGCATGGGGGAGATCCATAAGAGCCTGCCCAGGAGGGGGGATCTTTTGACTGAGAATCACCTAAAGGGACTCCACCAAAAATGAACCATAGGTCATCCTGCTTGGGTGGAAAGGCCTCTGACACAGTGGCATGTCTGTACCCGCCACCTTTGCAGCGTGGGCATTTACTATTTCTATTATATGTAACACACCTTTTAAAAAGGCGGTTCTCCTTTTTTTGCCAGGAATGAAAACCCACCAGTGTCTGTTAGGCCCCTCCTTTAGTTGCAGAAGTCACAAGGCTTTGAAAGAATCCTCAGCTACTTGCGATTATTAGACCACGCCAGACTCTTCTTAGGCACTATCCCCAAAATATTGTTTTGTGACTATTACGGGCCCTTTCCTCTCATTTTCGTACCAAACTGAAAGCAATGGAGGAGGCGGCCCACACAGTCAATGAGTAGTTGAAGCAAGGCAGATACATCAAATAATCTAATTTAAACAAAACAGAGTGAGAATGAGTCTCTCTCTTTCTCTCTCACTCACTTTCTGTCTCTCGTTCTTCCCCCCTTCCTCCCTCTCTTTCTCACTTTCTCTCTCTTTCTCTCTGTCTCTCCCTTTCCCCCTCTCTCTCACAAACACACTCTCTCTGTCTCTCAGATATCATGAAGGTGTGCTTTGTTTTATTTGCAGATGAAGCATATTAAAAAAAGTTTAAATGATTTAAAAATAAATTGTACTAACACTGCAAACTGCCTCTTTTTAAATGTGTATAATGGTCGCTTCTAATGATCAGTTTCAGTAATATTTCAGTCATAGTATGCACATTGTGTTTATCCTAGTGAGCAAACCACATTGTCAAAATCTAGAATAACCATATAAATCATTTACTCATAGCAAGTTACCATTCCAAAATGAACAGTCTGGCACACTCCTGTTGACCTCCTTCGAAAATATCCCATCGATGAAGGGGACAATAACACCAATGAGTATTCCAGGATGATTTGCATAAAATCAAAGCACATTTTGGAAAAACAAGAATGACCACAGATCTATAGATTTGACAAATATGTCTGTGATTAATAGATTGTATGTTGGAATCATGATGCACACTGAGACTGGTGCCCATTCCATTTTTCACAAAGCTCACACTAACATTAAAATGTTTGCAACCAAGATCTCTCTGTACTGATTCGACAGCCGTAGGAATTGCGCATGAGGATACAATTACTGCAATATTTGCAACTCCATTGGGGTCTGAGTCGTGTCCTGCTTCTTGTTTCTGGACATCATGTTTACTCTTTCACTGCTGAATTTTAGAAGACGGGGGCCTGAGAGGAGAAGTTGGTTGTCAGGCTAAGAACATCCTCAGTACCCAAAGCAGATATTCCTAGAGAATTATATATATATTTATATATAGGATTATTCAGTAGTAAAAAAAAAGACGTCAGTTAAAATATTCAAATATAGCAATGAAATCACATCAAAGTAGGTCAATGCAGGTTCCAGTCTATCAATCGTTTAGAAAGAAGTCTATGATAACTAATAATTACTTTGATTAAATCATTTTAATGACGAGGTTTCAATATATGTTGCAGAAGCAAACAATATATTCTGTATATCAGATGTTTCCTTCTAGTAATACAAAACAAACAAACAAACAACACTTTCTAATGCATGACACAGATTTTGTTATCCTAAAAATGTATGGTAGCAACATCTATAAGGGAAGAGGAGGGATGTCACTCATCGTTTTTTCTTTGACTTTGAGTATGGGCAAATGAGGCCAGGGGGTCCCGGCAGGGCCTGGCTTGAGGGAAATGTGTGGGCCCTGCAGGGTCAGGAACCAGCTAACTCGGGACCACTTAAAGCCCTGGCCTCCTCCCTTCTCCCCCACCTTGTTCTCACATCTCTCTGCATGCATGTTTAGGATCTGTGGGATTTAGGAAGCGCGACTCGAGCTGTATAAAGGGGACGTTCCCAGGGGTTGCACTTGGGATGCAGGGTGGTATCCCCACCCCATGTCTGTATTCTTTGGATTCCTTTCCTAGCCCATTTACACTTCCACTACGTGTGTTTTGTCATTAGATTCCCCGCCAAATTGCCCCTTAGCATCTTTCCTCGGTTTTGAATCCCTTACTCCCCTGCATGCTCTCTCCGCTCGTGCTTCCAGTTCCCGCGGTGCGCCCCGAGGCATCTTGGGCCCAATCCCACATTTACAGTTCCGCTACGTTTGCTTTATCATTGGATGCATCCAGGCTCTTGCCCCTTAGCATCTCTCCTCTCTTTCTTACCTTTACCCTCCTGCGTGCTCTCTCCGCTCGTGCTTCCAGTTCCCGCGGTGCGCCCCGAGGCATCTTGGGCCTAATCCCACATTTACAGTTCCGCTACGTTTGCTTTATCATTGGATGCATCCAGGCTCTTGCCCCTTAGCATCTCTCCTCTCTTTCTTACCTTTACTCTCCTGCGTGCTCTCTCTGCTCGTGCTTCCAGTTCTCGCGGTGCGCCCCGAGGCATCTTGGGCCCAATCCCACATTTACAGTTCCGCTACGTTTGCTTTATCATTGGATGCATCCAGGCTCTTGCCCCTTAGCATCTCTCCTCTCTTTCTTACCTTTACCCTCCTGCGTGCTCTCCACGCTCGTGCTTCCAGTTCCCGCGGTGCGCCCCGAGGCATCTTGCGCCCAATCCCACATTTACAGTTCCGCTACGTTTGCTTTATCATTGGATGCATCCAGGCTCTTGCCCCTTAGCATCTCTCCTCTCTTTCTTACCTTTACTCTCCTGCGTGCTCTCTCCGCTCGTGCTTCCAGTTCCCGCGGTGCGCCCCGAGGCATCTTGGGCCCAATCCCACATTTACAGTTCCGCTACGTTTGCTTTATCATTGGATGCATCCAGGCTCTTGCCCCTTAGCATCTCTCCTCTCTTTCTTACCTTTACCCTCCTGCGTGCTCTCCACGCTCGTGCTTCCAGTTCCCGCGGTGCGCCCCGAGGCATCTTGGGCCCAATCCCACATTTACAGTTCCGCTACGTTTGCTTTATCATTGGATGCATCCAGGCTCTTGCCCCTTAGCATCTCTCCTCTCTTTCTTACCTTTACTCTCCTGCGTGCTCTCTCTGCTCGTGCTTCCAGTTCCCGCGGTGTGCCCCGAGGCATCTTGGGCCCAATCCCACATTTACAGTTCCGCTACGTTTGCTTTATCATTGGATGCATCCAGGCTCTTGCCCCTTAGCATCTCTCCTCTCTTTCTTACCTTTACTCTCCTGCGTGCTCTCTCCGCTCGTGCTTCCAGTTCCCGCGGTGCGCCCCGAGGCATCATGTGCCAAATCCCACTGTGCTTCTGTTTATTTACCTGAACCCCGAATCCACGGAACTCCCACCCTCTCTGACTCTTCTCCAGCCCATCTCTCATTGATTTGTTTTCCTATTCTTAAAACTCACTATCCCACTCTATCTCTCATTTCGTTTTTATGTTGCTACTGCCTCAAATTTGTATGAGAAAGCGCTATATTAATGCAATAATTAAAATAAATAAATAAATACCTCACCATGTGTTGGTGGCCTCTGCTAATGGAGTGAACACCTCACCATCTGATGCCAATCCCTGGCGTTGCAGTTGCTACTTAGAGTTTTGATGTCAAAACTTGATAATAATATGTGCAACGGGCCTCTGGTATATGATGGTATATGACAGGAATATCTGTGGTATGATGTGAATACCAGTCTGGATTTTTCCCTTGACTGCAGCTTATTCCTAGTGCCTAGAAACAAGTTAGTTTGCTATATTTTACAATCTGCACTTTGCAAATGCCCACATCAAATCAGTATCTGAGCACATGATTGCAATAGCTGTGAAACTGTGAAAGCCTTACGCATTTGCTTTTCCTCTGCTTGTTTTAAAAGCTGTAGTCTTCAGGACAGTTTCGAAAATATGGTACAGCCACAGAGCACAGGCTGGTCTTGGCTCGGCTGAATCTTCAAACAGTGGGTAACTCTGAATAAAGCAGCGCAATCAAGGTGGCTAAGATAAACACGGTTTATCAGGGTTTGGCTTTCTGGGAAAGGTTGCTCCCCTAAATAACTCCCTCGCACGAAGACACTCGCTTTAATGGCACTCATTTAGTCCATTCACTTTCCTTGGACAATAAATAGCCTGTCTGCCATAGAGTTGTTAAATCCATCTAACGCGAACAAAGCACAGTTCTCATTAAATGGAAGGGTTGCCATCTAGTGGTCAAAACATAATTTGCATTGAGCTGAAGCTACAACCTAACCATGCACTATATTTTTCAGGGTGTACGTGTTTAAAAAGGATTAATTCTATGAACGGATGCCTCCTATTATGCAATTTATTTATGTATGCGTTTATTTATTTATTTATTTGACATTTCTATGGCACCTATGCAGCAGTACGTGTTTCCAGGTGCCACAGGGCAATAAGGGAAGGGCGAACAAGGGAGGATAAAACAAGAAACGGTCCTTCTAGGCCATGTGACATTATGATCATGCAAGTGCACTAAGTAAAGTGCGGGGTGGGGAGGAAGGGATGAGGCAGGGTAAGTGCTAGGGGAGCACGTGGAGGGCAAGTGGCTGGGAGACAAGGGTAAGTGTAAAGTGCGAAGAACTGGGGCAGACCAGACTCTGTATGTAGGATAGTCAGGGAAAGGAGCCCGAAAGCAAGTGCTGGTAATGGGGTACTGCGGAAGACTGGTAGGAGGAGGGCCTGGCCTTAGAAGGGGCCAGGCAGCTAGTCGTAACAGCTGGGGGGGCATTAGGAGGGGAGAGGGAAGGAGGAGAAGAAGAGGAAAGTCATGAGGAGTTTCTGGAATTTGTCAAGATCCGGCTCAAGTCTGAGAGGGGCAGGGAGGCCATTCCAGAGGGAGGCTCCTGCAGAGGAAAGAGATCTACCCCCCACTCTCTGCTTGGAGAAAATTTTGAACTGCAGAGAGTTAGAGCTAGTGGACCGAAGGACTCTATCAGAGAGGTATTTAGGGAGGGAAAGTTGGCTATAACATGGTCCCGGGCCACAGAAAGCCTTCTGGATAATGCAGAGCATCTTGAATTTGATACTTGTAGCCACCGGGAGGCAGTGGAGAGATTTTAGGGCTGTAGAGATGCGGTCCCTGGGCTTGAGGCAAAGAATAAGTCTTGCTGTCCTATTCTGGATTAGTTGGAGAGGGCTGAGGGAGGAAAAAGGTAGATTGAGGAAGAGACTGCTGAAATAGTCCTGCCTGGATAGAACCAGAGCTCTGGAGGCATTGAGTTTCTGGGGCAAGGTGAGGAAAGGGAGGATGCCTCTGAGGAGGTAGAGCTGAAAGTGGGCCTTCCTGGCGAGGTCCATGATGTGAGGTAAGAAGGAGACAGAGGAGTCGAAGGTGACTCCCAGGTTTTTTGCCTCACAAGAGGGTGAGGCAAGGTGGCCAAGCAGGGTGCCAGAGAGTAGGGGCAAAGGAAGGGTCCGGAGTTCCAATGAGAAGGATCTTGGACTTACTGGCATTAAGACAGAGATCATTAGCAGCACACTATGCCTGAATACCAATCAGACAATTGGGAATGAGAGAGGATGGAGAGGAGGTAGAGAAGGGGAGCTTAAAGGAAAGCTATGTGTCATCGCCATAACACTGGAAATGGGGGCAGATCAACTGGGGAAGAGGGGCAAGGTAAATGTTGAAAACCTATGGCAATAGGATAGAACCCTGAGGAATGCCACATGTAGAGAATGAGGTAGAGGAGAGAATAGGGCCCATTTGGACCTCAGAGGGCCAATTCAAAAGGAAAGAGGTCAGCCAAGCCAATGCACGGTCTGTGACGCCCAGACTATCATGGAAACGATTTAAGATGGTGGCGTGATTGACAGTGTCGAAGGCAGAGGACAGATCCAACAGGATGAGAACAGAAGGAAAGCAGTAGTCGAGGTTAGACAGCAAGTTGTCACAGGTGTTTAGGAGAGCAGTTTCCATGCCTCTGGCTGCTCTGAAGCCAGGCTGGTGGTCATGGAGACAGCCAACAGCTTCAGTGTGGTGGGTAATTTGGGAGATTGCCAACTTCTCCAATAGTTTGCCCAAGAAGGGGGTAGTGGAAATACAGCGGCAATTAGCCCGGGCCGGAAGTGTCGGCAGACAGCTTTTTTAAGAGGGGGTGCCCAAGGGAGTGCTTGAGAGGTTGCCGGAAGGAGCCAGTGGCAAAAGAATGGTTGAAGAACTCAGCCAAAGCGTGAGCGAGGGCAGCAATATTGTCCTTGAAAGTTCTAAAGGGGCAAGGAAGCACCATTTTGGCAAACAATCTTGGTGACCTCATCCTGTGCAATGGGCAAGAAGGAGAAGAGTGGGAGGGAGGAGAGAGAAGGGCCAAGGGAGGCAATCGCCTTTCCTGTTTATTAACAGCAGAAAAAAAGCAAGCCAACCACTCCTGTCACCTTTGCCACATGATCTGATCCCTTCCTGTGTCACCTGGATCCTAAGACCTATCTGAGGGACCTGCCTCACAATCAAAACCTGCTAAGCCTACAATACCGAATGCTCTCTCTGCATCCTAATATGAAGACTGAAAGCCATCCTGATCATTCTGACTGACTCCCTGAAGGTCATATAACCACAGCATGCGACTGAAATTTGATTTTAAAGTCATTTATTTGGCCATATCCTGTTGATCCTCGAGTACCTTTAACATCATCTTTGGGCCGTGTCTCAAAAAAGTAACTGCCGGGTATAGAACTCCAAGGATTCTGTCTGCATTCCTCCAGAATGACTGAATGCCATCTTGAACATTCAGAGCATTAACTCAGATAGAGTCATGGGACCTTTACTTTACGTTAATTATTTGCAATGTGCAACCATGGACCCTGGGGCATAAGAGCGCGGACAGAGGTGAACAAAAACATGAAACAAAGAGGTACATGTCACCTGCTTGGCAGGCTAAGAGGCGTTGGCCGTGACACAGAGGGTGGTTCACTAGAACATCCAGGTCTTCAGCCCTTTTTTAAAAGCAGTCAGTGAGGGCTGGCCTCTTAGTGCCAGAGGTAATAAGTTCCACGTCTTGGGAGCAGTAATAAAAAAGGCTCTGTTTCCAACCTTCTTCGTTCTACAAGGAGGGAGAAACAAGTAATTTTGATTACTGGATCTTATACACCTACCATTAACCTTCTCGATAATGTGGTCTTGCAGGTAGGGTGATATAAGTCCCAATCTACATTTGAAGGTGAGAATCAATAATGTAAACCTGGCTCGTGCCTCCACTGGGAGCGAGTGCAGGGAGCGTCTGGCGTCCGAGACATGATAGCGGGGGGATAGGCCGACAACTGTTCTAACTGCTCCATTCTGTACCACTTGGAGTCTGTTGGAGTCGGCCTTACAAAGACCGACCAAAAGGCTGCTGCAGTAGTCAATATTTGCCCCGATAATAGCTCTGGCTATGGATTCCGCATTTTCCTGGGAAATAAATGGTCTAAGATGCGACAATAATTTCACATAATAGACCGAAGCCGAGACCGTACTGCTCACATGAGCCCTCATGTTCAACAGCTGGTCCAGAACCACACCCAGGATTTTTAACTTTGGTTGAGGGATGATTTTCACCTCCCCTAACATGAAGGAATTATAGGCAAAATTCAACTTGACTAAGGTCGCAGAGTTGCCCACGATCATTAGCTACGTTTTCCCTCTGTTCAAGGTGAGGTTATTGCACATTATCCAGTTCTCGATCAGGGCAAACATTCTATTAAGCTCCTGTTTGTTCTGTGCATGTGCACCTGTTAACGGGATGACACACTGGGTGTTGTCCGCGCAATTCGAGAACATGACTCCTTCCTGCTCCAGCAAGGTGAAGAATGGGGCCATGAAGATGTTGTACGGACAGGGGGACGTACTTGCCCCCTGCAGAACCCCAAAAAGCACCGAGATGGGTACAGCCTCTGCCTCCGCAAGACAACCCCTGCTTTGCCTATTTTCCAAGAAGGAGCTAATCCATGCCACCGTGGACGGGGAGAAGTTAAACACATCTGCCACTCTTGCTGCCATGATGGAATGATCGACCATGTCGAACGAGGCCGACAGGTCCAGGGAAACTAGGAAGAAGGTAAGCCCTTTGTCCATACGTCCGAGTAATCTGGAATTAAGCTCCAATAGGGAGGTTTCTGTATGGAACCCATGCCTGAATCCTGAATGGTAGCGGTTTAATATAGGGAACTGGTTCAGAAGCTGCGAGATCTGGCGACGTGGTCTAAAATCTTCAGCAAAAAAGGAGTATTTGTTATGGGTCTGTAATTCAGAGGGTTATCCATGGCCAGCCTCATTTTTTTCAGTAAGGGTGTGACCCAGCCCTGTTTTATTTATTTATTTATTTATTTATTTATTTATTTATTTATATATATTTGTAACGTGCCGAAGCTCACAAGCATCAAGGCGCGACAGGTACACGAAGACAAAGAAGGCACAGGACTAGAACAATAAGGAAGGATGGATTCAAGAGAGTATCAAGAGGTATAGTGGCTGTTTACCTGAAAATGATGGTTTTCAGCTGTTTTTAAAAGAGTGGAGGTTCCTTTCTAGCCGAGTATTGCAGGATAGCTCGTTCCAAAGGGAGATAGCTTTGGTGGAAAAAGCCCTACCTAGGCCTGTGGCTTTTGTTCTAGCATGGACGGGTTCAAGTAGACCTTGTTTAGCCGATCTTAAACTGCGGCTTGGTTCATACCATTTGAATTCCTTTTTAAGGTATGCTGGGGCCGTGGCATATAAGCAGTGGTGGACCATTGTCAGGGATTTAAAACTAACACGCTCCTTTAAGGCAAGCCAGTGAAGGTCGATTCTGTCTTTTGTTATGTGTTTTCGTTTGGATTTCCCTGTGATGGATCTGACTGCATTATTTTGGATTATTTGGCATTGCCTGAAGCAGCCATTACTGGATCCTAATAACAGGCGTTACCATAATCCAATCGTGATAGGATGGTGGCTCTAGCAATGGTAGCACTGTTTTTGGTGTTCAAGAATGGCCTAATGCGGCGTAGTAGCCTCTGGTAGTACTGGCAGTTTATTTTCAGGTACGCGACCTGTGCCTCCGCTCCTAATGTGGATTGCAGATATATACCAAGTGTTTTAACCTTATTAGTGACAATGATGTTGGAGTCTTTTATATTGAAGGAAGAATAAGTTGGGCCTAGATTTAGTAAAGCTGGGCCTAGATTTAGTAAAGCTTTCTTTGTTCCGAAAGTCATGAGTTCTGTTTTGGAGCCATTTAAACACATCCAGTGAGCTTTCATCCAATTCTCGATGGTATTGTAGATGGCTGATAATCTGTTGTTATCTGATGTATGGTCTCCGCATAGTTCCAAAATAAGTCGCGTGTCATCTGCGAAATTGGTGAAGTAGATCCCTAACTGTGAAAGAAGGGTGCAGAGACAGCGGATGTATAAATTAAAGAGTAAGGGGGAGAAGCTAGCTCCCTGGGGGACACCACAGTTTACAGGATTAGAGCTGGTGGAGTGTCCACCCCAGGTGATTTTGGAGTTTCTATCCTCCAGGAATGAGGAAACCCATTCTATGGCTTCCTCTGAGCAATTTCCCGCTGTATCGAGGGCCTCTCAGAGCTTCCTGTGATCTAATAAATCGAAAGCTGACGAGAAGTCCAGAAGAATCAGCAGTCCTGCTTTCCCCTTGTCCAGAATACCCAACATTTTAGTCTGGAGATCAAGTAGTGCACATTCCGTGCTATGAGCGCTTCTAAATCCTGACTGTTGGGGATATAATATGTCATTCTTGTCTACGTAATCCTGCAGTTGGTGTGTAGCTATCTTATTGAGGATTTTCAGTAAAAAGTTGCAGTTAGTAATAGGTCTTGGTCGGGTTTTGCTGATCTAGACCAGGCTTTTTCACCAATGGTGTGACTGTAACTGTTTTTATGTCAATGGGGACTTTTTGATCTCTGAATGATGAGTTTGAACATGCGGCAAAGAAATGGGGCGAACATTTTGCATTGTCTAGTATGAGTTTAGGGGGTAGAATGTTCATGGCACATGAAGTGCAGTTTATGGATTAAAGAGTGGTTAGCATGTTATCTAATGATATTGGTGTAAATTGAAATGTGGGTACTTTAGATTCTGGATTTTCTTTATTGGCATGGTGAATAGCCGGGGAATCTGTTACTTTGCAGTTTATTATGGTGTCTCTGGCTTTTAATATCTTTTGTGCAAAGGATGTTTGGACTTTTTCGCAGTCCAGTTTGGATGGCTGGAAAGGAGGAGAGTGTGTGGATGGTTTTTCAATTGATTTTAGGATTTGAAACAATTTTCTGGTGGAATTTGAGGCGCCAGCGATTTGCTCATTGTAATAGTTTTTCTTTGTGTCAGTTACTTTAGATCTATATAATTTGTCACATTCCTTCCAGTTTTCCTTATTTAGCTCTGAGGGAGTTTTAATCCACTGTCTTTTGAATTGTCTTTTGGTTGTTTTAAGTATGCCTAATTCTGTAGTAAACCAATTTTGATGGTTTAGATTAGGGCGAGCTTGTTTGTTTTTAAGTGGAACCTTCTCGTTGAGAAGCTCTTGTAAGTGATTCCTGTAGGTGGCTGTGATTATATCGCAAGGATCATCATCAGAGGTTGTGTCCATGATGTGTGTGATCCCTTGCAGTAGGATGTCTGGCGTGATTTTCTTCAAGTTCCTACTTTGACTATATTTGGGCGAGTTGTCAGGACGGTTTATTTTGATTGTTAGTGACATTGTGGCTTCAATTTTGTAGTGGTCAGTCCAGCTGTGTGCTAGTTACTTTAAGTTCTATATTGTTTGTAATGATCCAGTCTAGTTGGTTGTTTGATATGCTGGTAGGGCCATTATTTGCAATAGAGTAGCTGATATCTGAGAGTTTATTTTCCAAGACTTAATGCTTCTTTGCCAGAAGGGTTTCCGCGGCATCTATTTAGATCGCCAAAAAGAATTGTTCCTGTGTTATTTCCTTTTAGGTTATTTAAGATATGGCAGAGGTCGTCATTGAAGTCTGAGATCAGTGTTGGGGGTCTATAAATGACAATAAAATGGATGCAGTGGTTGTGAGAAGGGGTAAGTTTGAGGTGAAGAACTTCGCATCCAGGACATTGGATAGCTGAAGAAAAGAGCTTAAAGTCTTGTCTAGCTATTATGGCTACCCCGCCTCCCCTTCCTGTTTCTCTATTTTCATAGTAGATGTTGTAGTTAGGGGGGACTGCAGTGTCGATGGTCGGACCAGAGGGTTCTTGTAACCAAGTTTCAGTAAGAAAGAGGATATCTAGGTTGTCTTCAATGATGTAATCGTGGATGTCTTGTGCGTGTTTGTTCAGTGATCTAGTATTTCATAGTGCGACTTTGATGGTATTCACTGGTGGAGTAATGAGAGTCTTAGGTTGTTTAACTATTTCAGTTGTACTGTGTTTCACATATGTTTTGGTGTGGTTGTCATGTATTTTTTGTTTGAATAGTGGGCTTATTTTGTCTAGCGCTTTGCCAGAGTTGGGCGTTTTTCTAGTGCATAAGTATTGTTTGACTAGTTGCTCATCCTGTATCTGGTTTGCTTTGGAAAGTAACTGGAGAATGTTAGGGCAACCCATCTTTTACCTGCGGTTTTCTACTGTTATTTTGCAGAACGCAAAAAGAAAAACGGGCAGAGTGAGGGGCCGAGACATTTCTCTTTCAGCAACTCAGGTACTGCTGGGAGATGTAGTTTGCTTGGGCTGGCAAGGCAGCTCAGTAAATTCAAATACGAAGATAACTTAGCTTGGTTCCAAATTAGTCAAATTTGAACAGTAATTATTGTAAACAATGGCGCGGAAAACTGAGGTAAATAAATCTCTCAGTTCGCTCTTGCTTCCTTGGATGCGGGCAGTTACAAGTAATGCAGGGAGTCAAAGCACACACAAGTGTAATTAACAAGACAAATGCGGGCAATCCAAGCGTTTATTCTTTCCTAAGAACGTTTGTGCGGAGTGGCAGAAACGAACAATGCAGTAAAGCAGCAATGCACAGAAAAATTCACACTCAGTCTACACACGTATTCAAATTGTATTAAATCAAATTAAATCAGAAACAGGCGTAGCCTGTGCTTTCAACCCTAGACTGACCTGTGTGAAAGAAGGTTAGGAGTGTTAAATAGAGGACTGTCGGGACCAGCGTAGTCCGGCACCGGCCCAGAAGCACCGGCGCTGAAGCGCCTGATGTTCTTCTTTCAGCAGCTCAGGTACTGCTGGGAGATGTAGTTTGCTTGGGCTGGCAAGGCAGCTCAGTAAATTCAAATGCAAAGGGATCCCTAGGTCATCCGGGATGTATCCTTCGAGAAGGAAGGCATTCACAAATTTACAGATTGCCTTTAAGAGCAGAGGGGGACATGATTTAATAATCAAAGATGAGCAGGGGTCAACCTTGCATCTGGTGGCCTTCAGTTGCTCTACTACGTTCTTCAATTCCACCTCTGATATCGCGTGGACATTGAATTGTGATATCGAAGAGCTTCTGGCAGGGGACCTGTGGTCATTGCAACCCGGGTCAAATGAAAGGGCCAATTTTTATGATAGCTATGTCCTCTCTGATGCCAAGAAGTGTATTATGCATTCCATTCCAGACTTCATTGTCATTTTTGGGCACGTCCTGCAATTCTAGAAAGGTTCCTGAGCAGCATATGAGAGTCATACCCCAAGATTAAGCTCTCTGGCCCTCCAACACAAAAGACCCTGCCTGCATCACATCCTGCCAGGACTACTGGAAGCCATCTTGACCACTTTTATTAACTCACAGATGGTCCTGTGACACACTGCCTCCATTGTTATTGAGTCTCACATGGGAATCTAGCCCAGGTGTCTGCAGCAAAGGGCTGAATGCAGCAATGGACAACTCCCTGCTGGGCCTGTTAGGATCAGAAAGTTCCTATGCCAGGGCCCTTGCTTATGGCAGGACTTTGCTGTGCTTGCCCTTCGCCTGACTCTTGCTTCGACTGATAGGGAACCTTCAACCCAGTGACATTCCATTCACTGTTGAGCTGCTGTTAACAAAATTAATCAGTGGACATCCTTATTTTGGGCCTGCTAATTGTCATTTGGTTACCTATAGCCCCATTCTAACCCAACTCAGAGCATATATCTGCTCCTTCCCAGGAAACATTTGCCCATATATTTCCGCTCACCCATATACCTTCTCCCTCTTGGGTTGCCCCCTTTCTCCACTGTCTTGACTTTCCTATTTCTTTTACCCTCCATCATGTGCCTTGACTCTGTTTCCTTCTTCCCTGTACCCTCTCCTCTCTTAGCATTCAGCCACAACTTAATCTCATTTCTACTTCACTCTTCCTCCTCCCCATCTCCCTTCTCTCCCTTGCAACAGCATCCCCCAATTCCATTGCTGTCCTCTCCTCTGCAACCATCTGTGTCTAATCCTCCTACTTAGCAAATCTCATCTTCTTCTCTCCTAATCACCTCCACTGTCACAGGTTTCCCCTTTTCGCACCTGTTTTCTCTGTTTTGCGGAGTCCTATGTCAGGGTTTTCTTCCGAGCAGTTCGGGTCTTGTACAAGCCCGCTCGGCCGTCTTCGGATTCCAGGATTCGTTCAGCTTCTTCGTCCGGGATCTAGGAAACTCCAGGAAGCTAGGAATGGAGGCAGCACGCAGAGGCGGTCTGCGTGGAAAGGGGGAAGAACAGGATCAAGGTAGGTAGAAGGAAAGGAGAAGAAGGAAGGTCCGGGAACCGGGAAGCAACACAGTTCAGGAGAACGAACTACGGAGCATGTCAGGCCACAGCTATCTGTAGCTTTGAGACGCGTGGAACTGCAGGGGAGTGGCTAATTTATAGAACGTGCTGCATAGGACGTAAAGGTCGATAGACCGCTTTCCGTGTATACGGCCATGTTGGGTGTACTACAGCAAGTAACCCCCGATATGCCAGGGACCAGGAAGACCAGAAAGGGCGTGATCGATGGATCATGACATCCACAAAATGTCATCACGTCTTCAAACTTTGCTCAGACCACCCAAGCCAATTTCTTTTGCTTTCTCCCCTCTGTCTGGGATGGAGCCATATTTAACATTGCGGTGGTCTGGTTGAGAGTTTTTAAAGGTGAACCGCTAGTGGACCCATAGGGGATCACACAATAGTCAATGCCCTCCAGAGTGCCTGCATGCCCACTATCAACTGTGCCTTTCCTTTGTGCACTCTGGACTCTGACCCCCAGCCTAAACAAGCTGTCTCTCTGCTCCCAACCGAGCTGAAACAATTGAGGAAAAATGTAGCATTGGGGACAATGTTGATAAGTTTCTTGTGCTGGGAATCAAACAGGCCACCTACTCGAGGTGATGTAAGGGTACTGTAGGTCCCCAAAAAGCAAGCAGACGTGAATCAGTAGCTTATCAGCAACTGGATGTGTCGTCTGTAGGTTACAGACTGCTGCAGTAGGTGCATCATCCCATTGGGTGCTTTTATCAGATTTCAAACCTGGGAATTGCAAGAAACACACATGCACATATTTAGATTCACAAAGAGAATACACACATTCATGCAAACATATTTAGATTCACACAGAGATGCTAATCATTTAGAGGAATGAGCCATCTAAAAGTTGAGCAGAGAGGTTAAGTCTTTGACTTCCTTATGGGGTATAATGACATGGGCAGGACAGGCTTCTGTGCTCGTCCACTGTACATTTGCTGCTGCTTCCCAATAATGATTGTTTAAATACTCCCTGCTCTGGGATATTTGGCAGACTCTTGCTGTAGCACCCCATTCCCATCCATACCCTGGCAGAGCAGCATTGCAGAGTTATACCTTACACATGCAAATTCATCAATTTGAGAGTGCTTCAGCCACCTCAGGCTGGTGAGTGGCTCTGCCGCTGTTCTCTGTGTGACGATTTGCCAGGTCTTGTCACTTCTCCCCACAGGAGCGGGGGGCTTTCCCATGAGGCTAGAGAGCTGAGGCTGCTAACCTTGATTCCAACATTCCTTCTGTCTTCATCCTCCTTCATCTTTCCTCTCCAGTCAACCACGCCATCCTGATCAATCGACTCTGTTAGAACCTGGGCATCACAGATCAGGTCCTGGAGTGGCTGACCTGCTTCCTCTTGGAATACCCCTCCCAGGTCCAACTTGGTCCCTTTCTCTCTTCCACCTCTCTCTCTACCTGTGGAGTTCTCCAGGGCTCTATCCTCTCACCCTGGTTTTTCAACCTCTACTTGGCCCCTTTGGCCCACCTTATCTCTACCTTCTCCTCTAACTTTCAGTGTTATGCGAATGACACTCAGCTCTCCTTCAGGCTCCCCTCAGCCTCCTCTCCTCTCTTGCTCATTCCTGACTATCTATCCGCTATTCAGGATTGGTGCACCTCCAATGATCTCTGCCTTAATGCCGGTAAGACAGAGATCCTTCTCATTGGGGCCCCTGCTTTCCCTCTCTCACTCTGGCTGCCCACCTTGGGTCCTCATCCTTCGACTCCACTCTCTCTTTCTCTCTTCACAACTCAGATGTTGCCAAGAGATCCCACTATCAGCTGCACCTCCTCAAAGGGACTCTTCTCTTTCTCACTTTCCCCCAGAAGCTCACTGTCTCCAGAGCCCCGGTTCTCTCCAGGCTGGACTACTACAACATCCTCCTTCTCAATCTGCCTTCCTCTACTCTCCACCCTCTTCAACTAATCAAGAACAGGGCTGCAAGACGTATCTTTGGCCTCAAGTCCCAGGACCATAGCTCTCCGGCCCTGAAATCTCTCCAATGGCTCCCAGAGGCTGCAAGGATCAAGTTCAAGACCCTTTGCATTGTCCACAAGGCTTTCTGGGGCCAGTGCCCACACTACATCCAACGCTCTCTTCCAAAATACTTTGCTTCTCGAGCCCTTCGCTCAGCTACCTCCAACTCTCTAAGGGTTAGATGCTTCTCCAGGCAGAGAGTCGGGGGTAGAACTCTCTGGAATGGCCTCCCTTCCCCTCTCAAACTTGAGCCGGACCACATGAAGTTCTGGAGGCAGCTCAAAACATTCCTCTTCTCCTCTGCCTCTGCTTTCTCTCTCTCCCTCCCTTGCTAACGCACCTAACCTACCTGTCTGCTGTACTGACTGGTTTCTTGGCTACCCTCAGAATCTCACTGGGTACCAGGCTCTTTCTTGATCAGTCACCCTTGCACTGCCTCCAGGCCTACCACACACTTAAGGGTAGTAACTGTAAGACTACTGTCACTTGTTCTCCTTGAACTACCCAGAGCCGAAGTGCCCTGGCTGCACGTACTCAGAGCATTGCTGCCTGTTTTCCCCTTCCCCCTCCCTTGCACCCCTCCTTCCCCTTGCACTTCGCATTCTCGCACTTGCACAATCAGAATGGCACAAGGCCTACTAAGGCTATTTGTCTTGTCCTCCTTCTGTCTTCCCTCCCTTGTCTTGTCGCGCCTAGAAACACTTGTGTACAGACACGTTATAAATGACTTATCATATCATATCATATTGCCACTAGTGGTGGTAATATGCGGGAGGACCTCATAGGGAGGGACTCCCCTCCTTGGGATAAGGACATCCTGTGATGAATCAACCCTCTGAGGCACCAGTGGTCCAGGGATGAATATCAGTTTCTAAACCATCAATCAGTCCCACAACTCTAGTACAACAGAAGGGAATCCAAACAGATTGGAACCACAAGTATATTATAAACCTCCTTGTTCAATTTTGGTAACGTGGACAGAACGGCAAGCTTATCTCCGCAAGGTCGTGGATCTTAGGTTGTATACAAATATCTACTTTTTATCACAACAGATAGTTCTAGCACACTACAAAATACAACCCACACTGCACTCTGGATTCTGACAGGAGGGTGGTTGGTAAAGTAATTAATCACAATAGTTCAAGGATACTTGGTTTCAACACAAAGGGAGCAATGGGTGGTACAATGCGACTAGTGGCCTTCGGAGAAGGATCAGGGGGATAGAACCACAATGTACGTTGTGCTTGTGGAAATTCTTGGTGCTCAACGGGGTAGAGTCAGTTCCAGCGTCCTTTGCAGCTCCTGTAACAGAGTTAAAGATGGGGACAAGCTGTGGGTATCAGGCGGCAGGCAATTTGGCGAGGGAGGCTGGATGGATGACTGCAGGCTGGTGTACATGGCGGCTCGAGTTCAGGAATCATTGTCTCAGTGCTGGTTGGTGGGTCTGAAGCACTGGTCGAGGTGTCTCGGAATACGTTAACGACTGCAGCATGACAACAGATGTGCAGTTGGTTGCAGCTCGTGGGGCTTGACTGGCTCGACTGGCTCATAAATGTCCTTAAAGGTTGACGCTGGTTGATGCTTGTTGATGCAGTTCTACTAGCTTCGTCACTGGCTTGTGTCATCCTTTTAGGTGGATGGGCCAAAGCTGAGGAGAGTGTTGCAGCAACCAGCTTTGCCCTGGATTTGGTTCCTGGATTTGGTTCAGAGACTCTCTGCCACTTGCCACCTAGGAAGCTTGCTTGCAGAGTCTAGCAGGGCAAGCTGTGTGCTGGCTGGGTACTGGTTCGTGAGCTGCTGAAGGGTCCTCTGGATTCCGTATCTCCTTCTGTTCCCTGGGAGATGTTTATGGGAGGGATCTTGCTTCCCTCTTGGGAAATCCTGGCCTTCCTTCACTGGTGGAAGCTGTAAGGCAGACTGTACCTTCAGCCAGTGTCCAAATGAGTTCTTCTTGTTGCTCCTTGCAAAGTCTTCAGATGATCTGACAAAAGAGAGTCTTAACCCACTAAGCCTACCTCAATGAACCAATCCTGTGTCCCCACCAACCATCTCCTATATGCATGAGGCCATAACCAGAGTGCTTTGCAACAGAATAGGTAAAGGGTGAAAACATGCAATACTAAGTCCAACCCATTTTCCTGTCTTTGTGGATCAAAGGGTCTCTCTGGTTAATTGTGCTTTCTGTGGTTCCTGATTAAAGTGGCAGGACTCCCTTGAAGCTGTGGTGAGACCAGACTTTTGTTCGCTGCCAAATCACATAATCGTACCTTCTGAATGGGGTCCACCTGTGGGGATGACTATTGTAAATTCATAGTACCAGACATGACAGATCACGGCCCTTGATACTGAGAGGCGGGAGCTGGTTTTAGGTTGACACAGTGCAAATCGAAGGAGGTTGGGGTTTTCCTGTCTTTTGTTAGTCCTGTGCCAGGCCTCCCATGGGCCTGCTTGAATTAACTCTGATTAGTGTACAAAGCTGCCACCCGCAGCTAACAAAGGGCAGGGCGGATCGATGGAGCCTTTGTTAGGTAATGAAGCTCGCCATGGCAGGAGGAAAATTTTGGTTTCCCCCTTCTGAGATGCCTTTATGTACTCTTGGCTGTCATATTCCAACTAAATATGACAGTGGGGACGGCGCATGTAGACAGCGTCCACTCTAAGTACACGGGTCTATATGTATGTCATGCAGTGAGCATAGGAAAATGTGAGCGGATTAGCCCCACACATTTTCCAGAGGTTTATCTACCATCATTCAATTTCATTTGAACTTTCAAAAAAGTCCAGGTGAGCGCCCATCCCCGTGTGGATGGTTGAATTCCTCACTCAACCACCTGGGCAAAAGCACCCTTAAAACCCTGACACATAACCCCTTACCCTCATGGTCACTCATTTCTCCCACCAGTGATAGCGGAACCATTTGTTATTGTAAAGACATGACTGTGACACATGTAAAACATACTGGGATGAAGAAGAACATGACAAGCATATGGAATAACGATATGCAAAGCCAGCCAAGTACTGCAACATGGTGGCTCACTGGAGGCATGAACAGTGCCAAAGAGACTTTCCAAGATGGTGTTGATATTACACCAGGGTGGAGTCAACAGTATAAAGTGTTAATGAAGAATGGACTAAGGAGATGTCACAGCAGAAGCCAGGAGCACGTGAACGAGACTTCGGAAGTCCAAACTTGGAACAATGCAGCCGAAGCAGTTGTGTCTCTCCAGAAGGGGAACAAGACGAGCAGGATGTTGCTGGTACGGCCGGGCAACCAGCAGGGAACGACTCCCTTGGTGGTGGCATGACTGCAGAAAGGTGGATCGTCGGCTCCAGAAACGACCCAAGACCATCAGCCTGCCACAAAGCCATGCAGGAAGCAAGAAGGAGAGGCCCCCGAGACCCGTGAAGAACCAGGGCTATGTCCCCAAGGTTCCACAGGTAATGGGAATGGCAAGAAGACGGGGCGGGTTCAGCCCAATACCACTGCCCAAATAGAATGCATCAGAAGTCATTGCCCTTGTTGCAGTGGTCAGCACAATGCCACTGCCCGAGTAGAGTGCATCAGGAGCCCTAACCCTCATCACAGTGCTACATCCAATATCACTGATCAAGCAGACTGTTTTTGGAGTCATCTCCCTTTACTGCTGCCCAAGCAATGTGGAACGGGAGTCATCTCCCTCATCACAGTGATTCACCAAACACCTCTGTTAAAACAGAGAGCATCAGGAGTTTTCTCCCTCGTCGCTGTGGCCCAACAAACAATTAGACCCTCATGTATGTAGGTGGCTGGTAGAAAAGACCTTCAACATGTATGTAAGCTAGATTTCTTTCAATTATGTTTCTTTTAAATTATGTGTAAAACCATAGCTCTCTCACTTTCAAAGGACAACTTAAAAAACAAGAGAATGGGAAATGAATAATCACCCTCTACCTTTTATCTTGTGCAACTCAGCATTAATAGCAGTATTCTACTCAAAGACATATCCAGGATGTGACTTCAATTACTTTATCTTTCTAGATTTGACCCAAGACCATCAGCCTGCCACAAAGCCATGCAGGAAGCAAGAAGGAGAGGCACCCAAGACCCGTGAAGAACCAGAGCTATGTCCCCAAGGTTCCACAGGTAATGTGAATGGCAAGAAGACCGGGCGGGTTCAGTCCAATACCACTGCCCAAATAGAATGCATCAGAAGTCATTGCCCTTGTTGCAGTGGTCAGCACAATGCCACTGCCCGAGTAGAGTGCATCAGGAGCCCTAACCCTCATCACAGTGCTACATCCAATATCACTGATCAAGCAGACTGTTTTTGGAGTCATCTCCCTCTGCTGCTGCCCAAGCAATGTGGAACGGGAGTCATCTCCCTCATCACAGTGATTCACCAAACACCTCTGTTAAAACAGAGAGCATCAGGAGTTTTCTCCCTCGTCGCTGTGGCCCAACAAACAATTAGACCCTCATGTATGTAGGTGGCTGGTAGAAAAGACCTTCAACATGTATGTAAGCTAGATTTATTTCAATTATGTTTCTTTTAAATTATGTGTAAAACCATAGCTCTCTCACTTTCAAAGGACAACTTAAAAAACAAGAGAATGGGAAATGAATAATCACCCTCTACCTTTTATCTTGAGCAACTCAGCATTAATAGCAGTATTCTACTCAAAGACATATCCAGGATGTGACTTCAATTACTTTATCTTTCTAGATTTGACCCAAGACCATCAGCCTGCCACAAAGCCATGCAGGAAGCAAGAAGGAGAGGCCCCCGAGACCCGTGAAGAACCAGAGCTATGTCCCCAAGGTTCCACAGGTAATGGGAATGGCAAGAAGACCGGGCGGGTTCAGTCCAATACCACTGCCCAAATAGAATGCATCAGAAGTCATTGCCCTTGTTGCAGTGGTCAGCACAATGCCACTGCCCGAGTAGAGTGCATCAGGAGCCCTAACCCTCATCACAGTGCTACATCCAATATCACTGATCAAGCAGACTGTTTTTGGAGTCATCTCCCTCTACTGCTGCCCAAGCAATGTGGAACGGGAGTCATCTCCCTCATCACAGTGATTCACCAAACACCTCTGTTAAAACAGAGAGCATCAGGAGTTTTCTCCCTCGTCGCTGTGCCCCAACAAACAATTAGACCCTCATGTATGTAGGTGGCTGGTAGAAAAGACCTTCAACATGTATGTAAGCTAGATTTCTTTCAATTATGTTTCTTTTAAATTATGTGTAAAACCATAGCTCTCTCACTTTCAAAGGACAACTTAAAAAACAAGAGAATGGGAAATGAATAATCACCCTCTACCTTTTATCTTGAGCAACTCAGCATTAATAGCAGTATTCTACTCAAAGACATATCCAGGATGTGACTTCAATTACTTTATCTTTCTAGATTTGCACACAGTGAGATGTCCTACGCTCGTCTGTGCTTGTAGATTGCACAGAATAGGAGTCAATTGATCTCCCTATATACATGCCATAGAATCTATTTAATCAAATCTATAATTCCAGCTGCACATATGCTCAGAAAATATTTACTTATTTCCCAGGATGTACAGTCAATGTATCTATCTCCGTCCCTCAGTACTGACAATTAACAGGACTGGGCTTTAATATAATTCTCTTTAGATGATCACTCCCCTCAGGATTATTTCCTATTTAGCTCACATATGAATGTCTTTTGGCTTTAATCACAGACAGGTGGGCATCATTGAGCAAGATGGGATCAGCTTTCCTTGACAGCCTGTCTGCTTTCTCTCCCTCTGAGGAAGACCTTGGACTTTAACTCCTACTAGGCCTCACTTTCCGGGTAATTGTAATAATCCCAAATGGGTCCAAAAAGGAAATACATCTATTCCTTCTCCTTCCTGTTGTTGTCAATTGGCCTTCTTCCTCTCCATCAGTGAGTGAGTGAGTCAGCCTGTCTGTCTCACTGAGAGAGTGTGTGTTGATTCCTTTATAGAACAGTAACCCCAACTTTGTGAGGTGTGTACACTTTCCCCAATCTAATTGGTCAATGTATATGATTGGACAGTGTTCCAAAAATGACACCACAGTAGACACACCCCTCCAACGTCATTGGGTATATTAATGAAGGGGCAGTCTGATGGTAGTAACTTCTATACTCAGTTTCCCTCCCATTTGATGTGATGCCATATATGAGTTTTCTTGCATTAAATAGTGTATCATTCGAGATCGTAAATTCCACTTTTATGACCACTTTACCAATTGACTCACCAGATTTCTCTCTATGGTACAAATCAAACAATGCCATTTTCATAAAAATATCACAAACGATCACTTCTATCTTTATATACACATTATTTCTATATCTGAAATGAATGGGCTCATCGCTGTGAATGCTATGTGATACACTGCTGTGCACCATTTCTATGTGACAAAATGTAAATTCACCTAACTTGTTTCATTAAAAATAAATTGGAAAAGTAGTTTTTTTGCAACTAAATCAAACATCTCAAGCTGAACGGTGTACCAAAAGCATTGTTTTGCTGTGGCATTCTGTTTCAGAATTATGGACAACATAGAAAGTCCATATGTAACTTTTAAAAGACATTTTATTTCTCTCTTTATACATATTACGGTCAATAACAGAGCATCTTGTGTATTAGGTTCTTTAGCTGTCAGTTCAGGGATAAAGGTATGCATAACCAGCCTGGTAATGAAACAGTCTATGAAGTTTGAGGCTTTATGACTTCTGCTCCTGCCCTTCTTGAATCAGTTCCCGGGTGTGGCAGATTTTCAAGTAAACACGTTTTGCCCAATTCATGGAAAAGTGCGCAGAGGTCCCTCAAAGGCGAGAATGACCATGCGCGAGCCTGTGCGCATAACTTATTCTGCGCGCTCTGCACATTTTGTGTATTCATGGAATTGTTTGCTCAAAATAACCGTATGCGCAAGTCACGGCCGGAATGAACCCTGACACGCCCACAAACAAAGCAAAAACAGCTACATTTGCGTGCTCCCCTGAGCGCAAATACATGCACCCTTCAAACACTGCATGGGGTCCCCTGTAAGCAAAACCGCATCTCGGGGGCCTTGCGCAGGGTACCCTTTAACTGTTACCGGCACCCGACAACATGCATATGATTTATCATAACTCGGCAAAAACTCAGAAAATCTGCATGCAAACCCATGTAAACTGTTCCTGCACCACACTACACTGCGCACGTGCACCCCTAAGTCAGATCAGAACCCCAGCTGCGTATACGCCCCCATAAATCCGACACCCAATATTACCTGTGTGCGGAGAATCCTATGCGCAAGTGTCTGTATGCCTGCCTTCGGGTGCCGGATAGTAAAACGGTCTTTGCATGACCATTTCCCCACCAAGATGTTGTGCGCTCGGATGCATGAATACGTATTGTTCCTCGCAATAGTGGGCCTGCGATGGAATGCCTGCGGTCTGTCTCTCGTATTGCCCACATTTTCCCTAGTTATTCTTCATTTTCCAAGTTCCACCCCTATCCTTGCGTCTGTGCAAGCCACGCCCACGCTCTGCACGGTGTCTTGCGCTATGCACTTGGCCTCTCGCAGTGGCATGCCGAGCCTGCGCAAAGTGCACGCAAAGTGCATAAAAAGTACTGCACCGTCGATTCCATTAATTATCTTAAGCCCACCATACACACAGATACAGGCCATAAAAATGATGCCTTAGAATTGTTGGAATTTCAACCTCCCTGTGACTGAGGCCAATTTGTTATCTTTATGGCTTAATCTCCATCGGTGAATCTCTGTGAGAAAGTACAGGATCTGTTTGCACATCTCATTGCTGGGAGAGGTGAATTGAACAGAAAGGCAGCTTTCAGAGTCCAAACCGATAGCTGATGCTTGATTCAGTTTGGTTTCTCCCAATTGACATTGTTTGAAGTTACATTTTTCTATGTCCCTATATTTTAAATGTTCACAAAAAACACAGCAGTTTATCCATTGTGGTGGCCTATCAAACACCCATCAAAGGTCCACATTTTCAACATCTGTAGGTTTCATAACCATGACCCATGATTTCTGTAAAGGAAACAAACAAACAGAGCCGCATAAAATGTAAATTCGTTTTTCTTTCTATGATTCTTTTCCTCAGATTAAGCAGTTCCCCATTTTAACAAAAGGTGCAGGATACTTTCTGGTTCTTGAAATGTTCATCTCGGGCCTTGTCAATTATATTTGGATGTGAGGTTACTTGAAAATATTGTACATGTGTTTTTTAAATGCTGTGCACAGATCACAGCTTAGATGTTTGTTTTTAAAATAGCATGTTGCTCTGGATATTTTCTTTGAATTCCATTTACTTAGTAGAATAGTCCTTTTCAGCCAAGTCATGCATTCCACAATGCCACCTAGTAGTCATCACTGGAAGGTCACCACCAGTTCCGAGCCACATCAGTAAGGCATTGTGGATTTGCAAATTAGTCTAAATGCAAACCCTTTTCTCCAGGAAATTGTCTTTGTCCTTGAGGGTAGTGCTACTTTATACACAACTTAATAAGCCCAAGACAGACATGTTGCAAGGCTGGCAGCATAATTACATGCCTGGTGTTACCCTTAGTAGGAATCATCAGTGCTATTAAGTCCTGACAGCCTTGTGGTTGGAGAATTGGCCATGCTTTCAGATATTCTTCTAAAATCAGATGCAAGTCTTCAAGGTAGGGGAGACAGGTGTGGTTCTGTCTTCAGGGGGGGGGCTATGGTCACCACTGCAGTCTCTATAGCAGATCAACTGTTTAGAAAGTCTTGCAGGCGCCTTTGTGGTCTGAAGTGTCACCCATACCCGTGCTCGCTCTGTGATCCATTTATGTATGGACAGCATATGGGCAGTCCATTACACAAGCAAACCTAGCGGAACAAAGTCCTGATTGGGACAGTCTCCAAGCAAAATAAATCCCAGGGCAAACCCTAAAATGTGCCCCAGTACCACAAACCCCTGAACTGCAACTCCACCCCATCATTATAAAGGCATCGCAATATACATTAAATATGGGTTTATTACCTTGTAATTATAGTACATACATTTAATGAGCAGACCCAGCAAAATAAATAATTTTGTAAAAAATGATTTTCATGTTAATTATTGAATGTATATGTTCATTGTCTAAAGTGTTCTCGCCTAGATTTTGCTGCTGAAAAGTGTTCTTTGCTGCCGTGCAATCTATTTGATAATAATGCTTTCAATTAAAAATACAACTCATGTCAACGGCCTCTCGTCAGTCACTGAAGACCATAAATAGGTATTTTTAAATTTTAATTTGCTGAAACTCCTCTCAATAATCAGTAACAACCTCCGTAACCAAAACCATGATGGTGAGCTGTACATGTGGAAACAAATATTTCTTTGCATGGGGAATACGTTGCGAAGTTGAGAGTTTGGATAGCGGTTGGGGCAGCAGAGAATTAGAAGTGACCACGGAGCTATAGGCAGGACTGCTTCAGTACGCCGTGTTTTGGGGCAGCCAATTTGGCGCTCGCCGTTTTGGCTCGGCACCTTCAACGCAGCTCCTATTCAGGTGCACCGTTTTGGCTGTTGCAAAGAGGGTTCAGGGAGCTGTCTTTGCTGGGATTGCACTGCAAACAGTAATATCCTATCTCACAGACCTATCAGCAGTGGGATGTTACTATTTGCTTAAATATATTCTCATTCTAAGGACCAATAAGTGCACTGCTTCGGAGCACAGTATATTTGAGCCAAACACTATGCCCTGCGTACAAGGACTATGCACTGAGCATGTAGTATTTGGCTTAAATATATGCCGAAAAGGCTGGCCCCAGATCGGCTGCACCGGAATGTCTGGCTTTGGGACTGCTTCCTCAAATAACGCCCTCTCATCAAGCTGTAAGGTGACTAATTTAATTCATTCACTTTCTAAAACAATTGCAACGATACTTGTCCTGATGTTACTGCTCTCTATACCTGATGGGTCCTTCACAACTCCACCATACCTGAGCTGTACCAGTAGGTAAGGCCTGTCGAACTCACTATCTGCACACCTGATGTAGCCACCTGTAACATGAGGTGTGACTTTACCAGACTGTGCACCTACCCTTACCCAGACGCATATATATTGTTCATTTGCTCCAAGGTCCACCTGCATGTTGTAACCCTTATGAGTGGTCTTGCACTATTGTAGAATGTCATTTTGCACTTACTGTAACTAGCGCCTACTGTAACTAGCGCCTAGATGCCTGCGCACTGCTATAAATACAAAATTAAATAAATAAATGCTGTCTGCGGTGGCAATGAAAAGCTAGAAAGGCAAACAAGGAAATGTTTATCACTTGGTAATGTCTGCCATCTAGTGGCAAATGTATGTTTTGCACTGAGCTGAAAACACAATATCACATTATATTGTTAATTTGCTCCAAGGTCCACCTGCATGACGTAACCCGTATGTGTGGTTTTGCACTATGGTAGAATGGCATTTCGCAATGACTGTAACTAGCGCCTAAATGGCTGCGAGTTTTGTGCACTGCTATAAATACAAACATAAATAAATAAATGCTGTCTGCGGTAGCAATGAAATGCTAGAAAGGCAAACAAGGAAATGTTTATCACTTGGTAATATTTGCCATCCAGTGGCAAATGTATGTATTGCAGTGAGCTGAAAACACAATATCACAGTTTCAATCATCAGCCCATGTTTTCATGATAAGTAGTAGCAAAAAAGATGTAAATAAATCTGCTTTAATTTGGAGTTTTATAAAACTAGGGCCAGAACCGAAGGGAGCCAGAGCGCTATACATCATTCAATAGAAACGTAAGGCTGCATCAGGCTAGGATGGATGTTTGTGTGTTGAAAATGTCAAAGATTAGAAGGCATGCCAGTCAAATAAAAGGACTAATCTGAAGTAGCTGGGCAAGTACAAAGGACAAAAGCAATTGAGATATCTTGGTGTATTTCAGGCAAAGGGCTAATTACTGAGAAGGAGAAGGGGAGAGATTGGAGGGAAACACTGCAACCCTTGCCGATAGGTCGCTGGAAGGCAAAGGCAAGACTGTGAACCAATTAGGTAATCAACTGGGTTCTTAAGATCAGAGAATGAAGTGTAATATAAATCATTGGTACGCCATACCACTAGTTCTTTAATTTTTACAGTGCATACCTTTAGTTCAAAGGCTCAAGAAACGCAACATTGATGTTTTTTCTTGCTCCTGAGCCAAATATAGAATTGGCTCAGGCTGGACATTCAAGCCCTGTCAGTATCCAAAGTCTCAGCTTGGCAATAACACACACACACAGCGTCTTTGGCTCTGCAAGTTGTTAAGGTGCTCACGTTGCAAAAACATTGCTTTTATCACTGGCAGAGCCTTTCATATGCATGATGGAAAATTTCCATCTGAAAGAGCTCACAAGGCACCAGTTCCCTTGCAAATCTGTGGTAGTTAAAGTGAGCGACACAAAGCGCCCATTTAAAGATTTGATCATATCCATGATGTCTACTATCTTGACATGCACAAAAATAAAGTTGCTTTAAGTCACTAATCAAATGTTTTCAACATCATGAATAACAACTTGTTGGAAGTTTGTGACAAAGAATCTGCATAGCTATCTTTGTTTATTACACAGTTTCTTTTATTGCATACCTTGAAACACTGAAAATAGAGTGGGGTTGACTAGATTTTTCAGGTTGGCATTATCTTGCATTCTGGTACTTATAGTTTACCATTCTGGATGTAAATATTAAAGCCACACTGATATTCTTTTGGCTTATCATGTTGCTATAATGATTTATATGTCATGTGGCTTTATTATACAATTTGTGATTTTTGTAGGTAAACTCTATAAGCTATTATTACTCTAGACCTTGAAATTGAACTATTTGAGACAAAGTTTGTGATCCTGGTCCCTTGCCCCCCTCCCATATCCGCCCACCCCCTGGCATTTGTCAGACCATCCCACTCCATCCTTTTTGGATGCAGCCAGAGTACCACTAGCTCCTTTTTTTCACTTCAACCACTGCCCAAGAAGGCGGAATGAGAGTGGATGGGGAGAGCTAGGGGAGAGCATCTGATGAAGAAGCACTTCAGGCCAAGATGTTGACAGGGAAGAAAGACATGGTAGTGGAGCATGTGCAGCATGACTGTGAGCCTCAGAGTGCTATAGTCAGGTCAAGGAGATATGGACGTTGTCCATTTCTAAGCGGGCAACAGGGCAGATATGTAAGATTGGGACATGGACATTGGTGGCGAAAACGTGAGAACTTTCCAGGTGACTTGAAGAATGCAAGGCATTTTGCATCAATGTACAGGTACTAGGGAGACTGTGGCCAGTGGGAGGGGAAAGGATCATAGCAAGAAAGAGAAATTGGTCAGAGGTAGAGGTCTGGGGGACATAGCCCTCTATATCGAAGTAGACCCACAGAAGGAAAGGCTAAGGAGATTTAGGAATGTATTTGTGTTAGAGGTGTGTCTTCTGTTGAAGCTGTAAGTAAATGAGAGTGACAGTCAGGCACCTAGACGTATTTACAACAAGGCCAAGTAGGCACGGGCCTAAAGCAGCAGATTGCTAGACAAGCAGAATGTTATTGTAGTTTATTTTGAATATACTGGTTGTTTTTTTTTAAAATATAGAGCCAATCTTGTTTCACTGAGTCTGGCTGATTTACATGACTGCAACTCATTTTGAGCTATTAGCAGTCATTCCACTCTGACAGCCGAACCTTTTGCTGCACAGACTTGTGAATATGCTTGATATTCACAAAAACATTATTGTTAGGGTGACATTTATTTTTAAAACAAAAACAAGGAAATGCATACCACAAACCCAGTATGCTTCAGGTATTTAGTGATTCAATCATACAACTGTCACCGACATATTTGATAGATTGAAATCTCTTTGGTCATTCTTATCTTCCCAAAATGCTCTTTGATATGCAAAACAGCCAAAACCCCGTTGGTTTTATTGGTGCCACTTCACATTATCTTTGGCGCTCTTTCTAATCAATACACACATACACTGTGTTAAGCAATCACTTTTATATTCAAATACACGACATGCATTTTTTAAACCGTTGTCAAGCACAGAGTTCCCATAGGTGGCATCAAAATGATTAAGGTAAAGCAGGGGATTTTGTCTTTACACTGGCCTGCTCTGCGACTCCTCTAATGTTATTCCTTTTATTTTAATGTATCTTAGTCTTGTTCTTGTCGTGTCTCAAAAAATGTGTATAAAGGCGAAAAGTCAAATACCGCTCCTTAAGGTAAGTCTAGGCACATAATATCAGATGAATAAATGATGGTGATGGTAACAAAACAAGGCGCTTGTTCTCATTGAGTATTATCAGACTTGGCATTAAAATTATGTTCAGAAGAACCACTAATTTCCCTCCCTGGCCCCACATTTCAGAGGTCTTTGGCCGCCAAAAGGTGCAAGCATGAAATAGATCATAGAGAAGTTAAAATGGCAAAGAGTAAATCCAAATGCGCAAGTGCATCAAGAAACCTGTGATAGGATTCCCAAAGCCACAGAAGGCTCACCTGGAAGTACATGCAAGTACACTGTTCACTGGAAGCTGCACTTCACGGGAGCTGCTTTTGCTGCGAGGGGATTTTAAAAGTACTTTACTTCGGATTTCCACTTTGAACTTTCACTCGAGCAGTGGCTGCCCGTACTTGAAGAGGACGTCTTTCTGTGTTACACAGCACCTGCCTGACTTAGGTATTTTTATGCTGACATTTTATTGCCTGCAGTCACGAGTGCCTGGTCTTTGCCACGAGTGCACAACCTGTGCTGTTAGCATTTGTTATAACCAATTGACTTGAATACAAACCTCCAACCCTCGTGCAAACTGTAAGCTGATACGTTCTCTGTTTTCTCTTTGATTTTTAGAGAGTCAGCTATAGGTGTGTTGGCTTAACCCCGCCTCCCATTAGCTCCCCCCACCTGTACTTCTACCCAGAGTGCAGCGCACCTGCGCGCGCACCTGGAAGTACATGCAAGTACACTGTTCACTGTGAACAGTGAACGGTGAGTGGTGAGTGCCTGATAAAATAGTGCTGGGATAACCAAACTGACATAGTGTAGCAAAACGTTTATTGGATTGTCCTCCCTGATCAGAGAGAGTGTTTTTGTTAGTAATCTGCTCTAAAGTGATTTTTGTCTCTTGGCAAGACATCACTGATAACATTATCCAATTGTATTTATGGTAGAGTTGTCCACCTTACGAACAAACATGCCAGAAATAGAACCTATTTTTGACCGACCTTATGATTTCCATACAACCCCTAAGCGCATTGGGAATGGTCTTTTACCACGCAGATCGTCGCGTGGTAGATCCTTATCGCATACTAACGATATAAGAAAGTTCTATTCCGATGGCATACAGGGGGCAATTTCTAATCCCTCAAAAGAGAAGGAAGAAACCTGCAAAACCATAACAGATGTGCCACAAACGGTGCCGGCGATCCCTGAAAATTCTACCTTGGGAGCACCGGCCATCGATTTGTGCACGCCTTCAAATTCACTTTTAGTAGCCCTTACAGAACCAAATTTGCTGGGCGATTATGCCCGACCTATAAATTATAAACCTATGACTAAGGCAATCATACATCCAGAACCTGTGCAATCCATTGGGAATTTATGTCCTGTAAATAATAACCAAGATGGAATGAATGATGAGGCGGAGACGTCTGATATAGTAAATGGTATGGCGGCTCCAGTTAGTGGTGAAGCACGAAAGCAAAGTGACACAGATAGTGATGAGGAGCACTTATCACAATCACCAGTAATGTTTCCGGAAAGCTCCCAAGATTCTTCCGTTTTATCGATACCTTTTACACAACACTCTCCTAGGCATGCCGAACATGGCAATTTAGAATCCAAAGGTTTTCAAAATCCTGCCTAAATAATTTCTACTGAAATTACATTACAAGCCATGAATACGGCATTGTTAACATTAGCCAAACTCTATGAAACTCTAGATGCAAGAATATCGGATGAGTATTTCCTGCTGAAAGAATTGTTAGAAAGTAGGAACCCTGTGATTCCGATAATGGAAAACAAGACGATTAGAAATTTAAGTGACCCTAAAGTATGTTCGCCTAAAATAACAGACTCCAAAGAAATTATGTATGAATTGCCTGTCAATAGAAACAAGCCACATGAAGAAAGGCCAAATTTGCTGTGTGTGAATGAAAAGAAAATGGTTTCTGGATGCGTGATGCTTGATAAGAATTACCTAAAAAACATTGATCAAGAGGAAGAGGGAAAATGAGAAAATATAGAAGAGAGAACGATCAAAAAAGAAAATATCTTAACTCTACCTCACTCCACAAAGACTGAGACATACAACATATTCAGTGTTACTAATAGAGGTAAAAATAAACTTGCTAACGAACACCTTGAGTAAAAAAAAAAAGATTATGAAAATGCAGAAAAACAAAAATTCCCATCAATTTGTGAAATTGCTGTCTCTACCTGAGAAAAGAAGTCAGGAAAAGAGTGCAGCTATTATTTGGGAATATTCTGCTCTCAATAAAAACAAAGTTAACTTGCCATTGCTGCAACAGGTTCCTCGACAAACGAATACCATATTAAAGATGAATCTTAAGTATGATCCTCT
Source organism: Ambystoma mexicanum (assembly GCF_040938575.1). Taxonomy (NCBI): domain Eukaryota; kingdom Metazoa; phylum Chordata; class Amphibia; order Caudata; family Ambystomatidae; genus Ambystoma; species Ambystoma mexicanum. Next base: position 462,009,197 of record NC_090929.1, read on the forward strand.
AGACAATCTGGTAGAGGAAGTAGCGAAAAATGAACAGTCACTTAGGGTATTGAGAATGTATCCTTCCTCCCAGCCAATCCAGTCGAAAGAACTGGAAATCACTCCCGAAAGCAAAATACAAGCCTCTTCATTTCTGACTCTAGAAGATAGGGGCGAAGAAATCATGAAATCAATGGGAATTTTCTTTTCACAAAATTCACAGAGTGATGAAACATTTGGTACAGGGCTCCCTGAAATAGAAACAAATCAGGCTGGGAAACATAACCCTAAAATATATGACCAGAATCCCCATCAAAAAAATATCTTTGGTGGAGCAAATGTGACCCAAGTAAGCGTGAACGCTGGGGCGGCAAAAAAACAAAATGAAATGAAACTGCCATTGCGAAACAGGCACAACAAATGCAATGACCTAACGCATGTGAGTTTAATTTTGCAATGTCGAGGTGGTCAGCATGGGTTATATGATTTGAATCGATCCTCAGTATTAAACATAATAAAGAGCGTTCCAGTCCTACAAGGGGTGAAATCTGGTGATATATCACAAGTTGAATTCATCCATGATCAAGACGGGTTAACTTGTAAAAATATAGATGTCTTCAGCCATAGTTAAACACACAATATGGCAAGCAAGACGCATAATCCCACTGTGACAACAAATACAACAAAAAATCATCCTTCAAATGTAGCAAATACGTATCGTTCAAACATAATGAACATACATTCTAAAATTTCAGAAGGAAAGACACGGTTTGCTGATAGAACATCTGAACCGCTGATGATAAAATGCTTCACTGAAAATGGTAATCAGACAAGAATGATAACTAGCTTCCCTCAAGGAAAAAGAACGAATGAATGCTAGCTTTATTCCGAAGAAAGTAACCATTGTGTTCAGCTAATTTCTTGGAACACACAAGGCCACAATCATCTCGCTTCAACTTCTATATCCATGCTGGGTACTTATGACATTATCTTGTTACAAGAAGTATGGCTCCTAGCTCCCCCAGTATGGGAGAATCATTATGTGATCTTGGAACCGGCTACTAAAGGAACAAAAGGTCGGCCTAAAGCTGGTCTCCTAACAGCTGTAAGAATGTCAAGTGGAATGAAAGTTGAAGCATGGGCAGCCCCGAACAGTTACATGCAGCTGGTTCGAATTAGGCTGGACTAACAGTTTGTTGCTTGCCTTAACATATACTGGAACCATACTAGTATTTCTGATAATCGTTTTTTTAAGGATTTGATACATGCTTGAACATGATTGTTAAGGATCCCCTTGTCAAGTACACAGTTATTGCGGGTGATCTAAATATGGATTGCATTAATGAAAGGACTGGAAAGTTGAGGGATACGGAGAAAAAGTGGGTGTGCCTAATGGAAGAAAGGGGTTTTAACATGGTAAATGGTTCAGTGCTTGGGGATGTACCTCCGAAAGTTACATGGCAGCAAGGGAATTATGCTTCTATAATTGATTATGTTTGCACCAACAGTGAACTATTTTGTCATGTCACCTTTTTTAAAGATCTACAACAAGCCAGGAGTGACCATAACATCTTGCAACTCACATGGACATGGCCAATAAATGTGGGCTTTATTACTCACCAAAAATATACTCATAATCTAGAAATATCCTCTAATGGCAATCGATTTAAATGGACCCCTGCTGTTTTAAATGAACTACTCATAGCGGTGTCATAGCCTAAAGATATTTTGAAACCAAATATACAATATCTAGAAGGAGACTATGTGGCAACATTGCAGTTATTTAAGAAATCGGAACAGCCTACTTCTGTGATTCAGAAAAAGCACGAACATGTATATGATGAAGAGATACAAATAAAGAAAGCTGAGCTTAGAAAAGAAGTACGTTATATCATCCAGCAAAATTATAATAACAAAGCACTTATGGTAGCTAAGTGCAAGAATAACTATAATAACTGGATAAAACAGCAAAAAGCTAAAATGATATTAAAAGATGCTCAAACTATGCTATCTTCAATAGCCTCAAAGAACTCTGACTTGGTATGGGGTTTGATAAAAGCTAAGTATGGGGGAAGTCAATCAATAAAACAAGTAAATATAGTATCTGAAGAAGTATGGGTACAATATTACAAATCTTTATATGCGGAAACTCATATCCCGTTGAGACCAATTGATCATAGTCTCATGAAACACGAACAATTAAGTTTCGATAATCTGGACATTGAAATTCATATAAAAACTAAGCAAATCTAGAGCCCCAGTACCTGATGGTCTTTCTAATATTATCCTAAAAAAAAATCCAGAAGCATGGGCAGCTATATTATGTGTCATATTTAACCAAATCATAATCAGCAAAAAGATACCGTGCTCATGGCAGAAATCTATAATTGTCCCCATAGACAAAAAAGGGGACCGCTTAAACCCCATAAACTACAGGCCCATCGCACTGCTTGATGCACCAGGAAAGATCTTTGCGTGTCTGGTATTAAGAGACTTTGAAAAAATGGTCTAAAGCAGTGGGTCTATGCGACCCTCTTCAAACGGGTTTTGTGGTGGGCCTGGGCACTTCTATAAATCTACAAATGCTCAATGCCATTAAGCAACATGTACTTCAAACTAAATAATCAGTCTTCATGGCCTTCGTTGATTTCGAAACTGCGTTCAATTCCATATCAAGAAAACTTCTATTCAATAAACTAACTAAAAACTCATGCCCTAAATACCTATTACATTGGATAATCCAATTTCATACGAAAACCTCCATACAAGTTCGACTGACAATGGATGCAACTCTATCCGAATCCATTAGTACATACGAAAGCTTATAACAAGGGTGTCTTCTGGCCTCCACCTTATTTAATTACTTTATAGCAAATATAGTGGAGGAATTTAGAAAGGTGGTATCAGATGCTCCCCGACTTGGAGCTCACGCAATTCCGTGGATGTTCTTTGCCTTTGATCTGGTTTTGCTGGCAAAAACTCCAAGAGGATTACCAACACTACTTGACCAATTAGGGAAATATGTGAAAATAAATAACTTGATCATAAATGTATCCAAAACAAAAATAATGAAGATTGTACCCAACAACCGAACTAGAGCATCTCGTTTCACGTAGTCGTTAATGTCTCCATCTTTAGAAGATGTAACTCAGTACAAATACTTGGGAATGAACGTTAATACATCCATTGCTGACACTGCTTCTATAGAAATACTTAGAAAGAAAATCAGGACGGCTGCGTCCCATGCTTCTATTATAAACCAAAAATATGTTACTTTCTATCTGAAACCCATAATTATGTTCTATTGTCAAAAGACGGTCCCCACGGTACTTTATGGTGCGGAAACTAGAGCATGGAGAAACGAGATGGCTTGGTCAAGATTGGAAGGCCTATTTTGGAAAAATATTTTACACATACCCAAATCAGTGCCAATGTGTCTACTAAGATATGAATTAGGCTTATCCTCATTATACAGCATGTACATGTGGAAATTATGCAGTCTCTATCGTAAGTGCATCATGGAGCAGCAACAAAGCTCCCTACTGCATGTACTATCTATGTACATAAAGACCAGCGAACATAAGGTTATGAGCATGTGGCATCAATATGTAAAACATTTCATCGAAAGTGATGAGGTCTCTGAGGAATTGTTAGTAATAAATCCGGAGTGAGCCAAAGAGAAAGTCATGATATGGGATTGGATCCATACTTATGAGCAATGCTAAAACACAAAACATGCAAAAGATCATAAAATAATCATGAAAAAAATAAGGACTCCGGAAAATAATTTGCTAAAATTTCCTGGCATTAAAGCTAGAGACTCCTTTTTAAGATTCAGAATGAATTTATGGCACACAAGAAGTGTTCTAGCCAAATGGAACATCATCTTGAAAAAGAGCGATTTCTGCCGTTTCTGTAAAGACCCTACAATTTCAGAAACCTTAGTTCATCTAATTGCAGAATGTCCTATTTTACTGCCCAAAGGAATTGAGTATTTCAGAAGACATTTTGAAACTTATCTCCCCTTAACGGCTGAACGCTTCTGGCTGCAAATCTATAATACGCAAATAACAACAATAAGAATATCAGTGGTGAATTACTTAAAAATCTTGGAATTAAAGGAAGACACTAGAGAGAAAACTCAATAAATTGTTTTCTCCAGAGGGAAAGAGAAAATATGGGGAAATCGAATTGAATTTAATGTAATAACCCACTCGCATTGATATTTGAAATAATATCATTTATTTTTAGGACAGATTTTATTATGTTTTATTGTGTAAATAATATCATGTGAATTCAGTCAAATCTGTATGAAAATTTTTGTTGTAATTAACTTCTTGTATTTATGTATTGAAAAGTTGATTTATCAACTACATCAATAAAAAAATAAAAAAATAGAAGGCTGAGAACAAAAACTCTGTGCCAAAGGTACACACTGTTCCACAGCTGTAAATGTGTCCCATAAAGATTTCCATTCAGCCATCTTTGCAGAAGCTGCTCCGTGGTAAGCAGGCAAATGGCATCCCTGCTGGGTTCATCATGTGTCTTTGATGACATTCTGCTATATGCACACTACTTCCAGGAGAACCAACTGCAAAGTATGTCACACAATGCATAACTGTGATGTTTATAAGAAATCTTGACATTATATTTTAAATAAAAGCTGGACGTTATTTCACCAAAATTCCAGAGGTAGCAGAAGTGACATCACACAACCCTTGAACTCTGATGACATCACAGGAAGTGATGTCATTAGACCCCGCCCCATAGCCATGGAACACAACCTTTCATCCCTTGACAAAACTGAAAGTGGCATCACATAGCATTGTTCCTAAGTACACTACAAAAAATATGTTTTCGATATCACTGTAATGTGATATACATTACATACAACAATGGATCACCATATGTATCGTTAATATCAGTGCGTATAGGCCCATATTACCAAATGACTGTGAATGCAAGTAGATGTCCAAGGTCAAATGATAATGATGTGTTATTATTTAACACTTATGCTTAAGCGTCTTATATAGAACAAACACACATACAATATCGCCCAACCTGTGTTGGTACTCATTTTTCATCCTCAGAAGAATGAACGGCTGATATGGCCTTGCCGGGATTCAAACCTGCAAACAGCAACCTACAGATCACTCACACATTGCATCAACAAGCATTCAATCCACTGAGCTATCTTACTGGCTAGAGCTATCTTACTGGCTGTAGTAAAATGAACAATTACATGTCTGAATGTTCTCAAAGTCAAAAAGCAAATTACACTCTGTAGTGGATACCATTAAACTGGTTATTGAGATTTAACCGCAGGCCAGTCATCTGCAGGTCTGGTGCAAAGTTGGCCACATGTGAAGCCTGCATGGATCTACTTTACATTCTTCGGAGGTTGGCAAAATACATATCATTGCGAGGGTTCATAACTGTGTATTAAAGAATTTAGAGTAGCACAGTGAGAGCAGCATACTCACACGGCATCCCATACTCTGGACATTTGTTACCTCGCACATGCAAACAAACATCCTGAACAGCATGCCAGGAAAGATAGACACATTACAACAAGGCATTAATTGTGGCACAATGAAATCAGGGGTGACTTTATGTGATATGGTCAACCATTTCTACACTGTACATAAGCTTTTGGGCACAAGGATTTTGTTAAGTGACCGAGGACACGAGATGGAATGTCTTGTGATGATCGTAACAGAGACAACGGCAGAAAAGAACATGCTAAAATTGCAACTTATGAAAAGCAAAATACATAGTCCGAAATGGATGCTTTTTCTGCTCTAAATGCTTTTTGGAAGTTTTTGGCTGCATTGTAAATTTGAAGTGCTTAAGAACAGACTAAATCAGTGACCGCCTGGAGTGTGCCTGAAATAAACCTTTAATGAGTCTAGCAATTATTGTATTGAACTCCAGAAAGACAAATTATTTGTTATTCCTTTTCTTTCATATTTAGGGTCACTGCTCAGTGTTACCCTTGTGGAACACCCTGTTTTTTTTTTTTTTAAAAAAAGAGGTCTGAACAAGAAAGCCACCCACTCCAGAAACGAAGAGCCACATGGCATTGGCCCCAGCCCAGGAGCTTCAATTTTAAAAAAATCATGGGGGGTAGCAAGGGAGTCTACAGGGGTACCAAGGGAGACTTTAGGGGTCACAATTGCGACCCTGGAGACCCCCATATGACATCCCTGAATACAAGGTAGGAATTTTACCGTGAAACAGTACTTCAAGCGACAGCAGGATATCTATATGTCATGCCACACATCTCAACATGTTCCTATGTATTGTACAGTCCAACCAACTCTACAGAGGTAAACATTTTAAATTACCTTAAACGCAAGCTGGCAAAACCCATAGCCTGAGCCACACCCACAAAGCTAATATTGTGCTGGAACGCCCAATCAGTTTCTCACCTTTACTCATGGAGGGTTGTGTATTTTGAACAATTGGACAAACAGCAATGATGTAAACAGTATGTACCATTTCATTTGTTATAAAAGGTGCCTGCATTGTGCAGCTATGAGGAATGCTGTTGCTTCCCGCACATGAATGTTCAGGGTCGCCCTTACTCATTACTCCACTGTGAGAATGCACAGCCAAAGATGACAAGAACCTTCTCCAGCTGTCTTTCCTCTACTTTGCTGTCTGTTATTGCCCAGGCAGAGTTTACAAACTTCACTTGTGATTTTGCCATATTTTAATGGCATTTCAACCAAAGGGATTGGAGGTACATCTGCTGCAGCAGGTAACTTGCCGTATTTCCATTTTGCCCCTGCTAACACCAGAGCTGTAACCATAAGAAGGGGGATGAGTTATTTTTAGTCAACATTTATATGTCATATACCTGAACCATTTTCATATATTTCATATGTTAACTTTACTATTTAAAAAAAGACCAGATGTAGAAATCTTGTTATGTTGCATATATATGAATGACTATTCTAGGTGCTTCTCATAGTGTGGCAGCAGGTAAATTGTGAAAAAAACAGATATCAGCATTGAAACCAAAATTCCTCATTCCAACCTTCTCTCACTTGTGTCCAGTTGCCAGACAGCTTATGTTCTTATCGCTTCCTCTAAAAGATTGTTTTTAGACCTAACCGAAAGTAGACAATTAGCCGTAACAATTACCTCTAGTGCACTCAACTGTAGACCACATGCCTTCTCCTAAGCTTGGGCAGCAGAGATCTGAAAACACTCTTTCAAATAACTTAACATAGAAGATGACAGGCTTGCATTAATAGAGAGGAAGAAATTACTTTCAAACCCCTGCAACCTTAAACACATCCTTATAAATGTTATGGAGCCAAAATGGGGGTGAAGGGGTGTAGTTTAGGCAGCGCGTACAGAGTTTGTTGAAGGGGCAGAATCTGGTGAAGGTGCAGAGTTTTGCAGATGTGGAGTAAAGTTGGAGCAGGTGCGCATGCACTTATTTCGACCAAGGCAGCAGAAAGCTGAAATACGCCACTGAATCTCAGGCTGTGTGAATGCATAGTCACGGGAGGATAGCTCAGGGGCAATCGTGCTCGCCTTGGAAACAAGACGACATAGCACAACACAGGTTCGATCCATGTGTCTGCGCTTAGAAACCTCTGGGTATTAAGTGCTTTATATATAAACAATTATAATTATAATCAATAGCCTTTACCATAATAAAACAGCCCATCAAGGATACAAGCGAAAGGTGAGCATAACACAAGCAGAGATAATGTGTGTATAATATAAAACACGCATTCCTGGGCGTGCCATTAAGAAACCAATGCAGAGAAATGAGTAGTCAGAATTTTAGATACAGGTGAGTACTCATGAGCTATGATGAGCAGAAGAGTAAGTGGCAGAAGAGTAAGTGGGTCTGAGTATGTTATGTTATGTTATGTTATTTTGCATTTATATAGCGCCTTATATACCATTGGTATGGTCTGAAGGCGCTGGTAGGTTGAATGCCCTTGGGAACCGAAGTTCAGGTCAGTAGAGAGAGTAGACGGAGTCCAAAAGTGCGTGTGCGCACCAGGTATGTGTGCAGCTGGTGCGAAAATCGAGTGGTAGCTGCTTCTTAGCTGTAGGTGTGGTGGTTGAGAGGTCAGGAGTATGTGTTCGCTCTGGTCGGTTTTACCCAGAACGAGTGTGGCTGCGTTAGGCCTGAGGAGAACGCCTGGCTGGGGGGTGTGAAACCAGCAATGATTACTTAGAGTGATGTGGAGTAAGCGAGAGATGTAGATATGAGAACAGTTATACCGAATGGTGTCATAGTATCTCTGTGTTCTAGATGGGTAGTGGTGTAAGGGGGAGAGTAAGCGTGGGGTGTGGTATGATGTATGTTTTCAAGTGTTTCCTTCATTCCAAAGCATATTTAAGTATCGTCCATTGCACATATTCGTCCGTTCCTCATACTTGTCCGCTCCACACATTCGTCCAGTCATTATCGTCTAGTTCACACCCTCGTCCAGTCCGGACACTCGTCCAGTCCGCACACTCTTGTAGTTTATACTCGTCTAGTCTACATACCGGCTCCAGATAGGGCACTCGTTCAGTCCACAATGGTCGTCCGGTCCATCCACTCATCGGAAAAGCCAACTACTCGTCTGCTCTGTCTGTTCATCTATTCCATACACTCATCTGCTCTATGTTTTTTGTCCACTCCATGGATTCATCTGTTAGGCACACTTGTCCGCACCACACATTTACCCGCTTCACCCAATCGTCCGCTCCATATATTCATCCGCATCAGACACTTGTTCTCTCCATAAACATATCCGTTCCATACGCCCATCCACGCTACACATTTACTTTTTCGCTCTCCTCATTCATCCGCTCTCCACAATCATCCGCTTCGCACTAATCTGCTCTCCACACTCGTCCCTTCTCCACGCTCCTCCGCTCTCTTCTGGTCCCCACGCTCAACCGCTCTCCGCACTCAACCGCTCTCCGCACTCAACCGTTCTCCGCACTCAACCGCTCCTCACACTCAACCGCTCCTCACACTCAACCGCTCTCCACAATCGTCCACTCATCTGCCATCCGCTCTCCACTCTCATCCGCCATCCGCTCTCCACCCTCATCCGCCATCCGTTCTTCACCCTCATCCGCCATCCGCTCTCCACTCTCATCCGCCATCCGCTCTCCACAGTCGTCTGCTCTCCACACTCATCCGCTCTCCACACTCACCCGCTCTCCACACTCATCCGCTCTCCACACTCATCCGCTCTCCACACTCATCCGCTCTCCACACTCAACCGCTCTCCACACTCATCCGCTCTCCACACTCATCCGCTCTCCACACTCATCCGCTCTCCACACTCATCCGCTCTCCATTCTCATCCGCCCTCTGCTCTCCACTCTCATCCGCTCTCTATTCTCATCCGCCATCCGCCCACCACACTCACCCGCTCTCCACACTCATCCGCTCCCCACACTCATCCGCTCTCCATTCTCATCCGCCATCCGCTCTCCACACTCATCCGCTCTCCACTCTCATCCTCTCTCCACACTCGTCCGCTCTCCACACTTGTCCGCTCTCCACACTTGTCCGCTCTCCACACTCGTCCGCTCTCCACACTCGTCCGCTCTCCACACTCATCCGCTCTCCACACTCATCCGCTCTCCACACTCATCCGCTCTTCACACTCATCCCGCTCTCCACACTCATCCGCTCTCCACACTCATCCGCTCTTCACACTCATTCCGCTCTCCACAACTCATCTGCTCTCCACAACTCATCTGCTCTCCAGTCTTAACCGCACGCTTCCGTTTAGTGAATTTGTCTGTTCTGTACACTTCATACATTCTAACTATTTCATTTATGTCATTCACAGTATTCCCTACTCATTCATTATGTCCCTTTCCTCGGTTCAGATCTCCAAGTTTCTCAATGATTTATTCCTATTTTCTGTTTCACTGTTTTGATCTACTTTACTCGTTTAAGGCCTGTTTTGTCTTTCTAGTTTACATTCGAGTTTATTTAGCTGTCATTTCTCGCTTCATGTAGTTTGATGGGTCGGTATTATTGTGATGATGCTAGATTGGTTTTATGGGAAGAGCCAGGTTTTCAGTAGTTTGTGGAAGGACGTTATGTCCTCAGTTAGGCAGATGTGGGGTGGGAGTGAGTTCCACAGGGTTGGTGCCAGGGCAGAGAATGATGATCCGCCTAGCCTGACTGAGTTTGTCTTGGGAATTACTAGGAGGCCGGCTGAGCTTGATCTTAGTGTGCGAGTGGGATGATAAGGTATTAGTTTGTCTTGAAGATATTGCGGTCCAGTTTTATGCAGTGCTCGATGGGAGAGGCATAAGGTTTTGAAAGCTACCCTACGGGCTACTGGAAGCCAGTGCAGTGTTTTAAGGGCTGGGGATATGTGGTCTCTTGGATTGAGTGCAAGTAGCATTTTGGCCGCCGCGTTTTGTGCTCTTTGGAGTTTATTCAGTTGGTAGGCATGGATTCCGAGGTATAGGGGGTTTCCGTAGTCCAGTCTGGATATAACGATTGATTGGACAGCGGAGACTCTGTTGGGAAATGAGAGGTATGGAAAGACGCGCCTAAGGTTTTTAAGGTGGTAGTGGCAGGACTTTGATACATTGTTGACTTGGCGCGAGAGTGTTAGGTCGGAGTCTAGGGTGCATCCGAGATTTTTTACTGTTTTGGAGGGTGTAGGTGAGTTGCCCATGGCGGGTGGCCAGGGTAGTGGGTGCGGAAGAAGGTCGGAGTTGCCGCAAACCATAATTTCTGTTTTGGAGGGGTTTAACAAGAGGTGGCTTTGGGTCATCCAGCGCTCTATGTTTACAAGGCAGGATGCCAGGTCGGGTTGGGAGTTGGGTTTCGAGTTCAGGAATTTTAGAATTAGTTGAGTGTCGTCGGCGTAGTTGTAACATAGGATGTTGTGTGAACGAATTATTGGTGGGAGGGTGGTCAGGTAGAGATTGAACAGGAGGGCGGATAGACATGCTCCTTGAGGGACTCCCGTGTCGACTGGTCGAGCTTGGGAGGTAAAGCTGGAGAGTGTTGTTATTTGGTGCCTGTCTTTGAGGAATGAAGCTATCCATTTAAGAGCGGTTCCACGAATTCCTAGGGAGTGGAGGCGGTCTAGGGGGATTGAGTGATTGATCGTGTCAAAGGCAGCGGATAGGTCAAGAAGGATTAGAGCGGCACATCCTGCGGAGTCTGCTGTCATTTTAAGGTCGTCCCAGGTCACGGTTATGGTTGTTTCGGTTCCGTGCCGAGTTCTGAAACCTGATTGGCGGGGTCAAGGAGATTGTTGGCTTCGACAAAGGCGTTTAGTTGGGAGTAGGCGGTTCGGTCGATGAGTTTGGCAAGGAATCTGGTGTTTGAGATTGGGCGGTAGGTTTTGGGCTCGAGAGGGTCGAGCGAGGGTTTTTTAATTAGAGGTTTGACGTGTACCATTTTGAATGCTTCGGGAAAAATACCGGAGGAAAGGGAGGCATTTATGATAGATCTTGCGTGTTCTCCTGCGCTGGTGGAAGCAAAGATTTCTTTAAGGGTTGTGGCTGGGCAGGGGTCCAGAGGGGATCCAGATGGTTTGCGGGCAGATAGAATTTTGAGAAATTGTTCTGGTGATATTGGACTAAAGGATTCGAACGTTGGTTGAGTAGAGGTTGCAGTTGACGGGCTGGCCGGTGTGGGAGGGGGATTGTTAATTGGTTGTATGAGAGCCAGTTTGGTGTTTAGAGTTTTTGTCCTTTCAATAGCTGTGGTGTAAAAGTGGAGGGAGAGTGAGTCACACAGTGATTGCGACGGGGTCGGGACGGTTGTATTACAAGTTGGGTTGGTGAATTTGGAGATGATTTTGTGGAGTTCTTTGCTTGGGTTTTTGCAGTTTAGGATTCGGGTGTTGTAGTGGGTTTTTTTTTGACTTTCCGGATTTCGGCCTTGTAATGGTACAAGTGTCGGGCCAAGGTGGTCCTGCTCTTGAGGGTTTTCTCTTTTTGCCAATTGCGTTCTAGGTATTTGTAGTGTCGTTTACTGGTCTTCAGCTCAGGAGTGAACCAACTGGGGAACGGGCCACGGCGGGTTGATGGTTTGCATGGAGGGGTGAGTCGCATCAGAGATGTGTTGAGCCATGAGTCAAAGGCCTTAGGTGTTAGTTGGTTGTTAGGGTGGCAGGTAGGTGGTGGAGACTGGAGGAGTGTCTCGGCTAGGTCCGGGGTGATTATTAGTTTTTTCCAGCGTTTTCGTAGGTTAGGCAGTTCAGATGCGGGTACGGGTAGGGGGCCGGGTGCGGGGATGGCAAACGAGAGAATGAAGTGGTCGGACCAGATGATAGGAGTGGGGGGGTTTAACCGAATCTGGTTGTTGGAGCTAAAGATGTCGTCGAGAGTGTAACCTTTAAAATTTGTCGGTCCGTTTATGTGGGGTTGGAGATTAATTGCATCTAGACCGTCGATCAGGGCGTGTGTCATAAGATTGGTGGGGATGTCGAGCCATATGTTGAAGTCTCCGAGAAGGGTGAGGTTGGGAAGGTTTATTTGGAGGGTGGCAATAGAGTCGCAAAGGTTGTTTGCGAAATGTCTATCGTAGCCAGGGGGCCTGTAGATTATTAGGAAGGTGTGTGAGAGCGACGGGGAGAGGGATAGTTTAACGAGGAGGGATTCGCAGGATGGAATGAAGGGTTGGATGTCCATGATTGAGGCGCGGAAGAGAGATTTGAAGACAAATGCTACCCCCCTCCTCTGGACGGACGGTTCAGTGGGATGAGGCAGTAGTTGGGCGGAAAGGCTTCATTTGCGAATGGGCTGAAGTCATCAGAGAACCAGGTTTCGGTGATGAAAACTAGGTCTGGTTTGACGGAGGTGAGGAGGTCAAAGATGCAATGTCTGTTTTTTGCTACAGAGCGGGCGTTAAATAGGATACAGTTCACATCGGCAGGGAAGGTTGGTTTTGGTGCTGGAGCGGGATCGGGCAGAGAGAGTGGAGGGAGAGGGGTAGTGTTGGTGATGCTAGGGAAGAGAGGGCGAGCCGGGAGTTTTGCTGGCTTCCGGCGGGGTTGGGTGGATGTGTGTTGTGGGATGATCGGGTTTGGGGAGGGGGATTTGAGGATGGGGGAGGGCGGTTGGGAGTTTCGGTTGTGGTTGAGGAGAAATCGAGGGAGAGGGGTTTCAGGAAGGGAGAGGCCACGGGGGAGGTGGGAGATTGTGGGAGAGAGGTGGTGGGTCGAGACAAGGGAGGCGAGGAGAGCAGAGAGGGTGAGGGGGACCAGAAACGCTTCCTCTTTAGTTTCTTTGCTGCGATTGGTGTGAGAGAGAGGGTAGGGGGGTCAGAGGGGGAGACAGAGGCAGCTTCGGTTCTCGCTAGGGCTAGGCGCGCAGTTTTTAGGGAGGGGAAAGGGTGCAGTCGGGGGAGGAAGGTGGCAGGGGTATGATGGCAAGGCGGGGGGTGGGTGATTGCAGGGTGGGGTGTGGTAGTGGGGGGAGCGGGCATGGGCAGTGCTGGCAGGTCGGCAGTGGGGTTCAGGAGATGAGTGGTCTTGGGGTGGGTGGTACGCCATCGTGCCCCCCTGGCTTGGTGTTTGGTGAGGGTGCTGGCAGGGATTGCGGAGGATGGTGGGTTGTCTTGGGAGGGGGGGAAGAAGGGCAGATCGGAGAGTGGAGGGGGTCCATGGGAGTCGTTTCTGACGGGTACTGGTGGAGTTGGTGCACTCATGATTGGTGTGAGCTTTGGGTTGATTTAGGAGGGTTTCTGATTGTGGTTCTAGGGTCGGTGACTCACACTTATAGGTACACTTCTGGGCTCAGCTAGTCAGGACTAATTGGTGCTTCTAAGCAATTGGGTATACTTCTAAGTGCAACTTGGTACGGTTCTAAATGCAATTGGGTACACTTTTTAAATGCAGTTGGGTATACTACTGAGTAGAGCAACTTTTCAGAGAGGCTAATGGGCGCAACTTCAAATGCAGTTGGGTATACATCTAAGTGCAGGTGGGAACAGTCCTAAAATCAACTTTCTCAGAGAGGCTATTGGGTGCAATTTCTAAATGCAATTGGGTACACTTCTAAATGTTGGTGGGAACAATTCTAAATTCAACTTTCTCAGAGAGTGTGCAGGGTACAGTTCTAGATGCAGGTAGGAACAGTTCTTAATTCAACTTTCTCAGAGAGGCTAATTGGGCACAGCTTCTAAATAAAATTGGGTATATTTCTAATGCAGGTGGGAACAATTCTGAAATCAACTTTCACAGAGAGGCTATTGGGTGCAACTTTCAAGTGCAACTGTTTACACTTCTAAAACGCTTTTGGGAACAGTTCTGAATTCAACTTTCACAGAGAGGCTATTGGGTGCAACTTGGGTGCAACTTTCAAGTGCAACTGGGTACACTTCTAAAACGCTTTTGGGAACAGTTCTGAATTCAACTTTCACAGAGAGGCTATTGGGTGCAACTTTCAAGTGCAACTGGGTACATTTCTAAGATGCTGTTGGGTACACTTCTAAATGCAAGTGGGAACAGTTCTAAATTCAACTTTCTCAGAGAGGCTATTGGGTGCAAACTTTCAGGTGCAACTGGGTACACTTCTAAATGCAAGTGGGAACAGTTCTAAATTCAGCTTTCACAGAGAGGCTATTGGGTACACTTCTAAATGCCGTTGGGTACACTTCTACATGCAAGAGGGAACAATTCTAATTCAACTTTCTCAGAGAGGCTATCCGGCGCAACTTCCAACTGCAAATGGGTACACTTCTAAATGCAGGTGGGAACAATTCTAATGCAGGTGGGAACAGATCTAAATTCAACTTTCGCAGAGAGGCTATTGGGCGCAGCTTCTAAATGCAATTGGGTACACTTCTGAAATGCCATTGGGTACACTTCTAGATGCAAGTGGGAACAATTCTAAATTCAACTTTCACAGAGAGGCTGTTGGGCGCAGCTTCTAAATGCAATTGGGTACAATTCTAATGCAGGTGGGGACAATTCAAAATTCAACTTTCACAGAGAGGCTATTTGGTGCAACTTCTAAATGCAATTGGGTATACTTCTAATGCAGGTGGGAACAATTCTAATGCAGGTGGGAACAATTCTAAAATCAACTTTAACAGAGAGGCTATTGGTTGCAACTTTCAGGTGCAACTGGGTACATTTCCAAATGCAAGTGGGTATACCTCTAATGCAGGTGGGAACAATTCTAATGCTGGTGGGAACAATTCTAAAATCAACCTTCACAGAGAGGCTATTGGGTGCAACTTTCAGGTGCAACTGGGTACATTTCTAAATGCAAGTGGGAGCAGTTCTAAATTCAGCTTTCACAGAGAGGCTATTGGGTGCAGCTTCTAAATGCAATTGGGTACACTTCTAAATGCCGTTGGGTACACTTCTACATGCACGAGGGGACAATTCTAATTCAACTTTCTCAGAGAGGGTATCCGGTGCAACTTCCAACTGCAATTGGGTACACTTCTAAATGGAGGTGGGAACAGTTCTAATGTGGGTGGTAACAGATCTAAATTCAACTTTCAAAGAGAGGCTATCAGGCGCAGCCTCTAAATGCAACTGAGTACACTTCTAAATGCAATTGGGTACACTTCTAAATGAAGCTGGGAACAATTCTAATGCAGGTGGGGACAATTCTAAATTCAACTTTCTCAGAGAGGCTATTGGGTACGCTTCAGGATGTGAGTGGGAACAACTCTAATTCAACTTTCTCAGAGAGGCCATTTGGCGCAACTTCTAAATGCATTGGGTACATTTCTAAATGCAGGTGGGAACAATTCTAATGCAGGTGGGAGCAATTCTAAACTCAACTTTCGCAGAGAGGCTTCTGAATGCAATTGTGTACACTCCTAATGCAATTGGGTACAATTCTAATGCAGGTGGGAACAATTCTAAATTCAACTTTCACAGAGAGGCTTCTAAATGCAATTGGGTATACTTCTAAATTCAACTTTCGCAGAGAGGCTTCTGAATGCAATTGGGTACACTCCTAATGCAATTGGGTACAATTCTAATGCAGGTGGGAACAATTCTAAATTCAACTTTCACAGAGAGGCTTCTAAATGCAATTGGGTACACTTCTAAATGCAATTGGGTACACTTCTAAAATGGCATTGGGTACATTTCTGAATGCAATTGGGAACAGTTCTAGATTCAACTCACACAGAGAGGCTATCCGGCGCAATTTCTAAATGCAATTGGGTACACCTCTAAATGCAATTGGGTACACTTCTAAAATGGCGTTGGGTACATTTCTGAATGCAAGTGGGGACAATTCTAATTCAACTTCTTCAGAGAGGCTATTTGGTGCAACTTCTAAATGCAATTGGGTACACTTCTAAATGCAATTGGGTACACTTCTAAAATGGCGTTGGGTACATTTCTGAATGCAAGTGGGGACAATTCTAAATTTAACTTTCACAGGGAGGCCGTTGGGTACACTTCAGATGTGAGTGGGAACAATTCTAATGTATCTTTCTCAGAGGGGCTATCCGGCGTATTTCTAGATGCGATTGGGAACAGTTCTAGATTCTATTTTCATAGAAAGGTTATTAGAGATTCCATCTAAGTGTGGCGTATGCTAGCAATCATTAGTTGACGTTATACTGCGGGCCATTGAAAAGTAGGTTAGAGTGGCAGGAGCTTTTGGAGTAGAGTAATTGCTCTACCCCCCACCCAAGCCAACACTTACGGTTTTGTCAGTGTCAGGTGGCTTCCTTGGCTTCCCCTGCGGACACCTGCTGACACTTCCTGGAGCCACCTCTGTTGGAGCCGCCCTTGGCCTTGGGGCACTTAGCCGCTGGGGGCTGCCGGGCAGGGGGCTGCCCTGGAAGGAGCAGTGATGAAGGGAGAGATGGGCAGGTCGGGGGGCGGGAGCAATGCTAGGGTGGGGTGGTGGGGCGGGCTGGGAGGCGGGCGGGCGAGGGATGCCGGAATGGGGAGGCAGGGAAACACGGGGCATTTGTGTACACAGACATTTATGTACTGAGACGTCTGGTGATTGGATGCTCTGGGGTCATGGCCATAGCTCTCTAAGGAGCCTCCATTTCAGATCATGTTCAAAACTGATAATGCGATGCATAGAAAAAGCCCTGAGTGGGTCTGAAAACAAGGGGTAACAGTTATAACATGTGTGAAACATGTTTTGCCCTTCTTGGTCCCTTCTTGTAGACTGTGTCTATGGGCCTCATTACACGGATGGCGGTAAGGATTTACTGGTACGGGTAAAATACCGGTACCGGTAAATCCTTACCGCCTTACTATGAGGTCCCTTTGCGGGTTGGGGGATTTAACGCCTCCTTTTTGCAGGCGTTAAAAACCAACCCGCAAAGGGACCCAGGGAGCTAATTACGGTACCACAATTTGCGGTACCGTAATTAGCGCCTTCCCCATTCCCATTGAGCCCTATGGGGCAAAAATGGGAATGGGGAAGGGCAATGGTGGAAGGGGGAATTACCGCCCCGCAAACCTTGGAATGGGGCGGTAATTCCCCTTTCCGCCAAGGCGGTGTCGGTATTTTACCGGCCTGAACCATGGCGCTAATAGCGCCATGGTTCTCCGCCATCCGTGTAATGAGGCCCTATGTATTTATCGCTACTTTTATTTTTTTATTTTTATCATACATAACACATACTTCAGTTAAGCTGTTCGGTATTTGTCCCCCGCCCCCTTTATCCCCATAGAGCTCTGGTATACCTCCTCTGCACCCATGAGGTTGCAATGTTCCATTTGCCAAATATTCTATAATGAAGAAGATCCTTGCATCGTCTTTATTCGCTTTGTGGGGGCTTCTTTCCCTGGTGCCTTCCATCATGGTGAAGACCTCAACATTTCAGTTCTCATACTTTCGATGCACCCTGATTGATACTTAAAGAGATTATGAGGGGGGGCTGGGGGTCACAATGAGTGGATCCCACTGTCTCTGGTACCGGGTGACAAAAGGTTCCCAGTAGAAACTTGCTAGGGCAATCCTGTCACCAACGGCACGCAATTCCCATGGGGGAGCTCAAAAGATCAACGTCCATATTGTGTACGTACATGTTTGGCTCTAGACTAATAAGGACATGCTAGTAGTTTGGGGGCGGGGGAGGGGTTGATTTCTTTTTTTTCCTTCATGTCATCTGTATCCAAATAGACGTAATAATTCTCCAGGAATGTTTATAGCCGTTCAGACACTTAAAATAATTATCCATTTGGTTTTCTTTTGAAGGATTTACCCTCTTAGGGAAGGTTTCCCAATGCCCTACATACTTTAATATCTGCCTGCAATAGTTTATATCCTATCACATTCATAATGTTCTTCACGCTTCTTCATATTGGAATTCCTTTTATCTTTTTCCCTTTGAGAACTTCTTCCAAGAAAGGACCCTTCTAAAGCATATGCCACTTCATCATCTAAATGAAGGCGTTCCATCCACAGGCTCCTTTCATGTGCAGGCTGCTTCTCTTCAGCGGTTCATCCATGCAGGGAGGTAACGTGGATATTCGGCTTGACCTCACTCGAGTGCCTTGCTTCCTAATATTTTGCTATGGGTTGCAGGTGGCATTCAGGCTAAAAGAAAAGAGGGGTCAGCACCGGAAAAGGGTGATCCAGGGGGTGAAAAATCCTCACCCAAAGCAAAACCAGGAAACAAACTTTCTTGTTGAAGGAACTTTTGTTTTTTTGTTGAATACGACAGGCCCTCAAATGCTGAGACTTTCAGGAGAAACGATCCTGATAGATACAAGTGGAACTGTCGACTCGTGCTGGAAAAGCTTCAGTGTGTACTGTGCTCCAAGAGCTCATCTTAACCCAAGCTCCAAAAACGTGGGGAAGGGAGATCCAAGCTACTGCATCCTGACATATTATTTGTGAACACTTCTTTCTTTTCTTGAAAACCATCCCACACCCTTTTTGTATTAGTTGTAAGGTTTGGCAATAGGTTTCGTAGTATAGGCCCTTTTTATTTGACACAACGCCACACGGCCTGCCTTACTTTCATTTGATGGTTGACTCTTGCTCCCAACTTAGATTTACGTTTAGATTAGGCATTTTTCCAACCTGCATAGAGTTTAATAAACACCCTTCATATGTGATCACTTGTGTCTGTTTTTACTGTTGCCACCATGAGTTCCTTACAGAGAGCTGAGTGTCATCTGCATAACACTGAAAGTTAGAGGAGAAGGTAGAGATCAGGTCAGCCAAAGGGGCCAAGTAGACATTGATGAGCCAGGCTGAGAGGATAGATCCCCGGGGAACACCACACATGGAGAGTGGGGTTGTGGAGAGAAAGGACGCTACTTGGACCTGGGTGATCAGTCAATGAGGAAGGGGGTCAACCACTCCAGGGCCTGATCCGTGATACCGAGGTTCTCACTGAGTCGATTGATCAGGATGGCATGATTGACTGTGTCAAAAGCAGAGGAAAGGTCAAGGAGAAGGAGGACAGAAGGAAGGCCGTAGTCAAGATTAGAGAGTAGATCTTCATGGGTGTTAAGGAGAGCAGTTTCTGTGCCTCTGGCTGCTCTGAAGCCATACTGATGGTCATGGAGACAACCAACAGATTCAGTGTGGAGAGTAAGCTGGGAGATGCCCAGCTTTTCCAGGAGTTGCCCAGTAAAGGAGTGATAGTCCTTTCATCCACCCCTAGTCCACTTACGAGCTCTAAGTGCCCTCCTAGCTCCTGCTGACAAGGCACACCCAGGGGAACTAGGAAACTATTATTCAAATGTACAAATGCAATGATATGAACTAAGCCTGAAATGTAATTATAGGACAATGTAACTGATTTAGCATGTATCAACACTAAGTTAAATGCTACGACATGGACTAAGCCTGAAAAGTAACTGGATGTAACCATATTCTTAAGCACAAGCGCCCAGATGCCCAAGGGTTAGGTGCGCTATATAAATGTGAAAAATAAAATACATAAATAAATAAATAGAGATCGGGGCGATAGTTTGCCGGACAAGTAGGATCGGCAGAAGGCTTTTTAAGGAGGAGATGCACAAGGGAGTGCTTGAGGAGAGAGGGGAAGATCCAGTGGCAAAACAGCGATTGCAGAAATTGGGCAAGGCTGGAGCGAGGGTGTCAATGTGGTCCTTAATGGTTCTGGAGGAGCAGGGGAGCACCTATTTGGACAACACTTTCATAAATCGGACTTGCCTAGTAACATTGTCAGGTGTTGTAAGAGAGAAGGATGAGAAAGGAGGTGGAAAGGAGGAGGCTGTGGGTGCGATTTCTCGCCGTCACCATAACCAGTACAAGAGGGACCCTATAAAAACTCAAACAGAAAAGAGTTGAGTAAACATTGCTTTATTAACACACAAGCATTCGCGAATGGGCCACAAGTTCAACCGTCTCGCAAAGCAAGTCGTCAAAGTGCCGCGCCTTCCTCTACACATCATGCTCTTTTATACTTTCCTGTTTACATTGCCTTGCACATAGAACACGTCCACCCCAGGGCGGATCTCCAGTTGGAGTTTATCTGAAGTATCCAGTTGGAGTTTAACGAACAACCATTGCACATTTGCTATCGTGGTTTATCGTGGTTTCCTGTTATCCCGGTCTTCACATTCTTTCGTGCCCCTTTGTGCCCGTATCTCTGTGCTCAAGGCTATGCTTACTCATTCCTTCCCCCACCCGTAATCTGCAGATAGTTTTAGCAGGCGGGGCATATACCATCACAGCCGGCATTATTCTGGCTATGTAACATACCCCAACAAAATCTTTGGCTAACCACAAATAAGCCCTCTTGTTACAGACGTAGGCATGTCCTTCAATCTGTAACAATCCCTTTGTGTAGTTATTTAGATTCACCATTTGACTGCACCCCGAAATCATTCTTTGATTACCTCTTGCGTTTCTCTTAAAACATATATTCTTTGGCCTAAACTCTTGTGTGATGGTGATAGGGGGAGGAGGTTCTCTTACTATCTGTACCATAGCAGGTGCAAGCCCGATTCCCTCAGTTTTGATTTTATAGCGTATCTTTTCCTTTAGAAGGGTTTTGTTCTCTCCTCTAACATAACAAGCGGTATTCGGTATCATGTATTGCTGTGCTGACACTATTCTCATGTAAATTAATGTACACCCGGCATCCTCAGTAACTGGCGATGCGTACACTGGGATGCCTTCACTGCTATGTCGGGGCATGTGGGTGCAGATCCAGCAATCAGTTTTATTCACTACCCCATATGTTGTGTTTATTATCTTCACGTATTCATTTTTAGCATAGTCTTCCGGGTCGTGTTGGTCATAGGCATCTCGATTCCTGCTCTTGACCCAATCTGTTCTCCCTGTTTCATTTGACTCGGGCAACAGGTTCTTTAACTCATATCTAGATGGATGTTCCAGATACCAGAATAATATGGCGAACGCTATTAATACTACTATTGAGCATACAAAAAATAAGATTTTGTTCCTTGTGGTGCAAAGTGGTGTTTTTCTCTTACCTTCTGTGTTTGGGGAGCATACATTTATCTGCTCAGGGATTAAACCAGCATATACGGGTGCAGACATAATTCAGTATGTGGCTCAATTATAGGTACGTATGCGTATCAGATGCAACCTAGCGATATAGCTGTATCCCCTATTTAAAGCACCAGTGTCCTTATTACTCTAATAGTGGTAGGTCTCACTGAAAACCTTCATCCGATCTGTCCCACGTCTCGTAGTGCCTGTCCCATGAGGGGAACGCCGGAGGCCCTTCAGGCTACAAGCCCGTTGTCTTCAGTAAGGCACAATCCTGCTAAAACCAACAAGAGAGTCCAAATGTTCATCTCCCTAATGATCAAAGTTCAAAACAGTGTCCTTACACGTTGTTTGGCACATACACGTCACGGGATCGGAGACGATGGGCACACCTACTAATGGCGTCTGGCAGTACTGTTGCAACCTGGGGTTGGTTGGTTCCCTTTTCTGGAGGAATCAGTAATGGAAGCGTCTTCTTGACGTGATTCACGTGGTACCAGTGCGATTTGCCATCAACTTTTACCGCAGTTTGTGTTGCGAGGAGCACCTGAAACGGGCCCCTCCATCTGGGTTGCAGTCCGCTGGTGCGATCGAAGGCTTTTATAACAACCCAGTCACCGGGCTGCACGTCGTGACCTTCTCCTATCAGAGGAGATGGAGCTACTGCGTTCACCTGTGCATTAAAAGAAATCAGTCTATTAGTTAACCCAATACAGTACTGTTGTAATGCAGGCCATGCTTGCTCAGACAATCTCTTAGGTGATATGGGGGTCCCAATACTTGGTGGACGCCCCATAACAATTTCGAAAGGAGATAAACCATGTGTACGCTTAGGCATAGTACACATACTCAATAATGCAATAGGCAATACATCCGGCCATTTCAGTCACATTGTTTTGCCCATTGACGACAATACATTCCCAATCTTTTGTTGTACCACACAGCACTCAAAACTTCTTCCATAGTCCTTGCGTTAACGTGAGTTGGACCATGAGCCACACTCACTATCACAGGTAAATATGCATCAGGTAGTACCCAAGTATTCGTATTGGTATGTGCCCATAGCCCATCTACCGTCTCCTCGTATTGATCATCCTTGTGCCAAGATAGTCTTTCTTCAATGGTTGCATCTGCTTGGATTTCCTTTACGCGCTCCTTCGTCCCTTCCATAGTCACATCCCTCCCCACTATGAGTTGTCGGGCCTCCCACCGTGTATCCCTTGTGGCAGCTAGTTTAGCCATCTGGTCGGCTAAGGAGTTTCCTTGCGTGACATAATCTAGAGTCCTTTTATGCGCTGGGCATTTCACTATGGCCACCATCTTGGGCAACGTAGGGGCTTGTAATAATTCAGCAATCAATTGGGCATGTTTAATAGTATCACCTTGGGAGGTTAAAAACCCACGCTCTCCCCAGAGTTTACCAAAACTGGAAACCACCCCATGAGCGTAGGCTGAATCAGTATAAATTGTCACTTTCATACCGCTGCTTAACACTAATGCTCTCGTTAGCGCAATCAATTCGGCTGCCTGGGCCGATTTTTCACACACTTTCCCACTCTCAATCAACCGCTCCCCTGTGGTTACAGCATACCCTGCTGTTGTCTCCCCATTTGGCAGTTTGAAACAGGAACCATCACAGAATAATATACCCTCATTATCAACCAGCGGGGTGTCTTGCAGGTCTGCTCTACCCTTAGTGTGTTCTTCCATTTGAATCACACAATCATGCCTAATGTCATTAGGTGAGACGGGCAAAGGAAGCAGTGTCGCTGGATTCAAAGTGTTACATCGTTCGATTTTTACATTACTGGCAAACAGAATCATCTCATACTGTGTGAGTCTAGCTGTGGTCAAATGCTGTGTATGCACTCTATTCAGGAGAACGTCCACCGCATGTGGGACTTTTACTGTCACTTCGCTCCCTAGGATGATACCTGCACTTTGTTTTAGGGCTGCCGCTGCTGCGGCCACTGCTCTCATACATGGGGGTAGGCCTCGAGCTACTGAGTCCAGAGCACTGGAGAAATATGCACATGGTCTCCGTTTACCCCCTTGTTCCTGCGTTAAGACTGACACAGCACAACCTTCCTGTTCATCAACGAAAAGGCAAAATCTCTTGGTATAATCAGGTGTGCCTAAGGCCGGTGCGTGGCATAGAACATCTTTCATAGCTGTCAGGGCTTTTTCCATCTCAGGTGTCCATTCTAATGGTCCGTTTTCTTGTACTTCTTTTAAGGCTTTTAGCATGGGCTGGATCAATACAGAGAATTCAGGAATCCAGTGCCTACAATAGGATAAAACACCAATTATCCTTCGGAGACCTTTTGCCGTGTCGGGGCCTTTTATGGACTGTATCAAAGCAATGCGATCAGTAGACAGAGTTCGCCCCTCTTCGGACAACTCAAAGCCTAAATAATGGACCTTTTGTTTTACATACTGCATTTTGGCTAGGGCTACCTTGTGCTTATTCTCTGCTAAGTGCATTAGCACCAATCTGGTCACATAATGGCATTCCTCTTCGGTGGCTGCACATAATAGCAAATCATCAACATATTGTATCAGAGCAGTGTTAGCGGGTAGGGCTAGGTTATCCATCTGTGTTTTTAGTGCTTGGCTGAATATGGCGGGACTTTCTGTATATCCCTGCGGGGCTCTAGTAAATCGATACTGTCTATCTCGAAGAGTGAAACTAAACAGGTACCTGCTTTCTTCGGCAATAGGAATGCTGAAGAAGGCATTTTTCAAATCAATTACCGTAAACCATTTCGCTGTTTTGGGAATTAAAGTGAGTACACTTGCAATATTAGGGACAACTGGATATCTGGGTTCTACTATTTTGTTTATTTCTCTCAAATCAATAATAAAACGATAGGGTACGGCTTCATCACCTTTCTTGTGTACTGGAAGGATCGGAGAGTTACAAGGGCTATCATTTGTTGGCTCTACCACCCCTAACCGTATCATATCCTGTACCATTTGATATAGTGCCTGCTCTCCCTCGTGTGATATGCGATATTGTTTTATCCTGGGCAACCTGGCACCGGCTTTAGTTTGATTACTACTGGGGAAACATCCAACACTCCTACATCATTCCCATGAGTGGCCCATAGTTCATTCGGGATGTCTTGGAGTTCTGGGGCAGGGTTTGCGTTACTCCTATCATACCCATAGGTTTGCTTATAGTCATTCTCACCCCCTGAGGGGAGCAATATATTGTGGCCCCTAGTGTCTTTAATGCATCAATACCTAACAAGTTTTCTGGGCAGTGATTGGTCAATAGCCACCCATTCTCCCATTTTACCCCATGAAGTTCCGCTTCTACTATTTCACTTACAGGAGTCTTTATTGGATTTCCCCCAAATCCAACTGATACCTTGCTTTTATCCGATAATGGGACAGCGGGGACGGCTCTGATATTCACGGAACTGTTTCCAGCTCCCGTGTCTACCAGACATCTCAAGTTTCGGTGGGGGCCGATCCTAATGGAGGCATAAGGCCCCCTGTGATCTATAGGTACTTGTACCACTCCCGCTGTCTCATTTCGGCCTCCTCAGGACATATCACTTATGTTATCCTGGAAGTCGTCATTATAGTATACCCCTTCCCCACATCCTTCGCCCTGGCATACACCTTGTATTTGTGTTGTTTGTTGTGGCTGATACAGTAGATTGGGGGGAGGCGGGGCCGGCCAGGGAACATCCCCTCTTGCTTGTCCGTCAAAGGCATTGGGTTGAGGGGGTTTAAACATTCTATTGTCTTGATTGCCGTACCCACCAGTCCTATTTCCTGGGGCAAATGTTGTCTGTAAAGGGGGCCGTACGCCCCTTCCTCTCCCACCACTCTGGGGACACTGGGATTTCCAGTGTCCGGGTCTCTTGCAGAAGGCACATACATCTTGGGGTAGCCCATCCCTCCTCCCATATAGCGCACCTCCTTGCACTGTACCTCTACCTGTCCCTTGGCCCCCTATCATGTTGCTACTATAGCCCTGTGACGGGCCATTATTATTGTAGTTATACCTGCCTTGGGGCCCTTGATGCAACTGTTGCATCAACACTTTGGTTTTTAGATCCTTCTCTTGTCGTGCCTTTTGTTGTCCCTTTACTCTTTCTCCTCTTTCATAATACCTGGCCATTTCGAGGAGATCCCGGGGGTTTCTAGTCATCCACGTACTTTCTGCCTTCCTAATGTTCTCCTGGATTGGCCCGTGGAGCCCTTCTATAAAGTTTGTGGCAAAGTACCGTTGGCCCGTCTCAGACCCTATCTCTAGCCCACTGTGTGCTTTAAATGCTGCTTTGTAACGCAGGAAGTACTGTGCTACTTCCTCACTTGCGCCCTGTATCACAGCAGACAGTTTCTCCACATTCACATCAAATGGGGGTAATACCTTTTCTAGAGCCCTCAGGACTGCCATGCCATGCCCCCTTAGGGGTTCGGGATATTCCTCATGCAGTTTCCTATTTTTACTCGCCTCCATTACATCTTTCCATTTTATTGTATCATTGTCTTTGGCACGAAAGGGGGTCCATATCTCCTCTGGGACAATAGCTAACAATATGTTATCTACATCCTCTACAGTAAATAACCCAGGTCTGAATAGCTTTCCTACTTCTTTGTAGAATCCTGCCAGGTCTATACGGGGGTCGGGGATGGACTTGGTGATATGCATCAATTCTCTTCGAGATAAGGGGACATACACATAGGTGCGCATCATGTTACCAGTAACTGCATCTATGGTGGGTTGACACTCTCTCATTGGCATTGATAGTAACTTTTCCATGTTTGTTTGTTCACTTACAAGGGCCTGCACTGGTGATGAAGCAGAGGACTGGTGACTAAGGTTTTTCTCTTTTATTTTTTTATAATCTTTTAACAGTTTCTCCACCTTAGCCATTCTCCATTCTTCCGCCCCAGAATCATCCACTCTTATATTAGGTAGCAGTTTCTTATCCAATTCCGTCTTAATCCTATTCCACTCGGACACATATCTAGGCTCCTTTTCCTCTTCTATATCCTCCACCCTAATAAGAAGATATTTAATTACGTTTACTTGTATAGGCCAGCCAAGGCCCTCCATCAGACTCACCAGGGTGGACATGGACTGCGAGTGTATGGATGCTATCATACGATTAGCTACGTTTTGGCCCGCCTGGTCTGCATCTTTGAGTTTAGCCTCTCTTTCCTTCACCTCTCTTTCCCATGCCCTCTTTTCCTTCTCCCATTCAACACCTCCCCTTATGACTTCCGCTATTATGTCGGACATACATCCCCATAACTGAACACTGGACGCAGTCACTGGTAGTAATGCGACAGCGTCCTGATATGCTGAGGGCAGATCCGCAGTACTCTGTCCTCTCAATTTACAGTTACCCTCATAAAAGGTATATAGTTTAGTGGCCACTGTCCTAAATTCCAAAGGTGTCAAATGCCCCAATTGGTCCCGTAGGCTGTCATTGAGGGGTGTGCCATACAGCCCGGTCATAAGGATTTGCAAGTCTCCATCTCTATCCTTTTCTACAGTAGTCGTTCTCCTATGGTCTATCAACCTATCTGGGTCTCCATACTTCATTGGGAATTCCACCCTTTCACCCTCACTGTCTGCCGGTGGAGCTGCAGCTCCTGGAAACAATAATTCAGTCGTTGTTTGTTCTGCTTCTAGCCCTATCACATCTTCATATCGAGGCACCGGCACGGCAGGATACATACCCCCACTGTTCTTAATCATCATATGTCTATCCAACTGATCTAGCCTCTCACCCTTCTCTTTTATCTCTAGGTCACGTAATTTTTGATTTACTGTTCTCTTCTGACCCTTTGCCTTTTGTTTGTTCTGAGCATTGCGCCTGCGCATTGCTTCTGCCCTCCATAGTCGTATAGCCTCAAACTGTGCGGGTCTGACCCGTCTTTTTACTAATTCTATTTCTACTTTGGATATGCGGTCCACATCAAAGGACCCAGTGTCTGGCCATTTATGCTCAATCAAATCTTTTGTATATTCAGACCACTCCCTTAAGAACAATGTTGAATTCAATCCATGTTTAATCAACATATCAAATGCAGGGGTTCCTTCAAGAGGGGCATAGTGTCTCTTGCCTATACCACTCTTGCTGGAAGCCGCTTGACCCATTTTGTTGGTATACCACAATTGCCTAAAAACACTCACCTTTCCCAAATGTGCATTAATAGGCTAACATTAACAGTACATCCTCCTGACATATATCGCCATACCAATATCAATACATCACCGTTTCATCATTATTATTCCATAGACGGACATACCACTGTCCTCTTCATAAACCCTAAATCGTTATTTCCTTATTCCATCATGCATCCATCCATACCACTTACCTTAAGGGTCCCGCCAGAGTGTTCCGGACCCGAAGGGCGACAGCCTGCTGTTCCACCGCCGACGGAGCCGGAAAAACAAGGATGACGCGTTGGTTGCAATCAAAGGTGCGGATTCAGTTGTTGGGGCCCCGTGATCAATTCCTTCTCCGGTTCCGCCGCGGCGTTCCTCACCCAGTGACGGACTGTCGCTCCTTCGCATCCCACTCCTGACACCAAAATTGTGGGTGCAATTTCTCGCCGTCACCATAACCAGTACAAGAGGGACCCTATAAAAACTCAAACAGAAAAGAGTTGAGTAAACATTGCTTTATTAACACACAAGCATTCGCGAATGGGCCACAAGTTCAACCGTCTCGCAAAGCAAGTCGTCAAAGTGCCGCGCCTTCCTCTACACATCATGCTCTTTTATACTTTCCTGTTTACATTGCCTTGCACATAGAACACGTCCACCCCAGGGCGGATCTCCAGTTGGAGTTTATCTGAAGTATCCAGTTGGAGTTTAACGAACAACCATTGCACATTTGCTATCGTGGTTTATCGTGGTTTCCTGTTATCCCGGTCTTCACATTCTTTCGTGCCCCTTTGTGCCCGTATCTCTGTGCTCAAGGCTATGCTTACTCATTCCTTCCCCCACCCGTAATCTGCAGATAGTTTTAGCAGGCTCAGCATGCTTCGACATACAGTGACCAAACACAATTCTTCTGTTAAAAACAAGTTCTTGCCAGGTCAGCAGGTCTTAAACGCCGCTGTATAAAGAGAATGCCTCTTCTTTTAACAAAAGGGTACATTCTTTTAACGCATATGGTGATTAGTACAAACTCCAAGTGTGAGCACAACATTACATATGCATGCCTACCTTCAAGGTGGCCAGGAGTAGGGGGTGGGAGCAAGAGAGGGAGTGGAAGAGGAGAGCGAGGACAGGATGTCCTGAGTTTTAGTGGTCAAGTGAAAAGCCAGAGCTGTACAGAGGTCCTGGGGGGAACAGGAGAAGTGAATGTATATAGCAGAACTGCCTACCCGTAATCTATCTAGCAGAACTACCAACCCAAGGACTAATATCACTTATGAACTTGAGCATTGCCCTGCAAATATGCACTATGCTATCAGTCCAGGAAATGCCCTTGCTTGCTAATAATACACATATGAAAATCCCTGAGCAGAATTAGATAGCACTTATTCTTTGCTAATCCCAACTATCTGGGAATGTCCCAGTAGAACTACATATTGGGGATTCCATTTAGCAGAACTGCCGATCGAGGACATCGCTAGAGCCTATACAGTAACAACATGAGAGTTGGGACAGATCTGCCAGTTACCACTCATCAGTCTTTGCCAAAATAACCTAACCCCACAAGCAGTGGCGGCTGGTGAATCTTTTAACTGGAGGGGCGTAAATATTTGTCGCAGATAGGCCAAAGCGACCAAGCATAGCAAGGGAGCACGCACCACTCAAGGGTGGTTTGGGGGTTTCTTCCCCTGAGAATTGTTTTTAAATAGTGGGTGAAAATTGTGCAATTTAGAGCACACTTTTTAAAAAGAAAATTGGGTAAAAAGCCAAACATTTTGCAATTGGGTTTTGTAGGGTAACTCATAAAAACAAAATCCAATAGATGCATGTCACCAACAGTGCACGGGAGCATTTTTCCAACACATTTTCATGATGCCTTTTCCCACAATATGTGCCAGTATAAAACATTTTCATGCTGGCTGTGCCCATACATTTCCATGCTGAGTGCACCATTATACCCTATTATTCCCATATAAGAGCATACATGTTTGCATTGTGCATAATGCCAGTTATGATGCTATAAGAAAATGCCAGTCTAGCTACATAATAACACTTATTTTTGTTTTGCCAAAGATGTCTAATACGAAATGTCATGCCACAGTAAACATAATACCACTGATCCTGCTTGCATTATCAATGATGCCCAATACACAATCATGCCTCAGAAAGAAATGGCTAGACTAGTTGCATAAAAAATGCCACTCTTGCTTCATAATGACATTTATAATGCTTGCTTTACCAAAGATGCCCAATACAAAATGTCATACCACAATAGAAAATGACTAGACTGGCTGCATTGGAATGCCAGTCTAGCTACATAATAAAACTAATGCTTGTTTTACCAAAGAGGCCTAGTACAAAATGTCATGCAACAGTAAGCATAATACCACCGATCCTGCTTGCATTATCAATGATGCCCAATACACAATCTTGCCTCAGTAAGAAATGGCTAGACTAGTTGCATAAAAAATGCCACTCTTGCTTCATAATGACGCTTATAATGCTTGCTTTACCAAAGATGCCCAATACAAAATGTCATACCACAATAAGAAATGACTAGACTGGCTGCATTGGAATGCCAGTCTAGCTACATAATAACACTAATGCTTGTTTTACCAAAGAGGCCTAGTACAAAATGTCATGCAACAGTAAGCATAATACCACTGATCCTGCTTGCATTATCAATGATGCCCAATACACAATGCCATTCCTCAGTAAGACAGGCTAGACTAGTTGCATAAAAAATGCCAGTGTTGCCTCATAATAACACTTATCATGCTTGCTTTACCAAAGATGCCCATAAGAAATGGCTCAACTGGCTGCATTGATATGCCTGTCTAGCTACATACTAACACGTATCATGCTTGCTTTATCAAAGATGCCCAATGCAACATTTTATGCCACAGAAAGAATAATATCACTGATAATGCTTGCATTATCAAAGTTGCCCAACATAAACAGTCATACCATAAACATAAACAGAAATGGCTAAACTGGCTGCATTAAAATGCAAATCTAGCTACATAATAATACTTTTCATGCTTTCTTTATCAACCATGCATAGTAAAAAATGCCATGCCTGCTCCATGGTGTGCCAGCGCCTTGCAGCCAGACATAATCACATTAATGATGACTGTGATTATGTGTGATTGCGAGGTGCTGGGACTCCCAGGGGGAAGAAGCGTCTCAGGGGCTAAGTCCCAGGGTATAGTCATGGCATTTTTTACTGCGCATGGTTGATAAAGAAAGCATGAAAAGTATTATTATGTAGCTAGATTTGCATTTTAATGCAGCCAGTCTAGCCATTCTTTTGGGAGCAGATGCCAAGGAAAAATTACCATGCTCGGCCCCTGAGGCCCTGAGTGCCTCACAGGCACACATTAATTGTGTGCATGTGAGATGCTGGGGGCCCAGTCATGGTATTTTTTACTGGGTATCTATGAGATTCCCATTAATACATGGCATTCCTTCCCTCATTGCCCTCCAGTGCCTCACATGCACAGCTAATACATTGTGTGTACATGCGAGGTGCTGGGGGGCTTAGGGTTCAGACTTGACATTGCATGTGAGGCTCTAGGAATCCCAGCGGACTGGGCTGGCATTCTTTACTGGGCATACCCAGTAAAAAATGCCATGCCTGGCGCCTGGGCCCGAGTGCCTCACACACACACGATGAATGTGATTGTGTGTATGTGAGGCGCTGGGGGGCACTGGGGTAAGGCATGTTTTTTTTTACTGTACATCTATCATAGATGCCCAGTAAACAAATGACACACCCGTCCCCTGGGGCCCGAACTCCTCACACACGCAGGCAGCGGGGATGGTATTTTTTACTAGACACGTTTTCAGCCTCTTAAAAGTCAGCAGACGACAGCCGTTCTCTGTCCCTTTGGGAATTAAGAGCTCTGCCGATATGCAGATACCAGGAACCACTGTGTCAACTGCATTGCCTCGGTTTAACCATTCTGCACCTTCTGTGAGGCTTCTGGAACGCTAACACTGCCAGTGCCTGTTACCCAGCAAAGGAATACTGTGCCTTTAAGGAGGACCCACGTGGGAAGGAGGACACGTGGGATGGAAGGGGAGGAGGAGAAAGAGGATTTGGAAGGAATCCAGGTTGTAAGGAAATAAAATAGAGTTTGGCTGCAAAGTGCAATGCCCCGTGTCTTCTTTCAGGGTAAGAGAGGTAACAACCGGCGACGAGGCCGTATTTGACCCACAGCCTGCCTCCCATAACGGTGACCAGACATAGACGCGTCCCGTGAGAGCCCTGATGTCCTCCTCATTGAATCAACCGCAGCGCCCATGGCAGTCCACCACATGGCGCAGATACTGTTGGAGTGGGGGTGATCCCACTGCACCCCTATGCATCTAGCAATCCCGCTAGTCGCGGACGCCCCACTTACTTGTGTGCATCCTCCATTGTGCCAGCAATCTCGTCCACATACATCCTCGGGTGATCCCGCCACTCCTGAACCTGCCTGGAGGCACAGACCCTTCCACATACATCGTCAGGCGATCCTGCCAGTTCCAACGTCGGTGATCCCGCCAAGACGACTGCCCACCTGCCTGCTCTTTTGGAAAGCTGTCCCGCTATTGAGACTGACAGGTATGGTGGGGCACCGGAATAACACCTGCAAAATAAAAATAAATTATAATAAAAGAAACGCAGCAAACGACAGTAAAGGGAACCAATACCACGGTACCAGCCAGAGAGACACTGCCATTGAACTCTAGCCCTGCATGACGACCAATGCAGGAACATACACTACGCAGGATCCACAGGGATACTCGGGTGGGCAAGGAAAGCAGGACAGGTAGTGGTGAGAGGAGATGACAGAGGTCAGTACCATCACACCCTCGACATAGCTCAACTGTGCTGAAGCTCCTTTAGAGCTGACCACGCCTACAATGGATCCAGCCGCACAAGATGCAGGGGCACACCAGGCCACCATGGCATCTACATCTAGAGTGACATTCCTCCGAAAGCCGCTCCCCTTCACTTTGATACCACAGAACGACAAAGGCCCTCGGTTGCTGGAATGGATGGAGGACTTTGTTAAGGCTGCAGGGGGAGATAAATCACCTGCACTATCCAACATTTCCACCAATTTAGCAGGAAAAGAGATTAAGGCCATCATAAAGACAATTCTCCCAGGGGAAAGAGACACATACGAGAATCTAACTGAGACATTGGACAAAAAAACTCATAATCCAACCGAACAGGGATTATGAAAGATATGTCTTCAACCAATGTACACAACAGACGCACGAGACCGCTGACAAATTCATAACACATCTATGCCAGAAACTGATACACTGCCAATTCCTACAATTTTCGGATGATGAGGCCATCAAGCTCTGAGTAATCAAAGGATGTATCTCCTCCAACTTCTGGAAACAACTGCTAAAAAAAATAACTTCCAATAGATTAAATTATAGAGATGGCAAGAATATAGAAGAGTGAGCTGGTAGCTGCATTACAGACACAAAGACCGGGAGAGTGCACGCAGTTTGCAAATAGACCATCCAACTGACAACCAAGCAGGACCCAAAGACTATGCTACCGATGAGGGCTAGCCTTCCCGTGTACAGGTGCATGCCAAGCGCTCATGCCAAGCGCTCACGCAACAACGCCCCAACTGCGATACATAGTTATTTTCACGCCGTCTGTCGAGAAGATAGGCCTTTCCCTACCCAAAGAACGAACCCCATGACTACTTGGAGACAAGGAAACAGAGCCTAGCCTCCCCATGAAACTATGTGAGGGCTGTAGAGGATGTTCCAGATGAAGGATACAACCCGATAGAGGACCAACTCTCCCAATACACACAGTACGGGGACAAGTACAACGACCCACCAAACCCACATCAGAGCCAAGTTGTGCATTCGGCAGACCAGTACCACAATTACCAGTTCAATTTTGACCAAGAATACCCGGATGAATATGTAAAGCTGATACAGGTCAGCCAGGAGGCAGAAGAAGCGCCAAGTGTGTTCATCAACATGGGGGACAACATTCACTGCTTTTTGATAGGTAGAGGAGCAACCGTAAATATCATGGGGGAACAAGAATATCTGCAAATGGCCACCAAACACACCCTTTCCAGGTCAATAGTGAGAAATTTCCAATGGGGTGCTGCCCAACCACTAGTCTAGCACCCAAATTCAATGCACATTGATGCACAACAATCGGTCAATGGTGGCCACCATCCACGTAATTCACAGCCCCACAAAATGGAGATTCTTCCTTAGTTATAAGACGGCAACCTTGACCTTAACCAAGGGTACCACCAACTGGAATTACACCCTGACTCTAGAGTTATCACAACCTTCTGAACACATTAAGGGCTATTCAGGTACAGGAGATTACATTTTGGAATCTCCTCCGCCATGGAAATATTTCAGGAGGCCATCCACCAAGTCATTCTTCCAATCAAGTCAGCACTAAATTACAGTGACGACATTCTAGTATATGAGCCATCTCAAGAAGAGCATGAATAAGCATTAATGAACACAAGTGCTGCACTACAGGAGGCAGGTTTGACCTTCAACATGGCTGAATGCAATATCAACAGAAGGAAGCTGGGATTCTTTTTGTAATTCTACATCTTCTCTGATGCAGGCATGACCCAGACCCTGAGAAAGTCAGCACCATTGAAAAACTGGTGGCCCCCGTGCAAGTGGTGGACGTACGCTCGTTCCTATGCATGGCTTGCTACTGCGCCAAATACCTGCCACACTATGCCTCGCAAACAGAAACACTGCAATGACTTTTGGAGAAAGACGCCATTCTTGAATGGAGGGAAGAATGCCAGGAGGCATTCAACAGCATCAAAAATGCATTAACGTAAGCAAAATGGTTGGCATATTTCGATCCCCGAATGGCACACCGAAATCATTGTCGATGCGAGCCCTATTGCCTTAGCGGATATTCTACCACAGATAAAGGACAAGGACACTCTCCCCGAACAGATCATCGCTTATGCCAGCAGAGCTCTCTCCCCCCAGGAACGGGCATATTTCGAGGATGTGAAGGATAGCCTCACTGCTGTCTGTGCATATGAACATGTCCACATCTTTTTAATCGGGAAAACATTCACGGTGGTCACAGACCATCAGGCAATGCTTTCACTTTTCGGCAACCCATCACCAAAATACCACCCAGGATTGACAGGTGGTGAATCCTCAACCAAACCACGATGACACCATCGGGGGGGACGAGGAGGGGAGAGGGGAGAAGCCGGCGGACTACTTTTCACATCATCCGGGAGGGGACCAATTGACTAGGAAAGGTGATCTCGAATACATCAACTATGTTACAGCCAATGTGCTACCAGCAGCGCTCATCCTAGAGGGTGTAGATGAGGAGCCGAGTACCTCTACTGGAAGTTCCACCCCTATTCTGCCTATATGTTGGCAACCAGAAATTGTGACATGTGCAATACCAGTGAGGATGCTGATACCGCGAAAAATCCTTGAAACAAGGTATCCATTGAGAAAACCCTATATGTATCTGCAGAGAAATGACGATCTATTGAAGGAAATTCTGGAATAAGTGTGAAAACGAATGAAAGAGAAGACTGGTGACATCACCTAAAGCAGAGGTGACGCACCCAGAAAAGATGCAAATAAAGTAAGACTATAGACCTTATAGAAGCTGATGACGAAGTAGTGAAGTAAACAACATTTCGAGAGCAAAATGAAGATTGCACGTGCGAAGAAGCACCGAAGAAAATGCAAAGTCATTTTATAATTGTACAGACACAGTAACGCAAGTAGACGTAGTAATCATAGGGCTGGCTACTTCATGAATAGATTGTGGCAATGTGCCAATGTATATATGTATAGCAATGTATAGAATCTGTATGTTCCACGACGCACTTTAACAAACTTGTACCCTGTGAAAGTAAGGGATAGAAGTGTGGCGCAGCAAAAAGAGGATAGCTGACGGCAAAGGAAGATTTGAGAAAGGCTTTCCTGGCCCAGTGTCAAGAGTCAGGGCCGCCGAGAGCCTTGCCATGTACTCAAGAAGATACAATAATGTGAAAAGCAAGCTGTGCTCCTGTCTGAGGTGGAATGAAAGTCACTTCATTTAAGAATATTAAAAACAATGAGGAGCTCAAAAACGTGGTCTCCAGTCAAATGGTCAGATGAAAATAGACTTTGTGGCGAGCTACACTGAGACCAGAAGATAAGGCCATGCTACACTCCCTTTTATTCTCAGGCACATTGAGCCTCTGCAAGGCCGAGTTCAAGGGAGCTAATTAAATGGCAGATCGCATGAGTGATGATGGATGGTGGGTTAATTGGGTGGGGAGGCATGACCAGGCCCATCCTTCCAGCACCTGCGGTACCAGCTTGCGTGCTAGTGAGTGGAATATTCCAGAAGGGTACGAGTGTGCCAACCAATTATAGAGGGCCACGTATTAAGGAGCCCTATAATTTGAGAAGCCAATAGTATGTCTTGTATTAGACTGACACGGAAGATGACTTGCACTTGGGATGGACTTAATCGTCCACCTGATCTTAGAGACCCAATCATGTCCCTGTATCCCATAGAAAGTATATGTAGATGTGACCAAGCACATCCCCTAGTAGCTTTTCTTAGTTTGCCACATCGTATGATGTCACGTATGACGTATATTTAGTATAAAAGCATTGTTTTTTATAAAATATTTTGAGATAATTCTGTGCGGCATCCGTTGATGTCCATTGTACTGCCTGTTTTAATGACTTGTTATTAAAACAGCTTTTGCCAGACTTCCTGAGTCGGTCTGATTATTGAAGTTTGAGTATGATCTGCAACCCCATCCATCTCAGATACTGTTACATCGTCTTAAAGGACCCGTTCTGCTGGTTCAAGAAGGTCGCCCAAGTGTCAGTGAAAGACCCATCCATTGCACTGGCCATTCAATTGACCAACATAAACAAATGGAAGGACTTCCACGGAGAAAGGGGAACAAACCCAGACACAAATTAAACAGAGATGGACCGCCTGCAAAGGTACACAGGGAACTAGTTGTAATGGACAACACAATCCCACTCAGGGGATGCCGACTTGTTGTACCACCCACACTGAGGAGGCCAGTCGTACACACAGCACATGAGGCCCACAGGGGTGCCAAGAACACAAAGAAACAACAACAACGACATGTGTGGTTCCTGTTCATGGACACGCTGGTAAAAGACATGGTACGTCAGTGCCTACCGTGCCAATGCTCTGCCCGAGCTGATCCCCCGCTGCTGATACAACATACCCAAATCTTGGAAAAGGCTGTGAGACAGAGTAGCAATTGATTTCTACGGACCAATGGACATTGGCAAATACCTCCTTGTTAATATAGATGATTTCATATAATCTAGAAAACATCAACACAGCATTTCCCCAAGTGGAACGATCATCGATAAAGTGCTCAGCGAATGGGGAATCCCAAACACCATTAAATCAGACAATGGGCCCCCATTTAACAGACATGACTTCACAACATTTGCCAGGGCCATGGGATTCGAACACCCAGGTGGCCCCAAGCAAATGGAATGGCCGAAAGATTTATGACCTCTATAAAAAGGACAATCCAGAGACCCTAAATTGAGGGCACCTCCCCTCACCATGAAGGGCAGCGAGGAAACCAAAACCATGACAGAATGCGAGGTGGAAAGAGAAGAGTTAACAGGTGAGCTCTGGAAACCTCCGGTCACAACCAAAAGGAGGACACAAGGACAACCCAGGACTCCAAGGTAGAGACATCCAGGGAGGACAGCGGCCAGCCCCAAAGAGTGATCAAGAAGACAGGCGACTAGTGGAAGAATGCTGGGACCGACCTAAGGACATTTGTGGGGGTGTGATGTTACCCAGCAAAGGGACACTGCACCTTTAAGCAGGACCCACGTGGGAGGGAGGACACGTGGAATGGAAGGGGAGCAGGAGAAGGGGGGTTTGGAAGGAATCCAGCGTGTTAAGAAATAAAGTAGAGTTTGGCTGCAAAGTACAGCGTCCTGTGTCTTCCTTCAGGTTTATGAGAGGAAACAATGTGAATTAGTTTTGAGCCTTCTTGTAGCATGAATTCAGGCTTCTTTTGATACCTTTTCTGCACTTCATGT
Organism: Ambystoma mexicanum; assembly: GCF_040938575.1. Lineage (NCBI taxonomy): Eukaryota > Metazoa > Chordata > Amphibia > Caudata > Ambystomatidae > Ambystoma > Ambystoma mexicanum. The sequence continues at coordinate 462,046,815 of NC_090929.1, forward strand.
TTAGTTTCGGCTTCTAATGGTGTCTTGGAGGCAGTTAGTGGCAAAATCTTGTATTAGTGGCTAGTTGGGATGATCTGTACCCAGCACAGGGTGTCAACTTTTGTCAGTGCATGTTGTTACTTACTTCCTGAAACACTATTCTGCACATCGATCTTAAAGGAATGGTTCGGTCAAAAATGTTTATTGCCCCTACGGGTCGGCCATGTGTTTTCAAGCCTAAGTCGCTCAATTTTAGAAAAATTTCCTATGGACCTTACCCGAGTTTTCGTCCATTAAACGCACGTGAAAACAGGCATCAGGGAGCTGCCATTTTGTGATAATCCTATCATTTCCCCCATCACCCTGGCTGACCTGCTTTTGCGGCACTAAATCATATCCCCCGCCCCTGAGCCTGACATTATCAAGACATTCATATTCCCCACCTCTCTCCGTGACGTTTCTGTGCTGCGTAGGCAAACGCACCCAGTCGTCTTCTACGTGACTTCACACAGAACCCGGAACCCAACACAGATCAGCTCACAACACAGCGCGCCACAATTCGGAATATGAAACTGTACTTTAAAATCAAACAGCAACACGGTAAATTTGGAAAAGTACATTTATTTGACATTAAATGTTTATAGAATATTCAGCAATTGCCATATGAACTCCGAAAGTCATTTATTTTCTTTTATCTCTATGCGCAAATCCGTGAAAGTTTATTGTGAGTCACACGCTGTTCCTTTATGGTACACAGGGTGTTGGTTTTCGTTCAAAGAAGCACTTTTGTCGCATGTTGAACCGCAAGGCTGTTCCATCAAGTAGGCACTAGGCCAGCGTAAAGGTTGATATGTTGCTTCTAGCCGCTAGTACCGCGTAAGGGCATAAGGGCCCTTGGCGATCGTCCCATAAGATCATCAGGATTGTGCAGGTGTTTACATTAAGCTGCAGCTGGCGGTCAAAAAAAACCATCTGCCGGTGTCTGAAACTGGTGGCAGTGGCAAAAGGGAAGGATATACCTGTTTTGAAAGCATAAAATTTATAATTAGTCTCGCCAGCCGATCTTTATTAATATTATTCATTCTATTTATTACGGCCGAGCTGAAACTATTTGCTTTCAAGGATAGTGCAAAGGAGTATGTTCGGCTCTAAAATCAATGCGAAAACTAACAAAATAAATCGAGGTTAGTACACAATGAGAAACAACTTTTAGTCTACATGCATGTGGAATGTGGACCTGCATGCCCATGTGCCCGCTACAAGGACGGTCCCACAAATGTTTTCAAAGCTCTTCATTCATTCATTTATTCATGCATCCGTTCATTAATTCGTCATTCCAGTATAAAAGTGTCTTAAGAGTTACTTACATTATATTTGCAATTTCCATTGTGTCTCTGCGTAATGCAGTCTGTAAATCCCACTGTGCTCTTGACAATGATTTTTCGTATACTGAACTAACATGAAACTCGGTCTGTCTAGTTTCAGAATTTTCTGCTTTATCGTCTCTTACGTTATTGCATCCCCCCAGCCCCCTTTCAAATGAAGTTCTTTCGGCATGGTCCCTGTCTCTCAAGGTAAAAAAACAATAGAACCTTATACTGCCAGTGCGAGTTGTGGGCCTCTTCAGGGTGCGAGCTGAAAATCAAAGCCGCTGACCTTCACTAGAAATGAGCATACATTCTTTCTTTGCAACATCCCATAGTAAAGCCATCTGTGAGAACTTGAAGTTTCGAATCCATCTATGTAGTGCGCCTCAATGTGCAAATGCAAACTGTCTTCTCTCCCATCTGCAACGGCTCGCTTGGCGCATTCTAAGGCCCACAATTTTGTCCTCATTGTCTGCGAGCTTTGAAGCCCCAAAGAACCATAACTATTGAGACTTTTAATTTTTTGGGGAAGGTCAGGGAAAGTATAAAGTACCCGAGGAGTTGAGTTGAAAGTGAGATTTATTGTTTGTTTGTTTTATTATTTGCAATACGCAAGCCTCCCCTCGGTTAACAGTGCCCAGCATTTAGAAGAGATTGCGAAAATTAGTTACATCAACAAAAATATATACATACACATATAGACAAGGTCAGCAATATGAGGTGAATAGAGAGAGAATTCAAAGATGACACCCAGGTTGTTCGGCACCCACGATGGTGAAGGTAGGGGTTAGGGTTAGAGTACTTTGAATGCACACTGTACAATAACATTTATTTACAAAAAGACAATCGTATTACAATTATTTAAACCGGGATTTGTACTTCACAACCAGCTCTCCTTTGGGTGGACATGGCACGGTGGCAATGTTGGGTGGCAATAGATCAGTGCTCTGCACAGAAACGTTCAAAATTCCATATCTGTGCTTCTCTAATACAGCAACAATAAGGCTTTTGACAAAGTCGAACTCCATTTCCTCATAGACTGGTTTGATCACCCATTGCTTACTTCTTTTTGAAAAGGCCTTAGTGTAGCGAGGCATCCTTACATTACCCTTAGTCCTAGATTGTTCACGGCCGAGATTCTCGTTATGGGCCAAGACCGCTAGTAGATTCCTATGTCTCATGCCCTGTATGCTGAAATGCAAGCGCTTTGGCCTGTACTTTAGGCACATATTGTGGAACACCTCCAAACCTCCTGTGTGACAGAATTCTGTCAGTCCCCTCAAATCTCTTGACAGAGTTTTATCGAAAACAATCTTCTCAATGGCTTTGTGTGTCGGTGAAGATGGATTCAACCTCTTCTTCTTCCGTGCCTCCACTGGGGACAAAGGGCCATGTTCACATTGGTGGAAATGTAGGTTTTCTGACCAGCGGTGCACGTTGGTACAGTGGTGCATCAGTGACCGCCATTTTTCAAGTAGCATTTCCACTGACCCTTCACAAGTTTTGGAGCTCCACCAAAGATGGTTGCTGATAGACTGGCACCACTCTGAAATACTTTCCAAAACATTTTTTTCCCTGCAGCCGAGATTTTCTTATTGATTGATTTAGCAAGATGCATTACGTCAAATTGATGTTTAATATGTGGGAACTGCTCTCTCATTGTCTTGGCAATTGAAACGTGTCTGTCCGTGGCTATGAGGTCGATGTGCATTCCCCTCGATTGCAGATATTCCACTGATTTTATAAATCCTAGTTTCTCCATGGCCACTGAGGATGTACATTGTGTTACCTGCACGACCACCGAACTCACAATTTTCTTACTATCCATGTTCTGAAAGTGGTAGGTGCAGTACCTGGCAGAAAATCCAGGGCTGTCGCACTGTCCATCGCCGGCTAGCCTGAATCATTTTCCTTCGAATGTACTTGCTAGAGACAATTGTTCAATTTTCCAAGCATCACTAATGGCCGGAAACAGGTAATCATATTGGTATTTGTAGTACTGCATTTTTTAAATGAAATGGAGTCGCACAAACTGAAAGAAAGACTTTAACTTTCTAAAACTGGAGCCACTAAAAAGTGATGCAGCTGTACACAGTAGATTGCCTGCTGGCAGTTTCCCCAGCATCGGTTGTGCAGACCATGAGAACGTATGATGTAATCTACAGGCGGCATGTATTGTGACGTGACTGCCTTGTTTTTGACGAGTCACATGAATCAATGGCTTCCCACATACTTTCCCTCTGACGGAATGCCCACATTTCAGCATACTTATAATATCCATCAAACAACTGTCGAACACTATGTATTTGTCCTCTTTCATTAGATGTCATCCTGTGTCTAAGTTGTTTCGGCCTGTGACGTTGAGGACATATCACCACATTTGAAAGAAATATCGCTGCTATCAAGTTCTGATGCGTCAGTGAATGCTGCTGCTGGTTCATTCTCTGTCATTTCAACATCTGCTACTTCAACATTGATGGGAGAACACAACAATGTTGACAGCTTTTTTGGTGGCAATTTGTTGGCGGGTGTAGATTGTGTGAATTGATCTGCAACTACTTCAGAGCTATCTTCAATACATCCAGTATCATGTTGTTGCGGTGGTGCGGTCGTACTGTAGCAATGGTCCCATACTACTTTGCCGGATTCTCCGGACACATTCATTTCATTTTCTGTACATTGGACATGAGCATCCCGAGTCTCAACATGCCGCGTCTGAATTAATAGTTCCTCCATAGCCTCCATAGTGTAAATGGTCATTTGCTTCACTGTCTGTGTATGTATAGTTCGTAGACCCACGAGTAACTAGAGGACAGATTGGAAAAGGGATGTTCAGTTTAAACACAAGATAAAGTATAGTACAATTGACTTGTAAAAAACATAAAATAGTCCCCAGCACAAAAACATTTCTAAAGTTATGAACTGTTTGTAACTAACCTTATTTTTGTTTCTTTTCTTTGCAACTTTTTTGACTCGACCTTCAACATCTGCACGCTGTTGCTCCGATATGTATCCGCATGTCTCCCCTTCCTCTTGCACTGCAACAACTATATTTTCTGTATCCGCATAGACAGCACGGAATGAGGCTCCATCGACTCCCTGAAACATAGTATTTTCAAAATATTGTTAGCATAAAACACACGTGAGGACGAACACACATGTACATCTCAATAGCCAAACACGATTTAAACATTGTGTGGAACAATCAAATGACAAGTATTTGAGCTCTGATGACCTAGTTCGATGGAGCTGTCCGTATCCATACCTCTGGCTCTGCATGGACTGCCACGAATGATTGCATTGAAGAGGAGGCATCAGCAACTCCCTGAAACACAGTACTTGTGTTAGTATGGTTTTCAATATTGGAAACATAACACACACTTGGGGTCGACGGCACAGGTACATATAAAGAGATAACCACAAATGTTGCATTGTCTAAAAGAATCAAGGAATATTTAAATATGATCAGATTTAATCGACTTATTTCTCCGATTTCTTTACATCTGCATCATCTAAATGGGATCTTGTGATTGTAGTGGAAGCTCCATCGTCTCCCTGAAACACAGTACTTGCGTTAATAGGGAAGAAAGTATAGCAAATGGAATCACGTTATATGATCACGCTCGATGGAGCTGTCAGTATCCATACCTCGTGCTGCTGAAGAATATCTAGGGCTGTTGTCAATGTGGTGCGCACTTCCGAAAGCTGTTGCGCCGATTCGTATCCGCATGGTCCCGCTTCCACCGGAATTACTTGAATGTCAGGCTCCGCATCAAGTGCGTGGGTTGACGATTCAACAACTGCCTGAAACATAGTATTGGCATTAGTAAGGATTACAATATTGAAAACACAACACACGCTTGGGGTCGACCGCACAGGTACATATCAACGGCTAACCACAAATGAAACATGGTCTAGAACAATCAAACGACAAGTGTTCCAGTCCTGATGATCACGGTCGATTGAGCGGTCAGTATCCATACCTCGTGCTGCTGAAGAACATCTAGGGCTGTTGTCAATGTGGTGGACGCTTCAGCATCTCCCTGAAAGACAGTACTTGCATTAGTATGCATAACACTAATTATAACTGAAAACAAACACCAGGGGACGACAACTAAGGTGTATATCAATTGGAAAGCACTAACCAAACAATTGGTAAAATAATCACACGATACATACAAACTATTACTTGATATGCATAAAACAAGTCTGTAGTGGAATAGCTAGGTATGATTACTTGATACGCGCTAGAGGGGGTTGATAACTGCGAGAATGTGACAGAAGTAGAATGTTCTTGCTTCAGATTCAAGGGATAGTCAAGAAGTTGTAAAGGTAAATTATTGTTTGATAATGAAATGCCAATATTTAAAATTGTCATGTAAGGAGAACGAATACTTGAGTAATGCGCAATATAGCACAGTTCCCTGTGCCCATATATAGATTTTGTTTGTGGGTTATGAAATCTAAAAATAATATATTGATAAATGTCATTATTCAAAAAGCTATACGCTCATATCAATGTCGAAAGTATTACAGATTGGAAACAACACCTAAAATATCAATGAATCGATTCGGCTACCTACACACTACCGCAAGGCCTAAAGCTAGAAACAGACACTTGACTCACCAGTGGCGGATTGTGGACGAATAGAGTGGGAATAGCGTTTGCGAGCAATTTTCGTGTCGATCGCCGTTTATTCTTCTTTGTTACCCAAGATGTGGTGTACATGTACGAGGGAAAGTGCCGGCTGCAGATGCGGTATCGATCACCCCTCTTGTCCTCAAAGACTTGTTGGACTCTACTTTCCAGCTCATCCAGTGGATATCCGCAATGTCTGACCCATTCTCTTATTCGATCAACAGTTTTTGGGAATACATGCATTGTAGTGCCTTCAGATTTAGCATGGGTCTTCGAAGGGCAACCGCTAATCGAACAGGCAGGCATTGTTGAAAATTCTGAAAAGTAAATATCAAGATTATTATAAAACCTTGATGAATAAAAATGTCATAAAAAAGTAAATGAACCATACCATGCTCAATGCAAGGTTTGTTTTGCTCGCCGGAACTATACCAGTTCATTATGTGCGGCTTAGTATTTGCATAAGTTACAGAAATGTTTTAAATTATGTGACTAAACTCTGAACATGTGACTCGTCCCTTGGATGTTCTGTCTTGCACAAAAAGGAAACATGCTTACATTATAGACTGGACCCCCGAAGGATGCAATTCGATGACAATTGACACAGATGAAAATAAATAGATCTATTGATAGCATAACAATTGAAACTCAAGTCAATAGCAATGAGACCAATGACCATAGCTCTATTGGGTACTGTAATAGCAAATAGATTGAAATGTAAAAATGACCAAAATATGACTAGGATACATGGCCTTACCTTGACCAACAAACAGTTGGATTCAGCAGGCCGGGCAGTATGTTGCTTGAGAACAGGTAGATGGCCACAGGTAGCACACTGACGAGTTTGCTTGAAGCGGTCACAGATAGCACGGCGACGAGCAGATTAGCATAGATCTCAGTGCTTCTCAGGTAGAAGGTTCAGGAGTTGACTTGCAAAGCACAAAGATGTTCTCATGAGACATATCAAGTGGTTTATAAAGTATTAGAAACGGGTGTGTTTGTGAATGAATGACGTGTGTATGTCGTGGTATTATGTTTATTGTAGGGGGGCGGGCTGCCTCGGGGAGGCCTGCCTGGAGACACGGGGTCTGAGGAGGCCATGTGAGCGATGGCCCCTGGGCGTGGGATACCTTTTGAAGTGTACATGCTGTTTGGCACCTTGGCCGTTTGCGCCCGTGACAGCCCCCCATGCCAGCGCTCATCCCCGGGTGCGAACCACCTTTGATAGAGGGGGTGGGATGTATGGGCCTGGGGCGTGCAGATAAGGCACAGGAAGACTACTGAATGGAGACACACTTATGTGGATTGCAGGGGGGCGGCCTGCCTCAGGGGAGGCCTGCCTGGAGACACGAGGTCTGAGGAGGCCACGTGAGCGATGGCCCCTGGGAGTGGGGTACCTTTTGAAGTGTACATGCTGTTTGGCACCTTGGCCGTTTGTGCCCGTGACAGCCCCCCATGCCAGCGCTCATCCCCGGGTGCGAACCGCCTTTGATAGAGGGGGTGGGATGGATGGGCTGGGCATGCAGATAAGGCACAGGAAGACTGCTGAATGGAGACACACTTATGTGGATTGCAGGGGGGTGGCCTGCCTCAGGGGAGGCCTGCCTGGAGACATGGGGTCTGAGGAGGCCATGTGAGCCATGGCCCCTGGGTGTGGGATACCTTTTGAAGTGTACATGCTGTTTGGCACCTTGGCCGTTTGTGCCCGTGACAGCCCCCCATGCCAGCGCTAATCCCCGGGTGCGAACCGCCTTTGATAGAGGGGGTGGGATGGATGGGCCTGGGGCATGCAGGCAAGTGTGTGGGAGCGAGGGGCCATCAGGCCCCTCTCATCCTTTACTTATCAGTAGAAACTCGTACCAAGTGCCTCCAGTAGTGGGTTCGCCCCTTGCCCTTATGTGATGTTAACTTTGGATGACATTCGCGTAGATGGGAACACTGAGCAGGACACGGGCCATCCATTTTTGTACCCTCTTTCTACTCCATCTTGGTGACCAGGCCTCACTGCGATAGTACAGCGTGCAGAGCACATGGCCCACACCCTCGTTCCCCCTCTGACTGGAAAACTCCAGAGGTATTTGCAACAGCTAATACCACATCACTCTTCCTCTGAGATCACGGTCCTGCATGTGAACCAGCCTGAACCAAGCACATAGCTCGTTCATCTCCACAAACGTGTCCTTGCCCACGCACCCTCGCCAGTGGAAACTTACTGCCATTCTGACCCTGTGTCCCTGCAAGGTATTCTCTTCATGTGCCAGACCACTGACCACGCCATGATGCCCACCTAGCAGATCCCCAACTAACATTAGACCCCTACTGCAGTATATCGCTGCCTATCAATAACAAATGCCACATACCGGAGATTCTTGTGAGCACAGACCCACACTTCAAACAGTGTATTATAGTGGTCAAGACCCTTGACCTAAAGCCTGTATAATCCAATGTTAATTGATAGTATAGATATATGTGTGACTTTTATCGAGACATAACCGACTGAAAGACTTTGAACAAGTGTTATTTAGTGCATGCATTATTGATAATATATTATGTTAGCTTAGATAGTGACCACCCCGCTTCACAGCGACCTGACCTTCACCCATTCCGAGCACAGATGTCTGACGTCCATCCGTGAATGGAGACACACTTGATTCATTTAAAAAATCGAAACAACCAATGTTAAAATATATGTTTTGTTTAATTTTTATCTTATCTTGATGACACAAAAATACAAGACTTTAAACATTGTACAGTTCAGGTTGCAGCACAGCGAGAGAAAATCCTCTGTGCTGACCGCTGTCACTCGGGAACGTTTCTCTTATGGCACGAACGGCACAGGCGGGTATCACTCTTCGAATGCGGTGTCCAAGCCTCCCGTGAAGCCACCATGTAAAGGAACGATAGGCCACCAGCCTGTACCACCTGTGAAAAGGAATGAAACAAACTGTTTTTAAATGACCAAGATAAGTTTAATAAACGTTTGTTGTCAATGACAAATCTTGTAACTAATGGCATTCTGCTCGGACAAATGCTATCTAGACACTGCACACTATTGAACGACTTTCATGCGTTACAATGATATGTATATGTAATTTTGGATATAGTAGAAGGCCATGAAATAGGAGTAGCATGACAAGCAGAGTATACTTACTCGTTAATCGGATTACAAGGACAAACAGTTGCGCGAAGTTCGTGCATAAGCACCATCATTATCCTCAACACGGACCGTGTGAGGCAGGCTGCCCTGAAGTCTGGCATCTCGGTGATGCATTGCGGTCGTGGCTCGCCTTCCGAAATGTAGGCCACGCATCCCGAGTTTTCACAGCAGCAGCAGTTCTCGTCCACGGTTGGCATTAGCTCGCACCGATTGCATATGCAACAGGTGGAAACACCGTCCATGCGACTAGGTCCAGGCTCTTCAGCTGTTGAATCGTCCTCCCAACTGCCGTCCGAAGACCCATCGTTTTCGTGTGTTTCCATTTGCAGTAGTTCGTCCTCGGTATACTTGGGCTCGTACATGTAGGGCATTATTGTAGCCATTGTGTGTTAAACAAACTAAAATAATTGATAGCGGTGGTACTGGTATCTGTTCACACGGGCTACAAGCAACGAAGGTAGCTGACCAGAGCACAGAAACGAGTCACAGAATACTCAATGGAATCGAAAATCTGCTGCTGTGTGTTGTGAAACGGTCTGTTTATACTTATTGAGGAAAGAGGCGTCCTGCCATTTCCATGGCGACACGTCAGTAGCTGAAGCGCAGCGAATGTTGACATGAGACGTCCTTTGGCATTGTGAAATGGGCGGTAAGCGTCTGCTGATGACAAGCTCAGGGGCGGGGGATATGATTTAGTGCTGCAAAAGCAGGTCAGCCAGGGCGATGGGGGAAATGATAGGATTATCACAAAATGGCAGCTCCCTGATGCCTGTTTTCGCGTGCGTTTCATGGCAATCAAAAGAGCATTGTTCTTCCCGGTATATAAATAAATAAATAAATACATGTCTGCAAAACTGGTATAAATGATGTATGTACCCTTGGACTCCTTTTGAGAGGCTAGTCAGTCAGGCGACACTTGATTCCTTAGACCTACTGTTTTTAGGTTAGGTTTAAATCCATATGTACTGTCGCGCCTTTTCTGAGTTAGGTGGAAAGAGAGTCTACGAACCACCTTACAAATAGTATTTTATCCACATACTCAGAATGCAAGAAATGCGCCAGACTTTATGATGTTGCGTTACTCAGGTTTTAATGTATGCCCTTACTGATGACACATGTTTTGGCTTCTGAAATCCTTCCTCAAATCAGAGACAGAGCCAACGCGAGGGACGCCGGAGGGCACAATAAACAGGGATTGGACCCTTATGACTAGGTTTTAAACCTAACAATGTTTGCGACGTTAACAAAGCTACTAAGCTATGCAAAAGCTATTAGCCCTGATTTGAGGAAGGCTTTCGGTAGCCGTAACACCTGTCATCAGTAAGGGCATAAATGAAAACCTGAGTAACGCAACATCACAAAGTCTGGCGCATTTCTTGCATTCTGAGTATGTGGATAAAATGGTATAAATGGTGGATTGAGGGTGATCTGGTTGCAATGGCCATTTGTGTCCTGTTTTTTTCTTGTCAAAAATTCATAGAAAGAAAAGCAAAAATACACTAGCTGTATCACCGTTGTGTCTGTGGCTTCATGACATTTTAAAAGAGTGGTGTGTTCACGTTCACGCTTACAAACATTCAGTGTACTGCATTACTGGTTACTTGCATTTTCAAAATTGATCTTTTAAGTATTATTAAATATAGCTGAAATGTATTCATAGTGTTGTACACACTAGTAAAGCTAATCAGCGAGCCTGCAGATCGTTCACATATAGGTTTGCTAAACAGCTGAGGTTTCTGGGAAAGTGTTCCTTTTAAGGGGTAGTATTCATAGTCCCATTTGGAACCTGTGCAGGATAGGGGAAAACCCTGAATTTCTCTTAGTTGTGCTATTACATTCCCAATGCATGCACAGATCTAGATGACTTTGTAAGACAGCCTCGTTGCTTTGCTTTCCTCTCTTCTGGTTTGTGACCCATGTCTATGCGCCTCCTTCTACCAAAATTGATCTGACCTTCTTTTAACTTGTTCCATTCAGATCAAAACTTGGTAGGCAACTCTAGGTTAAAATGGAAAAACACATTCTTTACTTTGAAACCATTTATTGGATTGTCACGAAATTTGGCACAGTACTGAACTTGACAGATCCGACTGAGGGTGCCAAATGTGACACTAATACATGCACTCAATCATATGGTATAAGATGTTTAAAAAATAATGCCCCTGTATTATAATGGAGATCCTTTCAGGGAAATTGAATGCTTAGAACCTGTTTTGTCAACATTGGCCACTTCGAATTTTGAGATTTTTGACACATAGACTTGCTTTACTCTATAGTTGTTTCTGCTGCAAAAATGTTGAAAATTGTAGTATCAGCGAAACACAATTGTTAAGGTGTAAAACAATGGAAATGTATCAATTGTTTTAGATGCACAGAACGCTCCTGATATGAAATATTACAAACAAGCAGAAGCATACGAATATGCAGAACTTTTATAATGCTTCAACCACAAGCATATGGATAAGACGAACATTCATAATGTTTAATATCATATATGAACTACAAAGGATACTCAAAAAGTGGACATTCTAAATATATAATGTTACAAATGTATATGTTCAATTGTTCAATATGTGGTGCATATATCCTGTGATGTCTAATGTGAGATCTAGAGAAAGAAAGAAAGAAAGAAAGAAAGAAAGAAAGAAAGAAAGAAAGAAAGAAAGAAAGAAAGAAAGAAAGAGAGAAAGAGAGAAAGAGAGGAATATAGATAGATCTGAAAACAGATAAGCCCAAAGATAGCTATGCCTGAAGGTAGCTAGGCCCAAGGAGAATCGGCCTCAAAGAGAGCTATTCCCAAAGATAGATAAGCACAAAGATACATGAGCCAAAATATAGATAGGCCGAAAGATAGCCCTATAGATATACAGACTCATCGATAGATAGGCTGAAAGATACATAAGCAATTAAGAACAAGCATACAAATATGAAAATACTTATATTGTGTAATATTACAAACCATAATGAGCACATAAATAAGCCAAAGACTTGTGATGTGTAATATTATGGATAAGCATAAGTATACAAACAAGCAGAATACTCATAATGTGTAATGTCATATGCAGACATACAATGGTGTCCTATCAAATGAATATGAAAAAAACGTTTTAAAAAAAATGGCAACAATGGAAAGGCGAGAAGGGACTACATGTAGTCCCTTCTTCCTTACCATGAGGACGTGTCCCAGATCGGGAGCGACACGCTGAGGACAGAAGTGTCACCAGCACATCCTCTCCCCAAAAGGAAAAAGAATGTAAGTGGGGAGATGAAGGGACTCTGTGGAGGGGGAGGGGAGAAGAGGGCAGCACTTACCTCATTCCTCAGCGGGGGAAGATGGTGGCCTCCAGCCGTGAGGAGGCTCAGAGTGGGAGGATCACCATGTGGTAATTCCCCTGTTCTAGGCCTTCTCATTCGCTTGGAGGGTAACATCCCCTTTTGCCCCCGCCAGGTACTAATGGCATTTACAGGCCAAAAATCATTATGAGGTGTCCCTTTAGACCCAGAAGTATTTTTGTAAGGAGTAAATATTTTGTTACCATGGCTTTCTGGATTGATAGGTAAACTGTTGAGAATACCTGACAAATTTGTGTTTAGACCACAAATACCTATGGATGATGAGGAAGGACAGATTATCCCAATATAATTGGAGGAAGTGATAATGAGAGAGGAAAGGGTGATTATTCATGGGACAGATGATGAAGGAAGAGCATGGAGAACAGTAATAGCCCTTGACGAAGTACACAGATTAACAGACTTGACAGATGAGGAGCTGTTTAGAGATAGAGAATTCAGATGATGAACTAGTATTTATTTTATAAGTTTCACTGATTGGATTAAAGTTGAGAATAGAGAAATACCACAGAGAATGGCATTGATAAAAAATGAAACTGCCATTTTTCCAGGAAGATTTAGAAAAGGTGCCAATCATCATATGGACCAGCAGTCCATATGATATGGGTCTATGGAGTGGAGCAGGAGCAGTTAAAATTAATCTCAAAGCACAAGCAATTTTGCCATGAGCAAAGCAAGACCTCATGTCCAGAGAAGCAGATGATGGTATATCAGAATCCCCACGTAACACGGCTGTGTACACAGTAAATAAATTAACAGAGGGGTCGTAGAGATGTGTTCAGGATCTACGTCTCCTCTGGTTCCGAAACCAGCTATGATATTATGCAACTTCCCAGCCAAAGCCACATATTTTACAGTAATAGATTTAAAGAATGCCTTCTTTTCAATTCCCCTTCATGAGGACTTACAGGATTTGACTTCATTTCTGTATAAAAACCAGCACTGGAAACATACAAAACTGCCTCAGGGGTATTGTGAGCCCCCCTCAATCTTTATTAGAGTCCTTCAGATGGACCTAAGTAAAGTACAACTTGAGAGCACAATAATTCAGTATGTAGACAACATACTAGTGTGCAGGGAGACAGAAGAAAAGTGCAGAAAAGATTCAGTTCAACTAATGACCATACTAGCAGAGAAAGGATAGAAAGTAGACAAAGAGAAATTACAATATTGCCAGGAAGAGGATCTGTACATAGGACAGCTAATCTCCCAAGAAGGGAGAAAGGTGACACCTAAGAGAGCAGAAGCAATCATAAAGACTCCAAACCCTGAAACCGTGAGGGAAATGCAACAATTTGCAGGCTTATGTAATTATTGCAGAGCCTGGGTTTTTGATTACAGTGCATATATTGGACCACATTTAAAAGTACTGAAGGAAGCACAGTTAGGCAAAAGTGAGAAAAAATGGACAAATGAGATGAATGAAGGATTTAAAGAATTATAAAGGGTGATTTGTACAGCCCCTGTGTTGGGGATCCCAGACTATAATCAGTCATTTTTCTTTATTCTCATACTGAAATGGAGAAATAATGACAGCAGTCATCATGCAGAAAAGATAACATTAGGACATGGGCATAAGCCATTAGCCTATTATAGTGGGATTTCAGACCCAGTAATGAAAAAGACATTATCCTTGCAAACAACCATTAGCTGCTGCTGCTTTCGCGATTGAAAATGCTGTATTACAATAGTGTAGAGGAGCAGCCAATTGTCTCTACAGGAAGTCCCGCTCCCCTACTACCTGTATGTTGGAAGCCTGAAATAGTGCCATGTTTGACACCAGCAGTTGTGACTATTCCACGTTAAGTCTTTGAGAAAATGTCTCCACTAAGAAAAGCCTATCAGATGTATCCCCGAAGAGATGACAATCTCTTGGGGTCGATCCCCGAAGGAATATGAAAAAGAGAGCAAGAGAAGCTGATGATGTCACAAGAAGCGAAGTGTGACGCCCTGTGAATACTGGCTGAAGAGAATGCATAGACCTTACAGAAACTGATGACGTAGTAAAGAATCGAGTAAACTTTCATGTGCAAAATGAAGATTGCATGTGTGATAAGTACAGTAGAAAATGCAAGCAATTTAATAATTGTACAGATGAAGCAACGCAAGTAGACTAAGTGATCATAGAAGCTGGCTATATGTAGTGAACAGACTGCAGATCAAGTCACATTATATAGAAGCTGGCCATCAGTGTCACAATTTTACTAAGTTCCCACCATGAATTGAAGGGCTGAAGACTGTGTCAAAGCAAAAAATTTGCTGGGAGCATGGAAGACGCGAGAAGAGCTGTCTAGTCTGGTATCAAGACTGAATGCAGCCAAGAACTGGTTAGCTAATCTCAAAGAACAGTGATCATGATAAGCTGAATTATCCCTCGTTTAGGTGCAAAGAAGGAACACCATGAGTGCCAAGTTTATTAATTCAAGACAATGAAATGCTATAAATTGGGGTGAATTGCGGTCCCCTGTCATGTTAGTCAAGGATGGGAATAGAGTTGGGCACGCAATCCAGAACTTTGAGAAGCGTGTGCTCACATTCCCATATATTCCCACAGATGAGAATACATTGCAAGGCCAAGTTCAAAGACAGTCTGCATGGCAGAAGGCAGGGGTGATGAGAGATGATGGGCTAATTGGGCGGGGAGGTACAGTTCAGTCTACACCCTGACACCTGAGTCTGAGCTCACATGCTGCTAAGTGAACTGAATGTTCCAGAAGGGTACAAGCATGCCAACCAATTGTAGAGGGCCATATAATGACAGGCCTTATAGTTTGAGGGCCAATGGAGTACCGTGTTTCTAATAACTAATGAAGGACACTTGCACTAGGGGTGGGCATGAGTTGTCCACCTGACTGTAGAGACCCCATCACAATCCCAGTCCCTATAGAAAGTATAGTTAGATGTTCTCCCTGAGCCAACCACAATCTCCAGTAGGTTTTTCTTATTTACCATGTAGCATGACGTCACGTATGATGAGTTTTTGCTATATAAGTACTGTTTTTTATGAAATGCTTTGAGAGAACGATGCGCGACATCAGTTGTTGTCCGTTGTAACACCCTGTTTTAGACAATTGATTATTTAAACAGTAAATGAACTTTTCCATCTTCCTGAGGTGGTCTGGTTATTTTAGTACAGAGCTATTCTATTTCCCATCCACCTGCATGACATGCTACCTAAATTAAGGCCGTATGGTCACATGGTAGCAGTGGTAGGATGGTTCAGACCCATTGACCTGTTAGCTGTAGATTTTCAGCCGATCAGACATCCTCTGCCATCTAGCTGGAAGATCGCAGGGTTTCCTGTGGAGAGCGGCCGAATAGAAATCTTGCAAGAAAACCAAGACGGTGGGCAGGGTCCCTCTTTGACGAAATCCCTACCTGGTTTCCACAGGCGCATTGTGGATGGAATGTGTAAGTGGTCGGTTGGAGTAGGAGACGATACGGAGGGCCTTGAGTTAAACGACCGAATGGTGAGTAGATTGAGGGGAATGGCAAATTAAGGGAACGGGATTGTGGTAATTTAAAAGTAACTGGAAATATTGTGTGGAGATAGAGATAAGAAGCGCCCAGAAGCCTGACCCAAGAGGGTCTAAAAGAAATGATCTCACACTCTAGTCGGAGTCCCTAGGCTACGTGTAAACAGGTTTACATAAGCAGATGATTTAAATCCTGTGACAGGATATTGATTAGCGGCGAGGAGAAAACAGATGATCACAGAGTATTTGTTAGTAAATGTGTGAAGTCTACTAGTCTGTCTGTATTTGTGTTGAGTTAAGGTGTTGAAAAGTGATATATGTTGTAAAGGAATTGAAATTAAGTTAAGGAGCTAAAGGGACTATCTAGGGAAGTGGTTGGTACCAATCCAGAGATATACAGAGATAATTGAAAAAAATAGAGGCTTGAGCTGTGATTGTTGGAGCACGCTCATATTTGTTGTTTTAAGAATATTGAAAAGTGGCAAAAGTATTGTATAAAATCTGGTAAGTATTGACAGTCAAATGAGACTCGTCATAATGGGAGACACTCCTCTGATGCATTTATATAAGACATTGCCCAAGCACCTGCCCAAGCTCAAACATTATAGTGCGGAATGGGTGAAAGGCACATCAGATGAGATGTTCATACCGTGGCCACAAGGGGGATAATTGTCCAAAGCTGTGTTGCAACAAATGACCACATACCTGCATGCTGCGTACAAGGGGACAACATTAGAGAAAAGGTTAGCTATTTTAGAGCTTTGGAAAATGTACCAGGAAGTAAAGATAGATCCAACACCTGAGGAGGAAGGTGTTGAGCCCTCAGCTCCCCTTGCCTTGCCTGAAGTAAAAGATGCTAGTGCAGAAGAAGTAGGGTTGTATCCATGAAAGGAACTGAAAGCAGCGACAGGGTATAGTAATCCGATATGCAAACTGCCTGCTTATAGCAGTGACGATAGTCCACAGGAGAGTAAGAGGAACAAAGAGATCTTTAAGATCATACAAATTAAAGAAGAAAAGAGTGAGTGGACGAACCTATTGACAGAAATAGAAAGAGAGATTAAGAGATGGAAAGGGGAAAAGGACAAAGCTGATGAGATAACACTTGTGCAGAACAAATGGATGGGAGGACAGATATTACTTAAATTAGATGGGAAAAGCATTGAGGAAGTAAGGCAAAGGGAAGATAAGGACGATCAAGATAGAAAAGACAGCGAAGGAGAGAAAAGATTGGAGGAAGATGAGCAAAAAAGAAAGAAAAAGGAACAACAAAAACAGATGTAGCAGGAGGAGCAAGAGCAAAACAAGAGTGGGCAGAGGAGCAAAGAAAGTATGACAATAGGCCGAGAGTAATAGAAGATATGGATAGAAGAGAGAGGAAGAGGAAGCACAGAAATTAAGGGACAAAAGGATACCCAGATGAAGAGAAGAAGAGGAAAGGAGAGGAGAAGTAAGGAGAGAAGAGAGAAGACAAGAAGAGGAAAGAATTAGAAGGGAGACGAGAAAACTAAGAGAATTAGATGAAGAGTTAGAACGAAGAAGGAGACAGCAGGACTTTGAAATTAGCCCTAATCATAAGGAACCAGTAGAGCCAAGCCCAGCAATAGGATGGGACAGAATAGAAGAGTTTCCTCCGTTAAAGGGAGCAACATCAGAAGCATCTAGAGTACCGTTAGAAGAAGATACATTTGATATAGGAAGTATCGGAGACAGGATCGATAAGGCCTGTCAAGAATTAAAGGAAGGTAGCAAATCTGGAACCCGAGGGAAGGGAGATCAGTCCCTAGTATTCCTATCATGAAGCGAAGAAGAAAATCAATTCAGCCTCGAGCACGCAGCCTTATCCTTAAGATGACTGGACCTAGATAAGGGTGAAGGGGATGAGAGTCACACTAGTTGGGGATTAGGCATGTATATTTATTTATTTATTCATTTATTTATTTAGACATTTATATAGCACACAAAGCCCAAAGGCATCTAGGTGCTTTTTGCTTACGAAATCGGTTACAGAGGTTCCTTGGTTGTTTGTCGCAAAAGAGTTTACAGTTATTGCATGTCTGTACAGTTACATGGTTATGTAACACAGGTAGTAGTAGAGGTTACAAAGTACTTTTGCATTGGTAAACAGGACACCTACAGCAAAATAGTTATGAAGAAAAGAAGACATGGGGCAGTTGCATGGGTTGTAGTTAATACATTTGCATGGGTTGTAGTTAAAAGAGAATTCAGGGAGGAAAGTGTAAGTAATGGCTAATGGGTGTCTGAGCTACAGGGAGCCTTAAATTAGTTACTATCTTGGCCAAACAGCCAGGTTTGGAGGCCTTTGCGGAAGGACCATAGAGTGGTCAGTACTTAAGGCCACAGGCAATGAGTTCCATAGTTTAGCGGCAATTCCGGGGAAGCTTGAACCGCCTGCTTCCTGTTGTCTGCACCTAGTAATGGCGACTTGGCCCTCATAGGATAAACCGATAGTTCTGATGGACTGTGTTTTCGAGATTTGGCTTACCAGGTAATCTGGGGCGCTATTGTTTAGGCATTTGTGAGTCAGTGAGAGAGTTTTGAATTTGATCCGATCTTAGACTAGGAGCCAATGGATGTTACGTCTGGCAGTGGAGATGTGTACGTGTTTAGGGATGTTGAGAACAGCTCTGATGGCATTGTTTTGCACTATTTGTAATTTATTGATGTTTCTGGTGTTGGTGCCTGCAAAGAGGGAGCTGCAATATTCGATCCTTGATGGGATAAGTACTCTGGCCAAGATAGTGCAGTTGTCTTTGATGAAGAGAGGTCTAGTGGCTCTGATTAGTTTGGACGTGTAAGCTGTTGATGAGACTATGGCGTTGACTTGTCTGTTTAGGGTGAGTGAAGAGTCAATGTAAATACCTAGAGTTTTAACCTCTTTAACTACCATAAAGAGGCTGCCGTCAATGTTAAAGGATTTGTATTGTTGGGGTAGTTTATTCAGTTTGGATTGGCTACCGATGATGAGTAGCTCCATTTTATCATCATTGAGACAGAGCTCATGTTGCACCATTCAAACATGTATAGGGAGGTAGTTTTTGTTTAGTAGGGTCGAGTCTGTATTGTACGTTCCAGTTATAGGTAAGAGTAATTGGGTGTCATCTGTGTAGTTAGTATACGTGACACCCAATTTGTCTAGGAGTTCAAAAAGAGGCTTAATGAACACATTGTACAGAGTGGGTGAGACACAAGAGCCTTGGGGTACTCCGCAGGAGACAAGGGATGGTGCAGCTTCCGCCGAAGGTTAGAAAACTCTCATTGTGCGGTTAGAGAGGAAAGATTCAATCCATCGTATGGCCTTGGTCGAGAAGTGGGCTTCAAGGGCGAGGTGTTGACAAAGTATGTTATGTTTAACTTGAACAAACACTTCCAACAGATCAAGTAAGAGGAGGATCGCTAAGTCCCCTTTGTCTTTTATTTGGTCAATTTGTATTTTAACATCTAGAAGTACTGTTCCAGTTCCGTGGTCGAGGCGGAAGCCTGACTGTCGAAGGCCTAAAAGATTGGTACTCTTTGGGGTGTTACATTAGCTTGTTCCCAAGCACCCACAGATAACTGAAAAGGATGACAAATGACTCCCTTTACAGTGTTCAGAAACTCCACATCTTGTGGTTTATTATGAGATATTCTGGTGCCCTTTGTGATTACACGTGTTTCGATGACTAAATCATCTTTTTCAAATCAGGGCTATTAGTATTACATAGAAATTTTTAATTTTATAATTTACACATGTTAAGCACATACCATGATATTCCCATATTAACATCATATGAGAGTCATTGATTTATCAAGTAAGAACATTCACAGTTTTGAAATCAAAAATACACAAATTAAGTAAGATAAAATAAAATTAAAGAATGGCCATTTTAGGGAGGGGTGAAGGATAGGAGTGTTAAGGATTGAAGAAAAACAATTAGATGAGAAAAAAGAGAAAATGGTAAATTAAACCACAAAATACCATAAGGTTAAATTTCACTAATACTTTTCAATGGTGAATGGACAGGTATTTATGTAATAGTCCATGTGCTTCTTGATTTATATTTTTTATTTTTTTCGTTATTATTCTTGATTTACTTTTAATTATTATGGTATCAGGTACTGCACACACAGCCTTACCTAGTTGCACAGTTTCTCACTAGTATTCTTAATGTCTTGTGAATAATTTCATGGGTTAAATCCCAGATCCATCTACAAGAAACAAAAGGAATTGTTGTTGGGAAGAATGTTCGTCCTGTTGAATATCTTTTAGGTTTGTATGATAATCGTATCCCATCTGGTATTGATATGTACATCACCCATGTGTTTACATTAACCGGATTTGTGCTGGCTCACGTTTCTTAATTCTCATAGTTCCCATAAAGAAAGAGTAGAGTGCAGAGTTTTTAGGCTTGGCGTGAACCAAGAGTTAGCATGTACCATGGGTTTCACTTTACGGATGTCCAAAGGAGCACCTTTGTTAATGGCGGCTAGGACAGTTTGGTTATAGATTGTGACCATGCTAGAGGGGTCGGAGTTAGTGAGCGGATGGCTAGGTATTGGTAGTAGCAATTGGAGCATGTTGTCTGGAGTGATGTTCCTCTGGTTTCTTGATGGCGCATTGGGTCTGTCTCTCAGGCTTGGTTAAAGTGGCAATGGAGAAAAGGATGGCGTTGTGGTCCGACCATGAGTAGGGTTGTTGGCTAGTGTATTCGTAACGCAGTTGAAATCAGCTAACCAGTCTAGTGTTCAACCTTTGTCATGCATTGGGAGGGAGACACGATGCGTGAAGCCTTGGGATGCGATTGTATGGCTTGAAGGCTTGCTTTGGTGTCTGCTGGGTCCTTCAGGCATAGGTTGAAATCTCCTAGAATGACAATTTTAGACAAGGGTTTTGTATTGGTTGCCAGGAGTGTGGTAATGTCACCTTCAAATGATGATATAAGGCCTGGTGGTCTGTAGACCAGGTGGAGGGTGAGGGTGCAGGTGGTAGAGAGTGAGATTTTGAGTGTGATCACTTCTCCCGATGAGAATGGGTGGTTGGTTGATTCTCTTAGATTTATATTATTTTTGGCGATGAACGCCACTCCACCTCCTTTGGAAGTTGTTCTGTCTTTCCTGAAGACCGTGTACCTGTCTGGGATAGCCATAGAGAGAGCAGGGCCTGCTGCAGATGCGGAAAGAGAATCCTTCCTTCGGGAAGAGGGAGGGAGCGCGTGTAACCCAGAGGGAAGCCTGCAGATGGACAAGGAAGTAAAATGGTCCAATCTAGAGCAACCTAAGGATTGCATAGCATATCCAGAGTGTCCCAGAGGACGATCATGTAGTGAGAAGGGAGAATCACTGCCATATGTGAGCAGGTTAAGATCGCTACCAGCAAGTAGAAGGATAAGGACGATTGTCCCTGCCATGAATAGGCAGACTATGGGTGCCGACTGAGGGTTAGGGTTTACGAAGTTTCCCTTATTGGAAAAAGGGGGAACGAGACCAAAGTATATTCCATGCCACAGATGGATAAGGATAATTTAAGGTGCAAGCTCCCGAGTTTGACATCGGGTGCTGGGAAATGCATATATGAGTTAGAAAAAATGACAGGAGGAAACACGCTGACCATAGGGGACATTAAGGGTCTCTTGTCAGCTATTCTTGGGGAAAGAGCTGATGACATATGGAGGAGAGCAGGCTATTCAAGTGCGACAGCACAAAACACAGCGCACAACGGAGTGCCATTCAATAATTGTAGAGCAGATGTTTGGAGAGCTCTCAGGGTGCAGTATCCCGACACCTCAGATATGGGTGCAATTATGACACGTAAGATGAAGGAAGATGAAGACCCTCTTGCTTACATTCAGGATATTCAAGAGCGTTTGAAACTTGAACCGCAGGAACCGTGACGAAAAACAGTGGCAGTATTTTACCACATTTTATGTCAGGGATTGCCCGAGCCAGTACAGAGGCAACTGAATAAACAAGTGGGAATGGAAGCGAAGCCATGGGCTGAAATACAGTTAACGATAGTACATCACTGTCGGCTGTTGCAGTAGAAAATCAAGAAGAAAGATGAGGCTAGGAAAATAGAGGAAGCCAAATTAGTTCAGAAGAAGCTGTTGAAAATTGCCATGGAAGGGGCGGTATTGACCAGCAAAGAAGGACTGGGAATGCAGCAAGCAATTGGTGCATCACAGGTGAATAATCAGCACCAGATGGACAAGGGGGGAATGGGTTCATGCCACAAAGCAAAGGTACGTTATATAGAGGAAGGGGTGGATTCCAAAACAATCAAGGTGGGTTTCAAAATGCAAAAAATGAGAATCAGAATGCGCAAGGAGGACTCAACAAAGGAGGACTAATCAGGCGGCCTCCCCCTGTATGTTGGACTTGTGGGATGACAGGACTAATTGCACACGCATGTGGGAGCCAAGGGAATGTATATAATGGCCAATTCTCAAGGGCGGGGGCAGCTATCCTCCACCATATAGCACACAAACTAGGGAAGGGTTTTTTCAAGAACAGACAGTGTATCAGACACAAGCGCCGCAAATGCAACAGACACAGCAACCAGAGCAAACTGCAAATGAATCCACCTCAAGGGCAGTCGCAACACATCCCCATGCAGACACAGCAGTATGCAAATACGGGACAATTACTGACACCTAGAATAGGAGGTGCCACTGTGGTAGGAGGGAATCCTTTCACAAGTACGGGAGTATGCATGTACCCACAATAGGACAACTCACAGGGTGACTCGATGTGTTCAGTACTATCAGTGACTCCAGACCCCCAAGAGGAACCAAGGGTTGATGTGACTAAAAGAGGCAAATCTTTTTCTTTTCCAGTAGACACTGGGGCTATCATTCATGTATACGAGAGGGAAAATATTAAATGTCGGGAATTTCCATGAATGCTCAAGGGTTCTCTGGAGATACGAGTCGAGTTCCTTTTACTGACGAATTACAATTCTCTATAGGAGAATGTGACATGTCTGTTCCATTGTTGTATTTGTGACAGACACCAGTTACCATTTTGGGAAGAGACTTGAAGGCAAAACATAACATGACGATTTTGTTCACTGATGAAGGAATAGTGTGTTCCAGTCCTGGAATACACTACTTAAATGTGGGTAAATTTAAACTGGCATTCATAAGCCAAATGGCTCTACAGGGCGTTCCAGTAGAGACAGAGGTTTTTCTTTATGGAGTAAGCATTTTACGAACATGGCAACCTGGGTTAGTGGGGATGACTGTGAGGATACCTGACAAATTCTTGTTCAGGCCACAGATACCTATGGAAAAAGAGGGGGACAGACTATCTCTCTAGAGTTAGAAGCATCCATAGTACGAAGGGAAATGGCAATGCTCGAAGGAACGGATGATGAGGGTAGACCATGGAGAACAGTAATAGCTCTTGAAGAAGGGTACAGGTTGGCTGAAATTACTGATGATGATATGTTTAGATAAGACCCAACAGACAATGAAGTAGTGATCTTTATGAGCATTACATACTGAATTAGAAAAGAGAAAAGGGAAATCCAACAACAAATGGCAATAAGGCGGTAGCGTCCAGCATTTTTTGAAGAGGACTTGGAGAAAGTTCCCAGCGTCATATGGACTGCAGGCCCTTATGACGTAGGATTATTAAAGGGAATAGGGGATGTTAAAATAAAGTTGAAGCCAGGAGCAATTTTACATGGAGCAAGACAGTACCCTATGTCTCGAGAGGCTTATGAGGGTATATTTCAGACCATTTCAGCACTGATGAAACAAGGTATTCTGGTTCCATCAGAATCATAGTGCAATACTGCAGTGTATTCAATCAAGAAATAAAAGTGAGGGTCATAGAGATTCATACAAGACATGAGACTGACTAACCAGATCATAGAAGCAGAGTTACGTCTACTTCCTAACCTGGTGATGATACTATCCAGTATCCCGGTCGAAAGCACGATATTTCACGTTGATCGCTTTGAAAAATGCATTTTTCTCAATCCCGTTGCATAAGGACTCACAAGACTTGACTTCATTTACATTTAACCAAACTCATCTAAAACACACTTGTTTGCCCCAGGCGTACTGTGCGTCTCCATCAATCTTTAACAGGGTCCTCCAGATGGACCTAGGCAATGTCAATTTGAAAAGTGCGGTGATAGAAAACGTAGATGACATTTTAATTTGTAGCACTAAAGAAGATGAATGCAGGCAGATGTCTATCTTTGCAGACAAAGGATACAAGGTAGACAAGGAAAAGCTACAATATTGTCAAGAAGAGGTGTTGTACATAGGACAGTTGATTTCACATGAGGGGAAAAAGGTACCACCTGAAAGAGCTGAGGCAATTATGAAAACTGCAAAACCACATATGCAACAATTTCTGGGACCATGCAATTATGTTAGAGCCTGGGTGTTTGACTACAGTTCGTACACAAGACCCCTTTTGCAGGATTTAAAGAAAGCACAAGTGAATAAGAGTAAAATAGCATGGACTGAGGAGATGGAGTAAGGATTTGAGGAATTGAAGAAAGTGATTTGTACAGCCCCTTGTTTTAAGAATTCCCAATTATGCTGAGGAATTCATTTTATTTTCATACACAAATGGGACAGTCATGACAGCAGTGCTTACACAGAGGACTACATTGGGGTACAAGCCTCTAGCGTATTACAGTGGGATTGTAGACCCAGTTATGTTAGGACACTTTCCTTGCGAACATTCATTGGCAGCTGCAGTGTTCGCAATTGAGAAGTCTACAAGTATTGTTATGGGCTGCTCTATGACCCTTTTCATGGAGCATGCTCTATTTGCCATTTTAGAGAAACTCACAGGTAAATTGACATATCAGAGAGACTCAGTTTATGAAGTAATGACTTTGAACCCAACAATCAAAATTGTCAGATATAAAATAGTGAATCCTGCCACATTTTTGTATCTGAGCCAGTAACAGAAGGCGATCATGTGCATGATTGTGCAAATGATGTTGAATGTCATGATGATATACCTTGCATGAAAGAAAATGCTTTGCCAGGAGGGGAAATTCTTTTTATTGATGGTTCTTCGAAAATTGATCAGACTAGTGGAGAAAGGCATTGTGGCGTAGCTGTAGTGAGGCATAGAACAAATGGCGAGTTTGAAATTGTAGCAAGTGCTAGTCTACCTTCACAATTTTCAGTGCAAGCGGCAGAATTGGTAGCACTCATTGGGCCTCATTACGACCCAGGCGGTAAGTTACCGCCTGGGCCGTGACTTTACCACCATGGCGTAAACTACGTTTACGCCATGGTGGTTGGCGGACTTACCGCCCCATTCCGAGGTCGGCGGGGCGGTAAGTCCCCAATCCCCATTTACCCTTCCCCATTCCCATTTTTGCCCCATAGGGCATAATGGGAGTGGGGAAGGCGTTAATTACGCCACCGTAAATTACGGTGGCGTAATTAACTCCATGGTCCCTTAGCGCCATGGATTTTAACACCTGCTAAAAGCAGGTGTTAAAAGCGCCATGGCGCTAAGGGACCTCGTAGTTGGCGGTAAGGGGTCGGCGCAGCTAACGCTGGCGTTAACCCCTTACCGCCAGGGTCGTAATGAGGCCCATTGTCTTGCTCGAGAATCATGAAGGGCAGGAAGGGACGGTGAACAGTGACTTCACCTATGTGACTCCAGTGCAGCACGGATCCTTATTGGCCAGGCTTATTAAGGTACTACAACTCCCAGTAGCTATAGCGTTTCATTAAATGTGCCACTCACACTAAGCAAACAGATTGTATTTCTTGCGGGAATAAAGCTGCAGACGCCGAAGCCAAAAGGGTTGCGTATTTACCAGATATCTCAGGTTTTGATAATCCAAATGTCAAAGAGAAAGTAGTTACGATTATTGTTATACAAGAAGTGTTTAATCATTTGCCAAAAACCCAATTAATGGAGAACCAAGGCAATGCACCACAGGAAGAGCAGGAGTTAATGAAACAAAGAGGGTGTTCTTTATCCCCCACAGAAGCATTATGACGAGAGGATCGCACTGGATAGCCGGTGATGCCTGTAGCATTATTAAAGGTAGCGCTTAAACAGCTGCACTACCTGTGCATGAAACCAGGGAAAGTCTTGCTGCAACGATTGTGGAAGACTGGTTTGTTCCAACTTCGTAAGAACATGTTGCATTCTTTGTGGTGAATTGCATGGTGTGTCAAAGGTTTACACTGAGAACGAATAGAGGAGTAATACCTCGACCGAATGGTCCTTTTCAGCATTCACGTATTAATTATGTTGACATGCTGCAGGTGTGTAATAGATATAGGTATCTGATAGTGGTGGTTTGTCCCTTCTCTAGGTGGATCCAGGCAGGTCTATGTACATACCCTGATGCAACTTGCTCAGCAAAGTTTTTAGTATGTGAAGTCTTTCCAAGATGGGCTGTGTGTGAAGTGCTGAGATCCAATAATCGCCCACATTTTGTTAATGAAGTGTTTAAACAGATAGGGCCTTTATTGAACCTTAAGCATACGTTTTCTTCTGCTTATCACCCACAAGCAGGATATGTTGGAGACTCAACGGCCTCCTTAAAGAACGGATTGCCAAAATCAAGCTAACTTTGAAGAAGGGATGGCTTTATTGCCTGCCCTTAGCTTTATATTCCCTGTGCAATGAGCCTGGTTCAGACCACCACCTCACCCCCCATGAACTAGTGACTGGGAGGTGCAGGAAAACTCCTCTTACCCCTCCATCGAGGAGTAGAAGTGATGCCCAGAGTACAGCGAAACCTTTAGGTGATGAGCTGCATAAATATTTGACATGTATGACTTCTAGCATCTCTCTCATTTCAGATCAACTCAAGTTCCAGAGGGGTCGGTCTCAGAACACAGATGAAAACCATCCAGCAACCGAATCAAGTGAACTTTTATTGGCACCAAAATTGTTTGTTGGTGACACTGTTCTGATTAATATTTCCCCCAAAAGTGGCACAAGTCACTTTTCATTGGCACCTTTATCATTGAAAATATAACCCCCTCAGCAGTAGAGGTCCAAGGCAGGTGAGGTTGGCTTCACTTGAACGACGTGAAATTGTGCACCAGCAAGACCGCCCCTCCAACTCCCCCTCCTACTGTTACTGATCCGAAAGCAAGACAAGAAGAAGAATTTCAATGTGTGCAGACTCAATCGATGATGAAGAAGAAGGACGATAAATCAACAAGCAGAATAATGCAGATTTTGCATTTGGACTAAGGTTCAGTTGGACACTCCTTATACATATAGCAGGAGTGCAAAACCTTGCTGTGAGCGTTAGGAATCTTTTAAAAAATGAACTTTAGAGATTTGTTGATGCATCAAAGTTATGCCTAAACGACAGTTCCTCATTAAAAACTGGAAAAGAGCACAATCCAGACTCATTTCTTGGTGCATATTTGTTCTAAGTATTTGAATTCCATGGTGCTGACCGATGGGGATATACAAAGACTCACACTTGCTGTTTTTGTGTTAATCCTTCAAACGTATCCCGTGCTTGTCAGAAGAGACGTTGATGTTCGCAATTTTTTTGCAGGATCATAAAATTGGCCCTGTGATTAGGCGGTTGTTAATTGTAATCATTGAACATATACTGCAACACCAGAAGACATTGCAATTACAGGAGTCAAAAGTGTTTCTTTTTCCTTAAATGATCACAGTAGAAATGAGGAATGTTGAAAGTAGTAACATTTTAGGGAATGAGCAAGTCTGACCAATACCAAAATGTCATAAAAGGTGGATGTCAGTATTATGGTGTGTGATATATTCAGGCTCAATTTCTATTTTTGTCTTTCTCTTTCTCCTGATTCATGCTCTTTATTTCATCGGTCCAAATAAGGCAGATGTCACTTTGATCCCCCCACTACGGGAACTACTCCTGATTTGTTTATTTCCACTGAGGAAGAGGCCACTATGATTTTCCCTACTGCAGGAACTACTTTTTGATTTGCATGCTTCCACTAAGATAGAGGCTCCTATGGTTCTCCCCAAAGAAAGGACTCTTTTTGATTAGCTTCAGGATTATTTTGCAAGTACTGATCTCATAGTAGTAAGACACAAGAGAAATACAGAGGAAGATAATGAAGGGATAAATACTTTTCTAGATAATGCAGCACACATAGGTAATAACGTGTGGTATCAGCGCATGAGAAAGGTGGGAGAGAGAACATCAAAGGAGGGTTGCTACGTCTGCTCTCTCACACCCTATGCCATGGATGCAGTGAAAACTTTTATTTCAAGAGAAATCACAGAACACGATGCCAGATGCCTTGTTCATCTTGCAGCATGTATGACCAGAGGACAATTCCAGGGAAATTGTGCCACTCTGTGGTGGAGATTGAAATGGTTGTTTCCATTCCAGGATGATTACATCAAGACCACACGGATGGAAGAGGAACCTGCCTGGAAGAGCAAGATGCTTACATATCTGGTGACAGGACAGGAAGAGGTAATTATTGCAGAAATTAAGAGATTGAACTGCCCCGATAAAATAGAAGTAGCTGGATGCCCTTGGTGTTGGGAACAAACTCATGTTTTAATCTATGGTCGAGTGAAATCCTAGAAGGGATGGGAAGAGGGTCTAATGTCATGTACAGCTCACTTACTGAAGGCAGAATATGTACAAGAAGTACAGAGAGTGAACGATGGATGCTTGAAATCATGGGCTACACATGCCAAACTATTGACGTCAGTAGAAAATGAATCAGGTCCTGTGATTGTGATCCCATTGGCAAATGCTACATTGTGCTTCTGGAGAGAAGGGAGAATTTGGTTGTGAAATAACAAAGACTGCAAAACTAGAGTTGATGTCTCCAGAATGGGAGCAGGGACAGACGTCCTAATGGATCATTATTAGGCTTGGGGGTCCAGAGCCTACATATAGCTGCCCACGGACTCAGAGTGACATGTTCCTTTGTGCTCATCCATGTTCCAGCGCTAGTGATTCCTCAGAGTGACCTGAACATTGGTGAATTTCTGAAAGCAGATGCTAATTTAAGAAGGAGAAGATCACTCAAATGTCTCAATCGAACAAAGAGGGAGAATTATTTCTCATCAAAATCAATAGAAGCTTTTGATGCTATCCCATACGAGCACAATTTGTTCAGCAAGATTGCCTCAATATTCACAGTTATCTTTATGCCTGGGATCCAGATGATGGCCAACGCCAAGTGGTTGCAGATTACCAGATGGGAACTTCTGCAGACCATCAACACCACCATAAAGGGATTCAATGCTATCAGGGAAGAGCTGAGGGCCATACGACTAATGACATGTTGAACGTTCATACTTTCTCACGATGACAACAATGGGACCTCGACGGAGGCCAGAACGTTGCTGACAAACTTGCACAACAAGCTGGAAGACATCACAAATGATGGATGGTTTGTGTCCATTTTCTCATGGGTTCCACAGTGGATGGCGAATATCTTCACATTTCTTGGAGCAATATTGGTGATGGTGATGTTTGGATTCTGTGTGATCAGGATAATAATTACAGAGTGCAAGAAGACAGCAAAGAAGGCGGTAGGAATGAAGATCATGATCGATGTCGAATCAGGGTTTAGACCCAAGGAATTGACAGATGAAGATATCAGAAAATACATACAGGCCAGCATGGTAGCACCTGATGGAACAAAGTTCCTGTATCCGAAGAATCACAAGAAGTACATGGGATGAGGGATCTATTGTAATCCGAATGGACAGTGCAGTTACATGATTTGGAGTGTTGATGAACATGTAAAATCAGCAGGATCCCTGAAAGGTGTAATGAAGATTTGGACCCCGAAGAAGCAATTCTTTAAGAGAAGAAATCAAGATGCAGAGATTAATGAATATGTGGTTGATGAATCAACCAGAGGGGGGAGTGTAGAGTGGCAGTCAATTGCCTGTGCAGGACGTCCCGCCCCCCCTACTACCTTTATGTTGGAAGCCTGAAATATTGCCATGTTTGACACCAGCAGTTGTGGCTATTCCGCGTTAAGTCTTCAAGAAAAGGTATCCTCTAAGAAAGCCCTATAAGATGCATCCCTGAAGAGATTACAGTCTCTTGGAGGATATCCCCAAAGGAATATGAAAAAGAGAGAAAGAGGAGCTGGTGATGCCACAAGAAGTGAAGCATGGCGCCTTGAGAATACTGGCTGAAGAGAATGCATAGACCTTACAGAACCATATGGCGAAGTAAAGAATCGAGTAAACTTTCATGTGCGAAACGAAGATTGCAAGTGTAAGAAGCACTGTAGAAAATGCAAGCCGTTTAATAATTGTACAGATGAAACAACTCAAGTAGACTAAGTGATCATAGAAGCTGGCTATATGTAGTGAATAGACTGCAGGCAAAGCTAACATTATATAGAAGCTGGACATCAGTGTCACCATTTTTGTAAGTTCAGACCATGAAGAGCAAGGCTGAACACTGTCGCAGCAAAGAATTAGCTGGGAGCATGGAAGAAGCGAGAAGGGCTATCTGGCCTGGTGTCAAGACTGAAGGCAGGCAAGAACTGGTTATCTATCCTCAAAGAACAGTGAACGTGAGAAGCTGAATTATCGCTCATTAAGGTGCAAAGAAAGAACACCATGTGTAACAAGTTTATTAATTGAAGACAATAACATGCTATAAAATGGGCAAAATTGCGGTCACCAGTCACGTGAGCCAAGGATGGGAATAGAGTTGGGCACGCAGTCCAGAACTTTGATAAGTGTGTGCTCACACTCCCAAATATTCCTAGGGACGAGAATACATTGCAAGGCCAAGTTCAAAGACAGTCTGCATGGCAGAAGGCAGGGGTGATAAGAGATGATGGGCTAATTGCTTGGGGACGTACAGTTTAGTCTATCCTCTGGCCGCTGGGACTGAGCTCACATGCTGCTAAGTGAACTGAATGTTCCAGAAGGGCACAAGCATGCCAACCAATGTAGAGGGCCATGTAAGAAAGGGCCTTATAGTTTGAGGGCCAATGGAGTACAATTTGTCTAATAACTAATGAAGATGGCTTGCACTAGGGGTGGACATGAGTAGTCCACCTGACTGTAGAGACCCAATCACAATCCCAGTTCCTATAGAAAGTATACTTAGATGCTCCCCCTGAGCCAACCACAATCCCCCGTAGGTTTTTATTATTTGGAACGTAGTATGACATCATGTATGATGAGTTTTTGCTATATAAGTACTGTTTTTTATTAACTGCTTTGAGAGAACACTTTGCAACGTCCGTTGATATCCGTTGTAACTCTCTGTTTTAGATAATTGATATTAAAACAGTAAATGAACTTTGCCATCTTCCTGAGTTGGTCTGATTATTGGAGCACAGAATTATTCTGTTTCCCATCCACCTGCATGACACACTACCTAAATTATGGCCCTATGGTTAATGGGGTGTTCAATGACATTATTCGTTGAGCATTCCTTATTCGTCATTTTAAAGAAACGCAAAAGTACATCGACTACACAAAGAGCATCATGATATGATGTAATTATCAATTTCAAAGCTTTATTCAAAATAGTCCTTTAGCATAAACGTCACAATATCAATTAATGCATACAAATTTACAAAAGCGATCAATCAATAGATTTCCTTTTCTTAAACGGGGTAAATACAATATGAATCAGGGTACATTAATGCAAAAGAAAACATAAGAACCATATACAATAGGAAAAAGAAGAAGAAAAAGAATACAAGGTAAAAACACATCTTTAGAATAAGATTTTAACCTCAAGAGGAGAACAAAGCTCACAGCCTCGGGCATATTCTACAATTATGCTAACATATTACCCATCAACTTGTTTCTTAGAAACCATGTTTGTCTGTTTGCTTATGAATTTATAAAGTGCTCCTGGTACCCGAAGGCTTACTGGTGCTAACTAACGTACAGAGAACAACACAACAGAAACAGGCCTCGGGAATCATATTACCACTGTAGGATCAATAGAATAGCTTTTTTCCTGGTACCAGAAGAAAAGAGCAGTCTTCAATTTCTTCTTAAAAACCTCAGTCGAGGCTATAATTCTCAATGCCGGCATTAGGGCATTCCAGGCTAGCGCGGCCACTATACTAAATGCTCCGTTGCATGCTTTATTGGTGTTGCATAGAGTGGTGTTAAGGAGGTTTGTGTTATCCGATCTCAAAGACTGTGTGCGAGGTTTTTATATGATGGCTTCCATTAGATAGGATGGCATTTGGCCCACAAGGCATTTTTGGGTTATAGGTAATAGCCTAAAGTGCACCCTGGCCTGTATAGTGAGCCAGTGAAGACTCCTCCTTGCTTCCGACACATGGTCCCCCCTATGAAGACCCTTAACGACCCTAACCGCCTTGTTCTAGATAACCTGGAGGTGTTGAAGATCTGTTTGAGAAATGCCAACTAACAAGCTACAACAATAATCCAGTTTGGAGCCTATGATGGCCCTAGCTAGTGTCTTCAAATTGTTTTTAGAGATTAGAGGGCAAAGATGGCGAAACAGTTTGATGAAATAAAAGGATGACGAGATCAAACTATTCACCTGGGCCTTCCTATTTAAATTCTTAACAAGAAGAATACCTAAGCTCTTCACCTTACTCTTCACCTCAATATTACAACCGTCTATGCTAAAATTGTTGTATATCAAACCCAATTTATGAAGTTTTTTCCCATGCACGATTTTTTCCCATGCACGATAAACATACCTAGCTGAAGCAAATACAATTTTCCACTCCAACATATTGGTAGGAAGCTGCATTGCTTCCCTTGAGCTTCTTATCCCGATATCAACTAAAAAGGGTCTTAAATACCTTCGCCTGAAGTAATTAT
Source organism: Ambystoma mexicanum (assembly GCF_040938575.1). Classification (NCBI taxonomy): domain Eukaryota; kingdom Metazoa; phylum Chordata; class Amphibia; order Caudata; family Ambystomatidae; genus Ambystoma; species Ambystoma mexicanum. Next base: position 462,079,551 of record NC_090929.1, read on the forward strand.
TTCAAACCCAGCGATCAAAATTGTTAGATGTAGAGTAGGCCATCCAGTGATGGTAACAGCAGAACCACTAGGGAAGAAGAATTATGTACATGACTGCACAACGTATAATGAGTTCTATGATGATATTGCCCATGTTAGAGAAAATGCTTTCTGAGGGGGTGACATTTTATTCATTGACGGTTCTTCACAAATTGACCAAATGACAGGAGAAAGACATACGGGATCAGTAGTAGTGAAGCTAAAAAGGAATAGTGAATTTGAAGTAGTGACAAGCGCGAGACTGCCTTCACATTGTTCAGCAAAGGCTGCACAATTAGTTGCCCTTATCGCCGCACTCCAGAGATATGAGGATGAGGTAGTGATGGTGTACTCTGACTCCGCCTATGTGACATCAACTGTACAAGCATGATTGTCACGCTGGAAAAGGAGGGGTTTCCACTGTGCAGATGGCACACCAGTGCAAAATGTGTCTCAATTGTATAAACTCATTAAGGCACTAAAGCCCCCATTGGCTATCGCCGTGGTGAAATGTGCAGCCCACACAAATGTCAGGGCCAATGTATGATAGTGGAAGAAGGTTTTAATTGGTTGTCTATTGTAATTGAGCTACAAGTTTGAGCTTCACAGGAAGAGCAGGATTTATGGAAGAGACAGGGTTGTTCTTTATCCACGACAGAGGCTATATGGAGAGAAGATAGTACTGGAAAGTCAATCATGCCTATAGCATTACTGAAGGTACCGGAGAAGCAGCTTCACTACCCTGCGCACACAACTAGTGAGAGTCTTGCTGCAATTATTGCTGAAGACTGGTTTTCACCAACTTTCTTAGAACACGTGACACAGTTTATTGCGAAATGCGTTGTATGCCAGAGGTTCACAACAGGGCACACTTGGCAAACAGTGAGAGGAGCAATCCCTAGACAGAATGGTCCTTTTCAGCATCTACATATAGATTATGTAGATATGTTGCCAACATGCAATGGTTATAGATACATGTTAGTGGTATTATGTCCCTTTTCCAGATGGATTGAGGCAGGTCCATGTAGGCACCATGATGCCACTTGTGCTGCCAAGTTTCTTATACGTGAGGTGTTCCCTAGATGGAGTGTGTGCGAAGTCCTACGGTCTGATAATGGGTCACATTTTGGAAATGAACTGTTCAAACAGATCACTCTTTTATTTGGCATAAAGCATATGTTTTAATCTGCTTATCACCCACAGGCAAATGCTATTTGTGAGAGTTTAAACTGACTCCTTCAAGAAAGGATAGCAAAGATCAAAATTACTTTGAAGAAGGGATGGCAACATTGCTTCCCCTTGCATTATTTGCACTGAGAAATCAACCTGGCTCAGATCACCACCTGATTCTTCATGAGTTGGTGACTGGACGCTGCATGAGAGTACACCATGCACCTCCCACTCAAGTAGAAACGGATGCCCATAGTGTACCAAAAACATTAGGGAATGAGATGCATGATTATTTGACAAATATGACCACTGGTGTTTCTTTTATTTCTCAACAGATCCGAAATCAGAGGGAAGTGTGGAAGAAGATTGAAGAAGACAGCCAAACAGTTGATCCATAGACTTACTAAAACAACCTAGTTTGTACCCAATGGACCACGTGCTTGTAAGAAGCTTTGTTTGCACTTGGAATAAGCCCTGTTTTGAAGGACCGCACCTTGTAGAAGGGGACACTCCCACCGGAGTGAAGATCAAAGGAAGAAGAGCATGGTTACTCTGGAATGATGTAAAACTCTACAAAGGAGAGACCCTGACCCCTCCTGAACCTGTTGACAGTGAAGCAAGAGAAGAAGTTCCACAAATGATGATGAGATCGGCTACGAAGAGCCAAAAACAAAGACTCATTGAAATAAAGACAATTTGAACTTTCAAAAAATCCCAAGTTTAAAGGGAAAATGAATGAACATTGGCAAGCACAGTTGAACAATTCCAATTAGGCTAAAAGAGACAATGCATTGGAGATAAAATATAAAGAGAGCACACAACACTTTATGTTGCCTATAGCCATAATGTTGCACACATTATTGTATGCTGTTTTTACTTACATTCTTCGATCATATCCAGCTCTAGTAAAATGGCACGTTGATATTGTCACATTTTTGGGAAATCCTAAAAACAGTTGTAATATTTTCAGGATCATCATTGTGAGTATTTCATAATTCCTGTTATAAAAGAGTGGTTGTTATAAAGAATAACAAGAGTTGCACATTGATAAAAAATAATAGGAATTTGTCCAATTCGTAAGAGACACACTGCCAGCAAGAAGATCGATACATTTATTTGGAATACTTCTTGTAACCTCATTCTGTGCAATGATTCGTCTTTTCTTCCTTATTATCATGGAATTTCGTAAGCTAATGATCAATAATACAGATGATGTGCTTAGTAATAAGACATCTATTTTTATTCCTAACAAAAGCATGAGTGATATTTTCCCTTATATTTCCAAACAAATGATTTGATTTAAGAAAGATGCTGAAGAAGATCATGAGGATAAAAATACATACCTTGACAATTCATCCCATTTAAAGAATAACATGTAGTATCAGCACATGAAGGAGGTGTGGAGGAGACGTCAGATGAAAGCTGCTATGTGTGTTCTCTCATCCCTTATGCCATGAGCACAGGCATAACATTTATTGCAAGAGAAATACCACCACATGATGCAAAATGTGTCAGTCATCTAGCAACATGCACAACAAGTGGACAATTTGAAGTAAGATGGGAAACTCTATGATGGAGGTAAAAAAGAAAACACGTTCCCATATGAAGACGCATACATAAAAACACAGAAAATGGGAAAGACCCAGACTGAAAAGGCAGAATGCTTATGTACCCATTCAGTGGTATGACTGGAGACCAGATAAGGATTATTGAACAAAGGAGACGGGGTTATGCAGACAAATGGGAAATGCCAGGATTGCTGAGATGCTGGAAGAGACCTCAACTATTAGTATATGGACAAGTATCCACCAGTACAGGATGGGAAGACGGAATGCCAACATGCAGCACACATTTATTGATGTCAGCACCAGTAAAGGTATGGGCCAAGTATTTAAAATTTTTAACACGGTTTGAAAATGAAGCAGGACCTGTATCCATACTGCCAATGAGAAATATAACATTGTGCTTCAAAGATAAAGGTGTGACCAAAGTCAGAGAAATCAAATGCAAGAAAATAATTGTTGTACCAAGATTGAATGGAGGAACTGGCGTGCTAATTGACCACTATTGTGCCTGTGGATCCAAAGCGTATATGCTGCTGCCTACAAATTGGGGAGGAATTTTCTCTAAAGTTCTCATACATGTTCCTGCATTGGTGATTCCCCAAAGTGATCTCCATATTGATGACTTTCCAAAAATGGAGGCACACCAAAGAAAGAAGAGGTCACTTCACCTTATCTGACTCAAGAGAGAGAACTATTTTTCAGCAAAATCAATAGAAGCCTATCATGACATTCCAGCACAGCATACATTGTTCAGTAGAACACCAGTGATATTCACAGCCATATTCATGCCAGGAATTCATACTGCAGTGAATGCCAAGTGGTTACAAATAACCACGTGGGAGCTGTTACAAACAAACAATTTTTCCTTGCCTATGAATTTGAATGTTACTGCTTCCCATAACAGCGTCATGATGCCCTCAGGCTTAGGTGTTTTACAACTGTAAAAATAAATAAAAGATAAATCAAATAAACACGACAATAAAAGGATTTAATGCAATTAAAGAAGAATTGAGGGCCATCAGACTAATAGCCCTCCAGAACAGGTATGTCTTGGACTTGATTACAGCAATGGAAGGAGGCGTGTGCGCCAAGATCAGGCCTTCTTGCTATACATACATACCTGTCCATGATGAAGAAAATGGAACCCTGACAGAGGCAATAACTATGCTGTCAACCCTACATACAAAAATGGAGGAAGAAGTAGATGAGACCGAAGATGATGCTTGGTTTTTGTCCCTGTTCTCATGGGTTACAACCTGGCTAGCGAATACCTTCAAGTTGCGCAGAGCAATACTAGTGTTACTATTCCTAGAATTCTGTCTTGTAAAAATAATCATAGGACAGTGCAGGGCATTGGGATGAAGATAATTATTGATGTAAATCCTGTGACTGACGAGCACACCCAGACTGAAAGCACCACCCATGAGCACCTGAAAGGAAGTTCCCTGACACCCACAGGAAAAACGTTTTATAACCACAAGGACCATAAGAACTATGTGGATCTTTGTGTACTTTGTCAATCAACTGAGGAGTGTTGCCATATGACCCGGAGTGTGGATGAGTATATAAATAATGCAGGCGAACTGAGGGGGATGGCAAAGATATGGATTACGAAGAAGTAAAAGTGTGAAGAAAACGTGAAGAAGATTGAGGAGGTGGTCAAGTACTCAGCCAGAGGGTGGAATATAGAGAGGCAGATGTACACATCATCAATAGTACCCGCCCCCTCACATCTGTCATATTGGAAGAACAACAGGAAAGCACAGTGCAAGACACAAGGTACCATCCCAATACCACATCGAAGATATGAGAGACGATATGCACTCAGACAACTGGGTCAAACGTACCCTCACACTGATGTGGTAGAAGATTGTCAGCATACACCATTGAACACAGAAGAGCTACAAGTGAAATCTGACAAGAGTAAAGTGATGTCATAAAGAGAAGACACGATGAAGCACTGAAACGATATATGAATATTTAATGAATGAAAATGTGACTGAAGTAACAAAGTGAACATATATTCAAATATGAAGAAATCATATACACTGAGCAGATACGTGAGAAGAGATGCGGTAGACATATAGACACAGAAACGCAAGGTAGAAGTGTCAAATAGAAGCTTGCTGCTGGAGAAAATATAACATGGTTAATGAAGGCATGATGAAAAGATGGACGCTGACTCTGTATAAATAGTGAGCGAGAACCCTCGAGGAGAGAGACCAAGGTTGCAGAGATGACAAGCGCTGGAGAACAGTTTTGTGCAAGGAACAAAGGGTGTTCGTTTGGCTTGGGATCAAGGATGCCATTTCAAGAAGTAACTGCAAGGCACAAGAGGAGTTGAAGAGGATAAGCTACATATGTAAAACATATTTTTCTTAGATAAAGCAATGGAGTGAACATTTGAACAATCAAATATGCAGAAAGCATATAAAAGACAGAGCAACCAAGACTGCAGAGGCCAAGAGGAGTAATAGCACCCAGTATAATTGAATCAAATAGCACTAAATAGAAGGTCATGACAGACATAATTGTGGTCTCCTCACACGTGGTACAATAAGAGAAGACAAGGCCTATTCATTAAGTTCCAGACGAAGATAGTGATGCACCTTCACTCCCTTCTGAGGAAGAGAACAGTCAACAAGGTCAACTACAATGAATAAGTCCTGGCTTAGGGCCTAACTGATGATAGATGGTAGGCTATTTGGCTAAGTAGGCAGTTCTCTGACGTTGTCCCCCGCACCTGGGTTTCATTTTGCCTATGTGCTGCTAACGAGCCGAATGTCTAAGGTTGGGAGAGAATGCTAACCAATCATGCGAGCCTATGTGGCAATGGATCATATATTGTTGCAAAAGCCAATCCATGCTGTTATTCAACTAGTAGCTATACTACACATAGTTAAGAGGTAGTTCGGGATGTGCCTACCAGATAAGGGGCAGCCAATGATGTTACTAACATCTAAACAATATATAGGTATATATGTTCTCATAACCAATTCCTCCTTTCGATAGGTTTTTTACTTTTTGCCACGTAGGATGAAGTCATAGTGGACGTAGATCAAGGCATAGAGCTTTTGCATAGTTGAAATGTATTCGCGAGTGTGTGAGCTGCAATCTGTTTGCTCACCAGATTTCCCTACTTTATTGAGCCGATAATAAAGTAGTATTTTTCCATAATCTTTGACTCTGTCCAGTTATTTGGGTCTGAGATCATTTATTGCTAATTCCACCTGGTACTTGGAACACTCCAGGTGCAACTGCACATGGTGAAAACATGTGCTACTAAGTCACACCCATCTTCCTGTCTGTTGTTGACTAAATAGTCTCTCTTGTTAATAGATCCATCTCTGGTCCCTGTTTGAAGTGGCAGGTCTCCCTTGAAGCTGCGGCGAGTCCAGACTCTCCGGCTGCTGCAAACCACATTCTCTCACCTGATGAATGGGGTCCTCCTACCAGGGAGGCTCACTGTAAACGCGCAGTCCCACACATGACAGTTCACTATCAATGACATTGAAGGTGGGGCTGGCTTCAGGTTGACTCAGTTACACATGAAAGGTTGTTCGAGTTTCCTGTCTCCTTTGTTATCCTCTGCCGCCAGGCCCCATGTGGGCCTGTTTGAAGTACCCTCTAATTGGTATGCTAATCCCTGCCACCATCTGAAGGCACAAACAAAAGAGCAGGGTGGATCCCTGGAGCCTTTGTTAGTTAATCAGGCTGGCCTTCGCAGGGGGAGCTTGGTTTTCCCCCTTCCTGGAGAGGACAAAGCGTACTCCTGGCTGTCACATTCCAACAAAATATGACAAGGCATCATGTGCCTATAGGCTGTGTCTACCCAGGGGACACAGGTCTATGTATTTGTCCTGGTGTGAGCATAGGACATAGTATGTAGATTAGCCCCACACATTGTTCTGAGGTTGGTCTACCATCATTCCATTTAATTAAACACTTCAAAAGCCCAGGTGAGTGCACAAACTCTGCAGATTGTATAATTACTCACATGCCTCCATTCACAACATGTGAACCAGCACCCTACTGAGGGTCTGGTTCGTCATCCAGGTAAAAGTACCGGCTGAGGCCATCTGAATTTCCATGCCTGGAGCTGGCTTGTGCTGGATGTCCAAATCTAAACCATGTAGGGATATGGGCCAAAGCAAAAGCTTAGGGTTCTCCCCGTGCATGGCCATTAACCATTGAAGAGTACAGTGGTGGTGGTCAGTTTGGATAATAAAATGTGACCCAAAGATGTAGGGTTTGAGCTTCTTTACTGCCACACGATCGCATAAGCCTCTTGTTTAACAATGGCCCAGTCCCTTTCCCTTTTTGTCAATCGCCTGCTAATGTAGGCAACAGGTTACTCTACCCCTTGAGAGTTAAGCTGAGCTAATACCTCCTCAGTCTCTCCATCCATCACTAATGCCATGACCAAGTCATCATGGCTATAATGGGGTTTTAGCCGGTTGACTTGAAAGACCCTGTACATATGTTTAGGTCCTTTCACGTCAATGAGATAATTCACCTCACTGAATTTTTCCAGCGCACAGTAAGTCACAGTCCACTTCTCCTGAAGGACACTGGGTTTGACAGGCTCCATAATCCACACCCATTGGCCTGGAGAATTGACTGTTGCTGTGGTCTTCTGGTCTTGCCAGTGCTTCATCAGGTTTTGACTGGCCTTTAGGTTTCTTATTGACGGTTCCATGTACTTTGCCATTCTAGACCAAAGGTCAAGTACATAGTCCCCCACATCTCGTGTAGGGGATGAGGGGTTGCTCCAACCCTCTTTCACTAGTCTGAGGGGTCCAAGCACAAGCTCAAAGGGGTTAAACCATACTCCATTCTGTGGCACCTCCCTGTCGGCAAACAGGAGGCATGGTAGGAGAATATCCAATGTTCTCTTTGGGTGAGCTTCAAAGCCATCTATCATGCCTTTCAGGGTCTTGTTGAACCGCTCAACAAGTCCATTTGTTTGAGGATAGGATGTAAAGAAACGGTAGGTGGCTCCACACTCTTCCCACATAGCCCATTCATAATTGCTCCATGCCGAAATTATAGTTCACTCATCTGTCGATGCTGTAATCAGTCTCCAGGCATCCACAGCAAGAGCTCTGCAGTTGCAAAGAGCAGGTTCAAAGGTCATTTGTGCAGACAGCTGCTAGAACATAACATTGCTGCAGACAGATGTGACTTTTCAATGTTCTGCACCTCTGTTTCCAAACCAAGCAATTTTATTTCTCAGTCAGTATGATGGCACATACATCTTTTTTTTTAACTTTGTTTATTTTAAAATCAAGGCAGGATGACAAGTACAAACATTATAAGCAGTGATTATTTAGGCATGTTGATCCCCAGTCCTTTATCCCCCCCTGAGTTTCCTCCCTCCCTTTGGTCCATCTGTCCCTTAGGCATTGTAGACGGACTCTTCCCTCCCGGGCTGTCCAGTTTGCGCCTCAGCGTCTATGTATCTTCCTCTGGGATCTCCTGATTTTTTAAGATCCAGCGGGCCCCGGTAGGTTTATAGGTCAGGGCGGGGAAGCGCTGGTCGAATTCCAGCGCTGGGGCCCAGATATTCTGGAAACGATGAAGAGTTCCCGCTTGTGCTGCCGTCACCTTCTCCGCCACCAGAATGTCCCAAAGTTTGGTCCACCATTGGGCTATGTGAGGGCCTTCCGGGGTTTTCCAAGCTCGGGCCACCACCGTTTTCCCTGCTAGTAGGCAGTGGGTTAGTAGTTTCGCTCTGGTCCCGGAGCGCGGGTAGGTCCCGGGAATTGGAGCTCCCAGCAAAACCGGTTCTGGTTCCAGGGGAATCGTTGTTCCGGTAATTTGTGTGATGGACCCCAGGCATGCTTTCCAGAATTGTTGGATCTTCGGGCAAGCCCACCACATGTGGAAGAAGGAGCCTGGGTGGCCGCATCCTCTGGAGGTTCATATGGTGAAGTCTGAGGGGTGGGTAGAACCACCGCAGCGTGATCTTGTACGCACATTCCCTATTGGTGATGCAGGTGGATGAGGTGTGTGTTCTGGTCCATATGTCCACCGAGGTTTGATCCGCTATCGGGTGACCCAGGTCCACCTCCCATTAGGCCATGCAGCGGGTTTTTGTGGTCAGGAAGTCACTTAGGAAGCGCCTGTATAGAGTGGATACTCTGCCGCAGGTTGGAAGGTCTCCCAGAGTGAGTTCTAGGGCAGTAGGAGGGCGTGTCGCTGCTTGCAGAGTTTGGGGATGTGAGCACCAGTGGCGTAATTGAATGTATGTGAATCTATCCCTCTCCTGGAGTTGGAATTTCTCCTTGCATTGGGTGAATGTGTGAGGTCTCCCCTCCGTATACAGCTGGTCTATGGTCTCCAGCCCGCCTTTGATCCAGTTACGAAAATTGTGAGGATTCGTTCCCGGTGCGAACGTTGGATTATGGAAGACCGGGGAGCGTGGGCTCAGTCCTCTTGGCACTCCCTTTCGTTTTAGCGCCCAGTCCCAGGTGCTAAGGGTGTGTTTGGTTGATAGCAGGAGCTCTCCCCATAGGGGCATTCGTGATTGTTCCAGCTCTACCCATCTAGGGCGGTTTGTCGTATTTTGCCAAGCCTGGACCTGGGCCAGTTGGGCTGCCACTCTGTAGGCCTGCAAGTCTGGGACCCCCAGCCCTCCCAGTTTGGAACTCCCCAGCATAGTTCTGAGAGGGATTCTCGCTTTCTTACCTTTCCAGATAAAGTTCAGCATTTTTCTCTGGATCCCTCGAAGAGTTGGTGTGGGGATCGCTACTGGTAGGGAGGCACAGGCATATAGGAATCTCGGAAGGAGGTTCATCTTGCATGCAGTGATAAGCCCGAGCAGTGAGGTCTTATCACTGCTCTTGGGTCTCCCAGCGCTTCAAGTCGCCTTCCAGTTCTTTAAAGAGTCGGGGGAAATTGGCTTTGTACGTGTCTCTTGGGTCAGCCGGGATGTGGACCCCTAGATAGGGGATGGCACTCTTTTCCCATGTTATCGGGCACATCTTAGTCAGTGGTTCTCGTTCTGCTGGGGTGAGGCCGATACCCAGGGCGGATGATTTATCGAAGTTTATGGTGAGGCCTGAGACTTCGCCATAGCTGGCGATTTCACGTATCGCGTGTTTTAGAGATGAGTGGGCCTCCGAGATCGTGAGCAGAATGTCATCCGCGTATAGGGCGATTTTGTGATGTGTGGGGCCACTTTGTATTCCCTTGATTTGGTCATTTCGCCTGATCTTTTGTGCGAAGGGCTCCATGGTGAGTGCAAAGAGCAAGGGCAACAGTGGACAGCCTTGCCGGGTTCCGCACGATAAGGGGATTGGGGCCGAGTTATGTCCGTTGATTCTCAGGCTAGTTTTAGGGCTATTATAGTTGGCTAGAACCATCGTTTGGAAAGCTGGCCCGAAGCCAAAGGCCCCTAGGGTGTGTCTCATGAATGTCCAATACACCCTGTTAAATGCCTTAGCTGCGTCGAGAGCCACTAAGACTAGTTTTTGGGAGTTCCGGGAGGCAAGGTCCACCAGGTTCAGGGTTCTCCAGATGTTGTCACCTGCTGTCCGGTGTAGGATGAAACCTGCCTGGTCGGGGTGAATGATCTTCGGCAAGATGCGGTTTAAGCGGGTTGCTAGAATTTTTGAGTATATGTTTGCATCGATGTTTAAAAGTGCGATCGGTCTGTAGGACGTTACGCTTCTTGGATCTTTTCCAGGTTTAGGCAGGAGGATGGGGGTTGATTCCTGCATCGATGGGGTCACCGCTCCCGTTTCCCTGAAGGAGTTGAATAGAGTAACCAGGTGGGGGGTCAGTTGTGCTCTGAATAGTTTGTAAAACCTGGTTGAAAAGCCGTCTGTGCCGGGGGCCTGTGTTTTAAGTGATTTGATGGCTTCCTCAATTTCCTCCCCTGTAATGGGCTCCTCCAGTTCGTCTCTCGTTGCGTCGGAGAGACGGGGCACTGCTGCCTGCTGCAGGTATTCCTTCTGTTGTGGTAAGTTTCGTGGGGTTGCCTTCATGATTTGGGTCAGATAATCTATTGCGAGGTGTTGCTTTTCGGGCTCTGAGTATAGTGTGACCCCGTTGGAATCACGCAGGCCCGTGATTGCATTGACGCGTCTCTGCTTGGCTAGCTTGGCCACCAGAAACTTGTTCGCCTTGTTACCCTTCGCGTCGTATGACTGTTTGGCCTTCGCCATTAGTTGGGCGGTTTGTTCCGCATAGTGGGCTTCCAGTTTTTTCCGTGCCGTACGAATGATCCCTTGCGTTTTGGGGGACCTTATTTCTCCTTATGGAGTGCCTCGGCCTCTCTTAGTTCGTTCTCTAGAGCCATCCGGGTCTGACGCCTGTCTCGGTGGTAGGCCGCACCTTGGGCTATCAGGGAGCCCCTGATTACTGCCTTCATGGCGTCCCAGTTGTTCGCTAATGAGGTGTCTGAGGCTGGGTTTTCGTTAAAGAAATTTCTTATTCCAGTTGCGATCTTGTCTCTGGTGGCCATGTCGTTAAGGATCGGGTCGTACAACATCCATTTACGTGGGTTATTGAGGTTAAGGTTCTGAATCCGTAGTTCCAGGAGCACTGGGGCATGGCCGGATATCGCTCTTGTGCCGATGGAGACTTCTTTGACTGAGGGGAACGTTTGCGGGGAGATCAGGAACAGGTCGATCCTTGAAAAGGTGCGATGGACGAAAGAGTAAAAAGAGAAGTCTTTTTCGTCAGGGTGGAACACCCGCCATCAGTCTATTATCTCCAGGGTCCTGAAGAGTCGGAGGAGGCTAAGTGCTTGGGCGAAGTCGCTTGGAGTCGGGGGGTGTGACCGGTCTTTGGTGGGGTCGGGAACCCCATTGAAGTCCCCACCGACAATTGTTTGGCCCTCCACAAAGCTAGCGAGAGATGTGCCCAAGGAGTCATAGAAGTGTGATTGTCCAGTGTTAGGGGCGTACACTGAGATGAGAGTATATAGGTCTCCCATTAGGAGGCATTTGACCGCTGTAAATCGGCCTTCTGGGCATATTTTCGTTTCCAGGATCTGTGGGTTCAAGTCTTTCCTGAAGAGGATCACCGTACCTCCTTTTTCGTTTGTGCCAGAGGCGAAGAATTGGAGCGGGAATAACCGGGAACGAAGCCGGGTCACATCTGCCGGCAGCAGGTGAGTCTCTTGGAGCATGGCTATCGCTGCGTCTTCGTCCCGGAGTTTCAGTAGAATTGCCTTTCGCTTGTTAGGGGAGTTCAGGCCATTAACATTCAGGGAGAGGACCCGAAGCGTCTGGAGGTCCACTGAAGACTCACTCTCCTTTCCTTGGGTTAGGGGGGGTCGTGGGGCGGTGATTCAACTGCCATGTCTGTTAGGGAATCTCTTGATATCATCCTGCACTTGAGGTTTTAACACGGAACCCCAACGGGGGGCCGCAACTTTAACTGGGGGGTAGACCGACATTGTAAGTACGGTCATACCCTCGGCCAACAGGGCCAACTGTCCCATCACGTATCGTGTACTGTGGGTTTCCAAGGAACAAAGGTTGGAAAGTATCCTTGGAGTGGGTATGAACCATGGGATTGGCCCACCGCCACCGCCTTCAAGGTTCCTTAGCTCAAAACGTAGGTGGCGGGTCCTACTTTAGGTAGGGGCATCTGCGTCCAGGCTCAATTGCTGACGGAACCTGGGACCGTGGAAGCGTCCTCGTTCATCTCTTTCTGTTGCTCCGCTGGGTTGACGACCATGGCGTGCGTTTGGGCTTTGGGGAGGGAGGCGGTCCAGAGTCTTCGGTCCCCTCCGGGTTTGGCGTGGAAGGATCTCGGGGCGAGGCTGGATGTAAGATTTTCTCTGCGTCTTCCAAGTGGCTGATTCGGCGTAGGGTGCCATTATATGTAAACTGGAGAGCTGTCGGAAACAGCCACCTGTAACGGATCTGTTGCTCCTGAAGGAACACTGTCAGAGGCCGAAGTGCTCTTCTTTTCTGGAGAGTAAGTGGTGAGAGGTCCTGGTATATTTGAAGTGGGGTGCTCTGAAAAGTGATCTCATCTCCTTGGCGACTGATCGCTGATATTGGATCTTTGGTCGTGAAGAAGTGGACCCTGGTAATAACATCTGGGGGGGGTCCGAATCTGTCCCACAGCGCGGGCGGAGTCTGTGGGTCCGGTCCAGCAGGAGCTGGGATTTGTCCAGGTCCGGGAGTAGGGCCTCAAAGAAGCTTCCCACGTAATCCGCTAACTTGTTGTCGGGGATAGAGGATGGGATGCCCCGAATGCGGAGGTTATTGCGACGTGCCCTATTTTCAAGGTCTTCATGTTTGAACTCCAGGATCTCGTATTTGTGGTGCAGGGAATCGATGGATTTTTGCACTTCCCCCAGTGTGGTAGTGTGATCCTGAGAATGGTCCTCGATTTCTCCGAGCCTCTGTTCGATTTCTGTGACCCTTTGGTCCGTCTGATCAACTTTAGCGGTGAGTTCCGAAAGGCAGGCGCGAAACTCCGATTTAATATCCGCCATGAAGGCTATCAGGTCTCCTTTGGTAGCGAGGGCGCCCCTGTCTTCTTGTGGCTTTTGTGGGGTCAGTTTAGGAGGATCCTGTTTCTTGGGTTTCTCCGGTGCAGTAAACATGGCGGAGATATCTGTGCCCTTGCTCACCTTCGTTTGCCTCGACATACTGCTCGTATCAGGCGGTCTTGATTGAGAGAGTAGCAGCGGGGCCTAGGGCGATGGGAGACTGCACTCGGGGTGTATATCGCACTCGACCTCCACTCTGGGCCAGATCTGGGCGAGTGGGCAGGGGTGCCCCAGGAAGCGTTGGTGTGGGGGTCGGTCTCCGTCGGGAACGGTGCAGGATGGCCGATTGTTGCATGAGGGGGGGGATATGTTGCTACGATGAGGCCCACAGGTTCAAGGCCTCTCTGGATGAAAGCAAGTCTTCCGCTGCTTCCCCGCCCCTCCTCCGGTCTCCATCGGTGGTCCCTCGCTGGTGGAGGTTCTAGGTCCCTCTATGAGCCTCTCGTGTGCGGTTCTGTGATGATGTCGGCTGTCGCTGAGCGGGGGTCCCGACACGTTTCGCGCAGCGGGGGGAGGGGTGGAAGCCCGCTCTCCCGGTCCCTCGGAGTGTGCGCCGGGAACTCAGGCCTTAGTCGCCGAGGGTGCACACTGGTGTGTTCTGGGCCGCCTTGGTATGAATCGGATGGTTCTGTGCTAGAGTCCGCTCCCCCTCTCCAGCTCCCCGGCGTTCTAGGGCCCCGCTACATCAGGTGCGGAGTGTGCTGCTGGGTTCCGGCTTGGCGGCCATCTTGGTTTCTTCGGTTGGAGACGGGGGAGATGTTCGGCCGCTGAATTCTGGTAGAACGCCTCCTCGGTCGAAGACTATGTTTGGCCACGTTGTGCCATGTCGGTTCCGGTCGCCTTAGATGGCATTGGCGACGCGGAAACCCGCTTAGAACCGCCGGGATTTGACGGCGGCGGCGGGCATCCCACAGGCGGCCTCAGAGGAGCGACCACATCGATGGCGCTCCAAGCCACGCCCTCCGGCACATACATCTTTAAATAGATGCCATGTCTAGCTGTGGCCTGGTGACTGAAAGGAGCACAGAATTATAAAGCCACAGCAATTCGATATTACTCTATTGCCAGCTCTGTGAGCAGGGCTTCACTAAAACAGGACTGATATGCCTTGGCGCCTGGTCTGTCTCCACAACGGCCATGTGCATCAATAGCGAGGGTGGCACTGACATAACAAAGATACTCCACACCACGGTGCTGACCATTGGAGTTCATTTGAAGTCAGCAGTCATGGGAAAGAGGTGGAGTTAGAGTAGCCAGAGATGTTAGGTGGGCTGACAGAACTATTCTACCATCTTGGTTTCTGCTCTCTTCCATTTCCTCTCAATTTCCTTCAGGCAAGGTATTCTAAGTGTGATGTCATAAGGCAAAGGGTACTTCATACAACAACCTGGAATTCACATGTTATAGCTGGCTTGCTCTGGACATATCTACTATGACATGTTGCCTTTAAAATGAGAGGGACACCGCTCATTCTTTGGTTCATCTTTGGACGCTTAAGAGAACAAAAAGTATTCACTGGACCTCTATTGGAAGTACAGCCTGCTCCAAAGTTAGTGCTCAGTAGGGGAGAACTGTGATGGACCAAGGCCTCTCTATTCGCTGAACTGGAACTAGGCTTCTGTTCACTGGAGGAGAAATATTCCTTTTAGGTGTTAGCCAAACCCCATGGACTGGGAGTGCTTAACATGGATTGGGGTTGTAAGACCGTGGCTGAAATGTTCGAGGGAGAAAAGACTGAAAGATATTTTTCCAATCTTCTCTCCCCTGAACATTTCAGGCTTTGCCCTTGCCCCCAAGTCCCTACTTAGCTGTGGGTGACACACCACCTTGTGTGCCGCCGTCTCCTACATCCCTCTGCGACACCGGTTCCCTTCACTTGTGTGTATCGGAACTGGCACCGCAGGGACTTTATTGAGTCAGGTTTGCAGGGGCAACCCCCACTCATATTACAGTGAAGAAGGGTGGAGGGGACAGCCCCGCAGCCCCCGCTGCCCTTCTTCACTGTAATGTTCCATATGGCATATTTGTTTGAATTTTTAGGCTATACGAGATTTTCGTATAGCCAAAATTCTGACAAATATGCCATACCGTTTTTTTCCCCCAGTCTTTTTTGGGTGATTCCCTTAACATAAGGAATTACCTTGCCCTGAAGCCCCTGGATTGGGGCCTGCAGAAACCACAGAACAAAGGAAATTACCCCTGGCTGTCATTGCATCTCTGAGCTGCCTCGACACCGATTTGGCACTCTCAGTGCCATCCAAGCTGCTGCATGGGAACCGCCAGGGTTCTCTCTGTCCTCGACTTCCGACCAAATCAGCATCTAAAGGTTTTCATTTGACGTCAAAGCCGAATCTCTGCCATCTCCACATCGGAGATCCACGGAGTCTTCTGACGTTCCCAAATTAAAATCACTGCCTATTTAATGGCTTCTTCGACTCCAAACCATTGCTTCTGAAGTACACAGATGCTGTGTTGAGTCAGCTGAGACCGCCTGCCACCAAAGGCCAGCCTCCACTTCTGTGCACCCAATGCCACTCAGTCTTTCAACACTGATGACCCATCACTGCCTGCCACTTCCAGTGTCTTTGATCTGCAAGCCAGCAAAGTATCCAGGCACCTGATTCGATGTTGAAAAGCATAGCTTAATGCTATTGAGCTCCAAAGACATGAACAGAAGGTATTTGATGTGGCCCTGTCATTTTGGGACCATAGTGTCTCTCATGACCCCATTATCTTCCTTTGTTTTCAAAGACATGTCCTTGAAATATTCACATTGTTGCCAAATCTCTTGCCTGCACTCCCCTGCTATCAACTCAGAGTGCCCTTTCTCTTAAGGTTTGGCATTTTCTGTGTTTCCTTTACAGGGGCGGGTTTGGTTTGTAGTGTTTTTAGTTAGTTTATTGATTGATTGCATTTTATGGTTTGATTAAAAGTTTACATGTTCATAGAACTTTGATAGGACATTTGTTTTATTTTTGAACTTTTATACTTAAGGTGGGTTGCTATTGTTATTAGTTCACACTCCGCCTGAAGAAAGAGCCCATCCCCGGTCTGCGTAACCACACCAGGCTAAGGAGGAGTACCTTTCGGCCTGTATCTGTTTTACCTTTATGATTGAGATCACATGCTGGTAGAGGGACTCCCAGACCTTCTTTTGCATATTTTGAGGTACTTGGGGTCCCACCCTAAGTTACCAGGGTAATCCAGACGTGGACCCCTTGCTCACTGTGCTCAGAGAGGCACAGCTCCACCTCACTGGTGAGGCCCCACTAGGCCGAAACACGTGTCTGGGGCTGCTGTTGCTACTCTTCTTCAGAGGAGATTTGCCTACCATTTTGGTGCTGGACTGCCTTTGGGTGGGACAAAGACTGATATGCATATGGACATTTCTCCTCTGTGAAAAGCGCATAGAGATAAAGTGTGGTTGAGACTCTCCTGGGGGCCAACCACCCAAGAACTGGTCAATGGGCTGTTTTTGTGCCGGTTGAGACACTCCCAGACCGCTTTATGCACATTTTTGGGTACTTTGGGTTCTCACCCTGAGTGACCATGGTAATCCAGAAGTGGACCTCTTGCTCACTCTGCTCAGAGAGGCACAGTTCCACCTCACTGATGAGGCCCGTCTAGGTCGAAAAACATGTCTGGGATTGCTGTTGGTACTCTTGTTCAGAGAAGATTTACCGAGCATTTCGGTGCTGGACTGCCTTTGAGTGGGACAAAGATTGATATGCATATGGAAATGTCTCCTCTGAGAAAAGCGCAGTGAGCTAAAGCACGGTTGAGACTCTCCTGTGGCCCATCCACCTAAAAACAGGTCAATGGGCTGTGTTTGTGCCGGTAGAGGGACTCCAAGATCTTCTTTTGCATGGTTTAGTAGTAGGGTTGGGCTGAGTTGGTGATTTAGCCACTACTCATCCCTGAACTCATGCAGAGCACTGGTCATTTTGTCACACACATTAAGAAAAGGGAGGTTGGAAGTCCATCAAGTACAGTCCTGCATGTTCGGGGGGAGCCTGGGAGTCTTTGTTTGAGGTGCTGAATATAAATGAGTAAATCCAGAAGGGTGGAAACATGGGAGCATTGTCATTTTTTCTAGTCGACACTGATTGCGAATTTCCCTAGCTGCATGCTGGTTTTCAGCTTCCATAGCTGCCTGCAAGTTCTAAGTTTCCACAGCTGCCTCTTGGTTGTGAGGTTCCGCAGCTGCCTGCAGGGCATGAGTTCCTGTAATGCTCACCTGTATTTGTATTGAACAGTTCTTTTTCTGTGTCTTTTAGCTGTCCCAACGTTTTCAGCGTGGATGCCGGTTATGAAGAAGCAATACGGTGAGTAAGCACCGTATGCAGCGCCTCTAGATGTTTCCACGCTAACCTGGAATGTCTTTTCCCTCCTGCTGATGGATGAGAAGTTCCGGAGACAGAGTTCCCCCAGAGCGGCTGGGATTCAGGTAAGCGTTTGGACCTCGTACAGTCTTTAAAAATAAGCGAAGATTTGCTGAATGCTTACTATTGCTTTTTTCTGTTCTTTTCCCTTTTCCTTAGGAAGCGGCGTGCCGGGATGGGAATGACACCGCCGAAGATGCCCACAGAACAGAAGGAGCGATGAATGATGGGCAGAAGCGCCGCAAGGTAAGGCTGTTCCTAACGGTGTTCTTGTTCTTGCAGGAGCTGAGCACAGAAGAAAGATGCAGGCCTACTGGAGACCGATCCGAACACGATGAGTGTCACGCTGCAGGTGCAGAAAACACAAAGCATGTTTCTCATCCTGGGTGCGGCTTAAATAGTCTCTGGGTATCCCAGGTGTCTCTGGGCTGAACCACACCCAAAAGACTAGACTGCACATGCAGTTCTGGGAACCGAAATATGTGGGGGCTTCCATCTTGTCCCCATCAATGCACTACAAGTCCAATCCCCAATGTTATCCTATTTGAGTAAGTGAGTCTGGTGCCACAAGCGCCAAGTCTGACTCCAAGTGGGTCTTTGGAGGGATGGAGAAGCCCTTGAGGGCCATGTAGGTGATCGTGGCCTGGCTCCAGCCTGAAATCATGGAGGGCTGGGGGCATGAGGGGCAGGAATCATGACAGTTCCTTAGATTCCAGATGGTGTTGTGACTACTCTAGCAGCCTGCTAGTTGTGAGTTTCCCTAATCACCTGTCAGTTCCTAGTTTCCCCAGCTGCTTGCTGGTTTTGAGCTTCCATAGCTACCTGCAAGATCTTAGTTTCCCCATCCTCTTGTGGGTTTTGAGTTTCCATAGCTGCCTGTGAGTTCTGAGTTTCCCCAGCTGCTTACTGGTTCTGTGTTTCCTCAGCTTCTTGCTGGTTTTGAGTTTCCATAGTTGCC
Source organism: Ambystoma mexicanum (assembly GCF_040938575.1). NCBI lineage: Eukaryota > Metazoa > Chordata > Amphibia > Caudata > Ambystomatidae > Ambystoma > Ambystoma mexicanum. Next base: position 462,098,163 of record NC_090929.1, read on the forward strand.
TATGAGTTCTGAGTTTCCCCTGCTTTTAGCTGGTATTGAGTTTCCATAGCTGCCTGTGAGTTCTGAGTTTCCCCAGCTGCTTGCTGGTTCTGAGTTTCCCCAGCTTCTTGCTGGTTTTGAGTGTCCATAGCTGCCTGTGAGTTCTGATTTTCCGCAACTGCTTGCTGGTTTTGAGTTTCCCCAGCTGCCTTTGAGTTCTGAGTTTCCCTAGTTGCCTACAAGTTCTGAGTTTCCCCAGCTGCTTGCTGGTGATGAGTTTCCATAGCTGCTTTCGAGTTCTGAGTTTCCGCAGCTGCCTCTTGGTTTGGTTTGTAGTCTTTTTAGGTAGTTTATTTATTGATTGCATTTAATGTTTTGATTAAAAGTCTACATTTTTATAGAATTTTGACAGGACATTTTTTTTATTTTTGAACATTTGTACTTAAGAGGCTTGGGTTGCTATTGTTATTAGTTATACACTCCCCCTGAAGAAAGAGCCCATCCTCGGCCTGCGTAACCACACAAGGCTAAGGAGGTGTACCTTTCGGCCTGTATTTGTTTTACCTTCATGATTGGGAACACATGCCGGTAGAGGGACTCCCAGACATTCTTTTACATATTTTGAGGTACTTGGGGTCCCACCCTAAATTACAAGGGTAATCCAAACGTGGACCCCTTGCTCACTGTGCTCAGAGAGGCACAGCTCCACCTCACTGATGAGGCCCCACTAGGTCGAAACACGTGTCTGGGGTTTCTGTTGGTACTCTTATTCAGAGGTTATTTGCCTAGCATTTCGTTGCTGGGCTGCCTTTGGGTGGGACAAAGACTGATATGCATATGGAAATTTCTCATCTGTGAAAAGCGCAGTGACCTAAATCGTGGTTGAGACTCTCCCAGGGGCCATCCACCCAAGAACTAGTCAATGGGCTGTGTTCGTGCCAGTAGAGGGACTCCCAGATCTACTTTGGCATGGTTTAGTAGTAGGGTTGGGCTGAGTTGGTGATTTAGCCACTACTCATCCCTGAACTCATACAGAGCACTGTCATTTTGTCACACACATTAAGAAAATGGAAGTCCATCAAGTACAGTCCTGTGGGTTCGGGGGGACCCTGTGAGTCTTTGTTGGAGGTGCTGAATATAAAGGAGTAAATCCAGAAGGGTGGAAACATGGGAGCATTGTCATTTTTTCTAGTCGGCCACTGATTGCCAATTTCCCTACCCACATGCTGGTTTTCAGCTTCCATTGCTGCATGCAGGTTCCCCAGCTGCCTGCAGGCCATGGGTTCCTTAGATTCTAGCTGGTTTTGGGACTACTCTAGTAGCCTGATAGTTGTGAGTTTCCCTAATCACCTGTGAGTTCTTAGTTTCCTCATTGCTTGCTGGTTTTGAGTTCCCATAGCGTCCTACGAATTCTGAGTTTCCCCAGCTGCTTGCTGGTATTGAGTTTCCATGGCTGCCTGTGAGTTCTGAGTTTCCCCAGCTGCTTGCTTGTTCTGAGTTTCCCCAGATTCTTGTTGCTTTTGAGTTTCCATAGCTGCCTATGAGTTCTGAGTTTCCCCGGCTGCTTGCTAGTTTTGAGTTTCCATAGCTACCTACAAGTTCTGAGTTTCCCCAGCTGCCTCTTGGTTGTGAGTTTCCCCAGCTACCTGCATGATGTGAATTCCTTAGATTCCTGCTGGTGTTGCTACTACCCTTTGCAGACTTCTAGTTGTGTGTTTCCCTAATCACCTGCGAGTTATGAGTTTCCCCAACCTTCTGCTGGTTGTGAGGTTCCCCAGCTACTTAGTTTAGTTTAGTTTAGTTTATTATTTGTATGGCGCGCCATGCCCTGGAGCATCAGGGCGCAAACAGACAAGGATATGCTCAACTTGGTTACAGTTACATAAGAATAATACGAGGGTGCAGAAATATGCTGAGCTTGGTTACAGATATGCTCAGCTAGTTGCACGTACATGAAATAAGCAGATAGTATAGGCATCGACAGTGTTACAGTAAGCAATTATGTACAAGGAGCGATCAAGGGACAGGGGAGCGGGGAGCAATCTCCTGCGTAGTCAAGGTCGCAAAATATGAATTATATACAGTTATGTACAGTGTGGCATATAGGGTCACGCGAGTTAACTTAGTCGGTTGTCCTTGGCTCTTAACCACCTAGTAAGGTTCAGTCTAAAGTTTGCGAAGGGCTGGGGTTCTCTGATGTCATGAGGGAGGGAGTTCCATAACTGCACAGCCTTAACCGGGAAGCTATTTCCTCCTATGGTGGAAAGTTTGAAGCGCGGAACTTGGAGGCAATTGGCGTTGGCTGATCTAGTGGGTCTGGAAGAGGTTCTTTTGCAGGCTGTGAGTTCCTTAAATGCCTACTAGTTGTGAATTTCCCTAAAAGCCTACTGATTGTGATTGTCCCAGTTGCCTGGTGTGTTCTGAGTTCCTAGCCACCTACTAGCTGTACCATTCTGTTTCCCTACCTAGAGAAGCCTCAACTGCGATTGGGTCTTGCCATCTGACACCAACACTAAGGTTTTGACAGGTTTTAGGGTGCAAAGCTATGTGTTAGTTAGTAACGTATGTTCTGCTGGTTTGTTTTTTACCTATGGAGTGCGTCCCACAGGCGGATTAGGTTTTGTGGCCTTGTCAAGTCCCCGGAATTGTGTGGATTAAAACATTTGCCTCCCCTTGTTTGGTTGTTTCTCACTCAGCCATGCTCTATTACCTCTTGTGAGCTCACCATTGATTGTGTGTTCAAAAACATCTTGAATCCCACAGAACAGTGTGCAGTTTCACACATGTATTACCCTCTATTCTCAGAAAACCATTACTCACCATTGTCACAGTGATCAGTAATGACGATGTGAGTTCTTATGTAGCATACTAATTTCGCATACCTGTGGTGTGGGACCCTCCCAAGTGTATTGCCCCTTCAAGGGATGTGCCCCTCCTCTGTGTATTGCCCTCTTAACATGGGCCATGACACATGGCCCATGCTGATAAAAGGGGCTTCTGCAGACACGTGCAACAGAACGCCTGCAGACTCCAGAAGAGGAACTCCTGAGTCCGTGTCTCATTGCATGTAGGCTGCAGGCCTACACGTGGGGGCACCGGCCTGCATGCCCTGATGCTGTGGGACCCTCGATCCAGCACGGTGGCAGAGGTCTGCCTGGTTAGGGGCATGACACGCGCTGCTCCCACCACCGATGGTGCTGGTGTCATATACCGCCATCTGGGCAGGCCCCAACCGCCACAGGCACTGGACCTGTCGAGTGCTGGTGTCCATAGCACTCTCGGGGCCTGCTAGATGTTCATAGCAGCCCCCCCACAACATTAGCAATGAGAATCCGGACCCTGCGGTGACCCGTTCCCCCGTGTCCCTTAAAGTTGGTTTCCTGTGCTTCTCCGAAAAGGGGAAGGAGGAGGGAGAAGGGAGGAGGAGCGGCAGTACGTTGCCTCTGCAGAAGTGCAGGGAAGTCCTGGCATGATGCATCCCGGCCACGGCCCTCATTCCTTAGGGTGCTCGTGCGGCCGGGATCGGAGCGTGGAGGCACCCCTGCACGTCCACAGCCCTGCGGCGTTCATAGCCGTGAGGGGTGAGTGAACGAAGCGGCCACAGCCGTGTGAAAAGATGGGGAAGGGGCAGTCTCTCCCGTGTCCTGGAGGGAGAGCCCTGATGGCAGACCCCCCCTGGCCGTGGCCCTCTGCACGGGAGGAGAGCCAGCTTATAGTCCCTGCGTTCGCTGCCTGAGAAGTCAGGGGATGACCATCTGCCCCCTGTGGAGTCCGTCGCCAGAAGACGAGGAAACTGGTCGCCCGGTGAGTGTCATCTGCCCCCACCGCCGGTGCCCCATACAGATCCCGGGCCGTGCAGTGAGAATGGTGAGGTGCTCCGGTCCGGAGTGATTGAAGTAACGGCCCCTGTGTGAGCCCGGGCCGCCGGCAGTGAAACTAACACAAAGGACAGAGGCTGCCCCATCCTGCAATAAGTAGGGTAGCACTCTAATGCACCGGCAGTCTTAGTTGCTGCAAGACCGGGCCACCGCGTGAAACGACGGGCTCCACGTGGGAGCACAGAAAGGAAAATACAAAAGAAGTGCCCGACATTTAAAATAATGACTGGGCGGGCATTCCAACCACTAGCATCATGAGCAGCCACATTAGAATGCCAAGCCCATTTGGCATGCCATTTGGGCTTGAACAGTTTTCAATATCAACCAGCTGCTGTTTTTGATTTCAATATCATAACTGTGGGATATTATCAAGGGTCTTGTCTAACTCCTACCAGTAAAGAGTTACAGAGTGGGGCTGGGTCTCTTTTGGCGTGCAGCGGCTCAGTACTCCCGGACAAAGCCACCCACCTGGATGAGCAAATCTAATACTTGCTGAAAATTAAATGCAGCCTTTTCTTCTCTTCGGTGTGCACCATACATTGTGATTGGTCCACAGAATGGAGCCTCACCAATCCTCCAGCATTTGAGGATTTGTGACGTGTCGCTGTTCGTGTAACATACAGAAAGGCTGCACATGTCTGTTTAAGAGTAACTTTGGAATTCCTTAAATTGGAAAGCAGCGACAATGCTCAAATGCATGCACGGTCTTTGCATAAACCTCCTCAACACACAAATGGATAAAGAAAGGACATCAATTGGCCAACATAATTTGTCAACCAAGAAGGAGCATCCAGGCCGGTGCCCTTCAGTATCCCGGGCCAGGCGGTGAGGTGGACGTCCAAAAGGGGGTGAGCATCCAAGGTGCTCCGTGTCGGAGCTGTTGAGGGGGGTTCCCTGCCTGATGCCCGGGCCGCTGGCGGTGTGTAGAATACTGTGCTCCGTGCCAGAGCAAAGAGGGAAGTGAAGGTCCCAGCGAAGACCTGGATCAGATGGCGGTGCAGTGTCATTATCCTGCACGTTGGAGCGTAAATGATGGTATGCAGCCCCTCTGCAGATCCTGGGCCTGGCGGCGATTTACAGAGTGCCCGGCTAGGGGCAATGAAAACCAGATAAGAGGTCTCCATCTGGGCAAGGCTAAGAAGGTGCTCTTATCATATGAGCAATGATGTAGAGCCTGGGCCCTACCGGCAGTGAAACTGGCATTTGTGCTCCAGGTTGGAGTAGTGGAAGCGGAAGGACTCAATGTAGCTGAGAGATGCAATGGCCCATTCAGGAGGAGAGCAAACCGCTCCATATCAGCGCAGCGGCGAAGGTGGGGCAAATGGTCCTCAGCGGAATCCAGGGCCAGCCAGCGGTGACTGGCAATGTGCCTGTCCAGGATTCCATATGGACAAGGGCGGCATTCGCTCAGAGAACACGCCGCTATGGCAGAAGAATAAATGAGTCCCGGGCCACCATGCGGTAAATGGGAATTGTAAGACGGGGACAACGGCTGTGTCGGGTATTCCCAGAAGTCGGAGCTCTTCAAAGAAAGGCAGACAAAATCATTATCCTGGCACAAATGTTGGGCTTCGAGATTAGGAGCATCCATGTGGACAGATCGTGGGGAAGGTGCACAGCGGTGCTGGGACTGGGTGCGGCGTTACAGGCCACCTGGGGTGAACTTAGGATAGAGTGAACGTGGACGGCACAGCCTGGAGGTGCTGATGGCAGTGTCCCGCTGCATGTCACAAGTTCATCCCAAAGATGGGGGAAATCACAAGCACTTCATCAATGTGCAGCAGGCGGGATGAACGTGTGGTGAGGCTGCCTGCTCTCCTCAGAGCATCAAACCAGGATGTGCAGCCCCACATGACAATAGTCTGGGCCAACCCAAAGCCAGGTGTCCTACTGCCTGCACCAATAAGCCATACCATTTGAACAAGATGGTGGCACAGACATTTACAAGTTCTGCAAGGGGAGGACCGCAGGAAAACAACAGTAATGAGACTGCACAAGTCCATGGGTATCCCTCCGCAATTCGGTATGAAAGCAATAGGGAGCTCAGGGGTGCTACCTGGAGCATGCCCTGACGGGCCCAGTGCCGAGATACCTCCCGCAGCCTGGTGTGCCTCATGCCTGCATGGCATGTGATGCAACGGGGTAGGTCAGTGGTGACGAGACCCCAGTGTCGCCAGGCACAGCTAGCACGTGGCCTCATCACTTTGCCACTGGGGTAGGTTTGCGCGGTCGGTGGTGCTACGCCAGCGGCTCCTGCCTGGGGGAGGACCGGAAGTGGCCCTGCCACTGGGTCACACACTGTCATCTGTGTTCGGCCAATGCAGACCCTCGAGATCACTGCCCCGAAGAAGAGCTAGGAGCAAAGGAGGGTTGCAGCTCCTCCTGAGTGCTTGTTTGCCCTCCTGTGCACCTGTAACCTAGCAGTACTCCTGTTGGGGAGGGCATGGCCAAGAAAGGAGTGGCGCGTTTTACCCTGCCACCACAGGGCCCATCAACACCATGGGAAGGAGGGGTGAGTGAGGTCCAGTCATGCCGGGGCCCATCAACGCCATGGAAAGGAAGGGTGAGTGTTATCCTGCCAATCCAGGTTCAATCAACGCCCTGTGGTGCAGCCTAGACACCCAGTCACCTGCATCTCGCTGACCGCACTGCGTCAATGGATCAAGACAATGTGGCCCCAGCACCCCCAGGTGCGGCGTTACCGGCCTGTGAACAGTGACATCGACAGACCTGGACTCGTGGTGATGGTAATCCTGGACGGACGCTGATGGAAAGTGAACTGGTGTCCTGCAGTCCTACGAGTGCTTAAAGGGGACTCTGTAAATACATGTTGTGAAGCAGTGATCCCGTAGTTGATAGGTATGCGGAATGGGGTGCCCGCAGCTAACAATGGCGCCAGTCCGTGGTCGCAGTTTCCATACCCCAGGTTAATAAGGGTTTTTGAGACATACGGTCGAATTGCCAACATTCCACCGGCGGTTGGCCAACCGCGACTGTCACCTGCTGGTAATGGGTAGAGAGTGTTGTATATGTGAAGCTGTGGCAGATCCTATTTGTTTGATTTTATGACTCTGAGGTCGTTTAAGTAACAGAGGGAGGGGATGGTTTATGGTTTAGTCATTTTTGTGTTTTTGTTATGAAAAAGGAGGAGTGTGGTGTGGGAGCCTCCCAAGTGTAATGCCCCTTTAAGGGGATGTGCCCTCCCTCTGTGTATTGCCCTCTTAACATGGGCCAATAACATTGGAATATTTAGACACGTGCAACAGAGCGGCTGCAGACGCCAGAAGAGGAACTCCTGAGTCTGTGTCTCATTTATGTAGGTCTGCAGGCCTACACGTGGGGGCACGGGCCTGCATGCCCTGATGCCGTGGGACCCTCGTGCCAGTACAGTGGCAGAGGTCTGCAAGGTCAGGGGTCTGGCACGCGCTGCTCCCACCCCCGATGGTGCTGGTGTCATATAGCGCAATAGGGCCTGCCGGATGACCAGGGCAGGCCCCAACCCCCCACAGGCACTGGGCCTGTCAAGTGCTGGTGTCCATAGCGCTCTGGGGGCCTGATGGATGTCCATAGCGGCTCCCCCACAACAATACCTTCCGCTTCTAAGCACTATTAAGCCAGGTTTTATTACCAGGTATTATTATCCAATGCAATAATAACCTTGGAAGCATTAAGATCTGAGATGGCCCTGCTATGGAATCCAAACAGGCAAAGTGCATGCTCGCCCTATGTCTGAGGCTAGCGCTTAACTCCAGAGCTATCCACTGTGCCGCCATTGCGCGAGTGCATCACTGGCATGTCTCAGGCACGTCACTGGCACGTCTCAGGAATTACTCTCTCCTCTTTGCATCTTCCCTGATTCCCCCTTAGTAGCAGCCTGATATTAGCTGAAGTGCTTTACAAAAACAATACAGTACAATACAACATAAAGGATTGAATTATGCTGAGAAGACGTGAATGCAGTCCTATGCCACGAATGTGCTTTTTGTAGGCAGAAATGCGCATGACTTCCAATGGCAGAAATTAGGTTGATGTGATGAGTGTGCGTTTGAGTTCTGCTACCGAATTGATGCAGGGAGGTGCAGGGTACAAATGAGGGGTGTGGACAGGGACGTCATTACACCAAAATGCAAGGGGAAGCGGAAGCGACATCACACACCCCTTGACCTCTGATGACATCACAGGAAGTGATGTAATTTGACCCACCCCAAGTGACATCACAGGAAGTGATGAAACCCGGCCTTTCACCCCTTGACAAAACAGGAAGTGGCATCACATAGCATTGTTTCTAAGTACACTTCGAAAAATATGGTTACAATATCACTATAAAGTGATATACATTTATACAAGAATGGGTCACCATGTGCATCATTAATATCAGTGCATATAGGCCCATATTAACAAATTACTGTGAATGCAAGCAGGCGTCCAAGGCCAAACGATAATGATGTGTTATTATGTACCACTTACGCTTAAGCGCTTCATATAGAACAAATATACATACAATATCACTGAACCGGTGTTGGTACTCATTTATCAACCTCAGATAACCTTGCCAGGAGTCCAACCTGCAACCTGCAGATCACACACACATTGCAGCAGCGAACGCTCAACCCCCTGAGCTATCTTACTAGTTATAGCTATCAGAAAAACTGCCACTCCAGAAACAAAGAGCCACATGCTGCTGGCCACAGCCCAGGAGCCTCAGTTTAATTTTATATATTTTTTTAAAAAGTACATTTAAAACAATCTTTTTTTTTAGGGGTAGCAAGGAAGACCACAGGGGTGGCAATGGAGACCTCAGGGGTCGTAGGTGCGACCCCTGGCGACCCCTAAATGACATCCCTGTGTGTGGACCGGGTGTGTTGTGTTCTGTTAGGTTTTTGGATACATAGCATTCATGTCTTCTTTTGGCACTCAAGCTTTGGTTACAAGAAAATAGAAGAAATTAGTGAACTTGTGACTGCAATAGGGAACGGGGGAAAGGGTGTAGTGTTTAATCATTGCCTAAGCAGTACTTGGGTTCAATGATGTGAAGCAACACTGGGAGAATGGTCCAAAGTGGGGTAGCCCTCACTGAAAATACCTGGCCATCAGATAGAAGATTTGTGTGCGGTAGTGCTGTAGCCACCATTTCCCTACACGTGGGCCTAATCTTATTATCTAAGAGACTAATATTTAATAGGATTCTTTATGTTGGGAGCATCTCTCTCACTCTCATACGTCAGTGCGCCATGAAACCAGGCATGCACTGCAAATAAGGAGGTCCACACGGTCGCTGTCGGTCTCAACTCCAAACTTTAATGAATGCCCTCACTTCCCTTTCCCCTGTCATATCCTTTCCCCTTGGTCCCGCCCCACCCTAACCCCACCTCCCACATAACAATGCGGATTGGATTATAATAGAACATGACAGCCTTCCGCCTTTTTAAACACTTAGGGCCTCATCACGAGTTGGGCGGTAACACCGGCGCTATTAGCGCCGGCGCTAATAGCCCTACCACCAAACCCACGGCGCTATTAGCGCCGGATCACGGGTTTGGCGGAAGGGTTATTGCCCATTCCCCATTGCGCTTGTTCGGGATTCCTCATTCCCCATTGGGCCCAATGCTCAGAGCTCAGAGCTGGGGGGAAATCCGCCAAAGCCATGATCTGGCGGACCCTTAAATGCAGCGGTAATAGCGCTACCGCCGCATTTAAGGGTTACCACCAGACTCGTGATGAGGCCCTTAGTCTGGTATTAGCCCATCTCTTCAATGAGTCTTATGGGTTTAGTATTTGCCCGCACGGGGTGGCTTACCCTTGTCTGCTTATGGCTGCAGAAATAAGGTCTGTCTGTTGTCCACTCACCATAATCATCTGCAGCCTCACTTCACCACAACATTCTTTGAAATGTGACACATTTCTTGTGATTTCACGTCCTTTCTCATCGACTGCTGTAATCATAGTGCCTTTCACCTTTGTGATGGTGAGAGGGCTAGCTGCGAAGTGGGATTCTTCCTTCCTTTGCTGGGTCTGGCATACGAGTACTCTGTCACCTTCCTCGAAGCTGTGCTCTCGGGCCCCTCTCCTTTCATCTGCTGCAATCTTCATTTTCTGCTTTTCTTCGGCGCCCCTAGTTCAGACCTTCTCGTCCTCCGGCATGGTGTTGCTCTCCAGGGGTCCTTGCGGCAGCCGTGTCCGTAGCCAGCGGCCAAACAAAAAGTCTGCTGGACATTTCCTGTGGTGCTGTGGGGAGTGTGGCGGTAGTCATGCAGGAGCTGGTACAGTGTCTGTTCAAGTGGTTTGTGGGACAGCTGCACCACTTGCGGTGCCCTCTTGAGGTTCCCCATGAATGGCTCAGCCATAATGCTGTCTTGGGGCCAGAGAGGCATAATGTTTCAGTGTTTGAAACTCGTGTATTGGGCAAAGTTTACAAAGTCCATTCTAGTAAAAGTTGGGCCGTTGTCAGATTTGATCGTATGAGGAATACCATAGGCCGCGAGTATGCGGTCCAGGACTGGGATGACTGCCGTTGGTGCTGTGGACGGCATTATTTGCACCTCCGGTACCTTGAGTATTCATTGATCACGACTAGGGCATACATGACATCTCGGAGGGGTCCAAAGAAGTCAACTGCCAGCTCTTCCAATACCCCACCAGGGAGCAGAGACATCAGCAGAGGGTTTGGGCGTGGGGCTGGAGCTATTGCACTGCAGATGGCACAATTCTTTAAGGCGTCCTCAACTTGTTTGTCTAATCCTGGGAACCAGATATTCTGCCTCAATAGCTTTTTTGTCGAGACCCCTCCTATGTATCCCTCATGGCCAAGGTCAACCACTTGTTGGCGTCGAGACTTGGGCAGCACAATGCGGCAGCCCTTCATAACTATTTGGTCCTTGGTGGTGGTGATTTCCTCCTGAACCAGCAACATTGCTTTGATGTCGCACTGCAACGTCTCATCTAGGTGTTTGGCTCGCTTCCTTGCATGTCTCTTTTTTCCTTGGCTGATGCTCTGTGCAAGGATGGCCAGCACTGGGTTGCTTGCTGACTCTTGTTGAAGCATCTTCCACGCTATTGGCAATGGTTTTAATTGGTGAATAATGTTTTGTAGATAAGCGATAGTGATTGAGTGATCTGTAATTGAAGGTCCTCCAGGGTGGCATGAAAGATAGTCAGCCAGATTCTTGTCCTTGCCCGGTCTGTGGTGGATAGAGAATTTGTAGTCCTGCAGCCGAAGATATGCCAAAGTTCAAACACTTGCAGCGATATATCCCCAAGTGAGTCACAAAAGTGGTAATGTATCTGGACTTCCTGGATAGCTCCAGCTAGTGGTACCCCTTGTTGAGATCGAGCTTTTAGAACACAGTTGCACTATTGAGGAGGTGGATCATGTCCGATATTCTCGGGGCTTGATGACGCTGTATGTAGTGGGCTACGGGCTTGACATCCAGATCAATGTGGAGCCTCACTTTGTAATTGTGTAATTTGCCCAGGCCCTTGAAGAGGTTTGGATACGCCTTAGTGATGTCCCCTGCTAGGGCCAAGTATTTATGGGCCATCATGCGCTATAGAATATGGACGAGTCCCATGTCCATGGCCGTTTTGAAGCTAAGAATGCATCCACTGTTGGCTTTCTATGGAGAGAAGCCTTTCCCTCACACTCCGCCTTTCTCACATTATCTCACTCTTTACCTACTTATGCATATGTATCTCCTTTTCTCTATGTGTGTTTGTATGTGTGTGTGTGCTTTTGTCCCTATTTCCCCCTTTATCTCTCCCACTCTTTGCCTCTATTTGGATCTCAATTAAATGTTGCTTTGCCACCAACAGAAGAAACAAATAATTGGTTTTAACCTGACTGGGGCCCTTTCTAAGATGGAAGGGCAGTTTGAGAAACAGCATGACTAACCCACCCCACCCTTTTTCCCTTTCAGATCCACCATGGAGACAGGGGACCAGTCCGGTGGTGATAGGGTGTGGTATAAATATCCTTTAACATAACATAACCAACAGAAGAAACCAATCATTGGTTTTAACGTGAGCGAGGCCCTCTCTATGATGGACGGGCAGTTTGAGAAACAGAATGACGTGCTGCCTCAAGGGAGTAGCAGGCCATACTGCAGGTTACAATTGAGCTGTCAAAGCTAAGGGTCCGGTAAAGCAATAGCAGTGAATTTGGTAGGTCAGGGTTGAGGTGCATTGTCAAGGCATTGTCAAGGCAGCAAAAGCAAGGGTGGAACAGGTCAGGATACATGTGCAATATTGTCGAGAAATGTAATTAAAAGAAAAAACGCAGAGCAATATGCTATTTTACAAACAAACATGTAAGATGCAGTCTGCGCAAGGCATTTGCAAAACACATGTGCAATACTTTCAAGTCCCCTCCCATCAAAATATAGTGACAAGGCCCGAGATAAACATCTCAAGTGCAAGAAAATATCCTGCAACTCTTATCAAAATTGAGAACAGCTCAATCTGAGGAGAGAAAGAACAGCCATTTCTCGTCACAGAAAAAAACGTGCATTTTCTACTACTGTGTGCTTGTTTATTTTCCCTTGAAGAAATACGGGTCAAGGTCATGAAACCTACAAATGTTGAAAATGTAGATCTTTTATGGGAGTTAGATCGGCCATTGGAATATGTAAACTGCTGTATTTTAGAGAAAATGTAAAATCTAGGGGAACAGACAAATGTATATTTAAAAATCTGCAATTGTGAAAGAGACCCAACTTGGATGAAGCCAGGACTGAACTCTAACATTCCAAATGACCTGATGTGAAGACGGATTCCATGCTTTCCCAAGGAGATGAACAGGTGGTGGTTGATCCATAATGATAATGACGGTCTCTGCAACTTAGTCACAGAAGGCTGCACTTGCTATCAATTATAAGGTAGAGTTTCTATGGGCTGCATCTGGGTAAGTTGGGCTTCAGATAATGAACAAATAATGGGAGTTCAGCTTGACCAGCAGATGTGTTTTGTCTCATCTGAGATTTCGATTTCTGAGGCCTGTCCTGAGGAACGGAACCTTGATGCAGTAAAAACAAAGTGGTTATCTGAAAATCTGCAAGACCCGGGACTGGCCAAAGAGGGGCAGGAACAGAAGTCATAAATCCACTGAGGACTTCAAACTTTAAAGACCTTGTCACTGCCACGCCTAGGTCATGAATACATTTAGCCCTGAACTAACAGTACAAACACCAGATGCTCTGTATTGACAGACCCAAATGCAGATGCACTGTCATATTTGGTAAAAAGAAAACATATTGCCCTAGAGAAACAGCTTTGGATTCATATTTCTGGTGATATCTCCCAAACAGAATGTAGTAGCACAGTAAATATGTTTGTAAACCACTCAACTTGATATGCTCCATTTAGTGGTTTGTTTATCATTATGCAAATTAGGCACATTTGCATCTTGTCACACATAAATGGCACACACCAGTGTGTTTTATATCCTAACATCTGCAGTGGCAAGCTGTTACTTTGAGATAAAAAATAATTTGTGCAGAAAAGTATAAGTAGGTTATAAGCCAAAATCTGTAAGTCATTAACCAATTGTGATATCATGATGGAAATTGTGTTGTTTGATTCGTACCAGAGAGAGAAATCTGGTGAGCTGATTAGTTAAGTGGTCATATGTGTGGAATTTACTATTTCAGAATGTTACAATGTTTAATGCAAGAAATCCCTGAGATGACATCACATTAAATGGGAGGGAAACTGGGTGTAGAAGTAACTTCCGCTTCATTAATATGGCCAATGACTTTGGAGGGGTATGTCTAGTGTGATATCACTTTTGGAGCAGTGTCCAATCACATATATTGACCAATAAGATTGGGAAAATTATAGATACCTCAAAAAGGTGGGGTTACTGTTCTATAAAAGATTTAAAACACACTCATTTGGGAAGGACACTTGCAGACTCACTCACTCACTGACTGATGGAGAGGAAGAGGAATAATTGATAACAACAGGAAGGAGAAGGAATAGATTGCTCTCTTTTTAGACTCATTGATGGATTATTAGTGGGGACTGTACGTGAGGCCTAATAGGAGTTTAAGTCCCAGACCTTCTCCAGTGGAAGAACAAGCAGACAGGCTATTGAGGAAAGCTGATCCCATCTTTCTGACTGATGCCCACCTGAATAGAACCAGTCCTTAAGAGGGTTCCCACATGTCTGTGATCCAGCCTAAAGGAAATTCATATGTCAGTATAACATAAAGGGGAAACATTCCTGAGGGGAGTGATACTATAAAGGGAATTAGATTAAATCCTGGCACCTGTTAGTTGTCAGTACTGAGGGGTAGGAATATACAAATTGACTTTGCATTTTAAAAGTGTATGTGCTTCTGTAAAATACATATTTTATAGACTAGATCCCATGGTGTGTCCACAGTGAGATCTCCTTACTTTTTCTCTGTGAGAAGATGTCTAGCCCTGAAGAATTCTCAGTGAGTTAAATGGACATCTCACAATGTGTATACCTAGAAAAAGTATATAACAAGTAAATCCTGGGTATAGGATCAAGCAGAATATTGTTGTGAAAGCTAAGTTATTCTGGACAAAAGGGAAAGGATGATTATTCACTAACCACTCTCTCACTGTTTAAGGTGGCCATTGAAAGTGGGAGAGGTACGCTTTTACATGGTAATTAAAAAGAAACATCACTGTAGGCAATCTAGCCTGCATACATGTTGTACATACATTTTCTTTTCTACCAGCCACCTACATATATGAAGGTCTGGAAGTTTGTTGGAATTGAATTTTAGAATGCTGCTGAAATGCTGACATGTCTTGAATAAAAGAGTTCTATTTTGAATAAAGGGGTAGTAGAGAGAATTGAATAGGCAGGGATACTGTAAGCTAATTTTTTGTTTTTCACAAGTGAAAGATTCCTCCTGGACTCTCAAGAATTAAATCCATGGTGCATGTGAGCTTAGAGTGAATTAAATGGCCTTAAGTGAAAAGATCTTTTTAATAAAGATCTCTTCCAAAAAAAATCAATTTAGAACGACTGCTCTGTGACCACACAGTGCAGTCTTTCCAGATCTAACTGTCACGCCCCTGCTGGACACTGGTGCGCGTAGGGGTTGACAGGCTCAGTGGGACATGGAAGCACAGGACGTGGAGAACAGGTAAGTGTGTGGGTGCGTGTGTGTTACTGTGTGTGTTGTGTGTATGCATGTATTTTGGATTGTGGGGAGTCTTGGGTGGGGAGGGATGAGGCAGGGGATGAGAGAGGGAGGTTCTAAGGGCAATAACTAGGATTTGGAGGTAATAGCATGGTAAAGTCGGGCATGGGTTGGTGGTAGAGCAGGAGGACTAAAGGGGGGGCCCGGGAGGTGAAAACCACTGAATTGTAAGAAAATAAAAGAGGCAGTTCTATGCGAAAATACCTCATTATTAAGATCTCATGATGTACGATCAAAAGAAAAATGGCCAATAAAAATGTGTCTTTTTCTCATGAGACCCTCATAATGAGGTCTTTTCACATAGAACCAATTAAATTACTATGGTGTTGTTTGTGTTACAAACATCTCTATTTCTATAAGTGTAGCTTTGAAACCTAAGGTAAATAGTGTGTTCATTATTTATCATTGGCCTTTCTTGAGGAAACATTTTTTTTATCTTTAAACTGATTCCATTATTTCTAGTTTGTTAATAGACCTTTTGTGCAACCATCTGTGTTTCTTGTGCCGAAAGGGCAGGGAAGCTGGAAAGAATCAATGCTATTAAATTGGGGTTGCCAGATTCATTAACATAACTTTATTAAATAGAAAATTGTGCGTGCCAGGTTTGGGGTGGGTGGAATATTTCTCTCAATTAGATGTCGCCCGCTTAAACGATCCTACAATGGCAGCACTTTGTAGGGTGTCTGGCTTGCACAGATAGTGGGTTGCTGTGGGTTGGGGCAGAGGTGCATTGGCAGATCTCTGTTCCTGGTGCAGGGAAGCATTAGCAAGGGGTGCTGTAGCACAGGGTTGAAGTGCATTGGAAGAGCTGTGTTTAAGGCCTGGGCAGCAATACTAAGGGGTCCTTGTAGGTCGGGAACAGATCGAATCATAGAGCTTTCTAGAGTCACGAACCTACATAGCATGAGTGGTACTACGGGGTGGGGTGGAAGCTCATTGCCAGCTTTGTGTGTGGGCGTGCTCACATATCATGGCTCTCCAGGCCTCCGAACGTTGCATATAAAATGGTTGTTTCCCTTGAGCACTTAACAAGCTCAGTCTTTTTTTTTTACTGAAAATGAAAAATCTGTCCAGTGCCTGCGCATTTGCTCTATAAATTACGATGAAGCCAGGGGGAAATGCGCACAGGATGGCAGCCTGTTCCTCTCTGCACGCTGCTGAGTCAGCAGCATTAATCCAGCGTGCGTTGCCCCCCTCCCACCTGACACCCACCGACTTCTTGAATTGCTAATGGATTTTCTGCAAGACGTTTGACAAACGAGGAGGAAGTGGCCTAAACCCAAAGACTCAAATATCGGAGCACTAGGCATTTCTCTTTCTATGGTAGGAGCAGTCTTTATTGTAGCTTAAACAGCAGGGCCTGGCCGGGAACAATGGCCGCCAACAATGGCCGCCCTGAGTCACGGGCCCCAAAATGTGGGTAAAGGGATAGAAGTAACGCCCTTTCACAACATTCACTTTAAATATTAAGGGTCTGATTCACAGAAGTGTTTTATAATGGCACAATCCCACAGGAAAGCGGTCTGTGAATCAGGCCTTCAGTAGGTTACAGCAGTGCTGTAGAGAAAGTGAGACTTGCGAACTGGTGGTGTTAGGATTCAATTGTAGATGCACGGGTTGCAGTGCAAATCTACAACCCTCCCCAAAAGTCCCAGTTGTGCTTTCTGCAGCAACCATAATTGTTCTATTGCCAACGCAAAACAACAATGAAGAATTATTCACTGAATGTCATTGCTTTTTAATGCAACACAGAATCTATCTACAGTACTTAGCGAGCATTGCCTGAATCCAAGCCTGGTAGGCACTTTTCCAGGGGTACGGCATACGCACCATGCACCCCACTTTGACTGGGGCAGCAACCTGTCAGTCTTCATGAGATGTTGTGGTTAAGGGGGCGATGAGTACTGTGCTCTTTGAAGGTCTGTGCATCTATATATTTATGTAGGAATGAGGTGGGTTTGATGCAGCATGAACCTGTTCGTGAAACAACTGGGAGCTGTATCACAAGAAGATACAGGACAGGCTACAGTAATGTGATATCAATAGACACATTTCATTTATAGGATACAGGGGGGGAGACACAGAGAGAAGGATAAAGAGATCTTTAGGCAAGAGGACAGATCAGGAAGGGAAAGGGTGACCCCATTTTGATTAATTATTTAGTTGGTTAGTGAGCGTTCCGCTCCGTGGGTGTATAGTTCATGAGGTTAATGCTCTCCTATAACACGGCCAGCCTGCAGTTTGCAAATTCGAATCTGGCAGCATGGCTGACTCAGCCTTTCATTCTCTGTTTGAGTTTTACATGATTTCATCTTCCCAAATTCCCTGTTATGTCACTGGGTCTGCATAAGTGATTCCCTGCTTCACTTTTTTCTGCTGGTTGGAAACAACTTGTGTTCCCTTTTAAACACCCCATCCTCAAAGGTGCCAAATTATTAAGAAAATTCTCCCACTTTTTCCCACAATTGTTTATGCTATATTAACTTTAACCCTCTTTAAAAACCAACTGAAAATTACATTTTTCAGTGCTTCTCTCAAGGATTCGAATTTCTAAATAAAGTGATTTATTTCAATGTTCAATACATTTTAGTTGGATATAACCAAGAGGAAATAACTCCCAAACAAAGAACCACGGGTTGTATTTCAGGGATAGGAGGCGAGCCTCTGGGACCGTCTACATGAGCATTGGGGGTTGGGATAATCAAAGATGATGGTCTTTCTAACTGAGCCATGTGTAATGGAAATTAAGATAAAACATTTTTATAACAGTAAAAACATTTAAAATGACATATAATTCCTGTCAAAGCACAACTCAATTTAGCAGCACGAGTTGTCTCATGCCAACAAGGGGACTTAAACATGAAAGCTTGTTATTGGAAAAGCCACGCTCTAATTTCTGAACCATGGGGTCTCCATTCAGAACGTATTGCTTTTTGCATTATGACATGGCGGTCAAAGGTGCAACTGATGAAGACGCATCTGGGAACTAGCACTGCCGATTGGGATAAACAAAGGTGATGGTCTGTCTTTGTGAGCCCTTAGTAATGGAAATAAAGGTAAAACTATATTTTTATGACAATAAACCAACATTGACCATATTACCAAATTCCTCCAAATGCGTAGCTTAAAATATTAGCTTGTGTGGTTTTGTGCCAGCAGAGGAACTTAATCACACAATCTTGCAATTGGAAAACACATGGACCGTGTGTCGCTCCAGAGAGCATCACTTTTTGCATTATGACATGGCCGCCAAAAGTGTGATGATGCAGATGAATCTGGGAACGAGCAATGCCATATGCGATAAACAAAGGTTCTGGTCTCTCACTCTCTGAGCCATTTGTAATGGAAATATAGATACAACTATATTTTTATAATAGCAAAAAAATGAAAACATAATTTTTTACCTACTTCCTCCCGACTCACTGATAAAACTACCAGTTTGAGTATTTTCATGCCAACAAGGGGACTTGATCCTGCAACTTGGCCATTAGTCGGATGAGCATGCATCTTTGAATCGGCATTGCCGGTTGAGATACACGAAAGTGTTGATCTCTCGTTTGGAACCATTTGTAAAAGAAATAAAGATAACACATTATTTTCATTCAAATAAGAAAACATTAAAAGTTAAGCAGTCAGCCTATTTCCTTTCAATGCACACCTCAACCCATCAGTTTGAGTATTTTCATGCCAATGTGTGGTCTTGAATCTGAAACCTTACCACTAGTACACTAGTGAGCTAACTTCTGAGCTACTGGCCCTGCCTTCAGTGGGTATAGCTTTTTGCATCTTGGAACTAGCAATGCTGGTTGGGATACATTAAGGTGCTGGTCTCCCTCTCTCTCTGAGACATTTGTAATGGAAATAAAGATAAAAAAATATGTTTACAACAGTAAGAAAACATTACAAATTAAAAGGATTCCCTACTTCCTCCCCTAGCACAGATCAACCTTACATTTTGTGTAAGTGCTTTGAACCTGCAACCTTGCCATTGATAAAGCCAGGATCTTACCTCTGAGCCACAGTGCTTTTTTCCAAAGGTGTAGCTTTTTGCATCATGATTTGGCGATCAAAGGTGGAATGGATGAAGATGCATCGAGGAACTAGAAATGCCGGATGGGATAACGAAATGTCCTGCCTTCTCTTTCTCTATTTCTCTCTGAGCAATTTGTTGTCGAAATAAAGATATACAATATTTTTATGAGAGTAAAAAATATATTTAAAATGTAACCTATTTCCCAACAATGCACATCTCAAGTGACTGTCTTGAGCACTTTCAAACAAATAGGTGGACTCAAATCTGCAACTTTGGTGGTGTTAACCCCTTGCTCTAATAACCAAACTGCTGGGTCTCTGTTTAGAAAGCATAGCATTTTTGCATTATAGCATGGTGGACAAAGTTGTAATGAATGAAGCTGCATCTGGGAACTAGCAATGCCAGTTAGGATAAGCAAAGTTGCTGGTCTCCATCACTGAGCCATTTGCAATGCAAATAATGATTTGGGATAAACAACAATGCCGGTCTCTCTTGCTAAGCCATTTGTAATGGAAACAATGATAACAAATATTTTTATAACAGTAAAAAGCATTAATCATTTAACTATTTCCTCCCAACACACAGCTCAAACTACCACTGTGAATGGTTTCATCTTAATGAGGCAACTTAATCCTGCAATCCTGCAATCCTGCAAATGGTTGATCCATGCTCTAGCATCTGGGCCACTGGCACTCTATTTAAAATGCATAGCTATTTGCATTATGACATGGCGGTCAAGGGTGTAATAGATTAAGATGCATCTTAGAACTACCAATGACGATTGGAATAAACAAAGGTAATGGTCTCTCTCTCTCTCTCTCCTCTCTCTCTCTCCTCTCGCCTCGTCTCCTCTCTCTTTCTATCTCCTCTCTCCTCTCTCCTCTCTCCTCTCTCCTATCTCTGGTGTGCTGTCATTTTTTCGAACGTAAAAGTTTCGAATGGCAAACTTTCACTTTCGCATTTTTTTGCTCAAAATGCCATTCTTTCGAATGACAATTTCTTTGAAAAATGTTTTAAAGTGCCGCCGTCATGGGTTAGGGTTGGGGCTTGGGTTAGGGTTGGGGGTGGCAGGGTGGTGTGGGGGTTGAGGGGGCTGGGGGGAATCTCCCAATATACACTAAAACCGTGAAACGTTTAATGGAGCTGTCCAGTGCTGAAATTACAGAACTGGACAGCTCCATGTAACGTTTCAAAGTTTTTGGGTATATTGGCATTTCAATTTTTTTTTTTGTAACTTTGAAACGTTACGTGGAACTGTCCAGTGCTGTAATATCAGCACTGGACAGCTGCATCTAACGTGGCAACGTTACACACAAAAAAAGCATTGAAATGCTACTTTTAACATGTAAAAGTGCATTTCAATTGAAATCAGTCCATGACTATTGTCGACGGATTGGTTTAGAAAGAAATGCACTTTGCGTGTTAAATATAGGCTGTCACAGCTTTGTTTTCGAAACTTTGTTTTTGACACTTTTGTTTGTCGAAACCTTTGTTTCGAAATTATCACTATGAACCCTATCTCTCTCTCTCTCTCCCATTTGCAATGGAACTAACGCTAAAGGTAAAACAATATTTGTACAACAGTAAAAATAAAAACTTTAAATACATACCTACTTGAACCAGCAACTTTGCAAGTGGAAACGCCATACCCTAACCTCTGAGTCGCTGGATCTTTTGACTTGAAGTAGAGCTGTTTGCATGATGACATGGGATCAAGATGCAGATTCAATACCAGTAGAAATGCACAAAGATGCTGGTCTCTCTCGCTGAGCCATTTCTAATGGAAATAAAGAGATAATATTTGAATAACAGTAAAATAAATCATTAAAAACAAAGAATGTTACCTGTGTCCTCCCAATGCTGAGCCTATCACTTTTAGTGGTGTAATGCCAACAAGGGAACTTAAACCTGTAACTTTGCCACTGGTCACCCCATAATCTGAGCCCCTGGGTCTCCCTTTAGTAAGTACACCTTTTTAGAGTATGACATGGTGGTCAAAGGTACAAGGGATGTAGATGCATCTGGTAACTAGCACTGCCAGTTGTGGTAAAGAATGGTGCTGGTCTCTCCAGATGAGCCATTTGTAATGGAAATAAAGATAAAACAATATTATTGGACCAGTAAAAATGTAAACATTGTATAAACGTCCTCCAACGCCCAGCTCAAACAACCAGTTTGAGTATTTTAATTCCAAGAATGGGACTTGAACATGCAATCTTGCTGTTGGTAACATGATGATCTAGGCTCTGAACCACGGGCAGTCTAGTGAGAAAGTGTAGCTTTTTGCACTATGACATGGGGGTCAAAGGAGCAATGGATGGAAATGCATCTGGGAACTGACAATGCCGGTGGGGATAAACAAACGTGGTGGTCTCTGATCAATTTTTTATGGAAAAAAAGACAAAACAATATTTTTATAACTGTAAAAAAACATCAAAAGTCATTTTCCCTATATCCTCCCAGGGCACACCTCAACCTTCCATTCTGATTACGGTCATGCAAGCGAAGGGACACGAGGGGACATGCACCTGCACCTTGCCACTAGTAAACCGACTCTCTCACCTCGCAGCTACTGGCTCTCCCATCAAAAGTGACACATTTTTGTGTTATAACATAGCTGTCAAAGGTGTACCCGATGAAGATACTTCTAGGAACTAGCCAGGATTGGACTGGGGATTAAAATAAGTCCAGGCACCCATAAGAAGTGGTGCACAATCCAGAACATATTGTTTGAGTAATATCCAAGGGTGGGGGTAGGGGGTTGGTAAAATGAGTTGCACATAATGTATTTGAAAACATATTTGCTCAGTAACGTTGGTTAATAATAGTGTAGTACCTTAAGCAATTGTCCCACTCTGGCCAAAAAGATGATACATTCTGTCAAGAAAAACGGGCCCACACTAGAATCATGGATTGGCACTTCGGGCATTGCCCTATTGCCTCATTGGCTAGTCTGAGCCTGGCCCTGTTTCGTTTCAGATTTGGTAGGTGCCACTAGTTAGTTAGGGTAGCTTGCATAGTACAGGGTGTATTATAAATGTAGCGAAAATGTGTCCAGATAGTAAGCTATGTGCAACAAATATCAGGATGTTATTATTGTGGTTGCACCAAGAACCACCCGCCTTGCATAATATTTAGCTCAGTGTTTAGTTACTCCTGTTACCCTATTAATTCCCCTTGTTACTGCTAGGAAATGTGTGCATGTTAGATGCATTGGGATGTGTATCATGTGTGTTTTCTTGTGCTGCTGGACCATGTGGGGAAGCACCATTTCCATTTCAGTGTGTAAGTGCGTGGGTCCAGAACTTTAAGTGTTGTTGACATTTGTTGTGTTCTTCCCTTGGTGTAGTGATGTTTGACTGCTGCCCACGTGAATGGTGTGGGTGCAATACTTGACGTATACTATGTATTGTGTATCCTGCTTTGACTGTGTGTCAGCGGATGCCCAGCTCATGTCAGTTTGGGAGACCTTGCAGGGTGCGGTTGGAAGCTTTGGTGCCAGGGTTGGTGATGCAAGATGGGGTCCTGGCAATCTCTGATAGTTCTCCTGGTTGGTGTGAGTCAGGAGTGTCACTTCTGACAAAGCCTCTTGCCTAACCAAACTGGTGGACGATGGGGTTGCAAAGGGGCCTAGGCACCTCTACAGAGCCAGGTGATGCTGCGTCTGAGGCTGGCGTGAGGAGGAACCCCTGTATGCCCTACCAAACCTTGTGTGAATGGCAGGGGCACATTGCATTGCCACCTTACAAGCTCCTGTCCCTTTAGGAAGTGGTCTGCAACCTTTGGCTCTACACATGTTTTGTATTACAACTCCCAGCAGCTCCAGCCAGCATAGTCAATGGTGTGGGAGCTAGGGATTCATATTGCAAACCAGCTGGAGAGGCACAGGTTGCAGACCTCTGCTTTAAGGGAACTGTTGAGGGGGAACCCACGTATTCAGTAGTGCCTGCACTCTCGACGCACCTTGCACAGAAGCAGAAATCACATCCAAATCCACATAGAAAAAGAACTTAACCTTATATTAGGAATCTTAATCATTCCCCCACACGGTCTCCATGGGCTATTGGGATGCTCCCCATGCAGGGGGTGGGCGTTCAAACAAAGAGAGGAGTGACAACAGAGAGGGGCTAAGCAACCCCAAGTCCTACATCAAAATTGCTCTCCATCTCCAAGGAAGGGGTACATCAGCTAATCTCCATATCAGCTGCCTAGGGAGAAAACCTGAGTTCATTTAGGCTAAGGCAATGCAAGAACTTGGCCAAGGTACCATAAATACTAAGGCCAGTGGGAGGGATTCGGGCGTGTGAGGAGGTCATTTGGAGACCATAAACGAAGTGCAGAAGGAGCTGGAGTAGGAGATAGGAGGCATGGAGTAAGGAGCAGATATGAGGGTGGAGGAGAGACCTAATGACCTTGGTAGAGAAAAACACAAGGGACCGAGGGGAGAATGACCCAGAAGGTTGGAGAGAAAGAGATTCTGGAAGCTGGCAGGGAGAAACCAGAGAGAGAGAGAGAGAGAGAGAGAGAGAAAGAGAGAGAACGAGAGAGAGAGAGAGAGAGAGAGAGAGAGAGAAAGAGAGAGAGATAGAGAGACACCCCAGGAGGCTAGGAAGAGGAAGACCTAGAGAACTGAGGAGCAACAAGCCCAATAAGGGGGGAGTACAGAAAACCAGGAGGCTGTGGAGATGAGGACCAGGAATATGGAAGTGTGTGCTCTGGTTACACCGGTATTTAAGGAGGAGATAGAGACAGAAGCCGGGGAAATAGGCTAAAGAGGAGGAAGGGAGGAGAAAGTGATAGCAGCAGCTCTTACTACAAAGGTTTCTAAGCAGGAGGTGCCGAAATAGAAAATGGTGAGCAGTGAATAGATAATTAAAAGAAGGGCGATCAGAGATGGGAGAGGATGTGGAGAGGTGCCACATGCACAGGTCCTGTCCCGTGCAGCACCCATTATGGCCCCCAACAAACACCTACCTGGAGGCCTCACCTCCAGTGTCATGTCTCCCTTCCAGGGCAGCGGAAAACGTGTGTGTTCCGGGGCCAAGGAAGGTGCGCAGACCGTGCCGCAGCAATGGAGGCTAGTGGGATCTCCAAACCTTGAGGGCCACCATTGTGGTGGGCCCACACGTGCATAGAGGACCAACGCTCCACTTGAAGCATGTGTTCTGTGGTCAGCATCCTCCATTGTCATACCGATGCCCCGAAGCAGGACAAGCCTCTATTTTTTACCGCGCAAGATATAAACCCCAGCAACGGACCCTGAAGGTGTCTTAACGCATTCAGTTAGGTCCGTGATGCTTTGCTCATTTCAGATCCTGCTAGCGCTCCCCTGCCAGGTCCTTCTTGCCACCTTCCAGTGTGACCTCCTTTTCACCAGTCGGCCTCCTCTCCTGTCAGCCTGCTTGACCCTCCTCCCTTCAGCCTGCTGTCCTCTTCCCTGCTCCTTGCCTGGACTCAGGGCTTCAGCCTCCTGGTTTGCTGCACCTGCCTTGTTGGTCTCCGGGCCCGCCTGCATTCTTCACTTCCTCCGATTTTCTTCCTGTGGTTCCCCGGGGGGGAGATACGATTTCGACCAGCCCTCCATCTTGCCACAACGGCACCCCTGTATGGCGCGTTGCACTGCCCTTGCACGACGTTAATCAGGGGGAGACATCGTGTGGTGCAGTGAACTGGTCCTTACGGGGCACCCCAGGGCTGGTTCCAACACCTCAATTATACTGCTCCAAGCATCCTGAAAGCCAGAAGATGGACTTCTCCAATCTCTTCACGCGGCCTCAAAGGACAGGTACCCAGCAAAGAGGAGATGTGGTGTATGACAAGAATGAACAACTGAAGAAGATCAGAGGAGAGTAAAACAGAGCGGAAAGGGGAGGAGGACTGGAGGAGACTGAGAGAAGACATAAGGGGAGGTCTGAGATGGAGAGGAAGTTTGGGTTGGGAGACTGTAGAACCAGAGTCCTGAATGAGGGAGATGGTGAGAAAGCCTAGAGTGTACCCTGTAAAGATCTCATGCTGGCCTCCTGTCTTCCTATGGCTCCAGGTCTTAGTTTAAGGCCAGCTCTAGTGTGACAAAAGCCACAGAATGAACCATCAGGCTCTAGTATGATATGATATGGCATGTATAACGCGCCTATGCACAAGTGTTTCAATGCGCGACGAGGCAAGAGAGGGGGAACAGAGTGAAGACAGACAACAATCCTACTAGGCCAGGTGTCATTCAGATTGTGCAAGTGCATGGGAAATGGGAAGGGGGAGAGTGCGGGGGGTAAGGGGAAGGGGACAGTGCAGTACATGGGATAAAAGAATAAATAACAATAAGACGACATATGGCCAGCAGGTGGCAAGGATAAGTGCAGACAACATGTGTCAAGTGCTGGTAGTGGAACTGTAGAGATACAGAAACAGTCCCCAAGTGCGGGGGTTGCCAGGAAGGCAGTGCAGGTGTGCGACTGGCGGGCGAGGGGACCTGGGCCCAAGATCAGAGGGTGGCCAGGTAACCAGTGCAGTTTTGGTTTCAGCCAGGAAGTCAGCAGGGGAGAGGAGGAGAAAAAGCAGAAGTAAAGAGAAAGGTTTTGAGGTGCTTCCGGAACCAGAGATGATTCTCCTCAAGTTTCAGGGAGGCAGGAAGTCCGTTCCAGAGGGAGGCCCCATCGGAAGGAAGAGATCTACCACCAACTCGTTCCTTGGAGAAGCGACTGACCCTAAGGGAGTTGGAAGCGGATGAGCAAAGAGCTCGAGAAGGAGGATGTTTAGGAAGAGAGAGTTGAAGGTATTGAGTCCCCAGGCCCCAGAAGGCCTTGTAGCCAATGCAGAGGGTTTTGAACTTAATCCTCGCAGCCACAGGGAGCCAGTGCAGAGATTTCAGTCCTGGAGAGATACAATTCCTGGGCTTGAGGCCAAGGACAAGTCTCGCAGTCCTGTTCTGGATGAGTTGCAGAGGGCAGATAGTAGAATCAGGCAGATTTAGAAAGAGGCTGTTGCAATAGTCCAGCCTGGTAGTGTGACTTCTTAGAGATGTCGGAGATGTGAGGAGAGAAGGAGAGTGTGGAGTCGAAGATGACCCCGAGGTTTTTAGCCTCACAGGTGGGAGCAGGAAGAGGGCCAAGAGAGGCCGGCCAGAGACTGACAGGAAAGGAGGGAGTGGGTGTGCCGATGAGGAGAATCTCAGTCTTACTGGCATTAAGGCAGAGATCATTGGCGGCAAACCACTGCTGGACGGCGCACAGACAGTCAGAGATGAGAGAGGGAGAAGAGGTGGCTGAGGGTAGCCTGAAAATTAGCTGAGTGTCATCTGCATAGCACTGGAAGTTGAGGCAGAGCGCTGCAATGCGGTGGGCAAGAAGTGCCAGGTATTTGTTGAACAGCCAGGGAGAGAAGTTTGACCCCTGGGGAACACCACAGGTAGAGATAGAGAGAGGACAGGAAGGACCCAAGTTGAACCTGGGAGGGTCGATCAGAGAGGAAAGAATTCAGCCACGCCAGGGCCTGACTGGTGATACCCAGGTTATCACAGAGATGGTTGACGGTCTGATTTCAAATAATTGATATGATATGGTAGTAAAGGCTGAAGACCAGGGGGAAGGACGCCCCAGCAGTTGCGAGCTGCACAAGAGCATTGCCAAATAGACTCATACTATGCTACGGAGCCCATTGACAAGATGTTGAGAAACGGCTTTCTTGGAAGTCTTTATTGTTGATTTGAGATACTGAGCACATAGCCCCACCTTTTGTTTGGGAATGACTCGACAAGAACTGAAGGAACTTTTACAATATGCATTTTTGAAGTTTCCCAAGAGGCCTTTGCACCTACTTTAGTGGACAACCTTCTGGACCATATCTGAGGTACTTCAATGGACATTATTCCCCTTCTATACCCCCACCCTCGACCCCCCGGGGGAATTGCTTTGATTTGACCATATCAAAATCCTAATAAGGATATGATGGGAAACACATGCCGTGTCTGGCTCTGTTGGATGATTGTGCACTTTGTAGCACCCTTCAAGTGTTTATCATCTTCAAGACGGGCTGCATCACCTGCCAGCTTTTCATACTACTGGGCCGGGTTTCTCCTTAGAGGGCACCGGCATTGCAAACAATTCAAGGTCATTGGTGACTGGCGAATATTTTCAATAGAGAGGGTATCAATCAACATCTCCCTCAAATTAGCGAGAGCGTCCGAATGTATCAAGGAAGCAATAATGTGTAGAATGGTGCATTTTACAACACAGTTTTTGTGAAAAATATATATAATGCTATGTATTTATAAAAATATATGTAACAAAAAATAAAATAACATACTGCAGAAAACTTGCAACTACAAACTTTCTCTTGGTTCCATCTTTATATGGCCGGAATGGAGAAAAGCGTCATACTGAGGAATGGGATATAACATGCCATAAACTGATGACTAACCCAAATTTCAGAAAACCCCTCTTTACCTGCGTTCTCCATTCATATCTCTCTTCCCGCTCTGCCTTCCGCCCCACTCTGGCACCCTCCATCATGGCAAGACCCAGGATGCATCGACTGACCTTGCAGTGCTTTCATAGATGTCAGTCAGTTCCCCACAGTCAGTTGCAGGTCTCAGAATAATATTCAAGGAAAGGCTTGCCTTTCCATCCGTCTTCACGAACGATCTGACCACAGGTGATCGGATGGCTAATTTAATTAGCTAACAGGCAGAAGGGAAGGTATATTCTCCCATTCTGCTGAAGCGGCGACGGCTCATCAATACCCAATCGATGGTATTAACCGAAGAGTAAATCTCCTTCCCCCCTTGGAAAGTTTGACTGCATTTTGCATTTGACTTGGAGGCGGCCTGATAGGATGCTGCTTACCTCCCCTTGCAGATTGCCCCCCTGAGTCAGGGGAGCACTGGGGTGTGTTGGAGCAGCTGGGAGTGGGGATCCAGTACTGCAATAGCATGGGGTAGTCACTGTCTGTAGGCAATGATATGGTGCACCGGGTCAGTCTGGGGCACAGTACTGGGGCCCCTGGTGGGGGGAATGCCTCAAATATGCAATGGGGAAGCCCTACGTTTCTGTTAGTACAAGTTGGGGCACACTGTATTTACTGCATTGAGCACAGAGAGGTGCCTATCTATGTGCCCAGTGGCTCGAGTTGCAGTGGAGCTGCGAAACAAGGGCCAGTTTCAAGGCTGCTGATAGGCTCCGGCGAGTGCTCCTGAAGAAGGCAGGACTTGGCGTTGTCTTGTCCAACCACAGCTCAATGTATAACAGAAAGTGTGGCCTTGCCCATCGTGAGAGATGCTGATGTGTAGCCTTTCTAATGCCATCGAAGCAGATGAGAAGGCAAGTCATTGAACGGATGCCTTCTGGCCTGTGTGGCTTTGTCAAGTTAGACCATTGCGCTGCTTGATTTACCATAGGGTATTGCGCTGACAGGGCCTTGGTCACAGCAGGTGAACATGCTTTCCTCTATGCATTGTGGGATCCGCCCCTTTACGATCCCCCGGGAGTCAATGCATCTGCTCCTGTTTTTCCTCTTGTGCATAGGCTCTGCATTCATGTGGTAGACCACAAGAGTGCAGCTCGAGATAGCTGTAATTTTACTCCGCAACACAGGGTGGAAAACCACCCCTTGATGAAAGCTTCCAAGCTACATTTAAATGGCGTGTGCACTGAAGTCAATTAGTGGCCGTCAGGGGTAGCAGCTGCATAGCTGCCTGACTCCTCTGATGCCACTGGCACTGCATGGGCAACTGTCACACAGACAGAGCTGCAACACTTCTGTGCCACCCTCAGCTTTCATCTCAGTCTAGTGGATCTCTGGAAAAACTGTCATGAAGAACTCGTCTGGAAAGTCTTTTTTTGTCAGGTCCCTGGTTCATTATTTAATCTTGGGGTCACCATTTAGTTCTGAAGGTCTTATATGTTTCTTAATGGGTATAATTAACGTTTCTGTCCATGACAGGCTTCTTTTTAGCTCTGGGGATTTAGGGATGCTTGCAGCATTGTCTCTGGCTTCTCTCTGAGGGAGACCTGCTCCTTCCTTTTTGTCTAAGGTTGCCTCGAGTCACCTCCACCAGGAGCTTATCCTGCCTTCCCTTTCTCCTGTTGAGCCCGTTCGCTCCTTTCTAATAGTAAGTGTGGCGTGTTCAATATGTCTAGATCACCCCCGCTCCCCCACTTTCTCTATGTTTCTTCTGGACTGACCAAGCCATAGGTGTAGTGTCAGAAACCTTCCATCGCCACCAAATGTCGGTTATTTGGGCAGGTGATTGTTCTTGCATATGAGCAGCAGCAGACTCTCCTAGGCGTGTCGATGACAGGTGTTTGCTTAGGAGCATGGATGCCTCCTAGGCATAAGCTTCAGGTGTCTCCATGCCTAAGAATTACAGGAAGGCAACCTGGCCATCTCCCATCCACATGCATTCCTTGTTACACATTTCCATTGTCTGTTTCTCTCACTGAAGTTCTTGTTTGAACCCTGATCGGTTCAGCAGGCTCATAATTTATCATTGAAATGTTTAAAGTTGTGTGTAGCAGTAGTCTGGCTGTTGTATATTTTTCGATTATCTAAATATGTATGCTTGCTATACCTTCAGATAGAGCTGAGGGGGTAAAGGGGGATTGCGGGGTGGTATGACGATTGCTTGCAGGTAATCCCCATCACTTTGGGTCATATTTCCCCTCAACACAAACTTCATTCCAGCTTCTCCCCATGTTACTCTGACTAGTCTTTGGTTGGGATGCCTTAAATTAAGCTTTATAAACTCAGATTGAGGGCCTTTGGGTCCTGAAGACTGGATGAAAGGCCTGAGCAGAGCAAGGACGTTTAACAAGGTTTGCAGCCCCAAAGTGGCCAGTATTAACTAATTAATCTTTTCGAACAGACTTAATGGTGGAGACTAGACTCTAAGACCAGGACCTGGATTCAAACCTTTGTTGCTCTTGGGTATCTTGCTTCCAAGACAAACACGTTTACTCTGAGTTATCCTTCCAGCCCAGTATCGCATGATCTCTGGTGTATAAAGGTATAGTAACCAACTTTTGGTGTTACAATTAACTTTGGAATGCGCATGCCTGTGGTCAGTACATTAATCCGCCGGGAAGATCTCATGGAGTTGGCTGCAAGCACACTTGCGTTGCCTCCAGTAGATTTGGAGTGTGGCGTGCGGGGGTGCAATCTGCGCTACATGAGTATGTGGGCTATATGGGCTCATATAGCGGACAGATTGCCCAATGACAGGATGGCACACACGTTCCAGGGGTTATAATAAACAATACAGGAGGAGGATTTGGGGAAGGGTTGAATTATTCAGTCTTTCCCTAGTAATGAGGGGCTAGTTGTGCAATTCTTTGAAATTATAGTTGTAGCTGTTTCTAATGGTGGGGGAGACGTGACGAGAAAAGGTAATAATCAATCATTGAGCCTTACCCGTAAGAAGTCTCACCCTGAACTCCCATTCGGACTGTGTACAACTGCTCTGAGCGTCAACAGGGAATTAAGGAAAGCAGCATCAGTGCTATACTAATGGTGGATGGCTTAAGCATTGTTTCAAGATGGAGGCCTTTCAGATCTCCTTCCTCCAGGAAGTTCTTTTCCATTTCCGTTGTCATGTTTGGAATTGTTCCGGAATGTCGGCTGACAGAGCAGAAGCTTGAGCCTCAAAAGTCATCAGCTAGCAATATGATAAATTGACCACTTCAAACAGCAAAAAGAAGATTCATTCTGCAGAGAACCCTATTCCAAAAACAGTAAAAGCAGGCCAACCTAAGATGGGCCAATTCCAAGATCGGAGGAGGAAGTGCCCAGCCCCGAGGACACCCATACCCTACTAATTAAAGTGATCCACGGTGCAGGGCAGAAGGAGAACTGTCACCTGACAGCTTCAGGGCATAAAATGACTGGAAGGAGGGGTTGTCCATCTTGCAGACCCGCAATAGTACTGCCCACAAGATAAAGGGTAGATATCACAACCTGCATCTGGTAGAGGCGAAGGAGAGGGAAGAGGCGGCGGAGACCATGAATGGCTATGAGCTGTAGATAATTTCATATATATATATATGGGGCTGGGATACTCAGTCCACCAGTTCTGCATTTTGCCTACAGAGCAGACAAGGCCACATCATTTCGGTTGTAACCTAAAATAGCACCAAGGAGATGATGCTGGGAGCAGCCCGCAGAGGGAGTGTGAATGGTATAAAGGCATGCCGGTCTATTTCCAGCCTTCTCAAAGGATGTGGTGGAGAGATGAAAGGTCTTCGGGAATATCAACGCCCTTTCCAGGGATAAAAACATCAAGGCGCTAATGGTGAAATCAGTTATTCTGAAACCTTTACTCTTGGATGGAATAAGGATTACAGAGGACGCCAACCAAGGTCTGGCCTGGCTGAGGGGGGGGGTCGACCCCACCCCCCACCCCATGGACATTGATGAGTACCTGCAGTACTGTGGTCTTCCCCATCGGGCGGACAGAGGTCCTGTGCTTTCAACTTTGACTTTTTTTGTTATCATTATGAGGGGCTAAGAAGCAACATGGTGCCGTGACCGTCTCCATCAAGAGGTTTAACGTTTCATCTGTGCGGGTACTGCCACTCCACCAGGAAGGGACGGCAAATCGAGGATTGGATTTTGGCGGCGAGGGTACTGCCATCAATGCGTGTCGCATGACTAGGATGCAGCTATGCGTTCTGACAGAGGTGTGGCGCTCACCCACAGTACCTCCCCCGCATGTAACGATGGAGGGGCTAGGGCCCATGGTGGGGCGGTGGATTGACCACCTTGAGAGTGGGCTATTGGATACGGAGCATCATGGGGCTTGGCGATGGAAACTTTGGTCAGAATATGGAAGGGGCTACCTACGAAGCTGAACTGCTGGCTTCGTATGAAATAGCTTGGGGAAGAAGCTTGAAGGGCTATGGCTTGTCTATGGGACGGAGGTTCACTGTTGATAGGGGAGAAGAAGAGGGACTGGCTACTTAGCTTGGGACATTTAACACTCTGCAGCTATGTCTTGTTTTGAGTGACACCAATGCAGAGTTCCCATCTTGTTAGGTGACTTTCCGGCTCCCAATGATCTTTACCCCACACTGGAGTATTGGTCCAGGGCTCAAGTCGAGGGTACATGCAGGTGAACAGAGTCCCTCCCACTTTTTCAGAAGTCCCCCTACTTTTTTCAGAGGGCACCTTGATATGCACATTTTTGGTGACACCACATTCAATTGGTATACTAATGAGCCCCTCCCCTACTTTTCATTTTAGGACTTGACCCCTGATTGGGTCCCAGTATGAATACTCAGCCCATGAACTCTCGAGGTGCCTACTAGGCTAAAAGGACTCTGAACTGTGTGTCTTGGAATGCCACTGAAATCAATAACCTGGTAAAAATAAAAAAAAAAGCCCTGTCATACTTGGGCAAACTCGGAACCGATGTGGCCATGCTGCGGGAAACCCACTTGACCGATGCTGAATCACAGACATTGAGTAAGCAATGGGATGACAGGTAATTGCCTCCTTACATAAAGATAAATCCAGGGAAGTAATCATTTGATGTAAAAGCCTGCTAGTTACAGTAGTGTGACATAATAAGGACTAGTAGTGGAGGATCCTATTGGTGCATTTGAGAATCCAGGAGGAGGCAGTGACAGTGGGCAGCAAATATGCCCCCACAGTGGGAGATAACATGTTTTTTCAGGGGGTAGCAGAACATTTGCAAGAGCACTCCGAGGTTGATATTCTGCTGAGGGGGACATTTTAATGAGGGGTTAGCCCCAATTTTAGACAGGATCAAAATTGTATCTCGTTGTGAAAGGAAAAAGAACTGTAGGGCATTGAAGGGACTTCTGAGAGAATGTAAGCTTTAGATGTGTGGAGGGTGAAGCCCCCTAACACCAGGGATTACAGCTTCTGCGAAGGAGTGCATGATGTGCATTCAGGGATACACTACATATTAACCTCGGGGAAGGTCACTCAGAATTAAGTGGGGAGTGAGATAGGTAACATACACATATCGGTCCATGCTCCATAGATGACAGCAGTCGCCTTTGGCAACAAGCTCAAAAAGATGAACATGTGGAAAATTAGCGTCTCCATATTGGAGGATGAAGAGATGAGGGAACGGGTGGTGAAGTAAGCTGCAAAAAGCGTTGCTAGGGGTGGGGGCTATAGCCCCAGGTCTTTTGGTTGTAGCCCCAGATAGAAGCTCAGGGGCTACAACAAAAAGGTTAGCTAGCCATGAGTCCTGACAATTCCAACATTAGCGTAGGCCTGATATTTTACACACCTAGCAACACCCCTAGTGGTAACAAACAGGAATGGTGCATTGGGGAACTAACGATATGGAAGGTTTTTAAGCGTAGCATGTGAGGAATTCGACCATCCGCACGGGGGATGTGCTCGCCTGGGCTTTTTGATAAATGAAAATGAATGATGGGAGATCAACCTCCAAGGACTGTGTTAGGCCATTCCGCACACAGTCCATCTGCTTCCTGCACAAAACGCATAGTCACATGTACTCTGGGAAGACACAGCCTACAGCCACCATATTCCCCTGTCATATTCAGCTGGAATGTGACAGCCCCGGGTACATCAAAGCATTTCCAGAAGGGGGAAGTCACACCTTCCAACCGCCATGAGCAGCCTAATTGAAATATCAAAGGATTCATGGATCTGCATTCCTTTTGTAATCCGGCTGGTGGCAGTGCATATTAACAAGATAATTGAAGCAAGCCTATAGGAGAGGCTTGGTTGCCGGAGGAGACAATAGGAAGGCGGGACTAACACCCCTTTGGTATGCAATATGTCAACTTGAAGCTAGTTCTCACCTCTCTGTATGAAAGGCAAAAAATGGCCTGTCTGGGTCCAGCAGTTACCGCAGGTGTTCCTGCTGAGCAGACCCTTTCACAGCGGCGAAGGATGTGATTTGGGAGAGACAGGAAGTCTGCTCCCATCATATACTTCAAGGGAAGCCTGCACTTTAATCCAGAGTCACAGAGGGCTCAGTTAACCAGGGAGACACTTTGATCTACAACAGACAGGAAGATGGGTGGGTCTTAGGTATATGTTGTCACCCCTTGTCTGTCCTGTTGCCGAGCACTCTAGTCCTGACCTCTTGCAAAACAGAAGATTATTGTGTGGTGACACAGGATTGGTTCATTAAGGTAGTAAGAAGAAGAACTCATTTGGATCTGAGCTGAAGGTACAGTCTACCTTACATCTTCTGCCGGTGAAGGAAGGCCAGGAGTTCCAAGAGGGAAGCAAGATCCCTCTCCTAAACATCTCCCAGGGAACAGAGGGAGATACCGGACACAGAGGACCTGTCTAGTTGCTCCAGAACCGGTACCCAGCCAGAACACAGCGTGCCCTGCTAGGTTCTGCCAGCAAGCTTCATAGGTGGGAAGTGCCGGAGAGTATCTAAACAAAGGACAAGGACTTTGCCTGCAATCACTCTACTGAGCTTTGGGCTGTCCGCCTTGAAAGGACATGAGGCCTGCGAAAGCTAGGAGGAGTGCCACACAAGCATCATCCAGCATCCATCGTGTAAGGACATTTTCGAGTCAGTCGAGCCCTCGAACCACACCCGGCTGCACCGCTGACTGTTGTCACGTTGCAGTCCCAAGGGCCATCCGAGATGCCTCGACAAGCATTCTGCATCTGCCAATGAGCACAGAGACAACAATTCTAGGCCCGAGCCGCCAACCAGGACAGCCTGCAGGCATCCGTCCAGCCTTGCTTGCCAAACTGCATGCCGCCTGGCACCCGCAGCTGTCTCCCGCCACTAACTCTGTCTCAAGGGCTACAAAGTGCCCTGGAACCGCCTTGATGCTGTCAAGCACCAAGAACTTCTTCCTCACCAGGTACATTGTGGTTCTGTCCCCCTGGTCCTTCTCCGAAAGCCACTAGAGACAGTTATGACCCTTTGCCCCCTTGGTGCTGGAACCGAATAACCTTGAACTGTAAGACTGCTTACTTTCCAGACTACCCTCCTGTCAGTATCCAGAGTGCCTCCCTTTCCCTCGTGAAACTGTCTGTCCTCTGTGTTCCTTTACATGGTGGGTCGTATTCGTAGTGTGCTAGAACTGTCTGTTGTAGTAATAATAATGTAGATATTTTTATACAACCTTGACTGGACAGTCCCTTTTATCATTGGGTAATAATTGTATTTTTGCTGTGTTGCAACTAACCAACAATCCACTCTCTTACCTTACGGAGATAAGTCTGCCGTTCCGTCCACGTTACCAACATTGGACAAGGAGGTCTTATAATTCACTTGTATTCCAATCTCTTCAGATCCCTTCTGGTGTACTAGAGGTGTGGGGTTGATTGATGGTTTAGAAACCGATATTCTTCCCTGGACCACTGGTGCCCCGGAAGTTGATTCGTCACATAGCATGCACGCCATCCTGATCAGTTTATCCCACAAGTGGAAGACTATGAAGGCCCAAGAGATGTGAGTGCTTGAGAATGAAGTGAAGCACCTGGAGAGGGACTTTGTGAACTAGCAAGATGAAGAAAAATGCAGAGAACTTATCAAGAAGAAATATGATTTGAACAAGTTAATGACTGAAAAGGCAGAATATGAATTGTTTAGAACACACTGGCCATACCTTGAGGAGGGTGAGGAATGTAGTCAGTTGTTGGCTCACTGGCTGAGAGTTCTGTTGCGTGAAAAGGCATCTAGTGCAATCTAGAATTGTTCAGGGGGAGTACCATAAAATCCAGACATAATTTACCAGGGATTTCGTGCATTTTACAGGGGTGCTGTAGTAGAGGAATGGTTCTATTTACACATGGTGGGGGACAGGTGTAGGCATTTTTCTGGCTTATACCTTTGACCTTAACCCCGCCCTTTACCTGTCACCGGTGTCCCCGCTCTCCCCGAGTCCTGAGATCACCCTGGATGTGCCACAAGGTGATAACAAATGGGTCAAGAACGGTAAGGTGCAGGAATACGACAAACCCCAATAAAAGAAACACTAGTCTAACTTAACCTCAATACAACACAATGAAAGGCGGACAAATATATGTGGTGTACAGTCTTTTCAGTGATCAGATGTTATCAAAATGTATCAAATCAACTCCAGCACACGATCAATTTTAACACAACACACAATACAAACTTTTTCTCAATACCTATTAATAACACCTATTTCTAGTCAGCGGCACATACAAAGTTTAAAAGCTGAAAAGAGTCCTTACAATTTAGATATGGTCTTTATAAAGTGCACTTTAGGGTAAAACATATTTACAAGGCGTTCTTAATTAGCAGGCAGCCTGGCCAGGGCTGCCTGCATGTTCACTTTGAGGCAGGGCCGTCGCAAGGGGGGGTCAGGGGGGGCAAACTGCCCCGGGCCTCGCGCTCAGGGGGAGCCTCGCGGGGTTGCGGGTGTCATCATGTCACGTTGTCACGAGAGAAAAGAAAGATTCGTGCGAGGTCAGGTGTTTGTGCCATTGATGATTTGCTGGCTGCAGAGGCAGCGCCAGCCTGCAGGCATTCACACACAACAAAACAAAATAATTTCCAAGGTGTGAATCACACCATGAACAAAGGACTGGCCTGGCCTCACTGCCCCCTGCCCTAGATGTGTGAGGTCTCTCAGCACAGCCAGGCCCAGCAGCCAATTGGTGACATTTTATGTCCCGCCAACCCGGCGCCATGCCAGGCTGCCCATGCGCATTGGTCTGGCAACAGCTGGCTGGGTGGGTCAGGTGAGGTGCCACCTACACCACACTAGGCATATGCTGCCTGGCTGGGAGGCTGATGACTGGTACTGGACCTGGCTGGCCTCATAGTGCAAGCGGAGAACGGTGCGAGAGTAGAGAGGCTGTAGGCTCACCCCATTATTTTTGGAGCTGGGTGCCTCGTGCCTGCCCTGCTGCTGCTGGCTACTTGCTTCTTGGACTCCAGGCCAGGGCACTAGTTGGCGAGGCGAGCCGTGAGAGGGCAGGAGCTGCGACTCGCTGGAGTACAGAGAGAGGCAGACAGACTAATCCGATTGCCCCTGCTGCACAAGTAAGTAACTAAAGTGCAGTGCTGCCACTGTTATTTTGAGCATGCATTGGCTTCCATTCCTGCCCTATTTGTGGCGAGGTTAGACTGAATAAGCACCAACTTGTTAACTCGATTAAAGCGAGCCCAGTCATTTTATTTTTACACCGGACCACACCAAAACACCAAAGGGGGAGGGGGTACACCCTCTTAAGAAAGAGACAGAATGTTGTCTTCATGCGTGTTTCCTCGACTGCTGCTGTGGTCATTCTGTACTGCATGTACTCCTGTCTAACCAGTATTGCTGTGAAGCACTCATTCAAGAAATCCATTATGCCGTAGCTGCGAATGTGTGAACGGGAGGCTGAAACAAGGTGCTGCATTTGCCCATTTGCAGGTGCAAATTCAATTTGGCACCTTTGCACGTAGCAATCTATTGGGTCTGAGGTTCTTTCATAATAATGAAGTCTTAATTTATTGTTATTAATTCCAATGAATGCATTCGGCAATATTATTTACCCATCTCTAGTTAATTGTATCTTGTTATGGAATCCTTGCCTACACCATCATTGCATGTAAGCTCTGCTCTATAAGGTTGTGTATGACAGAGTCGGAAAATATTCCTTCTGAAATACATGTCGACTCAAGGTAAGGGACCAGCAAGTAGTACTGGTCACTGCTTTAGATTCTACTTATCCATTATAAAATATGTTGAGTTTAGGTTAGCAGGAGTGGCGTCTTGTGTTGAATTTCTCACCCTCAACTCTGCAGTCACACAACACCACGCGAGTGCGAGTTGACACTTAAGGAGAACTAATGAAGCCCTCCCCCCGTTGTAGCAGTGGCCAGAAAGGGATGCATCACAGAGGATTCATGCATGTAGCATCTAGCATGTTGGTTTATCATTTGCATGTATTGTGTTTGAATCGGTGTGCATGGCTGTTGTTGGTGAAGGAGCAGGAGGCCAGGAGCGATGATGACCGTGGCAGTGGAAGAAATGCAGCGCTGCTGATGCACAGCTTTTCTGAGTGATCTATATCTATAGTGATCTATAGCAAGAAGCATCTCGCGGCCTGGAGACTTTGTAAGTGTGCAAGCATACCTCAGGAAATTTGGCACTGGCAGGCCTACAAATAGCTCAATTGGCACACATTTATCTGTCATTTATTTTCTGGTTGGTGCGTTTCTCTTTGGGACACCTTTATTGTATTTCTTTGGCCTGTCTGTCGTTGGTCACATCTCCACGGCACGGCTCCACAGGGAAAGCACATCCTAAATAAAGACAAGCAAATCAATGCTTTCTTCTTCGGGGTTCCCATCAGTTGGAGCAGTAGGAAATGAAGTTCTTTGACACATTTTTAATCATACTCGATACCCCCTCAATAGCTATATCTTCCATTCCATGAGTGCTCAGCAACTGTGTT
This sequence comes from Ambystoma mexicanum, assembly GCF_040938575.1. Lineage (NCBI taxonomy): Eukaryota > Metazoa > Chordata > Amphibia > Caudata > Ambystomatidae > Ambystoma > Ambystoma mexicanum. The sequence continues at coordinate 462,136,604 of NC_090929.1, forward strand.
TTGTAGTGTTTAGATTAACGTACTGTGAACAGGTTGACTTGCTTACACTTGTAAAAGGCTGTGGGCAGGGCCCTGCCTGACATTATCTGGAGGAAAAGTGCCAGCACGTGAAAGGCCATTTACAGCAGAGCCCTGATGTTGGGTGCGCACAGCACACCGCCTTTCTGTGTAATGCCCTGGCTGTCTTTAGTTCTACACACCAGGTCTGCCAGCACACTACATCCACGAAAGCATCAGCAGTGTGCATTTTCTCCCAAGCCACGGACAGAGCTGTTAGGGCTCTTTCCAAAATGTCTGTTATTTGCCCTGCCCTTGAAGTACCTTTTTTCTCCATGTGCCCCGGCGTCGGAGCACAGGCACGGGTGGACTAGCAGCAGAGAATGGCAATGTCCCGAAATCTGCGGAAGCATTTGAAAGTCTAGCAATATGTTTGTTCCCAAAGGACTTGTGTAGGATCAGAAGAAGTTCTCTTGGAGCGTCTGCATTGCCGAACTTGCATTCAAAGTTTGCACGCTTCCAAGTTGAGACTTTTCCAACCCGTTTCCTCCACTACCACCCTCTCCTGGCCTTTCAGTAAGGTGATGTGCCTGGCCCTGGCCTGCTGAGCGCCTCGCTATGCGCATTAGTTACAGGCGTGTAAGAAATATGCATGACTAAGTTACAAATAATACGAATGAAAACTTTTACAAAGTGATGTCCATACTACCAGGGAGAGATACCTGCCCTGAGGGAGGGGCAATTTATCAAAACAAAGCTCTTGCCTTGCTAATTCGCAGTGAGCTGTACAGCAGTGTAGATGCATACCTGCCAACACGCCCTATTCCAGTCTCTATTCCAGTTGGGAGATGCTACTCTAGTCCTGGTTTTAGGTTTGCATTCTAAGACTTGTAGTCCCGGATTTACCCCATCATAATCCAAGGATTTACGACTACAAAGCCAAGAGTGCTAAGGTAAAACCAGAACTGGACTACCATCTCCCAGCTGGAATGGGTCATGTTGACATGCATGTAGATGGGCAGCGATCAGCTAGGCAGACGTTTTCTGACAGCTATGTCAAGTGACAAAACAGACATCAAGGGTGGACCTGCTGTCTGCTGTCACTTGAAGCGCCTGTTTCCCTAAAACAGTGACAGCTGCCCATTTTAACGAGGGTGGCTGCTGTTACAGTGGCCCAGAAGTCATTGAGGGGTGTCAGTGTCCAATCTGATGTGAAGGGACTGAGTCCTGCAAGAAGCGGCGGGGCCCAGTCGGTGCTTGTCCAGACTCAGTGCTGATTGGACGTCACACCAGTGTGCAGTGAGTGACTTTGGATGGTCCCAGGGTGCTGGCAAGGCAGTTCAAATCCGCTCTCACAATGCAGTCCTGGTTTCAGCACAGAACGAGATGAGTAACTAGATCAGTGTCACCGGAGCCAAGAGGTCAAGTCTGTACTGCAACAGGGGACACTCCATTGCCTTATTCAAAATCCCTTTTTCCTTCTCTTCTCAGGGCTGTCACGAGGGGGTGAGGGGCATCTGTGCGTCATACAGCCCCAGTCACCTCCGTCTCATCTATGATCTATCCCTCCCTCTTCCCGGCAGCCTTTGGCTCATTTATGAGCCAAATAGCCAGTTTGACTCATTAAGACAGCCATTGACCCAGCACGTTTGGAAAATCTGCTTTTGAATCCAGCAGGTTCCAAAGCAAATGTATGAACCTTTAGGTCGCACGTCCCCCTCCCACAGCTGAATTTGATAAATCAATACCCACTGTTAAGGCTTGCACATTATCTCAGTGGGCCAAATAGCGCTCCCCATTCTAGCTTTTATTCCCTGTGCTGAAATTAAACAAGCTACTGCACTGGTAGCTGAAGCCCATCAAAACAGTGGCACACTGCAGACCTGTGCAGGGAGGCCCATGGAAGATGCAAGCAGGATAGGGTGTGTGCGGATGCAAGGAAACTGAATGCGGAGCAGCATAGATAGAGGGCTAAGTTGGTGTGGTGAGGAGTGAAGGAAGTGAAAGCCAGAATGGTGGAGGTGGGAAAGTGAAAGAGCAAAGGGGTGGAAAGCAGAAGACGGGAGTGAAGGAAGTGGAAATGAGAGGGACAACAGCAGAGGAGCAGTAGATACATCATATAACTTTTTGTTATCTTGAAGTAAGTTTTTTAAAAACATCCTTATGTTTGGCAATTATTAAGGTACTATTAAATATTTTTAATTTGTTCAAATATCTGATAGCGTTGGCATTTCTTTTGGTTTTGTGAGACGCACACACGCCATAGTACTTGCTTTAATGCCTGATGCATGTTTATAGATAATAAAATAAGACTTCATTGTGCTTCCAGTCACCATATTAGGAGCAGTATACATTTTTTATTTGCTTTAACAAAACGTGAGAATGCTAGCCTGCACACTTTGGTGCATGTCACGTGCTGTAAACCTTAAACTAGCTCAGAAATGAAGCAGAGAGCTGCAGATAAGACACAGTGTCATTAAATGATCTGCCCAGGATCACACACTTTGGTTAAATGGTGAAACCGAGATGTGGACAATTTAAGCAACTGAGCACATCTTCACAGGTTTAGTTGATATACATATTTATTTCTAATAAGCGCTTGAAGATAATGCATTCACTACTTTCAACAGTGCAAATGCTTTGCTGTGACAAGTGCGTCTTGACTATGACAATGCTCTGTATTTGGGGCTCCCCTTTTCAAGTCTCTCCTAAATGCAATCATTTTACAACTCACCTGCTGGACTTATTGCAGGCCTGAATAATCATGGCTGCATTAACCAAATTCATACTAAATTACATTGGCTTGAAGAGGTTTTCTCTGTCTTTTGGAGCAATGTTTGTAATGGAGGCAGTGAGGCACTTGGGGAAAGGATAGGGATTGGGTGCCCTGCCATACACATCACTATGGCAAACATGGAGACTGTGCAGTGGCTGCCTCTGTAGGATTTTAAAAAGCATTGTGCAACATTAGACGATTGGAGGAGGAACATTGAAGGAGGGGTACATGGTACACCTGTCTCCCAGGCAGGACTGTCACGAGGGTAGGACTGGGGCAAGTAATTGTCTTGGGCACCAATGGAAAGGTGGCCATAGTAGCAAACTGCAGTTCATTCATTTTGTGACAGATTGTTTGAAGAGAACCCAAGAGGGAGTTTTCTGATGAACTATGATGCAAATTGTGCAATATAAACAATATTTATCCAGCCACAATGGTCAAAACTACTAGCCGCATAGTAAAGTAACTCATCAAACTGGCCCAGCCCAGAAAGGTGCAGTGCAGTGCTGTCTCTTCGCACTGAGTTTTTATTACTACTCAATAACTAAAAGTAATGCTAATCATTTTCTGGCATACCTGTACTTTTCAAGTTCAAATGTCGGCGGGCTAATTAGCCTTTCATCTTTCTGAGGTTGATAAATGAAGCACCATTCAATAATATCTAGTTTTACTCTTTCAATGCTTAGAAATTGTTTCAGAAATGTTGCTTAGCCAATACCCAATACCTCAACTTCCCTATGACCAAAGATGTACTTTCTCTAAGGATGGATGAATATTTTACTTTTAAAGATCTATTTCCATTTGCCTTTTATATAGAATTATTTGCCTGGGAGGACATGGGTCGTACACGTGATATCGGAAGAAAGCATGAAAGTGGGTCTGTGAAAAGACAAAGAAAATTGCAACGTGAAAAGGCCCTAACAGAAGGAAGAAGGACTCTACTTGAATTTGGTATCACAAAGACTGCAAAGAAGGCACCTATCTCGCAAGCAGAGGAGCAGATACCAGAAACTGTTCAATCACATGAGGAAGAGAGGATCCACCAGGACAGCGTAAAAGAACCTGCAGGTGAAGATCAGGAACCTACATGTTCAACTAATCGCCTTCCATTGGCCCAATCGTCAGAATTGCAACCTCATCCTCAATTACAACTTGACAGTGGTACAGAAGACTGTTTTAACATAGCTGTTGCTGCTGTATATGTAAGACAAACAGCCACAAACATTTCTTCTGATCCAGGAACATGGGGAGAGATTCTTGCACAAGGTGAAATTGACGTTCTCATTAAAGAAGGACCACCAGTGATTAAGGCTAGTGGTCTCCCAAGAGATGGTGATAATGGAAAGTTTCCTAAACCTGTACTCTTCAGTGTTCTCCCCAATGGCGAACAATGTTTTAGAAACTATCTCTGCTGGAGTGAGAAGAAACAAGCTTTATTTTGTTTTCCATGTCGCTTGTTTTCTGACGAACATCCGTCACAAAGATCAAGCTTGTGTCTTCCAGATGGATACATGGTTCGCAGATTTGGTGCTTATAAAAAAATACGTGAAAAAATAGAACTACATGAGCAAAGCAAACCTCATTTGTTTTCATTTCTACAGTGGCAAAATAGACGGAGCAGTTTAAAGGGAAAAGGCATCGATGCTGCTATGCAAACAGCAGTGGTTGATGAGGTCCAGAAATGGAAAGGATTGCTGGAACGTTACCTTGATGTGACTCTGTTTTTGGCACGCAAGAAACTGTCATTTAGAGGCAGTAGTTCTTTAATTGGTAGTTCAGAAAACGAAAACTTTCTTGGTCTTCTGGAACTTTTAGGCAAGTATGACAACTTATTAGGAGACCATCTAAAAAAAATTCAGCAGTCTCAGGAAGCTGGAGAAAAGACAGTACATTATCTTTCAGGCACTTCTCAAAATGAATTTTTATCACTGTGCAGTGAACAAGTCAGCAGAGAAATTATGAAAAGAGTAACAAAAGCAAAGTATTATGCATTGATCTGTGATGCTACTCTAGACATAAGCCATATGGAGCAAACAACCATAATTTTGAGATACACAGAATTTGACATGCCCTCAAAAAGTTGGACAATTGAAGAAAGATTCATTGAGTTTCTGTAGAATGAAAAGAAGACCGGTGTTGAGATTGCCTCATTCTTGTGCTCCGTTTTAGAGAAACACAAAGTTAGTCTTGCAGACTGTAGAGCACAGGGGTATGACAATGGGTCAAACATGGCTGGAATTTACAAAGGCGTTCAGGCTGAAATTCTTTGTAAAAACAAATGTGCACTTTTCTCTCCTTGTGCAGCGCATTGTCTCTACCTCTGTGGAGTCCATGCTGCCGAAATATGTTCTGAATGTGTGACATATTTTGGAAGCATCCAAAAGTTATATACACTTTTCAGCTGTAGTCCAGCAAGATGGAAAATTGTTAATGAAGAAATGAAGATTACCTTCAAGTCACAGTCTCAAACTAGGTGGAGTGAAAGAATTGATGCTGTAAAACCAGTCGCCAAACACTTGCCATCTGTTATTAAAGCACTTGAAAGAGTTCAGGCAGAAATCAATTTAACACAAGATGCGAAGGCTGAAGCAAAATCGCTGCAGCTTTACTTTTCTTCATTTCCTTCGATCTTGATGTCTTGCATATGGTTTAAAATTCTTCTGTCTATAGATCATGTGAACAGAGTGTTACAGCAAAAGCAGCTCTCCCTTTCCAAGTCAGTGCAGCTAGGTAAGCAACTTGTGTCTGATCTTAGAAATCTTTGTGATTCATGGCCAAAAATACTGCATGAAGCAACATTAATTGCAATAAATCTAACCATCCCACCAGAATTTCCAGCTCGACGGATAAAGAAACGGAAAACAATGTTTGATGAAACACCAGAAGAGCCATTACTGCCTGGAGACAGACTTGAAACACTTGAAGAAACCACTTTCCGCAGAAATGTGTTCTACAGAGTGGTTGATAATTTGGTTGAAGAAATGAGCAAGCGCTCATAGTCAGCAGAACAGATTAATAACAAATTTCGTGTATTGTGGAACTTTGACAAAATGGATCCAGAATCTATTCACAGCAAAGCCACCAATTTGCTAGAATTTTATAAGGAGGATTTTTCTGGAAAGCTCCTAGATCAACTTGACCATCTGTGCAGTGTGGGGAAAACACTTCTCAACCTCAAAGATTTTACAGAACCTGATCCTCTAAATGTATTGAACACAATATACAAGGAAAATGTGGAAAATTTATTTCCACAGGTGTGTATAGGACTTCGGATTTTTCTAACAATCCCAGTTAGTGTTGCTACAGGGGAACGTTCCTTTAGCAAACTGTCATTAATCAAAAACTACCTACGGTCAACAATGGGCCAAGAGAGATTAAATAGCCTATCTATTTTGTCAATTGAAAATGCACTGGCTTCCAAAATTGACTACAAAAGAATTATTTCTTCATTTGCAGAGAAGAAAGTTCGAAAGTGGAAGTTGCGGTGAAAGCTGGGTGGCATGTGTTCATATATTCAAGTTTTGACAGATATATTGAATTGTAATTCAAGTTACTTCAGAAAGTCTCTTTTAAAAATAAAATGCATGCAAATCTATATTTAATGCATATGATACAATACCAAGTCTGGAATAAACCATTCTTCCGCTTAGAAACATGGCTTTGCTTTAGTTGATTTGCAGTCTTAAAAATAAACCATATTCAAGTTCTTCCATATATAAACTCAAATAGAGATTTCCACTGGCCAAGTGCAAAAATGGAAGGGGCCTCACCAAATTTTTTGCCCCGGGCCTCACCTCACCATGTGACAGCCCTGCTTTGAGGCCAAAAGGTGTAACAGTGCTCCTGTGCTCGCTCTTAACTGTTTTCAAGGAACCAAGCTCATGGAGAGGGCTCCCATCGTCCGTACCCAGGCTGCGTCTGCTAGGTGCAGCCCAGCATCGTTGATGGCATGCGGCTGCCCTCTGATCTTTCCCTAGCTAGCACTATTTTAAAACATAACGTCCTGGAGTGGAGGAAAGGAAGGATCCAAGTACGGGTTTGAATGTGGTTGGGAGGTCTTGGCAAGGGGGAGGGGCAGAGGGAACATCTGCCCCTACTTTCTTTTCTAGACTTCCACCGCTGCATATGACAGGTGAGGCTCGATACATCCAACAGCAGTGATGGGGCCCGAAAGGTGGAGTCCCTTCTAGGCCTCGAAAGTCAAGTGCGGCAGCAGGTGGTCCACAGGGTTGCACTAAACCCGGGCCGCCTAACCAGCCCGGGCTATGGGAATCAGTGTGGGCCCACCTAGGAAGCAGACAGCACCGTGGCAATCAGACGGTGCTCTTCTTAATCCCTGCGGAACGCTGCCTAGTGTCTGATGCAGCCCAGGAGTCCGCGGTGCTTAGGGGGCGACTCATCTCCACGCAGGGAACGCCCAGGAGCGAAGTCCAGGATGCAATGGTGATAAGAGGTGCAGCCTTTTCCCTCCTCCTCACGGGGAGCCAAGATGATGTGCTGGGCCACGGGGGTGACAGCGCGGTGACCCTAGCCATGGTGCACTGTGTTAAAGGGCAGAATCAACCCGGTGTTTGCAGTTGTTGGTTGTGAACAGAGCCTTTGCACCTCCATTTAAAGAAAGTGGCCGGCCCTTGCAATGTCTCAGAACCTGGCACACCATTACACTGCGGATGTGTAAGCAAACACCGAAGCCATGGAGGGTGGCTCTCCTAAAACTGCTGCGGAAAGAGATGAGGGCTCTTTACTTCCTCGCTCCGGCGCCTCGCAGGGGATTAATCACTGGAATAGGGCGCTCATGCACCGCATGAGCGTCATATTCCAATGAAAACCACATCGCTCCTGCGTCGGAGTGATGAGTTAATCATGTGAATACGGTGATGATGCAAAGCATCAGCATCCTATTGTTATTAAATGCGCCCCGCCGCTGCGGGTGCATTTAATAACAAAAGGGCGCCTGCTAAGCACCTGCTGCACCTTCTCCCACTACACCAGCCCTTGAAATACTCCCCCGAGCTGGCGTGGTGGCAGCTAACAGCATTCTGGGGGGGCATGGCGGCCTGGGCGGTCCCTCGGCCCACCCTGCTCTAAGGCCGGCCCTGCTTGAACGAGTGTTCTCGATGCAGGAACTGAGTAAGGCAGTGAATTGCCTCAATACCGGGAAATGTCCTGGACCAGATAGCCTGCCCCCAGAATTTTACATGATCATGCCCGAAAGTGTGCCCCGTCTCCTCAGAGATATATACAAGGAATTTAAAGGCCAGTTAGCCTTATGATTACTGGCTGAATACTAGTGAAGTTGATGGCAAAGAGACTGGAAGGGATCTTTCTGAGAATGTTTGACTCAAACCAGGCGGGCTTTGTAAAGGGCCGGCATGCAACCGCAAATATGAGGAGTCTGGTAACAGTGCTTTAAGTGGGTCGGGGCTAGCCGGGGCTGAGCACGGCAGTCTCCGGAAAAGGCTCCCGAGCCGGTGCCCTGCCAGGGCCCACCCCCAACCAGCCCCAGCCATGCTGACACCCTTGGCAGCCCGTGTAGCGGCTGCATGGTTACACGTGCTACCTGCAGGTGTCAGTACTTCAGATTAGAAGACAAGAAAAGGCAGCGGCATTTCTTTTTTTCTAACGGAAGTGCTGACACCTGAAAGCAGCAGATGCAACCGTGCAGTGCGGGCTGCCTGATGGCCCTGTACTCTGAAACAGGAGGAGGACTGGGCTGCCCAGCTCTCCTTTTGTTTCTGAGTAAATAGCCATCACCCAGCATGAAGCCCCTCGGCTCCTCACACTGGCTGATGGCTACTAACCTCCAGTCCTCCTCCTGTTTCAGAGTACAGAGCCATCAGCAGCAGGCAGCACTTTCATTCAAGGAGCCCTTTTTAAAGCATTGCAACACAGGGCTCCTTGAATGAAAAGGCTGCCTGCTAGGTGTGAGCTGGGGCACACTGGCGTCACACCTTTGATGCGCCCAGCCCCTTCTTTTGTATAAAAGGAGGGGCTGGGCGCATCAAAGGTAATAATGCCAGTGCGCCCCAGCTCTGCTTCTTTTAGCAGCCCCCACCGTTTAGGCGAGGGGGAGCCTCTCGACAGGGGGCGTGGTCTAAGCACACCTGTACTTAGGCCACACCTCCTAACGAAAACCCTCGCACAATTTATAATCCCACTTAAAGCATTGATTATAATCAACATATGGAGGGACCCTCGGATATGCTGGGCTGCATCTCTTTATAAAAAAACAAATCTCCTTTCATAATGTGGTTGCTCCAAAAAGTCTGATATTTAACCTGAAGGAAGGGAAAAAGCTTGTCACTTGGGTCACTACACTTTCCTTAGAGGCAGAGAAAGCCTCCTTGAAATGCATTGATTGGCGGGTTTTTTTTTCTGGACTTTGGTAGAGTTGAGATTGGGAGGTTTTTTATCGTGTTGGTTACCATACAGCCCGGATAAAGCATCAGTCGTGACCACTGGAAAATGCTCCAAGGTCTTGACACTGGGTCTGGGGACAAGTCAAGGATGCCCTCTCTCACCATTACTCTTTGTTCTGGCAATAGAACCATTAACCACCTGGATAAGGAGAGATGAAAGGAGTAGCGGTGTGAAGTTCAGCGAACTGGAGAAAAAACCGTGGCTACATGAAGATGACCTGCTGCTGGTGTTACAATGCTTGGAGGAATACCTCTCGGCACAGACTGAAAAGATTTAGTTCGGGACGAATGATGAAGGAGAGCATGTTCCATGTGGTGACAAGTCTGAACTCAGAGCAAGAGGTGGTGAGAGTCGATGAATTTGTCTCTGTATTTGGTTATTTATAACACACTTAATAACCGGAGGTTTCTAAGCACGGACCCGGGGATCGAACCTGTGTTGCTTCTGCGAGCGTGTTGCCCCTGAGCTATCCTTCTCTGTGGGGGAAGGTGAATGCTCTCAAGATGACAGCAGCCCAGAAGGCTCCTTATGTATTGGCAATTGTTCCAGTCCCGCCTGACGAAGCATTTTGGTGGGGCTGCAAGTCGCCAAAGTTAGCGTTTTGCAAATTGCAGCTGCTACTGGAAAAAGGGAGGGATGAAGCTGGCTTTTAGGGCACACCACATCCTGGAAGAAGTTTATGGAAGCTGTACCTGATGAATGGGCCAGAGCGGAAGAGAGTATGGTTGGTTCATTGGGACCGAGGGCCCTGCTGACCTCAGGCGAGATGACATCCCACCAGAGACAGCGGTCCTTAGTTTTTGCTAGAAGGGAATGTTGAGAATATCGGGCAATGGTCAGTTTCCAGTAAGGAGTGCTTCGATATGGTTCAGTTCCAGTTTAAGGGCAAGAAAGAAGATGCTTTCTGACTGGTTTGGTACCTATGCAGGGTGAGATAGCCTGATGACCTCACAGAGGATCTATGCAGGGTGACATGGCCCGACGACCTCACAGAGGATGGGGTCCGGATTTTATTTGGAAGGCTATGTAAAGACAAGGATCTAGAGAATTGAACGTATAGTAAATACCGTAGCCTGAGAACTACAGCGGGGGATGCAGAACCCACTGACGCAAGGGATTTTGGAGGATACCTTACAACATTTGGGACAACAAGGTCACATGGCTTCTGCAGAATGTCACCTTTTTCTGGAAAAGGAAACACGAAACTGCTCGCAGCATGGTCTTATGCTCTCGGGACAGACATGAGTAAGGAGAGGAGGGGAGTCCTATGACGGAATATTACTGGACGTCGGAGAGAATTTGGGGATGGGGATGAGTGGCCCGGATGCGTGCTGGGGTTGCAGACACTGGAAGTGTCCCTTGGAGCATATGGTATGGCAGTGCTGTTGGGTGGGATCCTTCTGCAGTGAGGCTGCAGGAGGTTTGGGGGATGTGCTGAGGCGGAGCTAGGACTTTGCATCCTTGATCCTCGCGGAGGAAAGCACCCTGGACTATCTGCCGCACCCACAAAGAAGCTGACTAGTCAGGGCAGCGATGGCCGCAAAGAGGATAATACTGAGTGGACGGAGTCTGATAGACCCCCAGCAAAGGGGGAATGGATTCAGGAGTTGCACTCACTGCCCGAGAGGTTGGTGTTCATAAAGGCAGGAGAAACATACACTATAAGAGGCCACATGGGGCAAGTTCTTGGCATGGTCATGTAACTACAAAGTTTGTAGGGTGAATGCTTGAGTCCGGCACCTAGGATGTGCCAGCTTATGGAGGAGGAGGAATACCTGGTATGGACCAAACCAGTGTGATGAAGTGGGGGGGGGACTGGGAGGGGCTGGGTGGAGTAGGGATGTGGCCTGGAACCCTGTCACCCACATATGCTTCAATGACTGGCAGATCATATAAGGTTATAGAAAATGCTATACAATGTTTTTAACAAACTGTAGTCATGTTTTCATTCACAATTCTTAACCAGTCCCCATTCCTCGCTAATCTTTGACTGTTGGATTGGGCGCCCTTCTTAGCACATCTGTGAATTCTCCACTCATTATGATATGTGAAGAAGTTAAAGGCATTCTTCTTGCCTACAAGAAGCACTCGAAGATTTAGAAATGGCTATTTCCAATTCTTAAATGCCACCTGGCTCCATTTGGGGGGAGACATTTCCCTAATAATGCATCAAGGGTTCAGAAAGCTTTGCTCTTAACATGAAATGTCTTTCAGAAGTCAAACAGATTCTGTTCGCTCAGACTGATTGAAAATAAATTAAGGTGCAAGCATTTTAAACACAGAATATGCACTGCCTGTATTTTAAACAGCAACATAACAAAGTATTGACTTGAAGGAATTGCACTAAAGTTTTCAGATGTGTGTATTCACTGCCAGTGATTCAAAAGAGCCTGTAATGACTGACCCTCAGTGCCGGCACCTCTAATGTTTGCCATCATTAAGCACAGGTCTCCTCCAAACTGAAGTGCACAAACCGGTACCCAAGTAAGAGGCGAGGAGAAAATGAAAACATTTGATGAGTAGGGCGATGAAGAGCTAAGCTCCCACAGACTTGTCTGTGGAAGGCTGCGCCAGTCCTTCCTCCTTTCGCCCTCCCCCCACCACCTGCGTAGTTTCCTGCCATGGCATCTCTTCTCCCACCCGGTAAAACCAAAGGTGGGTTGAACATGCAGGCCTGGCAATTCGTTTTGTAGAACATTTGTATGTTACCAACAGTGCCTTTTCCGAAGCCTGCCTATTTAGGTGACTGAAGCTATGATGGGCGTTTCCAAGTGAAAGTCCACTGGCAAGCTCCACTCACCTACCAAATATGAGGCTTCTTCCAAGATAGTTAAAGTGAGTCGCAATATAGCACCCCATTTTGAAAGTTTCGTTTTTATCCACAATGTGTGCTAGTTTGACACACACAAAAGAAAGGGCCTGCTATTAAGTGGATAGTTACATTTTCTTTACATGATGCATAACAAAAAGTTGGAGGTTTTGAACAAAATAAACGCCTTTAAGCAGGTGACCATATCACATAATTTCTTTTATTGTGTGTATTTAAGTGCTGTCTGTATGATGGTGTAAGAGAGAGGGGATTGTTCAGGTATGTACTGCTTTGTATTCTGAGAGCTGTACTCTTATTCAGGGTGCAATAATACTGTTTTTAGCTTAAAATGTTGCTGGGGATTTATACATTGTCAGGTTGATCTACCATGTGATTTGTGTTTTTTTTTTGTTTTTGTTTGCAAGTAAACTCTATGAGACTGTAGTTATTGAAAGCTGAAACCTAAATAGTTGTCCCAACTAGTGCTCAGAGGCTGTGTGGTAAAGTGCCTACATTGCACAGTGGGTCAGCTTCACGTTTAACGAAATATTTTAAAACCACTCTGCGTTATCTGTAAATATTGTGAGTCGATAGAAGGGATTCAGTTCACACTATTCAAAAACAACTCCCTAGCAATGAGCCAAAATTAGGGGGTACCTTGCCCCCCTAAAAGGTTTTTACTGCTTTGGGGGATTTCAAGTTTTGATAGGTGGGGTGGGGGCATAGAAAGAAATATATGTTCTCCATACCGTGAGAAACAAACGCATTTACAGGAACATCTGATTTTTATGGTGGCTGAAATGCATCGGAAACATAGGGAACCTGCCAGCTTTTAGCCAGTACTAAAAGCTGGCAGCTTTCCTAGGAATCGATGCAATTGATGTTGGGAGACATTTACAATTGTATGCACTATGATGTGCAAACAGTGCACAGAAACCTGGGTCTGTAAGAATTTCGTGCATCACAACTGCAAGGTGAACACTGCTAATACACGTGTTTGCGTGATCAGTCATCAGTGACCTAGAATTGTGTTATTGTGGCATCAGACCTCTGCCAATCCCATATCGCTTGATTTGACTGGTAAAATGGTGGCTCAGCAGGTTGAGCATCCTTCCAAGGTTGAAAAATGATTACAAACTTTAGTTGGGATGATTAATGCATGTCAATATGTTCTATGTACAGCGCTTCGGTGGAACTCGTATTCATTTTCTCTCCTTCTTCTGCTATTCGCAGGAGTTGCTTGGGCTGGCAAAGCTCCTCCCCAGGAGAACTCATTGCTGTCTCAGTGTGTTAATTCAATTAGTATTTTATTTTCACTTACATTTGTATTTGTCATGGGTGTCTAGTGCCATTGAAGGTTTCCTTGTTACAAGACCGTGCTCAGGTTTTAATCTGTGCCGTGATGGACATTAGCGCTACAATGGTCCACTAAAGTGAAGGTGACCAAATAAAAAAATAAAAACCTGGACCGGCCAGCCCTAGACATAGAAGTAGGGCTACCGAACATACAAATACAACTGTGGTCCGAATTCTATGTCGCTGCCCTTTTGCAGGGGTGGGGGAGGGGTGGGGAGGGACTGTGCTCACAGACACACTCCTGTCATTGGAGGAGAGTGCCAGGGTGGGGAAGGGGGAGGAAATGGGGGCGTGAAAAGCATTTCACGCCACCATTCGCGCAGTCAGAGTTGCACTGGGACCCGATTTGGGGATTTAAAAATCAGGTCCTGGCAAAAATCAAGACTGTAGCCACCCACCCTTGCAAACACCGGATGGGTTTTTTAAAATTAAAAAAAATCCCGAGACCCCGGGACGGAGGGCGATTTCCCTAGACTGTCCTGGGAAAACCGGGACATCTGGTCACCCTAAAGTCTAAAGTGTTTGAATTTCCAGCCAATCCTGGGCGTGGTGTGTTGCCTCTCAGATGAGTAGGGAAGAATCCAATTCATATGACTATCTGCTCAGTGTTACATCAGCCCAGCCACACCGCGCCCCCCGGCAGGTTTCAATGGGGATTGTTGGGTGGCTTTTCTCTATGAGCACCCTGGGTCCCCCACACATTAATATTATTCCTTTAATATTAGGTGTCTTTTTGGCTCTCCTCTTTCTCAGAGCCTGACAACTTTTGAACAAGCTGCCAAATACTTCCTGGTGGGAACATACCCTTGTGTATCTATTTATACCTTTACTCCAGTTCCTACTAAAGTGAGCTCTAATGTGGAGATGTGACAACTTTTGTACAGCACAACACTGGCCCCAAAACAGACCAAAGGCCATCTGCGATTGGTGATGGTCTTTCAGAGAAGGCTTCCTTAGGCTGAGAGAATCAAATTCTAAGTGAATAACTTAAGAGCCCACTATTATACAAAGCTTCTTGATGGGATCCCTGACTGTGATGTCTCAGCGTGCTACACTTCCAAAGGTTCGGAAAGAAGAGGGACTCACACAGAGAATGAACGAGCGGGTGAGAGGAAGAGTGGAGTGGTGGGGGAGGGGCAGTGGGGAGAGAGAAACACAAATAAAGTGAGAGATGAAGAGAGGGGCAGACACAGAAAGCGAGATAAATCGAGAACTATGCCAATGGAGTGGGACACATAGAGTTAGATTAATAGAAGCAGGCTGTGGAGCCCTGGCATGGTCCCAGCGAGAGAGCAATTTCTGGAACCTGAGGGGGCTGAAACCCGGCCCAGTTAAAGGCTTCTTTGGGAAGTACATTTTTTTCGATTGAGAACACTTTCTTTTCCATTTTTAGATATAATTACATGTTTGTTCAGCGCTATGCAGAGCACAACCTTCGGCAATTTTAAATAAATCCAATAAATCCAAATATTTTACTAGTGCTTATGGGTGGCGACCCTTTCATCTCCCTGATGAACCACCCATAGTATTTGCATGCCATCTTTGGTGTTCAGAGACCTGGTCTGCCTAATCTAAGTCAGTGGACTCCTACCCCTCCTCCCAGTACATTTCCACTCAGCCTCCTTTAGGGGGACCCGCCCGGTACTCTAGTAAGCCCCTGCGGCAGCAGTCGCACAGTCTGCATGTGTCAGCATCCCTGCTGCCCGCCTGCGCACGTTGCAGTGGCTGGTAGTTTGGCGCGCACACATCAGAGGCACTCTCATTTACTCAGATCAATCAGCCCAACTCTGCAGGCAATCTACAAATGAGCATCTGCGGGGAGAGGAAGAGAGAGGCACGCACACGTACAAGACCCGGAGAAGCAAAGCTGATGATGGACAATGAAATAAACTGAGAGCGACGGCACATTTAAATGGAAAGCCCTCGAGAGGGAGTATGAGCAGCAGCTCTGGCAGGCCCTGTGCTCTGCATGGGTGCTCGGCTGCCTGTGTTAAAAGGAGAAATCTTAATCCGGATGCCTACTGGGTGATCCACCCCCAAGAGTCTACCGCTGTGATCAACAGTGCTCTTTACAAATCCTAGTATAAAGTACTTCAAACTCTGCTCTTTTATATCAGAATCTGCAGTGACCCCACCCTAAGAGAAGTGGTGATTAGCACAAGACTCTAATACCATGTAAGATTCTTCACAGAGCCTATTATTATAGATTTAGA
Organism: Ambystoma mexicanum; assembly: GCF_040938575.1. Taxonomy (NCBI): domain Eukaryota; kingdom Metazoa; phylum Chordata; class Amphibia; order Caudata; family Ambystomatidae; genus Ambystoma; species Ambystoma mexicanum. The sequence continues at coordinate 462,152,175 of NC_090929.1, forward strand.
CCGGATGCCATGGGTTGCACCACCCCCAAAGGATTGTGTTTCCACAAACATCAAGGACCCTTTTACCATGTACTGTGGGACTGCCCTAACATACAAGTCTTCTGGGAGATGCTCAGGCATGAAATCTCCAGTATGCTGACAGGCCACCCCAGATCATCATCCTAAGTATATCGGTTGGCTTTGAAGGCTGCCGACATACAAAGACACTGATTGCGAGAGCCCTCAGACTTGAATAGATGAATATTGACACCCTCTGGGGTTATTGTATGTTTCATGCTTTGCTTCTAGGGAGAATGGTTTACCACAACAGGGTCTGTCTCCAGAGACACAATAACATTTGGGGGTAAAAGGCAGGAATGATTACTGATCGTCTCACGTGGTGGAAGGAATTGCTTGCAAAGGCCTGCCCCTTCCCAATGCTGGTAATGTGTGACACAGGTGACAAAGGGCACTACGCACAATGATAATGCTACATGGCAGGACGGCTTACGGATGACTCCCACTGACCGCTATCAGACCTTTCTAAATGTGTCGATAGATTGAGTTCCTGCTTAGGGTGCGCTGCCTTTCAGTGTACAAGGTGCTCCAATTGAGATTGTTGGGGTTTGTGATCATTTTTCTTTTGAAATTTGCATATGTTTCATGGAAAAGGATCGAATCCCATTTCCATTAGCAGGATAGATACAGTGAGAACAATCCGCTAGACATATGGGTAGACATATTTTGGGAGCATTCATCAAAGTGTTTTGGTGGGGTCATTAGCTGGATCCTGCAAGTTAGAATATAGTGCAGGGAAGCTCAGCCTCTCAGGCTAGTGTTTCCTTGAACCCTCTTCCAGGAGAACAGCTGCTGCAAATCAAGTCACATTTGAAATAGGCATGCTGAAGGAGCGCGCGCGCGCAAAGCACGTCACCGTCGTCCGCTCGAGCAGTGGGTGTAGATACTGTGGATTGAGGAGAAACTTCAATGGCAGTGCAGCCCCGAGCATGAAAATAGCTTTAAACATGAACTCAAAAGCAAGCACCAGGAGAATACTCAGAGACTACTCAACAGAAACTGTACGGGCTAAAACAGAGTGCTCCCAAACAGTGGGGGAGTGGGAACCAAAAGAGGCCTTGGAAATCATTTTCAAATTGGCCCCATATTACACATTTCAGCAAGCCCTACCCTATGAACATTCTGAATAAAATAGGTTACCTCACAAAAGAGGCCCAGTGTGCAGAGGCCTACCAGGAAATCTGCAGAGTTCCCGATAGGCCAATGCAACCCTGCTCCTGACAGCAATTGTAAAACGTTTGTAAAACGTTTGTTAATATCTCTATGGAAAGATCAAACTTGATATCATCTCATGTCATCTCATGTGCTGTTCCTAACCTCTAATCTTATGCCCTAAATGAGCACAAGAGAGAGGGTTGTAAGGAAGTTATGGCGGCAACAGTAAAGACAGACATGAGTGATCACAGTTCAAGGGTGTTTATTAAACTGTACATGCAGGTTGGAAAAACACTAAATCTAAACCTAAATCTAAGATGGGAGCAAGCTACATACATCAAATAATAATAAGGCAGTCCTAGCGGCGTCTTGTCTAAATAAAAGGTCATATACTAAGAAAAACCTATTGCCAGTCCTTACGCTAAATACAATCAAAGAGTGTGGGATGATGTTCATAAGAAAGAAGTGTTCACAAATGATAACTCAGGATGTGGTAGTCTGAGTCTCCCGTCCACACGTTTCGAGCACGGGACAAGGCGGGACTCCTGAGCACAGCACACGTTCAAGCTTTCCCAACAGGAGCCAAGAGTTCCACTCTCAGCTATCAGAGCCTTCAGTGGTTAGGTCTCTTTTCTATAAAAAGTCTGTTGCCTCTGAGAACCTGATGTATTCCAAAAATATCAAACAAAAGTCCCTTTGTGCTTGTACGTTGGGTGATGCCTTCTCACCAATGGATCCCCCTCTTCGTAGCTCAGATCCTTCTCAAATGTTTGCCTTTGCTCCGTCAGGTTCACTACCACTTTCAACATAATTTCTTTTGTGAGATTCATGAAGTTTAATGTCCTTTTAAAAAGATCACTGTGGACATCCCTCTGCACGGTTTACTCTTGTCAACACTTTTCATTGGTACTTTTGGCTTTGCCCCCTCTCTATCAGCATCCCACCACCGGGTTTACTCTCGCCAACTTTGTCAATCACACAGTTTCTTGAATAGTTCTTATGATGCAGGATTCACTTCCCTTAGCTTCACAATCATCTGTCACTCAAAGACTTTTGACTGTACAGAGGATTTTACGAAACCCCCAAATGACCACTTTGAACCCTTTTGTGCCTTTTCCCAAAGCCTTCTGGTAACGGTAGTTTCAACAATAGGGTAGCCGGCCAGAGTTTCCCAAGTGAGCACCGAGTGACTTTTCCTGGTGTCAGACTCCTCTGTAGCTGGCTTTCCCCTTTTGTATCAACAGTTCTTTATACTTTCTCCAATGAGCCGCTTGCTACTTTAGTTCAACACAGTTCGGTCTCTCCCCTCGACTCACCAGCTGTGATGAACGGTCTCTTTCTTGCTTCTGGAGTCAAGGACAGTACCACGGTGGCAAGCGTCTCTCTCCGGATTGGTTATCAGCAGAGGAGGGTCCTGTGTACCATTGACATCTGCTGCAACACACGCTGGTTATTGTTCGCAGTCTTACGATTCCTTCCGTGGAGGTTTCACAGGCCTTGCTTGGAAAGGGCAAGGTTGCTTCTCTCCTTGTCACCCTCTCAATTTGCACCGTCTTTCTCCTCCTCTTGAACTGCCTTGCTGAGTTAGCTCTCGTCATACGGTTTGCTTTGCTCCTATTGTGCTCTCATGCTCTACCTTTTATCCCCATGTGGAAAGGAAAGGGCCGTCAGGAGTGTGCGATTTTGGTCAATCGTCTGACCCTTGTGGTGGTACATGTCAGGTAAATGGCTCTGGTGTTTGTCTGTCGTCTTTCGTGGTGTGTGAACGTGTTTGTGTCAGAAAAGGAATGGGGGTATAGTGTCTGAGTATCCTACGGGGTATGGTGAGGGAAAGGTGTAACAAGAAGGGGGATACCCCATATCACCCATCAGGGTTCCACTTCCACCCTCTGAGGACCCACCATCCAGGGTATCTTCCCTCACTGGTCCACCCCCAGGAAATGGATTCAATAGCGATGGCCGTGCCTTTGCGTAACGCTCACCTGATATCCACGGGGACGTCACTCAGCCTGTTCTGACCTCTTACGACCTTGAACCCTTACCTGGAGGCTATTCGACTGGAGACTGAGCCTGAAACACAGGATTGGTAGAGTTTAACTCCCTATTGTCTCTGTGTGCTTGAACCCCTTCTTCCCCGGGGTCCAACCCTTCCCTTTGATCCACAGCTCACCTTGTTTCTTTGGATAGTGTGCTCTCCGTCCTGCCTTCAGCGCAGGGGCGCATTGATTGATGCGGGCTCGTTGCTGCCTAGTTACTTCACTGGCAAGAGTCCGACAGGTAAGTATAATGACTCTTTTGAACAGTTCTCTAAGTTCGTTCCTTTCCTTCCTTAGATGATGGCCAGCGTCCAGAGATGGCGGCATGCTGCTGAGATGAGTAGCGCTGAAGGTGAGTGAGAGTGCGATGCGCGATGCACCCCTTTCGTATTTTCATTGAACTGAGTTATTTTTCTGTGTCTTTTAGGTGCCGCGACGTTTTCAGCGTCGATGCCGGTTATGAAGAACAAATGCAATGGGTAAGCGCGGTATGCGGTGCTTCTAGATGTTTCCACGCTAACCTGGAGTGTCTTTTCCCTCTTGCAGATGGATGAGAAGTTCCGGAGACAGAGTTCCCCCAGAGTGGCTGGGATTCAGGTAAGCGTTTGAAGCTTGTACAGTATTTAAAAATAAACGAAGATTTGCAGAATGCTTTCTAATGCCTTTTTTATGTTCTTTTCCCTTTTCCTTAGAAAGCAGCATGCCGGAATGGGAATGACACCGCCGAAGATGCCCGCAGAACAGAAGGAGTGATGACAGATGGGTAGAAGCACCGCAAGGTAAGGCTGTTCCTAACGGTGTTCTTGTTCTTGCAGGAGCTGAGTGCAGAAGAAAGATGCAAGCGTACTGGAGACCGATCCGAACATGGTGAGTGTCACGCTGCAGGTGCAGAAAACGCAAAGCATGTTTCTCAGCCTGGGTGTGGCTTAAATAGTCTCTGGATATCCCAGGTGCCTCTGGGCGGAACCACACCCAAAAGACTAGACCGCACATGCAGTTCTTGGAATCGAAATATGTGGGGGCATCCATCTTGTCCCCATCAATACACTACAAGTCCAATCCCCAATGTTATCCTATGGGAGTGAGTGAGTCTGGTGCCACAAGCGCCAAGTCTGACTCCAAGTGGGTCCTTGGAGGGATGGAGAGGCCCTTGAGGGCCATGTAGGTGATCGTGGCCTGGCTCCAGCCTGACATCTTGGAGGGCTGGGGACATGTGGGGCTGGAATCATGACAGCACTCCCCCCAAGGCCCCTCTCAAGGTGGCTCTTTTGTTTGGTCCTGGTTTGGTTGGAGGGTTTTGATGAAATCGTCTAAGCAAGCGAGGTGCATGGATGTACTCACAAGGCCCCCATGTCCTGTCTTGTGGACCATACCCCTTCCAGTCTACTAAGTAGTATAATTTGGATCTGACGTACTTTGAATCTAGGATGTCCTTGACTTCGAATTCTGGCTCCCCGGCGACTACTACTGGCTGCAGTGGCGTTGCTACCCGGGTTCCAGGTTGAACAGGTTTAAGGAGAGACACGTGGAACGCAGGATGAATCTACATGTTTGACGGCAAAGCTAGTATGACCGCCACAGGATTTATCACAGAGGTGACGGTGAATGGACCCAGGTATCTTGGACAGAAAGTTTGTGCTCCTTTAATGGACATGTGTTTAGGGGCCAGCCAGACTTTGTCTCCCACTTGGTAGTTGGGGGCCTTTGCTCGGTGTTGATCAGCAAACTTCTTTTGGCGATTCTTAGCTTGAAGTAGATGTTCAGCTGCCCTTTTAAAGGTTTGAGAAATGGTTGTGTGCAAGGTTTTGGCTGCTGGCATTTCCAGGGTTGTAGGAACGTCCAACTCAGAAGTACGAGGGTGCCTGCCATACACGGTATAAAAGGGTGTCTGCCCAGTGCTGGTGTGTGGGGAATTATTATAAGCATATTCAGCTATCCATAGTAGGTCGAAACAGCTCCCTTCAACTTGGTTTAACATGCAACGCAGATACTGCTCTAGCGTCTGATTTGTCCTCTCAGTTTGACCATCTGTTTGGCGATGGTGACTGGTGGATAGCCGGATGTCGATCTGGGGCATAGAGCAGCATTTTCTCCAGAAGTTAGATACGAATTGAGTACCTCAGTCTGAGACCAAAACTGAAGGAAACCCATGGAGCCGTACGATGCCTTCAAGAAATACCTTTGCCAGAGTAAAAGCATTTGGGAGTCCCTTAAGAGGAATGAAATGTGCCATTTTTGAAAATAGGTCCACGACCACAAGAATAGTGTTAAACCCTTGACTGGGTGGTAAGTCAGTAATAAAATCGAGGGACAACGTGTGCAATGGTGCTGGTGGGATTTCCAATGGTTGTAATAGGCCAGCCGGTTTCTGCTTGGATGACTTGTTTTGAGCACACACTCCACAAGATAGGATGAATTGGATAATGTCTTTACACCACGTGGGCCACCAATAATTTTGTTTTACCTTGGCTAGGGTTTTAGCGATTCCGGGGTGGCCCTTGATCAAGGAATCATGATAACCGGACATGACTTGTTCTCGTAGTTCTTGGTTTGGTAAGAATAAACGATTCCTGAAGTAGGGCAACTGATCTTTTATCATGTAATGGTCTCTTTGTGCACTCCACGCTTGTAATTGCTCCGGACTCATCAGGTTTTAGATTTCTTCATGTAATTCTTTCTGAGTTATGGTTGCTGTGATTCCTAGGAGCTTGTCACTCGGGATGATTGCTATTGGGTCAGTGGTCTGATACCCTTGCTCTTCCACCCCCATATGGGAAAGGGCATCGGCCTTCCCGTTTTTCACCCCTGGTCGAAATGTAATCACATAGTCATATTCAGCAAAAAAAAAGAGCCCAACGTAGTTGTCGTGAGGATTGGGCCTTTGCCGTTTTTAGGTACTGGAGGTTCCGGTGGTCAGTTATTATGGTGATTGTGTGTCTGGTGCCCAAGAGGTAGTGCTGCCATGCCTTAAAGTCTGACTTAATGGCCAGGAGTTCTTTGTCTTTGATAGCGTAATTGAGTTCAGGGGGTGTGAATTTACACGACCAGAAGGCAACAGGGTGTAACTGGCCCGTTTTGGGGTCCTTTTGTGAGAGGACAGCTCCCATAGCCATGCTTGAGGCGTCCGTTTCTACCAGGTATGGCAGATCAGGGTGAGGGTGGCGTAAGATTGGGGCAGATGTGAATCTTGCTTTGAGTTCCTGGAAAGCCTCCTTGGCTTCTGTTGTCCATGGGAACTTTGTGTTGCTTTTCCTTAGTAATGACGTGATGGGATGCACGATTTGCGAAAATCCTGGGATGAACCGGCGGTAGAAGTTTGCAAAACCCAGCATACTTTGAACCCCCTTGAATGAATTTGGGGATGGCCAGTTCAGGATAGCATCTACCTTGTGTACATCCATTCGGATTCCATTCGGACTGAGAATAAATCCCAGGAATTCCACCTCGGAGGCGTGGAATGAGCACTTTTCGAGCTTGGCGTAGAGCTGGTATTGACGGAGTTTCTCCAATACGGATCGGACATGTTTAACGTGGTCCTGCTTTGATGCGGAATATACTAGGACATCGTCGATGTACACTAGAGCACAGACATCAATCAATTCCCGTAGGACATCGATCGTGAAGTATTGAAATGCAGCAGGCGCGTTGCAAAGGCCAAAGGGCATTACTTGATATTCATACAAGCCGTATTTGGTGCGAAAAGCGGTTTTCCATTCGTCCCCCTGTTTTACACGAACAAGGTGATATGCCCTCCTCAGGTCTAGTTTTGTGTAGATTTGGACATCTTTGACTTGATCGAGCAATTCAAGGATCAGTGGCAGGGGGTAGCGATTTTTTATGGTAATCTGGTTCAGTGCGCGATAGTCGATGCACGTTCTCAAGTCCCCCTCCTTTTTCGGTACGAAGAATAGAGGACTGGCTGTTGGAGACTTCGAGGGACGGATGAACCCGTTGGCCAGGTATTTGTCAAGAAAGGCCTTCAGGTGCTGGTTTTCTGGTTCCGTGAGTGTGTAAATTTGCCCACAAGGGATTCGTGCGCCAGGTATCAGGTCGATTTGGCAGTCATATGGTCTATGTGGTGGCAGGGTATTAGCCTGTTCTTTCTGAAAGACATCTTAAAAGTCCTGGTATTCACTTGGTAGGGTGCCGATTGCCACAGTCACAAGCGTGGAGGTTCTGGTGTCTATTGGTTGTTTCTCTTGGTGATAACATGTGTGGGCGCAAGTCTCGGGAAAGGCCAGTTCTTTTATTTGCCAATCGATTCGAGGATTGTGAGCTACCAACCATGGAATTCCCAAAATCAACCGGAACTGTGGTGCCTTAATGAGGTCGAAAACGATAGATTCTTGGTGTCCATCCTGGCACAGAAGGGTTAAAGCTACAGTGCATTGGGATACTGGACCAGAAGCTATTTCTGTGCCGTCGACAGTGGTAACAGTGTCGGTGGTTGATTTAGGGTGCAACGGAAGCCCCATCTTTGCCGCAAGATCCTGGTCAATGTAATTCCCAATGGCTCCACTGTCCATTTACACTCTTACTGCGTGCATCCGAGATGGTTGTTGGTGATTGATCAAGACCACAGATAGTGCAAAATGGGAGGTCTGTAGTTCACTTTCTTCGCTCGACAAGTGGACCCCTACACTTGCCGGGCTGGGGAGTTTTCCGATTTCTTGATGTTATCTTCCTTGTCCGTGGCCCCTACCGTCCTCCTCGGTGGCTTCACAGGGCACTCTTTAAGGAAATGACCTGACCTTCCATAGTACTGACATAACTGCTGCTGTCTCCTTTTATCCCTTTCCGCTTTAGTCAAGAGGAATCTGACCCCCCCCCGATTTGCATTGGTTCTCCTGAACCTTCCGTTGTTTGGGCAGTATTGTCCTTTGAACACACATACATAGGGCGAGGGTCCGGTCTGGTTCGATCTGCTCTTCGGTCCTGCAACCTATGATCCAGTTGAACAACAAGGTCAATGAATTCTGAGCAGTCTTTCAGGGGGTTCACTACTTTTGCGAGAACATCCTTGAGCTCCCCCCGCAACCCCTGATGAAATAACATCGTTCTCTTCTCCACTGGCCATTCTGCTTCAACTACGAGTCTATTCAACATGGCTATGTATGTTAATAGGCCTTGATTCCCTTGGCGTATGGACAGAAGTTCATTGTCTAATGCCTGCCCATGAGTACGACGGGCAAACAGCTTTTCCATCTCCTGCTGAAAGCCCCTGAAGTCATGCAGCAAAGGATTGTCTTGGGCCACAAAGGGTACAGACCAGTCCGCGGCACTACCACTCAGGTAGGAAAGCACAAAAGCGACCCGTGATTGGTCATTCGGAAAGGCCCCGGGCCTACAAAGGAAGTGCAGGCGGCACTGGTTCATGAACGTTGTAAACCTCTTGGGATCCCCTGTAAATCGTTCGGGCGGGGCCAAGGGAACTGCCCCAGGAAGGGTTATCTGAACGGGATTGGCTGATGGCACTGGTATCGAGGGCACGCTTCCCGGCAATGGTGCATGCCCTGCTTGTGAATGGAAAAGTTGCCGGCTTAAATCATCAGTACGTTCTTTGGCTACTATCAGCTCTCTCCTAAGGGTGTTGGTCTCCTGCCTGGCTGCATGTACTTCGGAACGTAGCTGCCCCAACATGTGGGATAACTAGTCGGTTTCTGACGTTTCTATGATGCCCAGGTGGATTTTGATGTGAGGCTTTGCGTTCTGTAACGCTCACTTGGTATCCACGGGGACGTACCTCAGCCTGTTCTGACCTCTTACGACCTCAAACTCTTCCCTGGAGGCTATTTGACTGGAGACTCGGCCTGAAACACAGGATTGGTAGAGTTTAACTCCCTATTGTCTCTGTGTGCTTGAACCCCTTCTTCCCCGGGGTCCAACCCTTCCCTTTGATCCACAGCTCACTTTTTTTTCTTGGATAGTGTGCTCTCCATCCTGCCTTCAGCACAGGGGCGCGTTGATTGATGCAGGCTCGTTGCTGCCTAGTTACTTCACTGGCAAGAGTCCGACAGGTAAGTATAATGAGTCTTTTGAACAGTTCTCTAACTTCGTTCCTGTCCTTCCTTAGATGATGGCCGGCGTCTGCGGATGGCGGCGTGCTGCTGAGATGTGTAGCTCTGAAGGTGAGTGAGAGTACGATGCGCGATGCACCCCTTTTGTATTTGCATTTAACTGAGTTCATTTTCTGTGTCTTTTATGTGCCGCGACGTTTTCAGCGTGGATGCCGGTTATGAAAAACTAATGCGGTGAGTATGCGGCGCCTCTAGATGTTTCCACGCTAACCTGGAGTGTCTTTTCCCTCTTGCAGATGGATGAGAAGTTCCGGAGACAGAGTTCCCCCTGAGCGGCTGGGATTCAGGTAAGCGTTTGAAGCTCGCACATAACTGCTGCTGTCTCCTTTTATCCCTTTCCGCTTTAGTCAAGAGGAATCTGACCCCCCCCCCGATTTGCATTGGTTCTCCTGAACCTTCCGTTGTTTGGGCAGTATTGTCCTTTGAACACACATACATAGGGCGAGGGTCCGGTCTGGTTCGATCTGCTCTTCGGTCCTGCAACCTATGATCCAGTTGAACAACAAGGTCAATGAATTCTGAGCAGTCTTTCAGGGGGTTCACTACTTTTGCGAGAACATCCTTGAGCTCCCCCCGCAACCCCTGATGAAATAACATCGTTCTCTTCTCCACTGGCCATTCTGCTTTAACTACGAGTCTATTCAACATGGCTATGTATGTTAATAGGCCTTGATTCCCTTGGCGTATGGACAGAAGTTCATTGTCTAATGCCTGCCCATGAGTACGACGGGCAAACAGCTTTTCCATCTCCTGCTGAAAGCCCCTGAAGTCATGCAGCAAAGGATCGTCTTGGGCCACAAAGGGTACAGACCAGTCCGCGGCACTACCACTCAGGTAGGAAAGCACAAAAGCGACCCGTGATTGGTCATTCGGAAAGGCCCCGGGCCTACAAAGGAAGTGCAGGCGGCACTGGTTCATGAACGTTGTAAACCTCTTGGGATCCCCTGTAAATCGTTCGGGCGGGGCCAAGGGAACTGCCCCAGGAAGGGTTATCTGAACGGGATTGGCTGATGGCACTGGTATCGAGGGCACGCTTCCCGGCAATGGTGCATGCCCTGCTTGTGAATGGAAAAGTTGCCGGCTTAAATCATCAGTACGTTCTTTGGCTACTATCAGCTCTCTCCTAAGGGTGTTGGTCTCCTGCCTGGCTGCATGTACTTCGGAACGTAGCTGTCCCAACATGTGGGATAACTAGTCGGTTTCTGACGTTTCTATGATGCCCAGGTGGATTTTGATGTGAGGCTTTGCGTTCTGTAACGCTCACTTGGTATCCACGGGGACGTACCTCAGCCTGTTCTGACCTCTTACGACCTCAAACTCTTCCCTGGAGGCTATTTGACTGGAGACTCGGCCTGAAACACAGGATTGGTAGAGTTTAACTCCCTATTGTCTCTGTGTGCTTGAACCCCTTCTTCCCCGGGGTCCAACCCTTCCCTTTGATCCACAGCTCACTTTTTTTTCTTGGATAGTGTGCTCTCCATCCTGCCTTCAGCACAGGGGCGCGTTGATTGATGCAGGCTCGTTGCTGCCTAGTTACTTCACTGGCAAGAGTCCGACAGGTAAGTATAATGAGTCTTTTGAACAGTTCTCTAACTTCGTTCCTGTCCTTCCTTAGATGATGGCCGGCGTCTGCGGATGGCGGCGTGCTGCTGAGATGTGTAGCTCTGAAGGTGAGTGAGAGTACGATGCGCGATGCACCCCTTTTGTATTTGCATTTAACTGAGTTCATTTTCTGTGTCTTTTATGTGCCGCGACGTTTTCAGCGTGGATGCCGGTTATGAAAAACTAATGCGGTGATTATGCAGCGCCTCTAGATGTTTCCACGCTAACCTGGAGTGTCTTTTCCCTCTTGCAGATGGATGAGAAGTTCCGGAGACAGAGTTCCCCCTGAGCGGCTGGGATTCAGGTAAGCGTTTGAAGCTCGCACAGTATTCAAAAATAAGCGAAGATTTGCAGAATGCTTACTAATGCCTTTTTTCTGTTCTTTTCCCTTTTCCTTAGGAAGCAGCATGCCAGGATGGGAATGACACCGCCGAAGATGCCCGCAAACAGAAGGAGCGATGACTGATGGGCAGAAGCTCTGGAAGGTAAGGCTGTTCCTAACAGTGTTCTTGTTCTTGCAGGAGCTGAGCGCAGAAGAAAGATGCAGGCCTACTGGAGACCGATCCAAACACTGCAGGTGCAGAAAACGCAAAGCATGTTTGTCAGCCTGGGTGTGGCTTTAGTAGTCTCTGGGTATCCCAGGTGCCTCTGGGCTGAACCACACCCAAAAGACTAGACCGCACATGCAGTTCTGGGAACCGAAATATGTGGAGGCATCCATATTGTCCCCATCAATGCACTATACAAGTCCAATCCCCAATGTTATCCTTTGGCAGTGAGTGAGTCTGGTGCCACAAGCGCCAAGTCTGACTCCAAGTGGGTCCTTGGAGGGATGGAGAGGCCCTTGAGTGCCATGTAGGTGATCGTGGCCTGGCTCCAGCCTGACATCTTGGAGGGCTGGTTGACATGAGGGGCAGGAATCATGACACCTTGCCACCTGGATGACAGATCCCTGGGGACTAGTCAGAGAGACACCTTCAGGTTTCTCACAGGGGTTGATTAATTGATGCTTCTTGCTGAGATCTTGAAGCACTTGACACATTTGTTTATTGTAGATGAGTCAATCCCACACAAAAGGGATTAGGTAGCAATGCCAAACTATATGTCTGATGGACATACAGTTCCACGCGATTGTATATTGAGGGATGAATCAATGCGAAAAGCATGCAAACCGCTTATGTGATTCCACACAGGACACCACACGGCTACTGAGCCGGAGACAATTTGAATTGAGAAAAGTGATTTTTTTGGGGAAGCTGACCAGAAGCTATATAAATACCTCAGGATGATTTGATTCATCCCTCAATATACAATCGCGTGGAACGGAGAGCCTAGCCTTGAAAAAGACGATTCTGTCGAAACACGTGTTGGCTGTTCAAATGTGTATTACAGAGAATTAAACCTGTGGATGAAGAATACCTTGAATTGTGTTATCAACAGATTAAGCAATACTATTATGCACCTGAATTGAATCTGACTGCTACATTTCTGGCATAGCGCGGAGTGCTGGTGGTACACAGATACACAGGTATGAGTAGCCTCATCTGAAGACATAGAGTAAGTTGAATTGGGAGAGGAAGAACCTGATAATCGCTCAACGATACAGCTTAAATCAAGTTTGAAATTGCACTTAGTCCTTATTTAGACAGCTTTCAGAAACTGGTATGATTGTGAAATTCTGTCTTACCCAGAACAATCCAAAGCATCACAAATACAATTAGATTATAAATAGATTTTGAAGGGCCTATTATATTGTTACCTTTCATGAGAAGCACCACAAATATGTGGAATGAAAGCAACTAGTGAACCATCCTTTTCATGCTGTGCTATGATCTGCAATGCTTTGATATGCCCTGTCTTGCTGTTATGTCTTGCTAGACCATGCCATGCCTTTCTCTATGTGGCTTTATTGTCGACTCCCCCTCACTAAACTGCTCACCAATCTACATGATACTTAATATTACATTGCTCTCAGGTTCTCCACTGTGATTCTGTCTACTCGGATTTGTTCCCTGGTGTCCCGCTCTAAATTGTCTCCTCTCTGCCTCTCTGCAATGTTGGTCCTATGATATTTTGCTCACTGATATCCCAATGTGATTCCCCTCACCCCCTAGTGACCATTGCAGTTAGTACCCTACCCTAGTTTGGCACCCGATGCCCAATGTATGTGGTTCTCATTACAGTCTCCTAGACGCAGTTCCTAGGGGACCCATTAGAACAATGCACTCTCTGGAACGCCTACACTCTCTTGGGCAATATTCTCACTCTGTATTTTGTTCCTCCCTGCTGCATGCCACCTGTGCCTTCCATTCCTCCCTCTGTTCCCCAACTTCCATACAGGTCCAGCCAATGCTCACTGTCCACTGAGACTCCACTCCAGGGTGCCTCAGGGCATTCCATCATAAGTACCTTACCGAAAGGGCACCACTTTGGAGACGTCACGCACACGGAACCCCCTACTGAGAAGCTGCTGGGTTCACACTGGATGGAGGCTCCAAGTTGCCCACCATCCCCACGACTAAACAACCTGCACCAACATGTTTTACGTCTATGCCCAAAAATACAATATGCATATTAACTAAGCTACTCCTGCACATCATTTGCATAAGCCTGCCAAAAGACACCAAACAACAGAACGCTTCACTCTACAATCAACACACATTTCACAGTCCGGTCATTGCATTTTATTTAATTGTTTTTTTTACAGCGCACCTTACACCATATGTGGATACAAAAATTAGTAGGTCCATGCACATGTTGTAGCAAGATGAATCCTGTAGAGCCCCAGAGTAGAAAAGGGAGATTAGGTGCGACTAGGCAGTGTTGCAAAATTTGTTTTCTTGTTAACAGATGTCAAATTCCAAGAAGAAGGGAAGGGCAGAGGGTGGTAAAGGCCTGGCACGACAGATACAAGATTGTCATGAACAGCAGAAGTGGATTCCCTGAAGAGGGCCCCTGAGATGCGAGAAGGGTTTAATGACTGTGCAGTTTTAGGCTTATCAGATCACCCCAGGAGTGTGTTTACGAGGAACTCTTCTGCATGAAGGAGGGATGGGGGAAGGAAGATTACGTGACTAACTGCTATGCTTATGTAAACTCCTTTGTGCATGTGCTAGAGATTGGAACCAATGATATTTGAAAATATATATAAACCCTGCAGACCTAATGCTTATCAGCTCACTTTCCCGTTCTCTCAAGGACGCTGAAGTCATGCCCTTCCACGGAAGATTGACAAATAAACCTTTGTGACTTGACCAGCCGTCTGAGTCTTTTGGAGTGGGGTCCCCTTTGACGGAAGTGGGGTGAACGAAAGTGTACCCCCATTTACTGGCGACCACGAAGGGACCCAAAGGTGTGGCAGCCCTTCACTGGGTGAGGCCTTCCAGGGCGAGGCTGGAGGGGTAAAAGGTATCGGGCCCCAATGAATGAAGAAGCACCATTGCTGCACAAATGCGTTACCCTTCCTATGCCATCCCCGCCGGACGACAGGACAGCAGGCTGCCGCCCTTTGGGTCCAGCAGACTTCAAGGCGAAGACCCCACAGGAGGTGAGTGAGTTAGGGATACGGTTGGTAAGGCCGTTAAAGAAAGGAATATCAGCTATATGGTATGTATCAGTCTGAGATCTGTTATGTAGATCGTTAATGAATAGGGTAATTAATGGATGAAATGAATATGTTTAAGTAAGGACCGGTCCATTAAAAGGAATTAGTTGCATATATGTTGATTGTTTAAGCTTTAAGGATCATGGGAAACTTGACTTCCCGCGGGAGGGGAATAGCGAAGCCACACTATGCCCCTCTCGAGGGAACTCCGGCATTTGAAATGCTGATCAAATATGGGTTAAATTCAAATTTGTTCCTAAAACAATGGGTAGAATACACAAAAGGGTTGCTTGAACACAGGTGGATGGAACATTTGACCTGGACGCTATAGCGACCATAGAAATATAACTGGCAAAACGAAGAGTCCGTCTGGCTCAGTTTGAGGCTATAAGATTGTGGCGGGTAGAGGCGATTAGGAGGAAGAATGCACAGAATAAAAATGAGAGAAAGCAGCAGAAGCGGTCTGCAAATCAGAAGGCGAGGGAGTTAGACAATAAGGAAATACAGGAGAAGTGTCAACAAATGGATAGACATATGTTGATAAAGGAAAGTGGAGGTATGTACCCATCCGTACCGGTGCCCCGCTATGAGGACATAGAACGGGAAGCCGAAATAATTACAAATGACTTATTATTCCCGGGGGCCTTTGCCCCGGCTATAATAACTAGAGCCGTGGAAGAGGGTGAGTATCCCATGAAGTATGGTGCGGATGTCACTGATGTAGGTTTAACAAGGACCACCCAGATAGGTGAGGAATGGCGAAAGGAGCTAAACACCATAGCGAGCGATATATATAAGGAAAGGTTAGGAGACTATAAGAACATGCTGGGAAGACTGAGGCCTGTGGAATTTAAATAAGTAGCTAGAACTCTAGTTGAAGATTATGATTATAACAGGAGACAATGTGGGGTAAGTGAAGATCTCCCCAGGAGTTACCGTGATGCTACAAAGGGAATAGACGTAGCCCGTACTAATAAACAGTTGTGGGAGTACATGGAAGTTATCATGACAGAAATATACCTAGGGGAACAAAGGCAGGATCAACGAGTGAAAGAAAACATAGAGAAACGGGCTGACAGGAAGAAGAGGTTAGAAGACGCCCAGCCGTTAGGCAGGGATTTGGCAGACAGAATAGAGAAATGCGCAATTAACGAATCCATCACTAAAGCGGGGGAAGAAATAATGACCCATAACTTGGCAGAACAATTAGCATGCCTCCAGCATCTGATTAATGACACTCAAGACTTGGTTGAACAGGAAGGGCAAGAGGAAAAATATGATTTGACAGGAACAGAAACTTTCTTAGGAGCTGAGGTAAGTTTGGATGTGGATCTGAACGCTAAGCCCCAGCAAAGCAAAAGAAAGGGGCAGTTCAACAAGGTCTTGAAAGCCTTTGTAGAACTGAAATCTAGAGCTACACAGGAAGAAGGAAATAGGCACGAGAAAAGTTTCCCACTACGAGAATGTCAGCCCACTCCAGGTAATAACCACAATAATGAGCCAGTAAAGACCTATGTATATGTTCCCTTAACCCGCATGGAACTTATGCAAATAACTAAAAGTATACCTGACCCATGAATAGACCCTTCTGGGTTTTACAAGGAGATGAGGAGACTATTTAGGCCAGGCCAGTACACAGTAGAAGATGTGGATAATATCATGATGGCGTTAGTCCCTGAAGAAATATGGGTACCCTTTAGGCAGAGAAATGATTTAGGATTAATATGGAAAACCATAGAAGACGACGACAATGGCAGGAAACCCCAAGAACCCCTATCTCTCAATGTAAAAGGGCATGGGTTACGGGTATTAAAAGCTCTTGAGGAGGTATTAAAACCCCAAGATGTGAACGTGGAGAAATTAGCCGCAGTGACGCAAGGACCCGCTGAGGATGTTGCAGCTTATTTCGTGAGATTCAAGGCAGCATTCAAAGCTCACAGCGGATTGGATTTAGCGACTGAAACAGGGCAGAGATATTTTGCTGGGAGTTTCGTGGAAGGATTACACGCCCCGATTCAGAAAGGTTTGAGGAGCGCTGAGTCTACTTGGCAGTTGAGGTCACCCAAAGATATACTAGAAATGGCGTGAAATTACGAGCGTAGTGAACAAGTAAAAACCCAGACAAAGACGCGGGCAGAAAAGGAACTTAAAAATAGGGTATTAATGCAGCAGTTACAGCAGGGCTCCCAAAGGTTTACGGGTAACCAGCAGAATGGAAATCAACAATGGAACGCTCGAGGTATGGGCGGAGGGCAGGTAAGTACATATTCACGGCCGGATGGACTGGCCCAAAATGTTCGCGCCTTCTGTAAAAAACCAGGTCACTGGAAAAACCAGTGTCCGGCAAGTGTAGGACGAGGGGGGGCGTCCCACGAGGAGGACAAGGGCAGACCATGCAACAGCAAGGGATGGCACCAGGACCAAGAGCGAACTTCTCCCCACCAGGACCAAACGTGTTTGATCAGGGGCTTAGGCAAATGGCACAGTTTGAACAGTGTGAAGGTGAAGACTGCATGCTATTTAGGGATAGACCAGAGAAGTTTCAAGACCCATCTAGTGGGCTGTTGTGAAGGGGCCGAGGTGGAGCTGGGGGAGCGGTGTTTGTGCCAGTCTATCAGAGGGGTCCATATGTATCTGTGCGACTGGGACAGCATCCTGTAGTGAAATGTTTGGTGGATACTGGTGCTGCAAACAGCTCGGTAGATATTAAAACCGTCCCCTCAGCGCCACTATCGGGAACAAGTAAAACATCCATTGGGTTTGGCGGGGAACCCATAGTGACCCCAGTAAGTAAGGAGATAGAAGAGAGAGCAGAAGTGGAAGGGGTGAAATGGAGCAATGGGTGGTTGCTGACAGATAAATGTCCAGAAAACCTATTGGGAATTGATGCATTAAAAGCATTGTACGCAACCATCTATTATTCTCCAAGCGGAGTGCGTATGACCATAAATGACCCAGGTAACCACATTGTAATGGCACTCAGTCAGCCTCTACCAGTGGAATTGCAGGAACTTCCAGAGCATCTATGGGCGGCACATGGTAATGACGTAGGAACACTATTGGTGGACCCGATTGTGATAAAACTCAAAGAGGATGCTAGACTCCCCAGAGTAAAACATATAAGATATCTGTGGAGGGAGAAGAAGCCTTGGTAAAGATTGTGAGTAATATGATAACCCTTGGAGTGGTGGAAGAGTGTAATGATAGTCATTGCAACTCTCCGGTTCTTCCTGTTCACAAGAAAGGGGATGAGACACTGCCTTATCGGTTTATTATTGATTTAAGAGAGATTAACAAAATCATGGAGCCACGATTCCCAGTGGTACCTAGCATTGCCAGTATTTTGACCCTAATACCGAGCACGGCTGAATGGTTCAGTGTAATTGATTTGAAAAACGCATTTTTTAGTTTGCCCATTGCCCCAGAGTCAAGATATCTGTTTAGTTTTACTTTGAGACAAAGGCAATACCGCTTTACAAGAGCCCCGCAGGGTTACACGGAAAGCCCAGCTATCTTTAGCCAGGTATTAAAAGCCCAGTTAGATGAACTCATGTTACCAACAGGGACGTCCTTAGTTCAGTATGTGGATGATATATTGATTAGTGCAGAGTCACAGGAAGGTTGCCGAGAAGCAACTGTTTTGGTGTTGTCCCATTTGGCTAAGCATAATCATAAAGTGTCCCTGGCAAAGATGCAGTATGTACAACAAAAGGTTGACTACTTGGGCTATGTTTTGTCCAAAGAGAGAAGAGCATTGTCAATTGATCGCATATCATTAGTGCAATCAATGCCATATCCCAAGACATATAAAGATTTGCGGAAAGTATTGGGAGTACTGTCATATTGTAGACGGTGTGCAGTCATAATGTCGACATCAATAATGTCGACAGTCAAAATGTCGACAAATTAATGTCGAAAAACAATAATGTCGACAAACAAAAATGTCGACATTATTCGATATTTTTTCGACATTAATTTAGTGTATGCATAAATAAATAAATAAATATATATATGATGTGTTGAGTATGAGGGGTGGTTGGGGGGGTGTGGGGGGGTGGCAGGGGGGTGTCGGGTGAGGGGGGGTTGGGGGGGGGACCCCCCCATAGTAAATACAATTTTTATTTATTTAATTATTGAATAAATAAATAAATAAATAAATAAATAATTGGTATGTGTTGAGTATGAGGGGTGAAAGGGTGGTTGGGGGGGTGTGGGGGGGCGGCAGGGGGGTGTTGGGTGAGGGGGGGTTGGGGGGGGGACCCCCCCATAGTAAATACAATTTTTATTTATTTAATTATTGAATAAATAAATAAATAAATAAATAAATAAATAATTGGTATGTGTTGAGTATGAGGGGTGAAAGGGTGGTTGGGGGGTGTGGGGGGGGGTGGCAGGGGGGTGTTGGGTGAGGTGTTGATAGTTTTAAGGGTTTATAGTCATAATGTCAAAAAAAAAAATGTCGACATTTTTTTTTCGACATTATGACTTTTTACATTAAAAGTATAGAATGTCGACATTATTATTTTCGACATTATTTTTTCGACATTTTTGTCTGTCGACATTTTTTTGTCGACATTATGACTATAAACCATTGTAGACATTGGATACCTGAGTTTTCAGTAACAGCAAAACCATTATTGACAGCACTCAAAACAGAAAAAGAGGGTGGAGCATTTTGTTGGACAGTGGAAATGGAGCAGGCCTTTTGCACACTGAAAAGTGCCCTATGTAACGCACCAGCTCTGGGAACACCTGATTATGGGAAATTGTTTTATTTATTTGTAGATGAGTTAGATTGGTGTTCTGTGTCGGTGTTGACCCAAGAGCAGGGTGGGAGGCAGAGGCCTTGTGCTTCCTTCTCAACAGGGTTAGATGCAGTTGCTCGCGGACTACCACTATGTATGAGGGCGGTGGCAGCGGCAGCCCTGGCACTCAAGCAAAGCGCAGGAATAATTTTAGGGAATGATGTCATTGTTAAAGTACCACATGCTGTAGATGTATTATTAAATAGGACTCAGACCCAACACCTCACGACTACCAGATTGACACAGTATGAGATGTACCTATTCAGCAGGAACGTCAAGATCGAACGATGCAATGTGTTAAACCCAGCATCGCTTTTACCAGTGCAAGCAAATGGGGATGAAGTAATGCATGATTGTGTGATCAGCACAGAAGAAACTACAAAAGGGAGGATTGATTTACGGGATAGGCCCCTGGAGGATGGAGAAGGTATATTGTTTTGTGATGGGTCTTGCTATAAATTAGATTCAGGGGACATGGTGGCAGGTTACGCAGTGACAACAGGTGAAACTATAGTAGACATGGGAAAGGTACCAGAGAAATCTGCACAGGCGGCAGAATTGCATGCGGTAATCAAAGCACTAAGACATAGTGAGGGAAAATGTGTAACCATATACACTGATTCAGCTTATGCACATGGGGTGGTAACCAATTTTGGGAGGCTCTGGGCCGAAAGGGGATTTCTAACATCGCAAGGTACAAAGGTAAAACATGCAGCATTAATATGTGAACTCCTAGATGCTTTGACATTACCCACAAGGGTAGCAGTGGTAAAATGCGCAGCCCACCGGAAAGTACTTGATTATGTATCCCAGGGTAACAATTTAGCAGACATGACAGCAAAATATGCAGCAGAAAATTGTGTAAATAATGAGCTTGGACAATATATGTGTGAAACTGAAGGAGGGGAATTGGGTGTGGGGGAGCAGGTAGTAAGAATCCAGGAATATGCAACAGAAGAAGAAAGGAAAACCTGGCACTCAGATGAAAATATAAGACAACTGGAGAGTGGGGCACGGGCAAATGTGAACACAAGGAGGTGGATGTTACCAGATGCATAACTCCCTGTTGTAGTAAGCGTGGTGCATGGACCAACACATGTTAACTCTAGAACAATGGAAAGTGTGCTAAAAACTGTCTGGGAAAACAAAAGAATTGGTCCCTATTGCAGGCAATGGGCAAAGCAGTGCGAGATCTGTTTAATGTACAATGTTGGAAAGGGTGTGCCGGCCCCAGCAGGACACTGTAAACTGCCCACACAACCCTTTGAAGTGGTGTATATAGATTTTATACATTTGGAACCTGTAAACAAGTTTGCTTATTGCCTGGTAATGAAATGTGGTTATTCAGGATGGGCGAAGCCTTTCCCCTCCGAGACAACAGTGCTACCTCAACTGCAAAATGCGTATTGAAACATTGGGTACCCCTGTACACGGTCCCTACCTATTTATGGTCAGACAATGGGTCACATTTCACGGGGGAGGTGGTGGAGAAGGTATGCAAAGCACTGGGGATTGATCAAGGGTTCCATGCCGTATTCCATCCCCAGTCAGCAGGAATTATTGAGGGTACTAATAAGATATTGAAGAACAAATTGGCAAAGGCATGCGCAGAAACAGGTTTGAAGTGGCCCGATGCCTTGCAATTGGCATTGCTGAGCATGAGAACTGCGCCCAAACGCACCCATGGACTATCCCCATTCGAAATAGTAATGGGCTGGCCATCTATCAGTGGTACTCCTGTAAACCCAAAAAGATTGTCTGAACAAACCTGGCCAGCGTTGCAACAATATTGTATTGCATTGACTAACAGGCTTCTTTCTATACATACGCAGGTGAAAAATGCGGCCCCAGTACCACCTATTGGGCCAGGCCATGATGTGAAACCCGGGGACTGGGTTGTAATTAAAGCCTTTGACAGAACTAGCGGCCTGCAGCCGCGCTGTAAAGGACCCTACCAGGAGTTGCTGACAACGCAGACAGCACTGAAAGTTGACGGCAAACCACACTGGTACCATGCAAGTCATGTGAAGAAAGCTGCTGCTATAGAACCATTGCAATCAACCGAGGTACAAACAAGCCTGTTCGAATCACCCCAGACCCCTCTCCCGACGGATGTCTTCAGGTACAACCTGAGATCACAGAAAGTATATTTCCCAGGCAACGAGTAAGGACTGTGAATTGAACTTTGATTGTTAGAGAGACATAAACTCTTTTGTCGGTTAGAGCAGTGCACAGCCTTGCCGAAGACAATGAGCAGTTGCTTGAAGGGCCTCCGGCGTCCCTCCTGGCCAAGGCACAACGAGGCGTGGGACAGATCGGTGAAAGGGCTGCTGGTGCGCCCTGTACGTTTAGGGTACAAAGACACTGGAGCTTTAAATAGGGTTGGGAACGTAAACTGTAAGAGTGAGAGGCTGCTCACTAGGGTAGAACGCTAGGCGCTAGGACCCAGCCAAGCCACGGAACTTAACCTGCAAGTGTCAGCATAAACTAAGGTAAGGTGGCAGAAGCAATGATAAGTGAGATGGAACTGCAGGATTTAGCTCTGTCTGTCCACCCAAGTGGACGGATGAAGGTGGACAAATACGGGTGTACAACGTAGGAAAAGACTGTTTTATGTATAGCAGGTGTTTTGGTGGTGACAGGGCTTGGTGTATTTTTACGGTATCTGGAACACCCTTCAATGTATGAATTTAAGAATACATTTCCTGTGGCGAAATCCCCAAATGATACCAATATTACTTATGTATATAGTAAAGATAGGCATGAGCATGATGGTCATGTAGATGAAGAGTATAGTAGGAATGCATATATACGCTTAATGAATACAACACAGAAGGCATTGAATTTGTCGAATTGTTGGATATGTAGTCATGTTCCCCGCCATGCAGGAGACGGAATACCTATGTATGCTTTTGCGGTACCAGAAGTTGATAGTTGTATTTTGCTTTGGATGAGGGTTCTCTCACTAGACAAGTATATGCCAAATACTTCCAGATGCTTTACAATGAAATGGTCAGACATATCAGCAGGTATAGTTCATAAAATAAAACAGGAGGGAGTAACCTACTCTTCAAGAGACCTCGTAGGTCAGGCAAGGGTAGGGAAATTACCACCACCCCCCTTGATGGTAACCAGAGAGTACTCAAGGAAGAATATTTGTTTCAAGGGAATGAAAGGAGAAACTATTTTGGGATGTAGTATAATATACAATCTTTCTAGGTATAGTAGGGGTATAGGTGAGATTGAAGGGTATGCTTACGTTTGTAATAAAAGGGCTTATCTATGGCTTCCCAGGAACTTTTCGGGAACATGTTATTTTGCAAGGATAATACCTGCTGCTATGACTTATACCCCTAAAGAAATGTATGCTAAACACAGGTATAAGAGAGAGACGAGGAAAGGGCTTGACCAATCAGACACTGATCTAGATATAGTTATTGACATAGTAAAGGCAATGACACTCCCTGTAGGAATATTCCTGAACTCCCAAGAGGTACGCAGACTAAGTAGGGCAGTGGAGACCATGATTAGTGAAACAGCTGATATACGCACTAATATTACATATGAAATGAAGGCCATACGGTTAGTTTCATTACAGAATAGGTACGTGTTGGATGTGTTGACAAACACAGCAGAAAGGGGCGGAGTTTGCAATATGGTGGGTTCCCAATGTTGCATGTATATTCCCGATGCAAGTGAAGGAGTGGTGTCCGGGATATCCAGGTTACATAAGATAGCCGAGACAATCCACTATGAGGAGGGGGTCAGAGATAGTTGGTGGATGAAGTTACTGAAAGATCTTGGCTGGAAGTTGCTAACCCCAATACTGGTAATGATAGGCTTAGTCCTGATTTGCTGCCTATGCATACAATGTTCTCCAATGCTTATTGGAGGTTGTATGGATTGCTGTAGCAGGACAGCTCGCAAGGTACAGGATACCCCCTCTCATCAGGAAAAGGAGCATTTGCGGATAATGTGGTTGAAGGAAATGGAGGATTTGAATAAGATTGACATATAACCTTCTCAACATGAGCAAAAGGGGCAAATTGTGGATACAAAAATTAGTAAGTCCATGCACATGTTGTAGCAAGATGAATCCTGTAGAGCCCCAGAGTAGAAAAGGGAGATTAGGTGCGACTAGGCATTGTTGCAAAATTGGTTTTCTTGTTAACAGATGTCAAATTCCAAGAAGAAGGGAAGGGCAGAGGGTGGTAAAGGCCTGGCACGACAGATACAAGATTGTCATGAACAGCAGAAGTGGATTCCCTGAAGAGGGCCCCAGAGATGCCGAGAAGGGTGTAATGACTGTGCAGTTTTAGGCTTATCAGCTCACCCCAGGAGTGTGTTTACGAGGAACTCTTCTGCACGAAGGAGGGATGGGGGAAGGAAGATTACGTGACTAACTGATATGCTTATGTAAACTCCTTTGTGCACATGCTAGAGATTTGAACCAATGATATTTTAAAATATATATAAACCCTGCAGACCTAATGCTTATCAGCTCACTTGCCCGTTCTCTCAAGGACGCTGAAGTCATGCCCTTCCGCGGAAGATTGACAAATAAACCTTTGTGACTTGACCAGCCGTCTGAGTCTTTTGGAGTGGGGTTCCCTTTGACGGAAGTGGGGTGAGCGAAAGTGTACCCCCACATACCTGAGTTCGATTTTTAAGCACGGATCTGGGATTCGAATCTCTGTTGCTCTGCATGGTCTTGCTCCCAAGACCAGCGCGTTGCCCCTGTGCTATCCTCCCTTCACACCTGGTACTTAAGGATACTCTCTTGAAATAAATGTCTGTATGCGCTTGACAAAAAACAACTAGAAACTGTCTTGCTAGCAGAGCCCAGGAGACTGCTGGTGTGTATACATCCACACAACAGCAAAAGCTGGCTTGCATGTTTTTCTTTCTCCACTAACCAAACCCACCCCTGTTTCAGATCCTGGAGACCATGCAGATGGCATACGTGTGTGGTGGAAATTCTAGTACCATACCAAAAAATAAAAAGTAAATAGGGCAGTTTCAAAGGCAACTTACTATTAGGGGTAAGTCATTATTTTTTTACTACAAAACCAACATTCTAAAATATTGGTGGGAACCATAATTTGGGCAGATGGGATAATGGATGATAACGTGTTAATTGTAAATATCAATGACCCTTAGGTCAGTGATCTTTCAGACAATCTCTGTAAGACTGTGAATGACATTAATATGTATTGGACTGCTCTCTCAGCAAGAATTGTTCTGTTATTTTAATTGGAGATCTGAACATCTCTGTATCAAATAACACTAAAACTCTTGGTATTTACATCGATGCTACCTTATCCTTTTCCAAACAAACCAATGCAGTAGCATCATCAGCTGCATACACCTGTAAGCTGATCACTGCATGCAGACCATTCATTTCCGCACCCAATTGCATTACTCTCGCCAGAGCATTAGTCCTTTCCAAAATAGACTACTGTAATGCTCTTTACTTGGGCACTAGTCACAAAAATATCAATAAACTACAAGTAGTCCAAAACAATGCCATCAGGGCTGCCCTCAACATTCACAAAAAGGCACACATATCTGAGACCAGACGCAATCTTCGCTGGCTCCCTGGCAAGCATAGAATATCCCTTAAAAAGCTAGCCCTTACACACAAAGTCAGAGCTAACCTTGCTCCAGCATACCTCACTAACCAACTTACACCTCACACTTCTTCGAGACCACTTAGAGCAGCACAAACTAACACCATGACCATACCGAGATTCAAACTTCATAACTCGGGTGGAGTTAGCTTCCCTGTACAAGCCTCCAAACTATGGAACACCATCCCCGCGCCTGTACGAGCAGAACCCTCATTTAACCGGTTCAAACACAACACGAAGTGCTGGCTCCACAACTTGGACTCCATAACAGCCTAACCTATCGATCCCAGCATGATGGACTGCTGCCAGCTCACTTTGTAATTTAATGTATCTTTGCATGTACCTACTATATTTTGTTTGTTCCTACCTGTAACTGCAACGGAACTTTTGTTGACTGCTCTGTTTGTACCCTCCTGTAACTGCAACGTAACACCTATTTACTGCTCTTATTTGTAACCAGACCTAACTTATGCGCCCATATGCCCCCGGGCCTGGCCGCGGTTTATAAATAAATAAATAAATAAATAAACACTAGATGTCAAACCACAGCAAGAGAGGAAGATGACAAGAAAACCCCAGTTGAATGGCGTTGAATGGAGGTATACCAAAAGCAACATTCAAACAGAGGAGAGCTGACAGAAAGGAGTTACTTCGGTCCGAATTCCTGGGAAGCTATAATTTTATAATGGTGAATGGTAGCTCATACGGCACAATGAACTTGAGTGAGTGAACGAAGTGTGGACATGATTGATTGCGACTTCCTTTTAGAATTTTACTTTAGAAAGATAATTTCTCCATAAAGATGACTTGGGAACTCTTGTGTTTGGCGAAAAACTACATTTGGTTATCATAAGAATTACCAGGGTTAAATTAGGGGGTGATTATCATTAAGTGGACGGACAGACATCTTGAGAGAATAACCAAGGAAAGGAGGGGGTGTCAGGTGGGCAGTTTCTTTGGTATTAAAGAATCCGGAAGGCGGCCAAGGAAAAGTGGGAGGGTTGTGCCGGAGGAACCACAGGCGGACCCACTGCTGACCCTGTTGAATAATTTGAAGGATGGCTGGCAGCCGGTATCCAGGATATACAGAATGCTAGTAGAGCCACCCAACCCCAAGGGCATAGCTCTGAAGGGGCAATGAGACACAGATCTTGGCATGGACATAACAGAGAAGGAATAATATTGGGCTTCCCCAAAGCAGTATCAAGAAACCATTGTTTCAAACTAATACAATTGAATGTGCTGTATCGCACATATATCACCCCGCACAGAATAGCTACATTTAACAAAGACGCAAGCCCACAATGCCCATGGTGTGGGGATGGGGAAGCTGACCTATTACATATGTTTTGGGGGGTGTGCGTCTGAGGGGTTTCTGGACGCAAATAGAGCAAGCCTGCAGGGAGGCTGGAGTAACAAGGTATGAGTGGTCACCGAAGGAATGCCTGCTTGGTGCCTACCCCAGATTTAGCAAATATAAACACGTGGTCAAGTTTATGGATATGGCTTGCATATTGGGCAAGAGATCCATCGCCATGTCCTGGAAATCTGCTGGGGGGCCGCAATATGTAAAATGGCACAGGGAGTTTGAACGATGGGCAGAGGCAGAGACCAAGGTCTGGATAGAAGGGGCTAACAGATCAGAGCCTGACTGCAACGATAAGTGCGTGGCATGGAAAGCGCTGGTCTGGGACATGTTCCACCCATCTGACGACAAACCCCCCCTGAAAATGCCACCCAAGCTGGGAGATACGCACCTCTCAACCGAGCGGTCATCCTAACGCACTTAGCTGATAATGGCCATCCATAGGACACAAAGTGGGAAAGAGAAACTGAGCCCCAGACAACGAGGTGCTTGCTCCAACAGACAATGGCCCTCATTACGACCCTGGCGGAAAGTGACTGACCGGACCGCCACAGCGTAAATAGCGTTTCCGCCATTGCAAGAAGGAGCAAAGTGCGGCCCATTCCGACCCATCGGGCACGAGCACCACGGCATGGCGGAAGTGCAAAGTCCGCGATGGCGGAAATGACCCCAAAACGGCCCACACCGCCGCCGTACGGCGCCCTAGGTGCAATACCGCCACCCATCACAGCGGACACCGCAGTGTGCGCCTACCGTAAAGTACGGTGACCGGAAATATACGGAAACGGAAGTTAAAACACGGGCCCGGAACGGGAAACAACCCGCCGTACACCTATAAAACCACTAAAACCACACAACCACTAAAATCACCACCCTGAGACACAACCCAACCCGTCATCCACCCTAGCGAAACCAAGAAAAATGGGAAAAGTAGTGAAGAAAGCGTGCGACCGCAAGCGGCAGGTCCACTTCTCCCGTGAGGAACTCACCGTGCTAACAGAGACCCTCCAGGAGAATGCTGCCGTCGTCTTCTCCACGCAAATGACCAGGACGGCACTCGCAAACAAGAAGGCCATATGGGCTCTGGTGGCACAGCGGGTAAGTGCGGTGGGGACCGCACCCCGCACCCCACAGCAATGCAGGAAGCGGTGGGACGACCTGCGGATACGCGTCCGCAGCATACTCTCTGCCAACCGCAACATTGCCACAGCCACCGGGGGAGGGTCGGAATCACCAATCAAGCTGACCCCCTGGGAAGAAATCTGTGCCTCCACCATCGGAATGGAGAGCATAGAGGGAGTCGGAGGGATGGAGAAAGGAGTGCAGACATCCGAAGATTCAGGTAGGTGGGCCTAATGAAACAATGCTAAATCCACAAAGTCCATCCATTCGAAGCACCATGTGTCCCCATAGTGCAACAGAAACACATGTCCAGGAGAACGTCCACACACATTGGCCTGATAGCGCACGTTAAAACCCACAATAAATACATAAATAATTAAAAACCCCTAAAACACGCACTACACGTGCAGCAGGCACACCCTAACTGCAGGCTGCAAAACAACTGCACCCTCACTCCACACACAAATGGAAGCACCTCCAAGGCCCCGACCCAAATCACCCTCAGGTACCACCCCAATGCATGTGATACATTGCCATTCCAATTCCCACAGACCCACCAATAACCCTCGCCCTCCTTTACTCCACCACAGGGTCCGATCCAAACGACGAGCTCCAGGACACCCCTACCAGCACACCTGCAAAGAGGGCCAAGACCGACGGCCAAAGACCCTCCACCTCAGCTGCACGCATCAAGACACGGCAGCAGCACAAATCAAGTGGCAGCACACAGGAGGGAACATCAACAGGCACCCCAGCAGCCAGCATGGCCACAACACCACCACCACAGGTCCCCCCAACGGATGCCACAGAAGGCACTGCCTCCGGTGGCAGCAGAACCATAGGTGACACCCCATTGATGGCAGCATGCTCCGACACAGAAGACGGGGATGTCGAAGTCAGATCCATCCATGACCTGTCCCAATCCCCCTGTCTGTTCCATCCCGTACTACATGAGGATACCACGCAGGGGCACCCACAAGACGACGACTGGCCATCCCCCACAAGCCCTGTGGCAAGGCAACATGAGGACAACAGCCCCTCTGTGACACCCCCGCAAATGGCCATGGCCCAGCAGAGGCAACAGTCCCTCGACCAGTTAATCGTGCAACAGCAGCAACTGGCCACGCTCCTCAAGGACCATGCCGATGAATGTGGGGGCACTAAGGCAGACATAGAAACATCAACTGAGACACTTAGGGCAGAAATGGAGAGAAGTACAGAGACACCAAGGGCACAAATGGAGAGTAGCACCGAGTGCCTGAGAGTCCAAATGGAGAGTAGCACCGAGAGCCTGAGAGTCCAAATGGAGAGAAGCACCGAGAGCCTGAGGGGGGAACTGCATGCGACGTCCAAAGACGTATGTGCCGAACTTGCCGCAGTGCGCCGTGTGCTCACTGAGCTCTCGCAAACCCTTAGGGACATGCATGGACGTGAGCAGGCAGAGACATCATCCGTTGCAAGTTCCGTCCAGGGCAGCCCCCAACATAGATCTGGGAGGAACCTGCGCTCCACAGGCAGGGGTGCCCCTGATACCCGCAGAGGGGGCTTGCAATAGCGACTGCCCACGGACGATGAGCATCTTTGGACACTGGTGTTCGGGGGGGAGGTGGGAGGGTGGAGGGGGTGTGTTGGGCTCACTTGGGTGGCGGGTCGATAGGGTGTACAACATGATATCACATATGCCATAAACAGTGCACGATCATCCAATGAGATGTGTGGACATTGATCTTTGTGTACTAGGCCATTATAGGCGTACAGTCCATATTGTGCATGTACCAGACACACACAGTGCCACGCATCCCGTGTCCATGTATCAGCCACCAGGCGCGAGTGCTAGAAGCATGCATCAATGAGATGCTGACGAATGTCACGGCCCTCCGGTGCCTCGCAGACTCCTTGAGGTGCTGCCACATCCCCACCCTCATCATGACCATCATCAGGTGCTTGCAGTTCTGCGTCAGGGGGCATGGGCACATTTCTACGTACGCACATGTTGTGGAGCATGACACATGCCATCACCATCTTTGCAACCTTCTCATGGCGGTACAGGAGTGCCCCGCCAGACCTGCTGAGGCACCGGAAACGGGTCTTCAGTAGGCCGAATGCCTGTTCAATGACTACACGGGTACGTGAGTGGGCATGGTTGTAGTCCTCCTCATGCTGGTCCCGTGGGTTGCGGACTGGTGTGAGGAGCCATCTCTTCAGTGGATACCCGGCATCACCTGTATGTGGACGAGAAACGTATGATGTGGAATGCCATTGCTACGTACGCACACCCCCCCCCCCCTTCCTGCCAGGTCATTGCCGAATCACATACTTCACATTATCATGCATGTAATGAGACTCACCGAGTAGCCAGGATCTGTTCCCTGCGTGTCGCTCCATGTAGCGTGGTATTGTAGAGTTCCTCAAGACCATAGAATCATGGGTTGATCCAGGGAATCGGGCACAACAATGTGTAATGATCCTGTTGGAGTCACACACCATTTGTACATTCAGGGAATGAAATTGTTTTCGGTTGCGGTACTGGGCCTCCATGGCATGTGGGACGACCAATTCCACATGGGTGCAGTCGATGGCACCAATGCAACCCGGTATGCCGCCAAGTGCATGGAATCCAACTTTTGTGTTGGTAATTTCCTGCTCCGAGCGTGGTAGAGAGATGTAGTCGTCTGCGTGCTTCAGGAGGGCATCGAGCACTTGCAATAGTGTCCGTGAGAACAGTGGCTGTGATATGCCATGCAACTGTCCGACTGTGTGCTGGTAGGTGCCTGTGGCCAGGAAGTGGAGTACAGACACCACCTTCAGTAGGGGCGGGATGGCGGTTGGGCTATCTATCATGCTGACAAGGTCAGCCTGTGTCATGTCCACAATGGCGGTTATGGTGTCCCGGTCCAAACGGTAGAGGGTGTGGATCTGCTCATCAGTGAGGTTGAACGGATGTGCTCGGAGGCGTGGGATTGCGGGCTGCCTGCGTGGTGGTAGTGGCTGTGCTGGCGGCCCTTGCTGGCCCTGCCTTGGCCTCCTCCTCCTCCTGCGTCTCCTCCGTGCGGCCGGTTGTAGTTGGTGTTCGTCTTCTTCTTGGAGTTGGAGTACTTGCAGTGCTATCAGGTCCCCCAGGGCCAACATCGCGAGTCCTGCCGGTAGCATTTCGGAGTGGTTGTGGGAGGAGACTGGGCGTGAAATTTATGTGTTTCCAGGCTGAATGGCCTCCACCTGTGGTGATTCATTCCACCTGTGCAAACTGCTCTCCCCTTTGGCCGAGCACGTCCCGCGCACAACGCTGCAATTCGTGGAATGGCATCTTGCTATTGCAATCTTGTATTTGTACCCGATGGCCGTGTAACATTGGTTGATATGTTCATTCTGTTGTGGTCCCATTGTTTCACATACCATCTGTGCAGTCGCGAACAGAGTTGTGAAGGGTCAGTGGAACGTAGTACTCGAGTAACGGTGGGCCCTCATTCATCACTGTACCGAGTTGCAACGACGGGCGGGGCGTCCCATTCGTGGGTGAAGGCAGTTGCCATTTTCACACACAGCCGCACTCGATGGATTAATTAGTGTTTTCAAACGGCCACAGATGCCTCTTCGACGTGATGTTGCAAATGAGGAATTCGAAGGGCGGCGCTTTCGGTTTTCAGCTAGCGGCGAGGAGATGCCCACAGGTCTGGCTGCAAATATAACGTTCTATTGTTCAATGTCCTTGGGACAGGGGCCATGGCGAGAATGCTATGATTGATATGAATAGTATGGGATGCGCAATTGCGTAGTGGACGATGAGGCAGGACGTTCCCAAATACATGTTACTTCACTAGACTGGAATTACGTGCTGGGGCACTGTGGATTTTGCAGGCTGCATAACGCACAGACTCAATGGATATTTCTAATGTTATGTGAGTAAATATTCAGGCGTTTTCATTACGGGATGAGGGAATGATGAATGGATGCATGGGCAGGTGATTTGATACAGTGTTTGCCATGTACAGGGCTTCTTGGGATCTGTCCGCCCCCCCTGCGCTATGTGATGTAGGGCTGCCATAGTGGGACCATCGTCTATCTGGCCTTGTTGAGCCCTCCCTGTCTCGACGCGCCTTCAGACACTTGTGTCCATGCACGTTACCAATCCCATCTGAAGGATTCTGTTTTCACAGGCGCATGCACAGGTACACTCGTTTGTGATGGTGTTTTCACCTCGATATAGGTAGTTATGATTCGCAAGTGGTTTTGGGGTGGTGATGATCCTTTGGAGTGGGCTTGCATGCATATGGCTGTGGATCTAGTGTGATCATTGAAGTGAGTTGTTCGAATGTAGTTCTGATGGCCATTCTATTCTGTTTCTTTTCTTTTGGTTGACAGGTATCTCCTCCCCTTTTGCCACTGCCATCTGTATGCCACTCCTGCAGATGGATTTTACTCCCGACACCTGCTGCTTCGTGTTAATCAGTGGAGCAGCATTACGATCTTATGGGACGATCGCCAATGGGCCACATGCCCTTACGCAGTACTGGTGGCTCGGAGCAACATTTCGGCCTTTCAGCTGGACTAGTGCCTCCCCATTGGGACGGCCCTGCGGTTCTGTGCGCTTCCATGTTGCCTTTTCGTACGTGTATGTGGCTCTGTGTACCATGAGGGAACAGGGCGTCACACGAGTAGTGGCTGGTCATTTCTTGCGGATGCAGCCCACAATGGTGAAATGTGTTTTGGAGTTCATGGCCTGATGGCTGTATGGGCTTGGTGATATTGATGTGCATTAAAATTCTATTCTGATATGGGCCGTGTAGCGTTCTTCTTTGCAAGTGATGTGGCATATTCCTATTTGGGGAGCGATGTATTGTGAGGGGATCTGCATTGGGTTCCAGCTTCGGAGTTTTGTTGCGTGGTCCTGTACTGGGCGCGTTTGCCTACGAAGCCCGTGAGGTCAGGGATGGGGGCTGCCAATATGACAGTTTGAATGTTGTCATGCTCAGGGGCGGGGGATTGGGTTTTGTGTGACAGATGCCGGTCAGCCAGGTGGACTGGAGGAATGTTGTGATTTTCTGAATATTGCTGGTCACAGGTGCCTGTGTTTGCGTGCGTTTCTTGGTGGGGGACTGTGGTCATGTCCATTGGGATGGCTTCTGTATTCGTGCCATCTGTGCCCTGCAGCTCCCATTGGCCCCTCTTGAGGTCCATTTGTTTGTTGGCATGCATGGGTGACTTGTGCATTTCACTGGTTGCATTGTGGCTTCGTTGCACCTACGGGAGTTGTACTTTGTGGGCAGGGAGCGTTGTACGGGCAGTCAGTGGGGCCGTTTACGGTTGATTCGCGATGCCGTACTTCTCACCATGGCGGAATGGTGCATTCCGCCATGCTTGATGGCGTTAGGTACATGTCCGCTGGGGTCGGAATTGGCGTACCGTTGCGCCATGGTGGTGTTTACGGTTTGGCATGGCGCGCGCGCGCGTGCTTGGTGCAGTTAGCGTTGGCGTTCACTACGGTGTCGCTAATGGCATCGTACTTTGCGGTGACGGGTCATAGTCGCACCGAGCGCTATTCGATGGCGGTATTGCATTTCCGCCATCGTTTTCCGAATTCCGCCAGGGTCGTAATGAGGGCCAATATAAGTAAAATGCAAGACACGTGAAGAAAGTTGTTAGTTTGTTGTTAATTGTGGTTATTATGTGCACAGATATAAATGCATGACGCAAATGGAAAGCGACGTATTGCAATGCATGGTTGTATTTATACAAATGCCAATAAAAATTAAAAATTAAGAGAATAACCATGAATATTAAGGAAAACAAATCGTAAGAATTTTGCAGTGCATGGTCTAGGAACAGAGAGTTTGGCGATATGCTACTAACATGTTGGAGGATGGTTGATCTGCTAATGATACAACTATGTCTTAGTAAATATCGCAACGGACTAAGAGTCATAGATGAAAACTTGTAGTCACATGAATGCAATCCTGTTGTGTGAAGTGAGCCCCACACTCCATGATAGCAAACGCACCCATTTAGAGCAAATGCAATTAATAAAAACACAGAAACAAAAAGAACTTTGTAAACACCTCAGCCATCAACAAAAGATAGAGAAAGGGCAAACTATGCCAAAATAAGGTGTTGGTTTTTAATCGCTGATGGTAGTGTAAAAAACAACAACTGTGATCAAATCCTATTTCAGCAAAGGTTCTGGAGGATTATATCCACTCAGCCTATTTCAAATCCAATGACAGACATCATTGGAAGTCTATTCTGTCTCATGCAAAAGTAATCTACAGGGATACCTCAGGTGAAATTATTGAATTTATATGAAAAGCAAAGTAAGGAAGTGCCCTGTCCCCCATTTATTGCGTGGGTATTGCCTTTTGTCTACAAGGGCAGCTTCTGCAAACCCAGCGATGCTGTACACTTGTGTCAATCTATAAAAAGGGTTAAAGTACACATCCAATTACCTATAGACTAACAGCATTGTTAGACACCTCAGTGAAGAGTTTCGCCAATTGATGCTACAGAACTGGCCCCATTGTTGGAGGCTTGTAAACTTCTTGCACCTTTTCAGACAGGTTTTACAATGGGGCCACATATTGTAGATAATATTGTGGCTGTGGTTATTCATGCATCATGTCATATTTATCAATAAAATGTCTTTATATGTATAATTTTTCAATCATTCATCACCCCTCGATCAAGTAAATAGTAACAGATGATGGTCGAAGTTACGGAACTGCGATATTCTGACAGGTTTTCTAAAAATGATGATTGTTCTCTGTAGTCAGGCTGCTAGAAAACAAGAGAACACGCAGGAAATAACAATGAAAAGAGGAGTCAAACAAAAATGCGCCCTTACTCTTCTACTATCCACTCATTTACATAGATGACATCTGAAGATCCACCAAAAACCATTCATGTCCACTTTAATTTGGATCATGTCTACGGGTCTACCGAATAGTGATATTACAGCGGAAAATTGAATAGATGGCCTAAGACTTCAATTCCATAACGTGCCTCCAGAAGTATATTATGTACTACTAGAAGAATGTTGCCTACAACAGTATATTAATGTTGAATATACTGCTGGGTGGATGGTGCAGCTTTTCTTTATCGATAGATAAACATTTTCTGATTGGTTTAATAATTAAACTGATAGAACATGTTCATGCATCTGTAGGAAATTGCTGTGCCATTTACATAACCTGAGTCCAGCATTATAATACATACCTGTAGTCACAGTGTAGCTGGAGTCACGTTATGGAAATACATTCTGCACACCAGTGAAGGTGGTGTTCTATCAACGCCTCTTCACTGGAGTGCAGAATGTATTTTGGTCATAGAGAGCAAACGATTTCCTTTGGAAATGCTCTACGAGCAAAACACTGCCAGCTAAATATGGCCCAGAGAAGGCTGCAGCAGCCAAAAAGCAAGTAGCTTTAGACAACGCCACATCCAGTGATGTGCAGAATGTATTTTGCTCATGCAGAGTCTCCAAGGATTTCTTTTAGAGATGTTCTGTGAACAAAACACTGTCATCAAAATACTGCAATGGAAAAGCTGCAGCAGTCAATGAACACATAGATGAATGGCGGCTGCAGCCTGCGCCTTGCGGTTCTTTGCTTGCGCAGCGTCTCCAAAGGAAATTCTTGAACTCTCTGAGAGCAAAATACATTCTGAACACCAGTGAAGGTGCTGTTTACATAACACCACCTTCACTGTGTGCAGAATGCATTTTTCTCACAGAGAAGTCTCCAGCAATTTCCTATGGAGATGCTCTGTGAGCAAAACACTGTCAGCAAAATACTACAGAGGGATGGCTAGAGCAGCCAATGAGCAAGTAGCTGAAGTTAGGTTGCATACTCACTTGAAGCCAAACTTTGGTACAGTCCTGATCAAGTCACATGCAGAGCCTATGATATTCAAATGATTTTACTAGGCTGGGCCCAGCCCCATAGGCCTTCAAAAGGTGATTACTCATATTCTTGAATACTTTAAAAGGCTGTAATTAGAGATTAACATTATAAAAGCAACAATCATATGGCTTTCATCCAAAAAGACAGAGTGGTCCTTTGGCCGGATTATGAAAGGGAAACCATTAGGAGTTGCACAATACTTCACATGTCTAAATTACACAAGAGATGACAAACTAATATGGATAGGATATAGAGAAGGCCTGATAAGTAAAGACAAGGACACTATGATATTGAGATGATTTAATATGCAAAATTTTCGTTACAGTGTAAAACCATTCATTGGTGCACACCAAATGAAAGTTCTTCCCACAATTCCGTATGGTGCAAGGCATGGGCTTTCGATAGGGTACACTGTTGGAAAACTAGGGTACACTGTTTGAAAAAGACGAAAGCAGCATGTTGAAAACAGACCTTAAGCCTCCCTAAAACGACCATGATGGAATATGTTTGACTGAACTTTGATCTGCATTGAAGGCACTGCTAACGATGCAAGAGGAAGACATGTTTAAACACCAACATTTTAAATCTTTCGATTGATTCTGTTTGAATTACCTGGCTTCATTGAATGTTGATATTAGTGGAGTGGGTTATTTAAGAGCACTTTAAGCTATGTTAAGCAGTAAGTGTGCGGGGAGGAGCACGCCACTCATTAAATAGGTTTTATGAAGAAAGTGAGAGCTAAGAATATTTATAAATAATAGCTGGGCAATGTATGAAACCCATCTGGACGGTGGCGATGCCCTACTCACTGAAGCCCTTGGAGCCCCCTTCTCCCCACTTAAATCCATTTAGCAAGCTGCATTACACCACATCACAGGATTAATACAATTCTTCATCACCGCTATCCTCAAGGACCTGCACTGGCTACTGTTGAAACATACATCATGTTCTTGACTATCTGAAACACCTACAAAGAAGTCACAACCAAAACACCATTCTACCTGGCCAAGAGGCCAACACATCACCAGAAACCACAACATTGCCAGAATGGGAACTCAACTGTAACGGGGGAAAACTAGGAAAAAGGCATTTTCCTACAACACACACCCAGGCTCTGGAACAAATTACCAAAACCAGAAAAGGCTGCCCCCTTCAACCCTATACTTATGTTATGTTATGTTATTTTTCATTTATATAGCGCTTTATATACCATTGGTATGGTCTGAAGGCACTTGTAGGTTGAACACCCTTGGGACCCGAAGTTCGGGTCAGTAGAGAGAGTAGAGAGAGTTCAAAGGTGCGTGTGCGCACCAGGTATGTGTGCAGCTGGTGCGGAATTCATGTGATAGCTGCTTCTTAGCGGTAGGTGTGGTGGTTGAGAGATCAGGAGTATGTGTTCGCTCTGGCAGGATTTATCCAGACCGAGTGTGGCTGCGTTAGGCCTGAGGAGAACGCCTGGCTGGGGGGTGTGAAACCAGCAGTGTTTACTTAGAGTGATGGGGAGTGAGTGGTAGATGTTGTTATGAGAACAGTTATACCGAATGGTGTCATAGTATCTCTGTGTTCTAGTTGAATGGTGGTGTAAAGAAGAGAGTAAGCATGGGGTGTGGTATGATATATGCCCTTTCAAATGTTCCCTGCATTCCTAAGCATATTATGTACGTCACGCAATTCTATGGAATCAGGTCCGTTCTATGCAATTTTTATTCACTTCAGGCGTTCAGGCCTTAAGAGCTGCCACCTGGCCCTGGAAGAAAGGCCTGGAAGAAAGACCAGTGTAGCCTTTTTACCAACGAGATACACATCGGCACCAGTTTCCTAGAGTAGGCCATGGTGCCATCTTGGGAGCACCTCAACCTGTCTACCTACCCTCCCTGCCAGATCAGGCTGTGTTTGGAATGAGGGAAAAGGGCATATTAACACCCAGAGCTAAGGTTTACATCGAGAAGGCATCTTCTGATATTGCCTGAAAGATCATCAGACTATTCTCTTCTGCCCAGCACATTGAATTGTAATGTGGGATTTTCTTTCCCCAAGACATGTAATATCTACAGACGTGCCCATTCTTACATGGTTTGCATCATTTGGGTTGTTAACCAAAGGCCCTGCATTGCCCTTGGAACACTAAAAAATGAATCTAGCACCAATGGCCCTGTTATTTCCACGAGCACTTGAAAAACTGTATCTGATTTACACCCCCCCATGCATTTAAAATCGAATAATTTAATCACTAAAGCCCTGTATT
Source organism: Ambystoma mexicanum (assembly GCF_040938575.1). Taxonomy (NCBI): domain Eukaryota; kingdom Metazoa; phylum Chordata; class Amphibia; order Caudata; family Ambystomatidae; genus Ambystoma; species Ambystoma mexicanum. The sequence continues at coordinate 462,189,763 of NC_090929.1, forward strand.
TTGCTTGCGCATATACAATTGGGCCTGCTCTCCATTTTCCTAAGCATATGAAAATTGTACCTGTTCCCCCAGGACCTGTAATTTGCTTGTGCTCTGGATACATTGCATCTGATCTACACTTTTCCATGCATTTAAAAAATGAATCTAGCTCCTTCAGCCCTGTGTGTCATTTGCACATTTGAAATTGTATCTGATCTACATTTGCCTGTGCATTTAACAATCGAATCTGGTCCTGAATCCCTGTATTTTGATTGTGCATCTACACATTGAACCGGATCTATTTGGCCTGGGCTTATACAAAACAAGTGTATTTGGCCTATAGCATCTGAGACAACCACACCTTGTCATCGACCCTCACTGTATGATTGCCTCTCACTGGAACATTGTTCAACTAGTCGTCAGATGATCTAAAAATAAAAACAAGGCACTACCCAAACCTCCAGAATCCCGCCCCTATGTACCAAGTGTTATGCAAGAAAACGACATCTGTAAACAGAGATAGTTACCGTCATAGGGTGTGGACCGAGCATGGTATTACTGAGCGTCTACTGAGCAGGTTTAAGTGAATCTCTGATGAGCCCCTAAATAACCTGTAACCCCACCACACACTGTTAGTTCCACCTACACAATATCAAACTGACGCAGAAGTATCCTGCAGAACTGTAATTACATAACCCTCCCACCTGAAATCACCTCTAAACATTGATGTAAAACCTTTACAAAAAACTATCTCCAGGGTAGCCCTTACACACACTGCGATTGAGGCCAAAATAATAAAAAATGATGCACTGAAATTATCCTTTTTTTACTAACAACCTACATCTCTGGATGATGACCTGAAATCTTTTCACAATGAAAAATCTGAATCTCTAAACCATGCAGCACTATCCTGGGACACCACTATTCCTCCCACCAACAAGACAAGCTGACCAGAAACACATGCAATAACAAAACAACTACGCTCCATGCTGAAGACTACCTACATTTATTAGATCACTCAAGGGTGGTAGGAATCTCCTACTGAACTGGAAACCCCTGAGTAACTTACCCCCAACCAACCCCAACAACCCAGGAACACAAGGACATTTTACAGCGGTTTCAATCCCCCCAAAACTCCATATAAGCAATAGCCACTATACTTTACCCAACCGCATTGATCATCCCAAAACCCTGCCAACCTACACATACTGTCCCATTTAAGAATCCCGAAACTAAGCCTAAGAAAATAGACACAATCAACAGACTAACCATCAGAAACGCTGACAACCTTTGGAAATGCACAGAAGGGTTTAATGTGGACTAACTGGGGACCACAGGCACATGATTCAATGATAATGATCAAATAGTCATTGACGCCATACCATCAAAACGGAGCCACAGGCACACGATTCAATGATAATGATCAAATAGTCATTGACGCCATACCATCAAAATGGAGCCACAGGCACATGATTCAATGATAATGATCAAATAGTCATTGACGCCATACCATCAAAATGGAGCCACAGGCACATGATTCAATGATAATGATCAAACAGTCATTGACTCAATACTATCATAATGGAGCCTCAAGCCCACTCATAATGGAGCTCCCGGCACATGATTAATTATAATGGAGAATATGTGTCCCAAATGAAACTAATAAAAGAGTTGAAGGAGTAACCTTTGCACATCCAAATAGATTAAGAGTATCCCTGGTGCACTCAACCCCTGATTGCGTTTCAAAAGCTGGCTTGTAAACACGCTATCATAAGATCTCAACTGCAGGTGTTGGGGTGATTGTGGTGTACTGCCTGCCATGACTCCACCCTTCTTTCTTCCAAGGAATGATCAGAACTGTTGGCTACTTTACAAGCCCTTTCAAATATAATACTTAAACACAGGAACATTAACCTATGGCACAAACTACAATATAATTCAAACTCTTGATTATTTAGCCAATTCCCCAAAAATCTGGGATTAAAACACTGGATAAAAAAGCCTGCCATAAAGATGAACATACCTTTGACAATATGTACTAATTTCAGATAGACCTCAAACAGACAGCAAATGTGGAACTTTCATTGGTGGCCCCCCCACCTCGTACCAAAGGAATGTGGTATCCCTCATCATAGTTTACATAAACTAACCAAAAAGGAGAATCCAAAACACTAAATTAATGAAGTAAACAAACAAGAGAATTTCAACCCAGCTAAATGGACAGTTATACTATGAACAGCCACACTACCTTATTAGAAAATCTGAAAGTAGAAATCACCCAAACACTGGACATTATTGCTCCAAAGAAATAGAAAAAAAAGAAAATCTATAGTCAAGAACAACAAAACATGGTTCAATGACAAACCTTTAGGCCCAAAACACAGGCCACAACATAGTATACAGATGGTGGAAAACTAAGTCACTTAACGGCATGCACCTGCATGCAGAATACATAACAGGGGCTACCATAGGACCATTGTAAAAAAGAAAAAAACTATACTCACAAAACCTCACCCCAGATCATAAAAACAACTGGTCAATATTTTATTTGTATTTATTTTATTGGATATTTATGAGGTGCTTATACAACAAGACAGTGTTTCAAAGCGCCACAAGGTACAGGGTAGGGGAACAATGGAGCAAATAAACAATGGGAATGACAATGAATAAATAGAAAAATAACATTGGTACTACTAGGTTTTGTGACATTCGGAGCGTGCAAGTGCAGTGAAAAGAAAAAAGAAAAAAGGGTGGGGGTAAGTGCTATTAGGGTCCCCCAGGGGAGGAATAGCCAGAGGTGCCCGTTGGGGAGGCAACAGTTAAGAGCATGGGCGGGCACATCCCAGGTGAAGAGGGAGGTCTTCCTGCCAACAGGTAAGTGCAGAGCAGAGGCAAACCACCCAAAAGGCGGGTGTGGCCAAGAGGGACGTGCAGGGGGGTTGCTGAGGGCAATTGGGCTGAAGGCCAAGACCCTATTGAACACATGAGGAACCAGGCCGCCAATCTCAGTGACAGAGGGGATGGTTAGCACAGAAGAGGGAGAGGGAAGGAGGAGGAAAAGAGAAAGGTCTTGAGTTGTTTGAGGAACTTGAGGTAGTCTGGTTCAAGATGGAGAGGGAGAGGGAGACTGTTCCATAGGAGGGAGCCAGCTGAGGAGGGAGATCTGCACCCAGCTCTCTGCTTGGAGAAGTGTTTGACCCACAGAGAGTTGGATCAAGAAGATTGAACGGGTTTGGAAGGAGAGTATTTAGTGAGAAATAGCTGCAGGTCCCTGATAGCATTGTGGATGATTCATAGGGTCTTGAATTTGATCCTTGCAACAACTGGGAGCCAGTGGAGAGATTTTAGAGCTGGAGAGATATGGTGCCAGGGCTTGAGGCCAAGGATAAGTGTTGCAGTCCAATTCTGGATTAGTTGAAAAGGACAGAGTGAAGAAGGAGGCAGGCTGAGGAAGAGACGGTTGCAGTAATCTACCCTAGAGAGGACCAGAGCTCTAGAGACATTGAGCTTCTGGGGGAAGGTGTGGAAAGGAAGAATGCATTTGAGAAGGTGAAGTTTAAAGTGGGCCCTCGTGGTAAGGTCCAGTACACTCGCAAACTGTTTCACAATGCCTTCATATTAAGATGGAATATCATCATTTATAAATAGCATGGTGCACATTCAAATGCAATTTTATATTGATAGAAATTGATTCAAATTCTTTTTTAAAGCAATGTACCTTGTGTCTTTTGTATACTTCTTTTTGATCAAAGAAATAATTATCATCTGATGGACGTGCTAACGCGATTTGTGGTCCTGAAGAAAGTTCTTCCATAAGTTAAGAGTACATCAGCTGAAACGTAAGTTTACCAAACAATTCTCAGAAAAGCTCAGAGTGATTATTACCACATTTAAGTGGTGGTACTTATGGGATGTTTTTTCTTTTAAACATTGATTTTCACAAGGTGATTTTACTTTTGTTGTTTCATTGATTTTCAAATGCTTGTGTCTATTATTACCTTTTTCTTTTCTATATATTTTTTGTTGATTTGTGTCTGGTCATGTCAATAACAGGGGTTTATTTTGTATTCGGAAATAGTATTAATTTAAATACCAATCATGCCCCTATGTAGTTGTTAATTTGTTTGTGTCTCTAAAAATGGTATTCTGCCTTTGAAAATATATTATTCCCCGGTTCCTGGGATCCCCAGCCATTGTAAGCCAATCACTTGCTGGGAGCTTTCAGGATAAATTAGACACATTTCAGATAGGGCAGCCACCATAAATCCAGACCATCCACATATGTTTTTGGAGCTCCACTCTTTCGCAACTGACGACCTGGTTAAAATCACTAAGACACTTAACACTTCAGCTGAAAAATGTGATCCACGCACGGCCACCTTGATCAAGGAAAACACCATCCACAGAAACAAAAGAGCATTCACAGGCACTGCCAAAGAGATCTTTGTACAACCTACCTAAACTCGAAGCCACCCTGAACGCAAAATGCCTGACCACCACTCCCAAGGTTGCTGGAACCCCTGTCACCACCTGCATAATATCTAACAAAGGCTATCAACGGAGCCCTGATCAATGCCAGATCTCTTGTTGCGCATACCTCAGAAACATCATTACTAGCAACCAACTAGACTTCCTAGTATTTACGGAGACTTGGCACCATTATGTATCCCAGCCAACTTCACTATCATTAGAAAAGATAGAAACCTCTAAGAGGGGCAGCCTAGCCTTCATCTGCAAATCAGATCTAGCTATCAAAGAAACAGAACCCATGTCACTCCCGTCTGCAGAACTACTCTCAGTCAAATTGGGTTTATCGCCTTCACGCACCATCACCCTTCATGTAATCTATAGACTTCCTGGCCCACTAGGATCTTTTGAAGAAGACATAACGTCTCTTCTAAACTACAACGTCAAACTAGGTTCCCAAATCATCTTGCTTGGTGATTTTAACTTGGGCCTCAATGACCCTAAAGACCACAATGCCACTATCATAGCAAATACTATTGCTGAAGCTGGTCTAACTATCAGGAATTACGGACCTACCCACACTAAAGGTCGCACCCTTGACTGGGTTGCAAATACCAACTGTACCATACACATCACGGCTCCCGAAACATGTATATGGACAGACCACTACCTGATCTTGTTCACCATCCAAGACAGTCCCCAAACTAATGTACCTAAACCTATGACTCCTCCAGCCCTAACCAGATGTAAAAAAACATAACTGTCACCAACCTACAACCGTTAATTCAACCTCTCATTAATCCTATCCATCTTCCAATCGATCCCACTGAACTGGTCGATTTATATAACAACACTATAAACTCAGCCATCGACATCATCGCCCCATTAAAACTAAACAAAGAAAAAACACTAGCGCATCTGAACACGTGGTTTACCCCAAACCTAAAAGCCCTTCATAAAGAAAAAATACAGGCAGAATCTAACTAGAGAAAGAACCCCTCAACTGAGAACAAAAATCTCCTCACCTCCCTCACAAATAGTTACAAAAAAGATATACAAACAAAAAAAGAAACTTTCAATGAAAGAATTAAAAAAGCCAGTTCCAGCACTAGGGAAATCTTCTCTATACTTAAGGAACTAGAAGCCCCGATTGCACCCAATGACACGTGCGCCAAAAATAAAATCTGGTGCACGAGCATACAAGACACACTCTGCAACAAAATTGCCGTGTTACAAGATAAAATTCTATCAAAAAAATCTACACTCCACAAGATCGCCTTCACTACCCAAGAAACCATCCTACAAGAGCTTCCCAATAACCAAACCAAACCATCCAACCAATTCAAATTCTGAGCTATCTCTACTCTTGAAGTAGAGACCATCATTATATCACTCAAACCTTCCTGCTGCCTAGTGGACACCTGCCCAGCACCTATCTTTCTATTAAGGAAGCTGCTAAAGACCGAGCTCCTTTCATCACCACATTTATTAACTCTTCCTTCCAATCATGCTCTATTCCCACCAATCTCAAAAACACCTGGGTACTTCCCCTCATAAAAAAACCTAATCTGGACCCTAATGTCCCGACCAACTACAGACCTATCATGACAGTCCCGTTCCTCCTTAAAATCTTAGACAGAGCTGCCTATCTCCTGATTCAATCTTATCTAGAGATCAATAACCTATTAGGCACCCGACAATCTAGCTTCAGACCAAGACACGGCACAGAGACAGCCCTTCTTGATCTTAAGAACCAACTGGATGACCGTAAAGACATCGGAGAAGTCTCCATTCTCTTACTCCTAGACCTCTCCACTGCCTTTGATTTGGTTGACCATAAAGTCTTATGTAACCACCTCAAATCGGCTGCCAACTTCTCAAATGAGGCTACTACTTGGATAAACTCTTTTCTAGACAACAGAACTATTAGAGTCTTCTCTGCAACCTCTTCAGCTGACCCTGTACCTATCACTTGCTTGTGGAGTACTGCAGGGGTCATGTGTCTCCCCCACTTTGTACAACATCTTTACAAAGCCCCTCTTTGAAACACTTGACAATCTGGGTGTCTCATACACTAACTATGCAGACGACACCCAGATTCTCATCCCTATTCAGGGTGACTATGATAAAGATGTAGAACTTATCAACAAAATCTACCAAATCGTACAAACCTGGATGGTCACACTCGGCTTATGTCTTAACGATGATAAGACAGAACTACTAATCATAGGCTCCAATAACAAATTGGGTAAACTCCCTCACCAGTATAATTCCATCACCATAGACGGCATCATGATCAAAGTTGCTAAGGAAGTAAAAACCCTAGGTTTCTACCTGGATTCAGTACTCAGCCTTAACAAGCAAGTTAAGGCTACAGCCTCAGCAACTAGTTACACATGCAAATTGATCTACGCTTGTAAACCATTCTTGACCACTGACAGTTGCATCACAGTTGCATGGGCGCTAATTCTATAGAAATTGGATTACTGTAATGCACTCTATCTGGGCACAAGTAATCACAATACAAAAAAGTTGCAAACCCTCCAAAACAATGCTGTAAGTACTGCCTTAGGCATCCCTAAAGGTCAGCATATCTCGTATGATAGACGCTCCATCAACTGATTAGTCATCAAAGACAGAATCAAGCTCAAAACACTAAACCTGACATACAAATGCCTTAAGAACAAGGCACCCGTATACCTTATGGAGAGATTCACCAAACATACATCAGATCGACCTATTAGAAAAGCAAAATCCAATAGTATCAGGGTCCCAAACTACAAACTAAAAAAAAACAGGAGGATTTAGCTTTCCAACCATGGCAGCACAACTTTGGAACTCAATACCTTATTCCTTAAGAGCAGCACTCTCCCTCCCATCTTTCAAGACCAATTTCAAACTGTGGCTACACGCCAGCGATCCCTGATCCTTTCCATCAAACTTCCTCATTGTATATTCTCACTTACACCAAGTACTTCCACATATGCCCGCATATTTGTAAATTATTTTCTATTTTCTGGTAAATTGCTCCTGTACATTCTGCCATTCATAGTGTAGCTATATTTACCTAAGTACTGTAAATTGTAAACTGTCCCGGTATATTCTGCAACTTGCATCTTTAAGTAATTTACTAAATTGCTAAATTGCTCCTGTGCATGTTTGCCATTCATATTGTACAAGTATTTACCTATGTACTGTATCTGTAAATATCTGTAACCAAATCATTTGCAAGCACCCAGATGCCTGACAGACCGCTGCGCTTTATAAATAAATAAACAATACAATACAATAGGTAACTTGGCAGATCTAGTGTATGAGCTTTGTACTGCATCGCTTTCATCAGGTAGTATTCAGACATGGTTTATAGTCATAATGTCGACAACAAAAATGTCGACAGTCAAAAAGTCGAAAAAGAAATGTCGAAAAAAAAAATGTCGACTTTTTTTTTCAATGCATTTTTTTTTTTAAATGGGGGGGTTCCCCCCCCCAGCCCCCCTTTTTTATTTTTTTTTTATTTTTCCCTTTTTTTACTCACTAACCCCTAAAATAAATATATAATTAAAAAAAACGAAAGTCGACATTTTTTTTTTCGACATTATTTTGTCGACATTTTTGTCTGTCGACATTTATTTTTCGACATTATGACTCCCCACCTTCAGACATTCCTTAAGGTTGTCACTATTAGACCCCCCTAAAAAAGTGAGCTATGACAGACCATGACTGTAAAATATTACCGACCAATTTGTAACATCTGTTTCTTGCTAAAACTCTGGGAATGATAACTACCATCCAACTGGCCCATCATGAAGAGAATCTCTACTTCATGAAAACCAGTGTGGTTTTGATCAAAAAGGATTACTGAAAAAAGTTTCCTTTTCATGAAAGAGGACATTCTGTAACCTATTGTCAATAATATACCACCTGACCTAGTACTCCTCAACCTATTGGCTGACGACTATAGAGTCAACCATCAGACACGAGTACAAAGACAGAAAATGCGGATTGGAATAGATGGATTGCCTTGGAATTTATCACCAACTACTTACAGAATCACTTCTGCAGGGTCAAAATAGGAGATTTCAACTGAACAAGTTTATCCTTAAATTGTTGTGTCCCCCAAGGTTCCATTTTATCCCAGGGTAATTTAATGTTTATATGAAGCCCCTGGCCTATATCAACTCAAACTTCACAGACTTCTGAAACTCTTTCCAATTGTAAACGCATAATTCTCAGGTACAACTGAACCTGGAATCTGATGACAACAACCATCATTTAACTGAAGCCCTCCGGAAAATCGAGGATTGAACCATACCTAATAATCTTTTCCTGAAGGCCGCTAAAATAGACATGATCTTCTTTGGGATGTCAGCCTCCATGATATTGTCATTCAAATTGCCACCCCCGATGGGCACAGCACCTACCCTCTTGATCGAGGTCAAGAACCTGGGTGTCTTTTTCAATATCAAACATTCACTACAGCGACAAATGGGAATTGGTCAAAAAATCACACAAGTCTAGATCCATATCTTTAGGAGAAGTGACCCCTATTTTGAAATGTCATAAAATCAAGTTCCGACCCACGTTAGTTGAAGGGGCCTGACCCTACACAGTACTTTTTTCCGGCATTTTGTTTTGTCTGCATTTTCGGTGGCGCAGTGATCACAAAGATAGATCCCTCACTGCAAACCAACTGCAAAGTATGCAAAATAAAGCAGCTCGGCTTATTTTGGAGCTTAAACATTGGGACTATATCTCTCCAGGTGTGGAAGCCCTCAACTGGCTCCCCACTGCGAAGTGAATCACACTCAAAACCAGCTATATTACTTTCAAGAGCTGTCTCTTCACTGCCGCAACCCCAATGTAAAACTTTCAACGCGGTTCACAGGGGTGTCCATCTTCTAACGGGAGGGAGAGGTGACAAGCAACCCCTCCCCAACAGTCAAGAGAAAGGGGGCCAAGGGAAGCAAAAGAGATGCCGAAAAATGAGCTGCAAAATATTGTCCCTAATCCTTTCTGAATCTTCCAAAACAATGATTCGAAAAGCATGAGCTCATATATAAACAGGCATGTACCTAACAAGAATTTCAAAAGGAACGTGAAATGCTGGCACCAAAGACAGTTAGAAATATTCACACATTGTTACGGCAATTCCAACCCATTCTCTTCTTGACTCCTGCTCATGGCACTTGCACTTCTGCCCTATGGCTTCACTTAGCCATTACCTGTTAACCTCAAATCTGCCTAGCTTGCCCCTATGAAAGGTTACCTGATCTGTACCCATGTGCATCGGTTTATGTTTGTTGGTTATGTTCGTAGTCACCAAAAGGCACCAGATTTCTGTAACTCATGGTGCCTTAGCAACAGCATCACCTGCATTATATAATCCACCGATCAAGGCAGATCTCTGATAGCATTATAACTAAGCAGACTGCTTGGCACTGTTACCCCAACCCATGCTGTTTATTCGTTCAATATATGTCACACCTCTGAATCGTATATAACGCCCAGAACAATACACTTGGCATATTATGCCCAGAATGCAATTCAGTAGAGTAGTCATACGCACCGGCCACTCCATACCTGCCCACAGCTTGAGCACACCATGTCCAATTACAACACGCTCAAAGCAATACACTCCAAACAATACACTCAATATAATGAAAGTAATCCGCTCAAAACACAACACAATCAGAATAATACACACAGATGAATACACTCAGAATGATACACTGGGAATAATACTCTTGTGATAACACATTCAGGATACCACGAGCAGAGTACAGTGCAGCGCAATAGGCATACACAACAGGCACTGAATACCAGCCAACACTATAAGCAACACCATTAATAGTTTGGAATAATATGCACAGTGTAACACTCCCATAATATGATTTGACTTAAGTTTGAAAATCCTTAAAGGTCACTACCTATAAAAATGTAAAGTCTACATATTTTTGGAAGGCCAATCAAGAGGTGCCAGTACTCAAAATGCCAAGTCTAAACCATCATTAACGTACAAACACTGTCCAAATAAAAGTAGTTGCCTGATATAAACATGTTCTTCACACGACAAATAGACCTTAACTCACACTACACCACTACTTCATAAGGTTCACTTTAATGATATGGTTGAAGTGTTTTTGGTATGGAGCTGCCGGGAGAAGGGCAACACACACAAAGGTAGCTGCAAGTGTGTCACAGAAAACATCACCAGCGTGTGTGACATGCGGCGACTCCTTGCACCGGCGCGCTCCACACAGAGAACAGGGTGCGCGGAAAGGGGTGAGTAGGTAAGTGCATCAAGACGACTCAGGGGCAGGAGAGTGCTGGGAGGCGCAGAGCGCACACAGGGAGTGTGGAGGGGACGCCTTGAAATAGAAATAAAAAGAGAGGTGCAAAGGTGGTTTGGGGAAGGTGGCCGTATGGTGGCGGTCTTTTGCGATGGCATGCTTCCAGGAATGGGATTCAGATTTAGAACTAGTCAAAGTGGCTCTTGTAAAGTAGTGGTTTAGTTTGAGCTAAGCTTTAATTCGGAGTGTGAGGCATTTAGAGTCTTGGGAAGGATTGGCGTGCGATTCTAGGTTTAATGTTGTAGTGTGATGGACTTACATTGTAATTCATAGAATTTCGCAGAAAAGTGTCGCAAGCGGCTGGCGCAGAGTGTCCGCGTGCGATTGTCTGCGCCAGACACGTGCGCTAAAACCGATTTCCGCGCACAGCGTATTCATGGATTTTAGGCTCCCAAACCAGCCGTGGCGCAGAGTATCGCAGCGACCCTGCAGCAGCGCCAGTAACGCCCCCAAGAACGCCCTTGCGCAAGGAAAAGCCATCAAAATCGCTAAATCATCGCAAAGGGCTGCGCTAACCCTGGACCAGTCTACAGGGCTGCCAAACAAGGAACGCAAAGCGGGTAACGTGCATATCAGGGGTACGCGTGAAGTTATACACGCGATTAGCCAGGGTACGTGTATTACAGGGGTACGCGGGAAGTTCTACACGCGATTGGCCAGGGTACGTGTATTACAGGGGTACGCGTGAAGTCTTACACGCGATTAGCCAGGGCACGTGTATCACAGGGGTACGCAGGAATTATCAGACGCGATTTGGCTGGGTACGTGTATTACAGGGGTACACGGGAAGTTCTACACGCGATTCGGCTGGGTACGTGTATTACATGGGTGCGCGGGAATTCTCACATGCGATTTGGCCAGGTACGTGTATTACAGGGGTGCGCGGGAATTATCACACGCGATTTGGCTTGGTACGTGTATTACAGGGGTGCGTGGGAAGTTCTACACACGATTCGGCTGGGTACGTGTATTACAGGGGTGCGCGGGAATTCTCACATGCGATTTGGCCAGGTACGTGTATTACAGGGGTGTGCGGGAATTATCACACGCAATTAGGCTGGGTGGGTCCTCACAGGTGTTCCCTGTACACCCTCCACGGCCCCTGCAGGCAGCCCACAAAACAGGGGACTACCCTGCACACCTGCTCATGTCCCCCTGCACCCCCACCCCCCAGCAGTGCAGGGGCAGCCTCCACCAGGCCCCCACCCATGTCCCCTATCACCCCCACCCCCCAGCAGTGCAGGGGCACCCTCCACCAGGCCCCCACTCATGTCCCCTATCACCCCCACCCCCCAGCCACCAGGGGCACCCTCCACCAGGCCCCCACCCATGTCTCCCACCACCCCCACCCCCCAGCCACCAGGGGCAGCCTCCACCAGGCCCCCACCCATGTCCCCTATCACCCCCACCCCCCAGCAGTGCAGGGGCACCCTCCACCAGGCCCCCACTCATGTCCCCTATCACCCCCACCCCCCAGCCACCAGGGGCACCCTCCACCAGGCCCCCACCCATGTCTCCCACCACCCCCACACCCCCGCCACCAGGGGCACCCTTCACAAGGCCCCCATCCATGTCTCCCACCACCCCCACCCCCCCCGCCACCAGGGGCACCCTCCACCAGGCCCCCATCCATGTCTCCCACCACCCCCACCCCTCAGCAGTGCAGGGGCACCCTCCACCAGGCCCCCACCCATGTCCCCTATCACCCCCACCCCTCAGCAGTGCAGGGGCACCCTCCACCAGGCCCCCACTCATGTCCCCTATCACCCCCACCCCCCAGCCACCAGGGGCACCCTCCACCAGGCCCCCATCCATGTCTCCCACCACCCCCACCCCCCAGCAGTGCAGGGGCACCCTCGACCAGGCCCCCACCCATGTCCCCTATCACCCCCACCCCCCAGCAGTGCAGGGGCACCCTCCACCAGGCCCCCACTCATGTCCCCTATCACCCCCACCCCCCAGCCACCAGGGGCACCCTCCACCAGGCCCCCACTCATGTCTCCCACCACCCCCACCCCCCAGCAGTGCAGGGGCACCCTCCACCAGGCCCCCACTCATGTCCCCTATCACCCCCACCCCCCAGCCACCAGGGGCACCCTCCACCAGGCCCCACCCATGTCTCCCACCACCCCCACCCCCCAGCAGTGCAGGGGCACCCTCCACCAGGCCCTCACCCATGTCTCCCACCACCCCCACCCCCCAGCAGTGCAGGGGCACCCTCCACCAGGCCCCCACTCATGTCCCCTATCACCCCCACCCCTCCGCCACCAGGGGCACCCTCCACCAGGCTCCCACCCATGTCTCCCACCACCCCCACCCCCCAGCCACCAGGGGCACCCTCCACCAGGCCCCCACTCATGTCTCCCACCACCCCCACCCCCCAGCATCCAGGGGCACCCTCCACCAGGCCCCCACCCATGTCCCCTATCACCCCCACCTCCCAGCAGTGCAGGGGCACCCTCCACCAGGCCCCCACTCATGTCCCCTATCACCCCCACCCCCCAGCCACCAGGGGCACCCTCCACCAGGCCCCCACCCATGTCTCCCACCACCCCCACCCCCCAGCCACCAGGGGCAGCCTCCACCAGGCCCCCACCCATGTCCCCTATCACCCCCACCCCCCAGCAGTGCAGGGGCACCCTCCACCAGGCCCCCACTCATGTCCCCTATCACCCCCACCCCCCAGCCACCAGGGGCACCCTCCACCAGGCCCCCACCCATGTCTCCCACCACCCCCACCCCCCGCCACCAGGGGCACCCTTCACAAGGCCCCCATCCATGTCTCCCACCACCCCCACCCCCCCCGCCACCAGGGGCACCCTCCACCAGGCCCCCATCCATGTCTCCCACCACCCCCACCCCTCAGCAGTGCAGGGGCACCCTCCACCAGGCCCCCACCCATGTCCCCTATCACCCCCACCCCTCAGCAGTGCAGGGGCACCCTCCACCAGGCCCCCACTCATGTCCCCTATCACCCCCACCCCCCAGCCACCAGGGGCACCCTCCACCAGGCCCCCATCCATGTCTCCCACCACCCCCACCCCCCAGCAGTGCAGGGGCACCCTCGACCAGGCCCCCACCCATGTCCCCTATCACCCCCACCCCCCAGCAGTGCAGGGGCACCCTCCACCAGGCCCCCACTCATGTCCCCTATCACCCCCACCCCCCAGCCACCAGGGGCACCCTCCACCAGGCCCCCACTCATGTCTCCCACCACCCCCACCCCCCAGCAGTGCAGGGGCACCCTCCACCAGGCCCCCACTCATGTCCCCTATCACCCCCACCCCCCAGCCACCAGGGGCACCCTCCACCAGGCCCCACCCATGTCTCCCACCACCCCCACCCCCCAGCAGTGCAGGGGCACCCTCCACCAGGCCCTCACCCATGTCTCCCACCACCCCCACCCCCCAGCAGTGCAGGGGCACCCTCCACCAGGCCCCCACTCATGTCCCCTATGACCCCCACCCCTCCGCCACCAGGGGCACCCTCCACCAGGCTCCCACCCATGTCTCCCACCACCCCCACCCCCCAGCCACCAGGGGCACCCTCCACCAGGCCCCCACTCATGTCTCCCACCACCCCCACCCCCCAGCATCCAGGGGCACCCTCCACCAGGCCCCCACCCATGTCCCCTATCACCCCCACCTCCCAGCAGTGCAGGGGCACCCTCCACCAGGCCCCCACTCATGTCCCCTATCACCCCCACCCCCCAGCCACCAGGGGCACCCTCCACCAGGCCCCCACCCATGTCTCCCACCACCCCCACCCCCCAGCCACCAGGGGCAGCCTCCACCAGGCCCCCACCCATGTCCCCTATCACCCCCACCCCCCAGCAGTGCAGGGGCACCCTCCACCAGGCCCCCACTCATGTCCCCTATCACCCCCACCCCCCAGCCACCAGGGGCACCCTCCACCAGGCCCCCACCCATGTCTCCCACCACCCCCACCCCCCGCCACCAGGGGCACCCTTCACAAGGCCCCCATCCATGTCTCCCACCACCCCCACCCCCCAGCCACCAGGGGCACCCTCCACCAGGCCCCCATCCATGTCTCCCACCACCCCCACCCCCCAGCAGTGCAGGGGCACCCTCCACCAGGCCCCCACCCATGTCCCCTATCACCCCCACCCCCCAGCAGTGCAGGGGCACCCTCCACCAGGCCCCCACTCATGTCCCCTATCACCCCCACCCCCCAGCCACCAGGGGCACCCTCCACAAGGCCCCCACCCATGTCTCCCACCACCCCCACCCCCCAGCAGTGCAGGGGCACCCTCCACCAGGCCCCCACCCATGTCTCCCACCACCCCCATCCCCCAGCAGTGCAGGGGCACCCTCCACCAGGCCCCCACTCATGTCCCCTATCACCCCCACCCCCCTGCCACCAGGGGCACCCTCCACCAGGCTCCCACCCATGTCTCCCACCACCCCCACCCCCCAGCATCCAGGGGCACCCTCCACCAGGCCCCCACCCATGTCCCCTATCACCCCCACCCCCCAGCAGTGCAGGGGCACCCTCCACCAGGCCCCCACTCATGTCCCCTATCACCCCCACCCCCCCAGCCACCAGGGGCACCCTCCACCAGGCCCCCACCCATGTCTCCCACCACCCCCACCCCCCAGCCACCAGGGGCAGCCTGCACTAGGCCCCCACCCATGTCCCCTATCACCCCCACCCCCCAGCAGTGCAGGGGCACCCTCCACCAGGCCCCCACTCAAGTCCCCTATAACCCCCACCCCCCAGCCACCAGGGGCACCCTCCACCAGGCCCCCACCCATGTCTCCCACCACCCCCACCCCCCGACACCAGGGGCACCCTTCACAAGGCCCCCATCCATGTCTCCCACCACCCCCACCCCCCAGCAGTGCAGGGGCACCCTCCACCAGGCCCCCACTCATGTCTCCTATCACCCCCACCCCCCAGCCACCAGGGGCACCCTCCACCAGGCCCCCACTCATGTCTCCCACCACCCCCACCCCCCAGCATCCAGGGGCACCCTCCACCAGGCCCCCACCCATGTCCCCTATCACCCCCACCCCCCAGCAGTGCAGGGGCACCCTCCACCAGGCCCCCACTCATGTCCCCTATCACCCCCACCCCCCAGCCACCAGGGGCACCCTCCACCAGGCCCCCACCCATGTCTCCCACCACCCCCACCCCCCAGCCACCAGGGGCAGCCTCCACCAGGCCCCCACCCATGTCCCCTATCACCCCCACCCCCCAGCAGTGCAGGGGCACCCTCCACCAGGCCCCCACTCATGTCCCCTATCACCCCCACCCCCCAGCCACCAGGGGCACCCTCCACCAGGCCCCCACCCATGTCTCCCACCACCCCCACCCCCCCGCCACCAGGGGCACCCTTCACAAGGCCCCCATCCATGTCTCCCACCACCCCCACCCCCCAGCCACCAGGGGCACCCTCCACCAGGCCCCCATCCATGTCTCCCACCACCCCCACCCCCCAGCAGTGCAGGGACACCCTCCACCAGGCCCCCACCCATGTCCCCTATCACCCCCACCCCCCAGCAGTGCAGGGGCACCCTCCACCAGGCCCCCACTCATGTCCCCTATCACCCCCACCCCCAGCCACCAGGGGCACCCTCCACCAGGCCCCCACCCATGTCTCCCACCACCCCCACCCCCCAGCAGTGCAGGGGCACCCTCCACCAGGCCCCCACCCATGTCTCCCACCACCCCCATCCCCCAGCAGTGCAGGGGCACCCTCCACCAGGCCCCCACTCATGTCCCCTATCACCCCCACCCCCCTGCCACCAGGGGCACCCTCCACCAGGCTCCCACCCATGTCTCCCACCACCCCCACCCCCAGCCACCAGGGGCACCCTCCACCAGGCCCCCACTCATGTCTCCCACCACCCCCACCCCCCAGCATCCAGGGGCACCCTCCACCAGGCCCCCACCCATGTCCCCTATCACCCCCACCCCCAGCAGTGCAGGGGCACCCTCCACCAGGCCCCCACTCATGTCCCCTATCACCCCCACCCCCCAGCCACCAGGGGCACCCTCCACCAGGCCCCCACCCATGTCTCCCACCACCCCCACCCCCCAGCCACCAGGGGCAGCCTGCACTAGGCCCCCACCCATGTCCCCTATCACCCCCACCCCCCAGCAGTGCAGGGGCACCCTCCACCAGGCCCCCACTCATGTCCCCTATCACCCCCACCCCCCAGCCACCAGGGGCACCCTCCACCAGGCCCCCACCCATGTCTCCCACCACCCCCACCCCCCCGACACCAGGGGCACCCTTCACAAGGCCCCCATCCATGTCTCCCACCACCCCCACCCCCCAGCAGTGCAGGGGCACCCTCCACCAGGCCCCCACTCATGTCACCTATCACCCCCACCCCTCCGCCACCAGGGGCACCCTCCACCAGGCTCCCACCCATGTCTCCCACCACCCCCACCCCCCAGCCACCAGGGGCACCCTCCACCAGGCCCCCACTCATGTCTCCCACCACCCCCACCCCCCAGCATCCAGGGGCACCCTCCACCAGGCCCCCACCCATGTCCCCTATCACCCCCACCCCCCAGCAGTGCAGGGGCACCCTCCACCAGGCCCCCACTCATGTCCCCTATCACCCCCACCCCCCAGCCACCAGGGGCACCCTCCACCAGGCCCCCACCCATGTCTCCCACCACCCCCACCCCCCAGCCACCAGGGGCAGCCTCCACCAGGCCCCCACCCATGTCCCCTATCACCCCCACCCCCCAGCAGTGCAGGGGCACCCTCCACCAGGCCCCCACTCATGTCCCCTATCACCCCCACCCCCCAGCCACCAGGGGCACCCTCCACCAGGCCCCCACCCATGTCTCCCACCACCCCCACCCCCCCGCCACCAGGGGCACCCTTCACAAGGCCCCCATCCATGTCTCCCACCACCCCCACCCCCCAGCCACCAGGGGCACCCTCCACCAGGCCCCCATCCATGTCTCCCACCACCCCCACCCCCCAGCAGTGCAGGGACACCCTCCACCAGGCCCCCACCCATGTCCCCTATCACCCCCACCCCCCAGCAGTGCAGGGGCACCCTCCACCAGGCCCCCACTCATGTCCCCTATCACCCCCACCCCCCAGCCACCAGGGGCACCCTCCACCAGGCCCCCACCCATGTCTCCCACCACCCCCACCCCCCAGCAGTGCAGGGGCACCCTCCACCAGGCCCCCACCCATGTCTCCCACCACCCCCATCCCCCAGCAGTGCAGGGGCACCCTCCACCAGGCCCCCACTCATGTCCCCTATCACCCCCACCCCCCCGCCACCAGGGGCACCCTCCACCAGGCTCCCACCCATGTCTCCCACCACCCCCACCCCCAGCCACCAGGGGCACCCTCCACCAGGCCCCCACTCATGTCTCCCACCACCCCCACCCCCAGCATCCAGGGGCACCCTCCACCAGGCCCCCACCCATGTCCCCTATCACCCCCACCCCCCAGCAGTGCAGGGGCACCCTCCACCAGGCCCCCACTCATGTCCCCTATCACCCCCACCCCCCAGCCACCAGGGGCACCCTCCACCAGGCCCCCACCCATGTCTCCCACCACCCCCACCCCCAGCCACCAGGGGCAGCCTGCACTAGGCCCCCACCCATGTCCCCTATCACCCCCACCCCCCAACAGTGCAGGGGCACCCTCCACCAGGCCCCCACTCATGTCCCCTATCGCCCCCACCCCCCGGCCACCAGGGGCACCCTCCACCAGGCCCCCACCCATGTCTCCCACCACCCCCACCCCCTGCCACCAGGGGCACCCTTCACAAGGCCCCCATCCATGTCTCCCACCACCCCCACCCCCCAGCCACCAGGGGCACCCTCCACCAGGCCCCCATCCATGTCTCCCACCACCCCCACCCCCCAGCAGTGCAGGGGCACCCTCCACCAGGCCCCCACCCATGTCCCCTATCACCCCCACCCCCCAGCAGTGCAGGGGCACCCTCCACCAGGCCCCCACTCATGTCCCCTATCACCCCCACCCCCCAGCCACCAGGGGCACCCTCCACCAGGCCCCCACTCATGTCTCCCACCACCCCCACCCCCCAGCAGTGCAGGGGCAGCAGGCAGTCAGGCAGCAGCAGGTGGGAGCGTGCTCGGGGCTCTGGGGGGCAGTAGTTCGGCCTTCCGGGCAGGAGCGTGGTATTCCGTGTGCGTACGCGTGGCCAGCTTGGTACGGAGTGATTTGGCACGTGAAAATCCTGCACGTCAGCGTGAAAACCGAGGAAAGGCCCTCAGCGCGTAAGCGCGTCTGTGACGTGACCCGCACGGGTGTTTCCCACACAGCACGTGATGACAGAGCACACCTGGAAAGACTGCACGTCAGAGTGTAATCGCGAGTGATTGGTGGAAATGGCCCTACACGCAGAAGTGACAAAGCGTGTGATTGGTGGAAATGGCCCTACACGCAGAAGTGACAAAGCATGTGATTGGTGGAAATGGCCCTACACGCAGAAGTGACAAAGCGTGTAATTGGTGGAAATGGCCCTACACGCAGAAGTGACAAAGCATGTAATTGGTGGAAATGGCCCTAGCGCGTACACGCCGCGTAAGTGACGCTGGACGTGTGGGCCTGTATAAAAGGTACGTGTAGAACACGTTTTCCTTGTATGTGCTTTTCGTGGAGAGCGAGTGGGTGAATTCTGTACTTCTTGTCATTTCACACGCAATTTACTTCACAGCGTTTCAAGTTCGTATTCCCTGTTACCTCTGACAGCTTTTTCTCTTTTTTCGCTTTTACTGGTTTACCTGGGCCTGTTCCCTCAAACAGTGTTCCCTTCTACTGTTGTCCTGTCTCCTCAGACAGCGTACAAATCTTCTTTTGGCGGGGGTGTTGCCAACCAAACGTGCTCCTTTTACACGCTCGTTTACCAGGCAGACGGTGAGTCACGCACGTATCTAACATCTGTGCTTGCCCCGTGTGTAGCCTACCCCTTCAGAGGTCATTCTAGGCTGCGTGTGACACGCATACGTTCATTCTTGTGTTACTGGGTGCCACAGCGTAGTGCAGGTTTCTCTTTCTGCACACGTGGTCTAGGAGGGGTTGCGTGCACGTCATCTCCCTTTTTTGGGGCTCCTGTGCGTAGCGTGACACGTCATCTTTCCCCAGGGGTTACAATCAGCCTTGCAAGAGCACTAGGGTACAATTACCATCTGGTACCCAACCCCTTTGACCCCCAATTGCCCAGGACAATAGTTTACAGCCACTCCCATACGCACATTTACATCAGTGCCATGGCTGGGAGGCGAGGATTCCGTAAGGGTGGCAAAGGTGGAAGAGCCACAAGTGGTGGCCGTGGTGGATCCGGTAGGGGACGTAGTCGTTACTTGCAGGGTGAGCCTGTCCCCCCATGTGTGGAGGACCAGTCAAGGGCACCCATAATCCCCCCCCCTCCCGTTGAGGCTGATGTGGCTGACACCATCCATGCTCAGCCCTTGTTGGACCAGCCCATTGTGGCACCAGATCTGGCTGACTCCATGGCTGACTTCCAGGTCAGCAGGCCTATGACACGTGCGCTGGTGCACGTTGATGTCACCATGCCACGTGCATCTGGCCCAGCATCTGGCCCAGCAAGGTCATCTGCTGCACCAAGGAGGCAGGGCGGAGAGGCTGCAGGGGCAGCTGTGGCTCCATCCACCCCAGCCCTCACACACCCAGCCAGGACAGTGTCGGTCCTAGTCCATGCTGCTGACATTCCCCCTGACACCATCACACTAGAGCCAATGCCTGCACCAACTCCCATGCTGAGTGTGCAATCCCACACTCCTGATACAGAGTCCACCAGGGCTCCTGCCCCTAGTGTCCAGAGCGGCGCAGGACACTCAGGATCACCACCACCTTCCAAGCGGAAGAGGAAGAGTGCTCGTCCGGCACAGGCTGATGCCCCAGACACGGCTACACAGTCCGGCCCGTCCAGGAAGCCCAGCTTCACGGATGACGAACTGAATGCACTTGTCGAGTATGTGTCCGGACATGACAACGAGATGGTCATTGTTGCAGGATCCAAGACCACACCTGCACAACGCCAGGCACACTGGAAGACCGTTGCGGACATCGTAAGTGCCCTTGGAATCGTGAGGCGCACAGCCAATGATTGCTATAAGCGCTGGAATGACCTAAAGCGCAGGGCAAAGAGTAAGCTGGCCTCAAGTCATGCCGCAACTCTAGTGACTGGAGGTGGGTCTCCAGTAGTAGACATGGAACTCACTCCACATGAGTCAGTCACTGGGACCTACGTCACGGAGGAACAGATCCAAGGCGTGGGAGATCTGGCTGATTACGAGGCATTGTCCGGTGAGTGCACATGCATGTGTGTGTCATCCATGTGCATGGTGTGTGTGTGAGGGCTTCTGTTTGTGTGCCAGGTGAGAGTGTGTGCGCCTGAGTCATATGGGTCAGCCATGTGCTTCATGCAATACTTCCTGCGCAGCTGCATTTGCCCATAGCAGTATCCCTTCTGCCAACAGTAGACATCTAGCCCAACTGCACGCCAGTTGCCCTTGAAGTGTCACCTTGCCACAACATAGTTGCTTATTTTTCACTGTTCATTCAGTCAGATTGTTTGCAGTCCCCCACTTTTACTAGGCATGTCGCTGTCCACTAGTCACATGTCTGACATGGCTATGGTAAAGTGGAGTGACTTTGTTACCTGGATATCATTTGTACACACATGTCCCTGTGCAATTGGACCATTTCAGACTGGCAGCTCCAGGTGAAAAATCTGACCTGTTAGAATTAGAAAAGCGATTACATACGGGAACTGGACTGAATGAATAGGTGCTGCCCTCCTCTCCATCTTCACTCAATAGCAATGGTACATGCCATCTGTGTGATGGCATGTGTGTTTCACCTGGCAATCACAGGCCAATGTGTGATGCCACTGCCAGGCAGCATGCAGAAAATGTGTTCATCTTCCATCTTGGTGTCATCAGTGTGTGCCATTTGCCTGCACTTCATACGCAGTGAGGGTGCATGCATGGGAGGGTTTTAGTCATGTGGGACATGTGTCAATCAAGTACTGGTTCTCTTGCTTCTCAGCCCTCATTGTGTGCCATGGTGCTAATGCCTGTTTCCATTTCTTTGTTTTCATGTCTTTGCAGGGGAAGACGCACCTGATACTGCTGGGGTTGTGGAGATGGTGCAGACCCAGGAGGGGTCCGAGGGCCGACCAACCACCAGTGAGGGACGTGGTGTGGTGGTGGGGGAGAACCCACAAGTGCTGCAGGTCGTGCTCTCAAGGGGTGTCTCTGGCTGCACCTCCCCCGAGCTGTACTCAGGTGTTGATTCGGATGAGACCTACGTGCCGTCGCAGGTGAGTGTTCCAGGGAGGGATTCTGTTCTGTCTCACCCACCTGCACCAGGGTCAGAACCCTCCATGGGGATGTCAGTGTTGGCAGCTACGCCTTTGGTGGTTACGGATGCAGGGTCACACTCCGCGACATCTGATCCTGTTCCTGGGCCAGCAGATCAGAGGGGGAATGCAGTCCTGCAGCCTCAGGCAGTGCCGGCACAGCAAGGCGCAGTTCGCCTTGCCCCAGACAGGTGTGGTGCCCGCCGACGTGGTGGCCGTACGCCACCTGGCAATACCGCATGGGAGCAATCCATTTACGGTATGACAACCCAACAGGCTGCATCATCCGAGATGATGGCTCAGGCCATGGATAGGGTGGCCACTTCCATTGTCCCCCCAGAAAGGCTGATGGAGTGACTAGAGCAGGCAACCGACTCCATCTGCCAGTCACACAGGGAGGACATGTTGGGATCCAACAGGGACAGGCGGGCGGCACTGGCGACTCTGCAGGAGGCCATCTCCATTGAGTCCCAGGGCCACAGGGAAGCCCTGAGGCAGGAGCTCCTTCACCTCAGGACGACTCTTGTTGAGCTTGAGGCTTCAACACACCAAAGGACAGAACAGCAGCTGGAGCGTCTCACCCGTACGCTCTCAGCTGAGATGCAGGCAACGAGGGCGGAGGTCCGGGCATCCCGTGAGTTGTTGCATGGGGACCTCCGCACACTCATCCTCCAGAACCAGACCTACCACACCCGCATGCTTGCAGCCATGGAGGAGCAGACTAGGGCCTTGCGTGGGCTGCCTCCCATAGTGCAACCACCTCCGGATGCAGCTGCACAGGGTGATAATAGCGACAGCAGTGATACTCCCACAACAGGGTAGCCGTGTGTGCCATGAGCCCATGGAGGTGTTTTATTTTCCCAGGATCCACGCAGGTGGGTTCTGGTGTGCATCCTGTCCTCGGACCTCCTGGGTGGCCTCCCCAAACCCCCCGGGCCCATCAATGGCCATTTTTGATTGTTTCTTATTTTTATTTTTATTTTGATTTATTTTATTCCCTATTTTTTTGGGACGATTTGTTGGCTTCCGTGGTTCCTGTGGGCATACGCTGCATTGTGGCTGGGCACATGCAGGCTTGTAATGTATTTGGTTCAGATGCTTGGGTTTGAGTCACACACACCCCTCCTGCTTCCCGTTTCCATGGGCTTGCAAAGGGTGTGCCCAAGTGACAGTGAATTACACAGTGACGTTGGACTCCCATGAGCTGTGTGGGCAGTCTGTAGTCAATACTGTGTATACATTCCTAGTGCATATTGCTGTTGTGTTGTACACTGCATGTTGCATTGATGTGTAACTCATCTTCTGTGTCTACCTCCCAATTTGCAGGTCCCTTCCTCATGTCTACACAAGGACCTCTAGTCTGGAGATGGGGTCCATGTTGGCAGCAGTGCACCTACAACTCTACATGGCGCCAACACTGCACAGTTGGTAGTGGTGGGAGTGCAGGCATTTCCAGGTGGTGAGACTACTAATATGTAACATTTGTGATGTCATGTTAATTGTAGTACGTGCTCAAGTATGTTGTTGGTCCAGCATTGCTGTGAGCATTTCAGGTGTTGCAGGTTTCTAATAGGGACACTGTACATAGTGACACTAGTGTCATGTTGTGGGGATTACTTTGTTTACCTGCAATTAGCATGACATGGCACGGTGTGTCGTGTGGCGGTGCTGGGGTTGGGATGGCTGACATGGCACTGTCCTCTTGTTGCATTTTGCAAGTGGGTATTCATTTTAGCTGCTTGAATGTGTAACTTCACAAAACTGCATTGGTGGTGTCTGTGTGGGTAGGGATGCACACATTGTGACACTTCCAGGTGAACAATCTCAGGCTGATATGGTATTCACGGTTCATTCTCCAGACATTCAGGATCAGTGTCAGGTTGAGTCATCATTGATTGTCAGATGGAATGTGCCAGGGCAGTGTGCACTCCACAGGGGTGTGATTTCTATGTGAAGTAATTAGCCACTAGCTGTGTACGGGCTGCCTCCCCCCGTGCCCTTTCCCCTCCCATGCGCAGTGGCTGTGCATGTGGTTGGGGATGTGGGGCCACCACCATGTCCACGGCCAGGCCCCGGCGTGTTGCAACGTTGTGCAGGACACATGCTGCCACTATGATCCTGCACACTACTGGGGGAGCGTATAACAGCTGCCCGCCAGAACGGTCAAGGGAGCGAAAGCGTGACTTTAGCACTCCGAATGTGCGCTCCACTATGCCCCGGGTCGTAATGTGGGCTGTGTTATATCTTACCTCGGGTGGCGTGGTGGGGTTCCGAATTGGCGTCATCATGTGGGGGCTGAGAGGGTAGGCACTGTCCCCTGTGGAGGTGGTGATTGGTATCATCGGTGGGGTTGTGACCTTGCTCAGTATCCAACATGCATGCATGTGCAGTGGCATACATACTCACCAAGCAGCCATGTATCGCCATGCCGCCCAGCTTCTAGGTCCCGGCTTAGGGTGGACATTCGGTAAATGAAGTTGTCGTGGGTGGACCCGGGATAGTTGGCATATACTGAGGTGATGATTCCCTTGGCATTACATGCTACCTGCACGTTGATGGAATGCCAGTGCTTGCGGTTCCTATAGATGTGCTCAGATGCCCTGGGGGGACGTAGAGCCACATGGGTACAGTCGATGGCACCTAGCACTTTGGGGAATCGTGCCACACCGTAAAAATCCAGGGCAGCAGCATGCCTTTCTGCAGGTGTTCTGGGCAGGTATATGTGCCTGCGGACTGATGGGCGTGCAGTGATGATGTTCAAGACCTGGTGTAGGCAGCGTGACTGGGTGGCCTGTGACACCCCACCCACTATGGCACTTGTCCGCTGAAATGATCCAGTGGCTAAGAAGTGCAGTACATTGAGGACCTTCTCCAGGGGGCTGAGTGCTTGGGAGCACAGGGTGGGTGATGTGAGGTCATCCTCCCACTCACTCACCAGGTCCAGTATTATGTGTGGTGGAAACCTGTACCTCCCATACACCTGGTCATCAGGCATCCCGAAAAGGCTGGTTCTGGGTGTGAATATTCTGGCCCTGACTATCCTCCTCCTCCTCCTTTGGTAGCCCACTGCCACTGCTGCTAGGAACGGTATGTTCATCCTGGCGTCTGAGCTTGTTATTGTTAAAGTGCGCAAATTTATGCTTTGCGCGTGTTCTAGGCGAGCCTGTGACCCGCGCACCCCTGGAATCCAGTTCCCAGTCCAATAGCGTGTGGAAATTCACACGCACCACGGGATACAGGTTCGCTGACGTACTTGCGTGTGTAAGTGCCCGCGCACCCATGAAATACACGTACATAGGCCAATCGCGTGTACGCGCACTTTTGTCCAATTACACGCGATGACACTCTGACGTGCAGTATTTCCACGTGTGCTCCGTCATCACGTGCTGAGTGGGGAACACCCGTGCGGGTCACGTCACAGACGCGCTTACGCGCTGAGGGACTCTGGTCCAATAGAATCGCGTATGCGTGCTGACGCGCTTACGCGCTAAGGGCCTTTCCTCGGATTTCACGCTGACGTGCAGGATTTTCACGTGCCAAATCACTCCGTATCAAGCTGGCCACGCGAAAACACACGGAAGACCACGCTCCTGCCCAGAAGGCCGAGTTACTGCCCCCCAGTGCCCCGAGCAGCCTCCCACGTGCCATCTGCTGCTGCCTGCCTGCCTGCCTGCCTGCTGCCACCATGCCCTGCCATTTGGTGCCTGCACATCAGCCATCTGCAGGGGTCCAGTTGCTGTGTCCACCCCTGCTGGAACTGAAGACTCCCGACTGGGATTACATCGCTCCACAGCCCAGCCCCAGGACCCAGTTGCCCACCCACACCTGCCTCTGGGGTTGCCATGTCGGGCACTTCCACATCTGGCACCAGTGGCAACCCCAGGCCAGAGGGGCAGAGGGGCACCAGCTTCACTGCCACCGAAGTTGGTGTCCTGGTGGAGCATGTCCTGGGGCAGTATGATGCCCTCTTTGGATCGTCCCGCGCCAGCAAGGAAGGACAGGAGAGGATCTGGGCCGACTGTGTGGTTGCCATCAACGCGGAGGGGGTGGCAACCCGCAACGTCCTGAAGATCAAGAAGCGCTGGGAGGACTTGAGGTCCAGGACCCTTGTGAAGGCCCGGCGCCTCGTGGAGGGGGGCCGGGGCCGCATGAGTTCCATCCAGATGAGGGTCCTGGAACGCGTACGCCCAGCGCTCCACGCCCAGATCCTTGAGATGGAGGCCCGTCTGGAGTTGAGCGGTAAGTGTCCAAGCATTACTGTGTGAGACAGGGCATGTTGCGGTGTGCTGGTTCTATGATACTTGCCTGTATGTGTGCCATAGGCCATGTATGCATGTATGTGTGCAGGGACATCATGGTAATGCATGTGCGACCAGTGATGTGTGACCCACATGGTTGTTGCATGTGTTCAAATGCCGCATGGGGAGCCCTATGCAGATTTTGAACATGAGAGCATGCCAGTCTCTGTACCTGGACATGGGTGGGGGTGAGGGATGGGTGCTGATGCCAGGTACATATATGGTAGCCATGTCTGTGTGCCTGACCTGCGTGTCTGTGACTTGTGCATGCCATGGATGCATGACACATGTGTGTGACAATGCACAGATTCAGTAAAGCAGCCAAATTACCCTTGTATCCGCTGTGTTTGGTGTGTTTGGGGCCAGATGGATGTGACTGAGGTGAAGTGTGTGCATGTGATAGCCATGAGCCATGATGCATGTGAGTTACATATCATTGAATGTTTCAAGAGTCCATTGGACATGCATGGAAATGTCCATGGCATGCACCATGCCTGTTACTGTGTGTGTTTTGCCTGGACTGACCCATGTGTTGAGGAGGGACATGATGGAAGTGTACTTTGACAGTGGTGCTCATCTGCTATTGCTTCCTGTCTAGGGGACCATTGTACAGTGCCCTGATGCTTGTGTTCTTTGTCTCCCTCTACGCAGCGGCTAATGAAGAAGAGGGCGGAGACGGCGCTGTGGAGCAAGGCGGCGGGGATGCCCCCACGGCTGCAGCGGAAGGGGTGGGTGAGCCCCCACAGGGGCCTGCTACGGTGGGAGACGGTGAGGAGCCATCCAGGTTGGTGGTTGGCACAGAGGAGGAGGAGGCCGCCACTGGGGCACACATGGGGCCTGGTGGGGGCATCCCTGCTGGTGCAAGTGGTGCAGTCCAGGGCCAGGGGCAGGAGGCAACACAGGTCACCGTGGAGGGGCCTGTGCATGTCGCTGTCCCTGGCCCTGTGAGTGCACCACCATGCACCAGCAGGGATGCCCCGTCCCAGGCCCGTCCGCAGGTAGAGGGGATGTCCATGTCACCTGACTCCCCTCCACCTGCGGACGTGGGAACCCCTGGCCGTGTGGAGAAGGTCCTGATTGGGGTCGCGATGCGCACGGCTGTGATTCGTGATGCCGTGCGTGCTTCCCAGGAGGAGCACGCACGTCATCACGAAGTGCACCGTGCCGACGTGGCCCAATTGGGATCGGCCATGTTCGGGGGTTTCCTGCATGTGTTGGCCAATCTGGCGGCCCTCTCCTCCTCTGTGCAGGCTATACACCAGTCGTTCTCCTTGCCGTCTTCTGGCCCAGATGCCACCAGGGCCCCCTGTGGACCTGCCCCGACCAATGCAGCCAGCTCGGTGGGGATCCCATCCCTGCCACAGTTGGGAGTCGGAGGTCCAGCAGGGGTGGACAACACAGCAACTGCACCCCAGCAGAGGGAAGATGTGACAGCATCATCGGGCAGGGCACGTGCACGACGGCGTCGGTGGTTTCCATCAGCCTGGATGCCGTCGTGCTGGCAGAGGCAGTGGCGTCGGAGGCAGCAGCTGGCTCGACGTGGGAGGCATCATGGCTCGGGGCCATCAAGATCAGAGGGGCAGGCATCGGCCGGAGGGCAGGGCAACCCTGGGATGGTGGTGTCTTCCGTGTGGGAGCAGTTGGTCCAGAGGATAGGTGCGGAGCGGCAGCGGGCGGAAGAGGAGCGTCTCACCATGGTCAGGGCGGAGTTCTCCATGCGTCGGGCGTTGAGGCGGGCTGAGTGCCTCGAGGAAGCTCGCAGGGAGTTTGAGCTGGACATGGGGTTATCCCTGCGAGACCTCGGGGCCAGGACAGAGTCCCGCCTCCAGGACATCGACATGGAGTTCGATGATGCCCTGGCCAGCAACATCACCGAGTGAGCCGCAGGACTTGCCCGCTACCTTTGTATATAGTTATTTAGTTAGTTAGTGTTAGGTTTCCTTTATTAATTTTTATTTTTTTGGACCGCTTGGACAATGGCCACTTATTTGTATATATTATTTTCATTAGGTAGTAGTAGGTTTCATTTATGGTGTTGGGCTCATGGACCCTGGAATATTCGTGTATATAGTTTGCTTTTTGAAGAAACATTTTTTTTATTAATTATTGTGTTCACCATGAGGAAATGGTTTTTCATTATTTTCCTTCCACATGATATTGCTTTGGACATTTGTTTTTGGATTACTTTGTTTTTTTTATTTTTACATTTGTTCTCGGACATGGACCATTTATTTTGTTATCCCCATTGTTGTATGTTTGATTTGTTAACTTATTTTTCATCTTTAATACATGTTTTTTTAACTTTCACTTGTGGTATTTTCTCATTGGTTTCATACATGTCATGATATGGGTTTTGACATTCACTTGCACCCATTGTGTATGTGTGTGTGACGGACATGTGTTCATTTACAGACTTGCCATTGGGGTTGTCACATGTAATTGCATTCACTATGTGGGTGGATGCAATCCTTGCCTGGGTGTTTGTGCTGGGTATGCTGCCCATTACTGCCATGATTGAGTATCGTCAGGACCTGGGGGCAGGGGGACATGGGTGGGTGCCTGGTGGAGGCTGCCCCTGCACTGCTGGGGGGTGGTGGGTGACATGGGTGGGGGCCTGCTGGCAGGTGCCCCACAGTGCTGGGGGGTGGGGGTGGTGGGAGACATGGGTGGGGGCCTGGTGGAGGATGCCCCTGCACTGCTGGGGGCTGGGGGTGGTGGGAGACATGGGTGGGGGCCTGGTGGAGGGTGCCCCTGGTGGCTGGGGGGTGGGGGTGGTGGGTGACATGGGTGGGGGCCTGGTGGAGGATGCCCCTGGTGGCTGGGGGGTGGGGGTGGTGGGTGACATGGGTGGGGGCCTGGTGGAGGGTGCCCCTGGTGGCTGGGGGGTGGGGGTGGTGGGTGACATGGGTGGGGGCCTGGTGGAGGATGCCCCTGGTGGCTGGGGGGTGGGGGTGGTGGGTGACATGGGTGGGGGCCTGGTGGAGGCTGCCCCTGGTGGCTGGGGGGTGGGGGTGGTGGGTGACATGGGTGGGGGCCTGGTGGAGGATGCCCCTGCACTGCTGGGGGGTGGGGGTGGTGGGTGACATGGGTGGGGGCCTGCTGGCAGGTGCCCCACAGTGCTGGGGGGTGGGGATGGTGGGAGACATGGGCGGGGGCCTGGTGGAGGATGCCCCTGCACTGCTGGGGGGTGGGGGTGGTGGGTGACATGGGTGGGGGCCTGCTGGCAGGTGCCCCACAGTGCTGGGGGGTGGGGTGGTGGGAGACATGGGTGGGGGCCTGGTGGAGGATGCCCCTGCACTGCTGGGGGGTGGGGGTGGTGGGTGACATGAGCAGGTGTGCAGGGTAGTCCCCTGTGGTGTGTGCTGCCTGCAGGGGCCGTGGAGGGTGTACAGGTAATACCTGGGAGCACACAGCCAAATCGCGTGTGGAACTTCCCGCGCACCCCTGAAATCCACGTACCCGGCCAAATCGCATGTGTAACTTCCCGCGCACCCCTGAAATCCACGTACCCTGACAAATCGCGTGTGGTACTTCCCGCGCACCCCTGAAATCCACGTACCCTGACTAATCGCGTGTGGAACTTCCCGCGCACCCCTGCAATCCACGTACCCTGCCTAATCGCGTGTGGAACTTCCCGCGCACCCCTGCAATCCACGTACCCGGCCAAATCGCGTGTGGTACTTCCCGCGCACCCCTGAAATCCACGTACCCGGCCAAATCGCGTGTGGTACTTCCCGCGCACCCCTGAAATCCACGTACACGGCCAAATCGCGTGTGGAACTTCCCGCGCACCCCTGAAATCCACGTACTCGGCCAAATCGCGTGTGGTACTTCCCGCGCACCCCTGAAATCCACGTACACGGCCAAATCGCGTGTGGAACTTCCCGCGCACCCCTGCAATCCACGTACCCTGCCTAATCGCGTGTGGTACTTCCCGCGCACCCCTGAAATCCACGTACCCTGCCTAATCGCGTGTGGAACTTCCCGCGCACCCCTGCAATCCACGTACCCTGCCTAATCGTGTGTGGAACTTCCCGCGCACCCCTGAAATCCACGTACCCGGCCATATCGCGTGTGGAACTTCCCGCGCACCCCTGCAATCCACGTACCCTGACAAATCGCGTGTGGTACTTCCCGCGCACCCCTGAAATCCACGTACCCGGCCAAATCGCGTGTGGAACTTCCCGCGCACCCCTGAAATCCACGTACCCTGCCTAATCGCGTGTGGAACTTCCCGCACACCCCTGCAATCCACGTACCCTGCCTAATCGCGTGTGGAACTTCCCGCGCTCCCCTGAAATCCACGTACCCGGCCATATCGCGTGTGGAACTTCCCGCGCACCCCTGCAATCCACGTACCCTGACAAATCGCGTGTGGTACTTCCCACGCACCCCTGTAATCCACGTACCCGGCCAATTCGCGTGTGAGACTTCCCGCGCACCCTGGTATACACGCACACATTTTTTTTCTGTCAGCGCGTGTCTGTGTTTGTGGGTACCCCTTTGCACGTCATTTGTCCTGGAGGGCCACAGTATTGGCCATTCATCATGGCTGTATATAGGTGCTATTTGTTGGCGCACCTTTTGGCGCACATTTCTTCCAGGCGCAGAGACGCTACCGCCTGCTTTCTTGTGGCGGTCGTGTTTGTGCCTGTGCGCTGGTTTGAGCGTGCGCTTTTTTGCCCTATTCTATTCCATGAATACGTGTTGTAGGCGAGCGTGTGGGTGTTCCGCGCACTTGTACCCTGTGCTTCCCCCGTGACGCCCACATTTTGGCAAGTTGTTCCCCATTCCGAGTGGTACGCCTCGTGTTCCGCCTACTTTTGTTGCGTGCGCCGCGCTATGTGCGATTTTCGCTGTGACCTGGCGCACGCTGTTTGATGGCCTGTGCGCCAACGTGCGCCGCGCACTTTTTTATCGCACATCCGCTGGTTTTCTCGCGCACGGACTTCCATGAATCGACGTGCGCTGCTTTTCGTGCGATTTTCGCACTTGCACTGCGATTTTCGCTATTCCACTGCGAATCGCACGTTTTTGGCCACTTGCGCCGCGCTAATTATTCCATGAATCGGCCTGTTAGTGTTTTTTTCTATGTATAGGTTGTCTGTGCAATGGGGACTGGGTGGCATGTACACACATGGATACCGACAGCTCCGTACACATAGATATCCTTCCTGAGGCTTCAGAGGGGCTCTTACAGTTAGCCCCTCCTTTCCTACTTTCATAACATGTCCCATGTTGAACTGTAACTCCAGCTCCCCACCAACCCTCTCCTTACCCCTCAGTGAGGCTCTCTACAGATAGAAGGAGAGTGGACACAGGAGCTCAGCGAGGCGTTCGGCAGGGACATAATTTCACCAAAATGCCAGGGGTAGCGTAAGTGACATCACATGACCCTTGACCCCTGGTGACATCACAGGAAGTGATGTCATTTGACCCCACTCTGAAGTGATATTGCGGGATGCGATGGAATGCGACCTTTCACCCATTGACAAAACAGGAAGTGCTATCACATAGCATTGTACACTACAAAAAATATGGTTACGATATCACTATAATGTGATGTACATTTCATACAAGAATGGATCGCAATATGTATCATTAAGATCAGTGTGTATAGGTCCATATTACCAAATTATCGTGAATGCAAGCAGACGTCCATAACCAAATGATTATGATGTGTTATTATATAGCACATACGCTTATTTAGAAAAAATATACACCCAATATCACCCAACCTGTGTTGGTACTCATTTATCGACCTCAGAAGGATGAAAGGCTGAGTTGAGGCGTTTAAGAACAGACTAAATCAGTGACTCACCCCCTGAAGTGTGCCTGAAATAAACCTTTAATGATATGATATGATATGGCATTTATAACGCGCCTATACACAAGTGTTTCAAGGCTCGACGAGGCAAGGGGGGGAACAAAGGGAGGACAGACAACAATCCTACTAGGCCAGGTGTCATGCAGATCGTGCAAGTGCATGGGAAGGGGGGGGAAAGGAAAGTTCGCAGGGGGAGGGGAGAGGGGAAAGTGCAGTACATGGGAAGTGGAATAAATAAGAGAAATAAAACAGCCAGCTAGTGGCAAGTGCAAGCAACTGCAGACGTAAGTGCTGGTAGGGGGACTTAAGGGATACAGAAAAATGGTCCCCAAGTGCAGGGGTTGCCAGGGAGGCAGTGCAGGTGGGTAATTGACGGGGCATGGGCCAGAGATCAGAAAGAGTGGCCAGGTAACCAGTGCAATTCCAGTCAGGAGTTCAGCAAGGGAGGGGAGGAGAGAAAGCAGAAGCAAAGAGGAAGGTTTTGAGGTGTTTCCGGAACCGGAGATGGTTCTCCTCGAGTTTCAGGGAGGCAGGAAGGCTGTTCCTGAGAGAGGCCCCTGCCAAATAGAGTGATCTGCCAGCAACTCGTTGCTTGGAGAAGCGACTGACCCTAAGGGAGTTGGAGGCAGTTGAGCGAAGAGCTCGAGAAGGAAGGTGTTTAGGAAGAGAGAGTTGAAGTTATTGTGGCCTCAGACCCCAGAAGGCCTTGTGTACAATGCAGAGGGTTTTGAACTTAATCCTCGCAGCCACTGGGAGCCAGTGCAGAAATTTCAGTCCTGGAGGGATACAATCCCTGGGCTTGAGGCCAAGGACAATTCTCGCAGTCCTGTTCTGGATAAGTTGCAGAGGGCGGAGAGTGGAGGCAGGCAGGTTTAGATAGAGGCTTTTACAGTAGTCCAGCTTGGAGAGGACCAGGGCTCTGGAGACAGTGAGATTCTGGGGGAAGGAGAGGAAAGGAAGAATACCTGTAAGGAGGTGCACCTGGTAGTGTGACTTCTTAGAGACGTCAGAGATGTGAGGGGAGAAGGAGAGTGCAGAGTCGAAGATGAACCCAAGATTTTTAGCCTTGCAGGTGGGAGTGGGAGGAGGGCCAAGAGAGGCCAGCCAGAGTGCTGCAGGGAAGGAGGGAGTGGGTGTGCCAATGAGTAGAATCTCAGTCTTACTGGCATTAAGGCAGATGTTGTTGGCGGCACACCATTCCTGGATGGCAGACAGACAGAGATGAGGGAAGGAAAAGAGGAGGCCGAGGGTAGCCTGAAGATGAGCTGGGTATCATCCGCATAGCACTGAAAGTTGGGACAGAGCGGCGATGCGGTGGGCAAGGAGTGCCAGGTATTGGTTGAATAGCCAGGGAGAGAGGGTAGATCCCTGGCGGACACCACAGGTAGAGAAAAAGATGTCGGAGAGGAAGCACCCAAGTTGGACCTGGGAGGGTCGGGAAAGAAGTCAGCCACGCCAGAGCCTGACCAGTGATACCCAGGTTATCACGGAGACGGATGAGCAGGATGGCAAGGTTGACATTGTCAAAGACAGAAGAGAGAACAAGCAAGATAAGAACGCAAGGGGTGTTAGAGTCGAGGTTAGTGAGCAGGTCTTCACGGATGTTCAGGAGAGCAGTTTCCGTGCTTCTGGCAGCTCTGAAGCCAGACTGATGGTCATGAAGACAACCAACTGATTCAGTGTGGAGATTGAGCTGGGAGATGGCCAGTTTCTTCAGGAGCTTGCCCAGGAAGGGAGTGATGGAGATTGGGCGATAGTTAGCCGGGCAGGAGGGGTCGGTGGAGGGTTTCTCAAGAAGAGGGTGCACAAGGGAGTTCTTCGGGGGGAGGAGAAGACTCCAGTGCGGAAGGAGTGATTGCAGAAATCCACCAGGGCAGGAGCCAAGGAGTCGATGTGATCCTTGATAGTTTTGGAGGAACAGGGGTGAACCTGTTTCGATGAGACTTTCATAGGTCGGACTTAATGAGTCTAGCAATTATTGTATAGAATTCCAGAAAGACACATTATTTGGTATTCCTAATCTTTCTTATTTAGGGTCAGTGCTGAAAGTGTTAGACTTGTGGCACTCCTGTTCTTCTTTTTCTTCTTTTTTTAAGGGGCCTGAACAAGCAAGCCAGTCACTCCAGAACTAAAGAGCCACATGGCGCTGGCTACAGCCCATGAGCTTGCATTCAAACAAAACAAAAGGTCGCAAGGGAGACCTCAGAGGTCGCAGTTGCGACCTCTGGCAACCCCTAAATGACGTCCCAGGCATTCGGCCTCTCACTGAAATAGTGAGAAGAAGAGTGAGAGATACTGAGAGAGAGACAGAGCGAGCGAGAGACAGCACAACGAGAGAGAGGGAGCACGGACCAAAAGCACAGAGTCTGCGCTGATAGAGTAGAGGGAGACAGATAAAGAGAGAGCACTGACACCAAGAAAGGGAGAGCAATACAGACATCACTAACAGAGAGGGCGTGACCATATCACACACACTGACAGATAGAGTGAGAGAGAAAGAAAGAGAGACAGACAGTGGTGGAGAAACAGAGATAGAAGGGGAGAAAAGCGTTGAGGGAGAGAGATGGGGAGATTGGGAGAGGGAGAAAGTGATCAACAGTGTGGGAGACAGAGAGAAGAGAGGCAGAGAGAGAGGGTGGAGAGAGAGAGGGAGAGAGAGAACAAATACACTGTATGATTACACCAAACGAGGTAGAGGGAATGGTTGAGAGAAGGAACAGATGCCATAGGTATGCACAGACAGCAGAAGAGGAAGAAAGAGACAGAGAGCCCTGACACCAAGAAAGAGAGAAACAAACAGAAATCAATGCACTGGTCATGAGAGAAAATACAACTATCAGCAAGAGGGAAGCATCTAATCAATTATATTATTTAAATAACTTCCAGACATTTGCATGACTTATGGCTAATAAGGTCTAGAATTGTATCAACACGTGCCACCTTAAGATTAATGTGAGTCCCATCGGCACTCTACTTCGGTTAACACAGTGGAAGTGGAAGGCAGGCCAAAATGGGGAAGGCTGTGTGGGAGACGTCAGGCAGAGCCAGTTTTGGGCCAGGGAATTAACAGACCCCGGTGAGGTGTGCGTTGTGTATGCAGACTGGGTCCGCCCTCTGGCAATAACAGGCAGGCACCAACATGTTTGCAGAAATCAGGAAACAGATTTATTACAGACGGGGAAGTAGGCTCATTGCCAGCAGAGTAAGTTAGGCACACTAGACATGCTGGCTAGGCACACGCAGAGGCAGAGAGAGGAAGTGAGAGGGAGAGAGATGGAGAGAGAGGGAAAGAGAGAGTGAGAGAGAGTGAGAGAGAGTGAGAGGGAGGGAGAGGGAGGGAGAGGGGCAGAGAGGGGACTAGAGGGGGAGCAAGAGTGACATAGTGAGTGGCACAGAGAGAGTGGCACAGAGAGAGAGTGCGTGGCAGATAGAGAGTGAGTGGCACAAGGAGAGCGAGTAGCACAGAGAGAGTGTGAGTGGCACAGAGAGAAAGTGGGAGAGAGGGGGGAGAGAGAGAGAGAGAGAGAGAGAGAGAGACAGAGAAATAAACAGAGAGATAGAGGCAGAGGAGAGTAGTTTGTGGAGGAAGCGGCATAAAGGGATGGAAAGGGAGGAGTTCAGACTAGGAGAAGTGTATCTACTAAGGGACTTGTTAGCTCCCATGCCCCCACCCACGCCTCTAGCACTGCAGCTAAAAAAAGAGAGCCATCCCTGGTTCTCTGTCCACTTATAAGGCTGTTGCTCCACCCCTGAAGATCCCACCCACAGAGTCCAAGGAAGAAGGGGGCAAGAATGACAGGGTGTAGGATGATACATGCAGGCACAGGTCCCCCTTTTACAGCTGTCACTCCTTCCAGGGGGGTGTATAGTCTCTCAGGAAGAGCACAGCTGTCCAAGTGACAAAAAGGAAGAAGGGGGTCAAAATAGTTCCCAGGGTCTAAGTGGCAAGAAAAGGGTGGGGATTTACAGTGTGCTGGATGCAGAGGCCCCTCCTTCACAGTTGTCCCAGGAAAGGGGATGGGGGGACCACGGAGCAAACGAGCAGGGGCACGACAGGTGGGCAAACATCATAGGATGGACACAATGGTTTCCACACAACTGTTCCAGGGTGCAGAGGGGCTGGTGACAGGAAAAAGGGGCATATGAGCACACATAGGCAAGTCTCCTTGGGAGAGGAGAAAGGTGTTCCCAGGACTCAAGGCCGCTTGATATATGATATTGAATGTATAATGTGCCTATACACAAGTGTTTCAAGGTGTGACAAGGCAAGGGAGGGGAAACCGAGGGAAGACAGACAATGATCTTGTTACGCTCACCTGGCTCCCACAGGTGCGTCGGTCGGACCCGGACAGCTGCGGTCTTCACCAACGTGATACATAGTGCAGAAATGACTGACTGGACTGGCCCTCCTAATCTTGTCTGCTTGACCCGTAGAAGTATTCTCCTGCAAGTGGAGAGATGGATTTAGCCACCCGTGGATTCAAGTGATGGCACCCCCCACAGTCGTCCCCACTAATCACCTCCGAAGTGCCCTCTCAGCAATCTCACCTTATACACTTGAAAGATGAGCTCTCCATCCTGCATGGATTGCAGGGGCACGATGATGCCAGTTACTTCACTGGTTTGAAGGCGTGGGAGAGTTCCGGAGAGTATTGACTCTGAGGTTCCTGGCGAGGACCAGTAAGTATCAAGTTCATAGAGTTCAATATGTCCGATGTTCACTCTTGTTCCCCCCTTCCTTCCTTGTCTTGCAGCTGAGTTCATGAGAAGATGCTCTCGTGGTAGCTGGTGGCGCTTAGAGACTCTTACCTATTACCCTACACTGTCCGGTAAATGTTGCACGTGTTTAACGTGTTGTTTTCTCTCTCCTTGCAGGTGCGGCACATGAAGATGTGGAGAGTTATAGAATAATGCCTCCGGTGGTAAATCAGGTAAGTCTATGGTGATAAGAGTCATATTTGTTGGTTCTCTCGGCTCATCTTGTTGTTTTCTTTTGTCCCCCAGGTGCCGGAGTTCGACGAAGAAATGATGGAGGCAGCGCCGAATCGAAAGATGCTGCGAGGACTGGTGAGTATGGCGCGGCGCTGCAGCTGGAGATGCGACGCGTACTGAAATGATGTTCTTTCCAGGTCCCGAGGCTAGATGGATCCAGAATCAGGTGAGGAATTCGAAAATAGTTTGTTTTCTAACCTTGTCCTTTTCTTTCCTCTTTGTTTTAGGAGCTCCAGATTGGAGGCGGGCGTGGCAGAAGACTGGATGCTGACTGCAGGCACAGTGAGCGTCACGCTGCTGAATGCATAATAACGCGAAGCGTGTGCTGCTGTTCGGGCGTGGTTTAAATAGCCTCCAAAGTAGTTCCAGGTAAGAAGTTCCCCAGAACCACGCCCGAATAAAAAATAGTCCCTGTAATAAAATAGTCCCATCCAGGCCTCACGTTGGCTTGGACTCACTTGCAGCATGGTCTGCATCAGGTAAGTAAAGTCTATGAGCCTGGCGCCTATGGCGCCAGGACTGATTTCTATGATGAGCCTGGCACCTAAAGCACCAGGACTGAACCCAAACAGCACCCAGCTGGGGCTGTTGGAGTTTTAATAAGAATCTGGATGCCTGCTCCCGGAGCTGATGGGCTTGGTCCTGATGCCCGGGGGTAGGCATCATGACAGATCTTACTAGGCTAGGTGACATTGAGATTGCACAATTGCAGAGGAGGGGGAAAAGGAAAGTGCCGGGTGTAGGGGGAGTCAAGGGGGCAGTGCAGTACAAAGAATCAACAGTAACAAATAAATAGAATAAATAAAAACAATAGGTAAAAAGTGCAACCAGCTTGTGTCAAGTGCAGGGGTAAGTGCAGAAATCTAGTGTCAAGAGCTGGTGGGGACTGTATGGATACAGATATAGCCCCCAAGTGCAGGGGTTGCCTGCGAGGCAGTGCGGGTGTGCAGCTGGGGGTGGGGGACCTGGGCCCATGATCAGAGGGTAGCCAGGTGACCAGTGCAGTTTCAGTCAGGAGTTCAGCTGGGGAGAGGAGGAGAGAAAGCAGAAGCAAAGAGGAAGGTCTTGAGGTGCTTTCAGAACCGGAGATTGTTCTCCTCAAGTTTCAGAGAGGCAGGGAGGCTGTTCCAGAGGGAGGCCCTAGCTGAAGAAAGAGATCTACCACCAACTTGTTGCTTGGAGAAGCGACTGACCCTGAGGGAGTTGGAGGAAAATGAGCGAAGAGCTCGATAAGGAAGATATTTAGGAAGAGAGAGTTAAAGGTATTGAGGCCCCAGAAGGCCTTGTGGACAATGCAGAGGGTTTTGAACGTAATCCTCGCAGCCATTGGGAGCCAGTGCAGAGATTTCTGTCCTGGAGAGATAAGATCCCTGGGCTTGAGGCCAAGGACAAGTCTTGCAGTCCTGTTCTGGATGAGTTGCAGAGGGCGGAGAGTAGAAGCAGGCAGATTTAGAAAGCGGCTGTTTCAGTAGTCCAGCCTAGAGAGAACCAGAGCTCTGGAGACAGTGAGCTTCTCGGGGAAGCAGGGGAAAGGAAGAATACCTCTGAGGAGGTGCAGCTGATAGTGTGACTTCTTAGAGACATCAGAGATGTGAGGAGTGAAGGAGATGTGAAGTCGAAGATGATGTCAGGAATGGCACTCTGTCAAGAGTGGCACAGGGTACCCAGGTAGATTTTGGGTGGCTGTGCCGAATTAAGGTAGCAGATAAGCACACACAGCAGGGAGTTAAACAAGAAAGAAGAGTAGGAAACTGTAGCTTTGAGCCAAAAGGGGCAAAAGATACAAAGGTACAAACAAACTGGATTCCCTCTTGGGGTGTATGCTGAAATGGGAAACAGTGTTCCACGAACCTTAGGAAACGGCAGGGCCGTAGGTAGCTAAGTGTAAAACAGGCTGTAAGGCAGAGGAGTGTAGCAAGCCGTAAGTCAGGGAGCCCAGAGGACAAGGGCTGTAGGCAGCGGAGGGAGACAGGCTGCAAGGAAGGAGCCCAGAGGACAAGGGATGTAGGCAGCAGAGGGAGACAGGCTGCAAGGAAGGAGCCCAGAGGACACAGGCTGTAGTCAGCGGAGGGAGCAGGCTGCAAGGAAGGAGCCCAGAGGACAAGGGCTGTAGGCAGCGAAGAGGTGCATGCTGCAAGGTAGGGAGCCCAGAGGACAAGGGCTTGGAGACAGCCGAGTGTTGCAAACTGCAAGGTAGGGAGCCCAGAGGACAAAGGCAGTAGGCAGCCGGAGTGAGGCAGGCTGTAGGCAGGGAGCCCAGAGGACAAGGACTGTAGGCAGCCGGAGTGAGGCAGGCTGCAGGGCAGGGAGCCCAGAGGACAAGGACTGTAGGCAGCCGGAGTGAGGCAGGCTGCAGGGCTGGGTGCCCAGAGCACAAGGACTGTAGGCAGCCGGAGTGAGGCAGCCTGCAGAGCAGGGAGCCCAGAGGACAAGGGCTGTAGGTAGAAGGCAGCGGAGCGAGATCGGCTGCAAGGCAGGGAGCCCGGAAAGGGCACTGAATCAAAACAGGATAATGCAGCAACAGGAACAGCATACAATGTAGCAGGTCAAGGCAAACAGGAGCGGGGAGATCTCAAGATGCAAGACACTGTGCACCTGCAGGCAGCTGCTTATATACAGCCCTGCCCTGTTCTGAGGCAGGCTAATTGACAGCACCTGGGGCAGCACACCTGATGACAATCTGCCTCCTCCCCCTCTGGTCCTGAGTAGGTGGAAGCAGCACTGGCCGCTAGGGCTTCTGGGGATTGTGGTCCCAATAACGATGAATGAGAATAGCCAGGAATTGCGGACTGTAGCCAGGTGCATTATGGTAAATGTAGTTAATTGAATAAAATAAGAAAGAACCAAAGTTGAGCAAATGGAAATAAAAGACCAAGGCGTGAAAAGGAGTTGTTCAAGGAGTATTAGGAGGATAAATGAGTACCAAGTAGTCCATGATGGTTGCCAATGCGTGTGCCAGCGGCGCAGGCATGACAGATGACCCCTAGGTTTTTGGTTTCACAGGTGGGAGAAGTTAGAGGGCCAAAAGAGGCCAGCCATAGAGCGATAGGAAAGGAGCGAGCAGGTGTGCCGATGAGGATAATCTCAGTCTTACTGGCATTAAGGCAGAGATCATTGGCGGCACACCACTCCTGGATAGCAGACAGACAGTTAGAGATGAGAGAAGGAGAAGAGGTGGCGGAAGGGAGCCTGAAAATTAGCTGAGTGTCATCCGCATAGCACTGAAAGTTGGGGCTGAGAGCGGCAATGTGGTGTGCAAGAAGTGCCAGGTAGAGAGGTTAGACCCACTGGGGAACACCACAGGTAGAGATAGAGATAGAGGAGAGGAAGGACCTAAGTTGGACCTGGGAGGCTCGATTGGAGAGGGAAGAGGTCAGCCAAGCCAGGGCCTGATCGGTGATACCCAGATTATCATGGAGACAGTTGAGCAGGATGGCATGGTTGACTGTGTCAAAGGCAGAAGAGAGATCAAGTAAGATAAGGACACTGGGGTATTGGAGTCAAGGTTTGAGGGCAGGTCTTCATGTATGCTCAGGAGAGCAGTTTCTGTGTTTCTGGCAGCTCTGAAGCCAGACTGATGGTCATGGAGACACCCAACGGATTCAGTGTGAAGATTAAGCTGGGAGATGGCCAGATTTTCCAGGAGTTTGCCCAGGAAAGGAGTGATGGAGATTGGGCGGTAATTAGCAGGGCAGGAGGGGTTGGCTGAGAGTTTCTTACGAAGAGGTTGCACACGGGAGTGCTTCAGGGGCAAGGGAAGACTCCAGTAACGAAGGAGTGGTTGCAGAAGTCAGCAAAAGCAGAAGCCAGGGTGTCAATGTGGTCATTGATGGTTTTAGAGGAACAAGGGAGAACCTGTTTTGATGAGACTTTCATAGATCGGACTTGTCTGGAAACCTTGTCTTGGGAGAACAGTAGAAAGGCAGAGAAGGATGGAGAAGGGGTGGCC
Source organism: Ambystoma mexicanum (assembly GCF_040938575.1). Classification (NCBI taxonomy): domain Eukaryota; kingdom Metazoa; phylum Chordata; class Amphibia; order Caudata; family Ambystomatidae; genus Ambystoma; species Ambystoma mexicanum. The sequence goes on from NC_090929.1 coordinate 462,230,979, forward strand.
ACAGAAGGGCCAGAGGAAGAGCGGGGAGTAGAGGGAGGAGCAAGAGAGGAAGAGAGAGAAGACAAGATGTCCTGAGTTTTAGAGCTGAAATGAGAAGCCAGGGCTAGGCAGAGGGCCTGGGAGGGGACAGAAGAGGTAGAGACTGCAGCAGGATTGGCCAGCTCCTTGCAGATTTTAAAGAGTTTGGGTGAGTTGTTGGATGCCGCAGAGACGTGGGCTTGGATGAGGGCTCTCTTCTTGGTGCGGACAGAGAGCTGGTATTGCCTATGGAGCAGGCAGCAGGCCAGTTTGTCAGAGGATGTACTGGAAGCACACAATGGAAGGAAGGGGGCAGGGTCAGCTCCCATGCTGAAGATTTTACACTGGGTGTAAAACTGGCAGCTGTTAGTTGATGCCTTAGGTGGGAACAAGATTACAAGATAAGAAATGCAGTGGGGGATGAAAGGTCATGTAAAATACATTGAAATGCAAGTGCAGTCATATACATTGTGATATGAAAATACATTTGTGGAAATTAAAAATCATGCAATACATTAAAATGCACCAAGTGACATGTCATACATTAAAATGCACCAATTGACCTATATGAGAAAGACAGGTATCCACTCGTGGAGTCTCATTTCCCCAAGACCTTCCTTCGAATAATAATGTCTTCATGCAACCAATTTGCTATTTTAAATATTAATTACTGTATCATTTATTTCAAAACTAAATTTAAGATCTATATCATGAAATTGAAGTAAAATATTAACAATTTCTAAGAGAAATGTTGTTATACAAGTTGACTGTGTGACATACATTCTTGTTTAACAATTTTAAAATAAATAATAGCATCTTTCCATTTCGAAACATAAATCAAGTTTCATCAATGAATTCCTAAAAATCATTCTTCCATATGTTATTTATGAATTAATATAGGACATTTCTCAGGACAGTGGATGTTGAAGTCCTTTAAATTCTAGACAATTTTGAGAACAAGAGCCCAATTTATGAGCTCTCCCGTCCCCTGCACACCCTAATGCCAGAATGCAGGCTAAAGTAATTTATGTAAAAGGATCAAAGAAATATTACTTCATAATACAAAAACACATATAGTACAGTACAAATAAAATCCTACATGTCTTTAATCTTTGATATTCCAACAGGTATTCAATTCAAAGATGTAATTGATGCTCAACGTGTTTCTGGCAACCAATCCCCTACTTCAGGAGCAAAGCTGTAAACAGTAAAGTGTCAAGGAGTTCCCCCCTTCTCACCTGAGTCCGATCTTTGCTGGATTTCTTGGTCGATGCCTTCTTGCGGACGGATTGGGTCTTGAATAAGGCTGCACAAGTCTCTTCCGACTCCAGCGTGCGTTCAAAGTTCCGGGATGCAACGATCCAGGAATCCGGGAAATTAAGAAAGTGCACTACTCAGCACACGAGTCCAGGAAGTAAGAAAGAACGGAGAGGGACTAGGAATGGAGTTAGTAGGGACAGAATCAGGGAAGCAATACCGCAAGCTACGGAGCACACGTCTGGTTGCTACTTCGCAATAGCATTGAGACACGCGGAGCCGCGGGGGGCGTGGTCTATTAATAGAACACGCTACGTCCAACGTGTAGAGCTAGGAAGGTGTTTCACGCTGGACTACCATGTTGGGAGTACCAGGTAGTGCAAGCCCCGTTGAGACAAGGACCAGGAAGTCCAAAAGGGGTGCGTTCTGTAGGTCATGACAGCATGCCTCCTCCGAAGACCCTCTTCCTCCAGGTTTGCCCGGGTGTATGAGGTGACATTTTCTGAGCAGTCGAGGGGCCTTGAGATTAGAAAGTGGTTCCCAGGTTCTTTCACTAGGAGGATATCCCTTCCATTCAACCAGGTTTTGAAGCTGACCCCGTTTATACCTGGAGTCGCATATTCGGGACACTTCATATTCCAGTTGGTTGTCGACCAGCAGAGTAGGGGGTCTGCAAGATTTCCGGGAGTATTGGATGTAGGGTTTTAATAAGGATGTGTGAAAAACTGGGTGAATTTTCTTCCAGTAGTCTGGTAGTTTGATCCGGTATGAGACTGGATTTATAACTTCCTTGATGGGAAATGGACCATAGTACCAAGGGGTCAATTTGTTTGGCCGTTGATGTCGGGGTAGTCATTTCGAGGACAACCAGACTTGATCCCCAATTGCATAAGAAGGCCCTGGTCTTCTTTTGGAATCTGCATGCCTCTTAGTCTGTGTTCTGGCCTTCTCTAAGTTTTCTTTGGCCTCCTGTTGTACGTTGATGAGGGTTTCGATCCAGGAGTCGACAGTAGGTACCGGTGTGGGATGAGGGAGAACAGAGGGTAGAACTGAAGGATGGAAACCTTGGCTACAATAAAAGGGACTGGTCTTAAGTGCTGAATGATCGGAATTGTTGTAGGCAAATTCAGCCACGGGTATCAGGAGCGACCAGTCATCCTGAACCTTGGTGGCGAAACATCGAAGATACTGTTACATGGTCTGATCAGCACGTTCTGTGGCCCCGTTGGTTTGGGGATGATAACCTGATGAGATGGCGCATTGGATTCCCAAAATGCGACAGAGATGTTTCCAGAATTGTGAGACGTATTGAGGTCCTCGATCAGATATGATCTTGGAAGGAAGTCCATGCAGACGGAATATGTGTTCCAGAAAGATTCCAGCAAGTTCGGACGAGGATGGTAGCTTACACAGGGGTGTAAAATGAGCCATATGAGTGAACAAGTCAATGGTAGCCATGATTGTCGTGTATCCTCGGGAAGGTGGTAATTCCACAATGAAGTCTGTAGCAATGAATTCCCATGGCCTTGTTGGCAGTGTAGGTTGCAGTAGAAGACCTGCCGGTCTCTTGTTATCATGTTTATTTTGACTACAGACAGCACAAGCTTGGATGTACTGCTGTACGTCGGTCTTCATTCCAGGCCACCAAAACTGTCTTTGTATGAGGCGGAGGGTGTTGGTTATGCACGATGTCTGGAGTGAAGGGTATCATGACAGAGGTTTATTATTCTTTATTGTAGTTTCTGTGTGGGAATGACCAGTGCATTGTCCTTGAATAAATATCCTTCCTTGACTCTTAGATTCCATTGATTCTTCCTTGAAATATCCTTCCACAGATCAGAGGATTGGGTTTGCACTAGAATTTCTTCTAGGAGATTAACTGGTTGAGCTACAAAGATTCTGTGGGGGAACATCTTAGGATAGGCCCTATCTTCAGTAGTTACATAGTCAGGACATCGAGATAAGGCATCAGCAATCAGGTTTTGTGATCCGGGAACATGAGTGAAGTGGAACTGGTACTGGGCAAAGAAGTAGGCCCAACGCGCCTGACGACTGTTCCTACACTCCAATGACTGTAGAATTTGAAGATTTCGATGGTCCGTGCGGACCTGAACTGGATGTCTAGCACCCAGAAGTAGATGTTGCCATTCAGTGAAGGCTTGGCGGATGGCTAACAGTTCCTGTTTCAGGACGGAGTAGTGTGTCTTACTGTGAGTCAGGGTTTGTGAAAGGTAAGCAATGGGGTGTTCCAGTTTATCCTCAAATTCCTGCTTCAACACCACTCCTATGGCGTAGTTAGAGGCATCTGTTTCCACTAGGAATGGTCGATTTATGTCGGGTTGGGCTAAGATGGGGGCTTGCGTGAACTCTGCCTTTAAACATTGGAATGCCTTATCTTGCGGTGTAGACCAGATAAAGGGGGTGTCTTTCTTCAAGAGAGCAACGATCGGCAGAACAATCTCGGAAAAGGTGGATATGAACTTCCGGTAGAAGTTGGCAAGCCCCAGGAAGGATTGAACTTGTTTCACGGACGTGGGAGTGGGCCATGCCAGTTTGGCCTTTACCTTTGAAGGGTCCATACCAATTCCTTCTGGGCTAAGGATGAATCCTAGGTAATGAACAGAAGAAAACGTGAAACAAGCATATTTCGGTTTGGCTAAAAGTTTGTGTTCACGGAGTCGTTGTAATACTGCCTTTACATGTTCTTCATGCTTTAGAAGGTCCTTGGAAAAGATCAATATGTCATCCAGATAGACAATGACGAAGAGGAATAACATGTCAGAGAACACCCTATCCATGAAACGTTGAAAAACTGCGGGGGCATTAGCTAGTCCAAAGGGCATGACTAGATATTCATAGTAACCAAAGGGTGTTCTAAAGGCTGTTTTCCATTTGTCTCCTTCCCGGACACGGATCAAATGGTAGGCACCCCGGAGATCCAACTTCGTGAATATTACGGCGCCTCTCACAGCTTCCAGGATATTCGAGATCAAGGGCAATGGGTACCGGTCTTTGAGGGTGCATTGATTTAAGCCATTATAGTCGAGGCAAGGTCTGAGTTCCTTGGTGTCCTTCTTGGGAACAAAGAACAACGAAGCCCCCGCTGGAGATTTTGAAGGTCTTATGGTGCCATTTTCAAGGATGGTATCCAGGTATTCTCGGAGGGCCTTTTTTTCAGGTTCGGAAAGGATGAACATTCTGCTGAAGGGAATCACTGCTGAGGGATCAGTATCTATGGCACAGTCTTCAGGTCTGTGAAGGGGTAAGGCCTGGACTATGGCAGTTGAAAATACATCAGCATATCCCTGATAGGCCTCAGGGACTTGTATGATATTGGAAACCATGAGTGGTGTTTGCTGGTCTCTTGGTGATTCTTTAGGGGGTGTCAAGGAGGGATCCAGGAATAGACAGTGAGACATACAAAACTCTGAGCCTAGGAATAGTGATCCTGCTGTCCAATTGACATACGGATTGTGCTTCTGTAACCAGGGCATACCCAATACCATGGGGTAATGAGCTGACTTAATGATGTCGAATCTAATCCGCTCTTGGTGATGATTTATAGAAAGCTGGATCTCTTTAGTCTGCAGGTTTATGGCCCCTGAAGTGAGGGGTCTTCCGTCGATTGCTTCCACTGGCTGCATAGTGCTTCGTGTCTCGTATGGAATGTGATGACTAACAACCCATTCTTGATTAATGAATATTCCCATAGCTCCGCAGTCTACCAAAACCATAATGGAATAGGTCTTATTCTTGGAGGGCGATAGGAAGGCCTGCAGTATCACCAAATTGTTTTGTCCAGGAGAGTTCAAGGATGGAATTGATGTGGAGCAAACATCTCTCTCCCGAAGCTCTGCTCCATCTAGTATCGGGAGCTGGCATTTCCCAAACGCCGAGGAGGGGCTAGAGGACATTCCCTAACCAAGTGTTAATCTGAGGCAGAATACATGCACAACCCCGTATGAATCCTTCTCATCCTTTCTTACGTGGATATAGGTCCACGGAAGGCTCCTATCTGCATGGGTTCTGCTTCAGTGACTGAGCCTGGGTTTGTGTCCGTCTTGGTGGTGCTCTCAAAGGACACTTTCAGAGGATTTCCTCTGGATTTTTTCTTCTCTGCCTTCCTTTCCTGGATAAGAAAGTCTATTTGCATGGCAAGGTCCATTAGTGCCTGGAATGATTTTGGGCGAGCCACTCTGGCCAACTCATCCTTAATCTCCTCATTCAGTCCTCTCCTGAAAAGGGTAAAACTCGCCTCAGGGGACCAATCAGCTTCCTTGGCTAATTGCATGAATCGGGTTACAAAGGTGAGCATATCCTGGGATCTCTGCTAAAAGTCTAACAGGCGTTCCTGGGCACTATAGACCTGCTCTGGGCGGTCAAACATGGTGTTAAGGGCCTGTATGAACCCATCATAGTCATCTAGGAGAGCATCGCCGGAATTAACGAGGGGCGTAACCCAGGTTAAGGCATTTCCTGAAAGGTGAGAAATTATGAAACCCACCTTAGCCCTGGGAGTCGAAAAGTAGTAGGGCTTAAAAGTAAAGTGGACCAAACATGAATCCAGGAATTCACTAAGGGTTTTTGCCGACCCATCGTATTTGTCAACTATGCTGCCCAGCAACACCCTTTCTTTTGTGGCAGAATCACGGCATAGATCTAATTGTCTGAGAGCGGCGTTTTCCGCCTTTACATTCTGTACCTCGGGTTGTTAGTTCTTGCATGCCACGCATCAGGTCCTGAACGGCCGCTTCCATGTCCATATCGAGTTCAGTCGGGTGGCGTCTCAAACTGTCAAGGAGTTCCCCCCTTCTCACCTGAGTCCGATCTTTGCTGGATTTCTTGGTCGATGCCTTCTTGCGGACGGATCGGGTCTTGAATAAGGCTGCACGAGTCTCTTCCGACTCCAGCATGCGTTCAAAGTTCCGAGATGCAACAATCCAGGAATCCGGGAAATTAAGAAAGTGCACTACTCAGCACACGAGTCCAGGAAGTAAGAAAGAAAGGAGAGGGACTAGGAATGGAGTTAGTAGGGACAGAATCAGGGAAGCAATACCGCAAGCTATGGAGCACACGTCTGGTTGCTACTTCGCAATAGCATTGAGATGCGCGGAGCCGCGGTGAGCGTGATCTATTAATAGAACACGCTACGTCCAACGTGTAGAGCGAGGAAGGTGTTTCACGCTGGACGGCCATGTTGGGAGTACCAGGGAGTGCAAGCCCTGTTGAGACAAGGACCAGGAAGTCCAAAAGGGGCGCGTTCTGTAGGTCATGACATAAAGAGAAAGACTCTTCTATACATTGTAACAGGGATTTTAAAAAAACACCAGACCAATTAAAAAATCACAAACAAACATGCCAAGGGTTCACAAACTAATGTGATTGTACTATGGTCATCCACAGAATACACACCCTGTGCCATTCCACTTTATGATAGGAACTCCCGAGGGTCCTAACCCAATCTTAATCAAGTTGGTATACTGTCACTCACAACAACAACCATATTTAACCAACTAGCACCCAAGTTTCAACCCAGGTGAATGTGAGATCGAGTTTGATGCTACCTTTAGTGTCCCATAAAGGATATCCCTAGCTTATGATATTACATACCTGTTTCCAAGCTGCCGGTCAAAAAAGTGCCTGACTTCAAGCAGTCGTTAGATACCAATATGGAGTCATGTTAAGTCAAGTATGACGTCATCGAACATGACGTTTGAGATATTCGGGCATACAAAGTGTGACATCAATCCACGTCAGATCACGGCAGATCTTTTTTTCACACATGTTTCATTTACATCGAGCGATAATCAGTTTCCGAAATGTTAAACAAATCAATAATGTAGTCATTTTCATGACCATGTGTGTTTCATAGCAGAGCCACAATATTATGATGAAGTATCAGTTTGCTTGTCAATATAATTTTAATCTAGTATCAGGTACACATATTCTTCATAAGAAACATGTTTGATTCCAGTCAGCATTGATTCACGAGAAAACATATCACACATCACAAACACAGAGAACAAAGAGAACATATCTCAGGCAATCACACCGTCTGTGCCGCTCGCCCACGGAGAACAAGAGAAAGAGAAACACAGCATGGAAATGCGGCTATTACACACTGACAGAAAGAAGTAAAAGAGGTGAAGAGAGAGGGAGAGAAAAAGAGAGACAGCAGGAGAGAGAATACCAAACCATAGAGACAGAGTGCAATACCAGACAATGCTGTCCTGGGTAACATATGTATTGAGAGAACAGCAACCCAAATACTGCAATAACACAGAAAGAGAAAGAGAGAGAGTGGGAGAGAGACAGAACCAGTGCTTTAAATGGGCCGGTCCGACCCAGCCCTCAGAACATGCACTTCTTATTTTTGATCATTTGAGTACCTACATTTCTCAATGCCTGAACGAGAGTACTAGTACTCAGCTATGTTGTGAGGTGAACATGAAAGCTTTTCATTTTATTGCAACTTAAAGTACTGCGCTTCTGTAGCCTTTGCGGGGGAAAGCAGCGCCCTTCCCTTCCTCCTCTCTTCACCATCCGCAGTGCCCAGAATGCCTCCATCAGAGCCCACCCTGCAGACAAAAAGAGAGAGAAACATGCATCTACTGTGCTCTCAGCACACTAGGCATGGACACTGTTTCGCTAAGTGGCCTTCATCTGTTACCACTGAGGTCCTTCGATGGAGCACAGATTGATGTGAAAAAGCCAGGAAAATTGCTTGTTTAAGCGGTTTCTTTGTTATTAGCAGTGCCTATTCTAATATGTAAATGTTTAAGTAATTGGAGTTGTGATGGAACGTTTTCGACTGAAAACTAGCACACAGCTCCAGTTACCCACTGAATTATTTATTAGGTAATAAAAGCGAGCAATAATAAAACTCTGCTTCTAAAGATTCGTTTACAGCTATGATATCTGCTAGTTTGATACGCAAAAAAGAAAGTCTCATTTAATATAGATGTCCAAACTTTCTTAACTCAATGCACAGCAACAAACTGGAAGTTTGTGTGAAAGGATCTCAGATAAACTGATTTTCCAAAGTGTGTACTCCTTGGCACATCATTTATTCTCACTGGGCTATGACCATTTCTTTGTTAATTGAAAAATACAAATGTCAAACTTATTGTCTTTGCTGTGCTTGCTTGATACATTTAAAACTGTACTTTGTAATGCCATATAGTACTTCTTTATAGACGTTACAAATAAGCATTTGTTTGTCAATGTACAACTATAAATGTCAACTACACATTTCACACCTATTAGCTTTGGCAATGCTTGTTAGATGAGTTTTCAATTTTATCTTTGTATCATATACTACACTTTACGTAGGGAGAAACAAAGGTATCAACTATTTGTCAATGAAGAACTAAAAACACCAAGACCATTTGCTTTTGAATGTCTGTTTGACTCGTTTTCAATTGTATGTTTATCACAGTGCATTTTACAGAACAACTTCCGACAAGCCATCTTTTGACAATGGACAAGTACAAAAGGCTTGTTAGATGAGTTTACAATTGTTTGTTATTTGTTTGAATACATTACTCTTTATAAAATGAGATATTAATTTAACAATTTGCCAAAGAAATAACATGTACACATGTCAAAACCTTTGGTTTTGCTAATGTTTGTTAGATGAGTTTCCATGCATATGTTAGTATGTTTGTATATCATATTAGACCTTCCAAGATGAAGATATATGAAGCTAAGGCCATTTGTTTGCCAATGAACATCTATGAAATCCAAGTATATTGGCTTTGTCATAGCTTGTTATGTGAGTTTTCAGTCTAATTTTCAAATATCATATTAGAAATTACATAATAAGATACAATTTATGAACACTTCTTTGTCAATGAAAACTTGAAGGCCAAAAGTATTGGCTTTGCCAATGCATGCTAGAAGAATTTTCAGTCATATGTTCATATATCATAATACACTTTACGAAACGAGATATGATGGTACACCCAAGTTATGAACCTATGACCAATATGTAGTTAATTGAAAAACTATAACTGTCCAAATTATTGGTTTTGGCGATGCTTGTTTGATATGTTTTTAATCGTAAGTTCATATCTTCGTATAGAAAATTACACTTTTAGAAATGTGAAACAAAGTTAAATAAAACAATTGTTTGTCAATGCACAACTACAAGTAACACCACTATTGGCTTGGGCAATGAGTTAGATGAGTTTTCGGCCATATGTTTGTATGTCGCATTATTCTTTGCATATGGGGATACCAAAGGTACTCCAGTACAACAAGGTTTAATATAAGAGTAAATCTCCAGAATGTTAACACTGTCCCTAGGTAAAAGCACACCCTGTCCCTTACAGGGGCTGCTATCCCTAGGTTGGTGGTGGTGCGCCACCTATCTAAAATGAAAGAGAGAGAAAACTATCTCTACTTACAAAGCCCCAATTTATTGGAGTAAATAGTTAAAAAGCATGCAGTAGCCCACATAACCAGAAAGAGATCATTGCTGGCTGATCGTTTTTACATCTTGAACGTTCCAGAGGGGATTTATATGTGGCTACAGAGTGCTTTTACCACCACCACCAACCTAGGCATAGCAGCCCCTGAAAAGGACAGGGTGTGCTTCTACCTAGGGATAGTATTAACATTCTGGAGTTTTACTCTTATATTAAACCTTGTTGTACTGGTGTGTGCTCCAAATCCCCCTCTTGTGTGTTAAGGCATGTTCTAAATATATAGGTGGAGCTGAATAATATATTGCTTAAGATTGTGTTGCTGCCCCTGACTGTCAATGTGTATACTTCATGCAGCTCTCTGAAGCTGCTGGGACCTAATAGTATGACAAACAGGATAAGATATCCTTCTCCTGAAACGTAGGACCTTAATTAGTTTACGGCTCCTTCCGGGTGGACTCGGGTCCCCCACACCCTTCTATCCTTCATTACAAATCACTCCAACCTAAATCTCACTGATTCTTGAAATCTGACTACCGACCCCACCCCCCAATCCCCTTAGCCGGTTTGTTTTTGGGCAGAGGCAGCCTCCCTAATACCAGAAATGTAAGCAACTTCAAACTTAGTGTTCTGATCAATCATGTAGGATGCTATATGGTTAGCAAGTAAGAAATTATTTCCCAGACATCTAGGCTCTGATAAACTACGAATAATATTCGGGAGTTAGCAGGCAATTCAATATTGAATGTGAAAAAATTGCTATTTATTACTTGTGGTTCTTTCCATAAATGCACAAATTATTCACAGTGGTTATAGCGCAATTGAATACTGATATATATTTGCTTGAATTTCTTTTGGTAGAAAAATTTGAAAATACAATACACCCCTGATGAAGAGAGTTTCTCGAAACACGTTGGGCCACATGAACATTAAAATGTAATGCAAATTACATATCAAATTGTGATATTTACTTACTGTAACAAAATTTAGCAATCTAATGTCATAAATTGAAATCATCAAGACTTAAAGGGACAAGGATCCTTTTGTATAAAGGATTAAACATTTTTCCTGAACAGTTGGGCTCAGCTATTGAGCCATTGAAAGTGTGCAGGGGATGGGAGTTCCCTAATTGGGAACTTTTTCTGTTTCCATGCCCACTTTAACCCCATTGCCAGTCCCCCGTGGTCATGGCCAGTGGCCAGATTGTTTTGGTCATGTGACCCGGACAACCTGGCCACTGGCCATGGCCACAGGCTATACCTCAGTCAAGAAAGGTATATCACTATTTGTGTACCTACATCATGACATTTTTCAAAAAATAAAACACAGACACACCAGCGAAACCATGCTTTCGGGTCCTTGACAATGCTCCTTGAAAAATGGCAAAAGTATGCACCCAAATTAGTCATATAACTTATCCCCACTTGTCAAAAGGCATTCAAACTTTGCACACACATTCAAGGTTGGGTCTATAATCTTTCAGCAAATGTTTGTGCAGATTTGTCAAATGGCACCAAGGTTATAAGCCATCTAAAAACGTTGAGACCCCCTCGAATATTGCCCCATCTTGACAAAATCCTGACAAACTTTGCAAAAACATTCAACTTGGGTTCTACAATCAGTTTGCGAACTTTTGTGCAGATTCGTCAAACAGCACCAGATTTATAAACCTTTCAAATATTATTGGGACCCCCCCTCTAATTTTGCCCCTTCCTAGTGAAACAGCACCAAACTTTGCAGAATCATTCAGGGTCGGGTCTAAAATGATACTGTAACATTTCATGCCATTTCATTGAGTGGCGTCAAAGTTATAAGCCATCCAAAAACTGTTTTTTACCGACCCTATAATGCAGAAATATGCATGGATGTCCCCAAACATCTGAGATATTTGTGGACTTTGTGGACTTCGGAGAAGAAAAAAACACCTGATTGTTTGCTTTTTATGGCCATATCCTATCACATCCTTATCACCCCTCACCTCCCCAGAGATTGTTTAAATATTTTGACAACTGTGATATTGTGTTTTTAATATGTTTTTACCGCGATGTTCGTTGACTGCGGGCGCAGCCAGCGAATCCAACATGGCGACCATTTCAAAAGTTTTGACGCACTTCATGGTTTTCAATTGAGCAAGCATGTACAATGTCCGTGAAGGTCATGCAGCTCTCTGATTGGTCCAGAGGTGTCCGCGAACACCAAATCAGGAGTGAGTCCACGGACCGGACTCAGATATCACTAATTCTTTTCAACCTACTATTTAGACATTTTTAAAAGAAATACTGGAGAGATTTACACTAAATTTGAGAAAGCACGCTCTAGGGATCAAGTCGCCACTCCTCACGCAAGTTTGGTGCAAATCCGTCCAGCTGTTTGGTCTGTAGGCATGAGCACGATGCAAACGTTATAAGCCACCCAAAAAATGCTCTTCCTATGAGTTGGGCATCTTAACCATAACTACACGGCCGCTACTGCAGGCCATGTAATACACATATAAACTAATCCATTTCAGCATTGTCTACATGCCGTAGTGTAGGTAGTGGTCATCACTAGCTGATGTGGATCTGAAATGGCTTTGAAATGGAGGTGAACTAATTTACTTTCACATTTCAGGAACAAGGTTTTTTCAAGACTTTATAAACCTACCATAACATAACTTTGCTGATGCTGATGTATTCTCTCTCTGTCTCTCTGTCTCTCTCTATAAAAACATGTATCGGGTGAAAAAGCTTTAGATGAAGTGACAACAAAGTGATGGTTTAATACAACAGAACCCCAGAAGCACAGTGATGACATCATCAATGTCATCTCATGAGTAAAAAATCTATCAGGGTGGAGTTTTATAAAGTCATTACGAGTTTGGAGGGGCATGCCTACCTCCAAACTCGGGTCCGGGTCCCGCAAAAGAGGACTTACCGGGCCATTCGGACCTTGCAGGGCCCAGTAATTCCCATTCGCGGGACCCGGACCCGGTACGTCCACATTTGCATTTGAGCCCCCATTGGACTCAATGGGAATGGGTAGGAAGGTAATAACGGTACCGCTGCTACCATCCTAGTCTGCTCGCGGGTGCCGCTCTGCACACCTGGTCTGACCAGGCGTCCAGAGCGGCACCCGCGAGCAAACTCGGAATGTTGTGGCGAGGTAAAAACGGTGCCGGTAGCACTACCAGTACCGTTGTTGCCTTATCACAACACTCCTAATGAGGCCCAATGGATCTTACGTTTCACCTTAACTATAGGACGACAAGCCCTATAAAATAAATGTAAAAATAATAGCATTTGATATGTGTGTGTACCTAGATCCAAGGGGCGGCAGAACACTTTACGAAGATTATAATGAAATGATGCTATAAGGAGCCACGTAATAGGTCAAAACCTACAACCGCAGTCCTGACGAGATATGCACCCTCTAGGAACTCAGCAGAAGCATGATCGTCAACAGAATCTGAAATGCAATCAGAGCCGATTTATGTATCCAATGGCGTGTGTGTTTTTATGCAAACATCAGCTAGCAGTTTGCAGGCCAAATCATCAATTAGGCAATTGAATTCAAAGAATACTTTAGCTTGCCACACAATGTCTGCTGGCATGCGTCAGCAGGTTGGCAAGGGGAATTCTCAGAAATGCAGTGACTAGCCATTATGCATCACAGGCATGATCTGGCCTTGAATGTATAATGGATCTATTGCCTAAAGCCCAAAGATTCCAGAGTATGCAGATATAAGTCAGAGGTTCGCTCACTGGATAGCAATGCCTGAGATGGGTTCCGCGTGCTTACTACTCTTGCTCATGTACCCTCAGAGGGCTAATGCTGTCTCTTTGCCCCCCTGCAGTCATGACTTCAATGCATACCCTATGCAGGTATGATTGTTTTAGCTTTCTAATATATTTTTTGAATTCTTGAATATCTCCTTGAAATTAATAAAAACACATAGAATACAGATATGCTAATATATGTAAATACATACCTATACATAATAATATTACTTTTGCATAGTGTTATCAGTACATTACTTCAGTTCTCTATGGATGTCTGTGAAGACCTAGTTTTCCCTCTCAGTCACTCCTCTTCGAAAAATCAGTGGGCGGCAGAAGGACCACTATCTTGGGAAACAAGTAAGAGGGGAGCCCGAGGAGGGCAATATAGAGACAGATAGTACAGCAATTGCAGGTACATGCTCAGGTACATGCTCAGGTAATTGAACACTCTGAATTACTATATATGGTTCAAGGTTACACATACTTTAATGCTAGGGTGAGTTTTGGGAAACATCAAATGAGAATTAAGCTCTGTATGCTGTATGTACTTAGGGCCCGATTTATTGAATATTTACCTGGTTCAAAGTGAATTTGCACTGCTGAAAAGTGACTTTACACTGCGGACACAAATGCTGATTCATGGAACTGTGCAAAGTGTATTTTTGCCGTGCAATGCTGGGACGTCATTTAGGGGTCACCAGGGGTTGCACCTATGACCCCTGAGTTCTCCCTTGCTACCCCTGTGGTCTCCCTTACCACCCCTAAAAATAAAAACATCTTTTTTTTTTTAATTGAGGCTCCTGGACTGTGGGCAGCGGCATGTGGTTCTGTGTTTCTTGAGTGGCTCGTTTTCGAATAGTTATGGCCGGTAAGATAGCTCAGTGGGTTGAGCACTTGCTCTTGCAATGTGTGTGTGTTCTGCAGGTTGCAGGGTCGGCTCCCTGCAAGGTCAACACAGCATTTCATCCTACTGAGGTTGATAAATGAGTACCAACACAGGTTGGATGATATTGTGATATTGTACGTATATTTGTTCTATATGAAGTGCTTACGCGTAAGTGCTATATAATAACACATTATCGTTTGGCCTTGGACGTCTGCTTGCATTCACAGTTATTTGGTAAATGGGCCTGTATGCCTGACATTAACGATACATATGGTGATCCATTCTTGTATGAAATGTATATCACTTTACAATGATTTTATCGTAACCATATTTTTCGTAATGTACTTAGAAACAATGCTATGTGATGCCACTTCCTGTTTTGTCAAGTGGTGAAATGCTATGTTCCATTGCTTTCCGTGTTGTGACTTCGGGGTGGGGGGGGGTTAAACTTCCTCTGAAGTCATCATAGGTCAAGGGTTGCGTGATGTCACTTCCGCTACCCCTGGCATTTTGGTGAAATGCCGTCCCTGGTGAAAAGTCCATGCAAAGTCATTTTGCACTGCAGAAATACACTTTGCACAGTTCCATGAACCAGGGTTTGTGTCGGCAGTGCAAAGTCACTTTCCAGCAGTGCAAATTCACTTTGAACCGGAAAAATATTTCATGAATCGGGCCCTTAGACATTCAAGTATATAACCTTTTTTCACAGACATATTTGTCATAATTAAAGATCTGTGGTCATTCTTTAGTTCCCAAAATGCTCTATGATTTTATGCAGAGCAGCAAGGAACCCTCATTGATTCGTTGTGTCCTTATCCTCTTTTTTATGGGAGTAATCTAAAAAAGGACAACATGGCTATTCTAGGTTTTGATAATGTGTTTTGCTCTATAAGACATGTAATGTTCTTATTACTACAATATAGATTGTAATAGATCATTAAACAATTAATTTTGTACAGTTTTAAAAAGAGTGAGTCTGCAAAGTAAGTAAAAAGAAACAATTTCCTTCTAATGCTGAGAAAACACATTTTTTCTCTCAAAATGTCCTTCCTTATTGTAAGGAGTCGCACTCAGATTAAAAACAAATCTGTTTCTTCCTTGAGCATGAAGGCAATGTTACATTTAGAGACAGAGAGAGATCTACAGAGAAATACAGACACACAGAAGAAGGGATAGAAAGGGCCGTACACAATAGGGGGATAGAAAAAATGGAGAAGGCTGTGAAAAAGACAGAGGGAGAAAGAGACAGATAGAGAGACAGAGGGGCAGAGAACAACAGAGAGGGAGGAACACACTGAGAGATGGAATGCGTGAGAAAACCAGCCCATATTGACAGAGAGAGCAGGCACGCGTACCATACTCCAGAGACAGACTCCACGAGACCTGGTGAACAGCGGAAGAGGTAGCGAGGGGGAAATAGAAAAAAACAAGACTGCATTGACACAGGCAAAGAGAGAGAAAGACAGAGAGGCTTCACTGACAGAGAAGGAGAACCTAGTATGCACCTGAGAATGTGACTCGCCCAGAGAGAGAGATACGGAGAGAGAGAGATACAGAGTGCAAGAAAGAGAGACAGAGAGCACAGAGAATGAGAGAGTGTGAGAGAGAGAGGGAGAGACAAAGCCAGAAAGAGAGCACAGCGAGAGAATGTATGTGAGAGAGAGAGAAAGAGAGCACAGAGAGGGAATGTATGTGAGAGAAAGAGAGAAAGAGAGAGAGAGCGAGAGAGAGAGAGAGAGAGAGAGAGGTGGAGCCAAAAAGCGAGCATGAGGGAGTGAGAGACAGCCAGAGCCAGAAAGAGAGCGCACAGAGGGAATGTGAGAGGGAGATAGAGAGAGACAGAGAGAGACAGAGAGAGAGAGACAGAGAGTGTGTTAGAGTGCTAGATCAGTGTGTGATACACTCGGGCAATGAGTGATAACATATGACAGTTGAGTTGTGACGTCGCAATTCACGTTGCCATTGCAGAGTGTGAAAGGCAACTCCCTAAAGAAAACATGCGCTGCACTTCAACAATAGATAAAAGTGACTACTAGAACATTAGTTAATAAGGAGGCATGTATATTTGTGTGTTGTCTTAGCTCACTTTGGAATTTCATGACGTTTTTGGTTTGAAAAAATAAAAGTTGAAAGACAAATGTTTGAACATTAATTCTTTAACACATTAAAATTCCAAAATACACCTTTTTGTACAGTTTGCAAGTTCGAAAATCTAAGTCAGAAAATGTACTTTTTGGCGCATTTCACGTTAAATGATTTTTAAAGTAATGTTCTCTCTGCTATTCTCCTGACAGCTCCATGTCCCATCCTGCCCCCTGCCTTTTGGTTTATGTGCCCCATTCTGCAGTCTAGCATGTATCTGTTTCTAACAGGTTCGGACTCACCATTTAAACTCTTTCGTCCAGATGACGCGTTCTCCTCCCCTCCCCTCCCCCAATGTATTGGTATTAGTCCTTTGATTAAAAATCGAGGGCTAATGGCCATTTACCTCCAGCCACCAACTGACCACTTCATTCTCATTTTTGTACTGGTTATTTCATTTCTCTTTTCAAACCTTTCAAACATTTCCCCACTTTTGGTTTTCAAACTTTTATTTTCAAATGTCTTTCCAAACTTATATTATCAAATTAAACACCAAAGAACTCTATTTAGTTACTACCACTTTTAACTATAAAGCTAAAATAATTTTGTTAACCTTCTAAAAAGAACTATTTATACCATGTTTTCAATATGAGAAACTCAAAGATATCTTGCATCAGAGGGACCAAGAGGCCAGGTGTGACAGTGAATTGTAAGGGGGGGAAACAGGAGCAGTTTGCACGACCATCATTGGTCATCATCTCACAGTTCCAATGTCCTTATTAAAGCATGTGAACAGAGAGTCCTCTGCCTCTATATGGCCATGAAACACCTCCTTGGCTTGCAAAATCCTTGTAACGTACAGTTGGAGGTACCGTATCCTATATAATGTGCTGACATCTAGGTGGGGCTACTGAATTGGAGGGAATTCTACCCCCCCCCCCCACCGCCCTTCCGGTATCCGGTAATAATGCCTCCGGTCGCCATACATAATGTCGGCGGGAAAAGTTTGTGGCGACATTATATAGGTGACCATATATATAGGGACAGGGGGATGCGGGGGTGTCCCCTGCTCCCCTTGAACAAGAAAAAGTTTTGAGGGTTGCAGGGGTGTCCCCTCCATGTTCCATGTAATAATGTCTCCTCAGAAAAAATGCAATTTTTCGGCGAGTTTTTTGCATGGCGCCATGTTTGCGGGGACATTATCACAAGGAACCGCCCTTCCTGTTTCATTTTCCGTTCTCATCCCACATTTACTGCCATCAGTGCCATCCCTATTTTTGCTTGTCTCTCATCTATGTTTCCTACTTATATTCCTAAAAATGCCACTGGTGGTTTATGCGTCCTTAATAGCCAGGACCATGCCACCCGCAACTAAGCAACTGGGACCCAACAATCACAGAACACAATTCTGATGACTCCTTTTCAAACTCTAAACGAATCAGCTCATTGGCCGATAATACAATCACTGAGACCAATCAACATGTGGCCCGAACTACCACATTGACCCTGTCCACAAAGCGAAGAAGGGCTCAGACATAGCCTCAAGGTGATATGCAGTGATCCCTTGAGGTTCGTTTTTTGAAACGTGGTCATTGCATGGAGGAGAATGCCGACATTAGCATTTATGTGTTCTGGGGTTACCTTCACGCAATTCCAGTCGTTTACAAAACGTACTGCAAAATAAATGTGTGTGAACAAGCGAAATCACCTTTTTACATAAAAGCAGGCAGAATTTACAATGAGTTCCTTTGGAAGCAGGCTGTTTTCAGCAGGTCTAAAAAAACACAGGCGTATTCATTGGAATACGAAGGCGGAGCAAGGGGGAAACGTACATCCCGTTCCGTGAAACCAAACTGCCTCCAAATAGAATGAAAATCTGAAGCGCAAAAGTCAGGGATAAATCACGTACTCCTTGATTTTACCTTGAATTATGTACTCCGCCGACCTAGAAAATGACACACACTGGGTATCCTTTTTGTGCAGCGGTAAAACAAGAATACCTCACTCCAAGGGGACAGACCCCACGGTGCAACTTTACAATTCGATACCCTTTGCTGCTACTTTCTACATATGTACTTGAGTTTATAAATATTAATATATGTCTTCAAATAAGAATCTTTCGAAATGGTTACTATCACAAATTCTAAAACCTTTAATTTAGGAGAGGAAATGGAAACATGTCCAATGTGTTTCGCACTTAGGGAAGTCCTTCTTCAGGGACCACATTTTAAAAAAAAATGTATTTCTTGTTTTGCGCCACATACCCGTAGGCCTCAAGGCACACAACACTGTGCAAAAACAACATTGTATTGGAATGGGACATGCAGGTAATACAACATAAAACGTAAGTGTCCACAAGCATAATAAAACAAACAGAAAAGAGAGAATACATGCTTAAATTCAAACTGTGAACCATACCTCCTGGGCTGCAAAGCTAAAATACTCTTCCATTTATGTAGTAATAGCATTACCCATTCCTATATAAGAAATTAAAATAGTAATCTATAGATCAGATTCCTGTATTTGGACCATACATCCCCAACTCATAATCAATGTACAGCAAAGTTGTATTAATTAATTAATTTATTTATTAGTCATTTGTTAGGCGCTTATAAAATTAGCAAAAACTGTTTCGAAGCGCCCTTTTGTTTTACAAAACAATGGTGACAAACCGGTGCAATGGCCAACTAACCCCTAACAAATCCTTTTCACCTCCTCACCGTCAGCCAGTAAATACCAGTCCCTGAAAGTCCCGCTTGTCCGCGATACTCTGCCTGGATCTGTGTTGAAAAACTTTGCTCTCATGTGTTTACACAGCTTTACTTGAACTACTTCCTCCTGGAGGCTTTGCAACCCAATTAGGGGGAGTGCCTATAAAATCAGGCACGCGCACGCACCGCGGTTACACACGCCGATTAAGGCAGTAAAGAAATGAATTCCCCAATCTCGCATGTCGAGGAAATCTATTGTGCTAACCCCAGTGCTTCGAACCCCTCTCTCAAATAGAGATATTCGCGCATTTTGTGTGAAACAAAAGGAATGCATGCTAGATGAGCCACCCTGTGAGGAAGTGCTGCCCTCTGTACCCAAGACCACTCTTCTATCCCTGGTACCACCTGCAATCGAAGTTGCCAAAGTTTCGTGCACAACAGAAGATCCTCTTCCAAAAATGTTGTTGCCTTCTGTACATATGAGTATTCCTGTGCCTCAACAACCCATAATTTCCGGAGTAGCTGAGGATATACCTATTACCAGTATGCCCAACATCTCTGATAATACCTTTTTAGCATCAGTTCAAACACCAGTCAAACTTGCTATTAAGAGTAAAACTCTGTCTCCCGTAAATGAGAATAGAGAGTTGGCGCTTGATCTGTCAAATATGTCTATTCATGCAAGTGCTGGAAAGGTAAGTACTATTCATGGAGATTCTTGCCAAATGATGGCTCCGCGGGTGCTCTAAACTTGTCTGTCAAATCCATTGGTGACTCCTTTTTACAGCCCACACCGCGGCGACGTATCCAGATGAGTCATCTGGATAACCCAGCGGAGAACTTGGTCCTCATAGAAATTACTTTGGCTGCTGTAAATACTACAGTAGCGAGCCTGTTTAAATTGTTTGAAGGCTTGGATAGTAAAATCACACAACAAGCTAATCAAATACAACAGATTCCTGATTGGACTACCAACCTACCGGCTGATATATTCCTCCATATAAATGGTGGCATTAAAAGTGTTCCATCACCACAGACGAGGAAATTGACAAATGAGTGTCCGTCTACATCAGCCTTACCTTTGTTCAAACACATCATATGTCCTGTTGAACAATCTGCACCTGAAGTCATTAATATAAATGACTCCTGGATAAGCTTAGACAGGAGTGTGAAAAAAAGGGCCGCACAAATGTAAGTGGCACGCGGGTTGAGAGTGATACTCAAAAAGCAATCTGCCCTAACCGTTCGAAGAGAACTGCATCGAAATTAAAAATGGCCCTTAAAAAAGTGGTAAAACCCTTTTTTCAAGATCAGCGGAGTGCACAGTTGGCCCAATCCAACCCATCCATTGATCTGAGCCCTGCCATAGAACATCCACAAGTTCCCACCTTACCACCACTGAATCCGGTGGTAGCACAACCCATACTTGTGATAGGGGACAGCCAACCAGGTTCTCTTCAGCACACAAACAAAAGCAACTTGAATAACGCTCCACTTAGTGAAATTGTGCAGTTAATTGAGAATGCAGAAGTGGGGAGCGTTGAAAAGGCACAACAATCCCACGCTCCTGCTCTAATTACTCAGCCCAATTCTCAATCAAAATCATGTGTTAGGCATAAACCTGTGCAGTTCTCTTAGGGAACACTGCAAACGATTTAGGACTACAGGTGTTAGCAGTAAACCCACTTGGTAGCAGTCTGTACCACCCGGATGTGGCTGAGAAGTCAGACTTCCCTCAAGAAGAGTTAGGCAGTATGCAAAGTATACACAATAGGCACTCGGATACAATAATACAAACAAACACTGACCAGAGCTTTGGTATTCAAGTATATAATTATTTATTTAAAAACACACTTTTTGAAACACTCCAGCACTCTTATTGTAAAACACTCTAAACACAGTTACTATTATAATATACACAACCTCTATTCCTTATCAGATAACTCTTAGTAAAACACCACTTATTTTCATACAGAGGTGAGCGCTCAACAATAGGTGGCACTCCAATAAGTTTGTGAAAAAGGGAGGGAAAAAAGACAGAATATGGAAAGGTACAGCACTCTAAGATTTAGGAACACTATTAGCAAGGAAGAAGAGCAAAAGTCATTTGTGAGCCAAAGTCCATAGGCTGGGCCCACTCTTAGAGAGAGCAGAGCACAACTGCGCCCAAGATCACACAGTTACACTAGGCTTGGAAAGTCTTGCAGAGAGTTCAAAAAAGAGTTTAGAGAGGCTCAGAAAAGTTTAGCCAGGGTGCCCCAGGCTAACCCAGGTTTGAAAGCCGGGGGCTAAATCTACCCCGTACAGTCGGTGGCAAGGGAAGCCAGGCGGGACACGGTACCTTAAGTGGGAAGGATCCTCCAGCGGTGGCAGTTGTTCCTGGCAGTGGGTGCAAGTCTCACCATCATCCAGGGGAAGAGAAGATCTCGACTTGGAGGAAAGATGAAGGTCGTTGCACTACCAGGGAAGAAACCAGCCACGGAGTTTTCCGGTTAAAGTTGGTACCCTTTAATTCATGGTCGTGGTAAAACGGGGTATCCCGGTTGCCGGGGTGCTTGGCACAGGCAAGGCGGCCACGAGATACGTCGGGAAGGCGAAAAGACGGTGAAACTGGTTATCCCCACCAGTCAAAGGAAGAAGACTCTCTGGCGGGAGATCTCCTCTGTCGTTGGGAAAAGTGGTGAGACGGTCCAGCAGGACTCCACCGGGGGTGTCGTCGTGTCAGGTCGGCTCAGCTTCTCCCTCGTCGGATTCTTAGGTCCTGTGGCCACTTCTGAAGTTCCAGTCCCCAAAGCCCTGCTTTTATGCAGGAAACCCTCATTCACTCAGCCTAGCTGTCACTCAAACATGCTAAGTGGTGTGCCAGCCAGCTCACCACTTGGGCCAATCAGAACAGAGTGCGACTTGCGTTGCCTAGGCAACTGAGTCCAGGGTGCCTAAATCCCCCTCCACCCCTCCTAAGTACCCCAGACAGAGTGGCACCACTTTGGAGGGCTTCTGTGGAGAAGCCCGCCAAAAAGTGGAACAAAGGGCTCGCCTTGGGTTGGAGTCACAGAAGAGAACACAAACGCCATTTTAGAACTGAGTTTTGGCAAAAAATACCAACCAGAGAATTAATATTAATTAAATAAAGCGGCGGTATGTTTGAGGCTATCGTAATTAAATAAATAAAGATAGCAGCCTCGAACAATGGGAAAATCCCATAGAGAAATATTCGCGGTTGAATATTAAAAGTAGTATCCACTGCCACCAGCCAAAACTCGATCAGGGGGGACGGAGACGTGCCCCCTCGACTAACAGACCCTGGGGCAATTGGATTGCCCCAGCCAGTACGTCCACAAGATGATGGTTTGTACTGGTTCTGTTCCGAATTCAAGACTAGTAAAGTCAATGGTGACTTTACATGCCCTGGGAGACAGTAGTCAGTCCCAGGGTATGGAGTCTATACTGGGGGGTCACTTTGACACCCCTGTGTTACTGCACTGAGAGTGCTGTGTAACACACATCACAAAAACACATGAAGCCCTATGGGGTAAAAGACTCCATAGCCCATTAAACACATCTAGAGTCAAAGAAACACACTCAAATCATGCCCAAGAGTGAGGGTAAAAGAGTCTCACTCTTGGCAGGAGAAGAAAATAAACCCCAAAAATCCAGCAAAGCTGCTGGGGGACTCACTAGGTTAGGAAATTCAGCCTAAACAGAGAATTCTCCCTTACATCATGTTTGGGGAATATTGAACCAAATGATCATACAGAAGAGCAAGATATGCAGGATCGCATGACCACGATTGAAGCAGCAGTGGATGCTTATTTAATTCAACGTGTCTCTGAAGCCATTATGGCCAAACCTCCGGTGGCAACTAGAGTCCAAGATGATTGCCACGATAAAGATGTCTGCGAAATTATTAGTCCTAAGCCTGATTCGCTGATGATGAGAAAGGCTTTATGTCCTACAAGGGAGACAACCTGTATACTGCCTAAGCCAGCGTTGGGTGTCAGTAAATGATCTTTTGAGTGCCCACGTTCATTAGGCCCTGTAGACATGAAAGGCAAAATTGAGATGCCCTTTGTGCAAAAAATACATGTAAATAACCATAACTCTAGCAAACATGGTCGGCAACAATATAAAAACACCTTTGCAAATTGCCATTCTCTAGTTATGAAATGTCGAGATGTCCCCTATGAGAAATATGACCTATGTAGAACAAGCATTTTGAATATTGTTGGTGATGTACATGATTTGCAAGATATATCCTCAAGTGACATTGACCAGGTTGAGTTTGTTTGTGACCAAAATGTGGCTATCGTACGCCTGTGGATCAAATCAGGTTTGGTCTTAAACTCAATCTGGAAAGCAAAGATGGAGCTGTTTAAGATGGGTTTCTTGGTAGCACAGGACCCTGAACGCCTGATAGAGGAGCAACAGGTTCCTCTTGAGAATAAAACAAATGTAAATGAGGAAACTGGGCGGCAACCTATTTGTTCATGCTCTTATTGTGGTCCCATTGATATACCGCGCCATGTAGAATTGAATCCCTCAAGAACATAACCACTAATCGAGGCTAGCACATATACCCTGTCCTTTGTGAGTTGGAATACTAGGGGACATACCCACTTGCAATGGGTTACAAGCCAGTTTTTAAACCAATTTGACATAGTGGCCCTTCAAGAATCTTGGTTACAAAGACCACCCTTGTGTGATGACCATGATGTAATTTTGCTCCCAGCTATGGTGGGCACAAAAGGGAGAACCACCTCGGGCCTTATGGTGGCAGTTAAAACAAGTAAAGGTTTGAGCATGACCAAGTGGGCTGCCCCCAATAACTTTATTCAATTGGTTAAAATGTGATTCCAACTGTTCGCTTGCTTTGATAAACTTGTATCGTACTCCCGTAGGCATTTCTGAGGACACCTTTTATAGAGATTTGGCTTCTGTCTTAGAAAAGGTTGCAGAAGATCAGAGTGTTACTGCAATTGTTGTGGTTGGCGACTTAAATCTTGATTGTTTCTGTCTAAAAAAGGTCTCTTGTGCTCCCATTAGGAAGTGGTGGCTTAGATTTATATCAGATCACAACCTGTATATGGCAAATGGAGCTTTCTTGGGAGACACCCCTCCCCATCACACATGGGAGAGGGGCGGCTCGAAATCTACAATTGACTATGTATTTATGACCGCAGACTTATTCTCAAGGGTTGTCAATTTTGAAGTCAGTAAACAGACTGCAAGCGACCACCAACCCCTAAACGTGGTCTGGCAATGGAATCATAACGTGCGTGAGCTCAACCAACAATGGTACACTCAAATCCTACAAGTTAATAACGCAAAAACTCGCCTTAAATGGTCCGAAAAATCACTTGATGACTTTGAGGAGGCACCACGTCAGCTTTCTGGAATGGAGACTGGCTCCTATGTAGATATTTTGTCTGCCTTGCAGAACATCTATCTCGATAGGAGACCACAGCATACACATAAGCATAATTTTGACCCCATTGTACAACAATCCAGAATTATGTACAGGAGAGAGTTAACAGCTACTCTCAGGTTGCCGTTAAGTGAGCGTATTCAAGCACGTAAAAGAATTAAGTGCCGATATCGTAATTGGATTCGGGCAAGGAAGGCGAGACAATTTCAGTCCGATAGCGAAGCCTTCATGCAGACTATACATAATAAAGATTCTGGCCAAGTGTGGGCCTTATTGAATAAAACGTCTAATTCGACACAAGTTTGTGATCAACTAAGCGGGGTGTCTGAAGCCTCATGGCTTGCACACTTTTCGAACCTGTATGCAGACACAAAGTTTGACAGCTATAAGTATGAGAACCAGAGTTCAATAAGTTGGCGCTTAGAGTGTTTTGAGGAAATAATAGAAGAACTAGAGTGGTGGGTCCGAATGGCTTAAGTAATGCTATGTTTAAACAAAGCTCAACTAGATGGGCCACCATTCTGAACAACATCTTCAAACAGATAATGATCTCTAAGACCATACCAGCGTCTTGGAAATCTTCATTGATCGTTCCAATCTTTAAAAAGGGAGATAGAGATGGCCCGTCTAGTTACCGCCCGATTGCATTACTTGATGCTCCAGGCAAGATCTTCTCACAACTAGTTTTGAGAGATTTTGTTAAGTGGTCTCTAGCCTTTAATCAGCACGACCCAAATCAGACAGGATTTGTAGCAGGGTTGGGAACGATAGTCAATTTATTAACCCTCAATGCACTAAAATCGCAGGCCCAGACCCTAAAACAACCCATCTATTTTGCCTTCGTGGACCTACATTCGGCATTTGACTTGGTTTCTCGAGTGAAGCTATTTGACAAACTTCAAGCGGCAAAGTGTCCTGCAACCTTGTGTGACATCATTTTTGGTCTACATTCATCAACCTCAATAATGGTTAGGCTGTCGATGATGGGCCTCTTGTCTGCAGCAATCTGTACTTCAAGAGGGCTGAAGCAGGGATGCATTCTTGCCTCGGCCCTCTTTAATTTTTTCATTCACGATGTGATGCAGGCTTTTATCCAGGTGTCGTCAGATTCGCCAAAAATGAATGGTGTAACAATTAAAGCATTGTGGTATGCAGATGACCTGGTGCTAATTTCCAAAACTCCTTCAGGTCTTCAACTCCTGCTGTCCTCACTAAGTTCATACTTGGATGCTAATGAATTAGTGATAAACATGAAGAAAACCCAGATAGTGTATTATGTACCAAAAATGTCCAAAAGGGCCAAGATGGATTGGAGGATTAAGAATGTGAGTGTGGAGGTTGTCCCGAACTATTTGTATTTAGGGATCCTGGTTGATGGCACTGTGCAAACAGATTCACAGTTGAGGTGTCATGATCTCTGCTTCCAAAAGGTCAGGGTTTTCCCAACTCCCTTGGAAGCAGATCCATAACCCAGGTTCCGAGTGCCAACCAGTCCCAATTGGGACCTTTTGGACCCAGTCCTGGCGCCAGTGGCACCAGGCTCATAAATATGCCCAGTCCCAGCGCTGGAAGCGCCGGGCTCATAATGCTTGGGTGGACTTACCTGCAGCAGACCATGCTGCTTACTTGCCTGCCAGTTGAGCCTCTGATCCTCTTCTGTTTGGAACTACTTTTCCTGTTGGGTGGGGCTGGAGCCACTCCCTAGATTCAGAACACTGGAACTCTTCTGGAAGGCAGGAACTCTTTTTTTACCAGGAAATCTTTTCTTACTTAGGCGTGGCTGTGGAAGGAGACACCTAAGCACTACAGGAGGCTATTTAAACCACACCCGGTGGATGAATCTTGCTTTGCGTTATTCTACACCCTCTGCAGCAGAACGCTCATCGTGTCTTCTGCATCCGGTCCTGGCCCTAAGGAAAAAGGCTTACCATCCTGAATCCAGTCTTCAGCAACACCTATAAAGACAAGAAAGAACAGGTTAGCATTCCGGCATCTGAAAGGCAAAGGCTTACCTACTCTTCGTGCGCTCCGGAGGTCTTCACACTGCATTCCGGCATCTGAAAGACAAAAGCTTACCAACTCTTCGCACGCTCCGGAGGCCGTCGGCGCTGCATCTCGCATCTGAAAGACAAAACAAGGTGCGTTTAAAGACATTGGGGAACTTTAATACTCACGTGCCATTACTCCTTTCCACATCTAACCCAGTGGGTATCCCGGCACCCTGCAGCCGCTCCGAACTTGTACCTGCAAAATAAAAAGACAGTTAGAGCGCTTTGTGAAGCTGGCAACAAGCGCTTACTTACGTGCTTCCAGGCGCTTCTATTCATCACACGGGCTCCATCTTCAACTCACTTCAGCCCGTCATCCGCCATCGCCGGAACCCTGCAAAACAAGAGACATCATTATTAAAGACTTTAAAGACATTTGAGTTACTCGAAACTTACCGTTCGTGCAGTAAACGACGGACAGCAGTCCTCTGAAGTCAAGAGGCCTGCGCTACCTATCCAGTGAAGAAACTGGCTACAGCACCCTGCCCCGAGGCAGATGGAGAGCTCGGCATTCACTTACCTAAGGTGAGAGCGTTAACCTGTGGGGGTCTACAGGAGAGGAGAAGAGGAAAGAGATAGGGACACCCCAATAACCCCAGTTCATTAACCCCGTATTTTCTATCTGCAGACATCTTACTCTGCACGTCAGGCATACAGGGCACAGAGGTCCAGCCCAAAGAGCCAATCGGGTGCTGCACATCACCTTTGAAGATACGGTAGTCGCCCAGTCAAGACCGGCGCCTCTGCGAGAATCAGGTGAGCGTTACATGAGGTCTCTTGAACATAAATTAGTCTCAGCCATCTCGCAGACAAGACTGGCATTATACAAGTATGGCAAATTTTCCATCAACCCTGCCATTATTTTTTGGCGACAGAAAGTGCTGCCGAAAATTCTTTATGGCTTGGAGACTAAAAACATAATCAAAACCTCTTTTCTAAATAAATTAGAAGCTAAATTTTGGCGGGCGGTGCTCCATTTGCCGCAATGTGTACCAGGTCCATGGCTGCGACATGAGTTGGGACTCACTTCATTGATGGCGGAATATGATTGGCAGCTATGTGCCCTGTTTTGCAAATGTTTAACGTACACGCAATCGGATAATATCTTGACAACCCTCTCCGTCTATATGTTAACATTGTCTCATACATTTGTCCATTCCTGGTCAACATATATTATGAAAACTCTGGCGAAGGCAGATGTGAGTATTGAGACACTCATCATGAATCCAACCAGAGCCAAGGATAAAATCTTTAAGATGGACTGGATTGTCACTAGGAATTTGTGCGTTACTTATAAAGACTTTGATGCGGTTGCTTTTACACATAAAAAATTAAAAGATCTGGAAAGCTATTTGTATAGAGCTCCCTCACCTCAGCTGCGATCCTCTATCTTGCGCCTTCGCTTCAATTTAGTTCCCACTAGAGATGTATTAGCAAGAAGACATCGCATTAGTGGGGAAGAGAATTTCTGTAGTTTCCGTGCGGATTTATCTATCGCGGAGACATTGAAAAATAGTCGAATGTCCAGAACTGACAGATTCAAGAGCCAAATTTTTCTGGAAACATCTGATATTTTTTGGCTAGATGGCGCCAGAGAACAGATGGCCAACCATTCTATCCTCTAAAATCATTAGTATCCATATAGCAAATTATAATTTCATTAATGCTTTAAATTTGAATGTGGATATTGTATCTGCGACGACTTAGAATTTTACAGGCTGCAAAGACACTAAGAAGGGAAACACATATGGGTCCATGCTCCGTAATTACCACATAATGTGGCTTGTTTGTTGTTTGATCAAAACTTATTAATTTTTTTATTTTTTTATTTTAATTCGAAGGAATCATAGATCACTTAAATTGTTTGTGCAAAATATGCTCATGTTATATAAATAAGTCTAATGGTTGAATTTTAAATCCATTTTTATGTAAATATTGTCATGTGTAGGTGTCCACCAATTTTCGTTGGAACACCTCCTTTTAATTTTAATTTTCGTATATTCATACTGTTTATCCTTACACTTGTTTCATCTTAGCTTGATTTAAGTGTGATGTTCCTTTGGGTGAGAGTTTATCTGTTATTTGTTATTTGGAACTTTTCTTTTAAAAAAAATTGTTAAATCAATTAGAATTTTGCAAAATGTGAATGAAATGTAAATTTGATAAAAGTTGAGTTTTCTCAGCTAAATTCAATAAAAAAAAAATAAGATATCAGCACACTAGTGACCAACTCTTGTGGGAAAACATGGAAAACTCAGCCGCGTAAAAAGTAACTAAATAAAGGTTACCCGCAGCAGAATCTGAGACACAACTGGGTTTAGGTGTGCCTTCACTAATTATAAAATCAGCTGAACATGCTTCAAAAACAATAATCATAAAGAAAGCTAAATGACCTGTCGCATTCGCATAAAGTGTCTATGCCTCGGTTTACAGCTCCAGGGCATTGCACTTCCCTTTCAAGTTGGGGAAGGGCCACCAAGCAGAATTCACGCTCCCTTCGTGGTTTTCCCGGCCGTCTTCAAAGTGCATTACATTTGACAACACCTTCATGAAATTGCCATACGGGTTTACAAGAAAAGCCTTCCCTTGGCATCTGGCTTCTTTGAGCACCCCCCAAAAGGAATCCAGCGTAAATGCCGTCTGCAAAGTGTTATTTGCAGGCGATAGTTACATCTTTTACAAAACGGATTCTACATACAAATAAAGGTGATTTCACTAGCTTTGACTTTTTACCTTTGCACTCTGTTTTGCAAAAGTCGAAAATTTCACGTAGGGGACCCAACAGCACCTAAGTACTAATGTTGGTGTGTACCCTGCAATAAATTAGCATTTTTTTGTAAAATGACCAAAACTGCATTTTAGGTTCTAGGTTATTAAACATTCTACAGTAACATACTATTGAAAGTCTTTTTAAAGCAGGTAACCGGGACATCTGCTTAGTTCACCATATTTCAGTGCTGGATTATCAGGATTTACAGAACTAGTTCTATCGTGCCCTTTATTCACTAAGAAATAAATCATGAAGGGGAAATATGATGAGCACCTGTTTTAATTTTGGTACTGGATGGTGCTTAAGCTCCATCTGTAAGCCACAGCTATTGCACATGAGTACAGACAGGGGGAGCTGAGATGTAGGGAGGAACTGACAGCGTGTGGGTGCTGAGCTGGCTGTACTAAGCATTAACATCAAACGTACTGCTTTAAAGGCCTGCTAGTGTAATTTCTAAGATGTCTTCTGAAAGCAAATGGCATACTTGCAGCTGTAAATACGCTAGAGGTGTAATAAAATGTCTTCACCAAGTCTGCCTTCTGACACTTGATTTTAAAGCACATAGACCCTGTTAAATGCTTGTTTTTTTCTTTTAACACATTTTCGGGACGTTTGCCAAAGGCCTAAACATCATGGGATAATCACATTTCGCCGCCAATGACAAACAAAGGGTTCTGTGTGTTGTACGAACTGGGGGACAGTCTGTCCTGAAAGTGCCGTGACTTCGCATCATTTTGCCTGCCTCCATCAATAATCACCCAATGCTTCTTGGCCTTTAGTTCGGCTCAATGAACAATAAACAGCCTGTGAAGGACTGCCCGTTTCCCTTTCTTTTTGCCCCATCTTTGAAGTTAAAATCTGAATATCTGTCAAAGGCTTTGTGAGCGCTCAGGATATCACAACTTCAAGGAGTGCACATTTTTCCACATGGTGGATAAAGGGAAGACAAATAGCTTTGGGGTTCCTCGGCACTGCAGTGCAACTTGTGTCGATAATCGCGACTAACTCCCTCTTTCCAATGGGTGCGGATGCTGTGGCGGAGAAGTGTGGGACGTAGCTTCCCGCCTAATCTGCCCATCTAATGAGGGAGCTTGAGGATTTCCTGTGCCATATAGAAACACGGAAACCCCACAGCCCCAGGCGGGGTTCTCACATTGGTGACATAAGCCGAACAGAATTCGGATCCCCATGTACTGAAATGATTCCAACGGTTGTTGTCTGTTTTCCTGCTCTAGGAATGATAAGGGCGGCCATGTTTGCCATGGTGGCTCCCATTGCCGGGATCTGTGGTGCATACGTGTGTTTGTGTGTGTGTGCCGCCCTCGCTTACATACCATCTTCATTACCCCCCTTGTCTCACAACCTGGTGCTCATTAAGGCACACTCGCCCCTCCACATTTCGCGCCTTGAAACACCTGTGTATAGGTGCGTTATAAATGTCATATCATATCCTCTATGCTGCTGACATCGCTGACCTCATCACCACACACAAACGCAATGGCATTTCTATCATGGCTCTTCCCCAATCTTACCCACTTCTTTGATACTCCCATCCCACTGGGGTTCAGCTTGCAACATGTTGATTTCATGGGGATATTAAGGGGAGACACGGCAGTTATCCACAAACGGACTGGACGTGTACCATGCTCAGCCAAGCAGCCATGAAATGCTTAGAGCTTCTGTCATGCCACCTTCCGCTGTCACATAAACAGGCCGACACATTTCATCTGATCTACTGTCCATCTCAAAGATGTGGGTTATTCCTATTCCTAAATGACATTTCTGACCTCAGCATCAATCAGCAGTTCAACAAAGTTCTTCCCTGGAGACTTCAATCTGCCAGTGACCCAAGCCACTAAAAGCACAAGGGATGCTCTCCTCCACCTCATGGATTCTCTGCAGATGATAAAATAACACCTATTAGAACATTCTTATTGGCCCTCGCCGGGGCTTTACCCGACCAGGAATCCCTCTGCCGGGCTTTCATTCCTTTGTTCCTGGCGGGGCATGGCAGCCCCTCAGTCAATGAGGAGGCTCGAAATAGGGCCATTCCTGCTCCGAGCCTCCACACGGCTGGAGGCTGCCATCCTACCCCTCCAGGGATTCAGGTAGGTTGTTCCCCTTCCTCCCTCCTCTGCAAACAATCTCCTCACTCCCAACCCCACTTACCTTCTCATTTCTCCTTTTTCGGGAGAGAACGCGCTGGGAACACTTCTGTTCCCAGTGTGTCCGCTCCAAATGGCCACCATAGAAAGGGAAAACGGACTTCGTTTTCCCTTCACCAGTGGCCATTTTCTTTGACATATTTTTTTTCTGTTCCGAAACGCTGCAGCGTTTTGGAACAGAAAAAATGCTATGAGTACCCCGGTCCTCTTCAGAGGAAGCATACTTGACCTTGTCTTCTCAGCAACCCCGCCACCCCGCCACCCTCCCATATGTATTATTCCTATCCCACTTGACTGGACAGAACATGCTGCCATCCTCATTCTCCTTACAGGTACCCTCCTGTCCAAAAAGGGACATAGCAAGTCCACCATATCCAGATTCACTCTTTTAAGGATGTCCCATTGGAAGCACTAGAAGAAAAACTAACAATCCATATGACCTTCAACATTTATGCTTTATTATCAATCCATAATGGAATTGGTTAATGCACATGCCCCTTTAAAACTATGCCACGTTGGAGTTAAACCCTCGGTTGCCTGGTACACGGAACAACTAACCAAAAATAAGCAAACCATGTGGTTATTTGTAAAACACCGGAGTAAATTGCAGAGGAATGTAGGCCTCGTCCCCCTCAAGGCCTCATGCAGTATGCTGTGGTCTCTCATTATCAAAGTCAAATCTGCATATCACTCATCAACTATCTTGGTGGCCGCCTATAGGATTAAAGCTCTTTTCTTGCAGTTAAACACTGCTCAAGCCCACTGTGTGATGTGGTGATCCCTGAGCCAACAGAAAAATGCAACGTATTAACCTTTCATCAGGAAGATGGATAACATATGACAACAAATCCATACTGCAAAATCGGTCACCCTCTCCCCCTTGCTCTCAATCCCAAAGGGCGTAACACAAGGCTGGACTAATTGCACCGCCTGCTACCTCAAGGATCTTGCTGACACCCTTGCGTCACTACTTAAATCAACCATATATAAAGATGATGCTCACCCCTATGCATCATAAAGCACATGGAAGGGTCCTCCCTCACCCACCACTCAAAACAGTTAATAACTAACTCACTCAGGGCATCTTCCCATGCACCCTCAAAACAGGACTAATCCAAATGTCCTCAAACACCAACCTTGGACTCAGACAATCTTATGAACTTCTGAGCATTCAGTAGCCTCCTATTCCATGAAAAAAATCATTGAGATAGTTGCCAACCAACTCCATGATTCCAGAAATCAACCCAGACAGATCAGTAATTACCACTCTGGGTTCACACCAAAATATAGCTTTGAACAGCCACCATTTAGTACATATATGATGTGCTTCAAATCATGGACAAAGGAGAATTAATCCTCCTCACCCCCCTCAACCTCTCTGCCGCGTTCGACATGGTTCACAACCTCACACTGAAAAGCCTACTTGTGAAGAGAATGGGCTTCTCGGCACAGTTTTCACCTAACAAGAGCTACATGGTTCATTCTTCGCCATGTTGTCCCCTTCTTCTCTTGAATGTTAATGTTCTTTCTGTCTACGTGCGAGTGTTCTTCATTTCTGCATGCTCTTCTTCCTGTCTACGTTCATATCTGTTGTGTGCCGTGTGTGTCGCCATTTAATTATTCCCTACCTGTATATAATAACACAACTACCCTGCTTATGTCACACCATCTATTCTACTCTATATGACCACTACATGGCTCTTAGTGTTTCGCTAATGGCCTACTGCACCCTTCTCAGCTTATACTTTCATACGTGATCACTATAGGAAACAGGTGGGGCTGTTTGGGACATGGCCAAAGCTGGTGCAACTCTCAACTACATTACCACACTCCCCTCTGAAGTCAGTTTATTGACCATTCTTTCATAGTTTTCCCCACATCCTATGGTATCGATCTTTGGGAAGCCATATCTTACACACA
This sequence comes from Ambystoma mexicanum, assembly GCF_040938575.1. Classification (NCBI taxonomy): domain Eukaryota; kingdom Metazoa; phylum Chordata; class Amphibia; order Caudata; family Ambystomatidae; genus Ambystoma; species Ambystoma mexicanum. The sequence goes on from NC_090929.1 coordinate 462,264,445, forward strand.
CCTCTCCAACTGCCTCCTTTCTCTATGTATTCTTCTGGCCCACATGTCATGAAGCAGCACCCCCCATCTCCTTCATAATTGACCCAGAGTTCCATATAATTCTCAGGGTCAAGAGAGGGTTCAAACACAGTGACTGGGGGCTTTATTAGTCTTTCAATGAGGTGCATTTCACCTCTGTTTAGGTGTGGATGTGTACCACGTTATCTTTACCCAATATAACTGTCATAATGTGCTGCTCTACAACTTTTTTTCCCAGTTCTCATACATTGAGCTAATATTAGTTGCAGGACACAGAGTCCTGTTAACAACAATACCAGGATTTATATTAGAATTTTGAATGTATTAACTAGCCAGGTAGGCACCCATGAGAACAAGGCTGTAAACCAGTCCTCGACCTAAATTGGAGTAGTTTCTTGAACCATTTTTGTGTGCAGATTTTGCAGGGATGCTATTGCTTCTGTCAAACTCCCATTCGTTTGCAGGTGTAAATGTGCAGCAACTTTGGACGACGTCTGTTTACACACCTCTCTCCATGGCAGTGAGGAGGTTGAGGACATAGCTGTTCTGGAGGGTCATTCATCTGAATGCTCTTAGCTCTTCCTTGACCACACTGAACACGATTTATAGTGGCATTTATGGATTGCAATAACTCCCACCTTGTGATTTGAAACCATGTGGCATTCAGTGCTCACATCCCTCCTCACCCCTGTAGATCAGGAGTGAGGAGGGATGTAAAAAACATTGACGCTTTGCTAAACAGTCTGTGTTCATATGGAATACCATCCAGTGCACCGTTAGATTATTTTGAGAGATAATTGTCTCTCTGTGCATTGTGATCTCCTTTGATTTTTCTCCTTATCAGCTTTCACCCAAGTATAGTCTACCATTTGCACCACATCACCTTGGGGCAGCACCAGTATTGGTGCATGTAACACTACCATTGAGCAGATGCCATTCCAATTCGGTGGGAGCTGCATGTAGGCCTGTGAACCACAGGCCCAATAATGGTCCATCAATACCGGTGGGCTTACTTTCATGCCTGGCAGGTTGATGATACGTTTACATCCCACGTTTTCACAATGTGCACTGTGCCATTATTTCTAAAACTTAGAAAGGGTTCTTTTAACTCTGTTATGTGTGCCCACCTTTCTTCATTATCCACCCATGTCAATAATTTGGCATATATGCTGCAGTCTACCAGGCACCCTTTATTAGTGCCTTCAATGGGGGACAACGAGAATCCTATCAGTGACTCTGCTCTACACACCATTGTCCCTTCTACCCATCCTTGAGAGGTGTACACGTAGCCTGTAATGTGCAGCTGAGGTCTGACCCAGCAAAACAGTGTCTCTCTCCCTCTTTTGTCCATACATTTCAACAAGGGATGGTCCCTCACTGTCATTTTGCCCGGTCGTGGTCCTGATCATATATATTTTATTACTTTGTTGTGCACCATTTATTCCTTGATATATTTGTCATCATAAAGGGAATCTTCTTTCATCACCCATTTTATGATAACTGAACTTACCTGGAAATGCACTCTTGCTTTGCATAGCACAATGTGAGTTAAGCAGTGTGCCCTATTTACAGGTATTTCCTCGGCCAAAAACAATCTAGAAACAATCGAAGGCATATGGAAGGAACGAGCACACAAAACAGTTCCCATCCAATTCCTCCCTTCCCACTTTGGACATGTGACGATTCCACATGTTATTAGTCTTGTGAGTAAAACCTTGGACATTTTCTGCTATGTGATGTCCGTCATCTATCACTTCTCTTCTCACTCTAGTTGCATCATCACTTCTTTTAGCTATGTTAGTATTATGATCACTAAAAAAATAACTACCACTGCACACGCCATCCAGGAAAAACAAATGGAAAAGAAAAGTGCACTGATCATGATGGCGATAGAGTCCATGTTCTGCAGATATCTTCTTCTCCTTCTCACAAGTTGAGATATTAAGGATACCCTTTTCTTGTGCTCAGGACAAGTACATATTTATTCTTTTATAGACCGACTTTTCGCATTGCTGGTCATCCCTCGTCCTTGCTCTTGTTCGTGGTGTTGATACCTCTTCTTCCTCTTCTAGTTCCTCTTCGTTCGACAGGGGGAGTAGAGCCTACACATTTTTTAACATCACCTATATGCACCCATGCCTTTTTGCAGTGCACATTTACTGTGGTGGGTGTTGCATACTGGACTGTTAATGGGTCTTCAAATCGTGGCTTGCACCACTTCCTGACAAATTCTTTACATAAATAAAATCACCTGGGAACAAGATCAAGGAGGTATTTCAGCATCCACCTCTATTACTTTGTCTAGGTTGTCATGTGTTCTTCATGCCCCCCTGCCACGCCTTTATCTGTCGAGAGATATATTTCAGACATTTTAGTTAAATAATCATACATTTCATCACATAGCAAAGTAGCAGAGTTCTTTGCATCCAATCTAGTATGTGTGGGAGGAGCAATAGGAACATGTATGCATCTGTCCATTACTGTTTCATGGGGTACGAGGTGGTGGCCCAAACCTGGCAGATTGTGTAAGGTGAAAGAGCCAGGGGAATGCAGTGCAACCAATTTTTCTTTAAAGTATCTTTCAATTTTGCAATGCGTTCCTTCAAGACGATTTTGAGACATTCCACAATGGTACAAAGCTTGTGCTAGATGCTGAGCAGGGATGCAAATTCAGAAAATAACTTGTTTCCAAAATGTGGTCCATTGTCTAACCGCAGCATTTCGCACACTCCCTACCAGGGAAACACTTAATGGATGAGGAATTTAGCAGATGACTTGGCATTGGCATGAGTACAGGGACCTGCTTATATCCATCATGAAAAGGGACACACCACCACTATCATATACTGATGTCCATTAAGGTTTTGGAGCATATCAACACAGTTGATGTGCAAATGCAGAAATGGGCTTGTGTGGCATGGTATTTCTCCTCTCAGAGTATGTCCAGCTGTAAATTGCTGGCACATGGCAAAATTAATAACAAAATCAACAGCATGCTCATACAGGTTTGGGATGAAGCAGTGCTCTGAAACGTAACTCAAGTGGCATGACAGGTTTTCCTGTACTATCTTGCCACTACACCAAGCCACTGAGGCATAATGAGCATCCCCGCTCTGTCCAAAGCTCATGTCCTGTCTGCAGTGCACGCGCCTGTAGTTCCACTAATTGTGTTAATGCTAACACATTATAGCTCTTGTTATCTTCATGTTAAGCATACATTTGTGTGGGGCGATTGCAATATCTGCTATCCTTGGGTAATATGCTGCTCTTTTTGCTAAGGATCGGGTTCACAGAGCGTTTTCCTATGGATTTTGCGCCATTATAAAATGCTTCTGTGAATCAGGCCCTAGGTCTGTGCCACTGGTGTGGGCTGCCTATTTCACCACTGTGGCTGCTGTGAGAGATGGCAATGCATCTAACAGTCCACATAACAGAGGGGCATATTGTACTGGTGTGCAATCTGTGCGCTAGAAGCCCCTCCTTTTCCACCTTGACAGTCCTGAGTGTACTGTAGACATCACATAGGCAGAATCAGAGTATATCGTCACTACCTGGTCATCATGCTCTTCATATCATCGCTACTGACTCATCTGCCTGCTCAGTAAGTGCGTAATAAATTTATTTAACAGTATGGATTTTAGCAAATAGGCCTGACAGTGATTCTGCAATCTTAGCAGTGCAATTACAGGTGAAGACAAGGGAGAGACAGACAAACAATCTTCAGGTGCAAGCAAGTGCACAGAGGGTCATAGGAAGGGGAGGATCAAGTGCACCCGGCCGGTTGAGACTAGGTTAAGTGCAGAGAGAGCCACTCCCTTGGGTTAATTTCTCAGTGCTAGAGTGTGGTTAGGGATGTAGGGCCCTGAGGCAAGTGTGAGAGAGGACTGGCAGGGGTGCCGGGGCATGCTCTGATCAATTGTCAATCAACCATCAGTGAAGGCCACATACCCCATCTAGCTTTTTTTATTTTACTGGGCGTACATTGTCATGTATGCCTGTATACATAGAACAGTCGTTAACCCATTCGCCTCTCCCCACTGGTTCAGCTATAAATCTTGCAGGATTCATTGTGCGACGTCTAATAATGTTTATTAATGGATTGGACAATATAACCTCATATCCAGATGCCCACTGTGTAGTGAGAGTGGACTTTGGTTTCTCAAGGATGGTAAACAGGGTGTGTTCCACATACAATGTTACTGCACAGCCCATCGTTATTGCAGATGATTTATCTATTGCAAAGGCTGCTGCAGCTAATTCTTGTTCACATGGGAAATGCGCTCCCATCATTGGAGCTAAGATCCCACTGTAATATGCCTGGGTGTGAGGAAATCGACCATCTGCACAGTGGGTGTGCTCTCACCTGGGCGTTTTAGAATTTTTTTCTTGAATAGAATGCTGATAAACTGACCTCAGGAAAATGTGTGGGGCTAATCCACATATATTTTCCTATGCTGACAGCACAACAAATGCATAGACCTATGTACTCTGGGTAGACAGAACCTACAGGCACAGTCCATCCTCTCATATTTAGTTGGGATACGACAGCAGGAGTACACAATGCATCTCCAGAAGGGGGGGAGTAACCTTACCACTGCCATGGCCAGCCTGATCAACTAACAAAGGCTCCATGCATCCGCCCTGCTCTTTTATTGGGCTCTGCAGCTGGTGACAGCGATTAGCATACCAGTTAAAGGGTACTTCAAACAGGCCCACATGGGGCCTGGCTGCAGAGGTTAAGGAAGGATGCAGCAAACACCAACAACCTTTCATATGCAACTGCATCTGCCTAAAGCCAGCTCCCGCCCTCAATATCAATGACTGGGACTGCATGTTTGCAGTAGTCCACCCATCAGGGGGACCACATTCATAAGGTATGAGAATGGAGTTTGCAGGAGCCAGAGAGTTTGGTCTTGCCACAGTTTCAAAGGAGACCAGCCGCTTTAATCAGGAACCACAGAGAGATCAATTAACGAGAGAGACTCTTTGATCCGCATCAGACTGGAAGATGGGTGGGACTTAGTATCACATGCAGTCACCCCTTTATCTTTCTTGTTGCAAAGCACTCTGGTTATAACCTCATGCATACAGAAGATTGTTGGTAGGGACCCCAGAATTGGTTCATTAAGGTAGGCTTTTCCTACACCAATCACTGTGGCCCATTTGGCTCTAAATGAGGGCTGAGCCTCTCTTTTGGCAGATCATCTGAAGACTCTGCAAGGAGTAGCAAGAAGAACTCATCATTGGACCCTGGCTAAAGGTACTGTCTGCCTTACATCTTCCGCCAGGGAAGGAAGGCCAGGACCGACCTCCAAAGAGGGAAGCAAGATCCCTCCCCAAAACATCTCCAAGGGAACAGAGGGAGATACCAATCCAGAGGACCCTCCAGCCACCAGAATCAGTACTCAGCCAGCACACAGCATGCCCTTTTAGGCTCTGAAGCAAGCTTTCTAGGCGGAAAATGCCAGAAGATCTCTGAACCCGAAACTAAGGACAAGGCAGCTGCCTGCAACACACTCCTCAGCTTTGGGCCATCCACCTTAAAGGATGACACAAGCCCATCGAAGAAGCTTTGAGAAGTGCCTCAATGGGCATCTACTGACATCTTCCTTAAAGGACATTTTTGAGCCAGTCGCATTTCTTGAGTTGCAACTGTCTGCAACACTGATGTTTGTAATGCTGCAGCTGCTTAAAGACCTCCAAGATGTCTCAACCAGTGCTTCACAACCACCAAGCAGCACTTAGACAGTGATTCCTGATCCCGAGCCACAGTGTAGATCAGCCTGCAATCATTTGTCCAGCTGCGCTTGCTGAACTGTCTTGCCGCCTGATTCCTGGAACTGTCTCCCATCTTGAACTCTGCCATGGAAGCCTGCAAACCACATTGAAGATGGCTTGACCCTCTCAAGCACCTGCAGCACAAGGTACATTGTGGTTCTGTAACCCTGGTCATTCATGGAAGGCCCCTAGAGACATTTTAAGACCCATTTCTCCCTTTTTGCTGAAGTCAAATAACCTTGAACTGTTGTGATTATTTACCATATCGTCTTCCCTCCTGTCAGTATCCAGAGTGCATCCCTTTTCCTTCTTTGAAACTGCCTGTCCTCTGCATTCCTTTACAGGTTGGGTTGTATTTCATAGTGTTGCTAGAACTGTCTGTTGTGATTATAATAAAGTTGATATGTTTATACAACCTTGACTGGGCAGTGCCTTTTATCATTGGGTAATCATTTTCGCTGTGTTGCAACTAACCAACTTTCCACGACCTTTTGGAGATAAGCCTGCCATTCCGTCCACTTTACCAAAATTGGACAAGGAGGTTTACAATTTGCTTGTCTTTCCTATTCTAAACCCTTTTGGTTTACTAGAGGGGTGGGGCTGATTGATGGTTTAGGAACCAATATTCATCCCTGGACCACTGGTTCCCCTGGAAGTTGATTCGTCACACTGGGTTTGAGTCCCATTGATGTGGTTTGCGTGAGGACAGCCGTCATCATGTATCCATTTGAGTGTGAAAATAGAAAGAATTCTTGCTTATAGACTGGTATTCCTAACACAAGAGCTGTGCTTAACGCTTCTTTCAGTGCCTCGAATACATTGATCACCTTGTCTGTCCACATTTTGGGGCTCTTCTCCTTTTATGCTTCCATTAAACCTTCAATAAGAGGTCCGACATATGTGCTGTACTTAAAAGCCCACATGCGACAATAGTTACATAGCCCCAAGAATTGCTATAATTCTTTCACTGTGACTGGACTGGAATGTGTATAATTGCCTACACTCTTCCCGGGGTCACCTTCCTCCCTTCCTTTTATATTATCTTGCCTAAGTATAGCACCTCCTCTAGATAGTATTGCAGTTTTCTTTTTTCCACCTCATATCCTTTGTCAGCTAATAACGCCAATAGCATTGCTGAGTCTGCCCTGCACTCTTCCTCTGTGGTGCTGTACACCAATAGATCATCAAGGTACTGTATTATTGTGTCTGTACATTTCCCATGTCCATCTGCAGAACTCGGATGAAAACACTGAGGGACTCACAGTGGGAGCCTTGTGTGTTGGAGTCGGACACCTCGATAGGTAAACGTTGTGAGATTCTGAGAATCTACATGTAATTGGATGGAAAAGAAAGCATTTTTTAAATCAATCACTTAAAATGTGTTGCTCTGGGTGGGATGTTACACAACATTGTAGCTGGGTTGGGTAAGACAGTAAGTTCCACCTCCACAATGTTATTTAAGGGGTGTAGATATTGTATGAACCTCCAAGACTCTCCCTTTGTCTTTTTTACAGGGTACACTGCCGTGTTGCATGGAGATTCAGATGGCGCAATAATGCCCGGCTGCATCAAGGCAGCAAATTGTTTCATAGATGCGTTTATCTGCCCCTCTTGACATGGGGTATTGTTTTAATCAGGGTAAAAGTGTGCCCTCCTCAGCTTTATTTGTACCGCTCCAATCCCTTCAGCAGGCCGACATCATAAGGGCCGCTAGTCCATAGTATGCTTGGTACCTGTGCCAAATCTTGTTGCATGAATGATGGTATCTATTGAACCAGCAGCACTATCTGTGGTACTTCCCTATGTTGTATTTGCAATTGATATGGGATTGATATTTCAAAAATGACTTCATCATCTGTGTCATCATCCTCAAACAAGTCATTGTCAGTCGTGTCCAGTCATAGTGTTGAGTATAGTGCTATGACCATACGCCAACTAGCTCCTTACTTGTCTGTCCCATGTAACAATACTCTGTCCTCTCACACCACTGCTGCTTCTAGGTGTATTGTTACAATCTCCCCCTTTGCCACATCTGTGGGTATCTCCACTCTGAGCAAAAACTCTGTGGATAATCATAACAGTTTATCGTGTATTCATGAGAGCAATCCAAACAACACCTGTACTCCATACAAGAACAGTTCTTAATTCACAGGTATCCCTTGCAATGCTTTCCATACATAAAATGCCCATATGAACTCTTGTGTATTTGCATAGTAAATTCAAAATATTATTCCTTCATCAGTGAATGATATTGTCATGTTTAGATTACTTGTTAAGACTCTTCCCAATATTTTACCCAGTGTTTTCTGAGACTACATCAGTGGCACAGACACAACATATCCTGCCACTATTATAGTTAGCACCAGAGAACCCGTGCCTATCCATTATATTTTGCGACAGTGGAAATCACCCTTACTGGAAACATGATCTTGTTACTCCGGTGTCAACCAGAAAGGAAAATGTCCTGTCCCCTATTGTCACACCCACCCGGGGTTCCTCTTTTGGGTCAGGCATTACTGATAGCACTGGACACATCAGGCCTAGCTGTGGGCTGTCCTATTGTGGATAAATACTCTTCCCTGGGACGGTAAAGGGGTTCCCTCCCACCGCCTTCACGCACACTGTCATTTGTGGCAATATATTTCTATTTCACTGTCTAGACTGTTGTGTCTGTATTTGTAATGGATTCAGTGTTTGCTGCAATTGCTGCAGATGCTGTACCTGTGGTGTGCCTTTCAGTTGTGTCTGGTGCAGCTGAGGCTGTGTTTGCATTTGCGTTTGTTGCTGTGTCTGTTGTGAGAATGATTGCTGCTGCACATATTGAAATGTGCTTTGCTCTTGCTTTGTCTGTTCAACATATTGCAAGGGAAATACTGTCCCCCTCTTGGGTGGGGCTGTTGCCACCCTCCATTCATTACCCTCTACCTCTGCATGCTCATGCATAATGCCCAACCTTTCCACATGTCCAACACTGTGCTCCAAACACTACAGACCCTCCAAATCACGGTCCCATTCCACAAAAACTTCCTCCATATCCTCCTCAGAATCCATACCCTCTTCCCCGTGATACATATACTCTTCCCCTTGGATAATAATGTATTTTCCTCCCATGTAGCCACCTCCTCCTTGCTGTTGATAATCCGGCTTATAGTTCTCTCCCCCAACGTTTGTAATTACTGCTCCCTCCTCACTATCTTTGACAATTTCTTTGTACCAATTTGGCTTCCTCTCTTTGCCTCTCATCTACCTTGTTCCTCTCCTTGTCTTGTCTTAGTTGGCAATAATGGACAATATTCAATTGAATCTCGGACCATGGTTTAATTTCAATCCCTACTAGTTTCTTTAGATGTTTCTGTACTTCATCAGGGAGGCCCTGGCACAGAATGTGGAAAATAAGGGTATGTTTTTGTCCCAACCCTCTCTGGTTTCTAAGCACTACTCCTCTTGTATTTCTTGTATGTATGTTGCTGGATCTTAGTCAGTCTTCACCTTACGGTTCCTAATAGCACTCATGTCTGACGTATCTGGATATTGCACCCCCAAAGCCCTCCGAACCTCTGTTCTGCAATTGTTAAACCTACTCTTTTTCACACGTCATCTGATTGCTCTCCTAATGTCGAAGCCAATAAGCTCTTTATATCCCCTACCGCTAACGTCATTCCTGGCGTCTTTTTCTCAAACTCTTAAATCCACTTCCCTGCTCCTGATTTCAAAGATGGGAATGTAGCCATCAAATTGTTTGTATCCGTCTGTTACCATGGCATATAATGAGTGAGCGCACTACCCTTTCAGAGTACTAGTAACTGCATCTCCCCTGTCTTGTGTATGGGTGCAGCCCCACCCTTAATCCCTTTTTAACGTTGTCACCATACGGTTTGCCCTTTGGCCTGGCAAATTTCTTAATATATTTACATATGGCGTTTTCCTTCATGAATTTATTGGGGGAAGCCCTGGGGGTGATGGGGCCTTGATCTGAAATAGTTTGTGATCCCGCATATCTATTAGCAGATTGTCTGGTATTCCTCTTTATCTTCCCTCTCTTCATCCTCTCCTTGTTCTACTACTTTGCTGCATATTCCTCCACTCACATACATTCCTCTTTCTATTTTGTCTATTATATTTCTGCTAACACTACCTGCAACTCCTCTCATGCTCTCTGCTCCTTCACTGTCCTCAGCCATTCTTCTACTAATGCTGGCATTGACCTCCCATCTATACTCTTTTCTTTCGTCTGCTGGTTTTCTTCTTTCTCTAGGGTCTTTAAATTGTCATTGTCTGCTTTCTGTCCGTCTATTTCAAATAATATCTGTCTTCCTACCCACTTGTCTGATACAACCGCTGCTTCTTGTTCTCCTTCCTTCATGCTTTTCACTCTTTCAACTCATTTTTTGCTTCCTTTCGCTGCGCTTCTAAACTGTGCTGCTTGTCGTGTTCTGTGCACTATGCTAAGATGCTCTTTGTACCACTTCTCCTTTCTTTATCCTTGTAGTTCCATTTCACCTCCAGGGGATCATTTCAAGGGTTGTTGTAACTTACAGCAGCTTGCAATGGGTATAATCCTGACACAGTCGAATACAGGGGACATGGAGGTGGAGCAGGCACCATGGGCTTCACACACTCATCATCCTTTCTAGTTATACTTTCTTTTTTGGCCTGTCTTTCCTCCTCAAACATTTTCCATACATCGAGTATGCTCAGTCCGTAGTTTCTATGTGTGGCGCATAAATACATGTGCAAATGTTGCAGCAGATGCTTCACGTGTGTACTTTCTTGAGGCCATGGCTGCACCATTTTGCCAGCTGTGTCTTTAACCCACTGAAAGTGGTATTTCAAAATGTTCCGTTTACACTGGGGAAGCCACTTACACAAATGAACAATGGGAGTGTCTTCCATTATAATAATGTAAATTCAAATTACTAATTGTTTTCAATATTCGCCGTTTCAACACCACTACCCAATTTCTTTCCTTCTCGTGCCCCCTCCCTTTCAAACCCACAAGTCAACACAATTTCCCCCTGACTCACATCAACAATACACAATCTCAATCTATTCCATACTTACCTACAGAAAATCCCCAACTGCTACTCTGCCCACACACACAATACTTCTACCGTCCTGTCATATACCAAAACAACAACAACAACAATACCACCAATACAATCTATTCTACACAGCTGTCTTCCCTTTATGTGTGGCATCTCCTCATAATTACTTTTTCCCCTTCACCCCCCGAAGGAGGCTGGGCTTTGCACCCTACCGCACAGCCTTTCCCAACTACTGTTGGAACTATCTTTGTTTCTCTCTCTCTCTCTCTCTCTCTCTCTCTCTCTCTCTCTCTTAAATACTCCTTTTTCAACTTCAACAACAAAAACAATAACAGCACAATATCCTCCCCCCACAGGTATTTTCGTGCACAGATATACTCACTGGATAGTATGATCCCGAGGTCTGCTGGCTTCGAGTCTCTTCTGTCTGCCTGCTTCTGCCCTCAAACCACAGCCTACAGGCAGTCTATGCTGTCAAAGGGAGCTGTGGCGAGAAGGCCTAGACCTTCTGATGGACACTGGGTATCTCAGCAGTGCCTCCAAATGTTATGATAGGTGCAGATATAAAAAATCAATAGCAACTCAATATGCAGAGATACTGCAAGGTTCACGAAGAAACACAACTTTATTCCAACACAGTCAGCTGCCGGGAGGGCGTTCTAAGGACATTCGCATAATGAGTTAGAAACAAAAAGCTCTTAACCAAAACATACATCATATTGATGTCATGTTAGTAATCGCCATAAAAAAACGTCTGTTCTCTAACTTGATAGGATGATAGACTATGAAACATATATTTCTCCATAGGTGGACCTTTTTACTATGGGTCCATTCACAGCTACTAACTCCTTCTCGGTAGATCCTACTGCAAATGATACAATGTATCATGGTTACTATTGGCTGGCACTCTACTACAACACTTGATAGAAGAAGAACATGATTTGATTGGCCAGTCGTTCGTTCATCTGGCCTTGGACATGGTTATGCTGTGCCAAGCACATGGTGGGGAAGGAGAAGTGGGTGAACCGCCATGATCTCATGAAAGTAATACTCCTAGCTCATTCCCATGCTTGAGGTCCATCTACCATTCTGTTCATGGCCTTGGGCCTCCCATCTTGTTGTCTGAACGTGCTAGGGATATGGCATGAGCACTATCTAATTGGGGTTTGAATAAATTACCATTGTTTTGGTCACATGGTGAGGGACCAGTGTGCTAAAATCAATTTGACCATTTATTTAAGTTCTCCTACTGTTCTCTGTGTGTGTGCTTTCCTTCAGTGCCCATTTGGAGCGCTATATGTTAGTTAATTGTGGGATCAATTGGCACACTAGCTACCTGCACCTAGCATTCAAGGGTATGCGTAGTCCTCAATGCTATCAATTGAAACTAATTGACTTTAATAATTGTGTTGCCCTGAGAAACGTTATCTGTTGTGGTTTCAGCTTTGTACTCCCTTTGGCGTTCTGAACTTGGTGCTTAGGGCTAGTCTACTTTGTGAGGCCTGGAACTGTGTGTTAAACAATTTTATGTGAGGCTTCAATATTTCAGAATTGAGGCTTTACTGGGTCTGGTCTGTAATGGCCAGCCTTTGGTTCATTCTCCGCCATGTTGTCCCCTTCATTTCTTGCATGTTAATGTTCTTCATATCTACATGCGAGTATTCTTAATGTTTACATGCAAGTGTTCTTCATGTCTACATGATCTTCTTCATGCCTACGTGTGCTTCATGTCTGTTAAGTGTGCCTCATGTGTGTGCATGTCACCATTTAATTATTCCCTACCTGTATATAATAAAGCAACTACCCTGCTTATGTCACACCATCTATTCTACTCTGAAAGGCCACTACATTGCTCTTAGTGTTTGGCTAATGGCCTACTGCACCCTTCTCAGCTTATACTTTCGTTTGTGATTGTGATACGGAAGAGGTAGGACTGTTGGGGGCGTGGCCAGTATTGGTTCACCTTTCATCTCCATTACCACACTTCCGATCAGTGGAAAGTATCTGTAGCTGCTCCTTAAAACAAGGCCAACAAATGACCCCTCATTGCACACTCTGTAAAGGCTTCATTAGGTGCCATCCTTATCATGCCCTGGCAGAAGGATACTCTCATATCTAAGAACCGAAATGTTTGCTTTTGATAAGAACACCCTGCATTGATTTAGAGGGGGACACATTTTCCATATTAACCTCTGCTACATAGACCGGTTTGGCATCTTCCCTCATGCACAACAGACTCAAACAATTAACACTACATATTTATAGCAATGAGTGTCTACAAAAAGCATGCATTTGAAGAAATTTCAATTAATTGTTTTTGTGCAATTTATGTACAGAGAAATGGTTGATTTTATGACTCTAAACAGAATAATTATGTGGTCCTACACGTGATTTGTAGCTGTGTCTTTAGTTTCAAAATAAATGTTGATGCATTATCCCTCCAGCTAACTGGCGAGAGAGGAGACCCCTTTGTGTCCTGTGTCTCAGTCATGGTACTTTTTTTTTTCTTTCTTTTTTTTATTGTTGATGTACTGAGTACTTCCTCTGTTTGAAGACGATCCACTCCACCCCTAGACAACTTCTCCTACCCTCTCCCAGAATCCCACAAGACATGAGATCCAAGTAAAAGAAGGCCTACATTGCAGGCCTTTGAAGCAAATGCCCCCTTTCTCTGCAAGTGCCTGTACCTGAGGAGAGGTAATCCCACTCCTACCCCCATGACTGACGTCTTGATTGTGGTATTTTCTTTGATTAGCGTATCTTCATTTGTTTTATTCGTATTTATATAGCGCACAACAGCCCAAGGACATTGTGGCACTTGTTACAGTACAAAGCTTAGTTACTTAGTTTTGATTTACTAAGCATTTCCTTTGTTTGCAGACCCTTCTTCCCCACTACAGCAAAACCCACAAACCCACTCCAGCATCCCACCCAGCTCTGCATTCTGGCTGGCCTTAGCAAGGTCATGTTTTATGGACCTTTCTCTCTGTCTTGAGCTGAATCTCCTCAAGTTATGCAAACACCTCAAGACTTTCCTCTCCTCCTCCTTCCCTCTCTCCCTCCTGTTCTAATCCCCAAAGTAGCTGTGATGGGTGGCCTGGGTCCTTATATGTCCTTCTGGGTCCTGGCCTTCTATCCGATCGCCAGCAGCATCAGCACTCCCCCTGCCCTTGCCTTCGGGCATGACCTGGCCTATGTTGCATCATAGGTTTGCACTTATTGTATGGGCTGGTGACCCCTCTTCCACCTAGTTGTCACTGCCTGGCACATACCTGTTTCCTTCTCAACCGGCTCTTGCACTTACCTGTTGCCATGCAATGATCTCCCTGGTACTTCCCCCCTCTGTGGTTTCACTAGCACTTACCCTTTTTCCCCTGTCCCCTCAGTCTCTCTCTACACTTGCAGAATCCAAATGTTCACAAGGCCTAGTAGGACCGCTTTTTTTATATTTTGCATATTCCATTGTCTTGATCTTTCACTAGTTCACTTCCCTTTGACCTGTGGGTACTTTGAAACACAATTTTCTTGATGTATAAGCGCCTTACAAATGCCCAATAAAATAAATAAATGGACTGAAGAAGGCTTATACTTAAGACCCTCAAACCACCTGTCCTCCTTCCCTGCAAGTGCCAGTGGATGGGATTCTCTAGTTTTTCTTAGTTGCAAAATCTTGAATGCGCGTCACTGTGACAGAATAATGGCAATGCTTATTTAGGCAAAACAGCCATTGCCCCTAAACAGCAGGGAGGCAGATGGAGTATGTTTATGGAGCTAAGGCTGTCAAGGCTGGGAAGTGGGCGGGAGCGTGGTGCAAACAAGGGTGCGTGTACCAAAGTAAAATAAACAACATAGCTAATACACATGTTCTGAAAGCCATGCCCAATTGCGTCGTCTCACCCATGTGCCCCTCATTACAGACGCAGCACATCTATATCACACTCCGAGTATCAGTCCAGGCCAGGCATAGGTGAACCAGAACACAAATTAGCTATTTTATAAAAATGAGTAATTTGGCAGTAGAGAGCCATTATGTTTGCACTGCAACATAAATGGCTCCCGTCGCCAACGTTTTGTCATTTGCACGGCAGGGTGCAAAAGTGCAGGACAAAAGGTGGCGTACACGTTGACAGATACGATCGCATGCCAGGCAGTGTTTACTTTTAATTGTGAGCACTGCTTGCCACGCTCGCATGGCAAGTGACGCTCTCAATTAGTTTAATTTCATTTGAGATCACTGCTTATCATGGTATGCAATGTTCCCAATTAAAAGTAAACAGGCTTCATTGTAATTGTGCACACTGCCTGCCATGCGAGTGTACAATGTATCCCTAAGGAGTCTGCATGCTTAATGCTGGTGCATAACGTTGGTGGACCCCATAGGTATCTCCAGCATTTGTGTGCATTAAAATCCATGCTGGCGCGAATGCTGGAGCGTTTGTTTGGTGGAGAGGAAGGGTGGCGGTGGAAACACAAGTTACATTCCGCCCCTCCTTTCCGCCATACAAAAGCTTGAAAATGAGCAGTGACGTTTATGGAAGGCGTAAAAGCCTTACACAATGTTTTTACTCATTTCATTATTGTTAGGGCTCTATTTAACATGAGCCCTAAAGACAGTTACACCGCCCTGGTGGCCAGTTCCTATCAGGTTGGTCTACTCTTCCACTACAGACAAGGGCCATCCAGAACATCTCCACAAGCCTTAACCTAGGAGAGAGCCAAGGAAAACTGGAATATAAACAAACACTTAGTCGTCCCCAGGAACATACAGGATTCAAATAAATGCCATCAGTCCAGGACTTGCCAGCCTACTCACCATTCCTCCTCCTGCTTTTCACTAGATCACATAGGCAGAGATATTCAGTGTCTATGAATTAAAGAGGACACCTACGATGGAGAACCAGGATCACAGATAAGTGGCTTAGTATTTTTTACTTGTTCAATAAGTCAAGAATAAGCTTTGCAGAGATTGGCCTACAGTGAATAGTATGTTATACATATTATAGGGAAAAGGCTGCAATTGCAAACTGTATGATTTAGGGAACTGAGGGGACATTATAAATAATGTAAATTAATTTAAATTTCGTACTTGCATTCTGTGGTGCCAAAAGACCAAAACTGTTATCACCTGTTAGCATGTCATCTTTTTTAAATTTGTTTATTTATAACTCAGCACATCGGAGAACATATACATCAACATATCTTAACCTTTGATTAGAACTCCTTAAAAATGTGCCCCAGGATGACCCTCCCCTGATCCCACCCTGTTTGTTCGTGCTTCCCAGCTGTGTCTTATCTTTCCGTCCCGTTGACGTGAGCCCGCCTCTGCGCCCTCGCCCGCTGAGTGAAGGGCTCTCGCGATCAGGCGTGGCTTATGGGTCAGGGCTGGATAGTTCTGCTCATAATCTAGCAGTGGTGTCCAGATGTTCATGAAGCGATGGAGTATGCCTGCTTTGGCCGCCGTGACCTTTTCAGCTATGAGAATGTCCCAAATTTTGATCCACCACAGAGTCAACAGGGGGCCCTCCTCGGTTTTCCAGGTACATGCTATCGTGATTTGAGCTGCTAGTAGGAGTTGAGATATTAGTGCTGCCCTCCGACCTGTTCTTGGGTAGATGTCTGGAATCGGGATCCCCAATAGGACCTGTTCAGGAGCCAATGGTATTACCGTTTGAGTGATGTCTTTTATCGTAGCGAGGCATTGAGACCAGAACTCTCTTATCTTAGGGCAAGTCCACCACATGTGGAAGTAGGTTCCTGGTTGGCCGCAACAGCGACAGCATAATGGGTCCAACACCTGCTGAGAGTGGTGAAGGTGGAGAGGAGGGAAGTACCAGCGCAGCAGTAGTTTGTGGGCACATTCCCGATTAGTGACGCACTGGAGGCCGTGCGGGTAAAGGGTTGTGATCTTCCCTCAAGGTGGCAGGTCATTTATTGTCAATTCCAGTGGGGCGGGAGTTCGGGTAGCTGCCTCTCGAGTTAGCGGATGGAAACACCCATGCCTCAGCTCGGCATAGGTGAACCTATCTGTTTCCATCAATTGGAAGGTTTGTTTACATTGTTCAAAGGTGAGGGGGAGCCCTCCCTCGAAGAGCTGACTCAGTGACTTAAGGCCGCCCGCCACCCAGTTTCTAAAGTTTCTTGGATGAATGCCTGGGTAGAAGGCCGGGTTAAGGAAGACTGGGGAAAGAGGGCTCAGATTCCCTGGAACACTTTTGTGCCTGCAGGCCAATCCCAGGCCTTGATAGAATGTTTGGTGGAGGACAGCAGATCAGGCCAGGCCCGGCATAGGGTGGGGGAATGAACGGTACAAAGCGAAGAGGGAGCGGGAGGCGGGATTGTTCAATATCTACCCACTTTGGGCGTCCCTGGGCAATTCCCCAAGCCTGAAGGTGGGCCAGCTGTGCTGCGGTTTGGTATTTGCAAAGGTCTGGCACTCCCAGACCAACCATTTTCGTGCTGCCCGTCATTGTCCTTCACGGGATGCGTGCTTTCTTGCCCTTCCAGATAAAGTCAGTTATCTTCCTTGCAGCCGCAGAAGTGGGGCGAGTGGGATCGAGACAGGAAGAGCTGAGCATGCATAGAGGAATCGTGGGAGAAGGTTCATCTTGCATGCCGTGATGCGGCCCACGAGAGAGATTTCCTGCGCCTGCCAGCGTTTGAGGTCCCTTTCCATTTCCGCGAAGAGGAACGTTTTTGCTGGGTGGGCGGGGATCTGTACCCCCAGGTATGGGATCGATTCTGTGTTCCATTGGAGTGGGCTTTGTCGCTCAAGGGTTGACCTTTATTCCGAGCTCAGTCCCACCCCCAGGGCCATCGATTTCCCAAAGTTGATCTCAAACCCTGCCACTCTCCCAAAGTTTTGGATCTCAGTGAGGGCTGTCGGCATCGATGCCGCGATATCAGTGACAGTCAGTAGCACATCATCTGCGTAGAGGGCCATTTTGTGTTGGTCGCGTCCCACCTGTAGGACTCTAATCTGGGGGTTTTGGTGGATCCGCTGGGCCAGGGGCTCCATGGCCAAGGCAAAGAGCAGAGGGGACAGAGGGCAGCCCTGCCTGGTTCCGCATGTGAGGAGGATCGGGTCTGATTGGAGACTGTTGAGTCTCAGCCGGGTCCCAGGAGTTTGGTAATTTGCTAGAACCATTCTGCAGAAGATTGGGCCAAAGCCAAAGGCTTCAGGAGTGAGGCGTAGGTAGCTTCAGTCCACCTTGTCAAAGGCCCTGGTTGCATCAAGGACCAGCAGGGCGAGCAGTTGCTTTTCATGGTAGGTAATCTCTATCAAGTTCAAGGCCCTCCGGATATTGTCTTTCGTCGCTCTATGGGATATAAATCCTGTTTGGTCTGGACCTATGATGTTAGGGAGGATAGGCGCTAGGCGGTTGGCCAGGACTTTAGAGTATATATTAGCATCCAGGTTTATTAAAGAGACCGGTCTATATGAGCTAATGTCCTCCGGATCTTTCCCAGGTTTGAGAATGAGGACTGTGGTGGACTCCTGCATGGTCGAAGTGATGGTCCCGATTGTGGCAAATGAGTTAAATAGTCGCGTTAATGGCACCACCAATTGCGGTCAAAATAGTTTGTAAAAGCGGGTAGAAAATCCATCTTGGCCCGGG
This sequence comes from Ambystoma mexicanum, assembly GCF_040938575.1. NCBI lineage: Eukaryota > Metazoa > Chordata > Amphibia > Caudata > Ambystomatidae > Ambystoma > Ambystoma mexicanum. Next base: position 462,282,902 of record NC_090929.1, read on the forward strand.
GCCCTGGGTTTCAGGCTTTTGATGGCTTTGTCGTCTTCCTCGTCTGTGATGGGGACATCAAGTCCTTCGCTTGTCATGGGTGCAAGGGGCGGGAGAGCCGCCTCTTTGATGTAAGCCTGTTATTCGCCTAAGTCCATTGAGGTTGCCGTCATTATTTCTGATTGGCGGATCAATGCCAGGCGCAATTTCTTGTGTTCCACGAATTGGGTTACTCCTTGTGAATCGCGGAGGCCCAAGATGGCATTTTGCCTCTTGACCTTGGCCAGTTTGCTAACCAACATCGTGTTGGCCTTATTGCTGTTGATGTAGTACCATTGTTTTGTCCTGGTCAATAAATTCGCTGTGGCATCGGTGAGGTGTGCTTCCAGTCTTTTCCTAACTAACTGTAGGGCCCTGTATATTCTGGGAGATCAGCCCTTTCGTTTGTGGGTGGCTTCCGCTTCCTGAACCTCCACCTCCAGAGTAGCGCAGGTCGCCCGGTTCCATTGATGGAAGGCCGCGCCTTGGGCCATAAGTTCCCCTCGGAGAACCGCCTTTATGGCATCTCAATTAGTGGCTGGTGAGGTGTCCTCTTCACGGTTTTCCCTGAAGAAGTTCTCAATCGAATTGGCAATGGAATCCCTCACCACCATATCATTCAGGTTCCATTGGCGGCGGGGAGGGAGGTCTGGGATGTGGGCTTGCATACCCAATGAGACCGGGGCATGGTCCGAGAGGGTCCTGGATTGGATGGAAACTTCGTCTGTAAAGGTCAAGAGCTAGGGGGAAGCCAGCAGTAAGTCGATCCTAGAGAAAGTGCGGTGCACATATGACTAGAAGGAGAAATCCCTTTCCTCCGGGTGCAGCACCCTCCAGGTGTCGACCACGTTCAGCGTCCGGAATAGGGGAAGCAATCTCATTGCTAGTGTGAAGTCCCGTTGGGAGGTGGGGTGTGACCTATCTTTGAGAGGGTCTGGTGCTCCGTTAAAGTCTCCCCCAATGACGATTTGTCCCTCGACGAATGGAAGGAGGGCCTCCTCTAAATCATGATAAAATCCTTCCTGATGGGTGTTCGGGGCGTAGAATGAGATGAGAGTGTAAAGTTGGCCCATAATAATGCACTTGATTGCGATGAACCAACCCTCTTAACATTGTAGTGTGTCTAGAATCTGTGGTTTCAGGTCCTTTGCAAAGAGAATGGCCGTACCACCATTCTTAGTGCCATTAGATGCTAGGAACTGTAGAGGGAAGAGATTGCTGCGTTGGCGGGTGAAATCGGCTGGTATCAGGTGGGTCTCTTACACAAACGCCACAGAGGATCCCTCATCCCGTAACATTTTCAAGATGGATTTCCTCTTTGGGGGGGAATTAAGGCCTCTGACATTTAGAGTGTAAACTTCAACTTCCAATGTGGCCATGGGCTCCCCGCGCTGTCCATCTGTGAGGGGAGGCTGTGGTGGGGGGCATCGTCAACCATGATCATGGGGGAAGTGGTGCGTTGGGTTCTCCTGTGGCTGAGGGTTTTTAAATGGCCTCCAACGGGAGGAGCAAATTACTAACTTGGGCCCCCAATGAGGGGTCAACAATGTGACGAGGGGGACCGATTTTGAACTATTGGTGGGGCCCCACGCCACCAGGCTAACGATAGCCAATCCAAGTGGCATTCTCTCCAAGGGTAACATGATGACTTCCACCTTGGAGGAGGATGTAAACCGCATGGGGTCCGCGGCAGGCTTCAGAAAGCTTCAATGATTCCATCGTCTAGCAGGTTTCAAAGGCGTCGTTTTAGGGGGTCATTTTGGTTTGCGGTTTCCCTGCACTCTGGTCCAGGGGGTGCGTTTCGGCTTGGGGAAAGATGCGCTCGGGTCAGAATTCGCTCTGCCGGGCGGGGAAGATCCCACGTCCCCGGTTGAGCCCGGGCGTAGAATTGACGCTGCATCGTCCAGGTGGCTGATGGTGCGTGGGGTGCCCAGTTGTCAGAATTGTAGCGCCGTAGGAAATAGCCACCGATAGCAGATTTGCTGGTCTCGGAGGAAGAGTGTGAGTGGAAGCAGCATTCTGCGCTTCTGCAAAGTTAGAGGGGAGAGATCCTGAAACGTTTGGAGCGGGAAGCCCTGAAACGATAGCTTGTCGCGTGAGCGACCAATCACTGAGATTGCTTCTTTGGTAGTGTAAAAGTGGACTCTCGTGATTACGTCTGGGGGGGAGTCAGTCGGTCCCTCAATGGGGGCGAAGCCTGTGAGTGTGATCCAGCAAGAGCTGGGTCTTGCCCAGATCCGGCAGCAATGATTGGAAGAAGTTGCCCACATATTTGGGGAGCTCCCTATCTGAGATCGATGTAGGCACCCCTCGAATGCGTAGATTATTGCGCCGGGAACGATTTTCCATGTCGTCCTGTTTAAATTCTAGGATCTCGGTTCTGTCCATTAGCGCCTGGATGGTGCTTGGACCTCCGCTAGGGAGTTAGAGTGCTCCAGGGCCAGGTCATCAGCCTCCCCCATCCTGTGCTCGATGTTGCTAACTCTTTGCTCCGTTTGTTCTAATTTCTCAGTGAGTTCCGTCATGCAGGACCTGAATTCCGACTTCATGTCGGACATGAAAGCCAGAAGATCCTCCTTGGTTGCGAGGGTCCCTGTGTGGAGCCTTCTGTGGTGTGAGTTTGGGGGGGTTTTGGTTTCTTTCCCTATTCCGTTGCCAGCAGCATGGTGGAGATATCCGTGGATTTCGGTGTTTTTAGCACTTTGGCTATAGTTCTGGGTGGAGGGGGGGCTTGTAGTAAGGCCGCCCGAGGTTAACCAATAGGTTGCCAGATGAGGCGCTGGTTGATCCGCTGGTGATCCTGGGTTGTCCGTGGGGCCAGCAGGCCCGAGGGGAGCGGCTGCCCAGGAGAGCTGCGGTGGGCCAGGACACACCCGGGGCAAGCAGGCCAGGTGAACTTTCCAGCCACCGATGGATAGCGGCAACGTCAATAGGACTGGGTGAAGGGTAGACACAGGGCTCACAGTGGTGCGGCAGTAATGCGCTTTCAACTCACACCTTGTCCCAAAAGTCCAGGTGGCAGGTGGGGGAGTCAGGATCTCCCCAGCAACAGTAAGCAGGAGGTGGGCAGGGGCGCCCCAGGAAGCCAAGGCAGGTGTCAGTGTAGGGCTAAGGCAAGCGTCAACGGAGGATCCATGAGGGATGGGGCCCCTGAAGGGGCTGCTGAAGTTCCAATAGGTGCAGACAGGTGTGGGGCCGATGATGTGGGTTCCAGGGAGGTCGCCCCCTCCAACCAGGGCATCGGTAGGGCGGCAGATGGAGGGTGGGTCGCAGCCCCCGAGGCAGGTCCGCAGCTTATATCTGCCGGAGATAGAGTGGATGATGGAGGGGATTAGGTCCCCTCAACAGCTGTGGGTCAGAGGTGGACAGGGGTCGCAGAGGCAGGTCCAGTGGGGGGGCAAGCTGGGTGCTCCGCGGCATTGGCGCGCCGCCTCGAGGGGAGACTCCACGCACGGGCACAGTGCAGGCGGGACCCCGGGGCGCTCCTGTTCATGGCTCCGTATCTGCTGGCAGGCAGTGAGGTTCAGGTCTCGTAGTCAGGCCCCGGGGGCCCCCGCCACATGAAGGAATTCAGAGCTGGTAGGGGCCGCTAGCCGTTAGGCGAGAGAGGGCCTTAGAGATGCGGCCGCCATTTTGGGCCGAGCTGCGGATGCGGCCGCATGGCAATCCTCCTTGCTGCGTTTTAGTGGTTCGCAAGAGCGTTATGCTCTCAAACTGCCTTCACCAGCACCCCAAGTCTTCCTGTGCCGATACCCCCCCATTGTGTGCAAAGAACCTGTCTGGAAGCGGAGATAGGACTTAGCCGTGGGCCCATGCAGAGGCCATCAATGGAGCTGCCTCATCGCCGGCGCTCCAGGCCACGCCCCCAGCATGCCATTTTTTAAAGTTTTTCCATCTTCCTCTGAACCAACCAAACGCAACAACATGATGATTGTGATGGTTATCCAAACAGCTCAAGGCTTCTTCAAAATGAGGTTACTCTAAGTACCCCATTTTTCCACAGGTATATACCCACAGCGAATGAGCTGTATTCAGATTGCTGTGTTAGCTATTGTTTTTAATGGTTGTTGGGTAAGATTGTGGCCTTACCCACTGGTGATGCCTAGATACACCCTGTTTTATGTCCCGGAAGCCTCAACTATGTTGTCTCCTGACAATGCAAGAGAGGATGCTAGGGTGGATGGCCTTCCTTTAGCTTGCTTGGCATAAACTCACACAGAGATGTTTTTCTCAGTCTCACTTCTTTATCCCAGTACATGCCTGTTGGCACCAAAAAAAGGGGGGGGGGAGAAAAGTGTGTGTGTGTGTGTGTGTGTGTGTGTGTGTGTGTGTGTGTGTGTGTGTGTGTGTGTGTGTGTGTGTGTGTGTGTGTGTGTGTGTGTGTGTGTGTGTGTGTGTGTGTGTGTGTGTGTGTGTGTGTGTGTGTGTGTGTGTGTGTGTGTGTGTGTGTGTGTGTGTGTGTGTGTGTGTGTGTGTGTGTGTGTGTGTGTGTGTGTGTGTGTGTGTGTGTGTGTGTGTGTGTGTGTGTGTGTGTGTGTGTGTGTGTGTGTGTGTGTGTGTGTGTGTGTGTGTGTGTGTGTGTTATGAGTAGTATGAATGGGTTACTTTAAGGCCACACTAAACCATAGAGGGATCAGTGACAACCTAGAGAATATTGTGCACAAGAGTGCATGTTCTCCCAAGGTTCACATTGTATCGGTGAAAAAATGGTACAAGCGTGAAATAGTAGTAGTTATTATCAATAACAAAAAGAACATTATGCTCACAGACTCACTATTATACAGCTCAGCTTCAATAATTCTTCAATCCGCTCACACTCTACTCTCATAGGCCCACCATGACGCTTTCTACCCAGTGCAATCCATCATCCCACTACGGGCTCTCACCAGGTGCAAACCCTCATGTTCTAAACTCAAACCGGTTTGTAATGGAAACATTAACCTGGCCTCATTCGCGCCCTCAATGAGCTTCGACTATTCAACACCATAGCAGACCACTCAACATCCTCTCAGCTGCATACTTCTCAACAGCCTTTCAACAGCCTAAGATGTAATTGAAATCAATACTTTTGTGACTGACAACAATCTGAATGTTCTCCCTCAAGAAGAAACTTGGCTCAGTGAAACTCAAACCCTGATGATCTCCACTGAGCTGAGCATCCTTCATCAAAACAGATCAACAATTAGAGGAGGTGGCATTGCCTTCATTCATCAAAACTCACTCTTCTCTTTATATATTGACCTCTTCTGAACACCCATGAAGACCTGCTCTCAAATCTCAACACTAACAACCCCTATATCCTCATTCTTCTGGACCTCTCCTCTGCCTTTGACACAGTTAACCACAATATCCTGATTGCGCGTCTCTGTGACACCCTGGGAATCAGAGGTAAGGCTCTGCCATGGTTAACCTCCTTCCTTTCCGACCACCCATCGCAGGTAGAACTTGGGTCCTTTCTCTCTACTAGCACTCATTCAACCTGTGATGTCCCCAGGGCTCTAACCTATCTCCCTGGTTCTTCAACGTCTACATGGCTGCCCTGGCATGTGTGATTGACACTTTCATCTCTAACTTCCAGTGTTATGTGGATGACACACAACTCTCCTTCAGGCTACCCTCAGCCACCTCCTCTACCTCACTCATATCTGGCTGTCTGTCTGCAATTCAGTCATGGTGTTCTGCAAACAACATCTGCCTCAACGCCAATAAGACTGAGATTGTTCGCATTGGGACTCCTGCTCCTGCTTTCCCACTCCCGCTCTGTCCGGCCTCCCTTGGCCCTGCAGCCACACCCACCTCCAAGGAAAAAAACCTTTGGGTCTTCTTTGACTCCTCTATCTCCTTCTCCACTCACATTTCGGACATCTGTAAAAAGTTGAACTACCACCTGAACCTCCTCAGAGGTACTCTTCCTTTTCCCACCTTCCCCCAGTGGCTCACTGTCTCCAGAGCCCTGGTTCTCTCAATGCTGGACTACTGCAACAGCCTCTTTCTCAACCTCCCTACCTTTGCACCCTCTGCAACTCATCCAGAACAGAACCGCAAGACTTATCTTTGGCCTCAAGCCCAGGGACCGCATCTCTCTGGTGCTGAAATCCCTCCACTGGCTCCCCATGGCTGCAAAGATCAAGTTCAAGACCCTCTGCATTGTCCACAAAGTGTTCTGGGGCCTGTGATCTACTTATCTGCAAGGATGCCTACCTAAATACTGTCCTTCCCGAGCCCTGCAATCTTCTACCTCCAACCTTCTGCGAGTGAGCCGGTTCTCCAAGCAGAGATTTGGAGGGAGATCTTTATCCTCAGCAGGGGCCTCCCTATGGAATAGCCTCCCTGCTGCCCTCCATCTTGAGCCTGATCTCCTTAAGTTCCAGAAACTCCTTAAGACATTGCTCTTCCTTCTCTCCCCGCCCACCCTGCTAACCTCTCTCTCCGCTCTATCCCACTCTCCCTCCTTTTCCGCACAGCTTGCTGACTGGATGCCAGGTGTACCTCAGAGTCTCACAGGTGCCTGGCTCCCTCACCAGTCCTATCGCACTTGCCTCCGTGCCTTGCACTTGCCTCATCATTACTGCACTTGGTAATTGACCCATGAGAATAGAATCTCTCAGAAATTACCTCAGCTTCTGACTGACTGGGAACACTTGGACTCCCCCCCGCCCCTACATTTGTAGTCCCCCCTTTCCTCCCTCCCCTCTCCTGTACCGTCTGTGCACTTACACGACCTGAACGTACCATGCCTTGAATATTTGTCTATCTGTCTTCCCTTGCCCCCATCTCCTTTCATGGTGGCACCTCAATGCACTTGGAAAAACTGCAGAATTGTCGCCAGCCATATTTGCTGTTATCTACACTGTTATTTGTATTATATGCACTTACTCTGCTTGTGCAGATCTGTATCGTTCAGAAATTCAAGGGCTCTGAATGACTATTGTTTTTTTTGTGTATGGGCGCTTTACAAATAAACATGACCACATACCATACCACTCTCCACTTTGTCAGAAATCCTACGAAATGTGCGCTGCCAGCTCATTTACTTTTCATATTCTGATCAGTTACCATCCACCAGCAGCTTGCAGCGCTGCCAAAGGCTGATAACATTACACAGTTCTTGCCTCAAACTCTGACCTTATTATAGAAGATGAATTCAATATTTGGATCAATGAACCCCATCTTCCCATCTGCAGGGCCTATACCCACACTGTGGAAGCTCTATGCCTCAAGCAACTGGTTAATTGCCCCCCACACCTACAAGTTAACTTCCATGACCAGCTACCCATTATCACCTCCAGTCCTTGGATAAAAGGGCCTGCTGAATCCCTGAAACCTTGCTTTTCTATATATCATTTAGACTGCATCCAGTTTACAAGCCCTCTGCAATTTGAGAAGACCCCAATCAAATGCTCGCTTCAGCACCGGACCTCAAGAAAATCAAATTCTCCCCCAAACCACCAACTAAGTGCTTCAATCTGCTCAGGCTTCACCCACTTGAATACCAATTGGTACCATCCAACTCTTTCAATGCCAAAACTGCCTACACCTCTCCCATTGCAGGAATTAAAAACTATCCAGAAATGGCAAACACATGGCATATTATTTTAAGGCTCTGCAATGCCCCAAATGTGTGAAGGATATTGCAAAGAACGTATCAGGGACCTCAAAGAAACACTTTGAACTAATGATAAAACATGTCCCATACCACTTTCTAGTAAACACTGCAAACCGTTTCTCTAAACTCTTTGTAGATAAAAGAGCTAATTTGTAATGGCAGCGTAATGTAAACGGAAGACGTAAAGGCTTTGCGTAAGGCATTTACGCCTTCCATTCACATCACGCCTCTTTTTCATGTATTTGTATGGTGGAGATGAGGGGTGGAACGCAATTTACGTTTTCACAGCTCCCTCCTTCTCCACCATACAAACACTACAGCATGTGCAGCAGCATGAAAATCCAATGGCGGCAGAAACGCTGTGGATTCCAATGGAGTCCGCAAGGGGACTCTGTTAGGAATTCACTGTAAATGCAGCCCGCCATGCATACATGGCGAGTGCAAAAGGGACGCGTACACATGTGTACACCGCCTTTTTCCACTCCCCTTTTGCACTCCACCGTGGAATTGAGGAAAATTTGGTGGCGGGGACCAGTTTATACAAAAGTGCAAACTTACATGTCCCCACTCCCCAATTACGGCCGAAACTCGAAAATGAGCTCCACAGTCACCAGAAGTCGCCCTAATATTTCACTGGCAATCATCCCTTCTTCGCTTCCCCTACTATGTCAGGGCACTGCCATCCTGCTCCTCTACCCAGTGTCTCTCCTCTCCCAATCCCTATTTCAGATCTCCTTCATGGCTTCCATGCCAAGATCAGAAATGTAGGTCCCATCTCGATTCTCTGTTCTTCAGTTGTTTAGTGGTTTCCCTAATAGATTGCAATTTGTTATTTATAAAGCGCTTAAAACCCAGAGATTTCTAAGCGCCAACCTGGGGAATCGAACCTGTGTTGCTTCACATCATCTTGCTTCCAAGGCGAGCGCGTTGCCCCACAGCCAATATCCCAAAATGGTGGTAACTCTGCAATAATAATTCACTGGTGATGCACAAAGTCCTTCTGACAGTGGCCTTAGAAAGCAAAGCCTTGCTGGAGTGCCCCCTCCCATCGCAGCTGGGATAGCCTGGCATAAGACACCCTGGAATCTGCTTCTCTCTTAAGAGAGTGGCAATGCACTGAAAGGATAGATTTCCACCATCGGAGTTTGCCATCCATTATCCAGCACAGTGGAGCCAGACCCTCGGCTTTGTCTGCATGCTTCCCTGGACAGACCAGCAGAACGTGCCAGGGAACCATGTGAACCATTCTGTAGTGAACACACCAAAGCCCACTGTGAATTTCAAGGCATCACATGTTCGTCAGGACCACCCATTTCACATGAACAGCCTTGAGCACCACTGGTGGGGACTCTTCATGGTGGGAACCCCTGTGGTTGCAACTGCAAGACTGGCCGGAGAACACTGCTTCACCTTTGAGGATTGATTCCTCTGGCGCTAAGATACCCTCGGGCAAAGCTGTGCTCTACAAATTCTTTTAACATTACATAACCACTCCTAGCCTGTGCCTGCTTCACCTGCTCCTGGTACCACTCTCTCTCACTGGTTGCCGCCACACTAATTAAAGTGCCCCATGGCCATTTAGTGCTGTGAAGCTAGCCAATGTGCTGTTTACGCACACCCTATTGTGCACCCTATTGTGATCTGGCCTCAGTTCCATCAGAAAGGTTACAAAATGTCCTGCCTTGCCACTGGACCGCTGTGCATCTCCACGCTGTCAATCAAGAAGCTGCTATGTCCTCTCCAGGAACTGGACCTGCTGTCGCCAGGAAAACTTTCAATAGCGAGGACGGGTTGGTCCCGTTCTCCTTGTTTCTCGATGTGGTTCCCCAACAACCATCGCCAACTGGGAGGGATAATCGACACCACAACAATAAACCACCTGCCTCAAAGGACCAGTGAGGGATACCAGTTTGTTTATTTATTTATAGTGCGTGCTACACCCTGAGGTATCTGGGCGCATTACAAGAATATGCATTTTCATAGTTACACAGTTTGATAGTTACGTACAATGGGTATACAATAGACAATCCAATAGGAAATAGAGTCAATTACAGACGAATAGACATCAAGTACATTTGCTAAAAGGTTGTGTACAAGTGAGACCGGGTGAGACTAGGTATATACAGACCAGATAGGTAGGTCAGAGGATAATAAACCAGTAAACTGCTTCCACGAGGACCCCGAAACTCAAACAACTGGCGGCAGCTCTGAGAAGATCACCAAAATGAGTTTGGAAATTGCTGTTGCCACCTCTGTGCACTGTACAACCACATCACACGGGCCAATCAGGCAGGGAACTAAAATGTACATATTTACGTGGGTCACTTCCCAACAATAGCCAAAGGCAACAAAGAAGCCTAAAATGCATCTTATCAAATGCCCCCATCATAGAAAGTTATAACAGTATTGGCTAAAGTTAACCATCTGCTTTCCTATGACCGCAGGAGCCGTCCATTTGTTCTAGACACAGTTTTAGGTCAGACCTCTCCATCAGTTAGGGTCAGAGAGATCTAGTTTTCTTCTGGGATAACTATTTGCACTGCATCTATTTTCTAAAAATAACTCTGAGTAGGCATCTGCAGTGGCCTGGCAACATTCTGCTGTACCGTATCCCGTGCTACGCCAAATGGGCCACTCTAGACCTTGAGCCTTGATTGCTTGACTGAAATGATTGTGGTCCCTAACATGATGCATGCTTCGTGAACCTTGTGTACATGCCCCAAGACTCATTCCCATGCCCTGAATCAGCGTGAGTGTACTTACCAGGCAGAGAATATGCAAAAGCCCATGGTGAATGCCGGGTGATCCACAAGGTACAAACCCTCCTCATTCATTTCACAGCAAAACTGAGGTGGGCGCATGAGGATAATGGGCGCCCATGGGGGGGGGGAGACATAGGGGGCCAAGAATTATCTAGCTTTCATGATAACATATGGGCTCTCATTATAGGTGCAAAAACACTGCTTGTGTGGCAAACAGGAGGTAGAATTAGGGTTGAATATGTAACCTTTAGGATCTGTTTATTGTTTGCTCCCTCGTCTCTCCTTGGCACTGTCTCCCCGGCAATCCCAGGCCTTGTCTCATGGTATGGCTCCGAGCTCTGCAGACATCCATGGCATCGCTCACCGGAGCTAACTATGGTCAATGGTGCCTTCCACTGACTTCCAGCTTTGCTCTGGCAAGCATCTCCTCACTTCTGTACTGACTCTCCCTGGGTTGCGACCTCCTCATACACCTTCTTCCATTTCTTCTATTCCTGCCCCATCCTCTCCTCATCCGCGTAGCTCAGCCAAGGCACACCCTCTCTTCCGGCCTCCCTCTCACATGTCCCTCTACAGTCCGACTACCTCCAGTTAACTACACTGAAGTCCTTCGTGCTTGCAAGCTGGCAAGCCTTCCGTTGTTATTGAACCCATGCCACCCATCTCCTGGTACTAAAAGCGACGAGACCCGAAGTATAGCTTCCTTGATTGCAAGAATGTGAATAGAAAACATGCAATTGCTAGTAAGAAGCACATTTGCACTCGAATCGTTTTTTTCCATTTCCACCCTTGCGTCCATGCTGTGCTGGCTGCCTCCAAAAAACTGTAGCTCCAGGCAGTATTCCATCCAATATTTTCTTGAAAGGACAGGTCTGCACAGTAGAGACATGGGCCTAGATTAGGGGTCCCTGCCCCTAAAAGCTATGATGGTTTCCAGTTGCATTCTCCCATCATTGAGGCAAGGTTCTAACAATAGGCAATTGTAGACTTTTAACTAACTAGTTAAGAGACACTAGTAAACAGAATCCACTTCGAATGTACCAGAATGCAAAATGATGTGAGCCAGAACAATCTCCTGTAGTTTGACCATTGCTCTTTCCAGCTATGTATCACATGAAAGTATGTAATAAGGGTACCTGCTCGCAGACATTTTTGTTTGTCATGGGAAAGCAGCGTGTGATGTGACGAAACATTTGAAGTGCTAGAAAAACATAGACACGTTTTGCCTACCTATCAAGCAAGCATTATGGAAATAAACTTAGAATTTCAAAAATAATTGGGGTGTACTCTGTGAATCAATTTCATGTGTTGAAGCAAAATTATACTAATTTGGGTATATGATTGCTTTAAGTCTAAAATAATCACTTAAACGTTCATACTTATTAGGGAGACTCGTCACATACAAAAGAGTAATCCTCACTGCATCATGGTGAGTACCAGTGGATTCACAAACTTTTAAATAACATGGTCATTTTACCCAACAACATGGTACTTATTTCATTGACAGTGCAAAGAAGAAAGTCAGCCTTGCCAGAATTTGCACGTATGCATTTTTTCTCTTCTGCCACACACGAGTAAAATGCATGGCAAGAAAAAGCAAATGTGAAAATTCAGACCCCTCGGAAAGGTTCCAGAAAAACACTATCCACTTTCTTCACCCTTTCACTTGAGGCACTTTCGATTTCTTCAAATACGCTGCTCTGATATCATCTAGCATAGGTCTTGGCATTTGTATTGTGTGCCATGTTTTTTTATTCCTGTACGTATTTTAAACGCAGGACAACATGCACGAGAATACAATGTTATGTGAGCCTAAAAGAAACCCCCAACTTGACACAACTTAAAATTGCTGCAAAGTACCCTGTGGCCATACTACCTTCAGACCTACACACAACCCAGAATATCCTGTATGATTGCCACCTACTTGTTGCCGATGCTTGACAAGTGCATGTTTCTGCATTACACTTGCAGACCCGCAAATAAAGCTGTAACGAGCCCTGTAAGCCATTTCAACAGATGCCCAGTTGAAGCCTTCTGCGGTGGTCTGAGTTGGGAAAATCACAGTGAATATTGAGCTTTATTTGTGTTTGATTTTAAAAGCAGAGTTTTACAGAGGAGGAGCCCAGCGTGGTGAATATCTTGCCCAAGAGAAATAAGTAAGCACATCAATAGGGAAACAAGGAAAACTCTAATCAAATGAAGTAGAAAAAAATACATATTATTACAAGGAGAAAAAGTATGAAGCAATGTGTTATGAGCGCCTCCAGATAAGCTATCTAGCGAAACGTGTTAATGAGTAATTGTATAAGATATAACATTCACATGAAATCAAATTTACATAAAAGTCAAGTATATTAATTCATGAAATCGAAATCACAAGAGAATGCAATTGTCAAAAGAATTAAGTATGTCAATGGGATATTTTTGACGAAATGTAATGATGGTCAGTATTGATGAATAATGATTTGGATTAATGCAAAACCAAAACAGCATCAACTGACTTGAACCAATTGATAAGATACAAGAAAAGTCAAAAATAGGGATTAACTGTTCAAAAAACACCACTTGAGACATTTGAGGATGGTTACAATTGATGAAAAATGAATCGGTAAAAGGAGGTTAGACACCAGTAGATAAGGTCATAAATAAGGATTAAGCATTTAAAAAAACAACCCTTGAGACATTTGATGATTAGCGAAGCGGTCAAAGGAATTAAGACACTTGAGTAGATGGACGTCCCTCTCGAATTGTATTGAGAAGTTGTTTTTTCTTCTCTTTTTCTTTTTTCATCAATTGATCTAAAAGAGTACATTTCTTTCAATATACAAAATAGATATATACCTTAATGTATGAATCTTTTGGTAAGGATTTGCACTTTTGCATCCACTGTTCACTGTTTATTCTTCCTACATCATGTCTACCTTTACTTGAATCCCTCAGTGGTCAGCTCTCACCTGATTAACACATTTCCAAAATAATCCATGTTGGTTCTGAACATTGTAGAAAAGGTGCTGGGCCTGAAAACCACAACCCCTACTTCCGAACGAATTTTACATAGGATGGAAAAGACAACACCTCTCTTCTAGCCGCCAGTAATGACTCTTTTACACAGTTAGGTAAGTCTGGGCAAGTACCACAATCTGCTCATGAGAATTTAAAACATTCAGGTGCTACTCATGATTGTACTCATGCCAACACCTTAAGAAAACATTAGATTTCAGATTAATCCGAAAAGTTGAATAAGCAATAGAACAATCACTGCTCAAAGAAATATGCCCACCGGGCTTGTCAACTATTTTGAAATCATGTTTGTCAAAGCTCTGGCACATTTCTGGGATCTACACATATCTCGCTAGAGAAAGAGAGATCCGAGCAGTAAATGTTTCCACTCTGTACCAGACTCTTCCATTCTGAGCAGATCCCTGCAAGTGACAGAGTCATTCCTTTCATGAGGAGTCAGTGGGAGAGAAAGTTGACGAATAGGATGCTCCAAATGATTTCCCATCTGGATCTCTAGCATGGTTTCCCCATCAGCCCTGTCTCCTGCATCCGCCTCGACAATTAAATGTTTAGAGGTATCAGGATATCACAAAACCGGCCCTGATCTTACAGACATTTACAACGTTTTAAATGCCTCGCAGAGGAGTCTGGTCATTGCAGCCCACTTGTGCATTCTCCCATATGAAGCAGCTGAGACATCACAGAAGCAAAATGGGTAAATTTATGAATGAATTTCCTGTAAATTTTAGTGAATTCCAAGGGTTGAGTTAGTTTCATTCACAAAAGTAAGAAAAGGCCCCTTGAATGCAGCAGCATCTCCTTTGGGTTACTCACCCAGCCACAAATTAATAGTGTGAGCTCCAGATATTCAACTGTGGCAGCAGACTTGCAGCTGATTCTGATTGTATTTTGGGTTCTGATGGTATGTTATTAACTAGCACGAGCGTGATGATGAGTCCAAATGTTGAATCGACCACCACAGTAATGGAAGCTGGTGTCATTTCTATTGTCATGTGAAGTTATATCAGTATTTCCCACAGGGTGGTAGTGGCACACTGTATCAGAAACTGTTTCTCTGACGTGGGACAGATATATGTACGTGTCTTTTGTGCATTCAGTGTTTCTATCAATCACAGGATTTTCTGATCGGCAGGTGCTCGATTTGACGTGGCAAAATAGCCCTGTGTTTTGTTGGTGATTCAGCGCGTGAAGTAATGGAATAGTTCCTGTATGCCCTTACAGCACTGTCTGCGAATCATATGGCTGTTTAAATATTCCAATTTCATCCAAACATCGAGTGAACCATTTTGACCCATATTTTCAAAGATGTTCTCAGTGGCTGAGATTTCCCTGCAACCACCGTTTGTGGGTTCGGGTTAGCTGACGACGCTCGCCCGTCATGACAATTGGGGGTAATATTTCAACCCCACTATTTTGAATATTGGATACCTACCACTGCCTCTGTGTGCAGATCCCTGGATAGGTCTTTGAGATAGCTTAGCTAAAGTGTGCTCGCCCTGAGCCACTCTGCCCCTCCTGTTATACCGCTGTGCTTCCTACAGCTAGCAGCCAGAAGGCCCACCTACAGCACTATCAGAACTGCTACCTGAATTGAGCAGTTCCCCTGCGCAGACATCCCACCTGGCCAATGTGCAAGTTCACAGTGGCTATGGTAAGCACAGTGGTGGCAGAAGAAATGACAGCATAATCAGAAGTGACTAAAGATACTGCTCCTGTATACCACACATGCACACGCATGCATTCTGCGACTGGACCCATTCGGTGCCTGCGCTTGTCAATGTTATGCTATGGGTAATTTGTACGCCCTTATGCTGCACCGATTGCCCTTATTAGAGCTCAAATATTTTAATGGAAAGGATGTGGGCAAGGTGCCCCTTAGCATGCTATGTTTGGTTTTGTGGCGTTCATGCTGGCACTAAGGCGCAATTAGGCCAGTGGGGGCCGCAACCTGCACCTGTCCTGATGGTTTGGACTACAACTGCCATCAGCCCAGTAGAGTTGCGGTCCAACATTTATTTATTTATTTATATGCCAGAGGAACCATGCTCCTTTGATCACAAAAGATTGTACAATAGATAAGAAATCGGATTTGACAGGAAGCAGTGAGCTTTTTGCAATGGGGTGAGTTTGCGGGACATTCTGACCAGGTTGTGGAGGGGAGTAAATGGAACAGTCACTGAAGACAATGCATGAGTAGACATACATAGATTAAGGACAATGAACGTTGGACATTATTAAGTGCAGGAAGGTGGTACGGACAAAACATCTGCAGAGCCAAAGTTTGCAGACCCTTGAATTAGGGTGATGTAGGGAGCAGTGGTGTTGAAGGGGTCTGGAGGGCAGTTAAGAGAGGCAAGGGCATGTGTGGATGCCATGAATAATTGTCCTAGTACTTTTTAAATTGCCACCTTTATTTTATTGTGTGTTCTATTTGGGATATTCCTAAAGCACTGGTCTAGCTTCGAGAAGCCCAGAGCTGTGTCCTCACACTGGAGAGGGGATAGCACGACAATAAGGAAGTAGGGAGTAGCTATCTCACACTCTTTATCAAGATGAAGAGGCAGTGCTTGGAAGGAAGGGGACCTAGAGAGTAGCACGTGCTTAGAAGGATTCGTTAGTGCAGTCTGAAACGTGCAATCTTCCCATCACAGTTTCCAGTCAGGGTAAGGTAGCCCAGTTTGCTAAAAAAAAAAAAACAACGTGCTGCATTTATCTCTGTGAAACCTGTAATTCACAGGTTGATTGTCGAGGGAGTCAGGAAGGCCACATCGGCATTCTGACCACCCCCCATTGCCAGTCTACACATAGCATACACACACACACAGAAATTAAGCTCAAAGGTAAAGAAGTACACTACAACGCGGCTTGTGTTTAAAATAGTCTACAACAAAGCTGTTGTTATTAACGCTAGAGGCTAAAATGAATAGGGGGGGGCTTTAAAAGAGGTCAGTTGCTGAAACCTACCTCCAAGATGGTTGCCACCTAAAGGAACCCTTGGGTTCTTTTCAGCATTTCTGGGATGAATCCCCCACAACCACCTGTATTATACATCCTCACCCTGACCCAACCACAGGCTTGCTTTTTGTTATAGTATGTCGGTTTGGTTCACTCAACTGCTGCATATGTGACACCATAGGATCTTACCGACCTATCTTGGCTCTGCTTAGCTCAGCTACCAAACAATCCTTAGAGGCAGAATAGAAGCGTGCAGGCCTCCGATAATAGAAATAATTTGCTGCACCGTTTTAGTAACTGAACATGCTAGGTGGCCGTGTAAGATCCTGCCAATTCCTGAGAAGGTGATGTCACTGTTACTGGGGGCCTCAACTGGTACCACCCTGATACCTCTCTGGTTATGACAATAGGATCATATTCAAAACCGCATGCATCACCTACAAAGCAGTCTCCAAGAGAGCACCAACATACTTGGCGGCGAAACCATTGAAAGGGTGGAGTCTAAGCCAGCCCGTAATGAGAAGACTCATAAGCAGTCCTTCTCCTGCCACGCCACAACCATCTGGAACTCAAACCCAGCAGAGAATCCAAATGCCCCACCATCCTCCTGCTCTGCAACACACAAAAAATGTGGCTTTTTCAACAACGCCGGACGAACAATAATCCCACCCTTCCTTCACCAACAGTCCTACGCTACTGTCTAAAATGCCAAGCCCAGTGCTGGACCCTGCCATTGTAGAGCGCTCTGCTGATCCCAAGCCAGGTTGCGGTATACGCAATAAAATACATAGAGCGGACTGCTAAGCAAAATCTCAATCTACAGGACATGGTGGGAAAGCAGCTCTTGCCGCTCCACCACGAAAGAGATACTGGCGGTACATTGTACACCTACAGGTACCCCAGCATGAGGCATGAATTAGGGTGACCAGATAAAAAAAAGGGATAGGCCATAGACATAGAAGCAGGACTACAGTAAAACACAAACATAACTCAGATAAAACTGTAGTCCTACTTCTGTGTTGCTGGCCTGTTGTGGGGTGGAGGAGAGCGACCAGGGATGGAAGGGGGAGGAAATGGGGACGTGAAAAGCTTTCACGCACAGGAA
Source organism: Ambystoma mexicanum (assembly GCF_040938575.1). Taxonomy (NCBI): domain Eukaryota; kingdom Metazoa; phylum Chordata; class Amphibia; order Caudata; family Ambystomatidae; genus Ambystoma; species Ambystoma mexicanum. Next base: position 462,300,369 of record NC_090929.1, read on the forward strand.
GAGTCAAGCCGAGTCTGAATCGGATCTCGGCAAAAACCAGGACCGCAGCCACCCCCCAATCCAAACTCGGGACGGGGTTCATTAAATTAAAAAAGTCTCAGGACCCCGGGATGGAGTGCGATTTCCCCAGGCTGTCCCGGGAAAACATGGACTTATTGTCACCCTACTATCACTGCTTCAGAAAAACCTGCGACATCCTGCCTTGTGGAGTGAACTGATCATGGCACTGATGGCAGGGTCCAGGCACACAGCCATTCAGTGCCCCAACCTCCCGATAACTCCCCGTCCACCAGATGTCTCCATCCAGTGGCAGATTCCAGTGGCTCCCCTGCACTGAGTGTGGGAGAAACTTGGGACATGGAAACTAATGCAATCCATTCCATCCCAGCTGAAATCACTTCACGTCCGAGTGCCACAACTTTGAAGTCCTAATAAACAAGCATATTATTAGAGAAACTTAAAAAATGTCAGGTTTAAAAAATTTCAATTTAAAAACAGTTAAACTCCAACTGAGCTGCAGATTGTTCGCCAATGCACAATTTGCAAAGATGGTTTTGAACTAACTAAATAAATTCTTATAAAGCGCAACACTAACCCAAGGATCTCAGGGAGGGACGTCATTTACGGGTTGCCAGATTCATGGAATTAATGTGCGCCGAAAATTCCGGCGCAGAGGTGCCAAAACGTGTGAATCGCAGTGCAAGTGCGAAAATGGCAGGGAAACCAGCGCACATCGATTCATGGAAGTCCGTGCGCGAGAAAAATATTGGATGTGCGCTGAAAAAGTGTGCGGCGCACACCGGCACACAGGTTATCCAACAACGTGCACCACGGCAACAGCGAAATCGCACATAGCGCGGCGCACATAACAAAAGTAGGCGGAACATGGGGCGGAACACTTGAAATGGGGAACAACGTGTGAAAATATGGGCGTCACGGGGGAGGTACAGGAGGCAAGTGCGCAGAACGCCCACACGCTCGCCTACAACTAGTATTCATGGAATCGAATAGGGCAAACCAGTGCACGGGCAAAGACACGCACAGGGCCAAACAAGTCCGCCACAAGAAAGCAGGCGGTAGTGTCCCTGCGCCTGAAATAAATGTGCGCCAAAATGTGCGCTAACAAAAAGCACCTATATACAGCTATGATGAATGATCCATACTGTGGCCCTCTAGGACAAATGAGGTGGAAAGGGGTACCGACAAACACGGACACCCGCTGTGTGAAAAATGGCGTGTGCGTGTATTTCGGGGTGCGCGGGAAGTTCCACACGCGATTGGCCTGGGTACGTGTATTTTGGGGTGCGCGTGAAGTTTCACACGCGATTTCAGCAGGGTACGTGTATTCCAAGGTGCGCGGGAAGTTTCACACGCGAATTTGCAGGGTACGTGTATTTCGGGGTGCGCGTGAAGTTCCACACGCGATTTCAGTAGGGTACGTGTACTCCGGGTGCGCGGGAAGTTCCACACGCGAATCCAGCAGCCTACGTGTATTTCGGGGGTGCCGGGGAGTACTACACGTGAATTGGCCGTGTGGGTCCTCCCAGGTGTTCCCTCTACACCCTCCACGGCCCCTGCAGGCGGCCCACACCACAGGGGACTACCCTGCACCCCTGCACATGTCCCGCAGGCAGCCCATCCACCATGGCCATGCCCCCCAGCCAACCCACATGTCACCTTGCACTACTGCCCACCAACGCATGTCTCCCTGCACCCCCACCCCCCAGCATCCAGGGGCACCCTCCACCAGGCCCCCACTCATGTCTCCCACCCCTCCCACTCCCCAGCAGTCAGGGGCACCCTCCACCAGGCCCCCACTCATGTCTCCCTGCACCCCCACCCCCCAGCAGTCAGGGGCACCCTCCACCAGGCCCCCACTCATGTCTCCCACCCCCCCACCCCCCAGCAGTCAGGGGCACCCTCCACCAGGCCCCCACTCATGTCTCCCTGCACCCCCACCCCCCAGCAGTCAGGGGCACCCTCCACCAGGCCCCCACTCATGTCTCCCACCCCCCCCAGCCCCCAGCAGTCAGGGGCACCCTCCACCAGGCCCCCACTCATGTCTCCCTGCACCCCCACCCCCCAGCAGTCAGGGGCACCCTCCACCAGGCCCCCACTCATGTCTCCCACCCCCCCACCCCCCAGCAGTCAGGGGCACCCTCCACCAGTACCACACTCATGTCTCCCAGCACCCCCAGCATCCAGGAGCACCCTCCAGCAGGCCCCCACTCATGTCTCCCACCCCCCACCCACCAGCAGTCAGGGGCACCCTCCACCAGGCCCCCACTCATGTCTCCCTGCACCCCCACCCCCCAGCACTGTGGGGCACCCTCCACCAGGCCCTCACTCATGTCTCCCTGCACCCCCACCCCCCAGCATCCAGGGACACCCTCCAACAGGCCCCACTCATGTCCAACTCATGTCCCCCTGCACCCCCACCCCCAGCACTGTGGGGCACTCTCCACCAGGCCCCCACTCATGTCTCCCACCCCCCTACCCCCCAGCAGTTAGGGGCACCCTCCACCAGGCCCCCACTCATGTCCAACTCATGTCCCCCTGCACCCCCACCCCCAAGCACTGTGGGGCACACTCCACCAGGCCCCCACTCATGTCTCCCTGCACCCCCACCCCCCAGCATCCAGGGGCACCCTCCACCAGGCCCCCACTCATGTCCAACTCATGTCCCCCTGCACCCCCACCCCCCAGCACTGTGGGGCACCCTCCACCAGGCCCCCACTCATGTCTCCCACCCCCCACCCCCCAGCAGTCAGGGGCACCCTCCACCAGGCCCCCACTCATGTCCAACTCATGTCCCCCTGCACCCCCACCCCCAAGCACTGTGGGGCACCCTCCACCAGGCCCCCACTCATGTCTCCCTGCACCCCCACCCCCCAGCATTCAGGGGCACCCTCCACCAGGCCCCCACTCATGTCTCCCAGCACCCCCACCCCCCAGCATCCAGGGGCACCCTCCACCAGGCCCCCACTCATGTCTCCCTGCACCCCCACCCCCCAGCATCCAGGGGCACCCTCCACCAGGCCCCCACTCATGTCTCCCATCCCCCCACCCCCAGCAGTCAGGGGCACCCTCCGCCAGACCCCCACTCATGTCTCCCTGCACCCCCACCATCCAGGGGCACCCTCCACCAGGCCCCCACTCATGTCTCCCTGCACCCCCACCCCCCAGCATCCAGATTTACCCTCCATCAGGCCCCCACTCATGCCCAACTCATGTCCCCCTGCACCCCCACCCCCCAGCACTGTGGGGCACCCTCCACCAGGCCCCCACTCATGTCTCCCAGCACCCCCACCCCCCAGCAGTGCAGGGCGCCCTCCACCAGGCCCCCACACATGTCCCCTGCACCCCCCAGCATCCAGGGGCACCCTCCACCAGGCCCCCACTCATGTCTCCCAGCACCCCCACCCCCCAGCAGTGCAGGGCACCCTCCACCAGGCCCCACACATGTCCCCCTGCACCCCCCCAGCATCCAGGGGCACCCTCCACCAGGCTCCCACTCATGTCCAACTCATGTCCCCCTGCACCCCCACCCCCCAGCATCCAGGGGCACCCTCCGCCAGACCCCCACCCCCCAGCATCCAGGGGCACCCTCCACCAGGCCCCCACTCATGTCTCCCAGCACCCCCACCCCCCAGCATCCAGGGGCACCCTCCACCACGCCCCCACTCATGTCTCCCACCCCCCAACCCCCCAGCAGTCAGGGGCACCCTCCACCAGGCCCCCACTCATGTCTCCCTGCACCCCAGCCCCCAGCATCCAGGGGCACCCTCCACCAGGCCCCCACTCATGTCTCCCTGCACCCCCACCCCCCAGCATCCAGGGGCACCCTCCACCAGGCCCCCACTCATGTCTCCCACCCCCCGCAGCAGTCAGGGGCACCCTCCACCAGGCCCCCACTCATGTCTCCCCCCCCACCCCACAGCAGTCAGGGGCACCCTCCACCAGGCCCCCACTCATGTCTCCCTGCACCCCCACCCACCAGCATTCAGGGGCCCCCTCCACCAGTACCACACATGTCTCCCAGCACCCCCACCCCCCAGCATCCAGGAGCACCCTCCACCAGGCCCCCACTCATGTCTCCCACCCCCCACCCACCAGCAGTCAGGGGCACCCTCCAGCAGGCCCCCACTCATGTCTCCCTGCACCCCCACCCCCCAGCACTGTGGGGCACCCTCCACCAGGCCCTCACTCATGTCTCCCTGCACCCCCACCCCCCAGCATCCAGGGTCACCCTCCACCAGGCCCCCACTCATGTCCAACTCATGTCCCCCTGCACCTCCACCCCCCAGCACTGTGGGGCACCCTCCACCAGGCCCCCACTCATGTCCCCCACCCCCAGCAGTCAGAGGCACCCTCCACCAGGCCCCCACCCATGTCCAACTCATGTCCCCCTGCACCCCCACCCCCAAGCACTGTGCGGCACCCTCCATCAGGCCCCCACTCGGGCACCCTCCACCAGGCCCCCACTCATGTCTCCCTGCACCCCCACCATCCAGGGGCACCCTCCACCAGGCCCCCACTCATGTCTCCCATCCCCCCACCCCCAGCAGTCAGGGGCACCCTCCACCAGGCCCCCACTCATGTCTCCCAGCACCCCCACCCCCAGCAGTCAGGGGCACCCTCCACCAGGCCTCCACTCATGTCTCCCTGCACCCCCACCCCCAGGGGCACCCTCCACCAGGCCCCCACTTATGTCTCCCTGCACCCCCACCCCCCAGCATCCAGAGGCACCCTCCATCAGGCCCCCACTCATGTCTCCCTGCACCCCCACCCCCCAGCATCCAGGGGCACCCTCCACCAGGCCCCCACTCATGTCTCCCAGCACCCCCACCCCCAGCAGTCAGGGGCACCCTCCACCAGGCCCCCACTCATGTCTCCCTGCACCCCCACCCCCAGCATCCAGGGGCACCCTCCACCAGGCCCCCACTCATGTCCCCCCCTGCACCCCCACCCCCCAGCACTGTGGGGCACCCTCCACCAGGCCCCCACTCATGTCTCCCAGCACCCCCACCCCCAGCAGTGCAGGGCACCCTCCACCAGGCCCCCACACATGTCCGCCTGCACCCCCCCTGCATCCAGGGGCACCCTCCACCAGGCCCCCACTCATGTCTCCCAGCACCCCCACCCCCCAGCAGTGCAGGGCACCCTCCACCAGGCCCCACACATGTCCCCCTGCACCCCCCCAGCATCCAGGGGCACCCTCCACCAGGCCCCCACTCATGTCCAACTCATGTCCCCCTGCACCCCCACCCCCCAGCATCCAGGGGCACCCTCCGCCAGGCCCCCACTCATGTCTCCCTGCACCCCCACCCCCCAGCATCCAGGGGCACCCTCCACCAGGCCCCCACTCATGTCTCCCAGCACCCCCACCCCCCAGCATCCAGGGGCACCCTCCACCACGCCCCCACTCATGTCTCCCACCCCCCACCCCCCACCAGTCAGGGGCACCCTCCACCAGGCCCCCACTCATGTCTCCCTGCTCCCCCAGCATCCAGGGGCACCCTCCACCAGGCCCCCACTCATGTCTCCCAGCACCCCCACCCCCAGCATCCAGGGGCACCCTCCACCAGGCCCCCACTGATGTCTCCCTGCACCCCCACCCCCCAGCATCCAGGGGCACCCTCCACCAGGCCCCCACTCATGTCTCCCACCCCCCCCACCCCCAGCAGTCAGGGGCACCCTCCATCAGGCCCCCACTCATGTCTCCCTGCACCCCCACCCCCCAGCATCCAGGGGCACCCTCCACCAGGCCCCCACTCATGTCTTCCACCCTCCCCCGCCCCCCATCAGTCAGGGGCACCCTCCACCAGGCCCCCACTCATGTCTCCCTGCACCCCTACCCCCCAGCATCCAGGGGCACCCTCCACCAGGCCCCACTCATGTCTCCCAGCACCCCCACCCCCAGCATCCAGGGGCACCCTCCACCAGGCCCCCACTCATGTCTCCTACCCCCCCACCCCCCAGCAGTCAGGGGCACCCTCCACCAGGCCCCCACTCATGTCCAACTCATGTCCCCCTGCACCCCCACCCCCCAGCACTGTGGGGCACCCTCCACCAAGCTCCCACTCATGTCTCCCACCCCCCACCCCCCACCCCCCAGCAGTGCGATTTGCCTGGGTACGTGTATTTCAGGGGTGCGCGGGTAGTCTTACACGCAATTTCATCAGGGTACGTGTATTACGGTTCCGCGTGAACTTCCACACGCGATATCAGCAGGGTACGTGCATTACGGGGTTCGCGTGAACTTCCACACGCGACTGGGCCTGGGAGAGTGGGGTACGTGTATTCCTGGGGTGGGCGGGAATATTTACATGCGACTAGGCCTGGGAGAGCGTGTTACGTGTATTCCTGGGGTGGGCGGGAAGATTTACACGGTCGCCTACAACGCGCCAAAAAAAAAGGTCCAATCCGGAAACACGTACGCCAGCATGAAGCAGGCGCACGCCCCGCGCAGCATAAAAGTGTGCGCAAACAACAAACAAGCTCAGACGCCAGGATGAATATACCGTTCCTAGCAGCAGTGGCCGTGGGATACCGCAGGAGGAGGAGGAGGATAGTCAGGGCCAGAATCTTTACACCCAGAACCAGCCTTTTTGGTATGCCTGATGACCAGGTGTATGGGAGGTACAGGTTTCCACCTCACATAATACTCGACCTGGTCAGTGAGTGGGAGGATGACCTCACATCACCCACCCTGTGCTCCCAAGCACTCAGCCCCCTGGAGAAGGTCCTCAATGTACTGCACTTCTTGGCTATCGGATCATTTCAGCGGACAAGTGCCATAGTGGGGGGGTGTCACAGGCCACGCAGTCACGGTGCCTACACCAGGTGTTGGCCATCATCACTGCAAGCCCAACAGTCCACAGGCACATATACCTGCCCAGAACACCTGCAGAAAGGCAGGCTGTCAGCCAGGATTTCTACAGGGTGGCACAATTCCCCAAAGTGCTGGGTGCCATTGATTGCACCCATGTGGCTCTAAGTCCCCCCAGGGCATCTGAGCACATCTATAGAAACCGCAAGCACTGGCATTCCATCAACGTCCAGGTAGTATGTGATGCCAAGGGAATCATCACCTCAGTATATGCCAACTATCCAGGGTCCACCCACGACAGCTTCATTTACAGGATGTCAACCCTAAACCGGGACATGGAAGCTGGGCGGCATTGCGATGCATGGCTGCTTGGTGAGTATAAATGCCACAGCACACGCATGCATGACAGATACAGAGTAATGTCACTACCCCAATAATGATCCCCTCCTCAGGGGACAGTGCCTACCCTCTGAGCACCCACATGATGACGCCAATTCAGAACCCCATCATGTCTCCCGAGGTAAGATGCAACACAGCCCATATTGCAACCCGGGGCATAGTGGAGCGCACATTCGGAGTGCTCATGTCACGCTTTCGCTCCCTTGACCTCTGGCGGGCAGCTGTTATACGCTCCCCCAGTAGTGTGCAGGATCATAGTGGCAGCATGTTTCCTGCACAATGTTGCAACACGCCGGGGCCTGGCTGTGGACATGGTGGTGCCCCCACATCCCCAACCACATGCACTCCCGCTGGGCACGTGGGTGAGGCAGCCCGTACGCAGCTGGTGGCTAATTACTTCACATAGAAATCACACCCCTGTGGAGTGCACACAGCCCTGGCACATACCATCTGACAATCAATGCTGACTCAATCTGACAATTCTGATGAATTAAGGGACAGTCAACTGTCAGAACCATAGCAGCCTCAAATTGTTCACCTGGAAGTGTCACAATGTGTGCATCCCTACCTACACAAACACCACCAATGCAGTGTCATCAAAAGACACACTTCTATGCAGCAAAAATGAATACCCACTTGCAAAATACAACATGAGAACAGTGCCATGTCACCCAACCCCTCCCCGGCACTGCCACACAACACACCATGGCATGTCATGCGATGTGAGAGCAAACAAATGAATCCCCACATGACACAAGTGTCACAAAGTACAGTGTCCCTAATGGAAACTGGCCACACATGAAATGCTCACAGTAATGCAGAACCAACAACACACATTACCAAATATTTAGCAACAATACTAATCACCTACACAACCTCAAGCCTACCATAAACATGACGGTATGGATTAAAGAAATTGGTAGTCTCACTACCTGATAATGCCAGCACTTCGACCGCTTCCAACTGTACAGTTAGTGCCACGCAAAAGTGTAGGTGCACTGCTTACAACATGGACTCCATTTCCAAAGTAGACCGCCTTGTGAAGACATGAGGAATGGACCTGCAAATTAGGAGGATGAGATGGATGCAGAGGCACATATCAATACACCATGCAGTGTACAATACAACAACAATATGCACTAGGAATGTATACAGAGTATTGACTACAGACTGCCCACACATCAAATGGGAGTCCAACGTCACTGTGTAAGTCAATGTCACTTGGGCACACCCTTTGCAAGCACATGGAAACGGGAAGCAGGAGGGGTGTGAGTCACACAAACCCAAGCATCTAACCCAAATTCAGGACAAGCCTGCATGTGCCCAGCCACAATACAGCGTATGCCCACGGGAGCCACACAAGGCAACACACTGTAAAAAAAAATCCAAAATCAAAAATGGCCATGTATGGGCTAGGGGGGTGGGGGAGGCCACCCAGGAGGTCCGAGGACAGGGTGCACACCAAAACCCACCTGTGTGGATTTTGGGGAAAAAAAACACCTCCATGGGCTCATGGCCTGCACGGCTACCCTATTGTGAGAGAATCGCTGCTGTCGCTCTCCTCACCCTCTGCAGCTGCATCAGGAGGTGGTGGCACTATGGGAGGCAGTCCACGCAAAGCCCTAGTCTGGTCCTCCATGGCAGCAAGCATGCGGGTGTGGAAGGTCTGGTTCTGGAGGATAATCGTGCGGAGGTCCCCATGCAACAACTCACGGGATGCCCGGACCTCCTCCCTAGTTGCCTGCATCTCAGCTGAGAGCGTACGTGTGAGCCGCTCCAGCTGCTGTTCTGTCCTCGTGTCAGTTGAAGCCTCAAGCTCAACAAGAGTCACCCTGAGCTGACGGAGTTCCACCCTCAGGGCTTCCCTGTGGCCCTGGGACTCAATAGAAATGGCTTCCCGCAGAGTCTCCAGTGCCGCCCGTCTGTCCCTGTTGGACGCCAACATGTCCTCCCTGTGTGACTGGCAAATGGAGTCTGTTGCCTGCTGTAGTTGTTCCATCAGCCTTTCTTGGGGGACAATGGAAGTGGCCACCCTATCCATGGACTGAGCCATCATCTCAGATTATGCTGCCTGTTGGTTTGCCATACCGTATATGGATTGCTACCATGCGGTATTGGCAGGTGGCATACGGCCACCGTGTTGGCGGGCACCACACTTGTCTGGGGCAAGGCGAACTGCGCCTTGCTGTGCCAGCACTGCCTGAGGCTGCAGGACTTCATTCCCCCCCTGATCTGCTGGCCCAGGAACAGGATCAGATGTTGCAGAGCGTGACCCTGCATCCGTAACCACCAAAGGCGGACCTACCAACACTGACATCCCCATTGAGGGTTCTACCCCTGGTGCAGGTGGGTTGGACAGTACAGAATCCCTTCCAGAAACACTTACCTGCGACCGCACATAGGTCTCATCATCCGAATCGACACCTGAATAGAGCTCGGGGGAGGTGCACCCAGAGACACCCCTTGAGATAATGGTCTGCAGCAAGTGTGGGTTCTCACCCACCACCACACCATGTCCCTCACTGGTGCCCGGTCGGGCCTGAGACCCCTCCTGGGTCTGCAGCATCTCCACAACCCCAGCAGTATCAAGTGCGTCATCCCCTGCAAAGACATGAAAGAAAAGAAATGTGAACAGGCATTAGGACCATGGCACACAATTAGGGCTGAGAAGCAACAGAACCAGTACTTCATTGACACATGTCCCACATGACTATAACCCTCCCATGCATGCACCGTCACTGCGCATGAAGGGGAGGCAAATGGCACACATTGATGACACCAAGATGGAAGACCAGCACATTCGCTGCATGCTGGCTAGCAGTGCCATCACACATTGGCCTGTGATTGGCATGTCCAATACACATACATGACACATGCCATCACACAGATGGCATGTACCATAGCCATGTCACACATTTGACAATAGGACTGAGAAATGCCTAGTGAAAGTGGTGGAATGCAAACAATCGGCCTGAATGAACACAGAATAATACGCAACAATGTTGTAGCAAGATGATACTTCAAGGGCAACTGGCGTGAGGTTGGGCTAAATGTCTACTGTTGCCAGAAGGGATACTGCAATACCCAAATCCTGGTGCACAGAATGTATTGGATGAAGCACATGGGTGACCCAAACCACTCAGGCACACACACCCTCACCTGTCACTCAATCAGAAGCCCTCACACACACACCATGCACATGGATGACACACACATGCATGTGCACTCACCGGACAATGCCTCGTAATCTGGCAGGTCTCCCACGCCTTGGATCTGTCCCTCCGTGACATAGGTCCCAGCAACATACTTATGTGGAGTGAGTTCAATGTCCTCTGCTGGAGACCCACCTCCAGTCACTAGAGTAGCGGCATGACTTGAGGCCAGCTTTTTCTTTGCCCTGCGCTTCAGGTCATTCTAGCGCTTGTAGCAATCATTAGCTGTGCGCCTCACGAATCCAAGGGCACTTATGATGTCCGCGATGGTCTGCCAGTGTGCCAGACATTGTGCAGGTGTGGTTTTGCATCCTGCAGTAATCACCATTTCGCTGTCATGTGCGGACACATACTCCACAAGTGCATCAAGTTCGGGCCTGATTGAAGCTGGGCTTCCTTGGTGGGCCGGACTGTGTAGCCGTGTCTGGGGCATCAGCCTGTACTGGACGAGCACTCTTCCTCTTCCGCTTGGAAGGTGGTGGGGATCCTGAGTGTCCTACGCCGCTCTGGACACTAGGGGCAGGAGCCCCGGTGGACTGTGGACTAGGAGTGTGGGAATGAACACTCACCATGGGACTTGGTGCAGGCATTAGCTGAAGTGTGATGTAGTCAGGGGGAACATCAGCAGGATGGACTGGGACCAACACTGTCCTGGCTGGGAGACTCAGAGCTGGGGTGGATGGAGCTGCAGCTGCCCCTGCAGCCTCCCCACCCTGCCTACTCGGGGGCAGCAGATGACATAGCTGCCCCTGATCCACGTGGCCTCGTGACACCAACGTGCACCGCCACACGTGGCCTAGACCTGCTGACCTGGAAGTCAGCCATGGAGTCACCCTGTGCCAGGTCTGGTGCCACAATGGGCTGGTCCAACAAGGGCTGAGCAGGGATGGTGTCAGCCACGTTACCCTCAACCAGGGGGGGGGCATGGGTGTCCCTGACTGGTCATCCACACATGGGGGCTAGGGGCACCCTGCAAGTCCCGGCCACGTCCCCTACCATATCCACCACGGCCACCTCTTGAGGCTCGGCCACCTTTGCCACCCTTACCGCGTGCTCGCCTCCCAACCATGGCACTGATGTTGTTGTGCGTATGGGAGTTGCAGTAAACTATTGTCCTGAGCAATTGGGGGTCAAAGGGGTAGGGTACTAGATGGAATTCGTACCCTAGTGCTCTAGCAAGTCTGCATGTGACCCCTGGGGGAAGATGACGGGTCACGCAACGCACAGGCACCCCAAAAAAGGGAGATAATGTGCACGCAACCCCTCCTAGACCACGTGCGTGGAAAAATAAACCTGCACTACGCTGTGGCACCCAGAAACACAAAAATGAATGTATGCGTGTCACACCCAGCCTAGAATGACCTCTGAAGGGGTACGCGACACACGGGGCAAGCACAGATGTTAAATACGTGCGCGACTCACCGTTTGCCTGGAAAAATAGCGTGAAAAAGACGCGCGTGTGCGTGTTGGCAACACCCCCGCCAAAAGAAGAATTGTACACTGTCTGAGGAGACAGGACAACAGAAGAAGTGAACGCTGTTTGAGGAAACAGGCCCAGGAAAAAGACAAAAATAGAAAAAGCTGTCAGAGGTAACAGGGAGTACGAACTTGGAACGCCGTGAAGTAAATCGCGTGTGAACCGACAAGAAGTACAGATTTCACCCACTCGCTCTCCACGAAAAGCAACTACAAGGAAATGGCGTTCTACATGTACCTTTTAAACATGCCCACACGTCCAGCGTCACTTCCGCGTGTACACTCTAAGGCCCTATCCTCCAATTACACGAGCTGACACTCTGACGTGCAGTCATTGGACGTGTAACATGCACCCGTGTACAGGGAAACGGCCGCGCATGCATGTCACAGACGCGCATACGCGCTGATGCCCTTTCCACCAATTACACGCTATGACACTCTGACGTGCTTATTTTTTCTACGCGCCATGGAAAACGCACGTGCGCGTAACCTCATAGACGCGCCTACACGCTGGGGGCCTTTGGGCCAATGAATTTGCGTACGTGTGCTGACACGCTTACGCGCTAAGGCCCTTTCCTCGAATTACACGCAGACGTGCTGGATTTTCACGTGCCAAATCACTCCGTATCAAGCTGGCCACGCGTAAGCACACGGAAGCCACGCTCCTGCCCAGAAGGCCGAATTACTGCCCCCCCGATCCCCGAGCACGCTCCCACCTGCCATCTGCTGCTGCCTGATTGCCTACTGCCCACGTGCCCTGCCATTTGCTGCCTGCACATCAGCCAGGGGTGCTGTTGCTGTGACCACCCCTGCTGGAACCGAAGACTCCCGAATGGGATTCCATCGCTCCACAGACCAGCCCCAGGACCCAGTTGCCCACCCACTCCTGCCTCTGGGGTTGTCATGTCGGGTACTGCAACATCTGGCACCACTGTCAACCCCCGGCCAGAGAGGCAGAGGGGCACCAGCTTCACTGCCACCAAAGTTGGTGTCCTGGTGGAGCAAGTCCTGGGGCAGTATGATGCCTTCTTCGGAAGTTTGCGCGCCGACAAGGAAGGATGGACTCGGATCTGGACGGACATCGTGACTGCCATCAACGCGGAGGGGGTGGCAGTCCGACTATTCCATCATGTCAAGAAGCGCTGGGAGGACTTCAGGTGCAGGACCATCAACAAGGCCCAGCGCCTCTTGATGGCAGCGGATACTAAGGCGCGCCAGGGCCACTTGTCGGAAGATCAGATGAGGGTCCTGGAACGCATATCCCCAGCACTCCACGTCCAGGTCCTTGAGAGGCAGACCGGTCTGGAGTCGAGCGGTAAGTGTACATGCATCCTGATTGTAAGCTGTGCGTGTGGTGGTGTGCCAGTAGTGTGCAGGTTGCACATGTGTTTTAATGGGCCAAGTGGGGGGGGTGTACAGGGCCGTGAGGCTAACACATGCGAGGGCTCTCATGTGTGAGACATGGATGGTGCTTGTGTGTGTAGGCTTGCATGCCAAATGCAGATGTGTGGGCACACATGTTTGAATGAATGTGTATGTAAGTAGGCATGTTCGTGATGTCACACATGGATGTTGGTTTCAGCTACATGTATCTGCACTATGTACATGTGCATGTGTGTGTATTTGACAAGGGGGCAACAGTGATGCAACATGGATGCATGTGACACCGGGATGTGGAAGACTGATTGGCAGATGTGACATGGATGCCGATCTCAACACTGCAACAGTTGGCAGAGGTGTACACATGCATGCAAGGGTGGTGGTGTGTGTGCATGTGTAGTGCACTCCCTGTGTTGCATGTGATGTCTGGCTCACCTTTGCCTGCTCATGCTGTTGTATGTGTATGGATGGTGCTGGCTGTTGCAATATGGCTGTGGTATGGCTCATGTGTGCGAGTTGAAATGACATGTGTGTTGGCGATTGTGATGCCATGTCTGAGGTTTGCCAATGCCACTCATGTACAACTGTCATGTGTGTATCTGTCCATTGTACAGTGCCCTGATGCCTGTGTTTTATTTCTCCCTGTCTGCAGCGTCAACTGATGAAGAGGGTGGAGAAGGTGCTGTGGAGCACAGCGGCAGAGATTGCACCGCCAGCCGGAGACGCAAGGCCCGGCTCCCCTCCCAGGTTGACATCTCGTCGGGGAGTGAGGAGTCTGGTGCCGCGTCCCAGGCCGCAGCTGCCGGGGGGAGGTCCAAGAGGCGGAGGTCGGAGTTGGACTCCTCGGCAGCAGAAGGGACAGCTGGGACCCCACAGGGACCAACGGGGGAAGATGGCACGGAGTCATCCAGTTTGGTGGGGGGTTTGGTGGAGGAGGAGGCCGTGTAAGCGACAGAGATGGGGTCTGGAGGTGGGGATTCCACTGGTGCTAGTGGTGCAGTGCAGGACCAGGGACAGGAGGCAGCACAGGCCGCCGCGGAGTTGCCTGTGTGCAATCCTGTCCCTGATCCTGTCACTGCATCATCTTGCACCAGCAGGGATGCCTACGTCCAGACCCGTTTTCAGGCAGGGGATGAGCTTACAGCAACTGGCCTTCCTCTGCCTGCGGACGTGGCTATCCAGGTACAGGTTGAGCCTGTCCTGACTGGTGTGGCGTTGCGTCAACGGGCCATGCGAGGTGACCTGCAGTCTTTTCATGGGGAGACTGCACGTCATCTGGAATGGCTTGTTGACCGTGTCGGCCTACTGGGACAGGTCACCCAGGCCGGATTCCTCCGTCTGATGGGGCTTGCTCCGACCCCCTCCTCAACTGGACCCCCTACGCGCCAGTCGTCCTCTGTGCCATCTTCCTACCCATCAGTCACCTGGGTGCCCTGTGGAGCTGCCTCTGACGGTGCGGCCAGGCTGGTGGAGGACACATCCCTGCCACAGTCGGGAGTCGGACGTCCAGCAGGGGTGGCCACTTCAACGACTGCACCCCGGCCGGTGGAGGATGTGCAGGCAGCAGGAGCCAGGGCACGGGCACAGGCACAGCAGCAGCAGCAATGAGGTGGGAGCCATGATGGCTCGGGGCCTTCGACATCGGAGGGGCAGGCATCGGCCGTAGGGCAGGAGGACCCAGGACGGGAAGTGTCTTCCGTGTGGCAGCGGTTGGGCCATGCCATAGATGCGGAGCGGCAGCGGGCGGAAGAGGCACGGCTCACGATGGTCAGGGCGGAGAACTACATGCAGAGGGCCCTGAGGTGGGCCGAGTGCCTCGAGGCAATCCGCAGGGAGTTGGAGGAGAACATGTCATCATCCCTGCGGACCCTCGGGGCCATGGAAGAGGACCGCCTCCGGGACATTGAGCAGGAGTTCGATGATTCCCTGGCCCGGAACATCCAGAAGTGAGCCGTTGGACTAGCCCGCTGCCCTTGTAAATAGTTCTTTAGTGTTAAGTTTCCTTTCGGTTTTTTTTTGTTTTGGGGTGCTTGGACAATGCCCCAACTCTTGTATATATTTCTTCATTAGGTAGGATTTTATTTTATACGTTTCATTTAAAGGATTGGGCACATGGACCCTGGATGTTCACTTTGTACATAGTTTGACAATGGATTTGGATTGTTGATTTTTTTTTCCCATGGATCAATGGATTTTTATTATTTTTGCACCTTGGATTTATTTTCTCAGACTGACACTTTGGAGACTTGCTTTTGGATTGCTTTTCATTTGGATTTCATGCGTCTTTTGCATTTATTGGACATGCTGGATTTCATTTTTTATTTCCATTTTCTTCTGTTCCATTTCATTGCCTTGCTTTTCTGTTTAATACATTATCATTTGGTACTTCAATGTGTGGTATTCTCTCTTTGGTTTCATGCATGTCGCAATGTGTGTTTTTCCGTTCACATGCTTTCATTGTGTGGGTTTGACGGAAATATGTTGATGTGCAGACTAGCCATTTGGGATGCATCATGTGCTGGTGATTTCTTTGTGGGGTGGATGTCATACCTGGTGGTGTGTTCGGACTGGGGTGGCGTGGGCAGTGTATTGAGGGGGCATGGGGGCCATGATTATGGATCGTCATGAGGTGTTGGGGGGGACATGTATGGGGCCCTGCTGGTAGCTGTCCTGCACTGCTGGGGGGTGGTGGTGCAGGGGGACATGCGTGGGGGCCTGGTGGAGGGTGCCCCTGCACTGCTGGGGGGTGGGGGTGCTGGGAGACATGTGTGGGGGCCTGGTGGAGGGCGCCCCTGACTGCTGGGGGGTGGGGGTGCTGGGAGACATGAGTGGGGGCCTGCTGGGAGGTGGCCCTGACTGCTGGGGGGTGGGGGTGCAGGGGGACATGAGTTGGACATGAGTGGGGGCCTGCTGGCAGGTGCCCCACAGTGCTGGGGGTGGGGGTGCTGGGAGACATGAGTGGGGGCCTGGTGGAGGGTGCCCTGCACTGCTGGGGGGTGGGGGTGCAGGGGGACATGAGTTGGACATGAGTGGGGGCCTGGTGGAGGGTGCCCCTGGATGCTGGGGGGTGGGGGTAATGGGATACATGTGTGGGGGCCTGGTGGAGGGTGCCCCTGGATGCTGGGGGGGTGGGGGTGCTGGGAGACATGAGTGGCTGCCTGGTGGAGGGTGCCCCTGACTGCTGGGGGGTGAGGGTGCAGGGGGACATGTGTGGGGGCCTGGTGGAGGGTGCCCCCGGATGCTGGGGGGTGGGGGTGCTGGGAGACATGTGTGGGGGCATGGTGGAGGGTGCCCTGCACTGCTGGGGGGTGGAGTGCTGGGAGACATGTTTGGGGGCCTGGTGGAGGGTGCCCCTAACTGCTGGGGGGTGGGGGTGCTGGGAGACATGAGTGGGGGCCTGCTGGCAGGTGCCCCTGACGGGTGGGGGTGCTGGGAGACATGAGTGGGGGCCTGCTGGCAGGTGCCCCTGACTGCTGGGGGTGGGGGTACAGGGGGACATGAGTTGGACATGAGTGGGGGCCTGGTGGAGGGTGCCCCTGGATGCTGGGGGTGGGGGTGCTGGGAGACATGAGTGGGGGCCTGGTGGAGGGTGCCCCTGGATGCTGGGGGTGGGGGTGCAGGGGGGCATGAGTTGGACATGAGTGGGGGCCTGCTGGCAGGTGCCCCACAGTGCTGGGGGGTGGGGGTGCTAGGAGACATGAGTGGGGGCCTGGTGGAGGGTGCCCTGCACTGCTGGGGGTGGGGGTGCTGGGAGACATGAGTGGGGGCCTGGTGGAGGGTGCCCTGCACTGCTGGGGGGTGGGGGGCAAGGGGGACATGAGTTGGACATGAGTGGGGGCCTGGTGGAGGGTGCCCCTGGATGCTGGGGGGTTGGGGTGCTGAGAGACATGTGTGGGGGCCTGGTGGAGGGTGCCCTTGACTGCTGGGGGGTGGGGGTGCAGGGGGACATGTGTTGGACATGAGTGGGGGCCTGGTGGAGGGTGCCCCTGGATGCTTGGGGGTGGGGGTGCTGGGAGACATGAGTGGGGGCCTGGTGGAGGGTGCTCCTGACTGCTGGGGGTGGGAATGCAGGGGGACATGTGTGGGGGCCTGGTGGAGGGTGTCCCTGGATGCTGGGGGGTGGGGGTGCTGGGAGACATGTGTGGGGGCCTGCTGGCGGGTGCCCTGCACTGCTGGGGGGTGGGGGTGCTAGGAGACATGAGTGGGGGCCTGCTGGCAGGTGCCCCTGACTGCTGGGGGGTGGGGGTGCAGGGGAACATGAGTTGGACATGAGTGGGGGCCTGGTGGAGGGTGCCCCTGGATGCTGGGGGGTGGAGGTGCAGGGGGACATGAGTTGGACATGAGTGGGGGCCTGCTGGCAGGTGCCCCACAGTGCTGGGGGGTGGGGGTGCTGGGAGACATGCGTTGTTGATCAGTAGTGCAAGGTGACATGTGGCTTGGCTGGGGGGCATGCCCATGGTGGATGGGCTGCCTGCGGGACATGAGCAGGGGTGCAGGGTAGTCCCCTGTGGTGTGGGCTGCCTGCAGGGGCCGTGGAGGGTGTAGAGGGAACACCTGGGAGGACCCACACGGCCAATTCACGTGTAGTACTCCCCGGAACCCCTGAAATACACGTACCCTGCTGAAATCGCGTGTGAGTCTTTCCGCGCACCCCGAAATACACGTACCCAGGACATTCGCCTATGGAACTTCCTGCGCACCCCTGAAATACACGTACCCTGCTGAATTTGCATGTGAAATTTCCCGCGCACCCCGAAATACACGTACCCAGGACATTCGCGTGTGGAACTTCCCGCGCACCCCTGAAATAGACGTGCCCTGATGGAATCGCGTGTGAAACTTCCCGCGCACCCCTGAAATACACGTACCCTGCTGAATTCGCATGTGAAACTTCCCGCGCACCCCTGGAATACACGTACCCAGGACAATCGTGTGTGGAACTTCCCGCGCACCCCCTGAAATACACGTGCCCTGATGGAATCGCATGTGAAACTTCACGCGCACCCCTGAAATACATGTACCCTGCTGAATTTGCGTGAGAAACTTCCCGCGCACCCCTGGAACACACGTACCCAGGACAATCGCGTGTGGAACTTCCCGCGCAACCCTGAAATACATGTACCCTGCTGAATTCGCGTGTGAAACTTCCCGCGCACCCCTGGAATACACGTACCCAGGACAATCGCGTGTGGAACTTCCCGCGCACCCCTGAAATACACGTACCCTGCTGAATTTGCGTGTGAAACTTCCCACGCACCCCTGAAATACACGTGCCCTGATGGAATCGCGTGTGAAACTTCCCGCGCACCCCTGAAATGCACGTACCCTGCTGAATTTGCGTGAGAAACTTCCCGCGCACTCCTAGAACACACGTACCCAGGACAATCGCGTGTGGAACTTCCCGCGCACCCCTGAAATACACGTACCCTGCTGAATTCACGTGTGAAACTTCCCGCGCACCCTGAAATACACGTGCCCTGATGGAATCACGTGTGAAACTTCACGCGCACCCCTGAAATACACGTACCCTGCTGAATTCGCGTGTGAAACTTCACACGCACCCCTGGAACACACGTACCCAGGACAATCGTGTGTGGAACTTCCCGCGCACCCCTGGAATACACGTACCCAGGACAATCGCGTGTGGAACTTCCCACGCACCCCTGAAATACACGTACCCTGCTGAATTCATGTGTGAAACTTCCCGCGCACCCCTGAAATACACGTGCCCTGATGGAATCGCGTGTGAAACTTCACGCGCACCCCTGAAATACACGTACCCTGCTGAATTTGTGTGTGAAACTTCACACGCACCCCTGGAACACACCTACCCAGGACAATTGCCTGTGGAACTTCCCGCTCACCCCTGAAATACACGTACCCTGCTGAATTTGCGTGTGAAACTTCCCGCGCACCCCTGGAATACACGTACCCAGGACAATCGCGTGTGGAACTTCCCGCGCACCCATGAAATACACGTACCCTGCTGAATTCACATGTGAAACTTCCCGCGCACCCTGAAATACACGTGCCCTGATGGAATCGCGTGTGAAATTTCACGCGCACCCCTCAAATACACGTAACCAGGACAATCGTGTGTGAAACTTCCCGCGAACCCCTGAAATACACGTTCCCCACTTGGCGTTTGCTGTTTGGCAGCCCTGTGAACTGGTCCAGGGTTAGCGCAGACATTTGTGATGAATTGGGGATTTTGATGGCTTTTCCTTGCGCGAGGGCGTTCTTGAGGGCATAACTGGCGCTGCTGCAGGGTCGCTGCGTCACTCTGCGCCACGGCTGGTTTTGGAGGCTAAAATCCATGAATACGCTGTGCGATGAAATGGATTTTATTGCACGCGGCTGGCGCAGTGTATCGCACGGGGACACTGTGCGCCAGCCGCGTGCGCCACTTTTGTGCGAAATTCTATGGATTACCCTGTTAGTCTGTTCTTAAACATCTCAAATTCACAATGCAGACAAAATCCTCCAAAATGCATTTAGAGTAGAATAAGCATCCATTTCGGACTATGTATTTTACTTTTTCGCAAGTTGTAGTAATAGCATGTTTTTTTCTGGCAATACATATGGTGATTCATTCTTATATGAAATGTATATCACGTTATAGTAATATTGTAACCATATTTTTCATAGTGTACTTAGAAACAATACTATTTGATGCCACTTCTTGTTTTGTCAAGGGGTAAATGGTTGTGTTCCATCGCTTCCCGTGATGTCACTTTGGGGTGGGTCAATTGACATCGGATGTCATCAGAGGTCAAGGGTCATGTGATGTCACTTACGCTACCCCTGGCATTTTGGTGAAATGACATCCCTGAACTCAGGGCGCTTACATAACGAGAACAAACAAAAAACAGAGGAAGAGAACTTGTACAAACAGCTGTGTGCACTAAGTAAAGCAGTCATTTCAAAGTGTCAGTGATTATGTTCATATTTCCTTCTGGTGTTCTTTTTACCTCAAACAGCACACAAGTACCTCCCCCGCAGCCCGTTGCTCAAGGGGTGCTCGCCGCATTCTCATCTACCCAGGAAAAGACCAGTGTGTGGCCGGCTGCCTTGCTACGTCTGAATACAAGCGAAACTGTGGGCAGGTCAATCTGAAAGCTTTTTCTGTAGCTCCAATGATGCCCCCCTCCTATGCCCGCTCCCGTGCCCTTATGACAAATAAGTGAATGCTGATTGGCAAGGCAGCGGCTGCCCTGTATTTGCAAGGCTGAAAAGAACCGTGTGCAAAGACTCAATGTTTACCCTGTGATTACCCTGCAGGTAAGGACGCCCAGGAGGCCATCCAATCCTAACTGCCAGTCACTTAGGAGAGGGTGGAGGTAACGCCCCACGAGCCCGGTGAGTGCCCCCAAATGTCAATTGCTCCTGACATTCTTTTGGAGGGCGAGTACCATGCAGTTGCGATTCACTACTACTGACCGCCTTCCTATCACCGTGCTCTACAGACACGCCGCGAAGGGCAATAGTGACCAGAGCACCGGCGGTTGCCATTTCATTTACATCGGACGTTAGGCCGCAGCGGCCGCTCCCCTTTGCGTTTCTCTTCCTCAGACGAACATGTCATTGTAAAGGTGTAAAAAAAACTGTGAAAGAATGTCTGTTCCAGCTCAGACTTAAACTATTGATTCTAAAAAAAAGAGGCGTTGCTGGGGGGCGGGAGGAGGGGGGGGGGGGGGGTGAGGGTGCTATAGCCCAGGGTCTTTTGGTTGTAGCCCCAGATAGAAGCCAAAAAGGCTAGCTAGCCCTGGGTCCCGACAGTCCCAAAATTAGCGTAGCCCCGGATATTTTCCAGACCTAGGCTCACCCCTGCTAAGAAAACAAGTCAACATCATATTTTTTTCTGTCAACTTAAAAAGATAGAAAACGAAGAACTACGTTTAAATAGTTGCAGTTCCAGATTTCTACCACAAGAGGACAGGACAGTACCACTTTTCCAAAAATGTTAGCCCTTGTCACAACCTGTATGCAAACTAAGCGACATAACTTTACATCGTGTTTACTTTCTTAGACAGCCTCGAAGCGCTGAGGGAGGGGTTAACTGAATGCACTTCACAATCCTTTCACACTAGAGCTGAAACTTCTGCGGTGGTGATTTGGTGCACATAGCACAAGTATATACAGAAGATAGTGTCAAGCTTTCAGTAAGAAAGTGTACCCACTTATTTAACAAACTTTTCAACATACTGTAGCCAAAATAATTTTGCAACCATTACTGATAAGCTGTCCCCCACACACCCTTACGTGGATTTCATGCAAACAGTATCCTACAGCGTCTTCTGTGCCTTTCATGCAATCTTCTTTTTAATCTGCAGTCAGTGTTCTGTCTCAGGGATTTAGGCCGGAAAATAGGGTGTTCAAAGTTTCTTAAGCAAGTGGCTAAAGGCAAGCTGCCTACATTAATACTGCTCCACTTCTGGAACGTCAATTCACCAAAATGACATGGGTAGTGGAAGTGACGCCACACACCCGCTGGCATCACAGGAAGTGATGTCATATGACCTTTAACTCTGTTGACATCACATTAAATAACATCACATAGCATTTAACCCCAATGACATCACCTGTAGTGATTGATGGTGTAAAAAAACATACTATGAAGAATTCGACCATCCGCACAGGGATTGTGCGTTCGCCTGAAATGAAAATGAATGATGGGAGATCAACCTCTGAAAATGTGTGATGCTAATCCGCAAACATTTTTTGATGCTCGCTGCACAACAAACACATAGTCCAGTGTACTCTGGGGTACACAGCCTACAGGCGCAGTCGTCCTTGTCACATTTATTTGACAGGTGATAGTGAGGGGTGCACGAAAACATCCAGAGGAGACGGGCAACACCTTCCTCCTCCCATGGCCAGCCTAATTAAATATCAAAGGGTTCATGGAATGGCTCTGTTCTATTGTCTAAGTTCTGCGTGGTGGTGGTGCATACTGATGAAAGTTAATTTAAGCAGGCCTGCAAATAGGCCTGGCCACATAACTTAACTATAGGCAGCAAAACTAACACCTCTTTGATATGCAATGTGTCAACTTGAAGCTAGTTCCCACACCTCTGTATGAAGGACAGTGAATGGCATGTCGCCTGGGTCCACTATTTACCATAGGCAACTCCTGCAGAGCAGACCCCTTTCAGAGGGACGAAGTATGTGATTTAATGGAGACAGAAAGTCTGCTCTTGTCACAAACTTCAAGGGAGACCGGCGCTTTGATCAAGAGCCACAGAGGGCTCAGTTAACCAGAGAGACACTTTTATCTACAACAGACAGGAAGATAATTGGGCCTTAGGAGTATATGTTGTCACCTCTCTGCAAAGCACTCTGGTCCTGACCTCACACATAACAGAGGATTGTTGTTTGGGACCCCAGATTGGTTCCTAAGGTAGGCTTAGCCTGCACCAATCACTGGGGCCCATTTGGCTTTTAAAGAGGGCCGAGTTCCTCACTTAGCAGATCATCCGACGACTTTGAAAGGAGTAAGAGGAAGGACTCATTTGGACACTGGCTAAAGGTACAGTCTACATTATAGCTTCCGCCAGTGAAGGAAGCCCAGGATTTCCAAGAGAGAAGCATCCCAGGGAACAGAGGGAGATACCGGACTAAGAGGACCCGTCCAGCAGCTCCAGACCCACCAGTACTCAGCCAGCACACAGCAAAGACAAGGTTGTTGCCTGCAAGCACTCTCGTCAGCTTTGGTACGTCCGCCTCGAAAGGACCTCACAAGCCCTGCAAAGAAGTTAGTAGTTCCACACAAGCATCAGCCAACATCCATCTTTTAAAGACATTCCCGAGTCAATCGAGCCCTCGACCCACAGCAGGCTGCACCACTGACTTTTGTCACGCTGTAGTCACTAAAGCCGTCCGAGATACCTCGACCAGCATTCCAGATTCACCAACCAGCACAGAGACAATGATTCTTGACCACAAGCCACTGTGTAGGCCAGCCTGCAGCTGTCCATCCAGCTTTGTTTGCCGAACGGCCTGCCGCCTGATACCCGCAGCTGTCTGATATGATATGATATGATATGGTATTTGTAACGCGCCTATACACAAGTGTTTCAAGGCGCGACGAGGCAGGGAGGGAGGGAAACAAGGGGAAGACAGACAAACGATCCTACTAGGCCAGGTGTCATTCAGATCGGGCAAGTGCAGAGGTAAGGGGAAAAGGAAAAAGTGCAGGGGGAGGAGGTGGGGGGGAAAGTGCAGTACACGGTAAGTAGCCTAATAAAATAATAAATAATAAATAAAAGGGCCAGCTGGTGGCAAGTGCGAGGTAAGTGCAGAGCAAGTGCTAGGAAGGGGGCTGTAGGGATACAGTGACAGTCCCACAGTGCAGGGGGAGCCAGGGAGGCAGTGCAAGTGGAGAGTGGCTGGGCCCTGGACCGAGGTCGCTGAGAGTGGCCAAGATGCAGGTTTAGTGCAGAATTTCAGTGGGGAGTTAGGCAGGTTTAGCAGGGGAGAGGGAGAGAGAAGGCAGAAGCGAAGAGGAAGGTTTTGAGGTGCTTCCGGAACCGGAGATGGTTCTCCTCAAGTTTCAGGGAGGCAGGAAGGCTGTTCCAGAGGGAGGCCCCTGCTGCGGAGAGAGATCTACCCCCAGCTCGTTGCTTCGAGAAGCGGCTGACCATGAGGGAGTTGGAGACGGATGAGCGAAGGGCTCGTGAAGGAAGATATTTAGGAAGAGAGAGTTGAAGGTATTTAGGCCCCAGGCCCCAGAAGGCCTTGTGGACAATGCAGAGGGTTTTGAACTTAATCCTCGCAGCCACTGGGAGCCAGTGAAGAGATTTCAGTCCTGGAGAGATACGGTCCCTGGGCTTGAGGCCAAGGACAAGTCTCGCAGTTCTGTTCTGGATAAGTTGCAGAGGGCGGAGAGTGGAGGCAGGCAGATTAAGATAGAGGCTGTTACAGTAATCCAGCCTTGAGAGAACCAGGGCTCGGGAGACAGTGAGCTTCTGGGGGAAGGAGAGGAAGGGAAGAATACCTCTGAGGAGGTGCAGCTGGTAGTGTGACTTCTTAGAGACGTCAGATATATGAGGAGAGAAGGAGAGTGTGGAGTCGAAGATGACCCCAAGGTTTTTAGCCTTGCAGGTAGGGGCAGGAAGGGGGCCAAGGGAGGCCGGCCAGAGAGCTGCAGGGAAGGAGGGAGTGGGTGTGCCGATGAGTAGAATCTCAGTCTTACTGGCGTTAAGGCAGAGGTCATTGGCGGCACACCATTCCTGGATAGCAGACAGACAGTCGGAGATGAGGGAAGAAGAGGAGGAGGCCGAGGGTAGCCTGAAAATGAGCTGGGTATCGTCCGCATAGCACTGGAAGTGGGGGCAGAGAGCGGCGATGCGGTGGGCAAGGAGTGCCAGATACTGGTTGAAAAGCCAGGGAGAGAGGTTGGATCCCTGGGGGACACCACAGGTGGAGAAAAAGATGTCGGAGAGGAAGGAGCCCATTTGGACCTGGGAGGGTCGACCGGAAAGGAAAGAGGTCAGCCATGCCAGAGCCTGACCAGTGATACCCAGGTTATCACGGAGACGGTTGAGCAGGATGGAATGGTTGACAGTGTCAAAGGCAGAGGAGAGATCGAGCAGAATGAGAACACAGGGAGTGTTGGAATCGAGGTTCAGGAGCAGGTCCTCACGGATGTTCAGGAGAGCAGTTTCCGTGCTTCTGGCCGCTCTGAAGCCGGATTGATGGTCATGAAGGTTACCAACATATTCAGCATGGAGGTTAAGCTGGGAGATGGCCAGTTTCTCCAGGAGCTTGCCCAGGAAGGGAGTAATGGAGATTGGGCGATAGTTGGCCGGGCAGGAGGGGTCGGAAGAGGGTTTCTTGAGGAGGGGGTGCACAAGGGAGTGCTTGAGGGGGGATGGGAAGACTCCAGAGGCGAATGAGTGGTTGCAAAAGTCAGCCAGGGCAGGAGCCAGGGAGTCCATGTGGTCCTTGATGGTTTTGGAGGAACAGGGGTGAACCTGTTTAGACGAGGCTTTCATAGATCGGACTTGTCTGGAAACCTCATCAGCAGAAAAAGGTGGAAAAGCAGAGAAGGAGGGCGGAGGGGCGGCAGCAAGAGAGCAAGAGGAAGAGCCGGGAAGAGAGGGAGGGAGGTGAGAGGAGGAGAGCGAGGACAGGATGTCCTGAGTTTTTGAGATGAAGTGCGAGGCCAGTGCAGTGCAAAGGGCCTGGGAGGGGACAGGAGAGGTAGAGACTGCAGCAGGGTTGGCCAGCTCCTTGCAGATTTTAAAGAGTTCGGCCGAGTTGTTAGATGCCTCAGAGATGCGGGCTTGGATAAGGGCTCTCTTCTTGGTGAGAACGGAGAGCCGGTATTGCCTTTGGAGCAGGCGGCAGGCCAGTTTGTCAGAGGATGAACATGAAGCACGCCATTTCCTCTCTGCCACCCTGCACTTACGTTTTAGGGTGACGAGATCCGAGTCATACCAGGAGTTACATTTGGCTTTGGGCTTCAGGCGGATTCTCATGACGGGGGCAAGGATATCGAGAGTATCAGATATAGAGGAATAGAGCATGGAGAGGGCTGTGTCAGGGTGGGAGTCCGCCGAGGGGGGAGAAGGGGGCGAGAAGGTAGCAGCGAAAGCCTCAACTGACACGCGCTTCATGGGTCGGATGACCGAGAAGGTGGGAGGCAGTGAAGAGGGTGGCTTTGCCTGTGGGTTAGGGAGGGAGAGGTAGGAGGATAGGAGAAAGTGATCGCTCCAGGAGAGAGGAGTGGAGAGAGGGAGGGAGAGGGGACGGTCAGAAGAGATCAGAGCATCAAGAGTGTGCCCTGCAGAGTGAGTAGGCCCAGGCGGGAGAATAGAGAGTGAGAGAGAGTTGCAGAGTTCGCGTCTGCCATCTTGAACTCGTCGCAGAAGCTGCAAAGCATCCTGGAACCAACTCGACTCCGTCAAGAATCAAGAACATCTCAAGCACCATGTACATTGTGGTTTTGTCCCCCTGGCCCCTTCTCCGAATGCCCCTAGTGACATGTATGACCCCTTGCTCCCTTGGTGCTGAAACCAAATAAACTTCAACAGTTAAGTCTGATTGCTTTACCGACTACCCTCCTGTCAGTATCCAGAGTACATCCCTTTCCTTCGTGATAATGTCTGTTATCTGTGTTCCTTTACAGGGTGGGTTGTATTTTGTAGTGTGCTAGAACTGTCTGCTGTAATAATAATAAAGTAGATATTTTTATACAACCTTGACTGGACAGTCCCATTTACTACTGGGTAATAATTGTATTTTCACTGTGTTGCAACTAACCAACGACCCACGACCTTGCAGAGGTAAGCCTGCCGCTCTGTCCACATTACCAAAATTGGACAAGGTGGTCTTATAATGTACTTATATTCCAATCTGTTTGGATCCCTTCTGGTGTACTAGAGGTGTGGGGCTGATTGATGGTTTCGAAACCGATATTCATCCCTGGACCACTCATGCCCTGGAAGTTGATTCATCACTGGCAGTGTGGATTGCATATTTACTGAATAACTACAGGTGAAAAGGTCTAATGTGTTGTAAAGCGGTCAGTCAAAGGTATTGCTTTGGTGGTGGGCCAGATAGGCTGTCAAAAGGCTGCGTGCAGAGAGCGGGGCATCTTCGAGTGACTGAAGGAGCACACTGCACAGCACACATTGGACCTTTTCACCTGTAGTTATTCGGTGAAAAGAGTACCTAGAGACCAGCCCAGTGTGGCGTATGGATCTCTAATACAGTGCCTATCAATTGCTACATAGCTTAGACGTCCCGTGTACATAACCTTGTCCTGATGATGGCCGTCCCAAAGATGAGGCTCATTTAGCCCAATTCTAAACGGCCGAAACACCTGGTGTAGACATACTACTCCCCGAATTAACAGCACATTGATTGCTGTTCGCACATGAAAAATCTTATCTGTTGCCTCTTAGTTGTTTTACGTTGTCTTTAGAATTCCGCTTTGAATTGTTTCACAATTGAACTGTGTCTGTTTTGACAAACCTCCACAGGGGTTGGGTTTGTTGCACACACACCATTTTCAACTTTGTCCCGAGCATTGGTGGTAAATGGTGTTTTAAAGCATTTACGTTTATGTTCTGCTATGGTCCAACAAACCATTGATGATGTCTATTCTCTCTCTGTAAATTGTGTTGTTGTGTTTTTGACTCATGCAATTACAACATAAAATGTCCTCTAGAGATCTTTCTCTATGATAACAATTTCGAAGAGTCATTTTTTCAAACCAATTGTGGGAGCCCTTCGTTTATGAGTACCCTTGAACCTATTCATTGGTGTATTTTGTTTCAGGGGGTCATGTTATGACAGGGGCAGACACTATAGAACCAACATAGGCCAGGCGCACTGCAGTGCATTTGCCACTGTAGCCTCATATAGCCATTTACTGCCATATTTGACCAATTATAACTGCAAATGCCAGGTCTAGTAATATGCCAAGTAAAGCTCCACATTTCTAGATGCTGCCATGATAGTATGCAAAATGTAGCCTCTATATGAGGACACTGACATCCTCTGCCTGTTACAGCCTTGCAGCCTAGGCACAGTGAACATGTTTAAGCCACTGCTTTATATATCCAGTTGCTTCTAATATCTGCCAAGTGCATCCTCAAATGCCCATTAATGCCACCCCATGTCAGTTAATGCTTCATACACCTCATATGGTCACAATATGTAAAGGAGAGTCTCACATGTCTAATTATGATATTATATGATCTTTTATTTATATCGTGCTCGTACACAGGTGTTTCAGAGCGCGACCAGGCAAAAGGAGGGGAACAGGGGAGAGAACAGAAACAACGATCTTACTAGGCCCAGTGACATTGAGAACGTGCAAGTACATGGGGAAGGGAAAAGGGAGAAAGTGCATGGGAGGGCGAGAAATTGGAACGTGCAGAGCATAAGAGAGGATAAGATAAATAATAAGTAATAAATAAATACATAAATAAGGTGATCCAGAAACAGTGGTGGTGCAGCCTTTGCGTGGCCAAGTGCAAGGTTGGTCAGATAGGGAGAATCTGATAAGTGCGGAAAAAGAGTGGGGGGGGCTGTATTGGTACAGAGTCAGGCCCCAGTTCAAGGGGAGGCTGGGGGCAGTGCAGGAGGGTGGCAGGTTGAGCAGGTACCTGGGCCCGAAGGGCAGATGGTGGCCAGGTGCAGCATTGCTGAGAGAGAAAGCAGGTCAGCAGGGGAGAAGAGGGGCAAAGGCAGAGGCGAGGGTCTTGAGGAGCTTTCGGAACCGTAGGTGGTTCTCCTCAAGTTTCAAGGTGGCAGGTAGGCAGTTCCAGAGGGAGGCTCCCGCAGAAGAAAGAGATCTACCACCAGCTTGTTTCTTTGAAAAACGACTGACCCTGAGGGAGTTGAAGGTAGAGGAGCGAAGGGCTCTAGAGGGGAGGTATTTGCTGAGGGATAGTTGAAGGTAATTTGGACCCAGGCCCCAGAAAGCCTTGTGGACAATGCAAAGTGTTTTTAAATGTAATCCTTGCAACCACAGGGAGCCAATGAAGGGATTTCAGAGCTGGAGAGATACGATCCCAGGGCTTTAGGCCAAGGACAAGTCTCACAGTCCTGTTCTGGATGAGTTGTAAAGGGAGGCATGCAGATTTAGAAAGAGGCTGTTACAGTAGTCAAACCTGGAGTGAACCAGAGCTTGTAATTGCTGCCATCATATGTGAAGTGCGGCCTCAAATGCACTAGTAATGCTATTCAGTGCCTTTTATGCACAGTAGTATAATGTACTATAAGGTACACAGTGATTGTTTCTATCACATGCCAAGCTCAGATTCAAATGATGCACAAACACCATATAGTTCCTTATATGCATGGTATCTTTACCATGGGTGATGTGCAGCCTCAAATGCCCCAGAAAACACAATGAATGTCTTATGCCAACCGTGTCACTTTATGTAAGGTGCAGCCTTGTGTCCGGTTGTTTCCGTTAAATGCAAAATGCAACCTCAAATGCCAATGAAATGCCACTTAGTTCCTCATATAGATGTATTCCAAAACATCAGGAGAGGCACAGGTAACATGCCACTGCAATAGGTGCTGTGCAGGTTCTTATGTACATTTGCTGCCATAATATGCCAAGAATGGCATCAAATGACCCAGAAATGCAAGTTTATGAGAGAGTGATGGAAAAAGAGGCAGACACGAGAGGAAGGTAGATATAAAAAGGAGGTGTATAGTGGAGGGAGACCACAGAGAGACAGAATATGATGGGCAAGAGAAATATAATTATAGAGTGTTAGAATGGGCGAAGACCGAAGGCGTGATAAGGAATGAGGGCGAGGGATAGTAAAGGGCAGATACGGGTGAGAGGGAAGATGCAAAAATGTAACGAGGGAGATGGAGAGCGAAACACGTGTAGCTTATACGACTGGCTGTAGAGGCTACATAGGGCTGAGTAGAATGCTAGAGGAAAGAGAAAACATGGGGGAAGGGTGGGTGCTCATTCCTTCCAAGTCACATCTTGAGTAGGTTACATTTCCCTCTTTAGCTCAATCCCTCAACCCCCTCCACCAACAAGCGCAAACCTTCCAGAGACATTTTGATTATATTCATTGTCCTTCCATCAGACCTGCTTTCTCCCAGCCTACCACTTTCACATCTTAAATGGGAAAATGAACTTTGATTCAATAGAATATATGAAAGCTAAGCCCTTTCCTATATGTTCTACGTTCATTTCAGCCTTGGGCGTACATGAGGAGAAGCACACACATAGCCCCCGCCCTCAGAACAGTGCTGAAGGCAGCTTTTGGAACTGAGGGGAGGTGTGGGTGCAGGGGTCCTGTGG
The DNA here is from genome assembly GCF_040938575.1 of Ambystoma mexicanum. Classification (NCBI taxonomy): domain Eukaryota; kingdom Metazoa; phylum Chordata; class Amphibia; order Caudata; family Ambystomatidae; genus Ambystoma; species Ambystoma mexicanum. Next base: position 462,330,457 of record NC_090929.1, read on the forward strand.
GGGTAGTGACATTTTACATTATTCGGAGTTAGTGGCGGTGGGTGAATATTCATATTCCTCTGAATTGGCATAAGAGACCAAGCTGGCGGTGCCATCCTGACCATTTTTTAAATAATAGTATCAAATGGTGCATTTCGGTAATTTAGGGGTAAAAAGTCATTATGCTTACAATCTGTTCTGTAGGGTAACTCATGGGGAAAAAGCAAACGGCTGTCAGGTCACCAACAGTCCACCAGAGCATTTCAAAATGCTTTCATTATGCCCTGCCCAGAATATCGGCCAGCATTGCCATTGCTAAACACTTTCATGATTATGCCCACAATATACGCCAGCACAGCCACTGTGAATCACATGCTCATGGTACTTTGCCTGTATCCATAATATATGCCTGCCTGGCACTGAAAACATTTTTCATGCTTCTTGTCACCCAAATATCTGCCAATATTACACTGTAAAACACGTTCATTGTGACACCCAGCATATAAGGCACCATGGCCATGTAAACACTTTTTCATGCCACCTGTGTCCAAATATATGCCACTATTGTCACTGTAAAACGTTCATAATGGTGCACATGTGCACAATATATGCCCTCATAATGGCAGAGTACATTTGGTGTACAAACCACAGCAAGCACACACTTTATATTATGTAAGAAAGTGTTTATGCTGCACAAAATTACCACCATAGTGGTTTCCCGGCAGTGAGAGTTATACATGTGTGGACTCACTGTGCCAATGCCAAGGGTATCCAGACCTTAATCTGGGGGGAAAAGAAAAAGGGAGAGAGAGGGAAAGGGAGATGTAAAAGAGGTGCACAGTTAGACTAACTGATAGTGTTTTGGAGAAAGACATGGAGAGCTGATGGCAACAGTAAGGCTTGTAGCCTTTTTGATGCATTTTGATCCCAATGGTTGGATCAGGGGATATGCAGAAGTAGGAGTGTCAATTGCATTGCGTCTGTATGAGATAGGGCGTTTTTTCATGCAGGCAGTTTTGGGTGGTGCATTCCTAGAGGTGGCGTGCAGTTGTGGGAGGGGCGTGAGTTGGACTCACGTGGGCTCTTGGTGCATGGCCTCCAATATATTTTGCTTTTGCATTTAGTGACCCAAAAACAAAATCCAGAATCCTAACTCCGAGACTTCCTAGTCTGGCTGCCAAGAGTAGCAGGGTAAAGAGTGTATTGTTAAAAAGTAAAATGTTAACGGAAACATTAGGGAAAGCATGGAAAGGAGATAACTAGAGTGGCCATGGCAGGAGGAAGGTTTTGGCCCTATACCTTCTGAGATGCATCGTATACTCCTCCTGTCAGATCCCAACTAAATACGGCAGAGAGCACTGTGCCTGTAGGCGGTGTCTACACAGAGTCCACAGGTCATTGTGTATGTCATGTGGTGAGTATAGGAAAATGTGTGCAGATTAGCCCCACATATTTCTGGGGTTGATCTACCATCATTCAATTAAGCAATAAGCTCCGAGCCGCGGGGGCATTGCCGAATCATGTAATGCCCCGGGCCCATAGTTATAGGCCATGGGGCATTACCTATCTCGGTAATGCCCCCGCAGCTTGGGGCTTATTGCTATTAGTACCCTGGCCCGGAAGACCAGGGTATTAATAGCATTCTTTTTCTGTTACGAAACGCTGCAGTGTTACGGAACAGAAAAAATAAATGTCAATAAAATGGCCGCCACAGAAGGGAAAACAGAGTTTGTTTTGACCCCGGTCGGGTAAAGCCCCAGTGAGGGCCAATCAGATTGTTTGTTACATTCTGATTGACCCTCTCTCGGTACTAATTTCATACAAACTTTCAAAAAAGCCCAGGTGAGCGCACACCAACCGTGAGTATGTTTGAATTCCTCACAGCATGGTTTTTTTAAGGGTCCGAATTTCAGAGATAATCCAAGTCTCACGATGGGGTAGGGGAGGTGTAAATGTGCAAGCAGGATAGTGTTGGTCAAATGGAGTCATAAGTGAATAGTGAAAGTCAGAGAAATGGTGGTCAATGTTAGAGGCATGAATAACGGACAGAGGCAGGAGAGAGGTAAGGTAAGGGGCAAGAGAGTCCTGCCTGAACTACTCTTAGTCATTGAAGAGGGGAGATGAGGACTAGAAGATGGAGGGACTGAAATGTTAATGTGAACAATGGATTGATCAGAGGGAGAGGGGTCAGTGAAGATGTCAGAGTAGGGAAGTGAATAAGAGAGAAAGACAATGTCAAGAGGGTTCCCACCCAAGTGGGTTGGATGGTCATTGAGGGAGTAGAGAGAGTTGTCAGATAGAGGGGATTTAAGGTCAAGGCAGGTGGATGCACAGGGCATGGGGAGGTTAATGTCCCCAAGCATGGCAATGGGGATGTTGATAGGAAGTGACTCAATTAGAAGAGAAGATATGGGAAGAAGGAAATGAGAGAAACGGGGGTGAAAAGAGAGCCAGAACAGTGAGCGGAGTAGGAAGGTTGACTTGAATGGTGGCATGTTCAAAAGAGGAACAGTTGATGTCATAGCGGGTCGGCCGGCAGTGTTGAGGGCCTGATTGACAAGGAGCCCCACACTGCCACCCATTCCAACAGCTCTGGGAGAGTTGGAGAAGGTAGCAGAGTCAGTGTGGAGAGCTGACTCTGGTGTCTCTAAATAAGAAGCTCTGAGTCTGGGGCAAACTCTTCCCCAGCTGCACCTTTGTGGGTATAGCACATTAGAGAAAGCCAATCTCTCACAGAGTGATTTCTGATATTAAAGAGGGCTCTAAGAACACGCTTCACTTTCATTTTCACACTGCCTCTGCAGTCCTTGACCAGGAGTTTCAAAGGCAGTGCCAGATGTCACCGTGGAGCCCCCGGGGGTACCAGCTGCTACCCCTGGCAACCCCCAAATTGCATCCATGCTCGACTTGCCGGCTGCGTTGCATAGCAGCAATCATAAGAGTCTCACCAGACACGGCTGGTTTGTCCAGATTCAGTCCTTTCAGCAGCAGGAGAGGCTGGTGCAGCTTCCCGTAATCTGCTGGGTTCCATAGAGATCTGCCCTCTTGCCCATGTGTGCCAACTTCACAAATCTTGTGGTGGGGCCTAGGCAGTGATGGGAAAGCACCAAAATGGAAGGAAGGGCTGGAAGAGCCCATGTTTCATGAGCTCACATGGACTCAGCTTAGTCAGTCATTCAATCAGCTTAGTATGATCCTAGGCTTTCATAATAGATCCAAACCCGTGTGCATAGTTGCCGGGTGGTACCATATCACCTGGTGCCCTTTTTGCCAGCCTGTCCTTTGACCCTCTCACCCCTTCCCTGATCATTCCTGCTGCTCACCCTCTTAGCCAACACCTGTTCCCTCCACAGCACTGTACAGTCCTAGTCTGAAATAACCGGCCCTTCCTCTCACTGGCATCTCAACGCCCATGCCATGAAAACAGAAGAGGGACTCTGCTCGGAACCTTGCATTCCATTCGCATGGCAGACGTGCTTCTTTTTTCGCATGAACAGAATACATGGGTTGCGAGCTTGCACCATTCCATGTTTGCTGTTACATCACCTGTAGGACCCTTCGTGTTTGCAACAGGATGCTAATAACCACAATGACCTATTCTTTGGGCAGTTAAGAGCTTTCATTAACTTCGGGCTGTGGGCCATTAGCACTCGGCATGGACCTCAGAACACTTCATTATTGCTTAATTAGAATACATTTTGCTCTCCTCTCACACTGTGTACTCTCTTTCCAAGGCTGGTTCTAGACAATGTTCGCCAAAACTGAAACTCTAGTATGCACACTATATCACAAACCCTGCACTGGCACCCCAACCCAAAATGATAAATTCAATGGCTGTAACATACTAAAATATCAAACATATGTATCGTCTTTCTCCCACTATCAACCACTTTCCCCACATACTTTATGACTGCAGTTTGTTTATATAATTACACCGGTCATACAATGTTGCGTTTGCAATATTAACTTGTAATTAAAGTACCAAAAAGTGATATATAGACATAGCAAATTAGACAACATTGCAAAAAAAAATTCACTTTAAGTGTCTCCTATATATGTTCATGGCCAAATTTGCACTCTCCTATGATATTTTTGCACTCAATTGAAAGCAAAACTAGACGCAACAGCCTAATTTAAATTTACTGAAACTCCTCTCATCCATTAGTAACAGCAATTGTAACCATGTTCCTCAGGACAACCCATACATTTGGGAACAACAAATATTTCTTTGTATGGTGACTAGGTTCCGACAAAAACATTTTCATAAGCTGTAATATTTGTTATGTCCGGTCCTACACTATATTGTACACTCTAAACTGAACCCCATTATAGAGACTCACAATGTGTTCAGGCAAGGCACACTGAAATTAAATAATTGCCCAGGTTCACACACTTTGGTTCATTTGCGAACTCACAATTTTATCCCAGTCAGCAAAGTAGGCCCTTAACTACATATCTAACCACCTGTATGGAACTGACATGTGTTCATATTTGAATTCCCAGGACAAGAATGACATTTCACTTTTTAGAGATTCATTTAAAAGTACACAAATCACCTAATTAACCAATCTGCCAAAATATAAATCATAAGAGAAATATTGAGCAAAAGGAGTATGATTGCAGTTTTATTTTTCCCACCCATGCCTGAAAGGCAGCACGTAGGCCAAGCATCATGCTCTCATAAAGTAGTGTCATGTGTATGTAGCAAGTAAGCATGTTTCCAATGTGGTCCCTGGAGCAAGACAGCAGAGGAGATGCAATCATGATGCTCCTTCTCTAGGCTGCCATGGTACCGAGATTTCCCTTGTGAATTTCAGTATCTGGGAGGGGCCATCATACCTGGAAAGGAAAGGGTGGACACCATGATGGTGTGAGGTGCCGGCCAGGTGGCCCCGTGTAGCACCAGGGCATTGTGCTGACAAATGGGAGCTCGCTGCTTGGCGCCATGCCACAAGCATAGGAAACCTCTGCTGGAAGAACGCTTGCTCCTGTGAGTTTAAGTCAGTGGTGGCACTCTCACTCTAATAAAGTATACATGCTGGTCCTCCTTTTTGAAAGCGCTGTCTTTTCCTTGTTTCCGATTTGCATTTTACTCTCACTACTTTCCAAAACCAAGGGGTCCCTTACAATACCCTTATGCTTAAAACGGCTGATTGCAACCACTTAGTCACGAAGATTTCTTTTTTAAATTAATATTACTGCAATTCCTTTCATCACTGGAATGTAATCTTCCTGCCTGGCCTCCCTGGACCGCTTTCGCACCTTCCCAACACCACACGCTGTGGTCATGATCTGTTTTAGGTGAATGTAAAGGCACAAAGAGGGCCTTTCCATCAGCCTTTCAAAAGTCCACCAAAGCTATTACTGCAGACTAACCATTGCACACTTCCTTGTTAAAGAATACTCAGAATAGTGCTATTAAGTCCATTACTGGGAGTCCTGGCTTCTTTATTTCATGCCATATAGAAATCCTGCATATGTGCAGCTTTCCGCATTATTAAGCCAGAATGCAGCAAGATACGAGCCTGACAGCCAGGACTGGCTGATATCATATGTCATTTGTGACAACTGCAGAAGGCTTTCAGGCGTTGTTTCACAATGGCGTGCATCTAGCTGTGCAGGACCCGAATAAAACATGCATTTGGGCTTAAATGGTATGTCTTTGTCATCCAAGCAGACACAAGATAGGCTGGCCTGCATTGTTAGGTTTAAACCAGGTTTCTGCTGTAAAGGTGGGTACTTTGGAGTGGGGAGAATAAGGGGCTTTGAAATGCCTTTGCCAGTGACCTGTAACTTGACACAGAAATGGGGTAGCCCCGCTCACCATTTCAAGCTTGCTTCTATTGCCGCCTGAAATACAATATATGTCAAAAGGGTTGCTTGAAAAAAAGACAGGGCGTGAGGCGGGGAATAACTGCCAAGTTACCCAGTTCCAGGCGTGACACCTCAAGCCAGTCCTGCTTGTTCCAGCCGCATGCTGGGACTTGCATGCCCATACTTACAATGGGAAAAACAAAACAACAAGTACCAGCATGCAATGGGAAACATCGGGATCGGCTCAAAGTGTCACGTTGGTAGCTATGGTGGAGGTTGAAAATGACCTGCAGCCTGTCACACCATGCTGGGACAGTGCCTCAACATTTTATCAAAACCCTTGATCAGCGCCTCACCAGCATGAACCCCCATAAAAAAACCGTCATTAGGACGGAGTCAGAACTCTGTGATTTATACCTTAAAGCAGCAACCTGTTCTGTGTTTTTAGGGACTGTTTCTCCACTTAAGTATGTAATACCGCAGGGGCATCGAGGTTGGCTACCCCAGCCCTTTAGGGTCCAGAGCAATCATGATTGGTGGGGTTCGAGTCCCACGGGGCCATATAACCTGGCAGCTATGATGCTTGCCTCTGCTCTTCGATGCCTACGTGTGACCCTTGGCAACGTTGATCGAGGATTCTGACCTTGGTTTTCATACGTTTGTCGAAGATGCCCGATGCCCCTTGTCCATGACTCAATATCTGAGGATGAGGTGAGGGTGTGTGGTTGTTTAATTAGGGTTCAGTCTTGGATAGGGGAGACCTGACGTTGTCTTAATGCAAGCAGGCCTGGGGCCAGATTACAGAAATGTTGCCCCAGTGCTAATACACTAGGACACATTAAAAAACCATTGCACCTCGACAAGTGCAGTTTGGCATATTAAAAGCACCTTGGCGAAAATTGCCCTAGTGCAAAAAAAGATGCATTTTCACTACATTTTTGCACATATATACTTTTAGCACTAGGGCAAGTTTAGCCTTGGTGCATTTAATATGCCAAACTGCACTTGTCGAGGTGCAATGGTTTTTTAATGTGTCCCAGTTTTTATTAAAAAAAAGAGGGCAAACTTTGCCCTAGTGCTAATACCGTGCACATGTTGCACTTGCACTAGTGTAAAGTTTCTGTAATCTGGCCCCAGATGTCCTCCTAAACAATGGACCCGTTGCAGGACTGTGCCTTTCACTTGGCTCGAGGTGGTCGGGCCACTCTCCATCTAGTCTGTGGCTCGCCATTTGGGCACCAGACTGATCTCTCACAGTGGCATTGGCATGGTGTGGCATGATTGACAAGCCCCACCCTCTTTTCCCCATAGCCCAACCTGACATGCAGGGGAGAGAATGAGTGTAGGGGAACACGGCTGCTGTTTGAGAGTCACGGGAATGCTGCTCGCGCTGTGCAGTAGCATCTAAAGATTTTAAAGTGCCAGACACAAGGGAAATAAAGGCCCGAAGCCCCATCAGACCCAGGACACACTTTGCCGATGTGTTTCTTCTATTAGATACAATAGAACAAGTCTGAATTATTTGTGTGTCTTCGGTGGATGGAAATGGATTATTGGGCCCATGACATGATATGATGTGGCATTTATAACACGCCTGTGCACAAGCGATCATACACAATCCCCAACTTCTGGCCAGTATTTTCCATCTCTGACTGCAGGATGTTAGATGTTCATTCTACAACAAACACATAAGCGCAGGAGGAGTAGCTCCATGTTACCCCTCTACTGTAAATGAAAGCACTGCCGGGTTTCTGCGGAAACCCCTGCATCTAAAAAGTCCTACAAAGGCCAGGACCACCTGCACTCTTCCCAACCCGGCTTGAGCAGGGGGCTTGAACTAGACATCTATAGAAAGGGCTTTTCACACCTTTAAGTGCAAATGTACAATGTTATGCCTAATGCCAAGACTGTGTCAGAGAACATGCAGATGACTTTCACATGGCTGGCCTGGGCTGTGTGCAAGTCTCAAAGTGGAACAAGCATAAGGTGCTTTGTAGAGATCTCCAGTTGTGCCATGTCAGGTGTGAAGTGATACACCAGAGCAGGCTTGAGGCTCGCATCACTTTGCATTCGGATACATGCAGGCTTGTATTTAGTAAGTGGATAGGAGTGCAAAATGGCCTCACATTTTATCTGCTGCAAATGCTAGCACTCATTGGTGATGAATTGAAAGCTCTCCCTTGCCATATTCTTTAGAAGCAGAAGTGTGCATTAAGGAGTGAGGTTAAATGAGACACCCGGATAGTCGTTTGCCCACATTACAAGCTTTACAATTGTCATATTCTTCAAAAACTTGCATTTCAAACTCAAACAGGCTTACATTCACACCTTGGAAGGACTGGCCCTTTTCATCTTCATGTATTGTATCAAACTAGCTGACTGATAAAGCTCGCTCTCGCTCTCGCTCTCTCTCTCTCTTTCTCGCTCTCTCTCTTTGGCACTATCTCTGTGCCATATTTTCCTCCCTATGTGTCAGTATTTTTCGGTCTTATTTGCTGTCTCTCTCTATGAGAATGAGACTCTGGTGTACATGTTTTAAAGTCACACAAACAGTTTCTGGCAGCTGCACAACCATTGAAAAAATACAGATATCCTGGAGGTTTTTTGTGTGCAAAAGCAGTTATTAAATAGAAAAAAAGGAAATAATTGAATTGTACTTATATGGTAAACGGTCTCTTTTTAAAATGTTACAATGCTTACTTCTAATGACCACATCCAGTGTATATTTTAATCGCAATAAGTGTGTCACACTTCTCTAACTGAGCAAGGCAATTTATCAGAACCTAGAATAACCATACAAATTATTTTCTGATAGTAGGTTATCATATGAAGATTAACAGTATGATACATTATTATTGTACTCTTTAGAAACACCCCTAGGAGAAATGGGACAGGGACAAATATCACCATTAAGGGTTCCTCCCTGCTTTGCATAACATCAAACAGCATTTTGGGAACATAAGAACAGCCAAAGATCTTTATATTTTATAGATATGTCTGTTATAGAATGGCACTAGGCTTGAATCACTAAGTATATAATGCACACTGAGCTTCGCGGTCAATACATTACAAAAAACACTCAGCATAATTTTAAAAGGTTTGTAACATTACACCATGTATGGGAATTTAGATAGCTTCTGTGCTAGGATGTGAGGCTAAAATCGATGCTGTCTGGTGATCAAACCCTCAAACCCTTTGGCTCAGTCTTAGATTTGGATGTCTGGGCACATGCTCTGTCCCCAAATGCGCAGACATCATTAGAGAATTTATATATATATATATATATATATATATATATATATATATATATATATATATATATATATATATATATATATATATATATATATGATGTTGTGAAACGAACAACTGTGATGTGATGAAATGTACTTCTTTACCTATGGCAAGTCTTCCTAACAAGTGTGTTTGATTGAATCACAAATCACAAAGCAATAAGTGACCCTATTTGCAAAGTTAACAATTACATATTTATAGACAACACATTGAATTACAAAGTAAACACCTTTCTTATAAAAATGCTGAATTTTATGCCTGTGTGTTACACATGCAAAACACTTTGCCTTTGTGGTAGCAGTTCACATTTTTGTCACATTACACACAATAACGAGATGCATGATCTTCTGAAACAATGGCTACAAGTAGGTGACCTTTTTACACAATTTATGTTGTTCTGTCTACTGAAAGTATAGTAGTGAAATTCAGATTAGATGTTTTTGGGCTCACAATATTTGCATTCTGGTTGAACTGTTTCTTAACTATTGGCTATTAACTAATCGGCTATTATATACTTAAAAGTGCACAGTAGTTAGTAATAGTTCAAATTTTGTCCCGGTTCGTGCGCCGATGCAAAAGAAAATGTCACAATAAAATCAATGTATCTCCTTTTATTGCAGGAACCATTGCTCTAATCCCATACGCACACTGTGTAGGCCCAAGCAGTCAAGAAATCATGGCTACACCTCCAAATATGTTTTGACTTGCAGATCCATAAAGAACACTCATTGTCCTAATGCAGCAGTCTGTAACCTTTGTCTCTCCAGATGTTTTGGACTACAACTCCCTTCAGCCTTAACGAGCATAATCAATGGTGAGTTGTAGTCCAAAACATCTGGAGAGCCACGGGTTGCTATTGCTAATGGAAAAAGCTGGGGTGCAAATGCCGTCAAGCTCCGGATGCGCCTCTTTGTCCTTGTATTTCAGTATCATCACAGGTGCATCCCTGCCAGGGTGCCATTTCTAGACATATGAACAATTTGCAAACATGATGAGCTTGTTGTTTGCATCACTGACTGGCAAATGGTTTGCTCTTAGATTTTAGGTGCGTTTGTTGGCACCCTTCTTTGATCTTTGTCTTTTCTGTCAGAACTGGATTTGTGTGCAGCTTTTACGTCATGACGTGCTAGCGCTGCTCAGCTAGTTCGTGTACTGTGTGCTTGACACATGAATGAACTAAAGGAACACATCAATCTGTTTCCAAAGGCACGTTGCAAGATTTTCATGAAGCCCACATGTTAAAGAAACTCGTTTCACGAACCTCTCTTGACCTTTTTACACACCTTACATCTCAAAGCATGTTACAAGCATCATTTACAAACTGGGTGCCAAAGCAGTTGCATGCTTTCAGGGCAGATTTCCAAAAGCACTTTAAAATCCCAAGCCCTATCAACTATAACTATTTAAAAGCCTTTCCTTGAAGCTGCCCGGGATTTTAGAAGCCTTTCAATCAATCAATTAATATCTGTGCGTGGAATCAGAGTCTGTAAAAGACTATTACACTGACAAAGCATTTAATATAACGTTTCCCTCCGAGATCTTTATTAGCTTTTCATAAAATCTTTATGCCAAAGTAATTTGAAAGCCTTTGATGCAAACATATAAAGGCCCTTCGTTTGCTTGAATTTGAGAAGACTTTACCTTGGCACATTGTGAGCAAAATGGCCTCCAGGCAATACGTCACTGTCCCCTAGCCAATCAGTGAGCTTCATAGGCCTTCTGTGTGTTCTTTCAAACTACTGTTTGAAAATGGTGGCAATGCTCTGGTGGTTAGGTTAGTTCTTTCAAAACAGAGGATCCCAGCAACCTCTGGACAATTCCCAAAAGTTGATCAGGAAGGCAACAAGACAAACTGGGCATTTGTATGTATTTATTTCTAAACAAGTAAATGCCAAAACAAGAAGCAATATACAAAGGGCATATTGATGGCCGTATCAGTGGCATGTCTGGGCTCTCTTAACATAGTCATGATAGACTAGTTAATACATTACATCTGTAATAGGAAAGGAGCTGGGAACAGCAAAAGATGGCCATTAAATACATCTTCAGTAATTACAGCATTTACAAGCATATAGAGGATATGTAATCTAGTACTGTTGGTGACTAGGGACCAAGGGGGAGTGGGGTGGGAAGGATGCCACAATACGTTTGCACAGCTGCCCAATAAAGTGTTGGTCTCTGACATAAGGACAACATGCACTTGCACTTTGCAATTTCAAAAACCGTGGCAGGGCCAACTTTGCTGTTTACTATTCCTAGGTCTATAAACTGAATACAGTTCAAAATGGGGTAACAATAACACCTGTTATTGCAGCCCATAGAAGCAGGAGGATTCCGACATAAAGCACTATGTAAGAAGACAATATTATTGTTATTATATAAGAATATGAGACTCCCATTTAGGAGGGTGGATAATTCTGAAGGGAGATCTTGGAGCCAGTCACTGGTGGAATGCCCTTAATTTCTAGGCCAAGGGTGTTCCAGTGATGGGCAACCAGAAGAGTGAACGAGCGAAAGTGAGTGGCATCACAGAAGGGGGCAGTTAGGCTGCAGAGAACTTGGTTAAACAGAGTGTGAGTCGTGAGAAGAGGGAGATCGAGCCAGCTAGATGGAGGGGAAGGAAAGTCAGGGATGGATTTCACCACAATAAGGAATTGGCATAAGGAAGAATTGTCATTGAATGCGGCCAACAGTGGGGCGGGAGGTTGTAGAGGGTGCAGGTAACAAACCCTGACATCTTCTTGAGAGGCGCAAAAGAGTAGTGAGAGGAGGTTTCAGAGGAGAGGCTGAAGCAGTAATCCAGCTTACTTAGGACCAAAGTAGCAGCACGTGTTTTAGCCGCAGGAAAGGTGATGTGGGGGTTCTACAGCTGTTCAGGTTGTTAAGCCTGGAAGCTGTAGCAGTAGATGTGATGAAGTGCCGGAGTGTATGGCTGCTCTCAAAGCACCCCAGAACGCAAGCATTGAGGATTGGGTGAGGAGGTCAGGGAGAAAGGGTATAGGACATGAGAGGAAAGGTGTGGTACTGACATCCACTCCCACCCCCATCCTTGCCATCAGGTTAGTACATGGGCAAGTGGAACAACCCACCTCCACAGAGATCACCATGCCCACTTTGTACAATGATTTGCTGGCTGGCACCAGGCATGGAGCCACGTGTGCGCATTCCGGAAACTTCAGCAACAGTGCACCATCACTGCTATACCACAGTCACCTGCCCAGCAAGCCTTGCGGGAAATACAACAGCACGCATCTGCACACACTCCATGTACACTTCTCCACAAATCCAGGACAGAAGGGTAGGATTTGGCCAATCATGATCCACACAGCCAGAAACAGGATGTTGATCAATTACACACCACCACAGCAACCATTTTGGAACACTAAAAGTGTGCAAACACCACACCACCCAAACCTCAATTATTTTCTGGACCACATAAACAGGAGACACGAAATATCCGAGACTGGGGAAGAGGGTTTCCAGCAGCATCATTCACTCAACATACCATAAATAAAGGAAAACACAAACACTAGAAACTACTGTATTCATGGCATGCATATATACTTAATACATACATGTGGACGTGACAAATCATTCTACTTCAACCAAATTATGTCTTCATATGCACATAGAAATAACAGAGGGCATGAAGGAAAGCCACGTATGGATTTACAGTTCAGATTTAGGGTGCAAATTAGGGGAGTGTATTGGCATAAAGATTGGCAATGCAGATTTTATGTGTAGATTTTGGGAGCAGATTTTGAGTGTGAATACTGGGTGTGCAGCAAATCAAAGTGGGACGTGAAGTGCTGCTACAGAGTGCGGAGAGGGAGTGCAGTTTGGTAGTGTGAGGAATTCGACCATCTCCACAGGGAGTGTGCGCTCGGCTGGGCTTTTTTGAAGTTTTGTAATTAAAATGAATGATGGTGGATCAACCTCAGAAAATGTGTGGGGCTCATCCGCACACATTTTCCCATGTTCGCTAAACAAGAAACACATAGTCAAGTGTACTCCGAGGGGACGCAGTCTACAGACGCAGTCCTCCCTGTCACATTTAGCTGCAATGTGACAGCCACAGGTATATCAAAGGATCTCTGAAGGGGATGGCAACACCTTCCTCCGGCCATAGCCAGCCTAATTAAAATATCAACGGCTCCATGGATCCTCCCTGTTCTCTAGTCAAAGTTTTCTGTGGTGGCAGAGAATACTGATGAGAGTTAAATGAAAACAGGCCTGCGAAGAGGTCTGGTCACAGAACGAACACAAGGGAAAGGAAACACCAACACCTCCTTGATATGCAATGTGTCAGCTTGATGCTAGCTCCCACCCCTACGTATGAAATGCAGTGAATGTCATGTCTGGGACAACTGTTTACAGTAGGCAACCCCTGCAGGGAACCCCCTTTCAGAGGGAAGAAGTATGTGATTTGATGGAGACAGAAAGTCTGTTCTCGCCACAAACTTCAAGGAAGACCTGCTCTCAAATCAGGAATCACAGAGAGCTCAATTAACCAGAGAGACATTTTGATCCACAACAGACAGGATGATGGGTGGGACTTACTGGTACATTTGGTCACCCATTACCTTTCCTGTTGCAGAGCACTCTGGTTATGACCGCAAGCATAACAGAAGATTGTTGGTGGAGACCCAGGATTGGTTCATTAAGGTAGGCTTAGCCTGCATCAATCACTGGGGCCTATTTGGCTTTAAAAGGGAGTACATCTGAATGCTTTGCAAAGGTACAGTCTGCCTTACTTCTTTCACCAGTGAAGGAAGGCCAGGACCTCCAAGAGGGAAGCAAGATCCCTCCCCCAAACATCTCCCAGGAAACAGAGGGAGATACTGAATCCAGAAGACCCTCAAGCAGCTCCAGAATCGGTACCCAGTCAGCACATAGCATGCCCTGCTAGGCTCTGCAGAAAGCTTCGTAGCTGGCAAGTGCCCCTCACTTAGCAGATCATCAGACGAATTTGAAAGCAGCAGGAAGAAGGACTCATTTGTACCCTGTCTGAAGATGTAAGGGAGACTGTACCTTCAGCCAGGGTCCAATGCTGAGCTCTTCTTGTTACTCCTTGCAAAGTCTTCAGATGATCTGCTAAAAAAGAGGGGCTGAGACCTCTTTTAAAGCCAAATGGGCCACAATTGTTGGTGAATGCTGATCCTACCTTAATGAACCAATCCTGGGTCCCCACCAACAATCTCCTGTATGCATGTGGTCATAATGAGAGTGCTTTCCAACAGAAAAGGTAAAGGGGTGAAAACATATAATACTAAGTCCCAACCTTCTTCCTGTCTGAGTGAATCAAAGGGTCTCTCTGGTCAATGGAGCTCTCTGTGGTTCCTGATTAAAGCCGCAGGTATCCCTTGAAGCTGTGGCGGGACTCGACTTTCTGATGCCTTCAATCCGCATACTCGTACCTTCTGAATGGGGTGCCCCTGCCGGGATGAATACTGTGATACACACAGTCCCAGACATGAAATTTCACTGTCCATTGATACTAAGGGCGGAGCTGGCTTCAGGTTGACACAGTGCATGTGAAAGGTTGTTGGGGTTTCCTGCCTCCTTTGCTAACCTCTACAGCCAGGCCCCATGTGGGCCTGTTTGAAGTTCACTCTATTTGTATGATAATTATGTTAGTTGCTTCCACCATCCACAGGACTACAATAATTTACATCGTCAATCCATGGAGCCTTCGATAGTTAATTAGGCTGGCCATGGCAGGAGGTTTTGGACCTCCCCCAACTGAGTGGGATTGTGTACTCCACCAATCAGATCCCAACTAAATATGAAAGGGGGGACTGGGAATGTAGGCTGTGTCCAACCAGAATACACAGGTCTAAGTGTATGTCATGAGGTGAGCATAGGAAAATGTGTGCAGATTAGCCCCACACATTTTTCGCAGGTTGATCTACCATCATTCAATTTCATATACAATTTCAAAAAAGCCCAGGCGAGTGCACACCCACCGTGCAAATGGTGGAATTTCTCATATGCCCCCCAGCCTCAACATGTGAACCTCCACCCTACTGAGCATCTGGTTTATTATCAAGGCGAAAGTACCGGCTGAGGCCATTTGCATAACCATGATGCGAGCGTGGCTTGTGGTTGATGTCCATATCTAATCCCTGTAGGGATATGGCCTAACATTAAATCTTAGAGTTCTCCCCTTGCATGGCCATTAATCATCGAAGAGGCTGGTGGTCTGTCTGCATCATAAAGTGCAATCCAAAGATGTAGGGTTTCAGCTTCTTTATGGCCCACAGGACTGCATATGCCTCTTTTTCTATGGCAGCCCAGCTCCTTTCCCTTTTTGTCAATCTCCTGCTAATGTAGGCAACAGGTTGCTCTACCCCTTGAGAGTTCAGCTGAGCTAACACTGCTCCAATCCCAAAATCATAAATGTCTGTCTGGAAAATGAACTCCTGACCAAAGTCTGGCACTTTCAGAACTGGAGCTCTGTACAATTAATTTGTTAAATCCTGAAAGGAGGCTTGACAGGCGGGGTCCAAGTTACCTTCTCTGGCATTTTCTTGGAAGTTACATCATTCAGGGGCATGGCAATGGTCCCGTACCCCTTGATGAATGACTAGTAGTACTTGGTGAGACCTAGAAAGGATTTCACCTGTGTCTCTGTGGTGGGGTTGTCCCGATCCTTCACAGCCTGTACCTTCACTTCGAGAGGTTGCTTCTTATCTCCACCCACCAGGTGGCCTGGCTACGTCATTTTGCCCTGTGTTATCTATTACTTTGTGGCCTTGATAGTCAGACCTGCTTTTTGCAGTGCCTGAATCACTTTATTTAGGTGGGATAAGTGATCATCCCAGGTGTGGCTGAACACAGCAATGTCATCTAAATAGTCCAGTGCATCATTTGTCGTGGCACGCAGCTCCCCCGCAATGAGCAGGTCATCTGTGTAAAGAAGGTGTCCTGTGCTTTCCCAAAAATAGGGCATCCGCAGAAGTGCATCCTCTGCGCTTCTTCTTAGATGCCTGCGTTTATGAGAATCTGTTTCAGAGTGAGAAGGGTGATTCAATAAAGGAATCTGGTGAGTGATTTGTGTGTGATTGCATGCTTTAAGACATTGGGGAGCAAGGGTATGCTGGCAGGCAGTAGCGCACAATCAATGCAATTCAGCGTCCAATGCGCTGCTTCTCGACCTTCAGGGCTGTGTCCAGATATTGAATATTCTTATACTGACATTGCATGTACCCCCCACCCCAGGCCACCTGTCTCCAGGAGGGGCAGGGGAAGTGGTACAGACTCTGATCCCTGAACTTAAATAGTTAATCACTGCTCACAGACGTGCAGAGGATCAGACAAGGCTTCTTTGTCAATTTCATGCAGTAACTTTAGACAGAGAGTCAGCATCTCCATGAGACATCGCCCGCTGACAAGGAAACTAAAGACACTGGGGCTCATTATAAGTTTGGCGGTGCGGGAAAGAAGTGGCCGTTATTCTGTTACCGCCACTTTTCCCCCACATTGCCAAACTACAGGTTTGCTGGTGGGGGGTTGACTGATTTACCTCCAGCCAAGAGTTGGGGGTAAATCAGGCCCCAACCAGCAAAATAAAAGTCAGTATTATCAGCACTGGTGTTACTGTTGCCGGTAATGCCGGCAACCGCCCATGGAGTCCTACTGTTGCCGACTCCTGTAATATCCCAGAAATTCCTGGCTACCAGGCGCTGGTAACCACCGAAACTACTGGCAAACACCTAATAAGCCTCACTGTCACCGGCCATTCATGACTTGGGACATTCCAAAGAAATGAGCTTTAGTGGGGAAGTTTGCATGGCAGAACTTCAGCGCGATCATAAACGCCGACGGGCAGAGATTGGCCGCGACAGGCGGAGCTCCTCAAATGTCTCAAAATGATGGACGCAAACAAGGAAGCGAACCTGAGACCAAAATCCGTGGCAGTGAAATAGGAGTTTTGATGTACAGGACAGAGCCTCCATTCCCCCAGGGCGCCTCCAGCCCAGGCCTCCCCTCTGGCTCGTGTTATATTAGCTGTTGAGGTAATGAGTTCCATCCTCTCTCCTCCCTTGTGGGTTCCAGGCCTCGATGGAAAGCAGGTTGTTGCCACTTTGATTCAGTCTCGCAGGAAACCTCAGGGAAAGCTGACGGACAAAGCTAGAGTTTAGAGAGATGTGTCAAGCCAATTACCTCCTACAACTCCAGCCTGGCAGCTTGCCAACGCTCCGCGGCCACAGGGCAGCGAGGGATCCCCGGGGGAGGGGGAGGAGAGTAGGGGGATAACCACATCTGTCTATGGATCTCTTACAGCACAATCCGATCGAGTTGCACCCCGTGTTTTCCAAGGCAATAAAAAAACACAATTCTACGGTAGTCATTTCATGCATTCTCTTGCGTTTTAGTTATAAACTAGTTTCGCCAAAGTGCTGCACACAGTTAGAAAAAAAATGGTTGCGTATCATTGGTCAGTGGTAACTACGTTTTCTTTTTTAAAATTTATTTAGCGTTTGGCTTGTTACAAACTTTTCGCCAACTTCCAAATTATTTATTTCATTAAGCATAACAAAACACAACAATCAAATATGATGAAACACGCATGGCTATTAACACTTTATATAAATTCAAATGATTCTGAAACAGGTCGGTCAATTACATCTGATCTAGTTCTTTTCTATAACGCACCTATTAAAAAATCCTCTCTAAAAAGTGAATTGATGCTGAAATCAAGGAAACATTTTCTCCAGTTAGCAAAACAATCCACCATTCCCCCGCAGTCACACTCTTAGCTCGCTCCAGAATGCTTTTATGGGCATAGTTGGTCGGTCAGGCCTGTGCAAAATAGTGATATGCGAGTCTCAATCACTCCCGCCTTATTACAAAACGTACAAGTCCAATCTCTTTCACCCATCCCCATAGGATCGCCCATCACTTCCTTCATCAAATATAGATTCAAGCTCAATCGTAAAAACTGGTTTCTATAAAAAAAAGGTTGCGAAATGTACTTAAGTAGCTAGGTAGCATATTCAAAACCTTAGATTCATGGCTAAAAGAATAGCACAGCTCACAGGATTTGCCTTCATCCTGGATCTGGATCCAGTACATCCTCCACATTTTAAGTTTCACTGATCCCATCTTATTTGTCTCGGGAAGATAGCTCTGGGGCAATGTGCTCGCCTCGGAAGCAAGACGACGTTGAGCAACACAGGTTTGATCTCTGGGTCAGCACTTAGAAAACTGTGTGTATAAATAACCCATTACATTAATTTACTGGTACTTCCTCCCTCTTATCTAGTTTGGCTTACATGCTTTTCTCCATTGAACAAGTATCCTTTCACTATCTTTTATCAATACTGCTTTTAAAATTCGAAACATCTAGGGCGGATTTTACAACAAACATTTCCAATAAGGAGAGTTTTGCCAAATTGCTGCACACAGTTACAAACAAATGGTTGTGTTTAATTTTTCAGTGAAAACTAGAGGGACAAAGAGGGTGTATTCATCAGAGATTCAAGCAAAGGCCCCAGTTAAATACATTGCAATATGCAGATACTACATGAAGAAATAAGCATTCGTGTTGGTACACAATAATTAGTACAGAGAAATTACAGGCGAAATCAAATTTTAATTCCCCCCAAAAAGCAGCCTGTGTTTATTTATCCAAAAAAGACAACTGGAACTTATAGAAAGCATGACAACATGCCACCATGCTGGAGAAGATGAAGCAGCTTGAAATAAAAGCAATCACCAAAAAGAAAAGAGCCATGAATAGGAGGAGTATGAAAGCATTAGGAGAAACCAAGTGTAAAAAAGACCACAGCAAAGTAAATGAAAACCATTGGAGTTACAGTAAAAGAAAGCAGACAAGGGAAGGACAGGGCACGAAGGGAGGGTGAAAGGCAAAGCAAGTATACGAGTGGAACATGTGGAGAGTGAAGGCTCACACCCCAAGAAAAGCAAGGACATGAAAACATAAAGAAAGAAAAGAGCAAAACAAGGAAAGAATTATCCAGTTTAAAAAAGAATCACAATAAAGAGACATCACGCGAATCTAGCAACTCTACTATACGCAAACCAGCGACATGGCCACCAACAACACAGGCACACTTTCCAAACTCCTCCAATCTCTTACCAATCTCCAAGAGTGCTTCATACCAAAATCCATACCCTGATGTTTAAATTAGATCATTGTTTAGCACCAACAATTTATTTGAACACACAAAAGAGCTGTGAGCAGTTCCTATCATTTGACTGATTGCTGGAGCTAGTCATCTTGAAAGGAATTACTCTGGCCTGTCTCCCCGTCTCGCCATTTGATTCATGCACGACTTCCATCTTCCTCTTCTTCATGGATATCTTCATCCCTGACCTCTAGATCTTTATCAAAACGTCATTTAAAGAAGCACAATGCCTTAAGCATGTAATCATCACCACTCCTTCCTGAAAAAATACCTGGATCTAAACTCTCCACACAGTTTTCACTGTGTGTCCAACTTTCCGCAAGTCACAAATATTATCGAAAAATGTGTGCTTCTTAGAATTCCAGAACTGATTCAAAACTCATCAATCAGGTTTCAGATCGGTGTGTAGCACTTACTCAGCAATCTAGGTTTTTGCCGAATGCCTTATAAAAGAGCTTGACACTAACACGCCTACTGCCCTTATCCTAAATTACCAGTGGCTTTCAACATCATCCACCACAGAATCCTCCTCCAAAGGCTGCAACACCATTTCTGCACAGGGTTTTCGTTAACTGACACTCAAACCTTTCTCTCCTTTTCCTCATTCTCAGACTCAATACACTCATCTCTTACAGCCTGTCTTCTTTCTATCCAATCTTGGATGTCTTCACATTTTTGGACACCTTAACCCGTCCAAAACCCCACTCCATTTCCTTTCCCCCTGCTTCCTTCCCTCTTGCCACTTCTGCCAGCAATTTAGGTGTCCACTTTGACCCTGCACTGCCCTTCTCCTCCCACATAGTCTTAATCTCGCGCTCCGCTCATTTTCTGCTCTTTAATATTCAGATTGCTCGCCGCTTCCTCACGTGCATGCTTCTAAACTTTCTATCCCCTCTTTAGTCTTCTCTCATCTTCTCTATTGTTCTTGTTTACTGTTGGGGCTCCCTGTCTATAGACCCGCTCCTCTTCCTTCCATCTTCCCCTCTTCTATTCATATTCTTTCTTCTCTCTCTCCTATCTCCCCTGCTCTGAAGCATCTACATGGTTAGCTTTTGATGCCCGACTCCGCTACAACTTCCTATGTCTTGTCTTTAAATCAGTGGTCGAAGTGGGCGGGAGCAGTCGGGAGCGGTGCTCCTCTACTTCTTTTAATTAAGTTTTACCGTTCCTATACTTTTATTTTAAAAATAAACCATTCCAGAACGGTTTCGTTTAAAAAAAAAGAAGTGTAGGAAGAAGTTGAAACTTGCACTTTCAGTGCACTGCACTGGACGTTTCCTTAAAGAGTAGGCACATGTGTTTTGCACGTTTTTATTGTGCATGGGAGGGGCCGCGGCGATGAGGGCTGTGGGGAGCTCTGCAGGCAGGCCAGTAGAGAACATAGTTCCACTACTTCTTTTCATACACTTCGACCACTGCTTTAAATGTCTTTATGGCTTTGCTCTTTTCTATCTTTCTAGTCTTATTCCTTTTAACTCTCCACTGATTGCTCTGCACTCGCAATCGCTTTTCCTCTTTGTTGTATGGCTCCCTCTCTGTGCTCCATCTCGCTTCTGTTCATTTTGCCTTATCGGCTGGTAAGCTCTTCCTCGGTCTCTGTTCTTTGTCCAGTTTCCCCCCTTCTTTAAATCTAAACTTAAGGATCACCCCCTTTCTTTGGGATTCTTTTAACTGATCCCTCCATTTTGTAATGATTGCTTGTATGTAGAGTTGTTAGGCGATAGGCGCTATATAAATAGATAAATAAATAAATAAATGTTCCCACAAATCTTTACTCTCTAACCTTCTTTCATCCAATCAATTAATCCTGCCCCTTCCTCTCCCTGCATCACACCCGTGATTGCAGGGTGATTCCTCAAGATCATTCAATTTCATCGCTCCTCTTTCACACCCAGGTAACTCCCCCTGATGATGTAATGTGCTCCTTTAAATTAGAATTTTCAATGCATGCCTATGAGACCAAGCAAGTAGTTAGAGCCTCCCGACTACAGGTTTCTAGCTCAACGAACTACAGCCAGCCTCTCCATTCTTCACAACTATTTGGAAGTCCTTTGGCTCTGGATGACCCATAACAAACTTGTGAATCCTGCTCCTGAACTTCTGAGCACATCCACCTCTCAGTCTCTACCTTTCAGATGATGGACAGACTTTGTATCAGGCGCCTGCCTTATATTGTCGGTCTGATCTTGTCAGATTTGCTTGTTTTAGACTTTCCGAATCAGGTACATCGTACCATAATCAAAACCGAGATGTCAACAGGCGTCTCCTGATTTGCACCAG
Source organism: Ambystoma mexicanum (assembly GCF_040938575.1). NCBI lineage: Eukaryota > Metazoa > Chordata > Amphibia > Caudata > Ambystomatidae > Ambystoma > Ambystoma mexicanum. The sequence goes on from NC_090929.1 coordinate 462,351,978, forward strand.
TGGAGAGCTTTCTGAATGAAGTTCAGAGTTCTAAGGCCCAGAGCCCCCCCCTAGAACCATCGAAGGAGTTAACAAAGGAACAAGGTCTCACTAGTTACAGCTATATCATAATTAGTAATAGACGTTCAGTACACAGAAGCGCAGTTTGTAGGACGCCTGGAGTTCCTTTTCCACCTAACGCCTAGCTATGCCGTGGAATACTGAGGAGTCCTAGTGCAATGGCTGCTGCTGCTGTATTTCGCCATCCATTCAGAGTCTGTCGCTAGGTTCTTCTTCAGCAACGGTGGGTTCTCTCTTACTAAATTCTCGAGTTAAAGAAAAGCATATCAAAAATGCCTCTAATAAGCACTGCGCATCACCTAGGTGGATTACGACCATGCTAAATATGCAACACAATAGACACAAGTATACAGACAATGACCTCTGGATGACGAACAACCACCTGCTCCTCAACCCCGGAAAAACCAAAATCCTAATCTGTGTCAAAAAAGCTCTGCTTCCCCAACCTATCCCATGGCTGCAGTCATTAGGACCCGCGCCCACTGCATCCCCCTCAGTCAAAAAACTAGGCTGCACTTTCAGCTCGGACCCGACCCTCTCCGGTCACATCAATGCAGTACCTTCCACCTCTGCATCCTTAAGCAGATCTTTCCTTATCCCTCCAACCCCCCATAGAGTTTCCGCTATCATGGCCATCATCCACTCATGCCTAGACTACTTCAACTCCCTCTACCTAGGTGCGCCCACATACCAACTCAGAAAGCTCCAACGGATTCAAAACTCTGAAAGCAAGGATCCTCCTTGCACTCTCCCCCAGAGAACACGTCTCCCCTGCACTCAGGACACTTCACTGATGTCCCATGGGCCTCCTTCAAAGACATGTGCAGTACCCACTGCGCCTTTCACAAGAAAGGGCCTCAATCCCTCCAAAACATGCTCACTCGCTACCGCCCCACCAGACTCCTCAGATCAGGCTCTGCAAACCTCCTTGTAGTCCCCCCTTTCAAGTTCTCCAGATTAGGAGGTGCCTGTTTCTCCGTTGTCGCACCCACTTTCTGGAACTCCCTCCCACTTGCTCTCTGCCTCATTGAGGATCACCTGGCATTCAGGAAAATCCCTCAAAACCTGGCTGTGCCCCGCTACTTCCTGCCCACCCCCCGTTTCTACATACCCTCCCCTAACCACTCGCACACAAGCCTCTTCCAGCAGTGCCTCCCCACACAATCCACCCTCCTGTCACTCTGTCAGCTACTAGCCTCTTCTCTCCTTTTCATCCACTTTGCTTTGACACCTACAACCCCTCCTTGGGGGCCGTCAACAACACATGGAGGACTCATGAAGGCATTCCAGTAAATTGCACTTGGAAAGAATCCTGACAGTGGGCCGGGTATTGCACTCGTCTGCGCTTGGAAGGTGGAAAATGCATCACACTTAAAATGCACCTTGGGAAATTCACTCTGATCATCCTGGAGGAAGACAATCAGGCACATCGGATCCTGCGCTCCTGGTTGGCACTTCATGGAATTTCCAAGCACAGGAGGGTGGGCCATGCCGCCAAATGTAATCATGCAATGGGGACCTTGGTTCACACTCGAAAGAACGAGGGATGGCAATTTTTCACTTTAAGACCCTCTCAGAGGGCGAGTATTATTCACTCATTAAATGCATATTACGCACTTACTCTGCCTGTGCAGACTTTTATTGTCTCTGAATTTCAAGGGCTCTGAACGACTGTTGTTTTTCCCCTTTTTCACACCCTCCTTGAGCGCTTTGAAAAACTTGGCTGTGTATAGGCGCTTTATAAATAAACAATGCTATACCTACCATACCATACCATACCATCTTGCACTTAGTTTGTCTGTGAACCGTAGCACTGTTCAATGGACATAGATGGAACCCAGGATGAAGATATTGTTGTTTGCACAGCTTACACATTTCTCCTCTCGCACACCACACCATCGCAACTTAGTGAAAGGCACAGACTCACTCCACACACCCTCCACTCACATACAACACAAACGCTATTTCACAACACCTAAGCCCTAAGAATAAAGCTACTTTTAATGACAGAAATTCAAACAGTAGCTTACCACGTAACTCTCTATCTCCTTAAACACAATCCCCCCCATAATCCATAGCATACCTCTGCCGCGCCCTTACACACTTCATTTAGGCATGGGTAACTAGCAGGGTCTAGGCCACCCTCTCATAACTTTAATGGCTGAAATGCACACATGCATTAAAAGCATCTCCCAATTTCTTCCAAATGTTTGGGACTTCAATCCCTCTGAGGGCGTTCAACCAACAGCGCATTGGGACCATAATTATGGTGAAAGGGGCTATACAAATAACACAATGGGCCTCATTACGACCCAGGCGGAGGACCATGGTGCTTTTAGCACCATGGTCCATGCCGGTGTCCGCCATGGCGGAATGGGGAATTACCACCCCATTCCGAGGTTGGCGGGGTGGTAATTCCCCATGCCACCATGGCCCTTCCCCATTCCCATTTTTGCCCCATAGGGCTCAATGGGAATGGGGAAGGTGCTAAGTACGGTGCCGCAAATTGCGGCACCGTACTTCGCACCAAGGTCCCTTTGCGGGTCCCTACTTTAAAGGCTGGTAAAACCAGCCGTTAAGGTCGGGTCCCGCAAAGGGACCTCGTAATTAGGCGCTAATAGGTTAACGGCGCCGCAGCCTTTTACGGTGCCGTTAAACCCATTAGCGCCTGGGTCGTAATGAGGCCCAATGAATGAATGAATTTCACATGCAATACAACATTATTCCAAAAAATGAAACATGAAAAAACAGCATAGGAGAAAATAGCAGGAGGTTGTTCTGAGGATCAAACCATACCAAACAATGGAATTGAATGTGGTAATGTGTGGTGCACCTCTGCCCCGTTGTGTGTCGCCCTGCAGGAAAGATGGGTCCTATAATGGGGAGAAAATGCAGGAGCCAAGTCGTAGTAGAGAGAACCAATGCTATGGGAGGCGGGGTGGAGGGATGGGTATTTAGGAGAAAAATCACAGTGGAGAGAACCAAGGCAGTGGGGAAAACTTCATGAGCAGAGTGGGAAGTGTAAATTCAATGGGGGAGATCTCAGGTACAAAATCACAGCTACCTCGGGGTTACCCCGGAGCAGATCCGACTCAAGAAACCACAGAGCAAACCTAGAATGGCACAGTAACACAGTGGGGGCACACTGACATAATATGACCTTGGGGGGGCACCTGTGGGTGTAATTTAAAGGCAAGCAAGGGAGAACAAAGCGAATGGAGAGAACATTTGGCAGTACCTGGATGGAGCATGGAGTGGGGGGGACACTGCATGTAGGGGCAGGAATGGGGCTTCTTGAGGTCAACAGCCTTTGCTGGATTATTAACCAACAGTTTAACCTGCGACCCTTAGGAAATTCTTGGCTGACGTCTCACTTAAGTCATTGCACATTGTTTGTAAGTTAGTAAAAAACCGTAATGACTGTATTTGAAGTTTGTGAAATTTTGAATTCGTTATTTTTCAATATCATCCTTTTGACAGGGATATTTTTGCCACGGGATGCTGGAATGCTCTCTTTTACAATGCAGGGCTTTTCGTGTCTCATTTCTGGTTCTTCTACAAGCATTACTGGCGCCAGATCGTTCCCCGTAGATGATTGAGACGGAGGTAGGAACGCCGCTCAGAGGGGAGCACTAATTTCTGTTTTTCGTTTTGGGTACTATCCAGAGTCATTACAAACCTCCGAAAGACTTCTTGCACCCAGGAGAAGGCGGGTAATTTTCACAAAAGGAGGTAAAGTGCCTCTTTTTAAGGCTGGGCGTCTAAATCCTTTAATGGCACCGCATGAGACTGCCGCGATTAGGTAGGAATGGGAACCCATGCAGGTGTACCCGGTTTAATCAGTGCCTCCCTTCAAAGCAGCTATATGAAGAGCAAGGGGTTGGGGGGGCAAGCCGGTATCCGGCTTCATGCGAGACCTCCCCTAGAAAGGACGGAAAGTAAGTGAAAGGGGCAAACGGACGAGCGTCTTCTGCATGCCAACGAGGGTTGGCATTGATCAATGTACGGCTATGTTAGATGTTGACAACCACTGAACCGTGTGTGGGTTTAGAAGTTCAATTGTCCTAGGCCCGGGAGGCTATAACTAGGAATGATGAGTCTATCATGGGAGTGCACATCATCAGACAGCCAATCACATTTTAACAAGAAGGAGCAAACTCCTTTCAAGAATGGCCAACCGCCCAGGACACTTTCCTTCTCTTTGTCTATGCAATCTCTTCCCCATCTAATGAAAACAATGCATTGGGGGGTTTGCATCGACCTGCATCCACAGAGGCTCTGGAAATCTCCAGCTTCCCATTTGCTAGCATTTACTGTCATCTGAGGACTTCTTGGCACTGCAGTCAGCTGAGGGGCAGGTAAAGTGGGTTATGCGTTGTGGAGCTAAAGACTGGTTTTCAGGTGGGTGCTAGAAGATGAGGGGTCAGGCGTAGACGGGTGATAGGCAGAGAAGCCTAAAGTTTGAATCCATGACTAAAAAGGCTGAGCCCCCAGATCTCATTTTAAGTTAAGATTTGGCTCTGAGAGAGTGTGTCCAGCGTGCGCTACTTGATGATCACTCCAAAATGATCAAGGGATCCGACACAGGGGTGGCCCTATGGACAATACAGAGGACATTAAAGCAGACATAACTGGTCACCAGAAGCAATTGGAGGCAGCAAAGAGGTGGAGAGATTTGTCTAAAGCACCCTATAACTGGCGAGGAGACGGTGAGCTCTATTCTTCCCTCTCTACAATCGTCTAATAAGGAATGCCGGGCAAGCGAGATAAAGAGAACGGTAGTCACTTGTCTGCTAGTGACGGTTGCTGGGACTACTATTCTACACAATTCCTGTGTGAAAAACTGCAAGAGCTTAAACAAAATCTTCAGCTGCAAGAGCACTATGCAAACCCCTGACTTAACTAGGGGGATAACAGAGAGAGAGTTTCCAAATGTGAACCTTGGGTTTTTCAACCACATTGAGTGGTGCAGAGGGCGCCTTATAGACTGGGGGATAGAAACTGTTGTTCCCGAGATGCTCAGGAACCCCTGAACACTATATTTCCTTTTTTGTCATGAAGAAGCCTAATCTACTTTCCAAAGGAACCTCAAGACCCACCTGTTCCTGAAGATATCTTCCTCACCCCCTGTCCTCTTCGCCCGCTCTTCCGCCTGGCCATTTTCACCTCCCACTCAGGGCAATCTTAAGCATTTTTGGAGCCCTGTGTATGGACATCATTGGGGGCCCCCCTCCACCGAACAAAAGGAATAAAGTGATCAAGAATATCTGGTGGCATTCTCCCCCCACACCATGATCATAACCTATAGGTTGAAATGCTGCTCGCAGCATTCAAAATAAGCATGTTCACCCCCTTTAAGTACCCTTACCCTCTCTTCTTGTAGAGAAACAGGATACTTTTAATCAATAGCATCCGGGAAGGTATGCAGCCTGAAGTATTAATGCAGGACTGTATGTAAAAGGTACATGTAACCAAGAATAGGCAGAGAACTCACATTAGCTGCCTCAGAGAATGCAAAAGTGCTCAAGCGTGGACAGAGTAGAGCAATTGTAAGGAAGGAGACAGCTACAAATAGCATAGCATGGATAGTTAATGCATATTAGGAGCTACCAGGAAGGTATCTCTATCCAGAAAGACTGAGATTAGAAGTGGAACATGGTTTTCAAATAGTGTTGCCATTAGAGATCAAGGGAACAAGTGCCTGTGGTGTGCAGTATATCAATGCTCACTTTTATAGTGGAAGCAACCTTATAGCCAGTGAAACCACGAGTAAGGCTTTTATGAGGATCATACCCTGAGAAGGAAATCACTCTGAAGGGCTGACAAGTTTGAAGGTTTTATAGACTGGCAATTCTGAGAGGTTAGGCAAAAAAAGATTAAATGCGATTCTCGGGAGCACACATTGCTTAAGGGGTGAAGCTGGGATTTGTGCAGCTATGCAATTTCTGCATTTGAACACTATCTTTTCCAGCTCTTACCATGTACTAAAACAATCTAATTTTTATAAAACTGACTTGAAAAGTACACAAATCACATTTCCAAACCTGAAATTTTTTTAAACCAAAATATTACAGAAGGGTGTTACGCAAAATGGGAATTATTCTAGCTTCATTCTCTCCAACATCAAGGGAAGTGTATAAGTACCAGCATGCCAATCGATGTGATCTAACAGATTTAATCTCAATATGTCTTTTGTACTTTTAAGCTTTAAATACTTCCAAAACAATGGCTTGTGAAATTGCCATTCATTAACGTGCAGAAAAACCTTTGACTTTTATACGAAAAGCAAAACGTTTTTTGTGTCAAGCGAGCAGCTTAAAATATGCTTGCCCACGGCCTCCAACACCTGGTACGCTCTCTCCTGTCTACCACCCCTTCCACTTAAATGGCCTACATAAGAAGAAATATCAAGAAATGAGCTAAACGATGCCACCAGCATGCAAGAAGGCAAACGTCACAGATGACAACACAGTAATGCAAGAGAAATATGATTTGACCAGGATCACTGTATCGTCTGCTGGTAAAGCCAGGATACAAGCATGAACACCTTGGTTCCACAGTCTTGAATTTGGATACGTGTTCACCTCTTGGACCAATAGTTTATGCTCATCTTTGAGAGGGGATTGCCTAGGTTTTAGGGCACCCCATTTGAACAAATCAATTTCTAGACCTTCACCATACGAATTACATGTTACCTTTTATAGCAACCCCTATCTGGTGCAGGAACATTGTTGATAATAGTACCTCTTATGCTGCAAAACCAAGTACATATGCAGGTATGTTTATACATTTCAGACATGGCAAAGGTTCAGCCTGCCTTGCTGGAATGTACTCTTCTAATCTTTCATATGAACACATAACTCTGTGATGAGTGCTTAACTCACTGAGCTAACTTCTGAACTATTGTGGCAATCAATTTATCGATATGGATTTCAACTTTGGCTAGTGCACATGATGAACATAATTCCCACAGGAAGGAAAGAATGTTACAGAAGTTGTGCAGTATGGAACACACAAACTTTGTATTCCACAGTGAACACAGAAAGCATTACATGATTAAGGCAGAATTTACTTGTCAAAACAGAAAGACAATGGGTTTAGCGCCTCAGCAGCATGCTATAAAATCTCCTGGCGTGTGCTATTTAATTCTGTTGAAAATGGAATCTTACTTTAGATCAGGCAGCCTTGTAGAGACCCCTCAAAGGAGGGGGCCCTGGACAAGTGCCCCTTTTTCCCTCCCATAAAAACGGCTCTGCTCCCTAGCCTTCTCCTTCCTCCCACTATTTTATCTCACATCCTCTGAAGCAACTCTCCTGTCCTGCATGTTTCATTTTACAAGAAACCGAGAAGTAAATTACTAATTTAGCACCTAAATAGTGGAGTGAGGTCTTTGCAGCGCTTTAGAATTCTACAGTTGGAATGTTTAGAATTCCTGACTTCTAAAGGTCAGTTGGATCCACCCAGTCATCTAGAACCCAATAAATGGGAGCCATTTGCAGATTGGCTGATTAGTCTTCAAGCCTGGGCTTGGAAAGCATTTCCAAGGATTGCATGGGCTGGTGGAATGGGTGTGCAGACAGCAGCAGGTCAGGGAGGGCTTTGGAAGTCACAATCTACGTCTGAGCAATGTGCACCAGCAGATCCTCTGGCCACCAGGGTCGCAAGGTCAGAGTGCATTCTCCCGCTCCATGGATTTGGAACCCATCTTTGATACGGCAGACCTTGCAGTCCTAGGCCCTTGGTGATTAACTCGGATCCTTTCAAATTCCATGATAGAATTCAAAACAGGCATGTTGATATGTATGAAAAATCCCTGTAATGATACGGTCAGCCCCCAGCAAGTCTGGAACATTATATGCGCCCCTGCTGTCAGGTCTTTATTTGGCAGTGTTTCCAGCAACAACAAGATGGGGTCGCCCTAAACGGAAAAAGCCTATTTCATTGCTACATTACGCAGGTGAGGATGCAGTGTTTGACAGAGTCCCCTCCTTCCCGAGGTCATAGAAATTAATTATCACATTGGAACACTGTAACAGCGTTGACAATATTACCTCATCAAATGAAGCAGCAAAGATCAAAGATACGTGATGCTTGGCGGAATTAAGCTGCAGCTCGTTGGGGAGTGTTACTGTTTGGTGGTGACATTTGTTTCCTCCCTGACTGTCAAGTGGTTATGGTAAGTTTACCAGATGACTATGCCACTGGTGACACGGTATGCCAGTCCTGGCCTTCACCTTTAATTTAGTTTTTCATTAGTCGATTTATTGGCTCTGATGCATTCTGGTGGAGCAAAGCACCTTACTGTGTGGAAAAACCAACTCTAGAGAGAAGAGAGAGAGAGAAAGAAAGAGAGAGGAGAAAGGAGGGTGGGGTATAACATAGAAAGCTGGAGGGAAGGGAGGTGAGTTGAGAAGCAGAATATCGCGCTGTCAGAGCAACTTGCAAAAATATTTTTTCATTGAAGCGAACCAAGACTACAACTCCCAGAATACAACTGATGAGCAAGTGGAAGTACAGGGCTCGTGCATGGTGACGCAGGTAACATGAAGCCTTCATGATGTATAGCAGAAGCACACTTGCCTCCTCACACGGAACTTACAAAAGCAATAATGCATCCTGTCAGAGCATATGGGGAGTCCGCAGGAGAGGTGGAACCTCTTCTGCCCCTGGAAGATCAGGGGTTAAGGGTGGGAACGTGACCCAGGTGTGCACCATGACATGAAAACAAGGCCTGCGTCAACACATTGGCCCGCCAATATTCCCAGGCTCTGCATTGGTTGAAAGGTGAGATCAGAGCTTGATGAAACATGTTCTAGAAGAGAAATTATGGATTTAAGAGCTATGTGGCTGCCGTAGCTGGAGAATCAGGTGCTATTTTCTAATATCCTGGGAAAAATAAAGTGGTAAAAGGAAGAGGTAAAGAGAACTCATTTCATATTGGAGGTCATTTTATTTAAAGTAATAATTGCTGAGAGTTGTGTGGGGGGGTGGGAGGGTGTAGGGGATTGTACTCTGCATGCAATTTGAAACTTTGACAAAGTGGAGTGAAAATGTAAGAAGAGGCGAAGTTGCCTTTACTTTTTGCTCATTTTGTAAGACATGTAAATGCAGCCTGGAAATTCGGCTTTGCGGGTGGCATTTAGAACGAAGCTCTATGGAATGTGCCTGCTTTTAGCAGGTGCTGAATAGAGGCGGAGTCCATAGGAATCCATTAGTTTTACACCTCTGTGAAAAGCTCATGCAGGTATACAACAACAGTGCATGTGAAGACCCAGGTGGAAAGCATGACGGGGATGTTAATTCCACTGGGTTCCCTTAAGCAGCCTTCAAACGGAATGGTGCTTTACATCTTGGTTTAAGCCATGGTTTACGCCATGGTTTACGCCATGGTTTACTGCAATACCCTTTATGAAATGGCTTCCACTGAAAGTAACGTAAGCACTAAAAATAAAGACATATTTTAAACAAAGAAAGCGTGCATTAAATAAACGTCTTATTTTACTTTTTTTCTAGAAAAAAGTTATGTGCACATGTATTTGTTTTAAACATGTGTTTTTGCTCGCCTTTTGATTTAGCAGTATCAGGGAAACTCCACAATAGCTACAACTGTCTAAACCCATCACCCCATTATTTGCACCTATTTATTTCGTTATACTTTAACAATTGGGGCACCCCTATAAGCAATGCCCTAGTCCTCCTACACCCTTCTGCTGCAATACACCATGCTGACATTTTTGTTTGGCTCTAGTTAAAGAAAATAATTTAATATGAAAATTGGGATATGTTGGCTATCTTCATGTTTAGCTTAGTTTTATTCAGAAAAAGTTATTTTCTTTTTTTTTAGCATTCTTCATTTTTGCAGTCTTTTTTTTACAGTGAACAGAGAATTAGAGCCTGATTCACAGAGCATGTCACAATGTGGACGCGCTTTTATAAAATGCTTCCGAGTTCACATATTCAAAATGGAGTTTAATCCCTGCCTCGTGCACTGTTCCTAAAGCCTGTCCAAACAGCGACACGTCCAGACTCTTTTTGACTTGGGTGGCCCAAGTGGGCCACTGACTTATGCAGGGGTGGCATGAAGTACGAGCGCACACACACACAGTGCTTTCAGTGGGCCGAGGACTGGCGGGGTCGGGCCCCGGCAATCTCCAAAAACGTGGGGCTGAGCCGGAGCCCTGCCGGGGAACCCCGGTCCAACCACCCCACCATGCAACGGCAGAACACATTATGCCGCTGCAGCCGTGACGGGAGATGCGCCTGCCATTTTGAAGTCAGGCAAGCTGTGACTTACAGAAGTGCCAGCCAGCCACAGCGCCGCTCAAACTGCCCGTGGCAGTTTCAGTAACACTGTGGCTGGCTGGCACTTGTGTCGGTCACTGTAACGTCCTCTCGCAACCTCTCATGCGAGGGGCCATAAGAGGAAGTTAAGGCCCCTTTGTTTCCCCAGCCCCTACGCAGGTCACTGAGGCGTCTTTCACCCTCAGCGAATCTCCGAGCTTCTGATCTAATCTGCTCTGCAGAGAAGATTAGATCAGAGAGCCCGGAGGTTCGCCTGAGGTGCCTTTGTCCGTTGGCAAAGTCTTATAAAAGGTGGCTTGAATTGTGTACTTTTCAAGCCAACTTTTTTAAACAAAGAAATATGTTACGTATTTCTATGTTTATCAGAGATGGCTTGAAAAGTACACAAACCATACTAAGGTATGCACACAAATATATAAATGCTTACATTTATATATGTGTGTGCGTACATGAGCCAGAGACGTAGCCAGGATTACCAAACAAGTGGGGCCTCAAGCTAAGGTAGTTGGGCCCACTGCAGTGATAGTAACATCTGTAAATGCTGACACAGCGCTGCTGAATGGGTAGGTTTTGCCCTATCCTGTCCACGCCTTACTCTAGGTTGTGTACTTTCCAGGCCACATCCATCATGGAAGCCACGCCCCCAAAAGAGTCCCCGCCCTCAATTTCTTACCCCACTTGCAGCAGTGCACACGCACATAATGACCATAGTTTAGGATAATGGGGTGGGCACCTGGGGGTGACCAATCAGAATCCAGGGGTAGCACATGGCAACCCCAGGCCACTCCCTGGACGCGCCACTGTGTCTGAATGCCCCCATTTTGTATCAATATGCTTTTGCCTTGTTTTATAGGCAAAGGGAAGCCAATGCAGGGCAATGAATGCTGGCTCCCCAGGGTGGCACGCTTGACTGGTTGCTGTCTTAGTGAATGTTAAAAAAGACATGTTGAAATCCGGTAACCTTGACTTGTGCCTCATTAATCATTTTGTTGTAAAAAAAAAAAATCAGCAACAACTATATATGCTGCGCTAAACCAAAACCTGTTCACAAATGCATGTGTTACATTAAGTTCCTGGGAGGTGTACTGTGCATTGCTGCCAGATTAGTCAATGAAACGTGCACTATATTTGAACAGCAGACAATCAACACTGGGTAGAGCTTCTGAGAACCCCCCCCCCCCCCACACACCAGCAGAGGTGCACACACGCTAACCTCTGGCTACCTTTCTTGGGAAGTCACAGATCCATACTAGGACATTCTCGCCGACCTCCCTTCTCCCAACTCACCCCTTCATCACAGCCTCCCAGACTTTGTTTAGCTGCACTCGGAGCTGGTAAATACATGGACCTTATGTTTATCCCAATGCAAACATACGTGCATTCTTTGGGTGGTGGGGCAGTTCACGAGCCACTTAACCCTTTGTGTGCTAGTTCTAACCGAGTTATCTGTCTATTTTGCCCAATACAGACACTGCATTCTTTATATACTGAAATGAGGAAAGGTGCATTTAACCACAAGATGGCAACATAACTCTGTTTTTCAGTAATATTTGTTATCCTTCCTTGGATAATCGAGAAATGTGTGTCTTCGTATCAGGGGGGCGCGTTCCTACATTTACATTCCCTTCGTAAGGGGTCCCCAAAAGCTTCTGGCTGCCTTTTCTAGGGTATCAGGGGACACGCGGAGGAGTTGCTTACAAATTGCTTTTCTGTTGACACTGTATTCAAGAGTGTGCAACGCTACACGGCTCAGTGGCCCGTCATATCTCTCACAGCATGCAGACAAAGGGGCTATCTTTTTGGGGTTAGTACGCTGCCACACTTACCCCAGGGAGTAAGGTGAGAGAGAGTGAGCGTGTGGGCGGGCGCGCGCGCGCATGCAGCTATGGGCTAATCCCCAACAGTACATGCACATTAATTCATACAGCACACGCTCATCTTCAAAATGGCAGCACTTACAAGGATAGGTGCTGCCCAGACCACGGTACGGCCTTGTTGTTATATGCCTATAGACAGTCGCATTATGAGTGCCGGTGTGGTAATAATGGGCCAGTATTAAAGTATACCGGCACGGTACCGCACCGGCACACTCCAAGTTTGCCTCTAGGGTGGCAGATTTACCTCCAGCTCTGAGCTGGATGTATAGCTGCCACGCTACTGGCACAATACTGGCGGTATTACCGACACCACAGTAATATCGGTGCCGGCAAATCCGCCCATGGAGTCCTACGGGGCTCCATGAAATGGGGATATACTGGCGGTATTACAGTTTGCCAGTTTCCGCTACATGAGGCCCATACGTCTTAATGTGTGGCCCAGTCTCTCATTGCCAGTATCCGATAAAATGGTGTAATGAGGCCCATACGTTTTAATGTGCATGGCCCAGTCTCTCATTGCCGGTATCCGATAAAATGGTGTAATGAGGCCCATACGTCTTAATGTGCATGGCCCAGTCTCTCATTGCCGGTATCCGTTAAAATGGTGTAATGAGGCCCATACGTCTTAATGTGCATGGCCCAGTCTCTCATTGCCGGTATCCGATAAAATGGTGTAATGAGGCCCACACGTCTTAATGTGCATGGCCCAGTCTCTCATTGCCAGTATCCGATAAAATGGTGTAATGAGGCCCATACGTCCCAATGTGCATGGCCCAGTCTCTCATTGCCAGTATCCGATAAAATGGTGTAATGAGGCCCATACGTCTTAATGTGTGGCCCAGCCTCTTATTGCCAGTATCCGATAAAATGGTGTAATGAGGCCCATACGTCTTAATGTGTGGCCCAGTCTCTCATTGCCAGTATCCGATAAAATGGTGTAATGAGGCCCATACGCCTTAATGTGTGGCCCAGTCTCTCATTGCCAGTATCCGATAAAATGGTGTAATGAGGCCCATACGTCTTAATGTGTGGCCCAGTCTCTCATTGCCAGTATCCGATAAAATGGTGTAATGAGGCCCATACGTTTTAATGTGCATGGCCCAGTCTCTCATTGTGAACCGGGCCAGGATGTTCATTGCCCAACCCTGCAGCAATTTAAGCATCTTACCTGAAATTGGATGTTCTTGTTTTACCACTTGTATCAATCTGATGTCACAACATCAATAAACTCGAAACAACTTTCACAACAAATGATTTCTGAAAAACGATTCAACAGCTGTTTCCCTTTGCTGCGTTAATATAACCTTATAGATCGAAGGAGGGGTCATTATTGAGGGCCATAACTTGGGGAAGGGTCATTAGCCTCAAGCAATAATGACCCCTCCTGAGGTCCAAAAGTAAGGTTGAATATATTGGTAATTTAAGTGTAGGTTTTGGAGTTGCAATAATAAAACAAAGCACCAGTTCATCAGCGGGTAAAGTAATTACACAAAAAGTGTTAGTACATTACATTTGGTGTTATTTTGTTGTATGTAAATAATAGTGTTGTCTTTATAAGGAAGCATTTGAATGGTCTGCTTGGTTACAGTGCAACGATTTTGATATGAGAATGCTTTGGGCGTAATGTAAAAGTGAACCATTTATATAACAACAAAAGCAGTTTTCTATATTTTTGGTTTTACTGTGGTGCACTAAACTAGTTGCCACTTTGAAGGTGCCGTAAATAAAACACACTTGCAGAGATAGAGGGCCTGATTTTCAAAGCCCTTTTCAATTGGTCTGCACCATTGTAAAACACTTGTGTAAATCAGACCCAGAGTGTTTTGTTGAAAGAATGGCTGCGTTCTGCTGTTTCCCCATCTGCTTCTGACATCAGAATGATAGGAATCCGGGCAATAACAGCAGCTATTGCCCGCATACGGGGCGTTTTGATTAGGTCAGTTAAGGAGAATAATAACTTTTAAGAGCTAATGGGCCTTACAACCTTAAGGGCCTGATTTGCAGGGCATTTTTCCTATGGGATTGCACCCTTATAAAACGTTTCTGTGAATCAGGCCCTAATGGAGCCATGCAGCATTTATTCACCTCGACCTGAACAGGGGAACAAAACACTTTAAAGGCCTTCATCTTCTAACCATGCTCACACGTAGAATGATATTTTCGTAATTTACAACACTCTTCTTGATGCTGTATCTAAAAATGATAAGGTATCTCACAAAACATAGTATATATTATGTTATTATTTTGGGTTGCTTACATCATGGATAATCATTTTAGCATTAGACGACCCCGGAAACGTCACACAGGCTTTCCTACCGAAAATGATCCCCAGCACGAGAGCCTTCCTGGGAACATGGTATCCTGACAGGTTCCATTTCATGTGGGCTTACATCTGGCGAAGGACAGAAAAAGGGGGCTGTTATGACACGGGACAGGGAATCACTTTCTCGTCTTTGGGCGTTAGGGTGATTTGGGAGTCTTTACGAAGGGTTTATATCACGCTCAGTTGACATTTGCATGGTCTCCAGGTGCTCTTGATGGCCTGAAAGGGAGGGGGGTGAGGATGTAGCAGGGAGGAGAGGAGAATTGCAGGATAGCTGTGCTATTGGAGTGATGTGTGCTGACCGGAAGTACCCTGATCTCTGGATGCGGGCCTGTTTCGAGCTGTTATTTGTCTGATGTACCGAGCTGTTGTAGCCTTGTGTGCTCATGGGGCATGGGTCCATTGGCCAGGGCTGCAGTATGTAGGTTGGCTGTAGAGGTGCAGTTTTGTGCTGTTTGAAGTCTGATGAGAATGATCTTTATACTTTCAAGAGAGGGTGGCATAGTTTGTCTGGGTATAGTGTGTTCAAGCATAGGATTTGAGAGTCTTAGCATGGGTGGGCGGCACCGAGAGCATCCCTCAGGAGCATCTGTGGTGAGGTCTTGGAGGAAGTGCCCCTTTGTTGAGAACCTTGTTGGGAAGACATCCTGTGACATCCTCAAATGAGCCATATGTTTGGCAGTGTGCAGTGTGCAGCAGCAGATCCTGGGTGAGAGTGGGAAGGCAGAAAGGAGTGCCCGGGAGGGGAAGCATGCATGTGGCAGTCTGCACCAGTTAGGCAGGCATTGGGATAGATTACAAAGGAGAGGGTAGAGTGGGATTTCTGGAGTGGCTGAGGTTCAAGTGGGGTTCTGGGAGCATCTCTCCTTGCTTCTCTTCTTCCCGTGAGTTTATTTAGGGCAGCAGAGAAGTATCCTGTATATTAGATGATGTTGGCCGTCAGTGTGAAGCTACACACAACAAACATTCCCTCGTTACCTGGACACAAGCTCTTGGGACGTGATTATTATTCGGCACTGAGGAGCATATACTTTGGATAATGGTCCAAGCCGGTATCATGGATGGCAGAAATAGTAGACGTTTGGTGTGAAACCCAGTGTGTGATTGCAGGGGTGTGTTGAAAAGCCAGGTCTTTAAAATGTTCCTGAATGTAAGATGAGCCTGCATTGTGCAGTTTCCTTTTGGCAGGGAGTATGCTACAGAAATCCAATCCTCTCTGTCTCTGTCGGGCATATTGTGTGGTGTCTGGGAGTACTTTGTTGTTGGGTATCAGTGTTCTCCTCAGTTGGTAGAAGAAACTTTTACAGCCAAAAGAAAGAAGCTTTATAACCTTGGCGACCGCTAATTTATCGTATAAAGCAAAAATTAGCCAGATGCACGATTTAAAATAGTTGTGCTGGGTTGTCAACATGAGTGTTTCTCCAAAACTATGTGGCTGCTACACAGATGCAAAATAGGAAAAAGAGGGGGGATTTAGAGAGGTTACTCACAGGCGCCAACCTTATTCAAAAATGTATTCAAGGGTGAGTCCATTTTTTCTTTTTATTTTTAACAATATATTATAGGATGAACAAAAAAAGAATATTCCAGTTGGGTGTTGTCTTCACACCTTACAATTTCCACATTAATTGTTCACAATTCCTTTATATGGATTAATGTAAGATTTCCAGATAGGTTGTTTGATTCTTGATACAGATTAACAGTTCCACATTAATTGTTCACAGTTCCTTTATACAGATTGATGTAAGATTTCCACATAGGTTTTTCTTGATTCTTGATACAAATTAATATGAGGTTTTAGCTCCACGCTTTTTAATTTTTGGCTCTCCAAAATTGGTAAATATTAGTCCTTAGTGTTTTAGGGAATTTCTATGCCTTGCTATGTCTCTCTCGACACGTGTTTCCCCATTGTAAATAACAATGGTTCATCAGGAGAGGAAAGTATGTTTTAAAAGAAAGAGAAAACCAAAATTGCATTTTTGAAATAAAACCTAATAGCACATTTTATAGTTTGTTGTTTTTCATGTGTAAATAAAGAAAATATAAGTGTATTACTTAACTCACCCAATCAAAGATTTTAAGTATTCATCCAAATAATTGGCAAGTTCAAGTGGATGAACAATTTAACTTGATGTTTTTAAAGAGATTTCCTCTTATTTCAATACGGCTATGGGGAAGAGAGTAAAGAGAAAAACAAAAGGAAAAAAGATATTGTTTTTATAAAGTGCTTGGAGAAAGGATACCGGTTCAAATTGTTTTAGCCTATTGTTCCTTAATTCATTTAGCTACAAGGTTAATTCTCTTACCTTATTTTTCAATTCAATGATCATTCTGCCATGATAAGCGGTTTCCCAATCGAGTGGATAACTTTACTCTACTAATTCCTGCTATTTATGCCGCGATCGTGCCGCAATGACGTATTCGCGCCACGTGCACGTGATCTAACGTGACGCGATGACGTCATCGCGCATGTTTTTAACGTGCCGGTGGCCATTTTAGATTGGGGAATGTTAATTAATGTTTAAAACTTCTTAGAGCGGTGTGATATTTTTCTGATGAAATATTTTATATAGGTTTATCTAATTCATTAATTATTTCTATATAGACAGATTCTAAGTAAACTAATTGTGTTGTTTTAGAGACAACTTCTCAACTAACTTAATGGCCCTCATTACAAGTTTGGCGGTAACCATGCCGCTATTGGCGGCATGGCTGCTGCCGAAATCGCATCGGGGTCCGGGTCCTCGGAATGAGGACTTACCGGGCCATTCCGAGTTCGAAGGCCCGGTAATTCCTCCCTCTAAGGACCCGGACACGGTCCTTCCCCATTCCCATTCCAGCCCCTATAGGGCTAAATGGGAATGGGAGAGGGAGCAAACAACGGGCCATTATGAGATGGCCCGTTGTTTGCTCCCTCTTCCCCTCGCGGGACCCGGTAAGCATGCCTGGTTTTCCCAGGAGTGCTTACCATGTCCTGCGAGGTGAACTCGTAATGTTGCGGTACGGGAAGAACGGCGCCGGCACCTTTTACGGCGCCGTTCACTCCGTACCGACTGGGTCGTAATGAGACCCAATATATTCTAATGAACAACATTTTAATACTGTCTTAGGTTTCCCATTGGCCATTGAGTTATCTGACAACCAAATAGTAAATAGTAAACAAATCAATTCAAATTAACATTCATGTATAAGTTGTAAACAGTTAGTTCTAGCCAAATATATATTTTCATAAATAATAAACGATTGTTTAAAGCCAATTATACATTTCCGTGTCACAATTTAAACCTGTGACACAGGTGTCCATAATGCAAATCCATTTACATTCATTTTTGCGCAACAAATCTTCCTTGTTCCCTCCTCTTGGGGATAGAGTCACTTTCTCCAGGAGAACGATTCTCAAATTGGAAATATCAAAATCTTGGTGATTTGTAATTATATGTACAGAGATGGGGGATCTTAGATCTTTGTTTCTGATTGCTCTTATATGTTCAAATATTCTTATCTTCAATTTTCTTATGGTACTCCCAATGTATAGTTTCCCGCAGGTGCATTCAATCCCATAAATAACATAGGTAGAGTTACAGTTAATCAATCATCTGATTGATATGTTTGATTTTTCCATTCGGTAGATGACTGTCCTTTTTTCCTTGTTTCATGAATGGACATAGTTTGCAGTGTCCACATTTAAAGGTTCCTTTATTTGCCATATGAAAAAAGATTTTTCTTTCATTTTGTATTGGACTCAAAAAGCTTGGACTTTTTTTACTAGTCGGTGCTCTTCTAAAGCAAATATTCGGATGATTGTCTAGATGTTTTTGTAGACTTGAGTCTGTCAGAAGAATATTCCAGTGACTCTTTAATATTTGTTTAATCTTACTGGCTTCCGTGCTGTATGTGGTAATGAAAGGAGTTTTTGGGCTAATTTTTTCTGGTTTTGGCTTGTCCTTCAATAAAAGATCTCTTGGTACAAGTTCTGCCTTATAGATTGCTTTTTTAATGATTTTTGTTCCATAACCTCTCTGTTTAAATTTTTGATGGGTTTGTTGAAGATTATCTTGAAAGGTGAGATCAGTGCTGCAATTCCTTTTGATTCTAAGAATCTCCCCATATGGTATACTGTGTATAGTATGTTTTGGATGATGAGATGTGGCATAGAGAAGACTATTTCCAGCTGTAGGTTTTGTGAATAATTTGGTTTGAATTTGTGCATTCTCAACAAAAAGTTCTAAGTCCAAAAATTCTTTATTGGTGGCAATGGCTGACTTTGTAAATGATAGGTTGAAGGAGTTGATATTGAGATAGGTTACATAGTTATCCAAATCTTGCATGTTTCCTTCCCATATTATCAATATATCGTCAATGAAACGACCCCAGAATTTGACGTTGTTGTGAAAAAGTGGATGTTTCCAGGCATGCTGCAACTCAAAAAAACCCATAAAAAGATTTGCATAAAATGGAGCAAATTTCGACCCCATAGCGGTTCCTTGGAGTTGTTTAAAGATAGTGTTGTCAAATATGAATATGTTGTTGTGCAAACAAAAATGTAACATTTCAATTATCATTTTATTTTGCTCAAGATATGAAACAGATCTTGTTTTCAGAAAAAATGTGGTGCTTTCCAGACCTTTTTTGTGTTGAATGCTTGTATATAGTTGTACAACATACAATGTTACAAAATGGGAGTTTTGTTCCCATGGTATAAGATTTAACTGCTGAATGATGTGTTTTGAGTCCTTGAGAAATGAAGCTAAATTTGCTGCCAGCGGTTGTAAATGAGAATCAATATATTGTGAGGTTTTCTCTGTTATTGAGCCAATGCCATTTATTATGGGTCGAAGAGGTGGAAAATCTTCATAGGTTTTATGAACTTTAGGCAAAAAGTATATTGTTGCCATGATTGAATTTTTGCAAATCAGGCTCTGATATTCCTTATCACCTAATAGATCTTGTTCATACCATGTTTAATCTTTTCATTCCAAAGAGTTTCCAAATCTGGAATAGGGTTATTTGTTAATTTCTCATAGCATTCCGTTATGTTAAGTTATTTAGATCCTTCTCTGATATAGTCAATTCTGTTAAACAAAACAATCTTTCCTCCTTTATCAGCTGCTTTGGTTATTATTGATTTATCCTTGGACAAATCATTAATTGCCAATTTTTCTTCTTTTGTTAAGTTATAGGTTGTCTTCGTGAATTTTTTGCTGAGGTAGTTCTTCCGTATATTATTGCTGACTGCTTTATGAAATACATCTATGACATTTTCTGAGGATAAAACTGGTATAAAGCTCGATTTTGGTTTTAGACTGGTTTCCTCCATTAAGAGGCCGATTCATGGAATTAATGTGCGCTGAAAATTCCCGCGCGAGTGTGCGAAAGTGTGCGAATCGCAGCGCAAGTGCGAAAATCGAAGCGAAACCCGCGCACAGCGATTCATGGAAGTCCGTGCGCGTGTCAATCCCTCGATGTGTGCTAAAATCCTGCGTGGGGCATGCTGGCGCACACATACCCAAACAGCGTGCGCTACGCACACAGCGAAAGCGCACATAGCGCAGCGCACACAACTAAAGTAGGTGGAACAGGGGGCGTAACACGCGGAATGGGGAACAACGCGTGAAAATGTGGCCGTCACGGGGGAAGTACAGGAGCCAAATGCGCGGAACGCCCACACGCGTGTTTACAACACGTATTCACAGAATCGAACGGGGCCCATGCGTGCGCCAAAAAAGACGCGCTAATACGGAAACCCGTACGCCAGCAGGAAGCAGGCGTACGTGGACCCACGCAGCATAAAAGTGCATGCAAACAACAAACAAGCTCAGACGCCAAGATGAATATACCGTTCCTCGCAGCAGTGGTCGTGGGATACCGCAGGAGGAGGAGGAGGATAGCCAGGCCCAGAATTTTTACACCCAGAGGCAGCCTTTTTGGGATGCCTGATGACCCGGTGTATGGAAGGTACAGGTTTCCACCTTACATAATACTCGACCTGGTGAGTGAGTGGGAGGATGACCTCACATCACCCACCCTGTGCTCCCAAGCACTTCACCTCTTGGAAAAGGTGCTCAATGTACTGCACTTCTTGGCCACTGGTTAATTCCAGTGGACAACTGCCATAGTGTGGGGGTCTCACAGGCCACGCAGTCACGCTGCCTGCACCAGGTGTTGAGGATCATGACTGCACGCCCATCAGTCCGCAGGCACATATACCTGCCCAGAACACCTGCAGAAAGGCAGGCTGTCGTCCAGGATTTTTACGGGGTGGCACACTTCCCCAAAGTGCTAGGTGCCATTGACTGCACCCATGTGGCTCTACGTCCTCCCAGGGCAACTGAGCACATCTACAGAGACCGCAAGCACTGGCATTCAATCAACATGCAGGTAGTATGTGATGTCAAGGGAATCATCACCTCAGTATATGTCAACTATCTAGGGTCCACCCATGATAGTTTCATTTACAGAATGTCAACCCTAAACCGGGACCTAGAAGCTGGGCGGCATGGTGATACATGCTTGGTGAGTATAAATGCCCCTGCACATGCATGCATGTCAGATACTGAGTAATGTCACAACCCCACTAATGATACCCATCATCACCTCCCCAGGGGACAGTGCCTACCCACTGAGCACCCACATGATGACGCCAATACGGAACCCCACCACCCAAGGTAAGATACAACACAGCCCATATCGCAACCCGGGGCATAGTGGAGCGCACATTCGGAGTGCTCAAGTCACGCTTTCGCTCCCTTGACTGCTCTGGTGGGCAGCTGCTATACGCGCCCCCAGTAGTGTGCAGGATCATAGTGGCAGCATGTGTCCTGCACAACATTGCAACACGCCGGGGCCTGCACTTGGACATGGTGGTGCCCCCACATCCCCAACCACAAGCACAGCCACTGCGCATGGGAGGGGAAAGGGCACGTGGTGAGGCAGCCCGTACGCAGCTGGTGGCTAATTACTTCACCTAAAATCACACCCCTGTGGAGTGCACACAGCCCTGGTACATACCAGCTGACAATCAATGATGATGACATAAGGGACAGTCAACTGTCACAACCATACCAGCCTGAGATTGGTCACCTGGAATTGTTACATTGTGTGCATCCCTACCTGCCAAAAGACAACCAATGCTGTGTCACAAAAAAACACACATTTATGCTGCATGAATGACTACCCCTTGCAAAATACAACATGAAAATAGCTCCATGTCACCAACCCTTCCCCAGTTCCGCCACCCAACACACCATGGCATGTCATGCAATGTGAAAGCAAACAAGGCAATGCACAAGACCTGACACAAGTGTCACAAAGTGCGCTGTCCCAAATGGAAACTGCCCACAGACAATATGCTCCAAGTAATCAATAACAAACAGCACACATGAACAAATACTTACCACCAACACAATACAGCAACACACCATGAAACATTTCAAAAACATGACAGTACTAAGTCAAAGTAGTGGTAGTCTTACAACCTGAACAAGCCAGCACATCGACCCCTTCCAACTGTAGAGTGTTGCTGCCACGCAAATATGTCAGTGTACTTCATGCAACATGAACTCCATCTGCAAAGGAGACGGCCTTGTGAAGACATGAGGAAGGAACCTGCAAATTTGGAGGAAGACATGGATGCACAAGCACATATCAATACACCATACAGTGTACAATACAACAACAATACCCACTAGGGATGTACACGCAGTATTGACTACAGACTGCCCACACAGCTCATGGGAGCCCAATGTCACTGTGTAAGTCACTGTCACTTGGTCACACCCTTTGCAAGCCCATGGAAACGGGAAGCAGGAGGGGTGTGTGTGTGTCACGAACCCAAGCATCTAACCCAAACTCAGGACAAGCCTGCATGTGCCCCACGGGAGCCACACAAGTCAACACACTGTAAAAAAAAAAATATATCAAAAATGGCCATGTGGAGGATGGGGAGGAGGGCCACCCAGGAGGTTCGAGGACAGGGTGCACACCAAGAACCAACTGCGTGGATGTTGCGAAAAAAAATATCTCCATGGGCTCATGGCCTGCACGGCTATGCCATTGTGGGAGAACTGCTGTCGGTCTCTTTACCATCTGCTTCTGCATCAGGAGGTGGTGGCACTATGGGAGGCAGCCCACGCAAAGCCTTGGTATGGTCCTCCATGGCAGCAAGCATGCAGGTCTGGAAGGTCTGATTCTGGAGGAATAAAGTGTGGATATCCTCATGCAGCACGTCATGGGTTGCCTGCACTTCTGCAGGCATGGCCTCGCGGGATGCCCGATCTCCTCACGTGTTGCCTGCAGCTCAGCTGAGAGCGAACGTGTGAGCTGCTCCAGCTGCTGTTCTGCCCTAACATTTCGGGAAGCCTCAAGTTCAAGCAGACTCTGCCAGAGGTTATGGATTTCCACCCTCAGGGCTTCCCTGTGGCCCTGTGACTCTATTGATATCTATTCGCGCAGAGTCTCCAGTGCCGCCCGTCGGTCCCTGTTGGACACCAACATGTCTTCCCTGTGTGATTGGCAAATGGAGTCTGTTGCCTGCTGTTGTTGCCCCATCTGCCTTTCATGGGGGATAATGGAAGTGGCCACCCTCTCCATTGCCTGAGCCATCATTTCTACTGATGCTGTCTGTTGGGTTGCCATACAGTACATGGAGTTTTCCCATACAGTATTGCCTGGTGGTGCACGGCCACCGCGTCGGCGGGCACCACACCTGTTTGGGGCAAGGTGATCTGCACCTTGCTGTGCTGGCACTGCCTGAGGCTGCAGGACTGCATTCCTCCTCTGATCTGCTGGCCCAGGAACAGGATCAGATGCTGTGGAGTGTGACCCTGCATCCGTAACCGCCAAAGGCAGACCTACCAACACTGACATCCCCATAGAGGGTTCTACCCCTGGTCCAGGTGGGTTGGACAGAACAGAATCCCTGCCAGAAGCACTGACCTGAGACAGCACATAAGTCTCATCATCCGACTCAGCACCTGAATAGAGGTCTGGGGAGCTGCACCCAGAGGCACCCCTCGACAGTATGGTCTGCAGTACCAAAGTGTTTTCACCCACCACCACACCACGTCCCCCACTGGTGCCTGGTCATGGCTGAGAATCCTCCTGGGTCTGCACCATCTCCTGAACCTCACCAGCATCAAGTGCATCGTCACCTGCAAAAACATGAAACACAAGAAATGGAAACAGGCTTGAGCACCATAGCACACACATAGGCCTGACAAGACAGAGATCCTGTACATGGTTAACACATGTCCCACATGACTATAACCCTGGCATGCATGCACTGTCAATGATTCTGAAGGGGAGTCAAAAAGGCAGACAATGAGGACACCAAGATGGAAAAGCAACACATTTGCAGCATGTCGTGTAGCACTGGCATCACACATCAGCCTGTGAGTGGCATCTCCAATACACATACATGACACAAGCCAGCACACAGATGTCATGTCGCATTGCCATGGTAAATTAGACAACTACAGCGATATGTCAGTGAATGAGTACTGTCACACATCCATGTCACATGGACATAATGAGAAGATTAATGCAGAATAGTGTTGCAAAATATGCATGTGCCGCACACTGCAACACATCCAGTGTACAATTAGATAGTGATTGTAGGCAGATGTACACATCAATGGTTGCTCACTTCAACATAACAGGAAACAACTATCATGCTCCACATGCAAACCGGCCCTAAAAATAAATTTCAGCAGGCCAATGCTCCCTCGCCCTGAATGGTTTAAACATTCACATAACCAGGTAACTAAAGTGGCACAATGTGGGGTGTAAACAATGACAGAAGCATGTCACATATGTGGCATTAGGGATGGAAAAAGCATATGAAAAATGGGATAATCTAAACAATCAGCAAGAATGAACACAGAAAAAATTCAGAACAATGTTGTTGCACGATGATAGTTCAAGTGCAACAGCAGTAATGTGGGGCTAATTGGCTACTGTGGGCAGAAGGGATACTGTCATACCCAAATCAAAGGCACGTGAATGTATTGGAGGAAGCACGTGGGTGACCCATAACACTCAGGAGTACACACCCTCACCTGGCACTCAATCAGAACCCGTCACCCAAACAACATACACATGGATTACACACACATGCATGGGCACTCACCGGACAATGCGTCGTAATCAGGTAGCTCTCCCACGCCTTGGATCTGTTCCTCTGTGACGAAGGTCCCAGCAACAGACTCATGTTCAGTGAGTTTGTTGTCCTCTGGTTGAGACCCACCGCCAGTCACCAGAGTAGCGGCATGATTTGCGGCCACCTTATTATTTGCTCTGCGTTTCAGGTCATTCCACCGCTTGTAGCAATCATCAACTGTGCGCCTCACAAATCCAAGGGCACTTATGCGGCCTCCGATGGTCTGCCAGTGTGCCCTACGTTGACCAGGTGTGGTCTTGCACCCTGCACTCACCACCATTTCGCGGCTATGTGCCGACACATAGGTCACAAGTGCATCAAGTTCGGGGTCATTAAAGCTAGGCTTCCATGACGTGCTGGACTGTGTAGCCGTGTCTGGGGTCTCAGCCTGTAGTGCCAGAGCACCCTTCTTCCTCTTCTTCAAAGGTGGAGCAGAGCCTGAGTGGCTTGCGCCGCTCTGTTCAGTAGCAGTAGAAGCGCAGGTGGACTGGGTACTGGGAGTGTGCGAATGCACAATGACCATAGGTCTTGGTGCAGGCATTGGCTGAAGTGTGATGTTTGCAGGGGCAACGTCAGTTTGATGGACCAGGACCGACACTGTCCTGGCAGGGAGACTCAGAGCTGGGGTGGATAGAGCTGCAGCTGCCCCTGCAGCCTCTCCACCCTGCCTACTTGGGGCAGCAGATGACATCGCTGCCCCAGATCCACGTGGCCTGGTGACACCAACTTGCACTGGCACACGTGGCTTAGACTTGCTGATCTGGAAGTCAGCCTGGGAGTCATCCTGTGCCGGGTCAGGTGCCACAATGGGCTGGTCCAACAAGGGCTGAGCTGGTATGGTGTCAGCCACGTTTCCCTCAACCATGGGGGCGGGGGGGCATGCGTGTCCCTGATTGGTCCACACATGGGGGTCTATGGGCACCCTGCAAATCATGGCCATGTCCCCTACCGCGCCCACCACGCCCACCTTTTGGAGGTCGGCCACCTTTGCCTCCCTTACTGCTTGGTTGCCTCGCAACCATGGCACTGATGTTGTTGTGCGTATGGGCATTTCAGTAAACAATTGTCCTGGGCAATTGGGGGTGAAAGGGGTAGGGTACTAGATCGAATTCGTACCCTGGTGCTCTAGCAAGGCTGTCTGTGACCTCTGGGGGAAGATGACGGGTCACGCAATGCACAGACACACCAAAAACAAAAAGTAACGTGCACGCAACTCCTCTTAGACCACGTGCGTGGAAAAAAGAACCCACACTACGCTGTGGCACCCAGAAACACAAAAACAAGCGTACGCATGTTACACGCAGCCTACAATGACCTCTGAAGGGGTACGCGACACACGGGGCAAGCACAGTTGGTAAATGCGTGCGCGACTCACCGTCTGCCTGGAAAAATAACGTGAAAAAAATGCACGTGTGCACGTAGGCAACACCCTCGCCAAAAGAAGAACTGTACGCTGTCTGAGGAGACAGGACAAAAGAAGAAGTGAACGCTGTTTGAGGAAACAGGCCCAAAAAAAATAAAGAACGCTGTCGGAGGAGTACGAACTTGAAACGCTGTGAAGTAATCGCGTGTGAACTGACAAGAAGTACAGAATTCACCCACTCGCTCTCCACGAAAAGCACGTACAAGGGAATGGGGTCCTGCACGTACCTTTAAAAGCGGCCCACTCGTACAGCATCACTTACGCGTGTACGTGCTAAGGCCCTTTCCTCCAATTACACGAGCTGACACTCGGACATGCAGTATTTGGACGTGTACGATGAACATGCACCCGTGTTGATGGAAACGCCCGCGCGCGTCACGTCACTTACGCGCGTAGGCCCTTTCCTCGGATTACACGCATTCACACGCGGACGTGCAGTTTTTTCATGCGCGCTGAACCACTATGCCCACGTCGCGAGGGAAACGCCCGCGCGAGTCACGTCACAGAAGCACTTACGCGCTAAGAGCCTTTGGTCCAATGAAACCACGTACGTGTGCTGAGGCTCTTACGCACGAAGGGCCTTTCCTCGAATTACACGCTGATGTGCAAGATTTTCACATGCCAAATCACTCCGTATCAAGCTGGCCACGCAACAACACACGGAAGACCACGCTCCTGCCCAGAAGGCCGAAATACTGCCCTCCAGAGCCCCGAGCACGCTCCCACCTGCCATCTGCTGCTGCCTGACTGCCTGCTGCCCACGTGCCCTGCTATTTGCTGCCTGCACGTCAGCCAGGGGTGTAGTTGTTGTGACCACCCCTGCTGGAACCAAAGACTCCCGACTGGTATACCATCGCTCCACAGCCCAGCCCCAGGACCCAGTTGCCCACCCACTCCTGCCTCTGGGGTTGCCATGTCGGGCACAACACCATCTGGCACCACTGGCAACCCCCAGCCAGAGAGGCAGAGGGCCACCAGTTTCAGTGCCAGGGAAGTTGGTGTCCTGGTGGAGCAAGTCCTGGAGCAGTATGATGCCCTCTTTGGAAGTTTGCGCGCCGACAATGAAGGACGGACCATGATCTGGATGGACATCGTGACTGCTATCAACGCAGAGGGGGTGGCAGTCCGCGACTTACAACATGTCAAGAAGCGCTGGGAGGACTTCAGGTCCAGGACCCTCAAGAAGGCCCGGCGCCTCTTGAAGGCAGCGGATGCCAAGGGGCCACCTGTCTGACCACCAAATGAGGGTCCTGGAACACATATGCCCAGCGCTCCACGTCCTTGAGAGGCAGACCCTTCTGGAGTTGAGCGGTAAGTGTACATGCATACTGATTGGATGCTGTGCGTGTGGTGGTGTGCCAGTAGTGTGCAGGTTGCTCATGTGTTTTCATAGGGCCATGTAGGGATGTGTATGAACAGGGGCGTGAGGCTGCCACATGTGAGTCATCTTAGGTGTGAGACACATCGATGGTGTATGTGTTGGTAAGCATGCTGTGCAAATGCAGGTGTGGGAGCACACATGTTTGAATTTCTGTGTATGTATGTTGGCATGGTTGTTGTGTCACACATGGATGGTGGTTCCTGCTGCATGTATCTGCACTGTGTACATATGCATGTGTGTGTATTTGACAAGTGTGCTACTGTAATGCAACATGGATGCACGTGACACTGATATGTAGAAGGCTGAATGCCAGATGTGACAGTATGGCGATCGCATCACTGCGACAGTTGTAGGAGATGTAGACATGCATGTAAGTGTGGTGGCGTGTGGCATGACTAGTGCACTCCCTGTGTTTCATGTGATGTCAGGCTCACCTTCGGCTGTTCATGCTGTTGTATGTGCATGGATGGTGCTGCCTGGTGCAATATTGCTGTGGAAATGCTCATGTGTATGAGTTGAAATGACATGTGTGTCGTGGAAAGTGATGCCATGTTTGAAGTTTGACACTGCCACTCATGTGCAACTGTCATGTGTGTATCAGTCCATTGTACAGTGCCCTGATGTCTGTGTTTTATCTCTCCCTGTCTGCAGCGTGAACTGATGAAGAGGGCGGAGAGGGTGCTGTGGAGCACAGCGGCAGGGATCGCACCACCAGCCGGAGACACAAGGCCCAGCTCCCCTCCCAGATTGTCATCTTGTCGGGGAGTGAGGAGTCTGGTGCTGCGTCCCAGGCTGCAGCTGCCGAGGGTAGGTCCAAGAGGCGGATGTCGGAGATGGACTCCTCGGCAGCAGAAGGGGCAGCTGAGACCCCACGGGTCCAACGGAGGAAGATGGCATGGAGTCATCCAGGTTGGTGGGGGGTTTGGTGGAGGAGGAGGCCGTGGAAGGGACACACACGGGGTCTGGAGGTGGGGATTCCACTGGTGCTAGTGGTGCAGTGCAGGGGCAGGAGGCAGCACAGGCCCGCAGAGGTGCCTGTGTGCAATCCTGTCCCTGATCCTGTCGCTGCATCATCTGGCACCAGCAGGGATGCCTACGTCCAGACCCGTTTTCAGGGAGGGGATGAGCACACAACAACTGGCCTTCCTCTCCCTGCGGACATGGCTATCCAGCACCGTGTTGAGCCTGTCCTGGCCGGGATAGCGTTGCGTCAACGGGGCATGCGAGGTGACCTGCGGTCTTTCCGTGAAGAGACTGCACGTCATCTCGGATGCCTCTTTGAACACGTTGACCTGCTGGGACGGGTCACTGGTGCTGGATTCCTCCGTGTGCTGGACCTTCTTGTGACCCCCTCCCACCTGAACCCCTTATGCGCCAGTCTTCCTCCATGCCATCTTCCCACCCATGTATCACCTGGGTACCCTGTGGAGCTGCCTCTGACCCAGCGGCCAGGCTGGTGGAGGACACATCCCTGCCACAGTCGGGAGTCGGACATCCAGCAGGGGTGGCCACCACGACAACTGCACCCCAGCCGGAGGAGGACGTGCAGGCAGCAAGAGCCAGGGCGCAGGCACAGGCACAGCAGCAGCAGCAACATGGTGAGAGCAATGATGGCTCAGGGCCTTCAACATTGGAGTGGCAGGCATCAGCCAGAGGGCAGGAGGACCCAGGATTCCAAGTGTCTTCCGTGTGGCAGTGGTTGGGCCACGCCATAGATGCGGAGCGGCAGCGGGCGGAAGAGGCACGGCTCACAATGGTCAGGGCGGAGACCTCCATGCAGAGGGCACTGAGGCGGGCCAAATGCCTCGAGGCAATTCGCAGGGAGTTGGAGGTGAACATGTCGTTGTCCCTGCGTCGGGGGCATGGAAGAGGACCGCCTCCAGGACATTGAGTGGGAGTTCGATGATGCCCTGGCCCGGGACATCAAAAAGTGAGCCGTCGGACTAGCCCACTGCCATTGTAAATAGTTTTTAGAGTTAGGTTTCCTTTTCCTTTTTCTTTGATTTGTGGTGAATGGACTATGCCACACACATTTGTATATAGTTTTTTTATTAGGTAGTTTATTAGGTAGGTTTCTTTTCTTTCGTTGGGCTCATGGACCCTTGACAATGGATTGTACATAGTTGGACAATGGATTATTTTGACCTTTTTCATTTGTTTTCACCATGGATCAATGGATTTTTCTTTTTACGTTTCCTTTGTATTTGCTTTGTTGGAGGGAGAGTTTGGACTATTTTTCTTTTGGATTTGTTTGGATTGGTTGTACTTTTCATTTACTCATCTTTTGCACATGCTTTTCATTTCATGTTTGCTGTTTTTTTTGTGCTTTCATGTCATTGATTTATTTTTGTACATAATACATTTTTATATTTTAGTTCCATATGTGGGATTCGCTCATTGGGTTGATGCATGTGAAAATGTGGGTTTACACAATCAATGCCAACCAGTGTGTGTGTGTGACGGACATGTGTTGATGTACATAGTTGACTATTGGTTTGTGTCTTGAGATAGGCATGTCAGTGTGGGGTGGATTGGGAAATCATTGCGTCTCAAGAATGGGGTGGCGTGCTGTGGTATTTTGGTGTAGAAGTGGGACATGATTGTGCATCTGTATTTCATGTAGGGGGGGACATGAGTGGGGTCCTGCTGACAGGTGCCCCTGACTGCTGGGGGGTAGGGGTGCTGGGGGACATGAGTGGGGGCCTGCTGGCAGGTGCTCCTGATGGTTGGGGTGCTGGGGGACATGAGTGGGGGCCTGCTGGCAGGTGCCCCTGACTGCTGGGGGGTGTGGGTGCTGGGGGACATGAGTGGGACATGAGTGGGGGCCTGCTGGCAAGTGCCCCTGACTGCTGAGGGGTGGGGGTGAGGGGGACATGAGTGGGACATGAGTGGGGGCCTGCTGGCAGGTGCCCCACAGTGCTGGGGGGTGGGGTGCTGGGGGACATGAGTGGGACACGAGTGGGGGCCTGCTGGCAGGTGCCCCTGACTGCTGGGGGGTGGGGGTGCTGGGGGAAATGAGTGGGGGCCTGCTGGCAGGTGCCCCTGACTGCTGGGGGGTGGGGGTGTTGGGGGACATGAGTGGGGGCCTTCTGGCAGCTGCCCCTGACTGCTGGGGG
The DNA here is from genome assembly GCF_040938575.1 of Ambystoma mexicanum. Taxonomy (NCBI): domain Eukaryota; kingdom Metazoa; phylum Chordata; class Amphibia; order Caudata; family Ambystomatidae; genus Ambystoma; species Ambystoma mexicanum. The sequence continues at coordinate 462,382,616 of NC_090929.1, forward strand.
GTGGGGGTGCTGGGGGACATGAGTGGGGGCCTGCTGGCAGGTGCCCCTGACTGCTGGGGGGTGGGGGTGCTGGGGGACATGAATGGGGGCCTGCTGGCAGGTGCCCCTGACTGCTGGGGGGTGGGGGTGCTGTGGGATATGAGTGGGACATGAGTGGGGGCCTGCTGGCAGGTGCCCCTGACTGCTGGGGGGTGGGGGTGCTGGGGGACATGAGTTGGTGGTCACTAGTGTAAGGTGACATGTGGCCTGGCTGGGAGGCAGGCCCATGGTGGATGGACTGGCTGCGGCACATGACCAGGGGTGCAGGGTAGTCCCCTGTGGTGTGGGCTGCCTGCAGGGGCCATGGAGGGGGTAGAGGGGACACCTGGGAGGACCTACAGTGCTAATTCATGTGTGGGAATCCACGCGCACCCCACTGGATACACGTACCCCGCTCTGACAGCGTAATCGCTTGTGAAACTTCCCGCACACCACCGAAATACACGTACCCTGCTCGCACTGGGCCAATCGCGTGTGAAACTTCCCATGCACCCCCGAAATACACGTACCCCGCTCGCACTGGGCCAATCGCGTGTGAAACTTCCCGCGCGCCCCCAAAATACACATACCCTGCTTGCACTGGGCCAATCGCGTGTGAAACTTCCCACGCACCCCAGTAATACACGTAACCCACTCGCACAGGGCCTATCGCATGTGAAACTTCCAGCGCACCCAGGAAATACACGTAGCCCGCTCCAATCGCATGTGAAACTTCCCGCAAACCCCAGTTATACATGTACCCCCTCCAATCGCATGTGAGACTCCCTGTGCAGCGGGGTACGTGTATTCGGAGGGGTGCGCGGGGAGTTTTACAGGCGTTTTCGTGGTTGGGGACCTGTGCGCCATGTACAGGATTTGTGCGCTGTGCATGGTGCACAGGGAGGGGTTGGGGGCGTAACTGGCGCTGCTGCAGGGTCGCTGCGCCACTCTGCACCACGGCTGGTTTTGGAAGCTAAAATCCATGAATATGCTGTGCGCGGAAATGGATTTTAGCGCACGCGGCTGGCGCAGAAAGTCGCACGCGCACACTGTGCACCAGCCACGTGCGCCACTTGTGTGCTGAATTCTATGAATTACCCTGTAAATGTGTTAGGATGCCTTGTTCTTCCAAAAATATGTCTTTGGTATAATATTGATCACCTTCTATATTTAATAGGTCCACTGTATCTTCGACCATCTTTTCTGTAAGTTGTGAGGGAGTCACTGTTTGATGTTTTGGTTTTTTGAAGCTTGCTTCTTAAAAGTATTTTCTCAATTTTAGTTTTCTGCAAAATTTATACAGGTCCAGTTGTAACTGAAAATAGTCTTCTTTATACGTAGGGCTGAAAGAAAGTCCTTTACTGAGAGCTGTGGTTAATGCTGGTGTGACTACATACTTTGATAGATTAATTATGAGGTTCACCTTCTCTTCCCTTGTCTTTCTGCTCTTGTTTCTACTCCTGGATTTATTTCTCCTCGTTTTTCTTCCTCCTCGACTACCTTTATTGTGTTTTGGTGAGAGGTATTTTGAGATCCTTGTTGTTTTGGTGGTCCACGATTCATAGGATTGCTTATTCGTGAATTTTTCCTGTGTCTTTGCACTTCCTCCAAAAAAGGACATACCTTGTTTTAGGAACTTGATTGCTCTCTGGTATTAAATCAATTGTTGGAATGGGTACTGTTGAGATGGGTTTCACTATGGGTGCTTCCTTGTCACTGGATGTTTCAACATCTGAAGTAGATGGCGTGGCAAGATTACTTGAGGACGGTGTTTTACTCCCTTTGGGTTGTTGTTTTGTGCTCGTATCATATCTTCGTTGAAACGTAAATATTCTGTTCTTCATGTAGTCATACTCATCTCTGATAAAGGTTCTTTGTTTCTTTATTTTAAGTTTTTTCTCATAGTTGCCTAGAAAGTCATCCAGGATCTGATAATTCTTGAATGTGATCTCTGGACATTGTAATTCTTTAATTACATCTTTTGTGTCTTCTATGTCTTTCATAATTCTTTCGTGTGTTATGGCTGCTTGATTTATTAGCCATATCATCATTTCCTTTGAGGTTTTGTGTAATAATTCCACCCAATCATTTAAAGCTGTAATGTCTTCATCTTCAAAGGACGGGGAGATACAGTTCTGGAGGCCTCTGGGGATTCTTTTGACCTCCAAATACATTTTTAGGGTTTTTATCTCCCACCATTTGTTTAATTCTTGCTTGCTCAGACTTTCTAATCATTCAAATAAATGTCTTAATGAGTTTTTATTTTGCTGTTTTGAGGAGGAGGACCTAGTCTGTCGATGTCCCAAAAAAAGTGTGTTTGCTTGTGCTTCTCTCAAGTTGAATGCTTCCTCCATTTGTGTTTGTTGTTTATTATGTTAGCGTCTGCCTAGGGGCTTCTTAAATGTTTAGAAAGTAGAAGAAACTTTTACAGCCAAAAGAAAGAAGCTTTATAACCTTGGTGACCGCTAATTTATAGTATAAAGCAAAAATTAGCCAGATGCATGATTTAAAATAGTTGTGCTGGGTTGTCAGCATGAGTGTTTCTCCAAAACTGTGTGGCTGCTACACAGATGCAAAATAGGAAAAAGAGGGGGGGATTTAGAGAGGTTACTCACATGCGCCAACCTTATTCAAAAATGTATTCAATGGTGAGTCCGTTTTTTCTTTTTATTTTTAACAATATATTATAGGATGAACAAAAAATATTCCAGTTGGGTGTTGTCTTCACACCTTACAATTTCCACATTAATTGTTCACAATTCCTTTATATGGATTAATGTAAGATTTCCACATAGGTTGTTTGATTCTTGATACAGTTTAACATTTCCACATTAATTGTTCACAGTTCCTTTATACAGATTGATTTAAGATTTCCACATAGGTTGCTTGATTCTTGATACAAATTAATATGAGGTGTTAGCCCCACACTTTTAAATTTTTAGCTCTCCAAAATTGGTAAATTTTAGTCCTTAGTGTTTTAGGGAATTTCTATGCCTTGCTATGTCTCTCTCGACACGTGTTTCCCCATTGTAAATAACAATGGTTCATCAGGAGAGGAAAGTATGTTCTAAAAGAAAGAGAAAAACATTTTTGAAATAAAACCTAATAGCACATTTTATAGTTTGTTGTTTTTCATGTGTAAATAAAGAAAATATAAGTGTATTACTTAACTCACCCAATCAAAGATTTTAAGTATTCATCCAAATAATTGGCAAGTTCAAGTGGATGAACTAACTTGATTTTTTTAAAGAGATTGCCTCTTATTCCAATATGGCTATGGGGAAGAGAATAAAGAGAAAAACAAAAGGAAAAAAGATATTGTTTTTTTAAAGTGCTTGGAGAAAGGATACTGGTTCAAATTGTTTTAGCCTATTGTTCCTTAATTCATTTAGGTACAAGGTTAATTCTCTTACCTTATTTTTCAATTCAATGATCCTTCTGCCATGATAAGCGGTTTCCCAATCGAGTGGATAACTTTACTCTACTAAATCCTGCTATTTATGCCGCGATCGTGCCGCAATGACGTCATCGTGCCACGTGCACGTGATCTAACGTGACACGATGACGTCATCGTGCATGTTTTTAACGTGCCGGCGGCCATTTTAGATTGGGAAATGTTAATTCATGTTTAAAACTTCTTAGAGCAGGGTGATATTTTTCTGAGGAAATATTTTATATAGGTTTATCTAATTAATTAATTATTTCTATATAGACAGATTCTAAGTAAACTAATTGTGTTGTTTTAGAGACAACTTCTCAACTAACTTAATATATTCTAACAAACAAAATTTTAATACTGTCTTAGGTTTCCCATTGACCATTGAGTTATCTGACAACCAAATAGTAAATAGTAAACAAATCAATTCAAATTAACATTCATGTATAAGTTGTAAACAGTTAGTTCTAGCCAAATATATATTTTCATAAATAATAAACGATTGTTTAAAGCCAATTATACATTTCCGTGTCACAATTTAAACCTGTGACACAGGTGTCCATAATGCAAATTCATTTACACTCATTTTTGCGCAAAAAATCTTCCTTGTTCCCTCCTCTTGGGGATAGAGTCACTTTCTCCAGGCCAAAGATTCTCAAATTGGAAATATCAAAATCTTGGTGATTTGTAATTATATGTACAGAGATGGGGATCTTAGATCTTTGTTTCTGATTGCTCTTATATGTTCAAATATTCTTATCTTCAATTTTCTTATGGTACTCCCAATGTATAGTTTCCCGCAGGTGCATTCAATCCCATAAATAACATAGGTAGAGTTACAGTTAATCATCTGATTGATATGTTTGATTTTTCCATTCGGTAGATGAATGTCCTTTTTTCCTTGTTTCATGAATGGACATAGTTTGCAGTGTCCACATTTAAAGGTTCCTTTATTTGCCATATGAAAAAAGATTTTTCTTTCATTTTGTATTGGACTCAAAAAGCTTAGACTGATCAAGTTTTTAATAGTCGGTGCTCTTTTAAAGCAAATATTCGGATGATTGTCTAGATGTTTTTGTAGACTTGAGTCTGTCAGAAGAATATTCCAGTGATTCTTTAATATTTGTTTCATCTTACTGGCTTCCGTGATGTATGTGGTAATGAAAGGAGTTTTTGGGCTCATTTTTTCTGGTTTTGGCTTGTCCTCAGTTGGTACGGAATGATCTTTCCTTGGAAGAATTTAGCTCCATGGCACTGAAGGACTCTATGGGCGATGCCGAGTGCTTTGAAATTGATTCCTTTCCTGGCCAGAAGCCAGTGGAGAGATCTGAGAACTGGCGTTCTGTGTTCCGTCCTCTTGAGTCTGAGTAGTAGTTTTGCCATTGTCTTCTGGATGATAATTCAGCATGTTGAGGAATATCCTGTTTTCACAATCTAGACATCATTAAAGCAATACGATGGCAAGAGCCCGGTGCAGGAAGGTGAGAAAGGGCATTATCTGCTTGATTGAGCATATGGGGTACACACACTTCTTAACTATGGTTTTGGTTTTAGTTCCAGGTTGAGTCAATTGTCCATAAGGACAACTAGGTTCTTGGTCACTTTTCAAGCTGGGGTATTCCTGCCTGTGATGTGATGTTGGGTGAAGAGATTATGGTTTCCATATTGCCCAGGTTTAATTTCTTCTTAGTGAGCTAGTTGATGAGGAAGTGTCTGTGTCCTGATTGGTGGCCATTTTGAAACTGATTTGTGTGACATCTGCAGTAGTTGTAGCAGGTCAGACTATGCCTTTTGATGACTCTTTGAGCAGGATCAAGTATATATTGAGAGGACGTGGTAGGCTTGATATCTGCAGTACTGCTCGTTTGATCTGTAGGGGGTGGTCATTAATTGTAGGGTGGTGTTGCACAAGACTATTTCTTCAAGCTTCTGTATTGGTGATGTGTGGTTAACAGTGTCAAAAGAATTCTACAAGTATGAGTGCCACGGTGAGTTTAGCATCCATGGCAACCATAAGGTATATCCAACATGGATAAAAGTGGCATAAACCTACTTGTGTGTGGTCCAGGATATTGGACTCAACATATTCAAGAATTTCACCATAACCATAGTTTTGGTATGATATATTGGAACTTGGTTGGTGGTTTGTGAGGTCGGCCAGGATTCCAGTGGTTTTTTAAGGAGTGGTTGAACAAAGGCTGCCTTGAAAAGTCTTGGTGCTATTCATATTTCAAGTGAGGAGATCATGAGTATCCGATATTTCCGGGGTTTCCTTGCTAACAAAGTCTTTATATGGCTTTCAGGGGACAGAGATCCATTGTGGTGATTGGTTAGTGCTCCCCTACACCAGTCTAGAGAACTCCTCTTCAGAGATGGGCTTAGATTGATTAAGAGATTGGGTGCTGGTGGAGATTTGAAGAGGATACCTATTTTTATCAATTAGTACTCGGGGGGGGGGGGGGGGGGTAGGCAGAATTTTGTGCCGGGGGTGCAAGGGTCTTCTGACAGAGCACCAGATTTCTAAATGTTTCAAGGTGAGTGGCAGATGGCAAAATATTTTCAGTGGAGGAGCATTCATATTATTCCAAAACTGATATGCGTGACCAAGCATAGCGAGGGAGTCCTAAGTAATACCAGCTGGTTCTGGCACATGTGGTGAGGGGTGTACCTGGAGAACATTGTAAAATAATGTGTTGAAACAGAACATTTGTCATCACATTTATGAGGGAAAGGCAGTAAAAAGCCATACAATTTACATTTCTTTCTCTAGGTAATACCTGAAAAAAAATCCCTGGTCACCAACAGTAGATAGGGGCAATTTACTATATTTTCATGATTCGTATGTCCAAAATGTATGCCAGCATTGCCTCAGTAAACCATGTTAATGAGCCTGGTGCCCAGAGTGTAAGTCAGTCTTACCACTTTCATGACTCTGGTGTCAGAGTATATTGCTGCATTAGCCATGCAAAAAGCCTTCATGATGCTGGTGCCCAAAATGTATGCCAGTATTGCTAGTTCAAATCACTTTTATGACGCTATGTTCACAGTTTATGCAAGCATTCCTATTGTAATCACTTCCATAATGCTGTGCTCAACATATGCCAGCATTGAAACTGTAAGACACTTTTATGTGGTTGCACCCTCAGTTTATTGCCAGCGTTCCCACTGCAGATCCCTTTATCAAAACTTCTCCCACAGCATGTGTCAGCATGGAACTTGTATATCACTTTCATTAAACTACCCAGAATATATGTCAGCATTCCCAATGCAGATAACTTTATTGAAGCTGACTCCACAATATATTCCAGCATTGAAAATATGGATATGCCTTTCATGAAGCTGCACACATCATATATGTCAGATTTCAACCTGCAGATCAGCAACACAAGGCTGCGCTTACAGTGCAAACCATCACTGCCACTGTAAATCCCTATAAGGAAGCTGCACCCACAAAAAATGCCAGCGTTTCTGATATAAATCACTGACATGATGCTGCAGCCCTAATATTTGCAACAGTAAGTCAATTTAACAAAGCTTTTCCCCCAATATACGCTGGCAGTCTCACCTTAAATCACCTTTATGTTGCCCGTGTTACATGGCCCTTGTGAGGAGGTGGATGCTTGAAGTTGGCCCTCACAGACCTGTTTCACTGTGTCCTCTTTGTGCAACACATAACGTTCCAGGGAGAAGATAGTCCGAAAGGTGAGGCGGAATATGCAGGGCTCCAAAAGGAGGCTGCAACCAGACTCCGCAAAGTTGTAAGGGAAGAAACAACGATGTGACTAAGCACAGCAGGACTCACCTCCTCTCTTTTCTCAGGTTTACTGCCAAAAACCTACAATTAAGTCCAAGGTCACTGGTAACCTAGCAGTTAATAACGAAGCAGGACGGGCGGTGTCTGAGGTCCTGACATCACAAGGAAGCTAAACCCACTGGCAGGAGTGTGCAGCCTACTGACGCGAACACGCCATGATCCAAAAACAGACTCGCTGCATAATAATAATATGGCATTTATATAGCGGGATTCGAACCTGCGTTAGCATACTCTGCACGGATGTCAAAGCGAGCGCTCTACTCGCTGTGCCACTTGACCAGCTAAACTTCCAAAAATAGTGTCCAAGTCCAAGATCCAATTCAAAGGGTCAGGTGAAGTCACACATATCCTAATGACAATATGACCAGAAAAAGGGGGAACATGTAACACTCAGGAAAATCCAAATGGAGGGTATGTCATGAAGAAGGAGAACAGTGCAGGCAAGAGAACATGGGAGAAATATACCCGGGATTGGAGACGAAATGTTGGGCATCGGGAAAAAAAAGGGGTATGTTGGGATGGTGCAGTACAGTGAGGCCAGAGGAACGAGCAAAGTTCAGCAACAGAGGCAAAAGGCCAGTGAGAGACGAGGAGGGTAGGTGGGAAGCTGCAAAGAAGCTGTGGGGGTGGCCCTCGGGCATCTATCTATCCAGTAGGGAGGGTCAGTGATCTGCCAGCTGCCAGCAGGGGACTACTGAGAAAGCTAGTGGTCTGGAACAAGATGGTGTATGTGGTGGGGGTTGGATATATTGCAGGGCCATGTAAAGCCATGGCCGCGGGTGGTTAGTGTGGTGGTGGGGGTGCTGGCATTCATTAGGATGTGTCTCTTATTTTCATGGTGGTTGGCGAGTAGTGGTAATTCTGGAGGGCCCTTGTATTTGCCCATGGTTTATGGGCTAGACTACCGTTACAGGGTTTAGGCCAGCAGGTTTGTGTTGTGACCAGCTCCTGTGTCTAATGAGGAGAGCATGCGACTGGGACCAAGCGGATTGTGATGGTCTTTGTAGAGGACCAATGTGGTCCTGCATAAGGAGCGCCTGATCTTGATGTCACCTGTCTGTTATGGAAGATGCTTAAGCATGATTGGCCAATTGAGTCCATCCTCAAGTGTGCCCTTTTCTGTAATGTTCCGCTCAGGTGGGTTTTGTAATGCTTTCGTTCTGTGCTACAGACCTGATTTAGGTCTGGTTCTTGAAAGATGCATAGCCATGCTAAATTGGTGGATATGGTTTAGGGACAGGCCAGTGATTTTCAGAATGCCAGGTGATCGTCCTCTGTGTGGCGTTGCCTGTGCATGATACTCTATTTGTTGATTGCCTGGAAGGAGAAAGAACATTCTTCTTGGTGTTGCTGGTTAAAGCACTCAACAGCTACTAGAGCCAAGTTGTTGGATTGCAGCGGCCTGCCAGACATATCAAACAAGCATTGTCAAAGCCAACAGTTTGGGCTTTTGTGTAAGTATTGGATAAGTTTTGCTAGACCCTGATAAAATGACGCACTTTGGCCATAGGAGCACAGATACTGGAAAAATGTGATTACCCGGGAATATGCTGGCAGTACCTGGCAAATGCATCAAATACCGCAAGACAAAACTGTTGGATTTGTCATTGCTGGTTTTTAGCAGGACATCAGTGCAAGGAAGAGGGTATACACTTGGTTAGGGCATTATAATTACACCAGTAATCATTTACATTTACAGCTGCAATTAAGCCATTAATACTCAGCAGACTGCTTAGAAATAACTCTGGAAGGCCAAAGTTGGATGTTATCGCTTGGCCGAGCAAGCTCAGGGTGCCCAATTCCAGGCCTTGAGGGCCAGAGACATGTCAGAATTTCAGAATACTCCTCATCAATATTCATGAGATATATTTGCATACAATGCTTCTAAATGTATGCACGTTTATTCTCATGAATATTAATGATGGGTATCCCGAAACCCGCCAGGTTTCCGGCCCTCGAGGCCTGGAGTTGTACAACCCTGAGCAAGCTCAAAGAGCCCCCAGGAGGATGTGTTGTGGGCGGGTAGGGCAGGTAGTTGCTGGGAATGTCTACAGAGATTAGCAGTGCTAGGGGCAGTCAATGGGTGGCTAAATAACCAAACAAAACCCATACACTGTGTCCCTCCTCACATGTCATTTCCCTCCTACCTGTACTCCAATGCAATAGTTTCACCTTCTAGGTGGTGAACTGGAAGCTTCCAGCCCTTTAAGATGAGTAGCAATCCCCTGGAGATGGATGGGCATGCAGATTTTAATCAAACATCAATAATTCAGACGACACAAATAGCTTGGCAAAAGCTTGTCTGTTTTAATGCAAGTTATCCTATGTGGCAAACTATTAAAACCTATCGGGATACGGGATTGGCTCTAAGTGAATAACTAAGCATAGGTGTTATATCTGTATGGAGTAACGAAGAGAAAGTATTGGATACTTAACATCAGGGGGGCAACTAAGCCCTCCCTTCAAAAAGGGCACTATGAGCGTCACTAAATGTATGACGTCCCATTGGCTACACAAACAATAGGACCCCCATCTACGTTGTCTTCTACAATTGGTTGTCTTCTTACCCCCGTCAATAACTTTCCACCTACCTGAGCAGCACGCAGACCGAACAACCAGGTGCGGGCGAGCTTGTCTTGATACCAGCTTGCGACCATTTAAAAGTACACTCCATCATCACCTCAATGGTTCAGTGTCATTAGTGTTTGAAGTTGGCCTTGAATCTGTACTGTTCTCTGGGACTTTTTAAGGAGTATGGGTACTGTCTGACTTTCATGCATAGGTGTGATCTCCTCATGTGTCCTACTTCCTCCCAGCACGTGACTGGACACCAGGATTTGAGCCTTTCTGTGTATTTGATTTTATTCTCCAATAGTCCTCTGACGTCTTTTGTTTTCACTTGACCTTCTTGAACAGGAGCTTCTGTTCTTTCACGTTAATTGTATCCAATGTCAGCCAATTCTAGTTCTGATAAGACCTTGGCTTTCTTGGCTCAGCCTACTCCTCAGCTGCACTATATTCTGTTTAATTCAATTGGTTTTCTAACAGCAACACTGAATTGAGGGCTTCTTTGTTGCTCAAGACTGCTTTATACATAGTGGAACATTCATTCTTTATTCAATCCATAATTGTAACTATGAGGTATATTTGTATATATTGGTGCTTGCCGCAATCTATTCACTATAAGCATGTGGCTAGCTTCATGATTGCTTTGCTGCTTGCGTTTCATTGCATCTGTACACGTTTAAACTTAACTAAGTATCTTCATCATGTTTATGGCAGAAGTCTCTTCATCTTGATCCCAAGACGTCACTTATCCTTGGTACTTCTTTCTTATTCATAAATTGTCTGCCTCTCTAGTCTGTTTATCCTCTATATGGAGTTGATTCAGTTTTGTATGACGTCACCATTCATCCTGGTCATTCAGTTTCTTTGTTTCATCAGGAATCGCAATTCAAATGGTCATCATATTGTCTTGGATGTAGGTATGGTTTCCTCAATGTGTACTTCACTTCCCATATTCTCTTAGGTATAGGTATTCTTATGGGTACTGCACAGAGTCGTTGCTCTTCTTCCTGCTTTCTTATTGGTGCAGTGTACGTTACATACTTTGGTTGATACTTTTCAGGTAATGTAGGTGGGGCAGGTGGAGTGGGGGTACTTGGCTCCTTCTCTACACTCCCCCCTTCTTGGCGATTTATTGACTACTCTCACATCGTCTTATATTCTTAGACATCCTGGTCTGAAGAAGTGCCTCTTAGGGACCCATATCTTTATGACTCCCTTCAGGCATCCGGCTGATTTCACATGCTGATCCATGTTCCATGTCATGAGCATGCACTGTCCACTTGAACTGCAGTAGATACATCTTCCCACATATTTCCTTTGGTCCCTTGGATATAGGAACTTTGTTCCCTTGGGTGCATGGATACTGGACTTCACGAAGTCTCTGATTTCTTCATCGGTCAGGTCCTTAGGCTTCCATCCTAGTTCAACATCAATCATGATCTTCATCCCTATAGCTTTGTTTCTGTCTTCTTTCATTGTGACATTCATTCATTGTGACATTATTAACTTGATAAGACAGAATCCAAGCATCACTAATAATAGCAAAGCTGCAAATATTTGAACATATCTGCCATCCATTGTGGAACCCATGAGAAGAGTGATCCAAACCAGCTGTCATCAGCAATATTTTCTACTTCTTCTATCATCTGGCCATGGAGATTTGCCAACATGTCTATGCCCTCTGTCAAAGTTCCATTCTCGTCATCGTGAGAAGGTATAAATGTGCAACATGATTCTCCAATTTTGGCACAAACACCTCCATCCATGGCTGTGATCATGTCCAGGATGTATCTGTTCTAGAGAGCCATTAGTCTTACAGCTCTCAGCTCTTCTCTGATGCATTGAATCCTTTTATGGTTGTGTTAATTGTCTGCAGCAATTCCCATCTGATGATTTGTAACCACTTGGTGTTTGCTCCAACCTGGATTCTTGGCAGAAAGATCATTGTGAACACTGAGGAGGTCTGGTTGAACAGCCTGTGTTCATATGGGATAGCATCAAAGGCTTCTATTGATTTAGCAGAGAAGTAGTTCTCTCTTTGTTCGATTGATCAGTTCTACAGATCTCTTCTTTCTTAGATGAGCATCTGCTTTTGGGAAACTATCAATGTTCAGGTCACCTTTAGGAATCACCAATGCAGGAACATGGACATTCACCAATGTGAAAATACCTCCCCAATCTCTAGGCAGTGTGATGTAGGCTTTTGATGCAAAAGCCCAATAGTGATCCATGATCACTGCTGTTCCATGCATCATTCCTGGTGCATAGAATGTTCATCCACAGTTCTGATTTCCCCCCATTTTTCTTGTACCATTGTGCCTGAAGCAAAACTTAGAACTTTCTAAAGGTACTCTCTGCAATGGTGCTCCTCTGTCTTCAACCCATGTCAGTAGCTTAGCAAGTCTTGGCCATAATGGCTTTCATAACATTTGTGCATTCTCAATTGTTTCTTTTTAGTATCCAATGATCATCCATGCTCTGCAGATCACCACTCCTTTCTCCCATCCGTCTGGTGACAGTACTGTTCCCCAAATTTGCATTTGTCCTCTGTTCTTCCATCTGTGAGCTTCTTCTGCAGATTTTTCTTTGACATCACATTTTTTGTTCACTTTCCATCTAATGCCAGCTCCTTTCACTCCTGGTTTCTCATTTCTGATCACATGATTTCTCGTATGGGCTCTGTTCTTGTCTTTATATCTGGTATGTAGTCATCTTCATCTGGATCTGTCTTTTCAGTTGCCCATTTAAGAGAAGCATCACTTCCCATAAATTGACCTCTTGTTTTGCAAAGTGCTGTGTGCGAAAGGGATTGGTACCATATGTTATTTCCCAAGTGTGCTGTGCTGTCTAGATAATCATTTAGTTCATAATGGTCTTCTTGGGCGCTTCTTTTAATTCTCAAAGTCTTCATGTAGCTTTCTATAACCAAATCTCTGAATACATCAGTATAACTTCTTCTGGCTGGTCGATTTGCAGAAACATCCATCCAGGTTCCCTGCATAGAAGAAAGTTCAGAAAGTCTTTCTTTATCCCTCTGTTTCTTTCTGGTAATAGCTAAAATCGTCCATATAGATTCTGCTATCACCTCTGTACGTGGTTTTTCTGTGGGACCTGTGCTTGGGCTTCGTGTTACTGGACCAAGTGTCTTTTCATGTATTATATGTGTGGGCCCAACCTTTGTCAACCCCTTATTTTACCTGTTCCGCCGACCCTGTCTCTGGCGTTCAAAACTTATTTTTGAACCAAGTGCTGTGTGTGATGTATTACTAATAACATCCATTTCGATCTCAAGTATCTCTCAATTTTTTCTAGGGACGGGAATGACTACGCATTGCCCGGGTTGCTTTGTAGTTGCCACATTTACCTTTTCCTTCTGCTCAGAAACATATACGGGAATCTTTGCATCATGTGCTCCTATATAAAAATCAATTCTAACTGTCAGTGAAAGCAATATGAGTATGAATACAATACATGTGTAAACAATGCAGTGGTAGGTGATCATTCAGCACCTGCTTCTAGGACAATTTGCTTGTCTGTCCTCTTGGGGCAACACAAAGTTGCTGCTTTGATTCCCCATCTCGATCATTTGATGCTAAGGAAGGAAAAACACTTTTTAATGACACCACATTTTTAGATTGCTTCTAGAAGCTTGTTGTCTTCTTCAGCATTCGCCCTCGATCAACTAGCTGCATTCTGGAACCAATTCCTTCACCAGTCGCGGTGCAATTGTTCCTTTATCGTGAAAAAAGATGATCTCTGCGAGCTTCTATAAATTCTGATTCATTAACCAGTTCTCAATCGATGCCTCAAATCTGCTTCAGTCCAGATGACATTGTAGCTTCCCTGTCAGCATGAAAAAGTTTTATGTTTTATCACTTCCTCTGAGGAAAGTTTCTACACAGCTCTTTGATATCTTTCAGAATAGATCGCTACCTGGATAATGATGCCTTCCAGGATCACATTCAAATTTGTACTATTTCTTGGGTCTCTAAGAAATGTAATCACATCAGTATGTCTTACAACGAGATGTGGGTAGTCTTCAATTAAACAAAAGAACACCACACTGACCACTCTATGTGCTGTGTCGGGTGATGGGGCATTTGTGTTTTCCTCACTGTACTCAGGCAATTTAGAAAACTCTTCAGTGATGATTATGAGCAATCTTCTAATGAGCTTTTCGTTATCAGAATTACCAATAAAATCTGGAATGCGGCAAGTTCTTCCCACCAGTGACGGATACAAACATAACACCAACTCAAAATACGTAGGTACATGCCTAGAAAGTTCATCACTGGATAACACCATGAGTAACACTGAAAAAGAGCTCTGTATGGAAGGAATCAGGGTACTGTATCCTTTTCCAATTTCTGTGTCCACGATCAAAATTTGGCATATGCTTATTTTTTTATCAAGGCTTAAATGTGCCTCAGTCCAAAGTTAATAAACCTTTCAAACTTTTCTTGTTATCAAGGCTTAAGCATGCATTAGTCCAAAGTCAATAGCCTACTGTGGCTTTCAAGAATGCAGATCTTCTGTTACTCTGCAACTAGGATGCACAGAGTGTTCAAATGTGTCCTTTTACCCTTTTATTTATATGCTGAAAAGGGAGTGTGCCAATTAAGCCACAGTCCAACTAAAAAGTTCTTCACGCTTTCCACTTATCGGGTTATGCGTTGTCCTTCTTCCTCATCATGGATCTTGTCTGCACGTGCTGTGGTTCTTCCCCGATGTTTGTAGCTTCTTCGCGGTGGGGTGTATGCAGAGGCATCTCTCCAGCATAGATTTTAGTGTCTCCCAGGAAGATCCAAGCTCGCCTACCCTGGACTTTGACAGCAGATGCCGTCACATCCTCTACAACGAAAGGACCGTGGAATCTGGGCTCGTCCCACTTTTTCCTTGTGTGATTACGAATCAGGATTTTGTCTCCTGGGTAGATTCTTAGGCAGAGAATTTCAGGAGTTTGGATTGTTGAAGCATCTACTTCTGTGTTCTGTACTGCTTTACACCCTCGTCTTTGCAACTGTCCTGAAATCACAGAAAAACTAGATGTTAAACAGTTCAAGTAGTTTTGCATTTCAAGTCCTAATATTTCTGACGTTGGCTGAGCATCACTTCTAACTCAGGATGGTGACAGTAAAGGTGTTCTCATTCGCCTGCCTGTCACAATCTTGTGCACCGTAAGATGGTGGTCAGAACATGGTTGGTTCCTCAATGCATCAGCTATACACAGCTATATTGTCCTCTTTTTAGGGGCCGTGTGGGTGAGGACTACATCATGAAAAGCAAAACAAATCCCACAAATCGGCTTCCTCCCTTTAAGCTATGAGTTTGTTCTTGGTATCCGCCTAACACATACACAACCAACTCTTTTAAAATGTAGGTGAGCACACAAGGTTTTACCAAAAATGATACATATTTTAATGTTTACAAATTCATGAAACACAATCATAAAAGGATCAAATTCTTTAAAAAAAAGAACCCTAACGGTTCACAAAACTGCATCATTCCTCTGAGAACACCATTTCATTTCAGTGTGTAACCATCAAGACACATTTTGCCATATTTGTCAATCACGACATAACATATGCCCACAATCAATCATGTGTTTTTAGTGAAAGCTCCCTTTTCAAGGGGGAAATAGGTGTGTCAACACTAGACATGTGTTTCTAGAACCTATAAATACTTTCGAAATACAATCAGATTAATTTTTCTTTGCATGTCCCATAGGTTCTGTCTTCAGGACATTCTTTATTTTCATCACGCGGTCATATTACATGTGTTGCATACTAGGAACATGATGTGCTCCCAAACAATCTAAAAGGTTAAAACAAACAAACATTCGTATTAATATCATGTGTGACTTTGTGCATTGTGTCAAAAAAGCGGATATACCAAACACATATCGTACTATTTCTTTAAAGCCGAAGGGCTATCTTTAAATCACACTCTAATCAAAGCTGAATCAGAGCTACTTATCCACTAAAGCATATATTCAGTGTCCATTATCACTATTTCTGTGTCAATTCAGAAGTTAGCCTTTACTTGAATTTTACGGTCTATACCAACATTTCTTTTTAAAGAATTTGATCCTTTTATGATTGTGTTTTATGAATTTGTAAACATTAAAATATGTATATTTTTTTGAAAAACCTTGTGTGCCCACATCAATTCTAAAAGGGTTGGTTGTGTATGTGTTAGGCGGATACCAAGAACAAACTCATAGCTTAAAGGGAGGAAGCGATTTGTGGTTCCTCAATGCATACAATGCCAGTGGTAGGCAGTGCAACCACCCTTTTTTCAAAGTAAGCTTCAATTTAGCCATTCTTTCTTTTAACAGGCCCTTGAGCTTTTCACAGATACCATTCCCTTGCGGATGGTAAACCAAAGAAAACTTGTGTTTTATACCAAGCAGCGAGGTGATCTGCTCAAAAAACTGTATTAACAAAGTGAGGTCCATTTTCTGATATCATTACTTCACACACTCCCCATCTAGGAAACACTTCACGCATCAAGAACCTGGCTGCACTGGTAGAGTCTGGGTGCATAAATGGACCTGACTCTATCCATCTGGAGACAGGACATACTACAACTAATAGGTATCTATATCCATTACAAACTTGTATCATGTCAACATAGTCGATATGCAAGTGCTGAAAAGGGCCATTGGGTCTTGGGATGACCCCTCTCACTATGCGCAGTGTATGCCCAACCATTAATTACTGGCAAATAATACAATTTACCATAAAAAATGCAACATGTTCCATTAGGTTCGGTACAAACCAATCCTCAGCAATGGTTACAGCATGATTCTCCCTAGTTGTCTGCGCCGGGTAGTGCAGCTGTTCTAGTGCTACCCTTAATAAGGCTATAGGCATTACTGGTTTACCAGTGGTGTCTTGTCGCCACAATGTTCAGAGGGGTTTAAAGAACAACCTCTTCACTTCCACAAGTTCTTTTCTTCTTGCAGTGCTTCCCCTTGGAGTTCCACTATTTGTGTTTTAGGCATATGATTATATCCCTCATCCACACTCATCATCACATTAATTCTTTCATTCACATCAATGGTTTGAATATTCATCATTCCTATATTTGTATTTGCTATGCACCTGGCTTCAACGTCTGCTGCTTGATTTCTGCGCAAGATGAAATCTGTCGATTTTGTGTGAGATGTGCATTTAATGACTGCTATGCCCATGGGGAGTTTTAGTGCCTTAATAAGCCTGTCCAATAAGGCTGTGTGCTGCACTGGCGTGCCATATGCTCGGAGGTAGCCCCTCCTTTTCCAGCGCGCTAATCCTGCATGCACTGTCGACGTCACATAGGTAGAGTCGCTGTACACCGTCACTTCCTGGTCTGTGTGATTCTTGATTGCGAGTATCAACGCCAATAATTCTGCAGCTTGCACTGAATAATGTGATGGTAATCGGGTGCTCACGAGCACTCGACATTCTCCATTTGCCAAATGTTTCACTACCACGGCGCCAAAAATCTTTGCCCGTCATTTTGATCAATTCACGAAGAGCTGTCAATGAAGACATTCTCTCTCCCCATGAGTGCATTCTCTTTTACTCTAGGGAGCTCATCACAGAACTCTTCATAGTTCGCACAATCATGTATAGGTTCTAATTCGGTAATAGGCTGAGCTATATACATAAATGCATCCACTATTTTACATTGGACTATTTTAATCGCTGGAGTCTATATGATACCTCATAGGCAGTAGCCCTTTCAGTAGTCAACGTGCCATTTGGTTTTTTCTAGAATTGCAAATAATGCATGTTCAACAAATAACATCATGGAGCATCCCATCACTATGTTTGTGGCCTTCTCTATGGCAAACACGGCGGCTGCTAAACTTTGTTCACATGGAAAGTGACCTCTCATTACTGGGTCCAAAATTCCACTGTAATATGCAAGGGGTTTGTACTCCAATGTAGTTCTCTGTGTGAGTACTGCTGTCATAAAAGTACCATCTGTATATGAGAATAAAAATAATTCCTCTGCATAATTGGGAATCCCTAAAACTGGAGCCGTGCAAAGGCTTTTTTCAATTTGTCAAACCCTTCTTCCATTGCATCAGTCCACACGATTTCTCTTGCGTTGCTTGTGCTTTCTTCAAGGCCTGTAAGAGCGGCCTAGTATACGAACTGTAGTGAAAGACCCATGCTCTGACATAATTACATAGTCCTAGAAAACTCTGCATCTGTTTTATCGTGTGTGGCTTAGCTGTTTTTAAAATGGCCTCAGCTCTTTCAGGAGTAACTTTCTTTCCCTCATGTGAAATCAATTGGCCTATGTACAACATTTCTTGTTGACAATATTGTAACTTTTCCTTGTCAACGTTATATACTTTGTCATCAAGTATAATCATTAGCTAAACAGAATCGCGTCTGCACTCTTCCTCTGTGGTGCTGCTAATTAAAATGTCATCTACGTACTGCAACAGAACGCTTTCCAAAACAATATTGCTCAAGTCCATCTGGAGGACTCTATTAAATATCGATGGGGACTCACAGCACCCCTGGGGCAGCCTTGTGCTTTTTAATCACACTTGTCTAAAAGTGAATGATGTCAAATCTTGTGAGTCTTTGTGCAATGGGATTGAGAAAAATGAATTTTTCAAGTCAATCACTATGAAATATCGTGCATCAACAGGTATATTACATAGAATCATAGACGGGTTCAGGACTAGAGGGAACTTGGCCTCTATAATCTTGTTTATTGGGTGTAAATTTTGAATGAGTCTCCAAGACTTTTTAATCGGATAAAGTGAGGTATTTCATGGTGACTCTGACGTCACTAAGGATCCTTAGTCCATACCGAAATTAACACTTTCACCATATCTACATCAAAATATACAGGACGCTTCTTTGCGAACATCATTCTCTGCGGGACCTCTCTCTTAATCGCTTTGACCCAATAAGTAACACACATTTAAAATATTACAAAATTATCAGATTTGTCATCTTCAAACAAATCTTCATCAGTGACGTAAGTCACTCTGCAGCCTTCCTCAATGGCAATCATTGTGCTCCATTGTCTACCCTTGTCATCAGTTGCATCAAGCAAAGCCATATTTCCTCGGACTATAGCTGCTTCTAAGGCTAAGGGGAAAATTTGCCACTCTTCTTCAGCCATAGGTATCTGTGGTCTAAATAGAAACTCATCTGTATTCTTATGGTTCTGCCTACTAGACCTGGCAGCCATGTTAACCGAATACGTATCCCATAATGGAATACTTCGGGTTCCAACAGTATCGCTCTAGGCGCTATTTGTCCTGCGTATGTCCTGATAATTTCACACATGTTTAAATAATGCATTGCCGGTACATACTATACCATCGTCTGTAAACGAAATGGTCATATTCATTTTTGGCATTAAATCTCGCCCTAATATGTTGACCGGTGTTTGCCGCGAATAAAGCAGTGTCACCTTCATATCACATTCTCCTATGGACATTAAAAATGTGCCCTCACGTATACATGAGCGTGTTGCACCCATGTCCACTAAGAAGGAATTAGCTTTGCCTCCTACAATTATGTCTATCCTTGGCTCCTCATGAGGATTCAGCGTAATAGATCAGACTGAATACAATCACGTCTCCCAGTGAGCTGTCCTATTGCGGGTGCAGCCTCACTCCATCACTTGTGAATGGATTTCCTCCATCAACAGTGACACCTCCTATTCTACACGTCATAGGTTGCTCTGTGTTTGTGTTCTGCTGAAGTTGCATAGGAGATTGCTGTGATTGTCCTTGTGGTTGATTACCTGTCACTTGCTGTGGTTGCAAGCTTTGCTGCATTCTCGGCGCTTGCTGCTGCACTGTTTGATCTTACAGAACTCCATTTCCACTCTGCCCAGAATGTGCAGGTGGATTTGGCATTCCCTGTCTTGAAAACTGAGCATTCTGCACCATCCCTTGGCTTCTACACATACGAGCTATGTGCCCTGTCATTTGACACGTCCAACATACAAGAGGTTGTCTTCCCGTCTGCCCATTTTGCATGTTTTGATTACCATTTTGCATATTCTGAAACCCTTGTTGTCCATTCTGAAAACTTCCCTGATTATTCTGCCAATACCCTTGATTACCTTGCCAACCTCTCCCTCGATATCCCCTTCCTCTTGGAGCATATCCATTATTTGTCTGATCAAACTGTCTTTGATTATTTACTTGCGGCATAGGTACTGCCTGCTGCAAGTTTGATCCACCCACGTTAGTTAGCATTGCCCCTTCAATGGCATACTTGGATAACTTTTTCTGCACTAACTTTGCTTCTTCACCTTTTCGTGCATTGTCTCTGACCTTCTTTCGTTAGCATAGTGATATAGTCAGTTAGAATTCGTTTTTATGGACAGCTGAATTTTTCATTTTGATGACTTCTTGACGGACGAGCACCTTAGTTATTTATGAAGGCAGGGAACGCCCAAAAAGCTATAGGGAAAGGTAGGTCTTCTTGTCATTTAATAAATAACAAGTGTCCCCCCATACCATCCTAAGATTCACAGAAGGGATGTGACCTAGCAGTTCGGCTGGACTGCCCCTTTTGGGGTGGGGCCAAGCCTGATTTGCATATGGTCTTTTCCCTTCTGTAATGGCTTGGCAGGCGAAGAACGGTGGTCTGGAGGGTTGCCCAGAGCAATGCCAGTGGTTAAGATTCATTCTAATCCTTCCAGCCATCACCTCTTTGTTTTTGCTTTGTCACCCCGAGTGGGACGGGTATGCCCAGACGTGGGTCCCGTGCCTGCTGGGCCTAGAGACCCAAGCTACTCCTCACTGATGAGCCCCAACCAGGGCGAAACATGTTTGGGGATGCTTGTGGTCTCGTGCAGAAGGGATGTGACCTAGCAGTTCAGGCTGGACTGCCCCTTTTGGGGTGGGGCCAAGCCTGATTTGCATATGGTCTTTTCCCTTCTGTAATGGCTTGGCAGGCGAAGAACGGTGGTCTGGAGGGTTGCCCAGAGCAATGCCAGTGGTTAAGATTCATTCTAATCCTTCCAGCCATCACCTCTTTGTTTTTCCTAAGATTCACCCCTACAAATCTCCCACATCTGGAGCCCTGTGTCAGTTTTACCTACAGGGTCCCTTGCCTTATACCTGTCATTGCTTCACTTCAATTGGCTAAGTGTGCTAGAGGTCCCACCACCTGAGCACTAGCTGGCAAAGTGATAGAGAAATGCCAATGCCAAGCTCCCCGCATAAACTACAGATCAGCAGCTGGATTGGCTTTCGAAATAGACATGTATTTTTAATAACCAGGTGTGTACACATTTGGAATGCACGTTGGAAATTAGCCACATGAGGAAGGTCTATGCCCAAACTTCTGCTTTTAAGCAGGTAGTTACAAAGACTAATTGATGAGCATGAGTAAGGCTTATTTATGGTCAAGAAAATGTATAAGATGCCATTGGGCAAATGGATGCAGTCTATCAAATGCAAATTAATTAATTAAAGAATGACCAGAAAACAAATCAATTAATTACTTGAATTTCAATGACGCTTTGTTTGGCAGAAATCTTGTAGATGGGAGAGTTTTATCTCTTTGCAAGTAAAACGAGAAACAACTCTGTGTGTGATAGAGAATGAGAGAGAGACAGCAGGGACGTCATTTCACCAAAATGCCAGTGGTAGCGCAAGTGACATCACATGACCCTTAACCTCTGATGACATCACAGGAAGTGATGTCCTTTGATCCCACCCCGAAGCAACATCAAAGGAAACGTTGGAACACAACCCTTCTCCCCTTGACACAACAGGAAGTGGCATCACATATCATTGCTCCTAAGTACACTACGATAAATATGGTTAAAATAGCACTGTTATGTGATATACATTTTATAAAAGAATGAATCACCATATGTATCATTAATACCACTCTGTATAGGCCCATATTACCACAGTGCTGTGAATGCAAGCACACCGCAATGGCCAAATGATAATGATGTGGTATTATATAGCACATACGCTTAAGTGCTTTATATAGAACAAATATACATGCAATATCACCCAACCTATGTTAGTACTCATTTTTAAGACCTCAGAAGGATGAAAGGCTGAGTTGGCCTTAACGGGATTCGAACCTGAAACCTCTCACACATCGCAGCAGTGAGCGCTCAACCCACTGAGTTATCTTACCGGCTATAGCTATCTTACCTGCTGTAGTAAAATGAACAATTACATGTCTGAATGTTCTCAAAGTCAAAAAGCAAATTACATTCTGTAGTGGATACCAATAAACTGGTAACTGAGATTTTAAAGCAGGCCAGTGCTTCTGCATGTCTGGTGCAAAGTTGGCCACATGTCAAGTCTGCATGGATCTGCATTCCAGGCTTCAGAGGTTGGCAAAATACATACCTTTGGGACGATTTATAACTGTGTATTAAAGAATTTAGAGTAGCACAGGGAAAGCAGCGCACTCACACAGCATTCCGTACTCTGGGCACATGTTACCTCATACATGCAAAAAAACATCCTGAACAGCATGCCATGAAGATAGGAACAATATACTCATTACAACAAAGCATTAATTGTGGCACAATGAAATCAAGGGCCACTTGATGTGCTATGGCCAAACATTTCTAAACTGTACACAAGCTTTTAGGCACAAGGATTTTGTCAAGTGACCGAGGACACCGAGATGGAATGTCTTGTGATGTTTGTAACAGAGACAACAGCAGAAAAAACATGCTATAACTTGCGAATAGCAAAATACCTACAGTTTCTGTCTGCATTTTGAATTTGAGGTGTTTAAGAACAGGCAAAATCAGACTAAATCAGTGACTCACACCCTGAAGTGTGCCCAAAATAAACCTTTAATGAGTCTAGCAATTGTTGTGTAGAATTCCAGAAAGACTATGGGCCTCATTACGAGTCCGGCGGTAACCTGGCGGTTTTTCTGGCTCGGTTACTGCCGGACTCGAATTACCATTCCGCCTCTGTGATTCCCGGAATTACCGGGGCATTACAACCCGGTGACCCGGGAATTCCAGAGGCAGAATTCGGTAAATCCCCATTCCCATTGAGTCCCATAGGGCTCAATGGGAATGGGGACCATGGAAACACCGGCACCATCTCGTGATGGTGCCGGTGTTTCCACGTCCGCCTGCAGGTGGGCGGTGTTAAATCCGCCAGGTCAGACCTGGAGGGAATGACACCTCCGCCTGCAGGACTCGAGATCACTCGGTATGGAAACAACGGTGGCGGCGGGTTTACCGCCACTGTTATTTCCATACCGGGTGACTCGTAATGAGGCCCTATTTGTTATTCATATTCTTTCTTATTTAGGGTCACTGCTCAAAGTGTTACACTTGTGGAACCCCCTGTTATTTTAAGAGGCCTGAACAAGAAAGCCAGCCACTCCAGAAACAAAGAGCTACATGGCGCCGGCCACAGCCCAGGAGCTTCCATTTTAAAAAAAGGATATAAAAAATAAATGTCATCTTTTTCTTTTTTTTAGGGGTAGCAAGGGAGACCACAGGGGTAGCAAGGGAGACTTCAGGGGTCGCAGATACGATCCCTGATGATCCCCAAATGACGTCCCAGATAGACAGAAAGAGAGCAAGCGTGAGAAGAGGGAAAAAGAGGGAGAGAAAGGCAGAGAGACAGAGGGAATGGGAGAGAGAGAGAGGGAGAGAGAGGGAAGGGGAAGCGAGAGAGACAGCAAGAGAAAGAGGTAGCGAGAGAGGGGGAGGGAGACAAAGGAGAGGGAGGAAGGGGAGAGAGAAGGAGAGAGAGAGAGAGAGGGAGGGAGGGAGAGAGATGGCGATCGAGAGCAAAGAGAAAGAGGTAGAGAAAGAGAGAGGGGGCTAGAGAGAGGGTGGAGAAAAAGGAGACCGATAGAGAGGGACTGTGACAGAGAAGGAGAGAGAGATAGACGGAGAGGAAGGGAGAGAGAGAGAGAGATAAATAGTGATTGAGAGAGCAAGAGAGAGAGGTAGAGCGAGGGGGACAGACAGGGCCATCTTAAGCACTTTTGGGGCCCTGGGCACTGACGTCTAAGTAGGCCCCCGCTACCAAACCAAAGGAATTAAGGATCACGAATAGTGGCCGCGCGCCCCACCCTCCACCCGTCGCGCTCACAACCTATAGGTTAATATGCTGTCTCGCAGCATAATAAGCACGTTAACTCCCTTTAAGTCCCCTTACCCTCTTCATTCTTGCTTTAATCAGAATGATAAACAAGTATCATTCGAAGACCAAAATTAGCAGTCTACGAAGAGATTACTTTTCTAGTACATACAGGATTCTTTTTAGCAATAGCATCCAGGAAGGTATGCAGCCTGCAGTATTAATGCAAGACCGTATGTAAAAGGTACATGTAACCCATAATAGACAGAGAACTCATATTAGCTGCCTCACAGATTGCAAAACTGCTCATGCATGGATAGAGGAGACCAATTGGAAGGAGGGAGAAAGCTACACATACCGTAGCATGGATAGTGGATGCAGATTAGAAGCTACCAGGAGGGTGTCTTGATCCAAACAGACTGAGATTAGAAGTGGAATATGGTTTTCAAATAGTGTTGCCATTAGATATCAAATTAACAAATGCCTGTGGTGTGCGATGTAAATACTATTAAAGTGGAAGCAACCCTATAGCCAGTGAAACCATGAATAAGGCTTTTATGAAGATCATACCATGAGAAGGAAATCATAAGGAGGGGCTGACAATTTTAAAAGTTTGGGGGCTGGCAATATTGAGAGGTTAGGAAAGACCAGATTAAATGAGATTCCCAGGATCACACATTGGTTAAGGGGTGAAGCTGGGATTTGTGCCAACTCTGCAATTTCTGCATTTGAACACTTTTTTTTTCCAGTTCTTATCATGAACTAAAACATCTCATTTTATAAAAATGGACTTGTAGCGTATATAAATCACATTACCAAACATGACCATTTATAAACAAAATATTACATAAGGGTGTTATGCAAAATGGGAATGATGCTAGCTTCATTCTCTCCATCATTAAGGGAAGTATGTAAGTACCAGCATACCAATCGATGTGATCTAACACATTTAATCTGGGTTTGTCTTTTGTATTTTAAAGCTTTAAATATTTACAAAACAATGGCTCGTTACATTTTCATGTATAAACATGCATAAAAACCTTTGACTTTTACCAAAAAGCAGACCATTTTTTTGTGTCAAACAAGCAGACCTTAAAATATGCTTTCCTGAGTCCTGCAACATCTGGTCCGCTCTCTTCTGTCTACCAACCCTTCCATACAAGTGGCCTACATAAGAAGAAAGAACAAGTAATAGGCTAAACGATACCAGCAGCATGCAAGAAGGCAAACCTCACAGAAGACAGCACAGTGATGTAAGATATATTAGATGATTTGACCAGTACCGTCTGATGGCAAATCCAGGATACAAGGGTAAACATTTTTGTTCCATAGTCTTGAATTTGGATACTTATTCACTTCTTGGACCAGAAGTTTATGCCATTGTTGGAGGCGATTGCCTAGGTTTTACAACACCCCATCTGAACAAACCAATTTCTAGACCTTCACCATACGGATGCTATGTTAGTTTTTATAGCAACCCCTATCTGGTGCAGGCACATTGCTGATAATAGCAGATGTTGTTCTGCAAAACCAAGTACATATGCAGGCAGGTTTATAAACTTCAGACATAGGAAAGGCTCAGCCATCCTTGCTGGAATGTGATATTCTAATTTTGCATATGAACACATATCTCTGCAATGGGTGTTTCACGCACTGAGCTAACTTCTGAACCATTGTGGCACTCAATTTATTAATATGCATTTCACCGTTGCCTATTGCACATGATCTACATCATTCCCACAGGAAGGAAAGAAAGCTACAGAGTTGTGCCATAAGGAACACACAAACCACTTATACGACAGTGAACACAGAAAGCAATAAATGATGAATTGATCAAGGCAGAATGTACTTGCCAAAATAGAAAGGCAAAGAGTTTAGAGCCTCAACAGCACCCCATAAAATATCCGGACCTGTGCTATTTAAGACTGGTGAACAATGCAATCTTACTTCTTCAGATCAGGCAGCCCTGTGGGGCCCACCCTCCAATGTGGGGGCCCTCGGCAAGTGCCCCTTTTGCCCTCCCATATAAACGTCTCTGGGGACAGAGAGGAAGAAGAGAGAGGTAGGGGGAGAGAGAGGGGGAGGGAGTGAGAGCACAAGAGAGAGAGAAAGAGAGTAAGAGAGGTAAAGGGGAGAGAGGGGAGGGAGAGAGAAAGAGAGAACTTGAGAGAGAGATAGCGATGGAGAGAACAAGAGTTAGAGGTAGAGAAAAGGACAGGGGCGAGAGAGGAGGAAGAAGGAGAGAGACAGTGAGAGAAAGGAAGTGAGAGGAACAGAGAGGGGAGGGTGAGGAAGAGGGAAGTTAGAAAGAGAGAGACAGTGAGAGGGAGGACGGAGAGAGAGGGTTAGAGGGAGAGAGAGACAGAGAAAGAGAGGGAGAGAGAGAAGGGAGGGAGAGAACTAGAAAGAGGGAGAGAGAGTGATAACGGTCAAGAGAGCAAGAGAGAGGGGTAGTGAGAAAGGGGGAAAGGCAGAGGGGAATAGGGGGGGAGAGAGTGTGCAAGTGAGCGAGGGGGAGAGATAGGGGAGGGAGTGGGAGGGAGAGAAAGAGAGAGAGAGAGAGCAAGCAGGAGAGAGAGGTAGAGAAAGAGAGAGGTGAAGAAAGAGATGGCAGAGAGAGAGGAGGAAGAGGTAGAGAGTCTGTGAGAGAGAATGAGATAGAGAGACATAGAGAGAGCAAGGGAGAGAGAGGGAAAGAGAGAAAGAGAGAGAGAGAGAGAAACAGAGAGAGAGAGAGAGAGAGAGAGAGAGAGAGACCCAACACTGGAACAACTCCATCCAGTCCACAGCACTAACTCACCCACAATGGGTACCACAAACCAAGGCAATTAAAGAATGTGACTGGAACATAAATTCACTAGACTCAGAATAAATACGTCAGAATTGAATGACCTTCCGAATATTCATTCACCTTGCTGCAAGATAAAGGTGTTTAGACACAAACGATGAAATAATAATGGTCTGGTACAAAAAGAGCACACATAAACCTCCTCTACGCTATATATACCACCGGCCAGGTTTCTTGTTTTTGAAAAGAAATGCCCTTTGTTCAGAAGCACATGTTTGTACCTATGGCCCTATTTTTTCAATATCTTTGCTGGGTGTGCGCCTGAGGGGAGAATCCTGTGCAGAAGGAGGTGGCTGAGTTGGGTCTTGAGGGAAATCCAGGATGCCTGCAAGTACCCCCAAGGAGCTGTGGAGCCGAGGCCCGGGCAGGCCGCGAGAGGGCCACAGAGGTGGGAGCCTCACTAGTCGGGTGTCAGCAACAGGAGCTCCAGGCTAGGAAGCGATCCGAAAGCTGCAAGATACTGGCAGCATCCGCAGGAAACGAGCAGAGCTGCTGGAAATCTACAGAGAGTAAGTGAAGTGGGAGCGGGGATCGAAATCCGAAGAAAAAGTGTTGGCGGAGCAGAAGCAGAGAAAGCAGTCACCTCGAGGAGAGACGCCATGGACCAGCTGCAGCCCCTAGACCTTCGGAAACCCGGCCACAACAAAAGTGATAAAAATCCGCTACAAGATTGTGAAGAGAAGTGCAGCAGCGCCAGCCTCCATCAGCCCCACATTCCTATGGAAGTTGCAGAAGCTCTCAGCGACGAGAGCGATATCTGCACACAGCTGTACAAAGGATTTAAAAGAACTTTTTCACATAAGACTATTAGCGAATGCTTGGCCATGCCCCCCACCCCCAAATCGGAAACACCTGAAAAGGAGCGGGCGCGTGCCTCTGCTCACCTGCAACCAGCGAGTGCTCCACGAGTACTGTTTGGCTGTTTGGGGGTGAGGACTAAGGCTGATTTTTTTCTTCTTTTCAATATATATATATATACTGAATTATGATACTAGTACTTGTACATATTGTAAATTGACTCTCCTAGCGAGGCAGCAACTGCTCACTGCCTGTTAACATGAGGAAAAAAACTGAAGTAATCAATGCCTGACATACTAATGGTGCCCTTGGTTTTTTCGAATCAAAGAAAAAGTATGTCGAGAGCCATGGCTATGCCACTTCCATCTCCCCCCGCCCCCATCTACGGTTAAAATCACTGACATGACCGAGCCAGAGGAAGGTTCTGAGGATGTGGCCATGGAGGGGTAGAGGGGGAAATAGTTCAAATGGGAGATGGCCAACTTCTCGAATCACAAATTGTAGGTGATGATATTCGGTAACTATAACAAAAAAACCAGGATCAAATTATGGGGATTTGGACAAAGGTTCCAGGGATTCATACTTTGGAGCAATTTAGTGGCTCCCACTGGAACACCCCCCGATATTTGGAACGGGGGAAATCACTTTATTGGGCATGTCTTCTCATTCCTCAGTTGGTGGGGAAGAGGGCAATAGTATTTCAGGAGCACAGCAATATGTGAGCTCGCCTGTACTAATTGAAGAAGATCCAAATGCTGTGGGGCTGGCCATTGATAATCTAAGGAATCATACGTCTCAGAAATGAAATAACAAACGTTACGTTTAAAGGATATAAACAGACATGTCTCTGCATTGGTTCAGTTGATAAAAAAATCCCTGGGTACGAAGGAGTCTGAGGTTGGCTTGACTCCAACTGGGAAATCGGTGAAGGAGCTCTCTGCTATATAAGCAGGTGGAAAGGGGTGAAACTCCAGTATATTAGAAATCACATCAGCGAGGGAGATTGGTTGTAAAATTGGAGTAACAAAGAGGGCAAAAAATCATTATCAAACAAAGCCCTAAATAAAACATCTGGAAAATATATGTGTACTATCCCACAGTCTGACTCGCACAATTGTGTGGAGCATATTGACTTCTCGGGGTACGAATGGACAGTGGACAAGGAAGGAGGCCTTGAGCTGAAAGATAAGGGCAAGCTGGGTAGGGAGAAAATAGGAAGAGACCTAGAGGACATGGGGGAAGAGGTGGGCGAAGGGAATGTGTCATATGACACGTCTAGTGTTAGGCTGATCGATTCTCTGAAAAGCAAGGACATTGCCAAATCAAATGAGGAGGAGAGTTTCCTGAGGGCCCTATCTAAAACAGCAATGTTTAAATTATTTAATCAGAATAAGGGCAGCATAGAGTCTAAGAGGGACTTAGAGGAAGACATTCTTACAAATATCTACAGGGTCCCCGAGGTTAGAGACTAAGGGCAAAAAGACAGTGCTTTCAATGGGACCTCCTATGAGTGAGAAACAGATTAGAGATCTGATAAAGCTCATGATGTCCCAGGAAGATAAAACGGTTGCAAATAAGGAAGGCTTGAGTCCTAGAAATCTAGGTGCATGTTTATCAGCCCCAATGGAGCTTCAGATGGCCCAGTCCATACAGTATGGGGCAGCACTCGGGAACAACACCATAGATGATGTGAGGGAAGCCTCTAAATCCAACAGATCATACGATTCCAAACCGAACATAGCCCAAACAGAACGAAAGAGGATGGGAACTTCTGCTGGGGGTGGGATCAATGTAAAATACCGGGGGGAGAGTACATGGGGAACCTTGCCTTAGGCATCTAATATTTCTGGATGAGATGAGTTTTACTCTTAACTATATGCTCGAGAAAGGGGGACCATACTACTTGATAGGAGTAGAGTCCTTGCCCTCTTAAGTGGAATTCTAGCATTAGGATTGATTACAACAAAGGATATCAAATTAGTAAACTTCTTACATATGGAGCGGTATGACTATGTATGACTGGTTATACCTTCGAGATCGGTCTATGCTATTATGCTGCAAGAAACTGGGAATTTGTATACGCTGGGATGTGATCTGTGACCTTTTCAGACATCTTTGAGGGATGACCAGGAAACCAAAGGCTATGAGGTGTGACAGGCTAAGAGTGGGGATGAATACAATGAAGGGTTGGGGGAAGAGCAGCCAACAAATCCAAAATGGAGAGGGAAGCTATACGAATTGGAGGCGGCTGGTCCTGACTCTTAGGGAAGGTATTGAACAACTAAGAGAATTGAAAGTCCCACTTTAGCATGATGTCACACTTCTCAGTGGTGTGTTGGAATGTTCAAGGTTTTCATAAACTATGCTCCAACTCTAGTCTGTGTGATTTTCGGCAATCTTTTTCCCTAAAATGTTTACAGGAAACATGGGTAACTGGCACTCCTTCACTACAAGTTTATGATATAGTAAATGAGACAGCCTCGAAGGGCCGGAGGGGCAGACCAGCAGAAGGATTGATTGTTGCTGTTTGTCAAGGATGTGGGATATCTGGCCCTGCTGCAGCCACCCCTCCTCCCTCCTTCTCTGCCTTTCCCCTTTTTTCTGCTGATGAGGTTTCCAGACAAGTCCGATCTATGAAAATCTCGTCTAAACAGGTTCACCCCTGTTCCTCCAAAACTATCAAGGACCACACCGACTCCCTGGCTCCTGCCCTTGCTGACTTTTGCAACCACTCCTACGCCTCTGGAGTCTTCCCATCCCCCCTCAAGCACTCCCTTGTGCACCCTCTTCTCAAGAAACCCTCCTCCGACCCCTCCTGCCCGGCTAACTATCGCCCAATCTCCATCACTCCCTTCCTGGGCAGGCTCCTGGAGAAACTGGCCATCTCCCAGCTTAACCTCCATGCTGAATCTGTTGGTAGTCTTCATGACCATCAATCTGGCTTCAGAGCTGCCAGAAGCACAGAAACTGCTCTCCTGAACATCCGTGAGGACCTGCTCTTGAACCTCGACTCCAACACTCTGTGTGTTCTGATTCTGCTTGATCTCTCTTCTGCCTTTGACACTGTCAACCATGCCATCCTGCTCAACCGTCTCCATGATAACCTGGGTATCACTGGTCAGGCTCTGGCGTGGCTGACCTCTTTCCTTTCCAATCGACCCTCCCAGGTCCAACTGGGGTCCTTCCTCTCTGACATCTTTTTCTCCACCTGTGGTGTCCCCCAGGGATCTAATCTCTCTCCCTGGCTGTTTAACCAGTATCTGGCATTCCTCGCCCACCGCATTGCCGCTCTCTGCCCCAACTTCCAGTGCTATGCGGACGATACCCAGCTCATTTTCAGGCTACCCTCAGCCTCCTCCTCTCCTTCCCTCATCACTGACTGTCTGTCTGCTATCCAGGAATGGTGTGCCGCCAATGACCTCTGCCTTAATGCCAGTAAGACTGAGATCCTACTCATCGGCACACCCACTCCCTCCTTCCCTGCAGCTCTCTGGCCAGCCTCCCTTGGCCCCCTTCCTGCTCCTAACTGCAAGGCAAAAAACCTCGGGGTCAACTTCGACTCCACACTCTCCTTCTCTCCTCATATATCTGACGTCTCTAAGAAGTCACACTACCAGCTGCACCTCTCAGAGGTATTCTTCCCTTCCTCTCCTTCCCCCAGAAGCTCACTGTCTCCCGAGCCCTGGTTCTCTCGAAGCTGGACTACTGTAACAGCCTCTATCTTAATCTGCCTGCCTCCACTCTCCGCCCTCTGCAACTCATCCAGAACAGAACTGCGAGACTTGTCCTTGGCCTCAAGCCCAGGGACCGTATCTCTCCAGGACTGAAATCTCTACACTGGCTCCCAGTGGCTGCGAGGATTAAGTTCAAAACCCTCTGCATTGTCTACAAGGCCTTCTGGGGCCTGGGGCCCAAATACCTTCAACTCTCTCTTCCTAAATATCTTCCTTCCCGAGACCTTCGCTCATCCATCTCCAATTACCTCAGGGTCAGCCGCTTCTCGAAGCAACAAGCTGTGGGTAGATCTCTCTCCGCGGCAGGGGCCTCCCTCTGGAACAGCCTTCCTGCCTCCCTGAAACTTGAGGAGAACCATCTCCGGTTCCGGAAGCATCTCAAAACCTTCCTTTTTGCTTCTGCTTTCTCTCTCCCTCTCCCCTGCTAAATTCTTCACTGAAACTGCACTGAATCTGCAACTGGGCCACTCTCAGCGACCTCGGTCCTGGGCCCAGCCACTCTCCACTTGCACTGCCTCCCTGGCAACCCCTGCACTGCGGGACTGTCTCTGTATCCCTACAGCCCCCCCTTCCCAGCACTTGTATGCACTTACCTTGCACTTGCCAACAGCTGGCCCTATTTATTTATTTTTATTCTACTTACTTTGTACTGCACTTCCCCCTCCCCTTCCCTTTGCACTTCTTCCCTTCCCCTACCCCTGCACTTGCGCGATCTGACTGACACCTGGCCTAGTAGGATAGTTGTCTGTCTTCCCCTTGTTCCCCCCTCCCTGCCTCGTCGCGCCTTGAAACACTTGTGTATAGGTGCGTTACAATTGCCATATCATATCATATCATATTAATTGTGAATCATTGCATTATATGTGGGGGGTATTGGCAATGGTTATACAATTTGAGGGAGGAAAGCCCATCAAACAAATATTGCTGTTTAACATATATTGGAATACGGGAGGGAACATTGCTAACACCGTAGCAATCATACATCAAAAAATCAAAGTTTGGTACCTATCCTGCCCTGGAGGTCAGGCGATGGTGCTGGGTGATTTCTATGCAGATTGTGTGAGTGCTACAGTGGATGATTTTGACTATCTGCTTGATGATGGGATAGCCATAGATAGGGGGGCGAAATCCAGGTGTGGAGTACAGAAGGAATGTGGAGCTAACCGTAACAAAATAGAGGGACAAAAATGGCGGTCTAATATGGAGGACTGGGGGTTGCTCCTTCTGTGTCCAACATCAGGGGGGCCCAATCGAAAAGTGGATACTTGGTTTGCAAGAATATGTCATCTTGTATTGACTATATAT
The DNA here is from genome assembly GCF_040938575.1 of Ambystoma mexicanum. Taxonomy (NCBI): domain Eukaryota; kingdom Metazoa; phylum Chordata; class Amphibia; order Caudata; family Ambystomatidae; genus Ambystoma; species Ambystoma mexicanum. The sequence continues at coordinate 462,415,205 of NC_090929.1, forward strand.
TTGCCTCAAAGGCTTTATTCAACCAGAATAGATCATTTGAAATATTGCGGACAGACTATGGCGACCACGGCCTATTGATGGCAAGCGTTAAATTAAACATTGGTGGTAAATCCCTTGTAACATATGGTATTGAAGTAGCGATAAAACAACAAGGAAATAGATTGTGATGGAATGCAAAAAGGGTCCAACAATTGAATATGGTCATTTTAAAAGATTATGTGTGTTGACCACTGGAGTCAAAGGGAGCAACATAGTCCTCGTTGTCATTTAATAAATATATAATGAGTGTTCTGCCCAAATTGGGGAATGGGAAATTAAGAGGTAAGGAATTAAAAACATATTAGCATAAATTTGATTCTAGGATTCAAGAAATTAAGAGACTTGCCAGGATAGAAAAATAAATAAATAAATAAATAAAACATAATACTGAAAGAGGTATTGAGGAAAAAGCTGCACTGATAAGGAACATAAAGCAGAAATGGAAAAACTGGATAAAAATAAGGTTATACTGTTACAAAATGGCAACAGGGCAGTGTTGACCTCTTTGAGGGGTGGTAATGCTAGCAGATTTTGGAGCCTGATCAACGACCTCGAAAGCACTCAGCAGTCCTTGTTAACTAACCCGATAAGAGAGGAGGTATGGGCTGCACATTTTAAGGATCTTTACAAAGCTTGTACAGAGACCAGTCCTAATTATAATATAATGAGGAACACACACTGGTCTTTGGGGTTTACTATTCAAGAAATAGCAGAAAATATAAGAAAGGCTAGTTCATCAAAAGCAACGGGGGGCCCCAGCCTATTAACATATGTAATTTTCAAAGAGAATGTGGTCTTGTGGGCCACGATATTGTACATATTATTTACTGATATTATAAACACCCAGAGATTTCCAAAAACATGGAGTGCTTTATATGTAACCCCAATTTATAAAAAAATAGGGGATTGAATGTCTCCCGGTAATTAAATAACGATATCGTTGATGGATGCAGAGTCCAAAATCTTTACGTCCATAGTCCTCAGGCACATAGAAGACTGGTTTAAGGAAAATGCTATCCTGGACGTCTTTCAGATGGGATTTTGGAAAAATATGGGAACTGATGAGGGAGGGCTTTTATTGAGTTGTATTCAACATGCTCAGTGGAGAGGGGATGCAAGTGCTGTTGTTGTAGCCTCTATGGACTTCTCTAGATCTTTCGACATGGTAGATCGACAGACATTGTGATCAAAGTTACACAAATTAGCTATGCCAGGTCTTTCAAGCATAGTGATACATTTACAAAAGAGGTCCTCCATTCAAGTGAGGTTAAACAATGAGGGGCTAATGTCACCCTCAATTTCAGTCTTAAATGATCTCAGACTAGTGTGCAGACTTGCACCTACACTGTTCAACATTTATGTATCGGATGTGGGAGAATCTTTAACTAGGCAAGCTTTTGCGCCCCAAACGTGGGGAAACTAAAGATTGAATGGGCAGTTTATGCGTACGATTATATTTTAATGGATCAGACGCCTATTGAGCTACAAAGAACTATGAAAAGATTCAAAGACTATATGGCGGAGAATAATCTGTTAATTAATCCATCCAAAGTGATCATAATAAAGCTGAGCAGAGTTAGCAAGAAGTGCAATTACTCATGGTTTATTAACAAAATTAAAATTCAAGTTGGCCTACTTAGGGTTTCCAATTATTGCCCATCCAAATGAAGGATTTTATATGAAGTACTTAAGGGGTAAAGCAATTGTTCTTGCAAGTCAAATGTGTAAGGTGGATAACAAATTTGGAAAATTCTCACACTTACCCATTATTAGGTTGTCTAATGCCAAAGCCGTCCCATGATTGATTTATAGGCTTGAATTTGTACCAGAGTGGCTAATCAAGGAGATAGCTGTTTACCCCTTTTGGGTGGGACCAAGCCTGATTTGCATATGGTTTTTCCCCTTCTGTAATGGCTTGGTAGGCGAAGAACAATGGTCTGGAAGGTTGCCCAGAGCAACGCCAGTGGTTAAGATTCAGTCTAATCCTTCCAGCCATCACCTCTTTGTTTTTGCTTTGTCACCCGAGTGGGACGGGTATGCCCAGACATGGGTCCCGTGCCTGCTGGGCCTTGAGACCCAAGCTACTCCTCAATGATGAGGCCCAACAAAGCCGAAACATGTTTGGGGATGCTTGTGGTCTCGTGCAGAAGGGATGTGACCTAGCAGTTCAGGCTGGACTGTCGCTTTTGGGGTGGGACCAAGCCTGATTTGCATATGGTTTTTGCCCTTCTGTAATGGCTTGGCAGGTGAAGAACGATGGTCTGGAAGGTTGACCAGAGCAATGCCAGTGGTTAAGATTCAGTCTACACCTTCCAGCCATCACCTCTTTGTTTTTGCTTTGTCACCCCGAGTGGGACGGGTATGCCCAGATGTGGGTCCCATGCCTGCTGGGCCTAGAGACCCAAGCTACTCCTCACTGATGAGGCCCAACAAGGCCGAAACATGTTTGGGGATGCTTGTGGTCGTGTGCAGAAGGGATGTGACCTAGCAGTTTGGGCTGGACTGCCCCTTTTGGGGTGGGACCAAGCCTGATTTGCATATGGTTTTTCCCCTTCTGTAATGGCTTGGCAGGCGAAGAACAGTGGTCTGGAAGGTTACCCAGAGCAATGCCAGTGGTTAGGATTCAGTCTAAACCTTCGAGCCATCACCTCTTTGTATTTGCTTTGTCACCCCGAGTGGGACGGGTATGCCCAGACCTGGGACCCATGCCTGCTGGGCCTAGAGACCCAAGCTACTCCTCACTGATGAGGCCCAACAAGGCCAAAACATGTTTGGGGATGCTTGTGGTCTCGTGCAGAAGGGATGTGACCTAGCAGTTCAGGCTGGACTGCCCCTTTTGGGGTGGGACCAAGCCTGATTTGCATATGGTTTTTCCCCTTCTGTAATGGCTTGGCAGACAAAGAACAATGGTCTGGAAGGTTGACCAGAGCAATGCCAGTGGTTAGGATTCAGTCTAAACCTTCCAGCCATCACCTCTTTGTTTTTGCTTTGTCACCCCGAGTGGGATGGGTATGCCCAGACGTGGGTCCCATGCCTGCTGGGCCTAGAGACCCAAGCTACTCCTCACTGATGAGGCCCAACAGGCCGAAACATGTTTGGGGATGCTTGTGGTCTCATGCAGAAGGGATGTGACCTAGCAATTCGGGCTGGACTGCCCCTTTTGGGGTGGGAACAAGCCTGATTTGCATATGGTTTTTCCCCTTCTGTAATGACTTGGCAGGCGAAGAACGATGGTCTGGAAGGTTGCCCAGAGCAACGCCAGTGGTTAAGATTCAGTCTAAACCTTCCAGCCATCACCTCTTTGTTTTTGTTTTGTTTACAAAGCTATCCTATGGAGGAAGGCGTTACATTACTTGCCTAAATCAGCATCGTATGCAGGAATTCGCTATGAATTAGGACTACAATCGTTGATGAGTAGGATCCAGTGGTATCATCTGACCCTGGCACGTAAGATTATATCTAGACCAGGGCAGGACCTATATACTGTGTTGTGGAAAGAGGGAATTGAGTATTAATTATGGGAGGGCTTTATTCCAGCCTTGTTTAAACAGATTCTTAACATCTTGAGGAAAATAGGAAGCTCAAAGAAGGTGTTAATAGAAAATCAAAACCATCTAAGGTGGACGAACCGTAAATTTGACTGGTCTATGATAATAGATGATGTAGTAAGGACAAAACTTTACAGTCAAATTGTCTTCTATGGTAAATTATTGGGAATACCAGAATTGTATCTGAGTATCTTTCCAAGCAAAAAAGAAAGGAATAACTACATGCTGTTCAGATTTTACATTCACTTAACTAAGGAAATACGATATAAAAGAAACAGTTTAGTAGCTGAATTGACTTATTGTAGATTTTGCAATGAGATGAATGAGAAAGCATCTCTGCCTTACTTGTTAATACACTGAAGAGCATTAAGAGGGCCTTGAATCCAATATTTTGGGAGATTTGTAGGGAATAGGAATTGGTTACCACTGGATTGTTTATGGCTGGAGATGATGCATGAAAAAAACACATAATTGAAGCTAACTGCGGTCAGGTTCCTGGGGCACGTGTGTAAACTAATAAAGTAAAGCACATCGGATAAGGGAAATATCCCATGAGATATTATAGATGAATATTGATGTTAATTTGCCAATATACCAGAGCAAATAAAATATTCATTGCGGAGATGCCTAGGAGGAGTACAACTATGGGTGACTGTATCATTGTATTGTTATGAACGGTTTAATTTTGGTCACTATATAAGAGATGTAAGAGATGTTGATTATGTAGGGTCCTATGCTGCTTATATAGAATATGGTGTGGCTTTCCCTAGGTATATGGTTTATGGCATATGGTGTATGGTATATGATACGTATCTAATTTTAAGTGAAATGTAAACTTGTATGATGATATGATTTTTATTTCTAGACCTTTTAGGGCAATAATAAGATGTGAATTTAAATGGGTTTTTGGAATGTATATGGCAAAACTATTTGAAAAGAAGATATATTTGAAATATGTGTATTTTAAAATGTTTTAACTTTGTTAAGGTTTTGTAAACCAAATACAGTAATAAAATAATATTCTCTGCTGTATCCTCTAAAAATTCATTTAATTTTCCCACCTGTATTCCAGCATGTCATCACAGGCCACAGTGGCAGGGCAGGTTATCATACCAGAAAGGGTGAAACGTTTTTCAAGGGGCACCGGTCAATAACATTTGCCGACTTTCCCTGCGGTGGGCAGGGATCAGGATCTGATGGTAGTCCTGGGGGCGCAGGCAGGAGGGCTGGGAGAGGATAGAAATGAACCGTGCCTCTCTCTGTCTAAATAGGCTTCATGTTTTCAATTTCTACTTTTGCGACTTACGTCGGATAAGACATTAGATGACCGCCGCGGTAACCATATTAGCACATCATTCAAAGATTTCTCTGTTTCTGAATGCTGTGATGTCATGGCAGAGGGTTGTGGAATTCATAATGAATTGCTGTGACATCACACCTGGGAGAGACAGCATGCTCTGCTTTCTGTGTTGCTGTAGGGTGACGGGAGAGGGAACCTGGCATTTTTATCATGTAGATAGTTCTCACATGGCTTCCATCCACACCCACTTCAATGCTCGTTTATAGAGTCAGTGCAGCAGAGGTTGGAAAAGGGGCGAAAGTGGCTCACACATGACATAAAATTATAGATGAGTACAATGGTCAAAGTGTATGAAAAGAAGTAGTGGAATTATGTTCCCCGCTGGCCTGCCCCCGCTCCTCACAAACCCCATCACCACGCACAATACAAACCCACAATCAAATGTGCCTTCTGTTAGCGGGAAAGTTCTGTGCAGTGCCCTGAAGTGCAAGTTTCTACTTCTTACTGCACTTTTATTTTAAAACAAAACCTTTCCACGAGTGCTGAGTGTAAACTCCACTATAAGCTGCATTCCACCCTGGAGTGCTGAGTGTAAACTCCACTATAAACTGCCTTCCACCCTGGAGTGCTGAGTGTAAACTCCACTATAAGCTGCATTGCACCCTGGAGTGCTGAGTGTAAACTCCACTAGAAGCTGCATTCCACCCTGGAGTGCTGATAGTAAACGCCACTATAAACTGCATTCCACCCTGGAGTGCTGAGTGTAAACTCCACTATAGGCTGCATTCCACCCTGGAGTGCTGAGTGTAAACTCCACTATAAACTGCCTTCCACCCTGGAGTGCTGAGTGTAAACTCCACTATAAGCTGCATTGCACCCTGAAGTGCTAGCTGCATTGCACCCTGGAGTGCTGAGTGTAAACTCCACTATAAACTGCATTCCACCCTGGAGTGCTGAGTGTAAACTCCACTATAGGCTGCATTCCACCCTGGATTGCTGAGTGTAAACTCCACTATAAGCTGCATTCCACCCTGGAGTGCTGAGTGTAAACACGAGGAGCAATTGACGGTCGCTCTCCTGTTCTCACAGATGTCAATGGAAACTGCTCCACTGAATACATTTCTGTAGTTCACAGCTACCCTTCTATAATTACAAACTGTAACTGGTAAAAAGCTTCTTTTGAAGCTAATGATAATAAAAAAAAAATAATAATAATTCCATATTTTACCAACCCTGAGGAATCGCTTGCACCCCAGCACTGTGGAAGGAACAGAAAATGGAAACTTCAGAAGAAAGTACACGCCATTATAAGCCTGAGATTGCATCTTGCCACAGGAACCCATCCCTTTATCTGGAAAGGATGTCGAAGAGTGTAAATGGTTTGATAAGTTATGGTCTTAAACGTGCCAATTACGGAGGCAAACAGATGTGGCTCTGCCCGTACATCCGGCATCTGTGATCTGCAAATTCGTGGGTTCGCGGCAGCAGAGCGAGCTGCAATCATGTTCATAATGCTAGGGCTAGCAACACACCGTCTTCGCTTTCAAGACACTAGTAAACATCTTGCGCGTCTAATTGGACACCTGCAATCGTGCATCTCAGCGTTTACAGTATGAGTTATGTGTCTGCTTATGAACTCAGACCACAGACAAGCACGTAGGCATCTCTGGGGAGGACATTAGAATCCACACAAATGCACGGTAGAACAAAGCAGTGTATTCAGACTTCATAATGCAGCAATACCCTATTGCAAAATCCATCACACACACACACATATATAGATTACAGTGGGACGCTGCTGCACTTTAGTTAAGTTGGGTATCAAGTACCACCGGCAACCTGAAAAATGAATTGCTAAAAGCGTTTTACTCGTATAAGGGACTAGGCGGAAATGTTGTAAACAAAATTGTACTTACGCCTCAGTTTTGGCCTAGTCCCCATTAATTTTCCCTTAGAGGGAAAAGTACATTTTTTGCTGGACGAAATAGGACTGTTGACTCGATTTTCGGGAAGGTTGGAGGAGGGTGGGGGGCGCTGGGTTACTGTATCCAGTTGTTTGTCTCCTGTGGCTCTTTGCAGCAGAGAGGCTTTTCAGAAATAAAAAAGCCGCAATTTCGTTGTTTGATGTGAAAGATAACCGCGGCTATACCCGCGGCTACCTGGAAACTAAAAGGCAGAAAAATGCTATTTGAAGGGGGAAAAACAATGCAACAAGTTCGAGTGGGGTGGGGGGTGAGAGGACACCATGTGAAATTGGAGAGTTGGAGCAGGGCTAAGTTAAAAGCACAAATGTTTCATCATAGCCACGGTTATTTGGCGGGGTAACCGTGGTTACAAAAGAAAATGAGATTGGGAATGAAAAGGGCATCACACGGAACAACAAGGGTTGAGGGGATGCATAGGAGAAGGCTAGGGATGGAAACATGAGTTTAGGAGAGTGGTTGGAGCATGTCAAGAGGAGAGGGGCACCCGGTGAGTGACTGGGAAGACAGTGAAACATTTTCTTTTTTTTTCTTCTTTTTTAGATAACCGCATTGCAAGTATAGCAACGGTTATGAAAAAACGGTAAACAAGCATTTGGACAGCTACAGTGAGATGGGGGTTCGAAAGAGGACCCAGCCAAAGGTTGTGGCCACTGGCCAAGGCTGAAGTGGCCCAGAGTTTTTTTAAAATATACAGTGGGCACGGCGAGGGGCCGTGCTCACTGGCGAGGGCCAAAGGCCCTGGCTAGCAGGCTCAAAAGAGAGGAGGAACATGAGCAGTGCCCATGGCCAAAGGCCATGACTAGTGGCCTGGTAGTGTTTTAAAATATAGAGTGGGCACGGCCAAAGACCATGCTCACTAACCAGGGCTGAAAGACCTAGAAAGTGGCTACAGCCGATGGCCAAAGGCCATGGCTAGTGTCTACTAGTGTTTAAAAATATAGAGTGGGCAAGGCCGAAGGCCGTAGACCCTGGCTAGTGAGTGAAAGACATGGAAAGTAGCACAGCCGAAGGCCATGGCCATGCAGTGAGTGTAAAAGAAACATATTTATGGAACATATACAGTGGACACGTCCGAAGGCCATGGATGGTGGCACATAAAAAAATGATGGCATAACAAAACGCTTGAAATTCACTGAAAAAAACATTTGTTAAAGTTTAGCTAAGTTGACCAAATTTGTCGCAACAAAACCCTTGAAATTCAACGGTTGTGGGAAGTCAAAACCATTTTAACTCGGCACCTTCGCATGGCAAAGCCCCTAAGCACAAACATATTATAAAAGAATGAATTCGTTATGACATACAAAATGGCATTATTTGGGACATAGCATTAAGGGTGAGATCAGCAGGAGCGCGCCAAGTTAAGCCAGTTGACTTCCCACATCTGCTGAATTTGAAGGGGTTTGTTGTGATAAATCTGGTCAACTTAATCAAACTTTAACTTTCAGTGAATATATATATTTCGCACCCGGGGAGGGTGAGCCTACCAATCAGATGGCTGCAACAGCGGGCGAGAGTACACAATCCCTTCCTTAAGTGGTGCATTTTAATTTCATTGTTTTCTAATTTAGTGAGCCTCTTCCTGTTGCCTCCCCCACCCCACCAAATAACCTGATTCCCATTCCCTTTCCCACTACCACGCCCCCGCACTTCCTGGAGTGGCCGTACCTTAAACTCCTCCTGTATGGCTGCCATTGAAATAGAAAAGGGACTAGATCACTTTTCGGATGGTGGCTGCCATTTTGAAACATGTTTTTCATGGCTGCCGTCATCCGAAAAGGGACTGTGAGGAATTCTATCATCTGCAGGGTGGGTGTGTGCTCGCCTGGCTTTTTGGAAATATTTTTATGAAATTAAATGATGGTAAATCAACCTCCGGAAAATATGTGGGACTAATCCGCACACATTTCCCTATGCTCACTGCATGACATACACCTAGACCCAGGTACTCTGGGTGGACACAGCCTACCGGCCCGCCCCCCTGTTATATTCATTTGGGATATGACAGCCAAGAGTACATCATGTCATCTCAGAAGGGGCCGGGCAACACCTTCCTTCTGCCATGGCCAGCCTAATTAACTATTAAATGGCTCCATGGATCCTCACCTGTTCTTTTGTGTAAGCACTGCAGATGGTGGCAGCACCTAACATAACTAACATACCAATAGAGTATACTTCAAACAGGCATGGCTGCAGGATTAACAAAGGAGACAGGAAAACCCCAACAACTTTTGAAATGCATCTGTGTCAACCCAAAGCCAGCTCCCACCTCTTAGTATCAAGGGCAGTGACCTGTCATGTCTGAGACTATGTTTGTACAGTAGGCAACCATGCAGTGGGACCCCATTCAGAAGTTACGAGAATGTGGTTTGGAGGAGACAGAAAGACTGCTCCCGCCAAAGCTTCAAGGGAGACCTGCCACTTTAATCAGGAACCACAGGAAACTACATTAACTATTTAGACCCTTTGATCCACAACAGACAGGAAGATGGGTGGGACTTAGTATTACATGCTTTCACCCCTTTAACTTTTCTGTTTCAAAGCACTCTGGTTATGGCCTCATGCATACAGAAGATTTCAGGTGGGGAACCAGGATTGGTTCATTAAGGGAGCCTACACCAATAAATGTGGCTCATTTGACTTTAAAAGATGGCTGAGCAGTGGCGGCTGCTATAATAGGGTGGCCGGGCGCTGCCCCCCCAGAAAAAAAGAGAGAAGCTAAAAGAGATTCAATCAGAGAACTTCTCCGATTGAATCTCTTTTAGCCTAGATGCTGCTGCATTTCCTTTGCCAACAGCACGGGGGCGCTGTGGCAAGGAAACAATAGTGCAGTCACAGTGTATAGGCCGGCCGGCAGCGGTGCGCGTCCCAATCTAGTATATTTTTTTTTATAGTAGAGTGCGTGGAGCTCGGAACTCCACGCACTCTACGTAGCCCCTTTAATTAGAGGCCTGGCGGGGCACTTCAGGTGTGGCCCCGCCAGCATTAAAATGTGCGCAAACAGCGCACTTATTAATCCCTCCCCTGCCATGGATACAGTAATGTCATTGGCTGGCAAACAGCCAATGACTTTACTGTATCTATGACTGGTGGCGCAGGGTGTGTGCGTGCGCCTGCGCCGCCTTCACACCCATCTCTCTTTCTTTCTGAGTCCGACGAGTCAACAACAACAGCACACATGGGGAGTGCTGCTGCACCACCAGGCTACCAGCCCAGCCGCGCCGCGGTAAGTACCCCATTGTGCGTTGTTTCTTCTTTGGGCCCGGGGACTCGGGAGTGTTACACTTAGACTCCCCTCCCCGGGCCCAAACTATGTGGTCCACCACGCGGCCCAGGCCCAGTCAACACTGAACGACGTGTAGGCTAGGGCCTACACGCCGTTCAGTGTTGCTGCCGAGCTGACTACCGTCCACTTGGGGCGGGGCCCGCTACCACCAAGGCTCGCCCCAAGTTGGGCATCCACGGCATGGAACGGGGCTAAACATAGTAGGTCCAGGCGGCCCCCGCCTTGGTGGTAGCAGGCTGCCCGCTACCAACAAGGCGGGGGCCGCCTGGGCCTACTTTGTTTAGCCCCGGTCCATGCCATGTGGCCCATGGGCTAAAGCAGGAGAGTAACTTATTTCGAAATTCTTTGTGAGGCGGGAATCCCACCTCATAAAGCATTTCGAAATAACTAATGTTAGTTGCTTAAGTAGCCAGAGGTTTCTAAGCACGGAACCTGTGTTGCTTGTGTCGTCAAGACAAGCATGTTGCCGCTGAGCTATCCTTCGGGACTGGTGTTTGAATTTGATCAGTGATGTATTTAAGGGAAGAGGGAGAAAGTCAGCGGAGGAGTGGGGGTAATAAAGGCTGGCTGTGTTGATAAGGAGTCTACACACCATCTTTCTTACATGGGTTAGTGGAGTGTGAATGTAGAAGAGCCTGTGTTACAGGTTGCAATAGTGTATTTGCCAAGGTTGTAATGCCATCATATTAAGATGAGGGTAGTGGAAGAAGTGTGACTGGCCAGTAAGACAAAGCTTTTCTTACGGAGAGATTGGGTGATCGAGTTTAGTGGGGGGAAGAGAAGAAAGTGGAGGAAAGAAAGTGTACTACTTAAGAGGGTTATATTTTTTTATTTATTTGCATTTTTAAAGCGCTTACACAGCCCGCGGACATCGAGGCACTGTTACAGGAATTGATTTTTTTTTGTTGCGTAATTTTTTTTGTCTTAGTTGCGTATTTATAACACGCTTAAACACTCAGAGGTTCAGTGCAGACCCCGGGATAGACCTTGTGTTGCTTCGTGTTGTCTTGCTTCCAAGGCACCCACGTTGCCATTGAACTATCCTCCCGGGATATGAGGTTGCAATGGGAGTACATTGATGGAGCAGAATGCCAAAGTCAAGAGTGGAGGAGGATTGTGATAGTTTGAGAAGAGGGTGAAATAAGGAACTTTTGGGGACCACCTGGGGAAGTGCATGGGCTACCCAGCCTTGGGAATCGTACGGTTCGGCTAGCATGAGGATGGGCTATGGAAGATCATGACAGAAGGAGAATAAAAGAGGCCAGTAAACAGATATTGGCTGATGGAGACGGGCAGGCAAAGAGAGGTAGTGCTTACCAGTGCTAAATGAGAGTGGAGCAGAAGGGATAGGAAGGGGTGACACTTTCTATTATCTTCCCTCTTGGACCTTCTGTGTTGGGTACAGGGCTAGCAACGTTTATCTCTTGACACTGGATGTCCGCTTTGGATGCCCTGTGGAATTGCTATTACAGAGGCACAGAGATTTTCAAATTACATTTCCAGTGCAAAACTAAATGTTGAAAATAGCGTCCGCCAGATATAGGAGGCTGCTGCAGTTACCTTGGTCTTGCAGGCAAATGGAGCTTTGTTTTGGCCCAAGGAGTGTAAGAGGATTCAATTCAACACTACAGCTAAGTCAACGCCTAGTCTATAATACTGAATGAAAACCCTTATTGATATATCTTTAGGTCCAGTTCATGCGTTCTGGATGACTACCCCTATATAACACCCCTCTCTTGGAATCCCCCTGACCCCACTGAGCCAAGAAGTAGTTCTGTTTTGCAAGTTTAAAAGGTTTATTTGATAATTTAAAATAGATATATCACACTTTATAATAAATTAATAATTGAATAGCACACTTAATCTGATATGATAAAGATTAACAATGGAGAATCTGGCACTAGCACACTTCTATAATCACTAATGAGTTGACATGAAATGGATAAGGTAGCACACTGGTAAATAGGAACAAAAGTATAATGTGGTAGAGGATGCTTTATGTAAGCTCAGGTGGATGCAATATTCAATGAATGCAGTACAGAAATTACGCAATATGATTTCAACCAAACAATGTAATCACTTTTCTCTGGCTATTCACTCCCCCCCTCTTTATGCAATGCAAGGAAATGGGAGGAAAGCACACAGTTCTCAGAAATGCAATCAATGTAATCAGTTCAATCCAGCAAGCTTAGACAACAGAAAACAGATAGGAGTTTTGAAATCACAGGCCCAAATTGCTTTGATATGTGCTGGCAATGAATTAAAAAAAATGCTAAACGCTTTTAATTCCCTTACAGAGGTTCAGGGTGAGTGGTATCTAGTTAATATTAGTCCAGGCTCACACTAGCAATGATGCAGGGATAGTTAGCAGGTTAAACGAATTTCTGGCAAATGGAAAGCAAACAGCAGCAGTTTTTACATGTGAAGAAATTGCAAATCGCGGTAAAATTCGCGGATGCGTGTTCCGCGATTGCGGTAAAACTATAAGGGGTAGGAATGCGGTTCTTGGTACGATTCAAAGCTACGATTCTAAGCTATCAGAGGAAAGTTACTGCAAGTCTCTAGCCCAAACGGTCGCGGAGATATGAGCGATTTAATAAAGGTCGTTTTTGGGTTTGCAAATTTCAAAAGCTCAAAATGACAAGTGCAGCTTGCAACTAGAAATGACAGGTGACAGCTAGGAGGCAGTTCTACTTAGGTTAAATAGATTGAATTAGATGAATTTAAACTAAGAGATTGGTTCTACACAGTTCTGCTGGGTACTCACACTATATTCTTGAATTAAATGGGCCTCATCACGGATCTGGTCAGGGTTTTAGACTGGACTCTGGTCTGGTCTGGTCTGGCCTCTGCACTTCACAGTGATCTGGGTCAGCTCTCTCTGCTGGTCTGGGTCTCTCTGGGTACAGCACTGCTTTCTCTCTGGTCTGGTCTCTTAGTTCTGGATAGATTGAAGTCTCTAGTTTGGCTCTCTGGAGGTTGATGGAGGTAAGTATGGATTTTTCCGGCAGAGCGTCCCGCTGCAGATGGATTTTGAAGGCCTCTATCTGTCCTGTCTGTCTGCTTTTATGTGTTTAGAATGTGGGTGTGTTCTAGCATCACTGACCCTACCTCTCTCTCAGCTTCTAATTGGTCAAACTTCCATTTATCATTTGATTGGGGAATGAACTGTGAGTCAGAGTGATGTCATTTTACAGCCTGCAGAAAGTCCACTCCTCCTGTCAACTTACACACAAATCTAGATTTGAAACAAATACATATTTGCAGAGGTACATATTGTTTTAAAATCATATGCACCCATCATGCATTACAGGAGGTATACCCTGTTCAAACTCTGCTCTTCCTGGGAGCTTGCATTCAGAAATGGCACATATTTCACTTTTTAACTGATTTTGCAATTTCTGACATTGACCCAACTTTACATACATGTGTGCAGGGAGTAGGGACATTAACTGATGAAGTTTCAGATTTTTAACATGCATACATTTAGAGTAATATCCACTTTTCCGCTAAAACCCCCCTGAACATGCCACCGGGTCGAAAAACCTCTTAAAATGTGGGCAGAAAAATCACAAGAATTATGGTATCATTTATAAAATTTTCACATGTCCGCTCTATGAGTTATTCATCTTTTTAAAGTTATGTTCTGGCTCCAAAGGGGTGTGGTTTCCCAGGTCACATGGTATAGAAACCAGTCTTTCCAGTTTCTGCCAAGCCAGCTTGCTCTCACAGGCAGTCTCCTCCCAGCTCCTGCCAAGAGGAAGCTACAATTTACGACTGCGGTAATAAAAACCTTTGCCTGAGTGAAGAGGGCTTTGTTCACTCTCTTGCAGAGCACAGATAATTCAATTATCAGATAGATGGCATATCCTTAGTTTGGGCAGCAAAAGGAAGGTTGGCCTGGGAACACAGTTGTGACTCAAGTTTCACTGCTGATGGGGGTAGCTGCCAGGCAGAATCAAGTCCCTTAAGCCAGACTTTCAGCTACTGTCATGTTATTTGTTGCTTTTTAAATTAACTTGCAATTTTACACATGCAGCTAGAAGGCTGATTCTAAGTTTAAAACTATGACATTTAAACAGTTACAAAGGCATGTGACACCAAACATAGCTCACTCATTTAATCTAAACATTTTCGATTTTAGTGTCTTTAAATCCAGTGCAACTTAAACTGCTGAAATCCACAGCGCAGCCAGTCTTGTTATAAACCTTGTTTTATGATCTTCATTTCCCAGATTTTGTAGGCACACAAAACTCCATTCTGCCAAATGTCTGCTGGTGTTCAGTAAATATTTTGCACATATTGCAATGTTTGAAAATAGGCATTTTGACTTGCCTTCAGGGAAACAGAGTGGTTTTAAAACGCCGGCTTTTGGATAGTGGTGAGTACTGGTACTGCACCCATTTTTGGGATTTAAGAAATGAATTCCCCACAATTCTAGGTTGCATTTGGCAATCAGCATTGCCATTCCCAATGGTTTCAGACTACTGTGCGGGTAGTCCAATGGTGGTTTTAGGCAGTGTCCTTCTGTGCCCATAACATCGGCAAAAATGGGTGGCAGCCTATTCTTCCTGCATTTCCCTGTGCATTTTCTGGGAAGCTCTGGCCATCATGATGTTTTCATGTCAGTACTGCACAGTTTTGAGGTACGGCTCGGATGCATGGGTAAATACATCCCACAAGCCCCCCTCTTGCGATGGCCATTCTATTTCACGAATGGGACTCGCAAGACCTGGGATGTTTCCTCATCTTCTTCCAATAGATGGCACAGTTCAGCATCTTTTCCTCCATCCGGTCGGATCGATCGGTTCTCCTCGCCGGTCCTGATGGGAATATTGGGCGGTACCCCGAGCCCGTTGCGTCTCAGCTCCCGGTCTCCGGATCGTCCTCCTTGGCCCGTCTCAAGGTTTTCTTTCTCCTAGGACGACAAAGGAAGAGCGGCAATACCTATTCATAGACGTTTTTCCACCACCGTTGAGATAGTGGGGCAGCATATGCATTTCATCATCACGAAACATTACATTCTTATTTTGAAAAAAAAACAGTATAACTAAGAGACAGTTTCATGCAAATCACAATATTTTAGAGACTAGATGTGGTATGTTTTATGATTGGAACAGAATTAGTCTGAGACAGTACCCGCTAGGATTCCAGAGGATTCCTCCAGTTGTTGCAAAGTGTGCCTGGGATGGCAACATTTCAACTGGTTTATGTGGACCCACTTGTCTTCCCCCTCTGCCGAACCGCCTTTGGGGACGCGGATCTTGTAGGCCACAGGGGAGATCTTATCGACGATCTCAAAGGGTCCTTTCCATGTAGGCAAAAATTTGCGCTGCTTGGCCTGGTTCCTTTGGAAGTTGTATAGATAGACCCGGTCTCCCACCTGATATTCCTTCCTGGAAGTTTTCAGGTCATAATGGGTCTTCATGCTATCAGCTGATCTTTCTAGATTCCGCTGAGCGTAAGCAAAAGCATGTTGGAGGTGTTTCCTTAAATTCTCTACATACTCATGAGTAGTGGAGGCATTTATCAGTGTCTGCTCTTGGGTCCTGTAGAGCAAATGCTGAGGAAGCACCATCTTGCGCCCAGTCATCAACTCAAATGGTGACATTTTGGTTGCAGATGAAGGGGTAGATCTGATGGCCATTAGGACCAGAGGTAATCGGATATCCCAACTTGGCCCAGAATCTGCCACAAACTTCTTTAAGATGCTCACAATTGTCCGGTTATATCTCTCTACTGCCCCAGAAGAAGCTGGTCTATAAGCAATATGCAACTTCCTTTTGACCCCCAGTATCTCCCACATCTTTGTCATTACTTCACTGGTGAAGTGGCTACCTCTGTCTGACTCAATCCTTTGAGGTAGACCAAAACGGGAAAAGATGTGGTTAATCATCAAGGCAGCTGCAGTTTCTGCCTTGCAGTTTGGGGCTGGGAGACATTCCACCCACTTGGTAAACAAGCATGTCACAGTCAACATGTACTTATTCCCCCTAGCCGAGCGAATCACAGGGCCTACAAAGTCGATTTGTAAATCTGACCATGGCAGTGTCATTCCCCTCTTTTGTAAAGGCGCCCGGTGTGTGAGGGATGTCGGCTGAAATTGTGCACACACAAGACAACCCTTCAAATATTGGTTGAGGTCCTGGCCCATGTGTGGCCAGTATGCAACCTCTCTTAAGATTTCCAATGTTGTGTGAAACCCCCTGTGACCGGCAGTGGCCGCATCATGGGCGTGACTTAACATCAGGCTTCGGAATGAGGTAGGAACCACCCACTGATCGTGGCCAGCTTTGGATTTCCTTACCAACAAACCGTCTTGGATCCGGAACATTTTTGGACATTTCATCAACACTCTTAGGTCCTCTTTCCCAATGTAATCGGTATCCGTCAGGGGAAAGTTCTCAGGGTCCTCAAGGTGCTGGTAAAATTTACCAATTATTGGATCCCCCTTCTGATCAGTAATCAAATCAGCATCAGGGGTCTCCTTACTCCATTGTGCAATTGAGAGGTCGTTGTGAGCATTTGTCTGGGACCTAGTGATAGCAGTGACCTGGATTTCCCCCAACAGGGACTCAATCTCAATTAGATCTCCTTGGATGGCCCCGGTTTTGGCCAGCTGATCAGCTAAGTCATTTCCAGTTTTGTCTGGTCCCTCTACTTTGGAATGACCCTTGATCTTTTTCCAAAAGATGGTCATCTCATTCGAGGTGACCAGATCATCAATATATTGGATCAACTTCCCATGTTTCAAGGGTTTGTTGTTAGCACATAACATGCCTCTGGTTTTCCAATTAACCAGGTGCTCCACGAACCCGTTCCGTACATAATCCGAATCTGTGATTATGACCAGTTCGTGGAGTTGATGCTGGACAGCAGTGAGGATGGCCTGATGCACAGCCATCAATTCTGCCACCTGACTACTTCGGGGACCAATTTTGTATCCAGCAGAGGGTTCTGGGGACTCATTCACCCATGCATTCCCTACGCCGGCCACCAGTTCTTTCTCCCCGTCGTTGTCAACATGGTAAGAGCATCCATCCACATAGACAGTGGGCATTCCCTCACACTTGTCTTCTTCAAAGACTTTGTGTGGGGAATTAAGGTATGCCTCCATGTTGTCCTTTATTTTTAGACTTTCGTCCTCGAGACAGTTTTCTCTGGCACAATCATGCAAGTCAGCCAGACCTTGCGCGAGGGGACTCTTCTTGTTTTGGCCATATCGGACCTCCACAGGAAAGCCTTGCATTGACAGAATCCAGGAAGTAATTCGGGAATTACTCACATTTCCGGCCCGGATTCTGTCACTTTGGAGATATTGCAGAGGCTGGTGTGGAGTCTCCACTATGATGTGCTCCCCCTGGATAAACGGGCGGTAATTCTTCAATGCCCACACCGTTGCCAGGAGTGCCTTCTCACAATCGTTGAATTTTTCCTCCACAGAGGATAAAGTTTTGCTCGCATAGGAGATTACTTTATTGACCTTGTCATGCTTTTGGTATAATACTGCCGTCAAGCACGTATTAGAGAACCCTGTCTCCAGGAAGAACTCCTTGTTTCTGACCGGGTAAGCTAGGCAAGGCGCTTGTGAGAGGCTTCTTTTGAGTTGTTTTACTGCCTCGGCTTGTTCTGGACCCCATTCCCACTTGACCCCCCCCTTCAGGAGATGAATCAGGGGTCTGGTGATCTCTGCGTAGCCCTCAATGAACTTTCTGCTGTAATTAGTCAGTCCAAGGAGGCTCCTTAGTTCCCGCAGCGTTGTGGGGTCTTTCAGTTTCTGAAGTGCTTCCACTTTCTTTTCCTGGGGACAGAGACCCTGAGGAGTAATCTCATGCCCCAAGAAATTAACACGGGTTCTACACCACTGTGCTTTCTGAAAGGAAAGTTTTGCTCCGGCAGCCCTCAACTGTGTCAGAACATAACGGATCTCCGCTATGTGTTCCTCCACAGATGAACTTTTGATGAGGACATCATCTACATAAGCCAGGTTACCCCTCGCACCCAGGTCGGGCATGGCCTTATGTAGGAAAATGTTGAATTCATTACCGGAGTTAAGGTATCCGAAGGGAGTCCGGGTCCATGTGTATTGCTGGCCCCCAAAGGTAAAAGCCAGTTTGTATTGGTCCTCCCTACTGACAGGCACAGTCCAGTATCCATTGGTCAGGTCTATTGCAGTGAATACCTGTGACCCCTGAATCTGGGCCAGCCCTTGGTCAATGTAGGGCAGAGGCCATCGGGAAGTATGGACCCGTTTGTTGAGCTCCCTAAGGTCGGCACAGAGTCTCCACTGGCCGTTTGGCTTCAATATTCCCAGCACCGGATTATTGAAGGTGCTGTGGACTGGACGGATTATTCCCCGGGACTCAAGGTTCTTAATTATTTCAGTAAGGGACTCCATTGATGCGAGAGGCAAGCGATATTGCTTCACAAACACAGGAGTCATGCCAGGGTCCGTGGGGATTGTTGTGGTGTGGATGTCGGTGCGACCACAGTCATATGAGTCTACCGCAAAGAGATCTTGGAAATCCAAGAAAACTTGTTTCAACTTTTGCTTTTGTTCCAGAGTCACACAGGCATCAGCTAGGTTGACTCTCTCTTCCACCATCTGCCTGAAGCCTGGAAAGACTTCTGGTTTGGCTATTTCAGCGGCCTCCTCCAGCTGGGTGGAGAAGTCCCTGGTCAGAGTGCTGATTTGAACCGGAGGCTTCAGGTGGGAAAGGCAGCCCTCATGGACTTGGAAAATCACCTCATCCCTCCTGAAGTCACACGTCACATCTTCCTTACCATATGGGCAGGAAGTGTACACCAGGAAGTTCCCCCCATGCCGGGTGAAAATCCTGTCTGGTGTTGTATTGTCATCACTGTCACTGTCAAAACAGTCCTTGGGGATTGGTCCTAACAGTTCGTTTACAAGATCAATGGAGAAATGTCGGTCATCAACCGCCATTCCAATAATGGTGCCTGCGGCTAGAGTAATACTCTTTAAGTCGCTGTTATCCACCTCTATTGGAATGGTGTCATGTTCTAGGTTGACTAATGGAGTTGGGTTTACCCCCAACCCTTGCTGTTGGAGAGAAGCATTTAGATGTATGTAAGCATCAGGGTTTTTCAACTCTTGTCCCCTTTTAACTTTCACTTCCAGGGAGAATTGTCGGGTCCTTTCTGGGATGGTGACTTCCTCTTTAACCTGAATTTCAACTGCATAAGGTAGCAATTGAGCTGACCTAAATGCTTTTTCTGGATCATCAAAGCCCACGGGATTATCCGCTAATCGGGACCAAGCTTTGAAATTTATTAGGTCCAAACTAATGGCAAAGCGATTGAGAATGTCACTGCCTAAGTAAAAGGCGGCAGGGACGTCTCGCACGACCCAACAATTATGGACTATGCTCTTGTTGCCAATGGAGATTTTGAGCATACACCTGCTTGGCAGGAGATGTTTGGAGTCAGGTGCTTCCAGGTCCATTTCCCATTTGTCTATCAGTTTGAAGGTGGGAATGGCTGGATCTTTTGGGAGTTGGCGAAACATGGCTTCGCTGATGAAGCTCTTACCGTTGTTCACACACACTCGAGCGAGAACAGAGTCCTTCCCATCATTTAACTGAACAGGGATGAACAGCTGCTCTCCAATTTGCTGAATATCAGCCAGGCTCTGAGCCGATTTCACATCTTTCTGGACTATAGGAGTGGGAGTTTCTGATTGTGGATTAGTATAGAATTTCAGAGTGTTTCCTTCCAGCGTGGAATACCACTTTAGACTGGAAGGAAGGTTGATTTTCAGAAATAGAGAGGACCCCCCATCACTAGTCTGTTGTCCTACTGCTATTACTGTCACGTCTGGAATCTGGTTGTTCTGGAAGTGAAATTCTACTTGGTCAGATTTTTGTTCAACCATGTGGCAGGTGCCGTTTAAACTAACATGGTTGACACTCTGTTTTAATTTTATTGGTCGGCTAGTCTGGGTCCAGAGGACCTTGTTTACACAATCTATTAGGGGTGACAACCTTCTCAGGAGGTCATTCCCCAGTAAACAAGGGGTGCCCTCCGGAGTCACAACTATGACCGGGTGTTTCAACTTGTGTCGCCCGATCTTAATGTCCAAGTCTGCCGTCCCCTCAACGGGAATTTCCTTCCCGTCGAAGTTCTGGAGTTGCCCAGGAAGAGAGGTGAGAGGAATTTGGTAATTCTCTCCCCTTCCTGCATTCAGTTCGTCAAAGGCCCTTCTGGACAGAAGGGTAGCTTGAGATCCAGTGTCCACCAGTGCCAAAATTGTACCCTGCCCCTGTACTTGTACCGGGGCATAATATCTTCCCTCCTTCTCCTCAAGGGGGCACAGATAATGTACATTTTTGGACAACTGGTGGGCTAACTTTCTGGTTTTGGACATCGCGAGAGAAGAATTTTGGGCAGAATTCTGTGGAGAGCCTTGGGAATCTGAAAGAAAAAGTTGGCAACTGGAGATCAGAGCCATTGTGGGTTCCCCTGGTTCCGGTTCTGGGCCGCCCCCCCCTTTTTGGAGGCAGTCCCCAGTATGGGTTTGAACCCGGGGATTTTCTTGCTGTTGGTTCTGGGATGAGATGGTGGGCGGCGGTAGCTCAGTCTCCACATCTCCCCAGTCTGGATTTGCATCCCTAGGGACCCATTTTTCTTTGGGAGGAGTTCCCCCCTCTCTGAAGGAGAAGATCCTTTTCCCAGGATCCCCTGAGGATCCCTCTCCCTCAAATTGGAAGATCTGTACCTCCTCCTCAAACTGAGTCTGTTTGGGTCTTTTGTTTCTCCTACCCCCCCTCTGCTCCTTAGGAGGCAGTCTTTCAGGGGCAAGAGATTTTGTTTCCGGTTCCTGGGTTTCCAGGGGCTGTTTACAAGTAAGGAAGGAAGCTTCCTCCAAGGCTTTACACCCCCCTTCCCTTTGTGCCTCCTCCCTGGGAACCGGTGAGTTATCGGGGTGCTGCCCCCGTCATTGTTCTGGAGCACCAGGTCCAGAGTTGGGTGCGTTCTGCGCCGGCACGCCCATCTGAGGGTTCTGCTGAGCCCTCAGTATGTGACCCAGGTCCCGCGCCATGTTTTGAACCTGGCGCTCTAACTGGGAAACCCGCTCAGGCTGATACCGGGCCCTGTTTTCTCCCCTGGGCTGATCCCGGGAAGGGTAGCTGTCCCTCCTCTGGTAATACCCCGGGTTGGGAAGATTTGGGTACCCCTCCACCCTTGGCCTCCCCTCTCCCGGATTCAGTGGTCTGGGCTCAGGGAATTGGGGAAAGAAGGATGGATGGTTTTGGGGCTGGAAGTCGGGTGGATATCTGGGGAAAAAGTTCTGCCCAGGGTTTGGTAAATTTCTGCCCTCCTGTGGGAAGTTTGGAGGGAAGTTCCCTGGGTTAGGTGCTTGTCTGGATCCCCCCCCTTGGGCTGGAGGAGTCCACACATAACCCAGGATGGGTCGATTTCCCTTGTAACGGGGACTTACATAATCGGGAGAGCGAGGGACCCCATTTGTGGGGCTGCCTCCTTGGCTCCCTGTCTGTGACTGACCCGAGGACCTCCTGGGCCTAGCATTATTAGGTGCAGGCAGGTTTTTAGGCCCCCCCATCTCCAAATCCAAAACGGGGGTGACCTTTACCTCTGCCACCTTGGCAGCAGCAGGGGTGCTGTTGGCTTTGGGGTTTTTCTGGGCATTACTTTTGCTATCTATCGGTTTCTGCACCTCATAGATCCGGGTAGCCTGTTCAATGACCCAGTCTAAAGATCTTTTCTCGTGAAAATCCCTCACGAGCTGGGTCATGATATATTTGGGCAAGGCATGGAAAAACGTATTTATAAATTCCCTGCTATCCGTGCGCACCCTTCTTGTGGTCTGTGCAAAAGCACGCTTTAACTCCTGCACAAATTCTTGTGGGGCCTGATCCTCCCCACATTGCAAATTGTAGGCTGCCTTGCGAGCCTCTTGAGGATTTCTGTGAACAGAAAAATGTTTCAGGATGGCCGCCTTATATGTGGACCATCTTAAATGATTTTGGTCCTCCAGCCCCGCAAAGAAACTGGAGTATTCCGGGGAGAATGTCCACTTTACATATTGAATACAGCTTTGGCTGTCCTTCAAATGGAAAGTCTCCATCATTTGTTCAAACAACTCTAAGTGCTCCCAAACAGAATACTTAGCGTTCTTATGGTAAGGCGTGATGACGCTCCTGATCGCCTTAATCTGCTTTAAGGGGTCCTTAAGCAAGGCCCTTTTTGCCTTATTGGCCTTTTTGGTTCGGGTAACCCTTGTCCATTCTTCCTCGGACTCAGAGGCACTGCTCCCAGAGGTTCCCGTCTGTTCTTCCAGGTTTTCCCGGATTCTGCGAGCCTGGGAATGGCTGGCAGAATGTGGGGACCTGGTCTCCTGTGTCCTGCGCAGTTCAGAGGAGTCTTCAGATTCCTCCTTGCTGCCAGGATTTGATGGGTACCCCCTCCACTGACCTAACTGGGCAGAGGTTTTCAGGATGCCCTTAATGGGCCTACTCTCCTGGGGTTCCCCATTGAACTGTACTGTACTTGGGTGCCCATACCCGGATGCCCACCCCTCCATTCCTGAGTGGTACTGGCCTATGAGCCCCATACTCTTAGCTGGATAGTGATCTGCCATCCCTGCGGCCCTGTGCTCATGTGCGCCAGGGGACATGGGGGTGGTAGAGTCCAGGGACTGGGGGAGATGAAGGCCCCTGGTGTTAGGGCTCCTGCGGTTATGGTCAGGAATCTCTCTTTCCCAGCGGACCTCATCTCTATCCGCCCCTGCTCCCTGTTGCAATGCAAGAGCCTGCATTTGTGCTTTCAGTTCCTCTGTTAAGGCCTTACTCGACTCTATCAGTTTCTCCTGCATCGCTACCTGTTGCTGGAGCCTATCATTGTGTTGACAGAGGGCCTCATTCTCCCTCTGTGCTTCCTGGTTGGTCCTGGAGAACTGGGCCAGTCTTTGCTGCAGGAGGTTTACCTCCTGGGCAATGTCCCTATTGGCCTGCTCCTTTCTTGCTAGAGCATCTTCCACCCTTCTGGTGTGCTCTACCAAGTTCTGGTTTTCTTTTTGGAGATCACCCAGCCCCTGGTGGGCCAGGTGATTTTCTTCCATTTTTCTTTTTAAATGGCAGACTTCCTGGCCTAAGGCGTCTCTTTCCTGACTAAGCGCCTGCATTTGTGCCGCCAGGTCGTCCCTTTGCCTTTGGAAGGCACCAGCTTTCTGGCGCTCCTGATCAAACTCTGCCTGGGTATCCAGGTCTTTCAGAATCAGTTTATTGCTCTCCTCCTTCACTCTATCTAGGTGGCCTTGCAGGGTGACTACCTGCTCAGCACATGCCCTATTGAAGTCTAGCTGCTGCTCCAGCTTTTTCTGGCTTTGCAGTAGGGAGTCCAAACCTTCTTGGTGTTCCTTCTGCAAGGCCAGAAATCTGGTATCCTGTTCTGACTTTTCCTTTTGCAGCACATCCATATCCTCCTTTATTTTAGTGATGTACTGTCTGGTCTCATTTTCTGACTCCTGGCTTCTGTGCAGCCTTTGCTCAGAAGAGTCCAGATCAGATTGGGCCTTCTCTAACGCCATCTGTTGCCTTTTTGCCAGATCATGGCCTTCAGCACATTTATTCTGTATGGCTCCCATGTATAAATATAAATATGCCGCTATCCTAACAATCTTGTCGTGCTCATCTTTGGCCTTAGGAGCCATATATAGTTCACTCAGGGCCACGTGTAATGGACCCTGATCTCTATATATATCTGACCCTGTTTCCGTGACCTGTTGCATGATGGCCTGCAACCAGACTGTTTGGTCCTGGTGAGTCCATTCACCTCTCACGAATAGTTTGTGTAAGAAGTGCTCTCTGGCTATTTTCATATCTACCAAGGTCGTCATTCTAGAGATTGGTCTCTGTCCTGACTTACAGAAGTTAGTATTTTAGTTTTGCAGAACAGAACTTTTCTTGGAGTGTCCCTTTTGAGGAATGCTTCACAGCGTAATGCAGCGTGGTGATCCGACCGGATGTATGTATCCCGTCAGTTAGCACACTGTATTAAGCTGCACAAGTGGTAAATCTAACCCAACATCCCGGACGAGCCCCCAATTTGTAAGAGGATTCAATTCAACACTACAGCTAAGTCAACGCCTAGTCTATAATACTGAATGAAAACCCTTATTGATATATCTTTAGGTCCAGTTCATGCGTTCTGGATGACTACCCCTATATAACACCCCTCTCTTGGAATCCCCCTGACCCCACTGAGCCAAGAAGTAGTTCTGTTTTGCAAGTTTAAAAGGTTTATTTGATAATTTAAAATAGATATATCACACTTTATAATAAATTAATAATTGAATAGCACACTTAATCTGATATGATAAAGATTAACAATGGAGAATCTGGCACTAGCACACTTCTATAATCACTAATGAGTTGACATGAAATGGATAAGGTAGCACACTGGTAAATAGGAACAAAAGTATAATGTGGTAGAGGATGCTTTATGTAAGCTCAGGTGGATGCAATATTCAATGAATGCAGTACAGAAATTACGCAATATGATTTCAACCAAACAATGTAATCACTTTTCTCTGGCTATTCACTCCCCCCCTCTTTATGCAATGCAAGGAAATGGGAGGAAAGCACACAGTTCTCAGAAATGCAATCAATGTAATCAGTTCAATCCAGCAAGCTTAGACAACAGAAAACAGATAGGAGTTTTGAAATCACAGGCCCAAATTGCTTTGATATGTGCTGGCAATGAATTAAAAAAATATGCTAAACGCTTTTAATTCCCTTACAGAGGTTCAGGGTGAGTGGTATCTAGTTAATATTAGTCCAGGCTCACACTAGCAATGATGCAGGGATAGTTAGCAGGTTAAACGAATTTCTGGCAAATGGAAAGCAAACAGCAGCAGTTTTTACATGTGAAGAAATTGCAAATCGCGGTAAAATTCGCGGATGCGTGTTCCGCGATTGCGGTAAAACTATAAGGGGTAGGAATGCGGTTCTTGGTACGATTCAAAGCTACGATTCTAAGCTATCAGAGGAAAGTTACTGCAAGTCTCTAGCCCAAACGGTCGCGGAGATATGAGCGATTTAATAAAGGTCGTTTTTGGGTTTGCAAATTTCAAAAGCTCAAAATGACAAGTGCAGCTTGCAACTAGAAATGACAGGTGACAGCTAGGAGGCAGTTCTACTTAGGTTAAATAGATTGAATTAGATGAATTTAAACTAAGAGATTGGTTCTACACAGTTCTGCTGGGTACTCACACTATATTCTTGAATTAAATGGGCCTCATCACGGATCTGGTCAGGGTTTTAGACTGGACTCTGGTCTGGTCTGGTCTGGCCTCTGCACTTCACAGTGATCTGGGTCAGCTCTCTCTGCTGGTCTGGGTCTCTCTGGGTACAGCACTGCTTTCTCTCTGGTCTGGTCTCTTAGTTCTGGATAGATTGAAGTCTCTAGTTTGGCTCTCTGGAGGTTGATGGAGGTAAGTATGGATTTTTCCGGCAGAGCGTCCCGCTGCAGATGGATTTTGAAGGCCTCTATCTGTCCTGTCTGTCTGCTTTTATGTGTTTAGAATGTGGGTGTGTTCTAGCATCACTGACCCTACCTCTCTCTCAGCTTCTAATTGGTCAAACTTCCATTTATCATTTGATTGGGGAATGAACTGTGAGTCAGAGTGATGTCATTTTACAGCCTGCAGAAAGTCCACTCCTCCTGTCAACTTACACACAAATCTAGATTTGAAACAAATACATATTTGCAGAGGTACATATTGTTTTAAAATCATATGCACCCATCATGCATTACAGGAGGTATACCCTGTTCAAACTCTGCTCTTCCTGGGAGCTTGCATTCAGAAATGGCACATATTTCACTTTTTAACTGATTTTGCAATTTCTGACATTGACCCAACTTTACATACATGTGTGCAGGGAGTAGGGACATTAACTGATGAAGTTTCAGATTTTTAACATGCATACATTTAGAGTAATATCCACTTTTCCGCTAAAACCCCCCTGAACATGCCACCGGGTCGAAAAACCTCTTAAAATGTGGGCAGAAAAATCACAAGAATTATGGTATCATTTATAAAATTTTCACATGTCCGCTCTATGAGTTATTCATCTTTTTAAAGTTATGTTCTGGCTCCAAAGGGGTGTGGTTTCCCAGGTCACATGGTATAGAAACCAGTCTTTCCAGTTTCTGCCAAGCCAGCTTGCTCTCACAGGCAGTGCTCCTCCCAGCTCCTGCCAAGAGGAAGCTACAATTTACGACTGCGGTAATAAAAACCTTTGCCTGAGTGAAGAGGGCTTTGTTCACTCTCTTGCAGAGCACAGATAATTCAATTATCAGATAGATGGCATATCCTTAGTTTGGGCAGCAAAAGGAAGGTTGGCCTGGGAACACAGTTGTGACTCAAGTTTCACTGCTGATGGGGGTAGCTGCCAGGCAGAATCAAGTCCCTTAAGCCAGACTTTCAGCTACTGTCATGTTATTTGTTGCTTTTTAAATTAACTTGCAATTTTACACATGCAGCTAGAAGGCTGATTCTAAGTTTAAAGCTATGACATTTAAACAGTTACAAAGGCATGTGACACCAAACATAGCTCACTCATTTAATCTAAACATTTTCGATTTTAGTGTCTTTAAATCCAGTGCAACTTAAACTGCTGAAATCCACAGCGCAGCCAGTCTTGTTATAAACCTTGTCTTATGATCTTCATTTCCCAGATTTTGTAGGCACACAAAACTCCATTCTGCCAAATGTCTGCTGGTGTTCAGTAAATATTTTGCACATATTGCAATGTTTGAAAATAGGCATTTTGACTTGCCTTCAGGGAAACAGAGTGGTTTTAAAACGCCGGCTTTTGGATAGTGGTGAGTACTGGTACTGCACCCATTTTTGGGATTTAAGAAATGAATTCCCCACAATTCTAGGTTGCATTTGGCAATCAGCATTGCCATTCCCAATGGTTTCAGACTACTGTGCGGGTAGTCCAATGGTGGTTTTAGGCAGTGTCCTTCTGTGCCCATAACATCGGCAAAAATGGGTGGCAGCCTATTCTTCCTGCATTTCCCTGTGCATTTTCTGGGAAGCTCTGGCCATCATGATGTTTTCATGTCAGTACTGCACAGTTTTGAGGTACGGCTCGGATGCATGGGTAAATACATCCCACAGGAGGTGATCATTGTTGTATGGAATTGGCATAGAAAAGACAGTTTTAGAATCTATGAACCAATCACATTCTTGCACACAGCTATGTGCATTCATGGTAGGTTAATCAGGTCCTGAAAATAGAACACCCCGTTTCCTTTGCCAGAAAAGTCATTAGTGGATATAGTAATAATGCAAAACATGTATTACGTTGTTTTAACATCAGAAGCCATACATTAATAGAAATTAAATGAACACAAATGCCAATTGTATAGGCATTCCCTGTCAAAATGAACAATTTACAAAATGCACTAAATGCCACCTTGAGTCTGCCAGTAATCAGCATGCCCTTTGCTCCAACTGAGGGGGTATTATTCACCGAGGCTCCTTGTCCTGCCACATACACCACTGCTGGGTGTCCCTTGTGGAATGTGCTGTGCCTGCACACTTTGTTCCTTTGCCACCACACTGGGGGGTGTAGCTGCAGCTGGAAGCCTGCACCTGAGAAACACAATACGCATCCCAGGTTGCAGCTTTGCCCTTCTCTGCACCAATAGTTTCTGGATTATGCCACAGCATGAGCTTCCTGTTTCTTCAGTAGTCTCACTGGTGGGAGAGACATGCTTCTGAAAGCTCCCCTTTGACTGCCCTCTGGGTTTCAACAAATTCAGTCCCTAATGTAAAGCAAAACGTTGCACAATCATTAATCGATTGTCCAGAAGGATTTGACAACTGTGATGGCATATTCCACTGTGAATTATTGACTTCCTGCTTTTGAGTGGTGACAGCTTCTGCCAATGAACGTTTAGAGGCCACATTATGATTTCCTGTTTGTTTTTGTGTCAGAATTTCATCCATTGGGGAATCTTGGCTTTCAGCCCCGGCCGGGCCAGTGTGTAGTCCATTTTGTTGGACCACCAACATAGGGGTAGTAGCCTGCCCAACATGTGCGGAGACCCATGCCAGAGCACAAAACGGAGAACCCCGCTAATGCAGGCACCAGCATGCTGCAACAATTGAGTAATGCTATGTTCACACGGCCACAGTGGGCAGAGCGGGCCTTGGGGCACAGCAGGCAGCCAGGCACTACACTACACTACCCCTAGCACTGAAGCAATGCCAACTCAGCGAGGCAGACAGCCATTAGAGGTAGGACAAATGTCGCATTAATTAAGTGGTTAAAAACTAAAGTCATATTTTAGCTTAGTTTCCCCTTTCAGAAAATGCCTAAAATCCCACCTTAGTAAGAGGATGAACGCATGTCAATGCCAGTAACAGCATAGTACCAGCTATTCTCAATACAAGCTGCTGTAAAATACACCATCACACTTGCACACGTTAGAATAGTGTACCACCTTAATATGTAAAACCGAATGCTTTTTTCATATTTCCGTGGGTTTTTTGGACAGTAAATTGCACATTTTGTAGGCCATTTTTCCAAAAATTTCGCGGGGGAAGAACACCCTGCACCCCTCTTGGGGGGGTGGGCTCACGCGCTGCGCGCGCTCTCTACTGAATTCGCCCTGGGAAATTTACGCCCCACCAGCTTTCAAACTCACCAGCCGCCACTGTGGCTGAGACCCTTTTTTGGGAAGATTCTCTGAAGACTTTGCAAGTAGTAACAAGAAGAATTCAGCATTGGACCCTCGCTGAAGGTACAGTCTGCCTTACAGGTCCCATCAGTGAAGGAAGGCCAGCATTTCCAAAGAGGGAAGCACTCTCCCTTCCCATAACATCTCCCAGGGAACAGAGGGAGATTCTGAATCCAGAGGACCCTCCAGCAGCTCCAGAACCGATGCCCAGACAGCACACACTATGCCCTGCTAGGCTCTGCAGCAAGCATTGTATGTGGGAAGTGTCAGAGAATCTCTGAACCAAACCAAGGACAAGGCAGTTGCCTTGACAAGCATCCACTGAAGTCCACCTTAAAGGATATTTTTGAGCCAGTCGAGCCCCTCGAGCTTCAACCGACTGCACCACTGACTGTTGTTATGCCATAGTCACTAACTCCATCCGAGACACTTCGACCAGTGCTTCAGACTTGCCTATCAGCACTGAGACAACAATTCCTGCCCCGAGCTGCCATGTAGTACACCCTGCAGCCGTCCATCTAGCCTTGCACACTGAACTGCCTGCCGCCTGATACCCGCACCTGTCTCCCATCTTGAACTCTGTCGCAAAAACTGCAAAGCGCCCTGAACCTGACTCTACACTGTTGAGCACCAAGAACGTCTACAAGCACACAGTACATTATGGTTGTATCCCCCTGGTCCTTCTCCTAAAGGCACCTAGTGACATTATACGACACATTGCTCCCTTTGTGTTGAAACCAAGTATCCTTGAACTATTGCGATGATTAATTGTATTTTCACTGTATCGGAACTAACCAACGATCCATGACCTTTCAGAGGTAAGACTGCTTTTCCGTCCACGTTCCCAAAATTGGACAAGGAGGTTTATAATTGATTTGTGTATCCAATCTGTTTGGATCCCTTCTGGTGTACTAGAGGTGTGTGGCTGATTGATGGTTTAGAAACCTATATTCATCCCTGGACTACTGGCGCCCTGGAAGTTGATTTGTCACAGGGACATGGTCCCTTTTCCATGTCAACGGCGGTGGCCATTTTTTGCATTTCTTTTTCTCTGACGGGAGATGGGCTTGTGCTAAACTGATCTCCCGTCGGAATGGAAAAAATAGACTACTAACGCACACTGGTAAATCCCGGGATGTGAATAGCTTCAAGGCCCTGCTGGCGGTGCGGACATGGGCTTTAACAGCCTGCTGCTAAAACTCGAGCTGGTGGGCCGGTAAAACCTATGTCCACCCCCCATCCAGGGCGTGAAAGCTATGATGTCTATAATAACTTTTTAAATCAAGAGTTAAGAATAATCTTACAAAAAGTGAATTCTATAAACAGTGGAAGATTGGATGTTTTGCCTTAGTTGAAGTGAATGTTAAGGTTGGTCATGCAGTGGTAACACGTGAGTATTTATTCTTCGAGTTTCATGATGGGACTTGTAACAGGCGAGAATTATGTTGTCAGCTGCGTGTTTGCTAGAACTTCCCCCAGTCATTGCTGACAGCAGCACCACCAAGGAAAATTTACCAAAACCTTTAAGTAGAGAGAGGTTACTGTGAGGTTTTTTTAATAGTTGAAACTAGAATGAGAGCAGCAATGACAGAGGCATCCCCTAGGTGGGTTTTGGCCTGATATTTATAAGCATACATTGTAATTGATTATGTCCTTCAGGAATGTCATCATCACACTTAGGGAGCCTTGTCAGTATAGTGGAGGTTTGGGAGATGCGGATAGTCTGTGTGGGGAATAATGGGGTTCTAACAGATCTTGTGAGTGAGCAGAGGACCAGGCAATAGGGTTTACAGCTGAACTTGTTATTTTCTATTTTATTTATTACTGTTTTTGCTTACTGTAACAAATGTGCTGGTTCTAAAGCAATACCAGCCAATCAGTGAGCAGCATGCAAAAACACACTGCTGTGTGCTGTATGTGGGGGCACTCTCTGTTTAAGGTTTAGAGTGCAACACATGTGCAATGCACTTGTGGGGATGTGAGAAGTCAGTGAAGTGCGGGCCTATGAATGACAGCAGGTGCAGAGGGTGCATATGTATTTAGTAGTTTTAGGAGGACAAAGCAAATACATTAATTTGAAATGTTATCATTAAAAAAGGATGCAAATAATGTTATACTCTTTATTTTGTAGTGTCTCTCTTCAGCTAGAGCCCTACCAGGCCTGAATATTTTATTTATTTATTTATTTTTTACATTTATAAAGCGCCTAAACCCTCAGGCATCAGGGCGCTGTTACAAACCAGTTACATGTGAATACTTCAGCAGGGTGGGAATGGACACAAAGGGTGACTGTGCATTGATTAACTGGTTAGGAGGGGGGAACATTTAGGCAAATAACCAAGTTTTCAAGGTTTTCCAGAAGGCCCAGTACGAGAACTTGGCTCTAAGCTCAGTAGGTAGAGTGTTACGGTAACCTGCCACGACAAATGGCAAACTTACCCCCCCTCCTCTAGCTTTTCTGACTTTAGGCAGACCGAGTCTGTGGCAGTAGAATGGCCTTACTGGTCTGTTGGACTTGGGTCTTTCTATTTTCTGTGAGGGATATTGAGGGGCAGTTTTGCTCAGACATTTGAGCGTGATGGAAAAGGTTTTGAAAATAATCCTTTGCTGGATGTCGAGCCAGTGTGCCTTTATGCTGGCTGTTGTGATGTGGTCCTTTTTGTGGATGTTCTATGCCGCTTTTAGTGCATTGTTCTGCATAATCTGTAGTTTATTCAGGTTTTGTTTGGAGGTTCAGGCAAATAGAGAGTTTCAGTAGTCCAGTCTGGCGCCGGTAATTGGCTATGGTCATGCAACTTTCTGTGGTGAGGAATTGTCTAGCTGCATTGATCAGCTTGGCTGTGTAGGCAACGGTGGAGGCTATTGAGTTGACTTGTTTGTTGAGGGAAAGGGCTGAGTCCAAGTGTACCCCCAATGTTTTTACCACCTCAGAGGTCTTGAGCTGGATGCCATCTATCCAGAATGAGGAGAATCGTGGGCTGAGGTTTTTTAGCAATGAAAGGGAGCCCACAAGCAGGATCTCTGTTTTATCATCGTTAAGGCCAGGTAGTTGGCCGCCATCCAGGACTGTATTGTGGCGTACATCTTGTTGATCATACAGGAATCTTCTTCGTACACGCTAGAGATGGGACAGAGGTTTTGGGTGTCATCGCTGTAATTTGTGTAGCATATGACGAGGTTGTCCAGCAAGTCAAATAATGACTTTGTGAAAATGTTGTACAGGGAGGGGGAGACACAAGAACCTTGGGGACTCCACACGGAATGTGGTGGGGAGCAGCTGCTGTATCTGAGAAGACTCATGATTCGGCCCTCTAGGAATGATGTTATCCCAAGTGCAGCTTCCTGTGAGAAGCTGGCTGCTGATGTGGGGTGGTGGCTGAGGGTATTGTGATTAACTAAATTAAAGGCTTCAGAAAGCTTTAGAAATAGGAGGAGTGCTGGTTTGCCTTCATCCTTGAAGGCGTTCATTTGAATTTTCAGGTTTAATAGAACTGACTCAGTGCCATGGCCTGGTCAGAAACCGGACTGCCACATGCCTAAAATATGTTTAGATTCTAGCTAGTGTTGGATTTGATTGTAGGCAGCCCTGTCTAGGATCTTGAGCAAGAATGGGACTGTGGTTATTGGGCGGTAGTGTTGGGCAAGACTGGGTCTAGGGAAGGTTTTTTTAGAAGGGGAGGACCCATGATTTCTTAAGGCAGGAATCTGATGCGTGAAGAAAGACGCATTGATGAATTTGGTGATGACTTTGAGTAGGGTATCAGAGCAGTTTTTGATGACTATTGCTGGGCATATGTCACCTTTGCACCTTGATGGTTTAAGGTTTCTGATGATGTGGGAGGTTTCTTGTTCGGAGGCGCCTGAAGTTTTGCTTAGGAGCAGTTTATAGCCTTCACATTTCCTTCTAGTCAGCAGCACTGTACATTTCAAAGCTATGTTTGCTCTTATATCACAGTTATTCTTAACTGAGTTTCAGGTTACACACAGATGTTTTGTTACTCGCACCTATACCACATATCACTGCCATTTTCATGCTCTTCTTGTTTCCTGGTGGATCGAAAAAAAGAGATAGATGTGTTGCTTAGGCTCCCTGCAACAGGTGCATTACCCCTCAAGATATCATGGCCGTTTTCACCTAATTGGTTCAATGAGCACTAGGAGGACTGTTGTGCTTGGATTGCCCAAGAAAGCATGTTTTTTTATGACCAGTCCCAAACTGATGAGTAATACAAGGGAATCAAACTGCACCTCACTAATGAGGTCCATCAAGGCTGAAACATATCTGAACTGTGCTGCGTACCCATCCAGAGGGGCTGTGGCTTAGAAGATCAGACTCAAGCACTTCCATTTGTGGTACAACCAAGATTGGTTTGCATATGGTTGGTCTCTGTTATTAATGGCACAGATGAGCTAAAAGAAAAATGGAACAGAAGCTACTCACTTATTAGATCAGTAATCATGATGACTTCAAAGGATTCTGTCACTTTTTGGTGGTAATAATGGGAGGGGATACTCGTAGACATGGCTTCACTGTTCGTTGTATATGCTGAATTACGGTTCAACTTACTGATGAGGATAAGAAAGGCTGGGCCATGTCTTGATTGCATCTGCTCCTAGGCTGAGTGGAGATAGTCTAGCACTTTAGGTAGGGCTGTGATCACTGGTCTGTCGCAAGATCAAGACTGAGTTGAGCGTAATTGCTTCCACTCTGTGATGGCAGAGACAGCCGAAAAACGATGGAATGGTAACTGCCCAGAGGAATTCCTAATGCTTATGATTTATTGAAAGATTTCTTAATCTAGAGATGTGTTGATGTCTAGAGTAATAACAGAACTGTGAGGCATGATTCCAATTGCTAGATCTCTCTGGGTTCTCCCAGGAAGCGACCTATTGCCCTGGCAATGCACCCTATACCAGGAAACACACCATCCCTATCAAGGGAGACTCTTTTCTTTATCTACAAATGTACATGAATTTCATTTTCTTGCTGAAGAAAAGTGCCCAACAAATGACTAGATAACCCATTTTACAATCTCCTAATTAATTGCTTGACACAGCATGGGCGCCCCTCCAATTGATTTATAGCAAAGATAACTAATCCCGATTGGAAATCCAATACACTCTCTTGCTGTGGACAGCATCATTGTTCAGGCATATGAAGATCAAAGAACGAAAACAGGGAATAAAATATCTTGTGCTTTTTTGTTTTAACGATTGTTCGTCCATTTTTATATCTATATTAAATCTTCGAAGGAACATATAAACAACGTGGTGTGAGGTTTGGTGTGTGGTGGGTGTGCATCATCTCCAGAATGCTCTGCCACTATTCACTTCACGCACACAGGGTCGAATACATGGAATTATTTGCGGGGAAAATCGGGACTTTGCGTGCCATTCTGCACTCAAAACCCTGTTAGTCGATTCATGGAATTGACTCCGTGCGACTTTTCCAGGACTTGCGTGGAGTTCACGCTGGCCAGGCATGTCTCTGCGAGCGGCTGAGTGCTTTGCGCGAAACACCACGAAGAGCATGGCCGTGGCTTGCGAAGAGGCTGGGAAGGGGGCAGAACTCAGAACATAGGGAAGAAAATGGGAAAATGTGGACGTCACGAGGGACAGCCCACCAGCAGTCCATCACACACCCACAATTTCACAACCGCACAATCTCTTGCCAGGGAAATGGCCACGCAAAGACCTCATAATATCCGCCACCCGAAGGCAGGCGTACAGGCACTTGCGCATGGGATTCAGTGCGCAAAGGTAAGATTGCATGTCAGATTAAGGGGGTGCCTGCACACAATCAGGGTTCCGATCAAACTTAGAGGTGCGGGTAAGTAGCGTATTAGGATGCAGGAGGGGTTTGCGAGGGTACCCATGCATATTTGCTGGTAAATTCTGACTTTTACGTTAAGTGCTCCGCATGTTCATGTGGTGCTGCGCGTGGTTGTGGGTGTTTGTAGGCAGTCCTGTCAGGGTACATTGTATCACGTCTAAGGTGTGCACAAAGGTCTATCTGCGTGGCTGGAATGGCTTTGCGTGGTGGCGTGTCGGGGCGTTTCGGCAGCGACATGCGTATACAGTTACATT
Source organism: Ambystoma mexicanum (assembly GCF_040938575.1). Classification (NCBI taxonomy): domain Eukaryota; kingdom Metazoa; phylum Chordata; class Amphibia; order Caudata; family Ambystomatidae; genus Ambystoma; species Ambystoma mexicanum. Next base: position 462,450,185 of record NC_090929.1, read on the forward strand.
GCGTGGACGATTCTGTGAAGCATGCAGAAAAAAGTCTGCATGTAGGTTCGAGCAGAGTCGGTCTCGGCGCGTGGGCTTTGCGGGATCTCTGCACACTATTCCATGAATCTGGCCCATAGTGTATATTTCACACATCAAGTCATTGCCCCTTCCCACCAGGCTCGGACTCGCCTAGAGGGGAATGCCCGAAATCAAAACACAAAATGCTAGTGTGGGCCAGTTTTTGGGGTCAAAGTGGGCCACTTGTTTGGCAATGTGGGCCAGTTTGATAAATTACTTCACCATGTGGCTAGTAGTTTTGACCATTGTGCGTTTTAAAGGAAATGTATTCAGTAACAATTTCCATAACAGTGTATCAAAAATACGTTTGGAATGCTCACAAGGCGTAGTAGGTCCACCTCTTTCCTTCATTGTTTTCAATTGATTTTCATTCCCATGTTCCCTCCCTGTTGCCCTGTGGGCACTTTGAAACACAATTTACTTGTTGTATAAGCGCCTTACAAATGCACAATACATAAAATAATTAAATAAATGCATGTCCTTACAGTTAGCCGCTCAATCACATATTACCTCGCCCTCTCATGTAGAACACCTGATGCAGGACTGCCTAAATACTGTTATTAATGCTGTAAATGTTTTGAGTCGAAACACCGTATTCCATCAATAATTACAATGCAATACAATGTATGACCACAGAGAAAATAAAGAGCCCGATTCATGGATTTTGGCACAGAAATGACACAAGGGACGCGCACCGAGAAGGACCGTGCGCGAGCTGTTGCGTATTCATTGACCCAAAGGCGCACTCATAGCTGTCGCGCAAGTAAAAACAAGCTGCGCGGGAAACACCCACGACAAGCCCCTACTTGCACAAAAAAGCAAGCAAAATCCCAAAGCAGGCACAAGCCTCCGCATCGAACCCTGACCCACCATCCAGTACCCCTGCATGAAGACAAACCCTACCCGCAAGCCCAGGCTGCACCACTGCGAAAATGTGGGATCCCCTCCTAAGTGGAGGCATCACCCCAGCGGAATCGTGCGCCTCATCCCCGCAAGCCGAGGCTGCACCCCTGCAAAGTTGCGGGCCCTCCCTCGCCAGCCCAGTCTGCACTCCTGCAAAAACATTGGCCCTCCCTCGCAAGTCAGGCTGCACCCTAGTGAAATGACATGCCTTGCACCCCGAGGCTGCACCCCTGTGAAAATGTGGGCCCTTCCCCATAAGCCCAGGTTGCACCCCTGCGAAAATGCAGGCCCTCCCTCGTAAGCCGAGGCTGCACCACAGCGAGATCGCATGCCTCACCTCGCAAGCCCAGGCTTCACCCCTGCAAATCGCGGCCCTCCCTCGCAAGCACAGGCTGCACCCCAGCAAAATCGCATGCCTCACCTCACAAGACCAGGCTGCATCCCTGTGAAAACGCAGACCCTCCCTCTGAAGCCCAAGCTGCACCCCGGCGAAATTGCATGCCTCATGCCGCAAGCCCCGACTGCACCCCTGCGAAATCACACACCTCACCTCGCAGGCCCAGTTTGCACCTTTGCAAAAACGCAGACCACATTCATAAGTTGAGGCTACACCCCTTACGAAAACATGAGTTCACCCCCCTACAAACTCGGCACCCATTCTGGCTGCATACCCCCCTATTGCACATCAACCACTCTAGGCCAGACAGCACCCACAGGCCCCCTCACCTGTGACACCCCCCAGGCAGTCCCCTCCAGTCTGGACACCACGCACCAGCCCCCCTCACCTGACACCCCCCCCAGGCAGTCCCCTACATGCTGGACACCACCTACCAGCCCCCCTCACCTGTGACCCCTCCAGGAACCCCCCTCCAGTGTGGAAACCACCCACCAGCCCCACTCACCTGTGACCCCCCAGGCAGCCCTCACCAGTCTGGACACCACCCACCAGCCCCCCTTATCTGCCCCCCACAAGCAGTCCACTCCAGTCTGGACACCACCCACCAGCCCCCTCACCTGTGACCCCCCCCAGGCACTCCCCTCCAGTCTGGACACCAACCACTAGCCCCCTCACCTGTGAACCCTCCAGGAACCCTCCAGGAACCCCCCTCCAGTGTGGAAACCACCCACCAGCCCCCCTCACCTGTGATACCCCCCCCAGGCAGCCCCCTCCAGTCTGGGCATCACCCAAAAGCCCACTCCAGTCCGGACACTGCCAACCAGACCCCCTCAGTTGTGACACCCCCCCCAGGCAGCCCCCTCCAGTCTGGACACCACCCACCAGCCCCCCACCTGTGACTCCCACCCAGGCAGCCCCCTCCAGTCTGGACACCACCCACCAGCCCCCTCCAGACTGGACACCACCCACCAGCCCCCCTAGCCTGTGACCCCCCCAGGCAGCCCCCTCCAGTCTGGACACCACCCACCAGACCCCTCACCTGTGACACCTCCCAGGCAGTCCCCTCCAGTCTGAACACCACCCACCAGCCCCCTCCAGTTTGGACATCACCCACCAGCCCCCCTCACCGGTGACACCCCTCTCCCCCAGGACCTTCCTCAAGTCTGGACACCACCCACTAGCCCCCTCCACTCTGGATACCACCCACCAGCCCCCCTCACCTGTGACATCCCCCAGGCAGCCCCCACCAGTCTGGACACCACCCACCAGCCCCCCTCACCTGTGACCTCCCCCAGACACCCCCCCCTCCAGTCTGGACACCACCCACCAGTCCCCCTCACTTGTGACAACCTCTCCCCCAGGCAGCCCCTCCAGTCTGGACAACACCCACCAGCCTCCTCACCTCTGACACCCCCCAGGCAGCCCCCTCCAATCTGGACACCCCCCACCAGTGCCCCCTCACCTGTGACACAGCCCGAGACAGCCCACTCCATTCTGTACACCACCCACCAGACCCCCTCACCTGTGACCCCCACTAGGAGCCTCCTCACCCGTGACACCCCCCAGGAAACCCTGTGACAGTCTTCCACAATACCAGTGCAATGCATGTCTGCAGCTCACCTCAACCTCCGTGGTCTGCCAGCACCATGAAGTGGACCACTAACACGTCTGGAGCATCTGCTGACACACCCTTCCAATCCTTAATCAGCACAACCCATAAACAGGTGAAAAGTGAATGCAATGCCAAGTGGGATGTGCATGTTGGCCGTGGAACATTGCCAAGACATCGAAGCACACCAACTGAAAGTGTGCCCATGACAGAATTAAACATACAAAAGAAATTGCCAGATCCATAAACAATGGCCAGGCACGTCTCATCCTGAGCATCAGTGACCTGAATGGAAGTGTGGCAAAATACCTGCCAGGGAACAATTACATGACAGGGCCATGCATGGGTAATGGGAAAGAAGTCAGAGAGTGCATGAGTCACTGAGACAGGGAAATTGTGCTGCCACACCGAAAGAGTAAACATGGTCCACTACTGCATTCCAGTGGTAGAGGTGGAGCAACACATGAGAGAAAGCATTGTGTGACTGCATATGCTGGTGGGCATGTCTGCATGACATGGGTTTAACACAGCAATGACAAACAAATTTGCAAGTAACATGACCATGGCACACCTCCACAGTGAGCCCACCTCGCTCCACCCGAACCACACTGATGCCAAACACACAGTGATGCTGCACAGGTAAATGCAAATGAAAAAATACAGTGCAGACCCGGTCGTCTGATTGACCCACCCCCACATGTCAGGCACATGTGTATTCCTCCAGCCGCAACCATCACACCACCAACAACAACACACACGCAGGCACACCACAAGACACATGACTTGCAATGGAGAGATGCACGGGCTGAAAAGCGAACTATCAAAGTGACAACACACAAATGAACTGCATGAAGCGTAGAATGTAACAAAATGAAAGATGTATTGAGTAAAAATATGTAGAATTAAAACGGGGAATGAAGGATCAAGCAGTCGAGGGCAAAATATGCACTGAAAAAACAACCCTGCGCCCAAATAACTATACACATGAAAAACTGACAAATAATAAATTTAAAAAAGGAAACCTACACCTAAATAAGTATGTACAAAGGCAGTAGGCTAGTCCTCCTCTCCAATCTCACTTAGGCTTTCAACCAGGGCAGAGTCCAACGCCACCTCCTCCTCCATCAGGCGGGCCTCCGTTGTTGCCTGGAGGGCTTGCAGGATGTCCAGCATCTGCGCTTCTACCTCTTGTGCCGCCCTGCAAGTGGCCGCCAGGATGGCAGCCTACCTCTTTGCCCGACGCAGCGCAATCTCAGCCCTTTCCATCATGACTCTCGCTTTCCGTGCCCGCTGCCTCTCTGCCACAATCTGCCCTTCATATTGCCTGAACACGGAAGAGATTGAGTGCCTCATTTCCACGTGTTCCTCCTGCCTCAAACTTTCCACCTGCCTCCTTTGGGTAGTCTGCCCTGCAACATAATGCCACCTTGTCATTGCCACCTGCTGTGATAGTGCCCACTGCCTGCTACATTGGTATGCCCTCTGAGCTGATGACAATCCTCAGGGGCGTACCGCACCTGCACTGCTCCTAGATGCCTCCTGTACCTCCATTGCCTGTGACCATGTCAGTGCCTGGGTAGGCACGGAGACCACCACAGCTGTTGTGCCTGGCACTCCCACCTCAGGCAGCGGTGTGCTCCACCAGATGGGGCGTTGTGGGTGGGACTGGAGCACAGAGGGCCCTGCTGGTATGTTGTCCGGAAGGCACCCTGGAGGACGACTGGTGCACGGAGGAGGAAGACAAAGAGTTGTTTGCTGCAGTGAACATCCCATGGAATCCACGAGGGAACAGGACTGCTGCAAGTAAGGCCATGAGGCCTTATAGCTCACTGTGATGATGGGCCAGCAGACTATGAGTAGCCTGCCCATAATCAGGACTGACAGCTGTCTGCCTGGTCGACCTGGCCAGCGGGGGCAGCACATAAACCCGGATGGACACAACAAGTGGCACGGGGGTCTCGGTCTCGGTGGACACTTCAGCTGACAAGGGAGGTTGGGTCTGGGTGGAGGCATCTTGGAAGACGTGCACTGCTGCATTCGATGCCCCAGGTGCAGGATTTTGAACAGGCACCTCCACTGTGGCATGCACAGCCTCATTCCCCTGGGACAGGACTGCAGCAAGCACGCCCACCTAAACACCCCCACCTGACCCCATGTGCTGGGCTGCAATGGCCATCTCCTCCACCTCCCCCTCCGTCAACCTAGATGACTCCAAGGTGTTTTCCATCATGGATGGCCCCTGTGTGGCATTACCTGGTCCCACCACTGCTGAGGAGTCCCTTCCCACCTTCACCTTCTTGGACTCACCCCCAGCAGCCATGCCAAATGTCACTGACGCTGCCAGAGCCACATCGCGTCCCAAAGAAGAACTGTACCAGGGGCGTGGCTGGGGCCTGAACCTCTATTTGGAGGCTGCAGCCCTGCATTCATGCTCCACAGCACTGCTTCCGCCCTCTTCATCAGCTGCAACTATGGAAAGGAGACACAGAACAGCAACATCAGTCTACTGCACCGAAGCCGACGTTGCATCACCAACATTCACAGAAACATGACTTGTCAAAGGCACAACCATCAACCTCCACAACCACACACATGGACATGCAATCCTCATCCATGCGGACACCTGCCTGGCCATCACTCCACACAATCACATCAATCTACATGCCACTGTCATGACCAATCAATTACGTATGCTATACACACATGCATCAATTGCATATGCCATAACACCAACCACATACACATGTCATGCACACACATCAACTCAGAGTGCCCAAGCAGCGCCATGACCAATCACATCAGAGTCCTGGAAACTGCAATGCCTCAACGTGACTAAGCCAGACATCCAAATGCACATGTTACATCCAGGCATGAGTGATGCCCAGTCACACATTCCCATTTTGGACACATACACATGAGCATCATGAATACACATGACGTGGGCAACACTACCACAACTGGCGCACTTGCCATCCTGGCACATCTCAGTCACAAGTAACACTGCATGTGCACGGTCTGCAAGACAGCACTACAACAAACAATGCAAGTAAGAGCACATTTCAAATCCGAAGATGTGTGAATGCACACATGCAGAGCAATGCCTGGGGCATGCATGCAGACATCCGTCTCAGAAACAGACTTGATACAAGCCTAAGGGGGTCACTGCTAACAAGCAGGTACATGCACAACACACATGCACCGTAGAGCAGTGCACCACGTGGCTACTCACCAGTCGACTCCAGGCATTGGTGTAATTCGCAGACCTGCGAATGCTGCACTGGGTAGAACCTCTCCAGGCCCACATGTTGGTACTCAACCACCTGCACGGATGGTGCCGCGGGTTACCAGACAATTGGTCGAAAAAAATTGGTCGACTGGACAAATGGTCGAACCAATTTGGTCGAAAACCAAATGGTCGAATTTTTTTTTGTTTTTTTATTTTCACCCTTTTTTTTGGGGGGGGGGGTATCCCCCCCAACACCCTTTTTTTTCTAAAAAAAACCCTTTTTTTTAAAAACGAAAACCCGAAAAATAAATATATAATTTTTTTTAAAAAATCGACCATTTGGTTTTCGACCAAATTGCGTCGACCAAATGTCTTTCGACCAGTTTTCAGTCGACCAAATGTCTGGACACCGGTGCCGCGCCACAGTAGCACCAGCCTTGATGTAGTGCATGGCCTTGCCTTGGGTCCTGGATTTCAGATCCTCCCAGCTTGTGTATGGTCTTGATGGTGCGGACTGCCACCCCCTCCACGTTGATGGCATCAGTGATCTCATCCCAAATCTGATGATGTCCTCCCTTGCCATGTTGCATCACAGGGTGTCAACTTCACTGGTGCTGAAATTGACAAGCTCTGCCTTGCTGCCATGGGGTTGCCACTCTAGCCAGAGGATGATGGTGCTCACTTGGCAACCTAGCGGCAGGTGTGGGTGGGCAAGGTGGTCCTGAAGATGGGTTGTGGAACGGTGGTGGTGGAATGGCATGGTGGGAGTCCAAGAAAGCAGTTGAGGTGCTCACAGGCCCAGAGGCTGGAGCACAGGCAATGGCTGGACAGCAGGCACTGAAAACGCAGTGCAGGTGGGCAGCAGTCACACACTGCACAGATGGCAAAGTTTGAGTCAGGGCAGGAGGAGACAGGTAATATGGCATGAAGGCAGGAGCGTTGATCTTCTGTGTTTCGCAATGAATTCAGCCAGAAATAGACTGAAGGGACTTTGCATGTAAAAACGGAGAAAAGCATGGACACGTGACAACAGAGGAAAGGCCCTCAGCGCGTAACTTACATGCCACACGCTGCGTGCAGACGTTGAGCACACCATATTTGGGAATACATAAGTATGTGTAAAAGTAACTCCGAAAGTGCGTGCGAAAGGGAGGAGATGGACGAGAGGAGTACAGGTGTTTTTTGGGGTGCCAGGCATGCCGTTCACTTGTTATTTTGGTGGGGGCTTTGCATACACGCATTTACTTTTGATTTTTGCGAGGCTACCGGTGACTCGCGTACGCATTTGTTTCAACTCTGGGTGCCCCTGTGTATCCCGTACCACTATTCTTACTTTTCTGGTCGTTTTCCGGGGTTCGCATATGCTTTTATTAGTGTTCATGGTTGCCACTGCATATCGCGTACCACTTTTTTTTATTTTGGAAGCTATCCTTGTATCTGGTACACATTTTCTTTTGTTCTGGGTGCCTGTGCGTTACGCGTACCATACTATCCACATTTGGGGTACATTTGAGCCTTGCTGGATCACATAACTACGTCTCACTTCACGCTTGACTACACCTCACTCATATTGCCCAGGAAAATAACTTTGTGTGCCTTCTATATTTCCGTAATACCTGGGACATGAGTGGAAAGAGCCAAGAGGGAAAGGAGGCAGATGTCACCAGGGTCAGAGACGTGTTGTGGAAGCAGCTGCCCTGGCCCCAAGGGGTCAGGGACGTGCTGTGGAAGCAGCTGCCACAGCCCCAATGGGTCATGGACATGCTGTGGGAGCAGTTGTCCCAGCCCCAAGGGGTCATGCCATGCCTCAGGCCACTTGTGGTCTGGCATCCAGATCCCCAAAAGGTCCCAGCCACAAAGAGGTGGCACCAACACCTAGTGGCACCTGTGGCAAGAAGGCAAAGACTGCACAGCAGGAACAGGCTCAACCCCATGACAGGGCACAGGACAATGGCACGTTGAGGAAGAAGAACTTCCATGATGAAGAACTCCATATCCTCATGGACTACATGGCCAGTCACCACTGTGACATGTGCCAGCATCCGGGGACCACCCATACAACTGCTCAGCGTATGGTGCATTGGCAGCATGTCACGGATGATATCAACCCCTTAGGGTTTGAGAAGCGGACTGCTACACAGGTAGTGAAACACTGGAATGATCTCACCCATGATACCACAAGATGCACAGTTGTTTGCTGCATCCTTGATGTGAGTTAGTCTGCTCTGCTAGACATGTGCATGTGTCAGAAATCCTAGTTTCACTTCATGCCATGCAGGGTATTGAATCTCTTTTCACACGTGTGCATATGTGCTGCCATGCCACATAGACCAGCCAAGCTGACACACAACACACCTTATGGCGTGCCCTGAGTGAGTGTTCATATGTTCAGACTGTACACATCCCAGCTGCCCAATGGCAGTGACTACAGAGGCAAATCGTTGTGATGCCTGCTCCCTGTTACCATCCCAACTCAGCCCACACTCCAGGTGCCCACGCCCCTCTCACTCTTGTGGGTCACTGTACCTTGTTCCTATCTAAACTCCATTAACTTACTCTGTCCACTTCACGGACCTTGCCTAGGTGGTCCTCTTACAGCCATACATCACCTGGGACTATTTGCTGTTTCCCTTTGTCTACAGTCCCTGTACCAAGACAACACTGGTGTGGCATGTGATGGATGCAGCCTTGTATGTGGATATGCGTGGCGGCCTGTTGGCATGTAATGTAATTGCACGTCAAAGAAACACATCTCCATGCCCATTTCACTGGTCTTAGTCAACAGTGTGCTGTAAAATGGCCCATAACGTGCTTCTCTCCATGCCCATTTCACTGGTATTAGTCAACAGTGTGCTGTAACGTGGCCCCTAATGTGCTTCTTAACAACCCTGTTGGTTGGCAATGTGTCCACTGGCAGCGTGGCCTTGAACAGGATAGTTGGTGGCCAGTCTGCATATGCCATGCTCACATTGCTTATTGGCTGTAGTGTGTGGATGCCGTATTTATTCTGACTACATGCCCTACATTTTGTTGCATGACAGCAATGTGAGACACATGTTTACTGTATACACGTTGCACATGACTCCACATGTCTTTTTCTGTCTGCGTACAGGTGAGGATGCATCAGATGCAGAGGAGGGGAGGATGAAGAAGAGTTTATGGTGCTTCATACCACCAGTGGAGGAAGTTGTGTGGCAGGCCGTGAGAACCCACTGCATCTCTAGACCATACTCAGCCATGCTGCAGACAATTCTGAATCTTTGGACTCAGCTGGCTCTGATGCTGAATCGGATGTGCAGTCCTCAATGCTGGCGGAGGTGAGTGCGCCAATGGGTGGAGCAGTTGAGGCCTGTGAGTCTGCAGGGGGTCAGGTGCCTTCACAAGGCCAGTCAGTGGTGGCCCCCCGTCTGCGGTGGTTACGGCTTCAAGGCAACCCCCCCCCATATTGTTTTTTGGGCCTGGAACAGATGTCCAAGGGAGGGTTCCAAACCTGCAGCCAGTGACAGGGGCATCACAGAAAGGGCTATGCTCCCTTGCATCAGGCAAGTGTGGGTCCTGCACATGTGGGGGATGTGTGCAGGCTGGGAAGACAGAGTGGTAGCAGCAGATGTTGTGTTACGCACACGGACAGCATGATGCCTTTAGTTTGGCTGAGGGCATGAATAGGGTGGCAACTTCCATGACCCCTCCAGCAACACAGGTGGCGCCACAGCTGCAGGTCATGCTGTCCAAGTGCTGCTCCCACAGACTGCGCATGGAGGCCAACATCAGGGGCTGACAATCAGATATGCAGTGTCTGCAGGCATCCCTGCTTGCATAGGGTCGTGCACACAGGGATGCCCCGAGGCGCGAGATGTTGGCCCACAGGACTGCAGTCCATGAGGAACATGCAGCCACCAGAAGACTGTTCCACCAGGAGGTGTTAGCATTGAGGCAGACAATCTCAGAGGAACTCTGTGCCACCTGTGAAGTTGTGCATAGTGACCTCACAGTGCTCAGTCTGCTGGTGCATTCATCAGTTTCACACCTGGCGGCTGCCACTGAGGACCAAACCAGGGTATTGCATGGTCAGCCTCCAGCAACACTTCCACCTGCAGATTCAACGCAGGATGGGGGTGCCAGTACAGACATACCTCCTGGTCCACCGTTACCGTGAGGTCCATGAGCCCACGGAAGGTATTTTTTAATTTTTTTATTTTTAATGGACATCCACCCGTGTGGACATTGATATGCACCCTACTCCCATACCCCCGCCTGGGGGCCCCCCCTGTCCATGATGGAAATAATGTTTTATTTTTTTTCCTTTTGTATACCCCAGGCCCGGATGTTGGCATGTTATTTTTGAGCTACCCTTTCCAGCTTTCTTTTTTGGTGGGATTATATTTTTTACTTGAGTTGTGTAGTTGCCCTCTCAAAGCCATGACGTGTGCAGTGGTGGACATACAGTCATGCAGAAGCAGGTCAGCTTGCATGTTGTATGGTGGTGCTCAGGATGGCATGTGCAGGTAACTATGGGTTCAGTGTGTCCTGACACATGTGTGCTGTGTGAATGGTACTGTACTATGCCTGTTGTAATGTCTTGTCCCATGTTGTTTCAGTAATCCGTAATGAGGCAGTGACTGCTGTCCTGGGGGAGACACCCTGCGCCTTTTAAAGTCCCCCATGCTCCCCATGCCCTCCACCAGTCACTGGGCCTCCTGTCACTCATTTGGAGGCACAGTTCCCGGTGAAGGTGATGCAGGATTCACATCATGCCGGCTCAGTCAGCAGGTAAGCAGGAACACTGCCTTGCATGTTGAGCATGCGTCATTGTTCCCCATGTTTGCTGCATGTGGCAGTTTCCTTACATGTGCTTTGCATGCTACCATGCCAGGATGGTTTTTTAAGTGGTATTCGTGTCACTGTCTTCCTTCCTCGGTCAACTCAACTGTACCCGCCCCTACTGTGGTGTAGTGCATGTCCATGGCCCTCTCCAATCCAGATAGTGTATTCCTTGATGTGTTTTTCACTTGACCTTCCCTCTCATTGTCACTCTCTCTCTCGTTCTGCTGTTCTGCACTGCACTAATGTGCAGATCACAATCTATGTCCTGTCACCCTCTTGCACCCTGTGGTCCTTCTGCAGTGTGTGTTCTCTGCATATTTTCTTCACCCATTCATGTGTTTTAATGTATGTGCAGTTTCTTTCTGTTGTTACTATGCATGTCTTTATATTTAGGTGATGTGTGTCCCGGTGGGTTGATTCATATGCAAGGCAGGTGGGTACCCTCTGCAGGTAAGTGAAGGGCATTTGCAGACACTTGTGTGATGTTTGGCTGGGAGTCTTGCACTGTGTGTAATCACTTTAGATTGACTTGCCATGTGGGGCACAGACAATACTTCATGGGTGCATGTGTCACGTGGTGTGGTTCTATTCATATGTCTGGGCATGATGTGGTTTCTATGGATTATTGGAGCCACAGGTTGAAGGTTCCAAATTGTGGGAGTTCCAGCTGTGTGGGCCTTTCTTGGGTAGTTGGCAGTGGGTGACAGACCAGCTGTTTGTGGCCTGTGACAGATGTTGATGGTTGTGCTGGTGTGTGTTTCATTGCACTTTGCACTTGTGTACTGAGTGACACTTCTCATCCCATGCAAGGTTTGTGGGGTAATGGTTCGACTTCACATTTGGCCTCTCTTGCTCAGGGTTCCCCATTGATGGTGTGCAGTGGCAGTAACGATCCACAAACATGGCACCATTGATACACATGTTTGGGATGCTATGTTGTGAACAGTCACACTATGTTGTGCAGTGTTGGTGTTTTCACATGCATGCCCCATGCATGCTGCACCATGGTGTTTTCCACTTCAAGTTGACCGCAGCTGGGTGCATGGTGATGATGCATTCAATTGAATGGACAATTGAACCAAGAGTATGCTGTCATAAAGAAGTCTGCATTGACCTTGCACTTTTTCCTTCCATCCTACCTTTTGCGTGCATTTATCCTAGTTTGCAGTTTCACATTGCTTTGCCATGTCTGCTTATGTCTTCCATGGCAGTTGCCTTGGTGGCCAGCCTTCCAGTCTGACATTGGGCCCTGTGAAATGCTGCCTCCAGAATGGTCCTTCATGGAGTGCAAGAGGTATTTGTGTACTGGCTTTCTTGTGCTTTGCATCATGGGCTCCTATGACTGTGTTTACTGCACTGTCCCACTACTACGCTGGTGATGGCAGCCTTGTCATATCATTGCTTGTCTTCCAGGGGTGTTCCTGCTTTTTTGGGAGCTCAATTATCTGCATTTATGATATATTCTCATTTTCATGCAGCATGTTGACTGATGTGTGTGTTGAGTATGTGCCATCGTCATGGAAATGGGGACATGTGACATGCACATTTGCTGCATGTCATTCAGGGGGTCAGGCAGTGTGGGGGTTGTGGTTTTATGTCAGTGTGTGTGTTTTGTGTGTTTGAATTGCATGCTGTGTGCAAGTGTTGCTGCACGTGTGCTGGGACACAGGTTGATGGTTGTCTTGTGAGTTGCTCGCGTGTGTTGCATGTCACTGAGGGGGGGGCACGTGTTTCTGTACCTTTTGGATGCATGGATGTGTTGGCTGCACTCAGTCTGATTTTTTCCATTGTCCGCAGATCCTTCCGTCAGTGAAAGATGGCTATTTCATTGGATGTTTTTTGATTGTCGACTGCATGCCCGGTGGACAGCTAAGATCTGCATTTATCTTGATCCATATGGAATGGCTACATTAGTTGCTGCATGTCTGGATGTGACTATTCTGGTGTGTTGCCCTCTCTTTGTCACAATTCTCAATTAGCTCTTGTTCAGTGGTTCATTTGGGATGGGGTACATTGTGGTCCAGTTTACAGAATTTATGTCACGTGTGGATCCTTACTGCACTGCTTTTCCACACACCACAATAGCAACATGTTTGTACACATCATGCACGTTCTCTAACATGTGTGCAGCAAGATGCCATTTTGTTTCTGGTATTTTGGGGACAGGTGAATGTTGGAGGCCATGTATAGATGGCAGCTCCGATATGGAGGTTGGTGAGTTTATGGAATTATCAGTGGTTACACATTTGATTTGTATGTTAGTCATATGGAATGTTTTGTGTGCCTATGGATGATTTTAGTCAATGGATGCCATGGTGGTAGTGGTGTACTCCCTCTTCAATGTGTTTCTTTTGGAAACACTTAATGCATGTCTTTTTAGTTCTAAGCAGCAGGTCTCCCTTAAAGACGTGGAGGAACCAGACTTTTGGTCTCATCCAAACCACATACTCGGACCTTCTGAATGTGGTCCCCCTGCAGGGATGACTACTGTAAATACATAGTTTCAGACATGACAGTTCACTGCCCTTGATAGTGCGAGGTGGGAGCTGGCTTCAGGTTGACACAGTGCATATCAAAGGTTGTTGGGGTTTCCTGTCTCCTTTGATAAACCTCTGCAGGCAGACCCCATGTAGGCCTGTTTGAAGTATACTCTATTAGTATGTTAATTGTCTTAATTGTTGCCACCATCCTGCAGAGGGTAAACAAACGGACCTGGTGGATCCATGGGGCCTTTGATAGTTAATTTGGCTAGGCATGGCAGGGGGAAGGTTTGGCCATCCCCCTTCTGGAAATGTATCATGCACTCCACCTATCACATCCCAACTAAATATGACATGGAGGACTGCGCCTGTAGGTTTGTGGCCACCCAGAGTACACAGGTCTATTTGTATGTCATGCAGTGAGCATAGGAATATGTGTGTGGATTAGCCCCACACATTTTCCAGAGGTTGATCTACCATCATTCAATTTCATATAATATTTCTAAAAAGCCCAGGCGAGCGCACACCCACCGTGCAAATGGTCAAATTCCTCACAATGTTGCATTGAGATGGAGTGCTATACATACCAGAGAGTCCCTGTAGGCTTCAAAATGAAAAGGAGAGAAGTAACAGACTGACTACCCCTCTCTTACAGGTCTTGCGACACAACAGGTACAGGTGCTGGGATACTGATGTATAACTTAACAGCAAGAACCTTATGGGAGAGACAATTGTTGAGCAAAGACCGTTGAAAGTATTTTTTCTGAAAAACATCATAAATGCACAGACTTTTTATGGTGTGTCATCCAGGTTATAAAAATTTCACGTCGCAATGGAGATAAAGATAAAATCTTAACTCAAGCGGAACAAAAATGGATTTATAACCTGAGAACAGTCCAAAATGGTTTAAATACAGCTGTCGAATGGAGCGCCTTCCTCTCAAGAGTTAATATCATGAGCACGCCCTATTCATATTTCCATCTTCAGTACCTGACATTTTTTAAGTAGTCCTCTTTATTAATATTAAAAGCCTCGTAAAATAGAATGTAAAACAGAAACTTTATTCAGCCTTGGACACTTCAAATAAAAGCTACACTGTAGTCCGTGTCATTATTGCCGGCTTGTTCCAGGTTCTCTGGAATATGCAGCGAACAAGCAACATGCTGCACTTTTACATATGGCCTCTTCATTAGCGCCGTAGCCCCATGTCAACAACTTCCTTTTCGGCAACACGTGATCCTTTAAAAAGATCCAGCCCCTCCCTTTTGCAAATGTGATTTTTTTTACAAGCCAGGAGACGCCGTTCGAACAACAACGCTGCAATAACGCTCTAACGAATAATACAGGTGAGGAGCAGTAGCCCTCTAGAAAAAGTAATGAGTTAAAGGCTAGGCATTAACGCCATGGACAAGGTATCACACGGCCGGCTGAGTTCGTCCACCTACGCGATCCCCAGCACTAACACCTGCAATTACTCTCCGTTATACCGTGCATAGCGCCTGGGTATGCAATTTGACGTTGCACTCACTCTCAAAAAATTGGAGTAGTCACGATATGATGATATGACACCCATCTCGTACTAAAGACAGAATGTACTTAAATGCCGATGTAATTATCTTTATCCGGCAATATGTAACCCTCCCCTTAACAAGACCTAGCCACTCCCTCTAGCCAGTGCGATTCATTCACATACTAGCAGATGCTGTCTAAGTAATAACGCTGTATCGCTTTAACATATAACATCGGCGAGGAATAACTCTCTAGAAAAAGTAGCGAATGAAAGGCGAGGCACTAACCTCGTGGGGTTACACCGCGCACAGCATCTGGTTGCACAAGATTTCACCGCACTACCCTATAGGCAGTTTAGGTACTCTAGAGGCAATGCAATAGAAAGGGTGTAACATGATCACCACCTCCAGGTTTTAACTTCGATAACACTGCATCCTCATTCGAAGCCCGGCCATTACAATTTTATTCAAAAATTGGAGCTGTTGTGATATAATTACAGAAAGGTAGTTCAATGAACACCGTTCTCCCTTTCCTCCTTCTTTTCAGAGATAACGAGTGTGATTGCTGATGCTATCATTCTCATCTTGAAGACATCTCACGATACGCCGCTGAGTTACAGAAATCTGAAGCTCTACCCACCTCTAAGGGGGAACTGTAAGTTTGCTCTGAGTTGCCACACGACAAAAAAAACGCTTTTGTAGCAATTAAACAAGGCAGTAATTTCCCTTGTTTCTGTTCCCTTCTCTCTAGGGCTATAGATAAAGGGAATATAGAAGATACTCTACAATCAAATTTCTTCTCTACGGTCCATAATAATTTTTTCGGCCACAGGTTGGTGCTGTTCCTCTGGCATAGTAATTAAGCCATAACCTTGAGACTAACCAAATGAGACCAGACCGTTCCACAATGTAATATATGTTTAATTTGTGTTTTTTAGCTTTGGCTTTTCATATGAATAAGGGTGAAGACTGTAAGCTTTTACTAAATCACCACTGTCCTGAAGATGGCCCATCATTGACTATTCAGACCACCGTAGACAACGATGGTACTACTGAAAGGGGCCGAAACATATGTCGACTTACAGAAAATCCATGTTTGTTTTTTCCCATTGTCATACATATTACCAACAACTAATATGTTAGAAGGAAATACTAAATTGTTGAACCCGAATGCCACAGAATGAGTGAATTGATATGAATGGTACGAGTGAGATATGAAAAAGCCTATTATCACATGGTTTTTGTAATAAATGTAATTTTACTAATAATTATTAAAGTGATTTATATACTTTCAACGGTCTTTGCTCAACAATTGTCTCTCCCATAAGGTTCTTGCTGTTAAGTTATACATCAGTATCCCAGCACCTGTACCTGTTGTGTCGCAAGACCTGTAAGAGAGGGGTAGTCAGTCTGTTACTTCTCTCCTCTTCCTTCACTCTCCCTGTTTTACAGACCTGACCCCCCGAAAACAAAAAATTTGGGAGTACCCACCACTATATCTGGCTTCAAAATGAAAGCCTACAGCTCTATCCGTCTGGGAAAAGTTGCAGGGTTGTGGCACCAGAGAGCCGCGAGATTCAAAATGCAAGCCACCTTCTGTGTGGGAAAAGATGCAGGGTAGTGGCACAAAAAAGCAGTGAGATTCAAAGTGCATGCCTACAGCACGGTCCCTGTGAAATTGATGCAAAGTAGTGGCACAAAAGGCACCAAGACTCAAAGTCCCTGCCCAAAACAATACTCCTGTGGAAAAAGATGCAACGCAGTGGCACACACGGTAGCTAGATTCACAATACAGCTAGATTCAAAGTGGAAGCCCACAACACTATCCTTTTGGAAAAATAACCAAAGTAGTGGCACAAAACGGTAGCTAGATTCACAATAAAGCTAGATTCAAAGTGGAAGCCCATAACACTATCCCTGTGGAAAAATATGCAGAGCAGTACATAACAGTAACTAGTTTCCCAATACAGGCCTATTAGGAAAGGTTTCTGCTTTATTCAACTTTCCTGCCACATTCTATGGACTGCTAAACTTTTTGCTTTTGTTTTACACCTTGTCCTGACTTTTTGCAGAGAAGTCACTTCACTGGACTTTTTGCTCATTTGTTATGGGGAAACTGACAAGTTTGTCAGGCTGTCAGTACTGGGAAACTATGTTTCCCTTTTGTCTTTTGACATGTTACCTGTTTGGGTAACTTTCCATTCTGCACACACCATCTTTTAATGCAGTGCCATGGGGATACTTTTGTATCACCCTAGACTTTTACTAAAGGGATTTTTGGTTACTTTTACATGTGCCTAAAGACAGGCTGGTTGCAGCAGTTACATTTTTTACAATTTCTGCTACATTTTTAGTGTGACCATTTGTGTTCACCATGTTTGGCTGCTGGCAGAGGCTAGTATCCAAAGATGGCTTTTCCACACGATCTTTTGCTTGTTTTTTGCCATTTTGTTATTTGGCCTTCTTCCTGCCTTCACAGGTCAGGAATTCCCTTTCATGGATATGAATTTGCCTGGGAAAGCTGCTGTTTTCACTGGCTTGTTCATGCCATGTATGTATGGACCAAGGCAGTGGGCTGTTTAGAAACCTGAAGGTGTCTTCTGAACTAGACCCCGGGGGGCCTGTCATCCGGGTGGCCAGGACATGGCCATCGCATTGGAACCAGTTCCTGGGGATGGACCAGTAAGGGAGGATCACCTGGATGGGGGGTCCTCAGGGAGTAGACTGGGAACACTGATGGGTGAGACGTGGTATTCCCCTTCTATTACTCCCTCTTTCCTATCTTACTACATAGGACACTCAACCTCTCTACCCCCCCTTTCCAACACAAACACGTTCACGCACCACAAGAGACAATGCACTATTTAGAGCCATTTACCTGACATGTCCCAATACAAGGGTCAGGCAAAGTCAGATCACACACATCTGATGGCCCTTTCCTTTCCCCATAGGGATAAATGTTGGAGCAAGCGAGCACAGGACGAGCAAGGCAGACCGCACGATGAGACAGCTAACCCAGCCCGGCAGTTCAAGAGGAGGAAAAAGACGGCACATATCGAGAGAGTGACAAGGAGAGAAGTGACCTTGCCCTTTCCGACCAAGGCCAGTGAAACTTCTGCAGAAGGAATCATAAGACCGCGAACAATAGCCAGCGTGTTTTGCAGCAGATGTCAACAGTACACAAGTCCCTCCTCTGCTGATAAACAAGCCAGGGAGAGACGCTGGTCTCTGTGGTACTGGCCTTGACTCCAGATACTCTGAACAGGCAAGCGGTTCATCACAGCTGGTGAGTCGAGGGGAGAGTCGATAAAAACCGAACTGTGTTGAATGAAAGCCGCAAAGTATCAAGTAAAGAGAAGTCGAAAGAACTGATAGAAAAGGGGAGAACAGCTGCAGAGGGATCCGGCACCACATGGGTGCTTATTCGAGAGACTCTGGTCAAACTTGTGTTTATTGAAACTGCAAATACCAGAAGGCCTTGGAAGGCCATAAAGGAATGGTTAAGGTGGTCATACAGCGGTCTTGCAAAATCCTCTGTACATTCGAAATAATTTGACCTTCAGGTGATTGCAAAAGGCATGATTGAGAAAGTTGGCAAGAGTGACCGCGGCAGAGGGATGCTGACAAAGAGGGGCGAAAGCCTGAAGTACTTATGAACAGTGTCTTGACAGAACTGAACCCGATAGAGGGATGTCCATAGTGACCTGTTTGTGGAAAATTGACAAGAGTGAACCCGAAGGATGGATGGCAACAAGAAGGGGCAAAGCCTGAAGCCTAAAGGAACATTTTGTGTTGACAAAGGTGAACCCGTGAACGGGAGGTTCACAGTGAACTGCTGAAAAGACATTGGGCCTCATTAGGCGGTAGCGCCATGGCTACCCCCTTACTGCATTCCAGGTCCGGGTTCCCGAAATAGGGACTTACCGGGTCATTCCAACCTTGGAGGACCCGGTAAGTCCCCATTCCGGGAACCATTCCCCATTCCCATTCGAGCCCCCATACGGCTCAATTGGAATGGGGATAGAGCTAATAACGGTACCGCAATTTGCAGTACCGTTTTTAGCTCTGAAGTCCCTTAACGGGTCCCTTGCATAACGCCTGGTAAAACCAGCCGTTAAGGAAGGGACCCGCTAATGGACCTCGGAATAGGGTGGTAAGGGATTACCGGCACCGGTGCCCTTACCGGTGCCGGTAATCCCTTACCGCCTACTGCGTAATGAGGCCCATTGTGCTAAAGTGACAGAGAAGATTGTTCTTGAAATACAAGCCAGAGTGAACCCTGCAGAGGGAGGCCAACATTCAAGAGGGAGCTGAGCTCAAAATAGGGGAACCAAGAGGTGAAGCCAGCATCACCCAGAAAGAGAAGAACTGGAAAGGAAACATTAAGATTTGTGAAACAAGGAAAAGCCACAGTGAACCGGAAGGAGGGAGGCTGACGTCTGAAAGGGGTCTGAGCCAGAACGAGGGAGATCCAATGGTGAAGTCATCACCCAAAGTTCATTGAGAAAAGGAACTGTTATTCTATTTGTGGAATACGATTTGTGAAGGGTTAGCGCCCAGACGAGGGGGACCCAGGGTTGAATCCATCACCCAAAGTATACGTGGAAATGAACTTTGTGTTTGTTTGTCGAAAACATCAGTCCCTCGGAGGCAAGAGACTTTTGGTAAAGGAGATTTGGCCATCGAAGAACCTGATTGCTGATCCGGAACTGTTAGCTCATGCTGGCAAAGCTCAAGCATTTGCTGTGCTCCAAAACTTTACCTTGTCCCGTGCTGAAAACATGGGGAAGGGGAGACCTCAAGTACTGCATCCTGATTTATCATTTTGTGAACACTTCTTTTCTTGCTTGAGAACATTATCCCACACTTCTTTTTGTATTAAACATAAGGATTGGCAATAGGTTTTTCTTAGTACAGGCCCTTTTATTTGACACAACGCCACTAGGACTGCCTTATTTTTCATTTGTTGGTCGAAGCTTGCTCCCATCTTAGATTTAGGATAGGCATTTTTCCACCCTGCATTTATAGTTCAATAAACACCCTTGAACTGTGATCACTTGTGTCTGCCTTTAATGTTGCCTTGATGAGTTCCTTACAGCTGGGACTGGCTGGTCCCAATCCACAAACTGGTGCCAGTGAGTGTAGTGTGCATGCATGAGTCAGCCCCACAGTGGTCTCTGATTGGGCCACTTCTGGAGTGCGTGAGTGGTGCAGATACTATTGTAGGGTGGAGTTTGATCACTCGCCTGAATTGAGGATAAGAGGAGGAGTCATGCAGCCATTCCAGTAGATCGTAAGAGGACAAAAATATCCTGTGTAGCTGTGGAAATGGAAGACCGCAGGACGAATCTTTAAAAAGCCTGGCGTCCATTCTTACTGCGGTCCTGTTGAAGCCCTGCTGGACTACCTGATCTCAGAAGACCTGTGCTAGTGATTGAACCCTTAAGACTGGTGGGACCAACTATTCACATTGCCTTCTCACAATCCTGCAGCCTGAAGCCTTCGGAAGTGTCTCTGGACCACCGGATGGACTAACCCGCTCTATTTTGGGCTACGGTGCAGGAAGTGTTGCCAATCTGCATATTTGCCCAGAACTTCAGTAATCGCCAGGGGTCCTGTTCTGGAGGGATTCATTGTTTGTGACTGGAGAGATGTGTGCTGTCACCCGTGTGTGTTGACTGTCACTGGAACTGGCCTCCCCTGTCTGGTAGAGTGTCCTGAAGAGCCCTGCATCAGTGCCTGCTGCATTTCTTTGCTGGAAACTGTTGCACTCTACCCCTGGACCCGACCGGAAACTTCCTTGCAGCCGCAGCTCCTGGGCATCTTCTCCTGGAACCAACAGCGGGACCTACCTACTTCCAGTGACTCCCATTCGACCTGCCAAGTCCTTTGGGAAAATCAGAGTAAGGGCGGTGAGCAGTCGCAATCGTTACCGGTTCCCCTATCTCCTCCATTATAATGTTTGTGAAGAACTTTAATTCATATTTCATTCCTTAACTTTTTCAAGTTTTTTACTTAGCTGTAAAAGTCCAGAGAAGTCTTCTGGAACCATGCTCATCGTCACAGGAACATGTCCTAACTTTATCCCCTCTCCTTAAGGAACTTGGTGAACATATGGGCACAAGGCCTCATTCAACGTAGGGTTGCACTGATAAAATGAGGTATTCTATTCCTGTGAACTGGTCATCCAATTGATAAACTACTTACCTTCCTTTCAGGTGAATTGTGTGCATTGTTCTAACCAAAGGTGACTGTATATATGTTTTATATTAAGCGTGATTTATTTTCTTAGTTTGTTTTTGGGCCTATAATGTATATAGTATGTTTGTACTTACCTGTCTAAGTATAATCAATGTATATCTCACTGTGTGGACTCATTGTGGACCCCTGTCTCCACTCACCTCTCCCGAGATTTAGCCTTGACCACTCTCCACGCTTACCTTGATTGGGTTTGGCTAAACTCCCAGAGTTCCCTTGTTCACTACAACTAGGGCAGCCATCTGAAATCTGTCCACCAGCCCAGATTTGAGAAATTCATCCTAACAAATTGGTGTTACAGTGGTGAGGATAAGGTCTTGGGTATCCCAGTGTTGTCCAATGGCATAGTATCCTGTTTGTACTTACACAGAACATTGCAATTTGAACCTACTAGAAACAGAACAGTCACCTACTCTTGTTTAAAGTATGGAAAAAGTCACCATGTCCTCTTAGTGCTTTGATAGTTGATAACTTGAAGAAATTGTGTGTCGACAGAGGACTGCCACCCTCTGGAAACAAGTCTGATCTAATACAGAGAATGTTTGATCACGAGGAAAGTGGGATTGTTCCTTTATCATTGTATTGTAATGTTTATTTATAATGCGCTTATACAGAAAATGAGTGCTTCAAAGCGCTCCAAGACGGGAGGGGAACATGGGATACAATCATTCATAAGGCGTTGGAAATTTCCGAATGATATACAATAATAATAAGCATACTAGGCCTGATGACATTTCTGCTAATTCAAGTGTGTTACCAGGTAGTTGGGCGCAGGGTGAGCAGGGAGGAGAGGGTGATACAAGCATAACAAACTGACAATAATGCAAGTACGTGACCAGCAGTTAGGATAAGAGGGGATATGAGCAGGTTATTCTGCCTTATAATGTGCCACTAACACAAGTGTTTCAGGGCCACAATGCAAGGGGGCGAGGGGCAAGGGGAGACAAAGGAAAAGACAGGCAACAAACATACTGGGTAGGTGCATACAGATCGTGTAAGTGCTAGACAGAAAGTGCGAGTGATGGACGAAGGGAATTGCGCCTGGTCCAGGACGGCCAGATTGGTGCAGAGGGTAATCTCTCAATGAAGAGCGTAATGCTGCAAGTAGTGCGGGGACCCGGAGGCAAGTGTAGGGACTGGTGTGGGTGCCTGGGACCTGTAAGGTTCCAAGTTGAGCCAGGCAACCAGTCAGCAAGCTGAGAAAAATAAGGTGGTATCAGGTAGAAAGTGGAGGTTAGCAGGGGAGAGGTAGAGAGAAGGCAGAGGAGTAGAGGAAGGTCTTGAGGAGTTTCTGGAATTTAAAGAGATTCGGCTGAGAGACGGAGAGAGGCAGGGAGACTGTACCAGAGGGTGGCCCCTGCAGAGGATAAGGATCTACCCCAAAGTCTCTGTTTGGAAAATTGTCTCACTCTTAGAGAGTTTGAGGAAGATGAGGAGAGTGCTCTAGAGGGGGTGTATTTTGCGAAGAGTGTGTTGTAAGAAGTGTGGGCCCGGCCCCAGAAGGCATTGTGAACTATGCAGGAGAGTCTTGTACTTGATCCTTTCAGCCACAGAGAGCCAGTGGAGGGATTTCAGTGCCGGAGAGATGCCATCCCTGGGCCTGAGTCTTGTGGTTCTGTTCTGGATGAGTTGTATAGGTCTGAGTGTAGAAGAAGGGAGATTGAGAAGGAGACTGTTACAATAGTGAAGTCTAGAGAGAACCAGGGCTCTGGAGACAATGAGTCTCTGGGGGAAAGTGAGAAAAGGTAGAATACCTCGGAGCAGGTGCAGCTGGTAGTGAGATTTACCAGTCAATGATGATGTAGGAGGTGCTGGGATTTACTGTAAGTGCCACTGTTGATATGGAGGAGAAGGCGACAGATTCTACTAATGTTTCCTTGACAAATTCTGAGGCTGAAATCATGTGGGAGCTTAAGAAGGAGAAGCTCAGACTTGGCCAGAAAGAGCTTGAGTTTTTTATCCTCATACCATCCTAGATTTCCAAAGGATCTGCTCAGTGTTTATGATGAAAAGAATATAATTGATTCACTAACAATCTTTGAGTCTGCTTGTGAAGTGCAAGTGGTGGGTGAGTCTGATGAAATTGAATGGTTAATCAGTAGCCTCCCCCATTCTGGCTGCAGTGCCATTATGGAAATGTCAAAGGTTTATAGAAAAGACTTTGCTAAAATGAAGCAGGTTATCCTAAAGTTTGGGAAAACTCCTGTCCAATACTTAAAGAGGTTTAGAGATTACAAAAAGAAAGAAGATAACAATTGGGTGTCTTTTGTCACTAATTTCCAGAAAGATCTGAGCCCTGAGTGGCTGGGTAGCGGGCTTTAAGGTAACCACTTTTGAAGGCATAATCAATTTGGTCATGCTGGAACACGTGTATGCCTCATGTTCCCCTGAGCGCAGTAAGGTGAGTAAGGTGGAGAGGTATTCAGTGTAAGTCAAATGTAGGGAGCATTCTTGGGATATCCGTAGTAATTTCTAATTATTAGTCTTTCCAGCAGTTGTGCTGTGGTGTGTTTGTCTTTAGAAGTTTATGCTTGAAGATGTCCTATTTTCAGTTTTAGGTATTCTAGGAGTTATAGGTTTCTTAGAGCCATGTGGTGTGGTCTACAGAGACAGTCAGGAACCGGTATGGCGTTCCCTTAGGCTCTGTCTGCCCATGCAATCCAATCTATAGAGGAGTGCATTTCTGATGCTTGAGGGGTGTAGGTAGACTTTCTTTGTTCAGCATTGAAGTGTCAGGTTGTTAGACATTTCCTGAATTTCAGGTGGTCCTTTAAGGTGCAGATTTCCCTTTGTAGCATGTGCCAGTGTTTGGCCACCATAGTGAAAAAAAGCAGTGCCTCCATGCCTGACTCTGCAAAATCTTCTGATTTCAAAGTACCTAAAATAGTTTGTATGGCCTTGCAGCCCTACAGCTGGAGTCTCGGATGCTTCATCTACCCCGAATGCACCCATGCCAAATGTTTAGTGCACCAAGCAACATTCCTAAAAAACATTTTTTCAGGCTCATTCTTAATTAGTCGATCTTCTCTATCCTCATGTACTGACAGCACCCGGGCCCTTTTTTCTCAGTGAACAAAGGAAACCCCACAATTTGCTTTCTTTTGGTATGTACTTGTATTCTTTGCTGCACAGGAGTACTTTTGTTTGATACTGTGGCAGCTCTCAAAGTCTTGGATTCATTTCTGCGTACAACAATAAATAGCATTAATGTTATGAATCATGCACAGCTTTGAATGACTTATAAACAGACTGCTTTGAGGTTTAGCGCAAGTCACTGGCACAACCAGCTCAAACATATTCTTTGTGAAAAGAGGTTAAGGGGAATACCACTAAGTACTGATACTGCTGCTGACATCTCACTATTGATTAACGGACTTTAGTGCACCGATCCACGGGTTAAACCCCTCTATACACTACAAATTTGGCTATCTTTCCTATCTCCCTGATACTGTTCGGGATGTTTGTTTGCACCGCTGTGTGAATGCGCTGCATTCACCATGATAATCTAAATTCTTTAATACAGTGTTATGAACCCTCCCAATGGTATGTATTTTGCCAACCTCTGAAGCCTCAAAAGTAGATCCATGCATGCTTGACATGTAGCCCACTTTGCACCAGACCTGCAGATTAACTGGCCTACTGTTAAATCTCAGTTACCGGTTTAATGGAATTCACTACAGAGAGTGATTTGCTTTCTGACTTTGGGAACATACAGACATGTAATTGCTCGTTTTACTATTACGATAGGTATAGCCGGTACGATAGCTCAGTGGGTTGAGTGCTCGCTGCTGTGAGGTGTGTGATATATCCAGGTTGCAGGTTCAAATCCCGGCAAGGCCAATTCAGCTTTTCACCCTTCTGAGCTCCATAAATGAGTACCAACACAGGTTGGGTGATATTGTATGTATATTTGTTCTCGATAAAGTGCTTAAGTGTAAGTGCTATATAATAGCACATCAATATCATTTGGCCTTGGACGTCTGCTTGCATTCACAGTAATATGGACCTATACACACTGATATTAACGATACACAAATTCTATATCCATTCTTGTATGAAATTTATATCACATTATTGTGATATCGTCACCATATTTTTCGTAGTGTACTTAGGAACAATTCTATGTGATGCCACTTCCTGTTTTGTCAAGGGGTGAAAGGTTGTGTTTCATCGCTTCCGTGATGCCACTTCGGGATGGGGTCAAATGACATCACTTACTGTGATGTCATGAGAGGTCAAGGGTCATGTGATGTCACTTCCGCTACCCCTGGCATTTTGGTGAAATGATGTCTCTGCCTGTGGGTGATGACAGGACCCCGAACTGCAGCAATGAAGCTTGGTATGAGGGGTGCCAGCAATCAGCGGGTGTCCTTTGCATCCTTTCCTCATGAGTATCAAAATCCAAGCTTGTAGAGTCCGGCATGGAAGGGACGTCAGGGCACTGGAATAGAGACGAGTCCAAACAACACTGGGTGCCAGCAAATGTGACCAGAGGACATCAGGATTCAAGATGGCACCTGGACTTAATCTCCAGGATAGGACCTCTCCCCAATATGACTGTACCCTCGGGTAAGACCACCACATGTGCATGTAATCCCCTTTTGCCTTTCAGCATTTCCAGCAGTGTGGGTCGTAACCCGGGCTCATTCTGGCTATCAACTGTGGAGGGTAGTGCCATCTGTGTAAAACCTTTAGAGCTTGGTGTCTGTACTGGGGGGAGGTCGTTGAGCGGTGGGCCCGGATGCACATTTTAGTCCCCTTTTATCATCTATTGCCGTGCCCAAATCTTTTTCCCATTGTGTCTGTGCCGGCGGGGGATCCCTGGGTATCGAGAGCAGGAGGAGCTTGTACAAACGGGATATGACCCCCCTGGAGCCCCGTGTGGAGATGATCGTTATCTCGAAGTCCGTGAGTTCCCTCCTGAGTGTGTCCCCCCATGAGGGTTCAGAGAGAACTCCCTTCAGTTGAAGGTAGCGGAAAGGTGAAAGCTTGCCCAGCCCCAGGGCTTCCTCCAGGTCCAGAAGGGGCATGAAGGAGCTGCCCACCCACAAGTGGCATGCCCTAACAAGGCCCGCCTCGTACCACCTCTGATACACGGTTGGCTCCGCCACCTTGGCTATCAATGGTGGCGCCCAAATACAACTTAATGGGGAGGGCCAGGTTGTGAGCCATCTGTAGTAACCCCCCTCCTTCCAGACACACCACAGAACGCCCAATACCGGGTGGTCCAGAACCCACCTGGGGATGTGTGTTCTAGGGACCCACAACCACTTGTCGAGCGAGACCGGGGCGAGTAGCCTATTATCCAGTGCTACCCATTGCTTTTCTGACCCAGGGTTGAAATGGTCGACCAAAATCCTCAGCTGGGAGGCCCGGTAGTATGTGTCAAAATCTGGGAATCCCACCCCTCCGTCTTCCTTGGGCCTCGTTAGGACGTCGTAGGAGATCCTATGTTTTAATATGTATCAGGATTTCTTCAAAATTCCACTCAGTCCTCCATTTCAAGTTATCTTCATCAAATGATTTGTTCTGAATTTCATTTCTTTTTTTGTTTAGTTCTGAGAAATATGCTATCCACTCTACGTCTTGAACTTCAGGTATGAGTCAATCTTGTTGGTAATGTTTCTCGTTTAATAGGTTCCATAGGTGTCTGGAATTGTTGTTTTTCATTGCTTTTAATATATTCTCAGCATCATGTTGGATTATCATCATTTTAGTTATTATTAGCCAATTTCTGTACCGTTGTTTTAACGTTTTAGAGATTTTTAATTGCTCCTCTCGTCCCGGCTTTGCTGCTATATTTAGTTGTTTTCTGATCTCGTTTTTTTCTACAATTTGGATGTTATAGCTGTGTACATGATTCCTTCTTGGGTTTCTTCTTTGTCTGTTATGTTTAAATGGAATCAACATCCATTTATAGTTCAATTTCTCTGTTCCTAAACGAGAGGAGTTAAGGAATGTTTCTTTTAGGCCTTCAAGCTCGTCATTATTGATGCACAGTCTGTTCATTCCAGTATTAAGTTCCAGGCAGGGAAGGTCTACTTTCTTCTGAGATCGTGTATAAAACACCCAAGTAACCAAAATGTTGTGGTGGTCACTATTTACTGAATGAATATTATCTGTGTTGATCATTTTATCCTTTATTCCCTGAGAAATATAAATGTAGCCAAGGATAGCAGTTGACATGCCTCTTGACCAAGTAGGTTTGGGCAGACTCTTATCACTTAGAGGTCCATCAAGAAGTATCAAGTTACTTTTAGACAATTCTTTCGACCATCTTTGGACTTTAGTGGGTAATTTCTCGTAAGGGATTTTAGTTCCATTACGATCAAACTGATGTATGTTTAAATCACCACAGACAATGCATTCAATGGCAATGTATTTTTCCTGCGCGGCATCAAAAGCTGTAAAGACAGTGTCTATACAAGTTTGATCATTTATGGCCACTGGGTTCCAGTACAGATTCATAATACTGATTTGTTTCTCAATTTTAAATTTTTGTATATCACCTCCTACATGGTGTATCTGATTTTTTTTGTTTCACAACAGTGAATTGGGTCCAGGGGTTAGGATTAGAAGTTTCCAGTACTTCGAGTCTTGCATCCATTTTAATCAATGTTAACAGACCAGGCTGAAGGACGCCCTGTGGTACGATGTTTAGCGGGATTCATGTATGTCAAAAAGCCGTCACATACTGGTGGTTCATATACCCATGTTTACTGCAGGCAAATTATCTGACAGTTGGCTGTTATTTTCATTTGTAAACAAGTGTATTGATCCTCTTGAGCTCCCTGAACAAAGCATGAGTGTTGCATTCTACTTTCTATGTAATTGTTATGGGTATAACTTCTTTTGTAATCTAGATGATGATTTCTGTGTCTCAAGGTCTCTCCATATCGTATGTTTTGTTGTACTCTGCCTAGCTATTTTTTTAGGAATGTCTCCTCTGGTTGCACGATGATACTTCTCGCCTTTTTCTGTCGCCTCCATTAGAGTTTTGTTGGATTCTTGTGCCAAACCTTTGGTCGCTAAAGGTGTGCAGACCCTTTCTTGTTTGGCCCTTTCAGGCTTCTCCACCTGGGTGGTATTCTTATCCTTAGATTGTGAACAGAAAAATCCTAATTTCTGAAAGTGACATGCTTTTTCCATCACTTTTTCCATCAAAAGGTGTCCTTTTAACTTCTGCGCCTCTAATCTGAAATTTAATGATTGTTCTCTTATCCATATAGTGACTGGGTATACTCTAAAATAAGCCATACTGGGATATGCTATGGTGACTGATAAGAGCGCATAATTAATAAAGCCAAGAAAATTGGATATCATACCAGTGTCAACCCTGTGAGCCCAGATCAGTGATGTGAAGGTAATGTATATTCATGGCTAGCCTGACTGTCTTCACTGCTTCTAGTGAGACAATAGAAAGGAAGACGCCTTTCTTTGATTCCCTGGGAGGAAGGGTAATGCCTCCCCTCAGGCTAAGGAGCTCTCACCAGGAGATCTCCTGGGAACCCTGATTCAAAGGGGCACTCACATAACAAAGGCAGGCCTCATACTAGTGTGTGACACACCAAAGGGCCTTTGAAGTCAGCAGGCTTGGGAAGGGGACAGCGTTAGAGTAGTCAGAGTGGGCAAGGTGGTCCTAGGAAGGGATTCCACCATCTTGGTTTTATGTTGGGGCTCTTTCCATTCTTGCCCCCTCCGTCTCTTGCAAGCCAAGACACTCTGGGTGTGATGCAAGAAGCAAAGGGGCACTTGTTTCAGCATCAGGGATTGGACCCCTTACAGCAGGCTTGATTCCTCTCTGGACCCCAAGAAGAAGACATTTCTGCATTCCTTCTGGGAGTGCAGTTAATTCCAAGGTCCTCTGAAATAGAGGTGAAGAAAGGTGCTACCTAAATTAGAGGAAAGTTCTGCTACCTAACACCCCCAGAGCACATTGGGGTGAACTACTGGTCAAGGTCTCACTGATCATCTTGTCTAAGAGCCCCTGGATTGGCACTCTTAGCAACCTAAAGAAGTCCAAATCAAAATCAGGCTGTAATCCTGTTTAACCAGTTCTGGACGCATTGAAACCCTTTCGACCAGGCTCGATGCCTTCGAACTGTCACAGGACCTGCAGTGCTGCTTTTGTCACTCTTTGCATCTTAAATCCGCAGCTTGCATATTTGAAGCAGTTCGCTGGCCCATCACACCAGCAACGTTCATCACCGCCATGACTCAAACACTGGCTCACTGCTGTGGAAGCCTTTGACTCACTGCTTCTTCAAGCACTGCATTGAACCAACAGCACTTCACATCGACCCGACTCAGACACCCACTCATACCTTTGGAAACCATTGTGTCATGCCCTACCTCGACCCCAGCAGCAGTAACATCATCTCAAACTGATCTAAATCTGTTGGACCCTTTGAACCGTATTTCATCAAAATACTGACTAACCACACAGAGCGCTGTTTCGATGCCGACTCTGTCTAGATCAACGCGAATTGCCACATTTCGAACATGATTTGACTGTAAAGAAAATGCAGAGAAGCCTAGTTCGACACTGTCGTACCATCCAAGACTAAGAACACAGAGCTATTAAGAGGCCCTATCCTCCAGGTCCACGTTTGGGCCAATAGACCCTTTACAAAGCCCCTTTGACTCCTTTTCTTGAAAGACATATTTGTTGAACAGTGACATTGCTGCAATTGCTTGCCTCATCAACCCTGTTCATGTACCCAGAGTGCTATTCCATACAAGGGCCTTCATTACAACACCGGCGCTAAACCATGGCGCTATTAGCACCATGGTTGGTGCCGGTGTTGTAACGGGTCCACCATGGTTCAATGGGGAATTACCACCCAATTCCAGGGTTGGCAGGGCGGTAATTCCCCATTGAACCATGGCCATTCCCCATTCCCATTTTCGCCCCATAGGGCTCTATGGAAATGGGGAAGGCGCTAAGTACGGTACCGCATATTGCGGTACCGTACTTAGCACCAAGGTCCCTTTGCGGGTCCCTACTTTAATGGCTGGTGTAGACCGGCCGTTAAGGTCGGGTCCCGCAAAGGGACCTCGTAGTAAGGCGCTAAGTGTTTAACGGCGCTGCATCCTTTTACGGCGCATTAAACACTTAGCGCTAGGGTCGTAATGAGGCCCAAGGTCTCCATACTCTGTTTTGTACACCGGGGTGGGTTTTTGTTAATGTTTTCAGCTAGTCATTTGCATTTTGTATGTTTAATAAAGGTATAAATATTTTTATAGAACCTTGATTGGATAGTCTTTTACTTTGGAGTATTTGTACTATCGCTGTTTGGTTTAGTACTTTTATCATTTCACAAACCCCTTAGTAAGGCCTGCCTATGGCCCACGTTACCAAAAAAGGCAAATGAGCTATAGCGATCGGGCTGTGCCTTTTTAAACTTTTTGATTGAGATCACAGCTGGTGTAGTAGTTGAGGGGGTATGAATAGGCGGTTTAACACTACCCATCCATGTACTCTTGCAGAACAGTAGCCATTTCGTCACACACACCAAATATGGTTCTGGGGTTGGGATGACGGGTAGCTGCACTTGTAAAATAGATGCAGAAAGAGGCAGACTGGCCTATAAAAACTGGGATATTCCTCACCAGGCCAATGTTTTGATGGGGCTTCTAAGGTGAGACCTGAGTAAGACATATGTAACCGATTCATATTGTTTTCACGTTAAATTAATGCAAAGCTCCACTTGATTAAGCGCTCAATGATCCAAACCTTTTAGAATTGATGTTTGGTTGTTGAAAGTCAAATTCTCACAATGTATTAAATTCAGATAACTAATCATCCATCAGTAATTTTCCCAAAATGTTTCTT
The DNA here is from genome assembly GCF_040938575.1 of Ambystoma mexicanum. NCBI lineage: Eukaryota > Metazoa > Chordata > Amphibia > Caudata > Ambystomatidae > Ambystoma > Ambystoma mexicanum. Next base: position 462,481,285 of record NC_090929.1, read on the forward strand.
CAATTAAATGATTCCTCCACATTGTCTATGATAGACCAAGACAAATTGCACACTTTCAAACTTTGTTCGCATTGACCAGGTCAATGCATGATGGAATAATAATGATAAAAGGTTGCAGTTCCACCAATATAATATTACAAGGACAATTTAAACTCAAACTTGTAAATGTGGGCCCTGATGATGACAATCTACCTGAGATGTGTTCTCCTAGATCCAGGGTGTGTGGCTGCAATGGTATCTCCAAAGGAACAGGAACAAACACCAAGCCGTGGACGTCTTATATGGCATGGAGACCTACTCTGCATTGATAGAGCAGCACCGAAAGCGACCCCCTGCTGGCATACAGTAAATTCACAATGGTATGTAATGGAGTTGTTTCTGAGCAGGGCTTTCAGTGGTATTGACTTGACAGGAAAACTCCCCATTCCTTGTTTTTCTCCATCCTCGTCTCTCCCTGCTCCCCGTATTCTATCTGTAGTCTCCCGTTTCGGACTGGGACAAAAAATAGACCTGGGCACCAATATAAAATTAGACCATAATATTAGACTGCAATGCGTTACTTGTCACTACCAAGTATCGAGTAGTGCTGACCTCTTTGGAAAAAGTTGTGTCAAATAGTGCATTTAAAAGCCGATTGGGTCGATCATTTTTGTGGAAACTATAAGCCAAACAGAGAACACACTCATCTGGGTGGTCCACAAAACCAGCCGATGCTGGCATGATTGGCACTATGGGCATTGCACTATTGCCCCAATCCTGTGTGTACTCTCCTTTATTAGTTTTGGCTATTAGGTGATGCCTAAGTGCCCCCTACAGTGCCTGACTATTGCTTTGGAGTACAGGTAGCGGGGAGATGACGTGTGTAGAGGGGCACACAGCTTGCATGTTTTATTTGGTTATTTACCCACCCGCTGACAGGTCAGGGCCATGCTAATCCCTATGCCATTCCCACCCACTACCTGTCCCACCCTACCCAAAATACATCCTCCTGGGATCTCTTTGAGCCAGCTCTATCAAGCAGTAAAATCCAACTCGCACGCACCTGCCAGTGCGATTTCTAAGCATTCTACTGAGAGTTAATAGCTTAAATGAAGCAAGGTGAAGTAATGGGGTTCTTCTGCTCACACACCATTCTGGAGTCAGGAGGTAAGTTGATGGTAAGTTAATGCCATGACTGTGAGGACACTAGTAGATATGCATGACTTATACTGATACATCCGTCCAGCCTGCTAACTGACTGCAACTGTCCCTCCCAGAACACATAGAACACAGTCACACAACACACCAACACTCCAACATTCCATGTGACATCACGCCATTCCGCATTCACACACAAATGCCAATTACAACACTTTTCCCTCCATAACAATCACAAGAGAGAGAGATCCACTATTCAACCAAACCAAACTCTCCCACACTCTATGTGTGGCAAGCACACAGACCAATTAAGACCATCAACAAAACTACCCAAATTTAAATACCAAGCAACAGAATAAAGGAGACCATATCAATGAGCCCCACACCATGCGGAAACACATGGAACTAAGAGCCCCATGAAGATAGACACTAACCACAAGGCAACAATACCAAAAATCACTGCAAGGGCCGAACATGCCTTGAAGAAAATATGCAAAAATCATACACCCGAGCATGCTATGGCAAACCCTAGCATGCACGTGCTCCAGCGGAATGGAAAACTGGAACATGCAGTGCTGAAAATGCAAAAACATAATACACCTAACCATGATATGGAAACATTTAAAACTCACAAGCTCCAGTGAAATGGAAAAACTGGAACTAGTACGCCTAGACCTGAAAGGGAAAATGGAAAACTCCAAAAATGGAAAAGTCCAACGCCAAATGGAAAAATGGAAAAGTCCAACTCCAATTGAAAACACAAACACCAAACCAACTCAAATTCCAATTGGAAACACGAACGCCAACTCCACTCACTCCTTACACAAAGCAAACAGATTTTTGTTTAGGTACCCCGCACCAACGTGGACACCACAACACTGACCTTAACCATACATGTAGGTGAAGCGACAACACTGTAACCAGCAGTGGCACCAAATAGCTGTAACCCAACAGCCATCACAAATCTACAGCAGCCACTCTGTGTTCCGTAATACACCGAACACCGCAATCAACAGTGAAAATCCAACCCAATAGCTATAACCAACAGCCATCACGGCCTACAGAAACCGCCAGGCATTCTGCAATACACCAAGCACTGTAACCAACAGTGATGGTTGTATGCAATAATTTAGCTTTTTGTAGGTCTTCCAACCAAAAGACTGATCATTTTTGGCCGATTTTGGGCAAACTACAAAAAGGAAGAAAATCCCATTCCCTCACCCTCACAACCCACTGACCCCCACCACCCCACCACCCTGACCCCTACTAGCCCCCCCCAACCCGGCACGATTAAGTCAAATTTGGGCGGTTTCACCATGCCGAACCCCCCTCTCTCAGCCACCCCTAACTCCCTCCCCACCCAAGATTCCCCCCACCCAAACATACAACACACACACAAACACACACACAAGCATACACTTACCCGGTCTCCCTCGACGGCGCTTCCGGGTCCTGGGGTGACAGTTTGATTTAGAAAGACTGCTCCGTTCAGTCACGGAGCAGTCTTTCTAAATCGATTTAACAATAAATCTTTTTTTAACAAAAAGACTCTTCACCTAATACCACAGTGACTACTTAACCATATAGCTGTAACCAAAAGCCACAACTAACTACAGAATCCAGCCTGCATTCTGTAATACACCAAACACTCCAACCATCAATGACTACTGAACCATGTAGATGAAACAAACAGCCATCACCAGCATACAGAACCCGCCCGGCATTCTGTTATACACCCTGCACCATTCACAAACGCCAACAAATGGACAATACACACAATTATGGACAAATGCAAACCAAAGGATGCAACCCGACATTATGCGTGAAATGCACATTATAAATGAGAAACACATCATGTCATTACAGCTTCCAAAACCCAGATGTCCAAGACACCTGGTAAACATCGCAAGCTCCCCGCACCTGCTTGTCCATAGAAATGTCTACTCCCCAATAAAATAAAATAAACACTTGCCGCCGAAACTTCAATTCGTAACCCCAAATCCAAGGAAAAAAACCCTCTCCCGCATGCAGGGCTATCACAAGGTGTGGTGAGGCCCAGAGCAAAAAATTGGGTGAGATGCCCTTATAGTAACCCAAATATGGTTTATTATTACAACTGCAAATAAACTACAGCAAAGTTAGATTACTCTACTGAAGAAAGGTTTATGCCAGACTAACCTTTGTTTCATATGCATACATATATAGGATGGCATGACAGCGTGTGGTGCGTGATGCAAGCAATAAGGAGCACCCTACCCCTGTGTGCGCATTAAAACACACATCATAAACAGTGACAGATAGATGATGTAAAGTGGAGACTAGTGAATTTCTGAACTGAAGAGGTTTAAATGTTTGTCCCAATTATGTGGGATGACCGAGCACAGTGTGGGAGTCAAAACCAAGCAAGGGGTGCTAGAGGGGGTTTCTCACTCCCAAGAAAATGTTTGAAACCTTGGGTTAAAATGTGCCATTTTACGGCACTTTCTTTGCAAAATTGGGTAGAAATCCATACAGTTTGCAAGTGCCTTTGTATGGAAGCACATGGAAAAACCCAATACTTGCAAGTCACCAACCGTGCAGAGAAATATTTTCCAATACATTTCATGCCGCCTTTGCCAAAAACATATGCTAATATAAAAATATATCCATGCTGGTTGTTGCCATGTATGTCATGGCAGGCTGCACCAATATATGACATTATTAATATATATGGACTGCAAGCCAGTAAAAATGCCATGCCACAGAAAGTATGTCAAGGCTGACTGTGTACCATCAATGTGACAACTGACTAGACTGGCCTATATTCAATGTGGTTCAGTTTAGCCAAGTAGTATGTTTGCGTTACCCTTGATGCATGGTACTGTGCAACAAGGCCAAAGCAAAACAAGCATTGGCAATGCTAACAGTTTGGGCTTTTGTGTAGGCATGGGAAGGCACTGCTGCATTGGTATTAACTGGCCATTGGTGGTAGCAGGTGCAAAATGGTTTGAGTACCTGAGCATCTAATAGCAGTGCCCGACAAATGCTTAATACTTATGCAAAAGCCAAAACGGTTGGCTTTGCCAATGCTTGTTTTAACATGACTTTATTGAAAGACACGTGGTGCTTTTAAATCAAGTGGCTGAAGACAGACCGGATCAAGACATTTTTATTACACCAATAGCGTGTTTAGAACTCCAATTAAATCATTGGGCCTCATTATAAGTATGGCGGTAAGACAACAACGGTGCCGGTAGCGCCACCGGCACCATTGCTACCGTACCGCCATACTACGAGCTGTGCTCGCGGGTGCCTTTCAGCCTGCCAGGTCTGACCTGGTGGGCAGTGCGGCACCCGCGAGCACAGCATCCAACGTCCCCAATCCCATTGAGCTCAAATGGAAATGTTAATGTACTGAGCCCGGCACCCGCAAAATGGTAATTACCAGGTCTGGCTGGGCCATAATAGCCCAGTGATTGCCCATTTGCGGGTGCTGGACCCGGATGCGAGTTTGGAGGTAGCCATGCTAGTTTTACCGGCAAGGCTACCTCCAACGGCGTAATGAGGCCCATTAACTCCAAGAAGACTCCTTTGAAAAACACTTGTGGACACTTGGAGGGCAATGTTTCATGTGAAGGCTTGATTAAAGCTAGCTCAAAGAGTTCCAATGAGGTGGTGTTTTGGGTGGAGGCAGGCAAGAACTGGGTGGAAATTACCATAGGGATTAGCATGGCCATGGGAAGTCAATGGGTGTGCAAATAACTAAACAACACCTATAAGCGTTGTGTCCCTCGTCATATGCCAAGTCTTCCTCTGTGTACTCAGTGCTGTTATTAGGACAGATCTTCCAAGATTCAAGATCAAACAAAAAAATATCTCCCCAGATCTCAGATCCAGCTCCACAATCCTGGGAAATCTATCTGCACTATACATTTATTTTAGAATGCTGTGGTGCTTTTGTGTATTAAAGGGATCTGAACTGTGCCTACTAGGTTCCGAAGTGAGACACTTCCCCCACAAGACCACTTGAGGGTCTGAGCAGGCGCCCTGTGCAATCTCTTGTCAATGTTGCATTGTACTGGAAATATTTATGTCTATTTTTTAGGTTCAAAAGGGGTACAGATGTTTCACTTTGCTGACACGATGAAGCCACTGAGAGGAAGAGGCAAATGTTCATGGGGGTGACTAAAATACCTGCCCTACACTCTCCCAATACTCCGCTCGCTAGACCTGGCACCTTTCCCTGCGCTAGGTGGGATTACCCAGTCAAAACATGTCAATTTCCACCACTGTCTGTTCTCTAAAGCAATAGTTTTGGGTTGTTGGTAGCACACATCTGCTATCTAATAACCCAAACTAAAAAAATGCCATGCAGTGGCACAACAACATTGACCAGATTGGGTACAGTAGTAAAACCAATACAGTATATCAGCATTTGACAACAATCTACACAGGTGTAAACCCTGCACGCCTCTTCTAGCAGCCTGTAATTTTGCACAGCAGCAGCAGCCACAAGAATTCAAATAAGAAAGGAACATTTTTTGTTTTAAAAACAACAGCAATCAGCAAGTATTGTTTCTGGTCCATTGCATTTTAATATAAATTGAGCAAAAATGAGAAGAAAATCAAGTGGCTGGGTGATTTGCTTAATGCACAGTTCATCTAGTGACTCAGTCTATGATGTAAAAATGCCACATAAAGAGGGTCTTCTGTAATGCGTCTTTATTTATTAACACAAATACACAATGCACTTCAATGTAAAACACCCGCAACGCGAACAAGTAACAGAGCAATGACATGTTAAGATACCTTGAGCTAGTGCAGTGAAGCCCAGAGCTCACAATTATATAGTTCAATCCACATATACATTAAAAACGAGTGCATCTCGGTGGCAAAAAGGGGGTGCATGCAATATGCTGTTTAGCTGAGCTTGTAACTAAACCTATGCGTTACACAGTCTAGAGCAGTCATTGGCAGGGGGCGCTGAAAAGGGATGCTCTATCCCATAGTGGGACCACCACAGGACCTGAAATGGCACAGGGATGAAATACCTGATCACCTTGACATTCTAGCTGCTTAACAATGCCTGCCATGACACAGATGACGAGTTAGACTTTCAACCAATGGCAGCTTCAAAACCAAGGGGCTCTGAAGGCAACAACTTTGAAGCCTACATCTCATAAATTAAGCAAGTCCCTGTGATGCCAGGAGACTCTGCCCAAAGAACAGACACTAGACAACTTTTAACTCTTCCCAACCTCGACCAGGTGGACTGACTTACGAGGAAAATTTAGAGTTTCAGGACAGGTAGAGATGAAATGCTGGTTGGGATGGGTCAGTGTCAGTCACATGTCATGGTTAGTCGTGTGCTCTAGCACCTAAAGCGTCTCTTTTTCTAGATAGGATTGCCAATAAAAATCTCAGACCAAATAACCTGACAGACTCAAAGAATATGGCAAAGTACTACTTCATTCTCAATGTAATAAAGCAGGGCAAACTGGCAGACATCGGACTGATGCTTGCACACTCACACACAAACTTGATTACACAGAGGTTTTATACCCCACTATGCATCATCTGTGATATACTACAGGGCAAACTGTAAAACCTATTGACAGGAGGGATTGGTTAGGGCAACCTATCTATTTATAGAATACATATGGGTTAGTACTTCATAAGCATGCCTCAAACTACCCCTAAATACGTATAATATTGATTATAGTGGACAAAATGTGTCCACCTGCTCCTCTTCATTCCTTCCATCTGGTCGAGTTCTCAACCACATTCTCCTCTCCAATTTCCTTTATCTTTTCTTCATACTGCCGTTTCTTTGGGATCCATATCTTTGAACCCCTCCTCCCCACCAGGTAACCTGCTGGAAAGTACCATCTTCTTATCCAGGGTTGTCAGCATAGTTATTGCTTCTGTCATGGTTCCATTTTCTCCATCGTGGGATGGTGTGAATATACAGCAAGACGGCCCAACCTTGGGGCAAACCCCTCCTTGAATTGATGTAATTAAGTCCAGGACATACCTGTTCTGGGGAGTCATCAGCCTGATGGCTCTCAATTCTTCTCTGATATATTACATCCTTTTATTGTTGCATTAATCATCTGTAACAGCTCCTATGTGGTGATCTGCTACCACTTGGCATTCACTGCAGTCTGGAGGCCTGACATAAATATAGATGTCATTATCTTTGCTGTATTGCTGAACAGTTTATGTTAATCTGGAATGTCGTCATAGGCCTCTATTGATTTTAACGAAAAGTAGTTCTCCCTTTTCAGCCGGTGAAGAATAAGAGACCTCTTCCTTCTCTGGTGTTCATTCATTTTTGGAAAATCATCAATATTGAGATCACTTTGAGGAATCACTAATGCTGGAACATGTATTAATACAATAGAGCATACTCCTCCCCAAATTTTAGGCAACTACATGTAAGCTCTGGATCCACAATCCCAATATTGGTCCATCAGTTCAGCAGTTCCTTCATTCATTCCTGGGACATTCATTGCCTGCCTATATCCTCTGTTCTCCCCAACCATTACCAAACCTCTATTCTTGAAGCATGTAGTTGCATTTTTCAATGGTATTATAGATACTGGTCCTGCTTCATTGTCGACCCATGTTAGTAACTTGGAATTCTTGGCCCATGATTCTAGGATCTGCCAGTCACTATTTGCACTATGCCTACTGGTTCTTTCTTCAATAAGTGTGCAGGGCAAGATAATAGTCGTTCTTCCCATCTGGTACTGGTGGCAACACTCCCACACACCAATAGCCAAGGTCTCCCCCAGCATCCTGACTCTCCTGATCTTTCAGTCATATCTGACCAATCCATCCTCTTCATCTTGACAATTTTTATTCGTTCCCCATTCTGGGATGAATTCATATGTTTTTTGCTTGTTTACTCCATTCCAATTTCCAGCCTTTTTGTCTTCACGTAGGTATCTTCATATGAAAATATTCCTCTTGATCGCCATCGTAAAGTTGTCAATTTTCCTTTGAATTGTTCTCTGATTGTACACGCTGCTATATGACTAACACATATTGCATCATCTGCAGGCATCTCTTTGGCAATAAATGTCCTTGCTGCGTTCATGTCATATGGTATTGAGGAACAGACATAGCAGCGTTCATCTGATGTTCTCTCTCCCACCTCCTTTATGTGCTATTACTATAAGTATTTATTTTTAATTAAACTATCCGAATGATCAAGATATGTGTTTATATCTTCATAATCTTCCCCAACATCCCCTTTAAATCGAAAAAAAGCCTAGTAAGATTCTAAAGGATACTGTTTGTGCTTTCATCAGGCATAATAGTAACAGTTTCATTGTTCCCCACCATGTCTGTATTGTCTCTTATACAAAAGGAAGAGGCACCTGGCACTTCCCTGATCAACCCAGGTACTGCAAACTTTGAACAACAAGCAATCAGGGTTAGCACGTAAGTCACAATGACCCCAAAGGAAACTGTTTAATAAAGATTAACACCAAAGCAATACATGTCATAATTCATATAATTAAATCATAACCACAGATCAGTGAGTGCAAACACATTCCCGACATTTAACATACACTGTAACGAATAATGAAAGTGACACATGGGAAATCTAGAGAGTTTCTGGTGACTTCTCACCCGAATGGTTCAAACGGGGGGAGGATTTTTATACAGGTTGTGACAAAGCAACAATTAGTACCCGGTCCAAGTTTTCTGGTACTGTGCAGCAATAAAAAATTGACACAACTGTGTTTCGGCCTAGAGCCTATTCGGTTGGCTACAAGTTAGGTGGCCTTCATCAGGATGGGGAATTGCTGTCTGGTTTCAGGCTGACTGTCCTGTGGTGGTATTCGTGCCTCAATGCTTCGGCATGTGAATTCAATTAAAGAGACGCTGATAACATATTGGATGATGATTCACCAGCAGTGGATGCAAACGGCCACACTGACCAGCCACACACAGAGATTTACCTACTGATGTGTAGAGTCTGTGATGAAAAAAATACATCTCTCTGCATGGGACACCAATAGGTGCCTGCACCATTTTGCTCATGCGAAAGACCACTCACTATTGGGATTTCCTTGATGGACACCCACTGCTGCAGAATCATCATCCAATACGCCATCAGTGTCTCTTTAATTGAATTCACGTGCTGAAGCATTGGGGCATGAATACAACCACAGGACAGTCAGCCTGAGACCAGACAGCAATTCCCGTCCTAATGATGGCCACCTAACTTGGAGCCAATCAGATAGGCTCTAGGCCGAAAACACTGCCATGTCAACTTTTTATTTCTGCACAGTACTGGAAAACTTAGACCGAGTACTCATTGTTGTGTTGTCAAAACCTGTATAAAAATTCCACCCCCGTCGTTTGAACCTTTTGGGTGAGAACTCACCCGAAACTCTCTATGTATACCAATGTCACTTTCATTATTGGTTACAGTGTATGTTAAATGCTGGGAATGTGTTTGCACTCACTGATCTTTGGTTATGATTTCATTGTATGAATTATGACATGTATTACTTTGGTGTAAATCTTTAATAAACTGTTTCCTTTGGGGTCATTGTGACTTACGGGCTCGCTCTGATCATGTATTGTCTCTTATAGCATGTCTTCAATTCCATAATAATCAGGAGAAAAACACAGAATGATTTCACAATTATTATCCCATGAAAGCTCATCTATTTTCTTGATGGCAATGAGCCTCTTATATTCACGAGTCTCCTCATCTTGTTTTAATTCTGAATATATATGTAATTCTTTATGAATCACACTTTTAGATTAAAAACTGCAAGATGATTGCCATAATTATTCTGAAAATAATATAATTGTTCTTAGGATTTACAAAATATTTTACCATAGTGACGTGTCTTCTTACTAAATCAGGATAGGACTGCTGTAATAGGTAAGTAAAAACAGCATACAAGAATGTGTGTATCGTTATTATAATGGGCAACATAAGATAAAATGTGCTTCTGTTCTTTGAGCTCCAGTACATTAAAACAGTGTTCCTTGAGCCTATCTAAAAAGTTCAAGGATAACTGCAAGTCTATTTACTCCTTATCAACTGTTGAAGGATATTGATCTCTATTTCAAAGTGCTGCTGTGTTCTTCAATTTCCTTGTCTTTGCTCTTGGCCATTGAACGCGTCTGCATGTGCAGAACTTCTTCTCCTGCTTCACCATCAGTAGTTGCAGGAGGGATTGGGGTTTCTCCTTTATATGGTTTGATGTCGTTCAAATACAGCCAGGCTCTTCTACTTTTTAACTTGGGAGCTGTACGGGTAACTTCTTCCACCTCAAAGCGGGGAGTACTCCAAGTGCGTACAAACCTTTGTACCAATACCTGGTCCCCTGGGTATAGGCTGGGCTATTTTAACAAATCTTGTGCTTTAATGGATGGCTTCTCTTGAACCCCTCCCTTCGGTTCCTGACCTGTTGAGACATGAAAGAAACACTTACTGTTTGTGTTGTTAGGTAATCATGCATCTCTTCACCTAGTGTCTTCGCTACACTATCGGCATCAGTTTTTAACCTAGTTGTAGAAGCAAGGGGGTTCTCATGCAGCATCCAGTCACCAACTCATAAGGAGTTAGATGTTGATCTGGGCCAGGCTGTTTAATTAGGGCATATAAAGCAAGGGTTAGGCAGTGTAGCCATGCCTTTATTAGAGTCATATTTATTTTTGCAATCCTTTCCTTCAATAATCCACTTGATCATTCACAGATTCCATTCACCTGTGGGTGATACATGGAGGAAAACATATGCCTAAAGCCTAATAGAAGAACTATTTGTTCGAACAGTCCATTTCCAAAATGCGGTCCATGGTCAGACCACAAAACTTAGCATAAACCTCACGCACAAGTAACTTGGCAGTGCATGTGACGTCAGGGTGTGTGCGTGGACTAGACTTGATTCATCTAGAAAAAGGACATGCCCTGAGCAGCATATATCTGTAGCCATTGCATATCTACAGCATATCCACATATTCTATATGTAGGTGCTTAAATGGGTCATTGGGCATAGGAATTGTTTTCTCACTGTTTGTAAACTTTGCCCTGCAGTACATTTCTAGCACACAATGCAATGTACAATAAACTGTGCCACATGCTCTAACAGATTTGGCGAGAACCACTCTTCTGCAATTGTGGCAGCTAGACTCTCTCGAGTTGTATGCGCGGGGTAGTGGAGCTGCTCCAATGCTACCCTCAATAATGCTAGAGGCAAAACTGGTTTTCCAGTGCTATTGTACTCCGGAGACCCCTGGCCGGCCCATAGAGCCCAGGTTTGCTCCGAAGTACTTTAAGATGAGATAGCTGCACCTTTGAGATGGATGGGGGTACAGATGTATTACTCCAACACCAATCAATAAGGACAACTCAATGGTTTGGCAAAGGGAGTCCGTTAAATGACAAGTACAAAAAACGGGAAGTCATGGAAATTAGCAGTGATGCGATCGTCCTTCTCTGGACTTCATAAAAATCATGGCATTTATACTGAAAACTCGTCATAATTGACCTATAACACTCAAAAGTTAATATGCAATTCTATTGGTTAGGAAAAGGTAACTTTAGCATAGGTACTATATCTGTATATGATAACGGAGTGAGGGGATTGGGTGAACACTGTTAGGAGGGCGTCTAAGCCCTTCCTTCAAAATGCCTACTGTAGACGTCACTAAAAGTACAACATGCCAATGATTCTACTAACTATAGAACCCTAGATTATTTGGTCCATGGTGGTTGCGTTGGCATCAACCCCATGCATACATTTCCACTTTGCTTAGCAGCACGCAGAATGGTCAGCCAGGTGCAGGGTGCCCCCTAGTTATCCGGCCTTCCTCCAATTAAGGTTATAATCAATCATCACTTCAGCAACTATGTGTAGATTATTTTACTGTGGTTTGGCTCGAAACTGCATCTTCTGTCTGGAAAAGTTCTGATATCTCTGCCTGGGCGGATGCCAAGGGTAGGTGTGAAACCGTGCTGCTCCTCTCTCGGCTGGTCACGTGCTACCCACACCATGAATTTGTCTAGTTTCTCTCAATTTGTGTATTTGATTCTTATTCAGCTTGCCACCTGCCTACGCCTCCTTATCTTGACCTTTCAGAGACAGGATATTCTGTTCTTAAGTTTCAATTATATGTAGCTACTGTTCGTTCCTTCTATTGATATGACCTTGACTCTCCTGGCACGAGTTGCATCTGCCGAGTTTCGATTCAGCCGTCTCTTCTCGTTTTGTTAGAATATGACTCTCTGCTCATGCAGCCTTTAGTAACCTAGGTTGATTCTGCTTTTTCGTGCAAAGTTGAATCGCACTTATAATTCTGTGCTTCGTTTTGAGGTAGATTATGTAAAATGGCGCTAGCCGCACTATTCTTCTACTTAACATAGCAAGCCGTACTGTTTTCTTAGCCTTCTTACAGTTCCAAGCATATATACAGGTGTTAGCTGGTTGGATATCTTCATCCTGTTTACAGCTTAAGCTTCTTGGTATTTCAACATTGTCCTCCCTTTTCGGTTCACGATATCTTTATTCATGGAGTTTCGTCTCTTTGTGTCATTCTCGGGTCATTATTTCTTCGATCTCTACGTCTGCCCGGGTCCCCGTGATGTCACAATTCGTCTTCCATTAAGACCTTTTTGGTTTCTTCCGGGACTGTACTTAGGCGATCTTCATTTTGTCTCATTTGCTGGTGGGGTTTTCTTAATGGATAACTTACTGTCCATGGTTGTCTGGGTATCAGTACTTCAATAGGTGTTGCTCTTCTGATAGGTACTGGGCAGAGCCCTACTGCGGCTCTCTGCTGATTTATTTGCTCATCATAGGTCACATATCTTGGTGTGAATGTTCCTGGTACTTCAAAATGGGTGACTGGAGTGCAGGCTTTATTCGAGACCTCCGGTACACTCCCCCCTCTGGGCGATTCATCAACCACTTTCCCCTCCGTCTTTGGATTCAACTTACTCGATTCTTCTGTTTTTATCTTCACTCCATCGCCTGGGTTCATTCCTTCTTTATCTTCTGGGTCTATACATGATGTTTTGAAGAAGTGCCTCTTTGGTGTCCATATGTTTATTACTCCTTTCAGGCTTCCTGCTGTTCTTACATGTTCGTCTTTATTCCATGTAATTAATTGACATTGTCCTTTTGGGCTACAGTAAACCCATAATTTATGTGTTTCCTGGGATAGAAAAACTTTTTCTTCTGGTGTGTGAATGCTGGTCTTCACAAAGTCTCTTATTTCTTCATCAGTCAGGTTTTTGGGCTTCCATCCTGGCTTGACATCAATCATGATCTTCATCCCTTTGGCTTTCTTCGCAGTCTTCTGGCATTGCAAGATTATAATCTTGATAACACAAAATCCTAGCAATATCATCACTAACGGGGCTCCCAAGAACTTGAATACATCTGCCATCCATTGCGGGACCCACGAGAATAGTGATCCAAACCAGCTGTCTTCACCAACTTCGTCAGTTTCATTGACCATCTGGTTCTGCAGGTTTGTCAGCACACTTATGGCTTTTGTTAAGGTTCCATTCTCCTCATCGTGAGATGGTATAAATGTGCAACATGATTCTCCGATTTTTGCACAAACTCCTCCATCCATGGCTGTGATCATGTCAAGGACATATCTGTTCTGAAGAGTCATCAGTCGGATGGCTCTTAGCTCTTCATTGATCGCATTGAATTATTTTATGGTCGTGTTGATAGTCTGCAGTAACTCCCATCTGGTTATCTGCAACCATTTAGTATTTACTCCAACTTGGATTCTCGACATGAAAATCATTGTGAACACTGATGAGGTGAGGCTGTACAGCCTGTGTTCATATGGGATTACATGAAAAGCTTCTTCCGATTTAGCAGAGAAGTAATTTTTGCTCTTCATCCGAGTTATCAGTTCCACAGATCTCTTCTTCCTCAGGTGAGCATCTGCTTTGGGGAAACTGTCAATATTCAGGTCACTTTTTGGGATCACTAATGCTGGAACGTGGAAGTTCACTATTGTGCATATACCTCCCCAGTCTCTTGGCAGTCTGATGTATGCCTTGCATCCGCATGCCCAATAATGATCCATAATTACTGAAGTTCCATGCACCATCCCTGGAGCATCAAAGACTCGTCCACAGTTCTTGTTTTGTGTGCATTCAGTATTCGCCTGCATGTGGTTGTCAATAACCTTTCTTCATTCATTCTTTGCTGTCCCTGTATCCGGCTTTGTTTGTTACCACAAGTGTGTGTGTGTGTCATTGCTAGTCACATCCATTTCAAGTTCATTCATTCCTCCGTCAGATCTTCTAGGGACTGGAATGACTATTTAAGGTCTGGGTGCTTTTGTGGGTTTCATACGTGCATCATTAGGTGGGTGCACTGGAATTGGAATGCTTTGTGCACCAATAAAAAAGGCAGTTCTGATCGCTAATGACAGTAAAACAATGATGAATATGATGCATAGATACATTATGCCTCTGTATGTCCGGCGGCAGCATTTACTTCCAGAGTAGCGTGGTCATCTCTCCTCCTACGGGAGGACCAGATTGCCGCTCTGGACCCCCATCTCGATCATTTGCCAAATGCCACTTTTATTGTATATCCTTAACCAATATCGTCTTTCGAGTTCTGGGTTTAAGAGTGTCTGGTCCCTCTTGTGGGTGATGAGTTGTCTCTTATCTCAGGATACAGTTCCTTTGCTAGGCTATGGGAAACATCAAATTAAATAACACTTCAGTAAGTCCTTTTATTGTGCATGTTCAAAGTAAGTAAGCTCCCAGTCCACGCCTCGGATTTGCTTCGGTCCTGAGGACATATTGTACACTGGTCAGTATGAAGAAATAGGGACAAAATAACAACAAATCCAATAAGTGAAGTCCTTGACACTGCTTCCTTGATCTGTCCCTCGGCTGAAGACTCTTAGAATCTCCTCAGATAGTTCTGTTGATGGTTCGAGAGCTCTATCTGTAA
This sequence comes from Ambystoma mexicanum, assembly GCF_040938575.1. Lineage (NCBI taxonomy): Eukaryota > Metazoa > Chordata > Amphibia > Caudata > Ambystomatidae > Ambystoma > Ambystoma mexicanum. Next base: position 462,496,368 of record NC_090929.1, read on the forward strand.
CACGATTCCATACAAGAGCATGCCCATCTGTGCAACATTAGCTGGGTCTCTGACGAATGTGAGGACGTCAACATCGATCGGTCTCCCCACTAGCTCTGGAAAGTCAGTAACTAGACGAAAAAGGACATTGTGAGCTAACCTGCTGTCTTCTAGTGAAAGGGGCATCCGTCCTGTCTTGCTGAGGTTTTCAGGATTGTGTGCTCTCTCTTTAATGTAAACAATGTCTGCACTGTCCAGTCGCGTGGAGTGCGACTAGGATCACCATGTTATTTAAAAGTTGGCTTAAATGGCCTGTGTTTGCTGGGTCTCGAAGAAAAATGAGTGTGTCTGTTGTTCTTCTGACAAGGGTTGGACAATCTTTGATTAAGCGAAAGACCAATGTGTTGATAAGCGCATTTATTTCTGTCTGTGTTTGGGACATTTGGTTCCTTCTCACTGTACTCAGGAAGTAAGAGAAATTGTTCAGCAATAACAGTAAGCAGTCTTCTTATTGTCTTTTCGTTTTCAGGATCTTGAAGGAAGTTAGTGACATTGGTGAGTCTCCCTACCAATGACGGGTATGATTTTAGCACTAGATCAAAATAGGTGACCACACCCTTGGTGATGTCGCTACTGCGGGACACCATAAGTGATCCGAATAGAGTCTCGGTATGGAATGAGTCGGGATACTGTGTTTGCTTCCAATGTAAGTGTTCTCGGTCAAAATTTGGCATATTTTTTTCTCGTCAAGGGTTAAATGTGCCTCAGTCCAAAGTTCAAAGTTGACAGGCTATGTTGTGGCTTATGCGTGCAATTCTTCTTCACCCTGCAACTAGGATGCACAAAGTGTTCGTTATTTATGTCCTTATCCCCTTTTTTGCTTAGAGGAAGTGCACAATTTAAGACAAAATTTGCAAAAAGTTCTTTGCCTTTGTTTGGCTTGTCATGCGTCCTGCTTCCTCGTCATGGATCTCGTCTGACTGTGCTGTGGTTCTTCCCCGTCGCTCGTCGACTCCTCCCGTTGGGGTGCAGGCAGGGGGCCTTCTCCGACGTATGGTTTGATATCGCCGAGAAAAATCAACGCTCTTCTGCCTTGCAGTTTCACTGCGGATGAAGTGCAGTCCTCCACTGTGAAAGGACCGTTAAATCTTGGTTTGTCTCACTTTTTCCTTGTATGATTCCTTACAAGGACGGTGTCTCCAGGGAAGATGGATGGAACACAAAGTCCTTGAGCTGCATCTGTAGTAGTATCTCCTCTGTGTTCCGTGCTGTCCTTCACCGCTTTCGTCGTCGCTGCAGCTGGTCTGAAATTACAGTAAGGCAAGATGTCATGCAGTTCAGAAAGTTTTGCATCTCAGACCCTAAAATGTCTCCTGTCGACTGGGCATCACCTCTAGCTCTATCTCGGGATGTCAAAGGAATTCTCATTCTTCTTCCTGTGGCTATCGCGTGTGGCGTAAGATGATGGTCAGAACCGGGTTGGTTCCAAAGTGCATACAGTGACAAAGGAAGGCAGTGCAACCATCCCTTTCTTAGAGTCAGCTTCAACTTGGCTATCCTTTTCTTTAACAAGCTGTTGAGCTTCTCACATATTCCGTTACCTTGCAGATGATACACCGGCGAGAACTTGTGCTTTATACCAAGCAGCAAGCTAATCTGTTTGAAAATTGCATTAACACAGTGAGGGCCATTATCTGATCGGTAGAGTATGGGTGTGTACATGGACCTGCCTCAATCCATCTAGAGAATGGACACACCACAACAATTAAGTATCTGTACCCGTCACATACTTGAATCATGTCGACATAATCGACATGCAAGTGCTGAAAAGGCCCATTTGGCCTTGGGATGACTCCTCTCATTACTATTAATGTGTGTCCAGCCGTGAATTGCTGACAGATTATACAGTTCACTATAAAGAATGTAACGTGCTCAGCTAAATTCGGTATAAACCAGTCTTCAGCGAGCGTTGCTGCTAGATTCTCTTTTGTCATATGTGCTGGATAATGTAACTGTTCTAGCGATATTTTTAACAGGCTATAGGCATTACTGGTTTACCAGTGCTGTCTTGTCACCACAGGCTGTCAGAAGGGTTTAAAGAACACCCACGACGTTTCCAAAGGTTCTTCTCTTCCTGTGGTGCCTCCCCTTGGAGTTCATTAGCTGTGTTTGCCCCAAATTACTGTAACTTTCAGGTGCAGTTCGTGTAACCATCATTCGTTCGTTGGCATGGATAACTTCCACTTCCATGATCATTTCGCTTTTGGATGCCATATGCTTAGCTTCTGTGTTTGCTGCTTGATTTTTGCGTGAGATCAAATCTGTCACTTTTGTTTGGGAAGTGCATTTCACAACCTCTATGCCCACTGGGAGCTGTAGTGCCTTGATCAGCCTGTCCAATAAGGCTGCGTGCTGCACTGGCGTGCCGTCCGCTCGGAGGTAGCCCCTCCTTTTCCAGAGCGCTATGCCTGCGTGCACTGTTGACGTCACATAGGCAGAGTCACTGTACACCGTTACTTCCTGGTCTGCGTGATTCTCAATGGTGAGTATCAACGCCAATAATTCTGCAGCCTGTGCTGAATAGTGAGATGGTATTTGCGCACTAATAAGCACTCGAAATTCTCCATTTGCTGTGTGCTTCATCACAGCAACGCCAGTATATCTTTGTCCGTCAATTTGATCCTTGAAGACCTGTCAATGAAGACGATCTCTCCGTTTGCCAAAGCATTTTTTTTCACCCTGGGGATTTCACCATAGAATTCTTCATAGTTTGCACAGTCGTGTATTGGCTCTCCTTCAGTGACTGGCTCGGCTTTGAACATAGCTGGGTTCACTATCTTGCATTGGACTATCTTAATCGATGGGTTTGATATGATCACTTCATAAGCAGAAGCTCTCTGAGATGTCAATGTGCCCTTTGGTTTTTCTCTATGGCAAATAGTGTGTGCTCGACGTACAATGTCATGGAGCATCCCATCACAATGGTTGTAGCCTTCTCAATGGCGAACGCTGCGGCAGCTAAACTTTGTTCGCAAGGAAAATGACCTCTCATTACTGGGTCCAAACATCCACTGTAGTATGCTAGGGGCTTGTACGCCAACGTGGTTCTCTGTGTGAGTACTGCCGTCATAACGCCGCCATTTGTGTGTGAAAACAGGTAAAATTCCTCAGCATGATTAGGATTCCCTAGAACTGGTGCTGAGCAAATAGCTTTTTTAATTCTGGAAATCCTTTCTCCATGGTCTCAGACCATTCAATCTTTTCTTTCATCACTTGGGCCTTCTTTAGGGCCTGAAGTAAAATCTTAGTGTAAGAGCTATAGTCGAAGACCCATACCCTAACGTAGTTGCATAGGCCTAGAAAGCTCTGCATCTGTTTTATCATGTGTGGCTTAGCCATGTTCAGTATGGCTTCAGCCATTTCTGGGGTCACTCTCTTTCCATCATGTGAGATCAGCTAGCCTATGTACAGCACTTCTTGTTGACAGTAGTGTAAATTTTCCTTGTCAACCTTATATCCTTTCTCAGCCAGCACAGTCAATAGCTGAACAGAATCATGCCTGCATTGCTCCTCTGTCGTGCTGCTGATCAAGACGTCATCCACGTATTGCAGGACAACACTTTTTAGTGCAACATTGCTCAAGTCCATCTGCAGGACTCTGTTAAAAATAGATGGAGACTCACAATACCCCGGGGTAGTCTCGTGCTTTTCAGACACATCTGTCTGAATGTGAATGACATCAGATCTTGTGAGTCACGGTGCAAAAGGATTGAGAAAAATGCACTTTTCAAGTCAATCACCATGAAATATTTTGCCTCAACGGGTATATTACATAGAATTGTAGACGGGTTAGGGACTAGAGGGAACTCGGCCTCAACAATCTCATTTATTGGGCGTAAATCCTGGATTAGCCTCCAAGACCCCCCTTTGATTTCTTGACCGGATAAACCGAAGCATTGCATGACGACTCTGACGTCACTAAGATGCCCTGCTCCATCATAGCTGAAATTGTCTTAAACATCCCTTCATCTGCCTCTCTGGACATGGGATATTGTCGTGCACTTGGGAGAATTGCTCCTGGTTCAGTTTAATTTTTACTTCTCCAACCTCCTTCAAAAAACCTACGTCATACGGTCCTGTGGTCCACACTGAGAGAGGCACCTGGGCCATGTCGTCATCAAAATATTCAGGACGGTTTCGTGCCAACATCATTCTCTGAGGTACTTCTCTTTTGATCATTTCTACCCAAAAGGTGAGACTCGCTTCCACCATTGTCTCTCCCATATCTGCTTGTTCTTCAAGCAAATTGTCATCGGTGATGTCAGTCAATCGATATCCTTCTTCAATGGCAATTACTACGCACCATTGTCGGCCTTCGTCATCATAACTGTCAATCAAGGCCACCCTCCCTCGTACTACAGGTGTGTGTATCATCAAGGGAAATACTTGTCCCTTTTCCTCGTGCATCGGTATGCTTGGCCTGAATAGGAATTCATCTGGGGTTCTCATTATCATGTCTGCAAGGCCTGGCAATCATGCCATAAGCACACGCATACCATATGCGAATATTTCTGGCTCTAATGGTATAGCCCTCATGGCTGTGTGTCCTGTGTACGCTCTGATCATTTCGCATACATTTGAATAGTGCATTGCTGGAGTTGAACATATTATGCCCTCCTCCGTGAACGAGATTGTCATGTTTAACTTTGTCAACAAATATATACCCAAAATCTTTACTGGGGTCGAACGTGAATATAGTAACGGCACATTCATTTCACATTTTCCTATAGAGACTGGAAGTGCATTTGTGAAGGGAACACGACGTGTAGCTCCTGTAAAACTCGGCCTCACCAGACAAGGAAAACTTGCCTTCACGTATGCACGAGCGTGTTGCACCGGTGTCAACTAGGAAGGAATATTCTTTATCCCCTCTAACAACATCCACCCTCGGTTCCCTGTGAGGGTCTGGTGTCACTGATAGGATAGAACACATCAGGGTTCCCAGTGAACTGTCCTAGTCCTTATACAATTTTAGCCCACTGTGTACTGGTGGATTTCCCCCATTCCCATTGTTACTTCCCATTCCAGGGATGGTGGTCTGCCCTGTGCTCATTGTCTGTGATAGTTGCAATGGTGCTTGTTGGGATTGTCCTTGTGGAAAATTCCCCATGTTCTGAGGTTGCACGCCTTGTTGTGCTCCTGGCGCTTGGTGTTGCACCGTGTGATTCTGTGCAATGCCCTGCTCTAAAACTGCAGGTGGATTCGCCATGCCTGCTCCTGTTCCTTGGCCGTTCTGCATCATAGCTTGGTTTCTACATGTGCGAGCTAAGTGCCCTGTCATTACACACAACCAACATACTGGCGGTGGTCGGATCATTTGCCCGTTTTGCATATTTTGAAAACCTCCTTGATTCTTTTGGAAACCTCCTTGATTACTTTGGAAGCCTCCCTGATTGCTCTGCCATCCGCTTCCCCTAAATCCTCTTCCCCTGGAGTAAAACCGTATATTGCCCTAATTATTCTGCTGTGGGGCAGTCGCCTGCTGCATGCTTAATTCAGCTGCGCTAGTTATCATGGCTCCCTCAAGAGCATATTTTGACAATTTTTTTGCACCAATTCCACTTCCTCACCCTTTTAAGTAGCTTCCTTTTTGCGATTCTTTTCTTGCAGTAATCTGCAATAGTGTGTGATGGTCAGCTGTATTTCAGCCCAAGGCTTGGCCTCAATTCCCACCAATTTCTTGAGCTGTTTCTGCACCGGCTCTGGCAGCCCTTGGCACAATATATGGTAGAACACAGGTATAGATTTCGTACAAGATTCATGAGTCTCGAGTACCCATGCATCTTGAAAATTCTGTATGTAAATTAACGGATCCTCAGACATTTTTCGTGTCATTATAGCTCCCATATCAGAAGTGTCCGGATACAACACTCGTAGCGCTTTCCATACTGCGGCTCTACAATTGTTAAATGGAGTGCTGTCATGCGCAGTATTCATTGTGGTTACACCAGGGTAGCCTGCTCGTGCCCACACATGGTGTGCTCTCTCACCAAGTATGGCAATTAGGAGACCCTTAAAGTCCCCTATAGCTAACGTGTTTCCTCCTGTCATTTTTTCTAACTCGTGTATCCACTTTCAGGCTCCCGGTGTCAGCATTGGAAGCTAGTTTTTCAAATTTTCTCGATCCATGTGTGGCAATGCAATATATTGTGGTCTTACTGCCCCTTTCTCAAGCAACGGAAATTGGGATGCAGAGCCCTCTCTCTCTTCTCTCATTGTTCTCCTGTCTATTGCAGGGGTAATATTCCTGCATCGCTGTCTGCCTGGCAAACTCCTGAGCCTGTCTACATAGGGCGGTGAAGACACCCCCTCTGACCATGAGTTACCTCTTCATGTCGGTCAGACTGCATGGCTGATTCTGATGCCCTCGGTGCAGACTCGCTAGTGACCATCTTATTCCTTTCTCTCTTGGGAGTCGTCTTTCGCTCCGTCTCTCTGCCTCATTTTCCTTGCGCTCCTCTCTTTCCGAGTCGGACATTGTCTGTCGCCAATTCGTGTAACTTCTTGTATCTTCATTGTTTCTAATGATTTCTAATCTATCCAGGGATAGATCTCTATTCCCACTTCTTCGGGTGACATCCTCAGTGTCGTAGAGCTGAGTGCTCTCCAGGCGCTCGTCTTCCCCCTCCCCTTGGGGTGTTTGTTCTAACCCCATTTCATCATATATTCTATTGATCGTTTCTCCGATGCTTCTGGTCTCGAAGTCATCTTCCATTTTTGCCCTAGACGTGCCTGGTACTGAATCGTACACAGGAAAACATTCTTCGATGTCTTCCCAATCTACTACTGGAGCGGGTTTTCTTACCTCTCCCTCCAGACATTCAAGATCGTGTGCTCTCTGTCTTTGCTTACGTTCTACATCGTCATCAATTTCCTTGTGTTTCCTTGCCTCTTCTCTGACTCTATCTTCTTCCTTTTTCTTTTAATTTCTACGTTCATCTGCCCTTCAAATTTCCTCATCTCTTCGTCTCTTTATTCTTTTCTCACGTATCCTTTGCTCTTCCTCTAACCTCTGCTGCTTCTGTCTGTCTTGATCATTGGCTGCTCTTGGGTTGCAATCGAGCTGTCTTTCTTGCTCTTCGCGATATAGCTGTTCTCGCCTTTGTCTGTCTATCTTTCTTATTTTTTGTCTCTCGACTCCTTCTCTTTTCCCTTTCTCTGTACCTCATCTAACCTCTCCTTTTGTTTCGCGTCATCAATGCCTTTGCCATCAAGTTTCAATAAAATGTGTCCTCCCATCCATTCGTTTTTTGCAAATGCTATCTCATCAGTTCTATCTTTGTTTCCCTTCCCTCGCTTCCCTTCTCTCTCTTTGTCGAGAGATGCGCTTGTCTGTGCTTCATCCCTTCTTTCGTCATTGCGTCTCCCCTTGCCCCTTGGGACCGTGGAGGCAATATCCTTATCCTTATCTTTCCCTTGATTTTCATCACTACTATGTGTACGTGACTCATAGGCCGGGTTGCTGTACCCCGTGGCTGCTTTAAGCTCTCTCAGCGGGTATAATCCCTCGTCTTTACTTTCTTCACCCTTTGTTTCGGATGGTGCGGGTGTGGCGGTAGGCATCTAACCTCCCTCTGTGCATACATTAAGTATCCAATCTATTGGCGGCTCCTCTTCCTTTCCCTGTTCATACATTTTCCAAAGTTCTAGAACAGCAAGGCGTTTGTCTAACTTTGTGCCTGTGTATGTGGCATGCAAATATGTTGTCATGTGTTGCAAGACAGCTTTAGATAAGGACCCACCCTGTGGCCATGGTAAAAACATCTTGTGGGCGGTTCCCTTAACCCCCTCTGTACTCTATTTCTTCAGTTTGGGTGCGTGTTTCGGTAACTGTTTGCATAAGGGTGTCAATGGAGTTATATCCTCCATGCTGAAATCTGTTCCCTTTCCTCTTATATAACACTTGTCAACACTTTTGCGTGGCTTAAACAGTTCCAACAATATGAGTGAGCACCAAACACTGCAAGCTCCAATCCCGAATTTTCACAAAATGTTGTACTTTCTATTTTACTCAAAAAACATCATTTTGTATGCGATATTATCTCAGCTTTTCAATCGCATAAAATTTAAATCAGTTTTCTCCAAGAATTTATTTTGATGTATGACGTCACAACAAAAAACATGTAAGACAGATGCTTGACAGACTAGACGAACACCAGCTGGTTACAGATATCTCTGCATCTAATCATTACCCCTTCATGGAGTCTAAACGTACCCCTTTGACGACGTCTTTAACCGTCGTGGTAGTCTAATCGTTCCCCCTTTAACTAGGACTCTGAGTACATGTTTCTTCTAGCCGCTTGTATTAAAAGCGTAGGAATAAGGCAAATACTCTCATTTCTCGGGTGTCTTCCCCAGTAACCTCTCTCTTCTCGGGTGTCCTCCCCGGTAACATTTATTTACTTAATTATTCTCGAGTCATTATCCCCATATATATATATATATATAGTCTTCTAACTATATTTTGTTTTTTCTCACCTCCCTCTGTTACCTTTTCCCTTTACTGGTTCTAAGGCATGCACATTTGCCAAAACATTCAATCTTCTTCACTCACCGTTCGCATGGTTCCTCTCTGGACACTCGGGATCACTGCCTTCGTTACCGCCTTCTTCGGCTTTTCAACCGCTCAGCTGCCCGTAGGAATGGGACGGGATGTGAGGGGAACACGAGTCCCTTCAGACCCTGGTCTGCAGTTTTTCTTACACTACCACTGTCTACGGGGAGCTTCACAGTCTACTCGGCCGAATGCCAAAGGACTTGTGATATTGCCAAAGACCTAGAGTCACTTTATGTCGACGGTCAATGGGTGTCTTATTCTAATCAATAATCGATAATTGATAAACCATCAATCTCTGCTACCAAGTGTACTCCGGGGACCCCCGGCCAGCCCATGGAGCCGAGGTTTGCTCCGAAGTACTTTAAGACGAGATAGCTGCACCCTTGAGATGGATGGGGGTGCAGATGTATTACTCCAACACCAATCAATAAGGACAACACAATGGTTTGGCAAAGGGAGTCTGTTACAAAAAACGGGGAGTCATGGAAAACAGCAGTGATGCGATCGTCTTTCTCGCTTCAACTCCAATGAACTTCATAAAAATCATAGTATTTATACTGAAAACTCGTCATAATTGACGTATAACACTCAAAAGTTAATATGCAATTCTATTGGTTAGGAAACGGTAACTTTAATATAGGTACTATATCTGTATTGGTAACGGAGTGAGGGGATTGGGTGAACACTGTCAGGTGGGCGTCTAAGCCCTTCCTTCACAAAGACTACTGTAGACATCACTAAAAGTACGACATCCCATTGGTTCTACTAACTAAAGGACTCTAGATTATTTGGTCCATTGTGAGTGGGTTGGCATCAACCCCATGCATACATTTCCACTTTGCTTAGCAGCACGCAGAATGGTCATCTAGGTGTAGGGTGTCCCCTAGTTACACGGCCTTCCTCCAATTAAGGTTACAATCAATCAACGCTTTAGGACTATGTGTAAATTATTTTACTGTGGTTGGCCTCAAATCCTCTGTCTGGAAAAGTTCTGATATCTCTGCCTGGGCGGATGCCAAGCGTATGTGTGAACCTGTGCTGCTCCTCGCTCGGCTGGTCATGTGCTACCCACACCGTGAATTTGTCTAGTTTCTCTCAATTTGTGTATTTGATTCTTATTCAGCTTGTCACCTGCCTACGCCTCCTTATCTTGACCTTTCAGAGACAGGATATTCTGTTCTTAAGTTTCAATTATATGTAGCTACTGTTCGTTCCTTCTATTGATATGACCTTGGCTCTCCTGACACGAGTTGCATCTGCCGAGTTTCGATTCAGCCGTCTCGTCTCGTTTTGCTAGAATATGAATCTCTGCTCATGCGGCCTTTAGTAACCTGGGTTGTTCTGCTTTTTCGTGCAAAGTGGAATCGCACTTATAATACTGTGCTTCATTTTGAGGTAGATTATGTATAATGTTGCTTGCTGCACTATTCTTCTACTTAGCATAGTAAGCTGTACTGTTTTATTAGCCTTCTTGCGGTTCCAAGCATATGTACAGGTGTTAGCTGGTTGGATATCTTCATCCTGTTTACAGTTTAAGCTTCTTGGTATTTCAACATCATTCTCCCTTTTAAGTTCACGATATCCTTATTCATGAAGTTTTGTCTCTTTATGTCATTCTCGGGTCGTTATTTCTTCTATCTCTACATCTGTCCGGGTCCCCATGACGTCACCATTCGTCTTCCATTAAGACCTTTTTGGTTTCTTCCGGGACTGTACTTAGGCGATCTTCATTTCGTCTCATTTGCTGGTTCGGTTTTCTTAATGGATATATTACTGTCCATGGTTGTCTGAGTATTGGTACTTCAATAGGTGTTGCTCTTCGGATAGGTACTGGACAGATCCCTACTGCTGCTCTCTGCTGACTTATTCGCTCATCATACGTCACATATCTTGGTGTGAACGTTCCTGGTACTTCAAAATGGGCGACTGGAGTGCAGGCATTATTCGGGACCTCCTCTACACTTTCCTGTCTCAAAATTGCTTAAGTGGGGAGATAAAGAATACCCTTGCTTTTTCCATAAATCCTTTTCTTCTTGTGGTGCTCGACCTTGTATCGCAATTAACTGGACAAATGACAGCATGTTAAAGTCCTCCTTTATCAACATGCATCGTCCTGCCATCTGTTTAACACTTTCTATTTCAAAATTAGAAATGGTTTGGAAATAGGCTGCCTTTTTGGCTTCTAGGTCTGTGGCTTCGTTTTCATGGGAAATTACATCTTCTCTTTTAGTATGCACTGCATATTTTACAACTGCTAGAGTTAATGGAAGTGGTAATGCTTCAAAAAGTTTACCCAAGAGGGCTGCATGTTGCACTGGAGTGCTGTCTGCATGGAGGAAGCCCCTTCTTTTCCAGCGTAACAAACCTAGATTTACAGTTGATGTCAAATAGGCAGAGTCAGAGTACACTGTCACTTCCTCATCTTTGAATCCCTGAAGAGCGGTGATAAGCGCCACTAATTCTGCAGACTGAGCCAAACAATGCAAAGGCAATCTCCCACTTGTTACTACCTCAAATTCACCCTCTCTGTTCAGTTTCACTATTGCTGATCCATTATGCCTTTCACCAGTCATTTGGTCTCTTTGAAGAACCATCAATAAAGATAACTTCCCCCCTCCCGTTAGCATTTGCTCTAGCTTGGGGAACATCATAATGGTCAATATACATTGTGCAATCATGTACATAATCATCCTCCGCTACTGGTTCAGCCTGTCAGGAAAATACATTTGCTCAAAGTGGGCGTTTCGATATTATCAAGATGGTGTATGTGCATTTGAAGTAACCAGATTAGTGAATATCGGTTGAAGAATGGTTGCAGAAGATCTTTACTGCGTTGGTCTCCTTACCTGCTCAGTGCCAATGTGATGCTGGGTTCAGTATCTCATATCTGACAATTTTAATCACAGGATTTAATATAATTACCCCATATCCTGATGCTCTTTGTGTGGTCAAAGTACTTTTAGGTTCCTCTAAAATTGCAAATAATGCATGCTCTACAAATAGTGTTTAAGCTTTTTCGATCTTGAATGCAGCAGCAGTTAAATACTGCTCGGAGGGATAATGCCCTTTCATAACTGGTGAGTTAACAGACGCACACGAGTGAACGCTGGATGCGACCACCTAAGGGATTGAACCCAAATATTGATGAGCACCAATAAGATATTAATATGGGGGCATGCAACCTTTAAGATTGCATAAATAATCAGTAGTAAGGCCCTGAATTGAGAATGGCTTTAAGTACAGCCGAAACACGTGTCATCAACAAGAGCAAATCTATCAAAATTAAAGAACCATTTGTTTTTGCAATCTACATTTGGCGCTGTCTTCTATCAGAGTACCTTTTCAACAATTAATCTTATCATGGTTTCTTTGGCTTTTTATAAACCACAACTCCGTAAGATTTTTCCTAAAGTTCTACAACTCACCATTTGTGCATAACCTATATATGTCGCCTTGATAGACCGGACCTACAAAGCCAATACCTTCTAAACCCTTTCATAACTGGATCTAAAATCACACTATAATAGGCCAAAGGTGTGTGTCCATATCCTAATGTCATTTTCTGTGTAATAACTGCTGTCATGACTTCTCCATTTGAATGAAAGAATAAGTAACATTCTTCATGATAATCAGGAATTCCCAACACAGGGGATGTACTGATTGCCTTTTTTAATTCTTCAAATATTTCAGTCATTTCATCTGTCCATATTATTTTGATATTGCCCACCTGTGCTACTTTAAGCCCTTTTAAAAGTGGTTCAATATATGTACTGAAATCGAAAACCCAGGCCCTACAACCATTACATAGGCCTAAATGGTGTTGCATTTCCCTCATTGTTTTAGGTTCTGAGGTCTTCATAATTGCTTCTGCTCTCTCATATGTGACTTTCCTCCCCTCATGAGAAATCAACTGTCCCACATACAAGACCTATTTCTGACAGTATAGTAGCTTCCCTTTGTCCACTTTATTTCCTTTAACTGAGAATATAGTCATAAGCTTAACTCAATCTTATCTGCATCGTTCTCCTGTCTCACTACACACCAAAATGCCATCCACATATTAGACGGTTGCACTTTAGAGCTGAACATTACCTAAGTCCATCTGAAGGACTCTGTTAAAGATTGAAGGGGACTCACAGTATCCCTGGGGCAAGCAAGTATGTTTCTGGTGAATATTTCTATATGAAAAGGAAGTCAAATCATGTGCATCTTCGAATTTCAAAGAATGCAATTTTTAAGTCTATTACTGTGAAATACTTTGCCTTAGATGGGAGGTTACACAATATTGTCATGGGATTTGGAACTAAAGGAAACTCAGCTGTCTCTATATTGTTTAGGGGGTGAAGGTCCTGTATGAATCTTCACGACCGCCTGTTGATTTTCTCACTGGGTACGCAGCCATGTTATATGGTGAATGGGATGGTACCAATATTCCTTGCTTCATTAAAGTGGAAATATTCTCAATTACACCTTCATCCGCCTCTCTGGACATGAGATATTGCTTTACACGTGGCAAAAAGGCTCCCGGTTTAAGTTTGATTTTAACTGCTATGAATCATTTTAATATACCAATGTCATATGAACTTGTGGTCCATAAAATATTTGGCACTTTCTCTAAATCTTCCTGGAAAAATGACAATTTCTTTTTTACCAACGCCATTCTCTGCAGTATTTCTCTATTCTCTACTTTTATTTGTATTTGTATTTGTATAGCGCACTAACAGCCCAAAGGCATCAATGCGCTGTTTCATGAAGGTTACTTAAGGTTACATTAGTTACATTGATATTCTTTGCTCAGGGTTACAACGAGCATGTAGCATGGATGTTTCAAGAGTACATAATCAAGATTTATGAGTTACATTGGTGGAAACCTTAATCCAATAAGTTAGACTTATTAAAAACACTAATTCATCATCTGAGTACTAATTCGTAAACAGTTTCTCCATCCTCTTCCTTCATCGCCTGTCCCGTGAAGAACCACCCTTTCCTCTCTGACTACTGCTGTTTCTAACTCCAAGGGTATAATCTGTCCTTCTTCATCATTCATAGGGATTTCTAATCTGAACAAAAACTCCTCAGGTATTCTTAATAGTTTACCTATCAATCTGGGAACCACAATAATAAAACAGTCACTTCAAACAAGAATACTTCTGTATCTAAGGGAACTCCCCGTAATGCCTTCTGGCCTGTCAAGGCTAATACAAATGCTTGCAGATTCAAATAATGTATCACGGGGTGGAACACATTATTCCTTTGTCAGTAAAAGATGTTGTCATATTAAGTGTTGTCATTAAGTCACACCCTAATATGTTAACCGGAGTCTGTCTAGAATATAATAATTGAATTGACATGTCATGTTCTCCTATAGGGTTTGGTAATTCGTCTAAAGGGAATCTAAAAGGATCTGAACTCATCGCCCCAGAGAATCCCTGTGCATTGTATTGTGTTGTATTGTTTATTTATATAGCACCTATACACATAAAAGTGTTTCAAAGCACTCAAGGAGGGTGAGGACAAGGTGAAAAACAAACAGTCACTCAGATTCCTTGAAATTCTGAGACGATAATAGTCTGCACAGGCAGAGTAAGTGCATAAAATACATTTAACAGTTGAGGCACAGCAAATAGGCCTGACGGCAATTCTACAGTTTTATCAGTGCAATTAAGGGGAGAAGACTGGGGAGAACAGACAGACGATCATCAGGCACATTGCATTTGGGTCGTGCAAGTGCGCAGAAGGTCACAGGGAGGGGAGGTCCAAGTGCACCCAGTCGGCAGAGACTGGGGTAAGTGCAGAGAGAGACACTCTCTTGGGTTATTCTAAGTGCAGTGAAGGTGGGTGGGAGTAGGGGCCTGAGGCAAGTGTGAGAAGGACTGGTGGGGGTGTCTGAGACCGGTGAGACTATGAGGTACATCAGGTGGCCAGTCAGCAAGCTGTAAGGAAGAGGAGGGAGAGATGGAGAGACCAGAGGGCTAGGTTAGCAGGGTAGAGGGAGAGCAAAAGAAGAGGAGAAGAGGAAGGTCTTGAGGAGTTTCCAGAACTTAAGAAGGTCAGGCTCAAGACGTAGAGCGGCAGGGAGGCTATTCCAGAGGGATGCACCTGCTGAGAATAAGGATCTCCCTCCAAATCTCTGCTTGGAGAACCGGCTCACTCTCAGAAGGTTGGAAGTAGATGAGCGTAGGGCACGTGAGGGACAGTATTTAGGTAGGCAGCATTGCAGGTAGGTAGGTCCCAGGTCCCATAAAGCCTTGTGGACAATGCATAAGGTCTTGAACTTGATCCTTGCAGCCATGGGGAGCCAGTGAAGAGATTTCAGCGCCAGAGAGATGCGGTTCCTGGGCTTGAGGCCAAGGATAAGTCTTGCGGTTCTGTTCTGGATGAGTTGCAGAGGATGCAGGGCACAAGCAGGGAGGCTGTTGCAATAGTCCAACCTAAAGAGAAGCAAGGCTATGGAGACAGTGTGCCACTGGGGGAAAATGAGAAAAGGAAGAGTACCTCTGAGGAGTAGCTGATAGTTAGAATTTTTGAGATGTAAGAAATGTGAGAGGAGAAGATGACCCCAAAGTTGTTTGCCTTGCAGGTGGGTGAGGGCACAGGGCCAAGGGATGACGGCCAGAGCAAAAATGGAACAGCGGGAGTAGGGGTATCAATGAGAACGATCTTAGTCTTACTGGCATTGAGGCAGAGGTCGTTTGCAGCACACCATGATTGAATAGCGGACAGACAGTCAGATATGAGCGAGGAGGAGGAGGTGGCTGCGGATAGCCTGAAAGATAGTTGCTCATCATCCACATAACACTGGAAGTTAAAGGTGAAAGTGGTAATTACACGTGCCAAGGCAGATGCTGAAGAACCATGGGGAGAGGTTAGATCCCCGGGGAACGCCACAGGTTGAGAGAGCAATAGTCTAAAGAAAAGCTCAGAGTTTCACCTGTGATGGGCGGTCGAAGGGAAAGGAGATTAACCACACCAGAGCCTAACCTGTGATTTCTAGGGTGTCAAGGAGACGTGTGATCAGGATGCTGTGGTTAACCATATCAAAGGCAGAGGAGAGGTCAAGGAGAATGAGGACAGAGGTAGTGTTAGTGTCAAGATTTGAGAGCAGGGCTTCACGTGTGTTCAGAAGAGCAGTTTCCGTGCCTCTGGATGCTCTAAAGCCAGACTGATGGTCATGGAAGCAGCCAATAGATTCAGTGTTGAGGGTCAGCTGAGTGATAGCCAGCTTCTCCAGGAGTTTGCCCAAGAAGGGAGTGATCGAGATAGGGCGGTAGTTTGCGAGAATGGACGGTTCGTCAGAGGGTTTCCTGAGCAGACGGTGCACAAGGGAGTGCTTAAGGGCCGTTGGGAAAACTCCAGTGGGAAAGGATAGATTGCAAGGATCAGCCAAGGCTGTGGTGAGGGTGTCAATATTGTCCTTAATGGTCTTAGAGGGGCAGGGATCTGCCTGTTTGGCTGAAGCCTTCATAGACTGGACTTGTCTGGTGACCTCATCAGGTATGATGGGTGAGCGAGAGGAGAGGGCAAGAGGAGGGGGGCCAAAGGAGGCTCCAGTGTTGGTGTATGCTGAGGGGTGGAAGAGAGGGAGGAAAGGATGTCTTGGGTTTTTGTGATGAAGTATGCAGCCAGAGTCGGGCAAAGGTCCTGGGTGGGTGTGACAGAAGAAGAGGCTTCTGCAGGATTGGCGAGTTCCTTGCAGAGTTTGAAAAGCTTGGCTGTGTTGTTTGATGCCGCAGAGATGCAGGCTTGAATATAGACTCTTTTCTTGGAATGGATGCAGAGTCGATATTGCCTTTGAAGGAGGCTGCAGGTCAGTCTGTCAGATGGTCCGCCCGATGAGTTCCATTTCTGCTCAGCTGCCCTACATTTGCAGTCGTACCAAGAGTTGCACTTTTTGGAAGGCTTCAGTCGGACCCTCATGGCAGGGGCAAGATTGTCAAGAGTGTTGGAGAAAGAGAGGTTGAGTTTAGCCAGGGCTGTGGCAGGGTGGGTGTCAGCCACAGGAGTAAGAGGTGGAGAGTAGGTGAAGGTAAATGCAGCCACTGTCACTTTTTACATGGATCTGGTGACTTTGACACCGAGTGGCTGTGCCAGATGTATTGCTGCAAGAGGAGACAAGAGTGTCAGGTGTGTTGAGAAAAGAGAGTGGTCTTATATATATCATGCTATCGGGAACACTAGTAGAAGAAATTGTAGGAAATTAGTAAAGGCTTTTTTTGTTTCGCGACTGCCCTCCCCTCCCTCCTGAGCTTGCAGAAATAATAGCTCTTTCTACATAGCCCATTAATAAATCACCTACATTCGGTGTACTGACGGATAACACAGAACCAAAGCGGGTGCCGCAAGAAGGAGGGAGAGAGGGAGGCGGCGCTCCAGTCCTCGATTTTAAGTTGTGTTAGAAATTGCGATCTAACCAGTATTGAGTGTGTCTTGCATGTGAGCTCCCCGGGCACGTGAAGGCTTCTCTTCTGCATGCTCTTTCAGGAAGGGCACTGCGAGGCCCCACCCAAGTACGAGACCTGGGGTAGTTTGCCCCTCCTACCCCCTCTTGTGACCGCCCTGCCTGCCTGCATGTCCATGCTCCCCCCCCTGAAAAGGAATATACATTACGCATAAAACAATTGGCGCAATAAGTCAAACCTATCGGGGCACCTAAGGCCCACAATAAACACCCACACGTTTTCTAGCAGGCCCCAGACAAAATATTAACCCATGACCAACCAACCTAATACAATTACTAACCCAGAGGCAACAACATATGAAATGATTGGTTATTTATAACACACTTAATACCCAGAGCTTTCCAAGTGCAGACCCAGGGATCGAACCTGTGTTGCTCCATGTCGTCTTGCTTCCAAGGTGAGCACGTTGTACCTGAGCTATCCTCCCGAGCCTAACCATAAACAGCAAAATACCAGCCTCCCCCAACACAGGCAGACCCTGACCTATTCCTCAACTGCCAAGGTGAGATCCTTAATCTACATATAAAAACCCCACAAAACTTCTTCAGGTTGAGCACAAGTTTCTTGCAGTATGGGCATACATAACCCCCATGCAAACTACTATCCGTGCAAACAACGCACATTTGGAAAATGTCAACTTTTCCCTCCAAACGTGAACTTTTAGATACTATTTGGGCACCATCCACCTCCATAACACGCTTCTTGCCCCTAGCGGCTGACAAAACACCATTACTGTAATACATCAGCCTACTGAAATCTGTCCCCAATATCCTTTCTTCCTCAGTGACACAACCGCTATACAGACCGTGAGCAGTCTCTTCGAATCCGGAGGCTCACCGACACAGCCATTGTCACCGCCTCTGCGGTCTCCACAATCACCAGGAACTCTTCTTCCTGACTCTGACACATGTAATTCCACAAACCTCCATTGACAACGGTGCGCCACGCATGCTGACGTGGAGGGCCAACGTTCTTCCACGTCATCATTCTTGTAGTGACTGCAGGACTGCGAACATGTCCCTGCCATCCGACAGCCCTCCTCTTCCTCATCTGCAGACATGCCACTGAAGGAAACCAGCAACTGTGGTCTTGCACCATCCGGTATGCAAGGACCGCGCAACTCAGGTTCCCTCGCTGAAATGGACAATATTGGGAGGTGCCACACACCACCAGGAACAAGATATCTGTTGTAAGCTTGTATGCTTTGTATGCATGACGCCCACCAGCATCCGCCCGCTCAGAATGTTTGTGTTTGGCTGGGTGTGAGGTTTGTGTTAGAACGTGTGAGAGAAGTGAGAGTCAGTTGAGAGTGTATGTCTTGGGCGGCGGATGCAGGTGGTGTGCCGGGCTGCTCATGGATCAATAAACTTACCCTTAAAGATAAACAGGCGCTTTTCATGGATTACCACAGTTGGCGACGAGGACAGCCCAGCATATAAGGGAACCTGCGTGTCACTAGAGAGCTGGAGCTTCGGGGGATGTATCGTGTCCCCTGTGCAGAAGCAGCTGAGGAAAACTAGTAGACACTGCGCGCAGTAGGAAATAAGCAACGCGATGGAGGAAAGACCGCCGCACAGCCTTGATCTCATACGTTGATGAAAACAACGTGAGGACGCAAATTAAGTTTTAAGTGAAGCTATTAGGAAAAAGGATCTTATCGTCTCTCGTGACCTGACTCCATTTTGTCCCCTTATGAAGAGTCAGGCAAAATCCTCATGATCAGGAGCTGTTCATGCCCCCCTTCGTCGCAGTACTTTGGAAAAAGAATGGTTTTTTTGTAGTTTCTTTCCCATCGTGGAGAGACTGTGCCCTGAAATCAAGACAATCACTAACAAGGCATATACTCGACAAATTGAATTATAGGAGAAAAGATACCATGCAGGGTATCACTGTACAACCACCTGCAAATGTCTTACCAAGTCCGGGCCAATCAGCAGCAGTATGGCCTGAATGGAAGGAGTTTGGGAGAAATTACAACAAAACACTTGAGCATGAAGGGCTGACACCTCACAAGAAGAAACTGTTATTAATACATGCCCTGGGTCTGGAGGGTCAAAGGAAATACAGAGAATTACCAGAGCTATCAGCGGATGAGGCAGGAGACACGGATGAACATGAAAAAGCTCTGAGAAAAGCTAGACAAACACTATGCCCCTGCAGTTAACATGGCTATCAATAGATACAACTTCTATACCAGAACACAAAAGGAACAAGAATCCATTGAGGAGTATGTATCGGCGCTAAGGACGTTAGCCTCTAGATGTCGATTTGGTACAGGCATTACTTTAGATGAGTTGATCAGGTATCAGATAATCATCCATACAAAAGACTCCGTAATACATGATAGACTTTGGATGGTGGGAAATCCTTTGTTACCTGAAGCCATCGCAATAGCTAAAAGAGCAGAGCATACTCAGCTATGCTCCAAGGAAATGAAGAATAAGAAATTGGATCCACTCAGAGCAACGCACAGTGCAACATCAAAACCAGCACAGGACCTGGAGGAACAAGTGACCGTAAATTCTGTGCGCATCAGAAGAGACAGAGAACGGGCAGATGATTCCAATAGCAAGGTCTACAAACTTAAAGGGGCGGATTATAAGGAAATGAGGGGCAATCCCAAACAACCTTGGACAAAGAATGAAGGAAAAACGTATTTCCCACAGGCAAGAGACGGGGACAGATGTTTTAACTGCAGCATATCTGGACATTACGCCAACTGAAAGAATTGTCCTGCAGCTGAAATGTAGCAGTTGCGGGGCAAAAGGACACTTTGCAGTAATGTGCAGGCACAAGAGGAGAGTATCTGTGGTGGAAGAAAATGAAGAATTAGATGAAGAGAGAGTAGTAGTTGTTCAAGACCCACTTAGAGAGGAATTAAAGTGCGCATGATGCGAAATCATACTGGACAACTGAAGGCTTTCGGTCATGGTAGACGGTTGTTCGCCATATACCATCATCACATGCAAGACTTGGGAAAGGCTCACTCATGACGGACTTAAGTCGAAGCTACGACCACTGGACATCAAGAATCCTGGAGGGTTTGAAGGTTCAAGAATCCATATTACAGGATGGTTCACCAGCATTGTCAAATTTAAGGATCGCCAGGCTCAAGTGAAGGTGTACATAGCAGAAAAGGGAGTAAATGTGCTTTGCTGGAGGGACCAGGCAGGCTTGCGAATAAGATTAGACCCATGTGAGAGGGAGCCCATTCTCTTGGTAAAGAACAATAGTGAATGCACAAGCGAGCACTGAAGTGGCCCTGAAGACGTATTTCAGTCAAGTTTAGGCTTATTAAAAAATGTTGCACACAAAATAAGAATGAAACGAGGAGCAATACCGATATCACACAACAAGGCTAAACCAACACCGTTTGCCTTGGTAGATAAAGTGGAACAAGAATTAAGCAGGCTTGAGGAAGAAGACGTGATTGAAAAGATTGAATCGTCATTATGGGTGAGCCCCATTGTCGTCGCTGTGAAGAAAAACGGCAAACTAAGAATCTGGGCTGCGAACAGGAACATTGTAGTAGATATGTACCCTCTACCGATTACATCAGAAATGCTGAACTGTATTGAAGGGGCAGACATGTTCACCACTTTGGATTTATCCAGTGCTTACCATTAGATACTTTTCACGGAAGATTGTAGAGACTACACCACGTTTATCACGCCCTTTGGATTGTACAGATATAAAATAATGCCATTTGGGTTGGCCTCTGCAGCGGCTGGGTTCCAGAGAGTGATGTTGCATGTGTTGAAAGGACTAGAAGGAACTTTAGTCTACCAGGATGACATTATTGTTTTTGGGAAGGGTGCTAAGGAGCATGATGGAAGGTTGAGTGAGGTTTTGTCCAGGCTAAGTGAGAAAGGATTAAGAGTAGAGCAGAGTAAATGTAAATTCAAGATGGCAGAAATTGAATATCTGGGACACGTTGTCAATGGTAAAAGTTATAAACCAAAGTTAGAAGCCATGAAAGCGAACAAGGAATCAACTGATCCCAAAACAAAGGATGAGTTGAGGTTGCTTCTTGGGTTATGTGAATACTATAACAAGTTTATAAAAATGTTGCCCGTCTGACTGAGCTTTGAGAAGGTTATTGAAAAAGAATGTTAAATTCAGCTAGAGTGATGAGTGCACAAGTTCAGCTGAGTGTATTAAGAAGATTATTTGTGGGTCCACTGAATTAGGTGGTTTTGTTTTCGGGAGGCAAACTAAACTTACGGTGGATACCAGTGGCATTGGATTGGGAGCTGTTTTGTCACAATTTTCAGAAGGCGGTCAGGAGGAAGTTTTATGTCAGGCATCCAGGGCAGTCACTGACATTGAAAGCAGGTATTCCGTAATAGAAAGAGAGATGTTGGCTTCTGTTTGGGCGATCAATTATTTCAGAAAGTATCTGTGGGGGAACAAATTCACTGTACAAACTGATCACAAATCTCTAGTGGAGGTGCTTTTGGTATGTGGCATATGCAAGCCGCCGTCCAGATTGGCTCGGTTGAGTCTTAAACTCCAAGATTACCATTATGTGGTAACATATGTCCCAGGCAAGAGAAATCAGGTTGCAGATTTTCTTTTGAGGTTGCCATTGGATGAGCCAGGTGTTGGTCAATTCGAAGATGTAGAAGGGGTGGCTGCTGTAGTTGAGGTGACGTCTAAGGAAGAGTGGTTGCAAGAACTCATGAAAGATCAGATGTTGGCTGGGGTTATAGAGTACACCAGATGTGGGTGGCCAGAGAGGAGGGTAGTGTTAGGGGAGTATTTTAAATTTTGGGAAGTTAAAGATGAGCGCTCATTGGAAGGAGGTTTGTTGTTGAGAGGGGATAAATTGGTTCCACCCCAAAGATTGAGGGCAGAATTAGTGGAAAAGGCTCACCAGGGGCATCCTGGTGTTTTGGGTACTAAGAACAATGTACAGGCTAAATATTGGGGGCCAGGGATGGACATTATGGTGCAGAGGTTTGTGAGAAATTGCTGGCCATGTCAAAACAGTGACAAAAGTTGTAAGATATTCAAGAATACACCGATGAGTATCCACAAGGCTGAGCAACCATGGGAGAGAGTTGGCATTGATACAGTGGGACCATATGAGAATTAAGATAATGAGAAAAGGTTTGTGGTGGTCATGGTAGATTATTACTCCAAATGGATGGAGGTCAAGTTGGTGAACAACATAGATACAAATGAGGTCATCAAGTTCTTGTTGCAGGTTTTTAGGAGAGAAGGCTGCCCAAGGACGATGATAAGTGACAATGGTGTTCAGTTCAAGAGTAAGGAGATGAAAGCTTTTGCCAAACGCATGGGGATTGAGTGGAGGTTTTCAGCTTATTACCATCCCCTGACAAATGGCATGGTAGAGAGGTGCAACAGGGTGGTAGTGGAAACCATACAACAATATGTTGGTTGAGGAAGTTCTTCGGGAAAAACTATGGAGCAGTAAGATTGCAATCAGCTGTGTTACAGGCAAGTCACCTTTTGAAATGATGAGGGGCAGAGAGCCTAACATGATGTTGAACCCTGAGTGGGTTAACCATAAGAAGGTGGAAGAGAACATAATGGAGGATGATAGACATAATAGTATGGTCAAGTTGAGAATTTCTCCAAGTGATTTTGACAGGATAAAAGAGGGAAGAGTTGTCAAGAAAGGAGAGTCAAAATATTCAGACCAGGTGAAGGTGGTGGAGGAGTTTAAGTGTGCCGTCAGGGTTCAAGGTGGAACTATTTGGAATCTTGACAGTAGCAAGTGGAGATGGCAGGGTGATGGTTTTCAGTCCTATCTGAGGAATAAGAGGTCAGCTGAGAGTGAGAGAAGGAGAGCTTTTGAGTTGTTAGACGAAGGTGTTCACATGGATAGAGGATTGGAGAGTGCATGCACAGTTGAGGGTTTGTGGAGCAGTGGTAGTGGTGAGGAGCAAAGGATTAGAATAAGTTGTTAGCACCCTCCCCATTCCCATTGAGCCCTATGGGGGCTCGAATGGGAATGGGGAGGTGCCAGGTCCGGGTTCCTTAAATGAGGAATTACTGGGTCCTCCAAGGTCCTAATAGCGGCATGGCTACCTCCAACCTTGTAATGACCCCCTATGTCTTGGGCAGCGGATGCAGGTGGTGTGCCGGGTTGCGCATGGGTCAATAAACTTATCCTTAAAGATACACAGGTGCTTTTCATTGATTACCACAATATCCCAGTGCATGGTCTCCGGCAGCTGAAAGCCAGCTGCTGTCCCTACACTGCCCACCCGTACAGCGCTGCCAACCTCTCTGAACCCTGAACACCTACAAACAAAGCGTCTGCCTGGCTCAACTCTGCTCAGGGTAACAGGTCCTCTCCTGCACTGCCCGCCCAGACAACACTCACTAGGCTGACTTTTATGCCCAACACCACTGCAGACAACACGTCTGCCTCTCCCTGCGGACTGCGTCCACCCTATGCCCCTGTACATAGGCCGACAGACACCTCGTCTGCCCTGGGCCTTGGCCTGCCAGCAGTCAATGGATTTCACTGCTGCAGACCGCATTGTCTCCCGCCAGCACCTCACGGTCAGCAGACCCAACAGCCACTGCTGTTGCTCACTCAAACTCCTTAAGACTCCCGACCACCTTCCTGGGACCGGATCTACTGCAGCTACCAACAGCAGTACAGCTCCCGCAGCACCCGGCCGACCACCTTCCTGGGACTGGATCTACTGCAGCTACCAACAGCAGTACAGCTACCATAGCACCCAGCCTGCAGGATTTCCCAGGATCAATACTACCTGAATGCAACCTGTATGGATGTCTCTTCTGGAGAGCAATATCTCATCCCATGCTTGCCCCTCCTCAGCAGCCAAGACTAACTCTTCAACAGTGAAGTAATGGGGTTCTTCTGCTCACACACTAGGCTGGAGTGAGGAGGTAAGTTGATGGTAAGTGTATTTCATGACTGTGAGCACACTAGTAGATATGCAGAACTTATACTGATGCATCCACCCAGCCAGCTGGCAGACTCCAACTGCCCCTCCCAGAACACATAGAACACAGTCACCCACCAACACTCCAACATTCCACGTGACATCACGCCATTCCGCACTCACACACAAATGTCAATTACAACACAACACTACACTGGTGCGATAAAAACGTCTTAACCATTTTTGCCTTTAACCACTTGATTCATATATGTTCCTTACACTGAAGTCCCTTTAAAAACAAGCATTTTCAAAGCCAACCGTTTTGGTTTAAGTATAGTTATCATATGCCTAGGTAATCATACCATGTTCCAGCTGTTGCCATCTTATGATCAGGTAGTGTAATTATAGCAATTCCTGGCAAATGCATATCATATGCCTACATAAAAGTAAAAACTGTTGGCTTTGACAATGTTTGTGTACACAAGTGTTTGGGTTGGGCCTGGGTCTTTCAGATGAGAGGGAGCAGTCCTGTTGAATGGAGCTGTCAGCCTGGTGGGGGAGAGTCCGCGTGTATGACACCCCCACTGCCCCTTTTCAGAGAAAGACTGATGGGGTTCTGGGGACACACACTGGTAGAGGAAATACGAAAAACCGTCGAGTAAAAGCGCTCCCACGGGGTACGGGGCTATGAACTAAGCCGGTATGTTTTTTTTTTTCCACTGCTTCTGTGAGGTTCTGACTTGCCCTACTGTTAAAATATAAACATCAATCAAGGGCGAGGAGATGGTGTGAAAGAGTGCGCCATTGTTTCTTCTGGAAGCCCAGAATCCTGCAGGAGAAAGAGAGCAAACAGGAGGTGGCACTTGAAAAGCCGCGTTTGCTGTGAAGTACCTGCCCCAGCCTGCCTCTCTTCCCGCCGCCGCCGAGTCAAGGGCTGAACGCAGGAATGCGCTAAGCCCTGTAATGGAAATATGAAGTATGGTATGTGTGCTAACCTGGCCCGTGACGGAGAGCACAGGCATGCGCTGCGAGCCAAGATATGTGTGTGTGTGAGCAGAATATGCTGGGGGAGGGAGTGAAAGAGGTCAAAGGGAGCGTGTGTGTCGAAAGAAGCGTGGCTGAACGCCGTGGAAACCCACCTGCCTGGATTTCAATTTATAACAGGCACTGTTCTGTGCTGGTACAGGAAGCAGACGGCCTCAGGCACTGCAGTGTGGTTCAGTATCCGGCCAAGAAATGTATGTAGTTATGGCCATTGATAAAGTGTGCACCAAGCACAAAGGCCTTCATGGCACTGCACGAGCAGACGTCACAAGGGGATATATATATATCGCTTACGCCCAAGTGCTGTACATTGAACATATGTACATGCATTAACCATACCAACGGAAGTTGGTGCTCATTTATCGACCTCGGAAGTTTGAAAGGCTGTGTTGGCCTTGCCGGGATTTAGACCTGCGACCTGCAGATCACTCATAGAGTGCAGCAGCGAGTGCTCAATCTGCTGAGCTATCTTTCCGGATATATATATATATATACATATATATATATATGTATATATATATATATATATGTGTGTGAATATATATATACATTTTTTTTTTGCTTGGTGCCAGGGGCACAGTGGCTCAGGACAGCAGGAGTAGAGCATACATGAGTGAACATATGAGAGTGAGGTGGTTATCAGAGATTGCATGGGTAGGGCAGAGCTGAGAGCGCAAATTGGGGTGAGGCGGATGGGGGAGATTGCATGGGTAGGCCAGAGCTGAGAGAACATACAGGGTGATGTGAGTGGGAGAGATTGCATGGGTAGGGCAGAGCTGAGAGAGCATATTTGGGTAATGTGTGTCCTGGATGGCAGAAAAATGGTTATGCCTAAACAGTGAGAAAACCGAACTTTTGTTGTTTGGATCCCCGTCCACCCTGGGGAAGCTGGACAAGCAATACAGCGCCATCTCCATTGACAATATCCCCATCACTGTCTCACAAATGGTCAAGACCTTGGGTGGTTATTTGGAACCCAACCTAACCATGAACAGACAGGTTAATGCCATAGCATCCCCCTCAGCCTACCATTCCAAACTTCATAATGCAGTGAGACCATTCTTATCCCAGCAGAATTGCCTCACCATCGCCAGGGCAATAATTGGATCAAGACTGGACTACTGCAATGCACTTCTTGTAGGAACTTCAAGGAAAAATCTTGCTAAACTGCAACTGGTTAAAAATAACGCCCTTAGGGCCACCACTGGTTTATCACGCAGGGATCATATCTCAGGGCTCAGGAGGCAGGTCCACTGGCTACCAGTTAAGGAAAGGATCATTTTCAAAACTCTTGCCCTGACGCACAAGTGTCTGCACGACCAGAGCCCTCCCCTACCTGGTCCAAAGCATCTACAAACCCCTTGCCTCCAGGCCAGCCAGAACAGCATACTCCAACTTGATAACCGCTCCCAAAATATGCAGAGCTCGTGCTGGTGGCACCAGCTTCCCTACTATGGCTGCCACCTACTGGAATCCCCTCCCACCACATAGCAGGTTAATTGACTCACATGTAGCCTTTCGCATGGCCATCATAACCAGGCTCTTTGTATGACTCTGCACGTATTTATCCTGTATATACCTCTGGATCTGTTACTAAGTAACCTGTACCTACCTCTGTATATGTAACCATGTATCCTGTACCAAGACTACTTCTGCTGGACGGCATTCATGTAACCCTGAATTAAGCCTTCTTAGGTTCCGTTTATAGCGCCTAGATGCCCGTGGGCTGTAGAGCGCTGTACAAATCCCCCCCCCAAAAAAATGTGACTGGGAGAGATTGCATGGGTAGGACAGAGCTGAAAGAACATATTGTGCTGAGGTGGGTAGGAGAGATTGCATGTGTAGGGCAGAGCTGAGAGAGCATGTTGGGGTGAGGTGGGTGGGAACAATTGCATGGGTAGGGCAGAGCTGAGAGAGCATGTTGGGGTGAGGTGTGTGGGAGAAATTACATAGGTAGGGCATAGGTAAGAGAGCATGTTGGGGTGAGGTGGGTGGGAAAGATTGCATGGGTAGGGCAAAGCTGAGAGACCATGTTTGGGCGAGGTGGGTGGTAGAGATGGTATTGGTAGGGCAGAGCTGAGAGAAAATATTGGGATGAGGTGGGTGGGAGAGATTGCATTTGTAGGGCAGAGCTGGGAGAGCATGTTTGGGCGAGGTGGGCGGGAGAGGTTGCATGGGTAGGGCAGAGCTGAACGAGCATAGTGGGGTGAGGTGGGTAGCAGAGATTGCATGGATAGGGCAAAGCTGAGAGTGCATATTGGGGTGAGGTGGGTGGGAGAGATTGTATGGGTAGGGCAGAGCTGGGAGTGCATATTGGGGTGAGGTGTGTGGGAGAGAATGCATGGGTAGGGCAGAGCTGAGAGAGCATATTGGGGTGAGGTGGGTGGTATAGATTGCATGGATATGGCAGAGCTGAGAGAACATATTGGGGAGAGGTGGGTGGGAAATATTCCATGGATAGGGCGGAACCGAGAGAAAATATTGGATGTGGGTGGGAGAGATTGCATGTGTAGGGTAGAGGTAAGAGAGCATGTTGGGGAGAGGTGGGTGGGAGAGATTGCATGGGTATGGCAGAGCTGAGCGAGCATAATGGGTTGAGGTGGGTGGGAGAGATTTTATGGGTAGGGCAGAGCTTAGAGAGCATGTTGGGGTGAGGTGGGTGGTAGAGATTGCATGGGTAGGGCAGAGCTGAGAGAGCATGTTGGGGTGAGGTGGGTGGTAGAGATTGTATGGGTAGGGCAGAGCTGAAAGCATATTGGGGAGAGGTAGGTGAGAAATATTGCATGGATAGGGCAGAACTGAGAGAAAATATTGGGTTGGTGTGGGTGGGAGAGATTGCATAGGTAGGGCAGAGCTGAGACAGCATATTGGGGTGAGGTGGGTGGTAGAGATTGTATGGGTAGGGCAGAGCTGAAAGCATATTGGGGAGAGGTAGGTGAGAAATATTGCATGGATAGGGCAGAACTGAGAGAAAATATTGGGTTGTTGTGGGTGGGAGAGATTGCATAGGTAGGGCAGAGCTGAGACAGCATATTGGGGTGAGGTGGGTGGGAGAGATTGCATGGGTATGGCAGATCTGAGAGAGCATGTTGGGGTGAGGTGGGTGGGAGAGATTGGACGGGTAAGGGCAGAGCTGAGAGAGCATGTTTGGGGTGAGGTGGGTGGTCGAGATTGCATGGGTAGGGCACAGCTGAGAGAACATATTGGGGAGAGGTGGGTGGGAAATATTGCATGGATAGAGCAGAACTGAGAGAAAATATTGGGTTGGGGTGGGTGGGAGAGATTGCATAGGTAGGGCAGAGCTGAGACAGCATGTTGGGGTGAGGTGGGTGGGAGAGGTTGCATGGGTAGGGCAGAGCTGAGCGAGCATAGTGGGGTGAGGTGGGTAGGAGAGATTGCATGGATAGGGCAAAGCTGAGAGCATATTGGGGTGAGGTGGGTGGGAGAGATTGTATGGGTAGGGCAGAGCTGAGAGGGCATATTGGGGTGAGTTGGGTGGGAGAGATTGCATGGGTAGGGCAGAGCTGAGAGAGCATATTGGGGTGAGGTGGGTGGTAGAGATTGCAAGGATATGGCAGAGCTGAGAGAACATATTGGGGAGAGGTGGGTGGGAAATATTCCATGGATAGGGCAGAACCGAGAGAAAATATTGGGTTGGGGTGGGTGGGAGAGATTGCATAGGTATGGCAGAGCTGAGACAGCATGTTGGGGAGAGGAGGGTGGCAGAGATTGCATGGGTAGGGCGGAGCTGAGAGAGTATGTTTGGGCGAGGTGGGCGGGAGAGGTTGCATGGGTAGGGCAAAGCTGAGAGAGCATATTGGGGTGAGGTGGGTGGGAGAGATTGTATGGGTAGGGCAGAGCTGAGAGTGCATATTGGGGTGAGGTGGGTGGGAGAGATTGTATGGGTAGGGCAGAGCTGAAACAGCATGTTGGGGTGAGGAGGGTGGCAGAGATTGCATGGGTAGGGCGGAGCTGAGAGAGCATGTTTGGGCGAGGTGGGCGGGAGAGGTTGCATGCGTAGGGCAGAGCTCAGCGAGCATAGTGGGGTGAGGTGGGTAGGAGAGATTGCATGGATAGGGCAAAGCTGAGAGAGCATATTGGGGTGAGGTGGGTGGGAGAGATTGTATGGGTAGGGCAGAGCTGAGAGTGCATATTGGGGTGAGGTGGGTGGGAGAGATTGCATGGGTAGGGCAGAGCTGAGAGAGCATATTGGGGTGAGGTGGGTGGTAGAGATTGCATGGATATGGCAGAGCTGAGAGAACATATTGGGCAGAGGTGGGTGGGAAATATTGCATGGATAGGGCAGAACCGAGAGAAAATATTGGATGTGGGTGGGAGAGATTGCATGTGTAGGGCAGAGCTAAGATAGCATGTTGGGGTGAGGTAGGTGGGAGAGATTGTATGGGTAGGGCAGAGCTGAGAGAGCATATTGGGGTGAGGTGGGTGGTTGAGATTGCATGGGTAGGGCACAGCTGAGAGAACATATTGGGGAGAGGTGGGTGGGAAATATTGCATGGATAGGGCAGAACTGAGAGAAAATATTGGGTTGGGGTGGGTGGGAGAGATTGCATAGGTAGGGCAGAGCTAAGACAGCATGTTGGGGTGAGGTGGATGGAAGAGATTGCATGGGTATGGCAGAGCTAAGAGAGCATGTTGGGGTGAGGTGGGTGGGAGAGATTGCACGGGTAAGGGAAGAGCTGAGAGAGCATGTTTGGGGTGAGGTGGGTGGTCGAGATTGCATGGGTAGGGCACAGCTCAGAGAACATATTGGGGAGAGGTGGGTGGGAAATATTGCATGGATAGGGCAGAACCGAGATAAAATATTGGGTTGGGGTGGGTGGGAGAGATGGCATAGGTAGGGAAGAGCTGCGACAGCATGTTGGGGTGAGGTGGGTGGTAGAAATTGCATGGGTATGGCAGAGCTGAGAGAGCATGTTGGGGTGAGGTGGGTGGGAGAGATTGCATGGGTAGGGTAGAGCTGAGAGAGCATGTTTGGGAGAGGTGGGTGGGAGAGGTTGCATGGGTAGGGCAGAGCTGAGCGAGCATATTGGGGTGAGGTGGGTAGGAGAGATTGCATGGCTAGGGCAAAGCTGAGAGGGCATATTGGGGTGAGGTGGGCAGGAGAGGTTGCATGGGTAGGGCAGAGCTGAGCAAGCATATTGGGTGAGGTGG
The DNA here is from genome assembly GCF_040938575.1 of Ambystoma mexicanum. NCBI lineage: Eukaryota > Metazoa > Chordata > Amphibia > Caudata > Ambystomatidae > Ambystoma > Ambystoma mexicanum. The sequence continues at coordinate 462,526,526 of NC_090929.1, forward strand.
GTAGGAGAGATTGCATGGAAAGGGCAAAGCTGAGAGAGCATATTAGGGTGATGTGGGTGGGAGAGATTGTATGGGTAGGGCAGAGCTGAGAGAGCATATTGGGGGAGGTGGGTGGGAGAGATTGCATGGGTAGGGCAGATCTGAGAGAACATATTGGGGAGAGGTGGGTGGGAAATATTGCATGGATAGGGCAGAACCGAGAGAAAATATTGGATGTGGTTGGGAGAGATTGCATGTGTAGGGCAGAGCTAAGACAGCATGTTGGGGTGAGGTGGGTGGGCGAGATTGCATGGGTATGGCAGAGCTGAGAGAGCATGTTGGGGTGAGGTGGGTGGTAGAGATTGTATGGGTAGGGCAGAGCTGAGAGCATATTGGGGAGAGGTGAGTGAGAAATATTGCATGGATAGGGCAGAACTGAGAGAAAATATTGGGTTGGGGCGGGTGGGAGAGATTGCATAGGTAGGGCACAGCTGAGACAGCATGTTGGGGTGTGGTGGGTGGGAGAGATTGCATGGGTATGGCAGAGCTCAGAGAGCATGTTGGGGTGAGGTGGGTGGGAGAGATTGCACGGGTAGGGCAGAGCTGAGAGAGCATGTTTGGGTGAGGTGGTGGGAGAGGTTGCATGGGTAGGGCAGAGCCTAGCGAGCATATTGGGGTGAGTTGGGAAGGGGAGATTGCATGGGTAGGGCAAAGCTGAGAGAGCATATTAGGGTGAGGTGGGTGGGAGAGATTGTATGGGTAGGGCAGAGCTGAGAGAGCATATTGGGGTGAGGTGGGTGGGAGAGATTGCATGGGTAGGGCAGAGCTGAGAGGGCATATTGGGGTGAGGTGGGTGGTAGAGATTGCATGGATATGGAACAGCTGAGAGAACATATTGGGGTGAGGTGGGTGGGAGAGATTGCCTGAGTAGGGCAGAGCTGAGATGGCATTTTGGGGTGAGGTGGGTGGTAGAGATTTCATGGGTAGGGCAGAGCTGAGAGAGCATGTTGGGGTGAGGTGGGTGGGAGATATTGCATGGGTAGGGTAGAGCTGAGAGAGCATATTGGGGTGAGGTGGGTGGTCGATTTTGCATGGGTAGGGCACAGCTGAGAGAGCATATTGGGGTGAGGTGGGTGGTAGAGATTGCATGGATATGGCAGAGCTGAGCGAACATATTGGGGTGAGGTGGGCGGGAGAGATTGCATGTGTAGGCAGAGCTGAGAGAGCATGTTGGGGTGAGGTGGGTGGTAGAGATTGTATGGGTAGGGAAGAGCTGAGAGCATATTGGGGAGAGGTGGGTGAGAAATATTGCATGGATAGGGCAGAACTGAGAGAAAATATTGGGTTGGGGTGGGTGGGAGAGATTGCATAGGTAGGGCAGAGCTGAGACAGCATGTTGGTGTGAGGTGGGTGGGAGAGATTGCATGGGTAGGGCAGAGCTGAGCGAGCATATTGGGGTGAGGTGGGTGGGAGAGATTGCATGGGTAGGGCAGAGCTGAGAGAGCATATTGGGGAGAGGTGTGTGGGAAATATTGCATGGATAGGGCAGAACTGAGAGAAAATATTGGGTTGGGTGGGAGAGATTGCATGGGTAGGGCAGAGCTGAGAGGGCATGTTGGGGTGAGGTGTGTGGGAGAAATTACATAGGTAGGGGAGAGGTAAGAGAGGATGTTGGGGTGAGGTGGGTGGGAGAGATTGCATGGGTAGGGCAGAGCTGAGAGAGCATGTTGGGGTGAGGTGGGTGGTAGAGATCGTATCGGTAGGGCAGAGCTGAGCAAGCATATTGGGGTGAGTTAGAAGGGGAGATTGCATGTTTAGGGCAAAGCTGAGAGAGCATATTAGGGTGAGGTGGGTGGCAGAGATTGTCTGGGTAGGGCAGGGCTGAGATGGCATTTTGGGGTGAGGTGGGTGGTAGAGATTGCATGGGTAGGGCAGAGCTGAGAGAGCATGTTGGGGTGAGGTGGGTGGGAGATATTGCGTGGGTAGGGTAGAGCTGAGAGAGCAGATTGGGGTGAGGTGGGTGGTAGAGATCGCATGGATATGGCAGAGCTGAGCGAACATATTGGGGTGAGGTGGGCGGGAGAGATTGCATGTGTAGGCAGAGCTGAGAGAGCATGTTGGGGTGAGGTGGGTGGTAGAGATTGTATGGGTAGGGCAGAGCTGAGAGCATATTGGGGAGAGGTGGGTGAGAAATATTGCATGGATAGGGCAGAACCGAGAGAAAATATTGGGTTGGGGTGGGTGGGAGAGATTGCATAGGTAGGGCAGAGCTGAGACAGCATGTTGGTGTGAGGTGGGTGGGAGAGATTGCATGGGTAGGGCAGAGCTGAGAGAGCATATTGGGGTGAGGTGGGTGGGAGACATTGCATGGGTAGGGCAGAGCTGAGAGAGCATATTGGGGAGAGGTGTGTGGGAAATATTGCATGGATAGGGCAGAACTGAGAGAAAATATTGGGTGTGGATGGGAGAGATTGCATGGGTAGGGCAGAGCTGAGAGGGCATGTTGGGGTGAGGTGTGTGGGAGAAATTACATAGGCAGGGGAGAGGTAAGAGAGCATGTTCGGGTGAGGTGGGTGGGAGAGATTGCATGGGTAGGGCAGAGCTGAGAGAGCATGTTAGGGTGAGGTGGGTGGGAGAGGTTGCAGGGGTAGGGCAGAGCTGAGCGAGCATATTGGGTTGAGGTGGGTAGGAGAGATTGCATGGGTAGGGCAAAGCTGAGAGACCATATTGGGGTGAGGTGGGTGGGAGAGATTGTATGGGTAGGGCAGAGCTAAGAGAGCATATTGGGGTGAGGTGGGTGGGAGAGATTGCATGGGTAGGGCAAAGCTGAGAGAGCATATTGGGTTGAGGTGGGTGGGAGAGATTGTATGGGTAGGGCAGAGCTAAGAGAGCATATTGGGGTGAGGTGGGGGGTAGAGATTGGATGGATATGGCAGAGCTGAGAGAACATATTGGGGTGAGGTCGGTGGGAGAGATTGCATGGGTATGGCAGAGCTGAGAGAGCATGTTGGGGTGAGGTCGGTGGGAGAGATTGCATGGGTAGGGCAGAGCTGAGAGAGCATGTTGGGGTGCGGTGGGCCGTAGAAATTGTATGGGTAGGGCAGAGCAGAGAGAATATTGGGGAGAGGTGGGTGAGAATTATTGCATGGATGGGGCAGAAATGAGGGAAAATATTGGGTTGAGGTGGGTGGGAGAGATTGCATAGGTAGGGCAGAGCTGAGACAGCATGTTGGTGTGAGGTGGGTGGGAGAGATTGCATGGGTATGGCAGAGCTGAGAGAGCATGTTGGGGTGAGGAGGGTGGCAGAGATTGCATGGGTAGGGCGGAGCTGAGAGAGCATGTTTTCGGAGGTTGCAGGGGTAAGGCAGAGCTGAGCGAGCACATTGGAGTGAGGTGGGGAGGAGAGATTGCATGGATAGGGCAAAGCTGAGAGAACATAATGGGATGAGGTGGGTGGGAGAGATTGATTGGGTAGGGCAGAGCTGAGAGAGCATATTGGAGTGAGGTGGGTGGTAGAGATTGTATGGCTATGGCAGAGCTGAGAGAACATATTGGGGTGAGGTGGGTGGGAGAGATTGCATGAGTAGGGCAGAGCTGAGATGGCGTATTGGGGTGAGGTGGGTGGGAGAGATTGCATGGGTAGGGCAGAGCTGAGAGAGCATATTGGGGTGAGGTGGGTGGTATAGATTGCATGGCTATGGCAGAGCTGAGAGAACATATTGGGTTGGGGTGGGTGGGAGATATTGAATGGGTAGGGCAGAGCTGAGAGTGCATATTGGGGTGAGGTGTGTGGTCGAGATTGCATGGGTAGGGCAGAGCTGAGAGAACATATTGGGGAGAGGTGGGTGGGAAATAGTGCATGGATAGGGCAGAACCGAGAGAAAATATTGGATGTGGGTGTGAGAGATTGCATATGTAAGGCTGAGCTAAGAGAGCATGTTGTGGTAAGGTGGGGGGTAGAGATTGTATGGGTAGGGCAGAGCTGAGAGAATATTGGGGAGAGGTGGGTGAGAAATATTGAATGGATAGGGCAGAACTGAGAGAAAAATTTGGGTTGGGGTGGGTGGGAGAGATTGCATAGGCAGGGCAGAGCTGAGATAGCATGTTGGGGTGAGGTGGGTGGGAAAGATTGCATGGGTATGGCAGAGCTGAGAGAGCATGTTGGGATGAGGTGGGTGGGAGAGATTGCATGGGTAGGGCAGAGCTGAGAGAGCATGTTTGGGTGAGGTGGTGGAAGAGGTTGCATGGGTAGGGCAGAGCTGAGCGAGCATATTGGGGTGAGGTGGGTAGGAGAGATTTCATGGGTAGGGCAAAGCTGAGAGATCATATTGGGGTGAGGTGGGTGGGAGAGATTGTATGGGTAGGACAGAGCTGAGAGAGCATATTGGGGTGAGGTGGGTGGGAGAGATTGCATGGATATGGCACAGCTGAGAGAACATATTGGGGTGAGGTGGGTGGTAGAGATTGCATGGATATGGCACAGCTGAGAGAACATATTGAGGTGAGGTGGGTGGGAGAGATTGCATGAGTAGGGCAGAGCTGAGATGGCATATTGCGGTGAGGTGGGTGGGAGAGATTGCATGGGTAGGGCAGAGCTGAGAGAGCATATTGGGGTGAGGTGGGTGGTCGATATTGCATGGGTAGGGCAGAGCTGAGAGAACATATTGGGGTGAGGTGGGTGGGAGAGGTTGCATGGGTAGGGCAGAGCTGAGAGAACATATTGGGGTGAAGTGGGTGGTTCGAGATTGCATGGGCAGAGCTGAGAGACAATATTGGGTTGGGGTGAGGTAGGTGGGAGAGATTGCATCTGAGGAGTGTCAATACATTTGGACAGCATTACCTCATACAGTATGCCACGGAAGTTGGAGCTCTGAGTCATTGTGCGGAGCGCATCATAGTAAATGTGGCCTTCAGGGCCAACTAAATTATTAGTGTAGGTGGCAGGGCCTAATTCATTAAAACCTGGAGGAAGATGAACTAAGGAGCCTAATAAATGTGGGCATCAGGGACTCATACACTATATCTTTTGATGGGGGAGATCTAAGGAAACATAGGGATCACTTTAAAGGGAAATCACTCTACTGATCACACTTTTTTTGCTTGAGCATTGTGAGTGCTTTTGTCACAGACGTGTGAGTTTAGCCAAGTTTTCCTGCTTAGGGGATAGGGCCGACCTTCTCTGATGCCACTATTCTGTCCTTAAAGAAAGATAAGGGTTCAGCGCAATGTCGCGAAGCCGGGAACATCAGAAAGATCCCAAGAAGAGCCAAAATAGAAACGAAAGACAATATTATTAAAAAATCAAAAAGACACCAGAAAAAGGTGTTTGTTAGAAACCAGGCAACAATAAGGAAAAGGGGCATTCCCAGGAAGAGCTCCAAATGCATTGAGATGCAAGGTGTCTGTCACAACCGGTTTACAGGTGGAGAGGATAAACCAAATGATCGGGAACAGGAAGGGCCCAATCGGCCATCTTGGATTGTGCTTATGTAATGGGGGATGGTACATGGGAACAATGGGCGAGAATCAGGTGTAGGCGGGCAAGGCAAATCACACTTTATACATATCTATTTGATTCTAAGTGATTTAATCGACAGAAATCACTGAGTGGTAATTTACTTCTTAGCTTTTTTAAAATTTTAATGGAGGGTACCTGTCATACCCTCGTTTAAATCCCAGTATCGATCTCGTCCCCTACGCTTACCCACTCCACTATAGCTCCTACGACTCAACATATACCTAACTATTTTACAGCCCCAAAGTAATTACCTCAAAGTAATTTACCACTCAGTAATTTCTGTCTATGAAACAATAGTGCCCCATCTATTTTCTTTAACCCACCCCTGCGTTTAGACTCCTTTGCTCCCTGGTGTTTGTGAATTGCCCTGGGCCATGCCGCAATGGGAAGGGGTAGGGAGGTGAAGTGAAGTCAGGTAACATGGGAAGGAACACAATCCCCTAAATAAGCACTATGTTTTGACACTATTACACTATAATAATACAATCGACGAGACGCAGATACACAAAGTACTAGGATGCTGGTGTACAGTTGACCTTCCTGGCCCACATGGCGCTGGAGCGAGAGGAAGCACAAGGAGGATGAGGCACCACAAGGGTAGTCGGGGAGGAAGAGTGGGATAGTGGAGGATAGAAACAGTGGTGCCTTACCATGGATAGCTTTGTGTTCCAGAAGAAGAAATGTAAATCTGGTCCTGTTTTCTTTTTTTAAAAAAAAACTTTATTTCTTATTTTCAACAAGAAAGAAACATATCAAGTACAAAGCAAATGTAACTAGGCCAGCAAGCTATCATCCAGGTAACAACATAAACCTAAATCAAAGATTACAATAAACAATAACCTTGAAATACATATTAACCTCAACACATTTAATAACATAGCCATGAGCGGTGGCCTGACATTCCCAAACATAACAGACAACACACAAAAAATGTGGCCCTGTCTTGTATCATCAGTCATCCAGCCTGGTGATGATAAGAGGAAGTAGGTGTGAAGTGTGGGAGTTCAACGAGAATGCTGGTCGCGAAGTTGATGATCTTGTCGAGAGGAAAAGAAAACATATTTGGGGAGAACAAAGAGGATGCTGGCACAGAAGTCCAGTTTAGAGAAGACAAGAGTAGTTAAGAGATGCTTAGTAGTGTTGAAAGGAAGGAGGTGCCCAATTTCCCTAATATTTAGGTGGTTGAGGAGAACTGCTATTGCAGATTTGTAGATGAAAGTAGAGAAGGAAAGAAGAGGTTTCGAGCACAAGAGGAGTAGGGGAGAGTGTCAGATGGGAACTGGATAGGCAGGGGAGGAGATGAGAGAGGGTATTTGGCAAGGGAGAAGAGCACCTCTGTTTTGAAGAGTTTAACATCAGAGAGTGCAAAGCCATCCAATATTTAATGGCAGGGAGACAGTTTGAAATATTGATAGAGAGACCAGAGGAAGGTTCAGGAAAAGAGAAAAGAGAAAGCTTAGGAAGCCTCCATTTCAGGTGCACCCCAAGGGGATCCTGAGCTGTACCAACAGTTTAAAAATAATGTGTGCCTTAGATGAGCCCTTCTAAGGAGACAGTGGGGAGAACACTCTTTTGGTGGTGGCCTTATTGTGTTGGTCCCTATCAGATGTGCTGTCAGCATGCCAAAACCTCCTATTTATATTGCAGTATACTGTGAGCCATGCTGTGGAAGCCTGGGAATACCTACCTCCCCAGGAACAAGCACCCAAACTGGCCCATCAAGAGGATCCTATGCAGTGTTAAGTGGGGCAGTCCAGCATGCTGCACAATGTATGACTCCACAGGCATATCATGGGGCAGCAGTCCAACCTCATCAGTGCCACCATTGAGCACTAACGAAACAGGTAAGTGGGCAGCCAGGATGCAAACAGGAGCCAAGTGTCTATAACCATGCAAATATGTTACAGCTTCTTCTCATGTATAATTTCTGTTGAGGGTCATTTCATGTTGTGCTTTTTTATAGAGTGCAATGTTGGTGTTCATGGATTAGGCGCAGGAGTTATGGATTGGGCTCATGGATTACGGTTGAAGGCCTATACGTAAGGGGTTGGGAATGGGTTAGGGGTTGGCCACAAAGGGCTTGGGGTATGCACTTACAGTTAAGGGGGAGCGATTAGAGATGAGGTTTTAGGGGTACTGGTTAGAGAATGGAGTAATGGGTAAGAGGTGAGGTTTTATAGGTGATAAGCACAGGTGGGTAGGGTTTATGAGTAAAGAGGGATTAGTGGTAGGAGTTTGGCGGTTAAGGGTTGGCAGTTAGGGTTTAGGGATAAGGGTTAAGGGGATAGTGTAAGTGGTTAACGTATTAGAGATGAGGAATCAGAGGAAAGGGATTTGGTTTAGAAGTAGGGGATACATGGTTTGGGGTAAGCAATGGGGAGTGTTTAAACCACTATAAAATGAATTACAATTATGCAATATGACGCGAAACCCTCATTGAAAAGACTTGGGCAAACACTCTATTAATGTGAAGTATAACAACTCTGGGGAAATTAATTTCTGAAACAGCACCCAATGAAGTGTGTACTAGAGGAAAAAAAACTCTTGAGCAAGAAACATTGGTTTTTTTTTCATTCAGGATTGTGGGCAGACCGTTGCAGGCAATATTATTATTATTTGGAAAGTTGATGGCCTCTAGTAGTAATCCCTGATGTAGAATATATACAGAATATATACAGGAGAGGGTCTCAGGTTACCAAGGCAGGGTCAATAACCGTAGAGGAGATGCCCTGAGGAAACCAGGGCCATTTTGTATTTGTAGAGGGGATAAGTCTCAGGCAGCAACGGGTGCGTCATTATTTTCGCACCAGTTGGTCTCTGTTAACTGGGGCTTGTTCAGTATTTGTACAGGAGTGGATCTACAGTAACGAGGGCTTTTATATAATTTGAAGAGGAGATGGTTTCATACACCCTGAGCTGCGTAACTGATTTATGCAAAATATGTTGTTAGGTACCCAAGGCCTGGCACTACACGCCTACAGGAAATGATCTCAGTGAGCCATGCATGGGTCATTATCTGTCCAGGTGTTGATGATCTCTGGTACCATTTGCTGGTCCGCAGTCTGTACAAGAGATTGCCTGAGGCACGCAGGCCTGTTTCACTGTTTGTACAGGCGATGCTTTGGGTCTCTGGGGATAGCTCTGTAATTGTACAGGAGATGGTGTTGGTCATCAAGGGACGGTTAAGTACTTGCACAGTACTTGCTTTCAGGTACATAGATCTGGTGCAGGATGTGTACACGGGACCGTTTTATGTACCAACGTCTGGTTCAGGACACATACAGGAGATGGCTTTAGGTACCCAGAGATATTTGGCGATATCTCCAGCAGATGGTATGAGGTAGCCACGGCTGGTTCAGTATTTGTAGAGGAAATGGTCTCAGGTACCGGGTGCTAGTCTGAGATGTGTACTGGATGCTCTCAAGAACACAGAGGTGGTCTGGAATTGTAACAGGACGTGGTTCCTGGTACACAGGTCTGCTGGAGATTTACGAAGTAGATGGCTTGAGAATCCTGGGGTAGTTTGTGATTGATACAGACAACGGTTTGGGGTGTATGGTTTGTACAGACAAGTTTTTCAGGAGTGGGAGGGTCATAGTTTGTACAGGAGATTGTATTGGATGTCAGGGGTAGTTCAGAGCTTGTACAGGGGATGGTTTCGGGTACCCAGAGATAGTTCATAGCTTGTACAGGGGATGGTTTCGGGTACCCGGGGATAGTTCAGAGCTTGTACAGGGGATGGTTTCGGGTATCCAGAGGTAGTTCATTGTTTGTACATGGGAAGGTTTCAGGTATTCAGGGGTAGTTCAGTGCGTGTACAGGTGATGGTTTCAGGTATCCAGGGGTAGTTCAGAGCTTGTACAGGGGATAGTTTCGGGTATGTAGGGGCAGTTCATTGTTTGTACAGGGGGTCATTTTGGGTTTCCTGGGGTAGTTTATTGTTTGTGCAGGAGATGGTTTCTGGTATCCAGGGGTAGTTCAGAGTGTGTACAGAGGATGGTTTCAGGAATCCAGGGGTAGTTCAGAGTTTGTACAGGAGAATGTATTGGATATCCTGGGGTAGTTTATTGTTTGTACAGGAGATGGTTTTGGGTATCCAGGGTAGTTCATTGTTTGTACAGCGATGGTCTCAGGTATCCTGGGGTGGTTCAGAGCTTGTACAGGAGATGGTTTCGGGTATCCAGGAGTAGTTCAGAGTTTGTACAGGAGAATGTATTGGATATCCTGGGGTAGTTAATTGTTTGTACAGGAGATGGTTTCGGGTATCCAGGGGTAGTTCATTGTTTGTACAGGCGATAGTCTCAGGTATCCTGGGGTAGTTCAGAGCTTGTACAGGGGATGGTTTCGGGTATCCAGGAGTAGTTCAGAGTTTGTACAGGAGAATGTTTTGGATATCCAGGGGTAGTTTGTTTGTACGGGAGATGGTTTCGGGTATCCAGGGGTAGTTCATTGTTTGTGCGGGAGATGGTTTCGGGTATCCAGGGGTAGTTCATTGTTTGTACAGGGGGTGGTCTCAGCTATCTAGGGGCAGTTTGTTCTGCACAGTACCTGCCATTGGGAACCCAGGAATACTTCTGTATGTGTACAAAAGGTAAACATAGCAAGTATGAGCCCAGAACGTGTGCATGAGAGTGTTTCCAGTGTCATATAGGCTAGTACAGAAAATGTACAGGCAGCGGTGTTGCAGATAACCCTGACCATTTCAATGTTTGTATAGGAGCGGTCTCGGGTGCAGTTTTTTTTTTAACAAGTGTCTTTCCTGTAAATTCTCATAACTCACTCAACACGAAAGGGCCATTATTATAAGACCACAACGCGATTAATATATACCACGTCTTCGGGGAAAACTACCAATTCCCATGAAGCAGCGACACGTGGTCCTTGGGAATGTTCCTCCTGACGCTTATTTTTGAAGAAATGATGAAGAGTATTTTTCGACCAGCAGATACGCATCTGAGCTATTTGTAGGTATCCTGGCACCAGACCCGCCTGCAGATGCTGTCAGCGGACTCGCCTGGACGCGTAACCCGTCTCTTTCCGTGCACGGTGTGTGTTGCACGGGCCGATATTACCAGGGAACAAAAGGCTTTGAGTGGGAAAACGACAGAATAATACAACATGCGGTGGTACAGGAAAGACGCAGAAAGTTTGACATTCAAAAGGTCAACTGCTTGTTCTTTTTTAAGCACAGGCTATGACGAAAATACTCCTGCTCTGGAGGAGTTCAGGGATGAGTAGTAGTTTCTAAACTCCCACCCAGCCTCAGCCTACTACAAAACCAGTAGTGATTTGAATTAGAAAGGTGAAAGATATGAAACATTAATAGTGCCCTCCTTCACCTCTTAATGCTCCAGTTCTAAGTATCTGTCATTTAGAAATGTAAAGAGTGGGGTTTAAAATGTCCCCAGGGCCGTAAAAAGCAGGCCAGGGGGACATAACCACTGTTGTTTGGGCTCAACAGAGTCAATGCAGACTCTGGGAGCTTTCTGAGGCCTATTGGCGTGCGGGTCCACTGAGTCCAGCACTTGGTGCAGCTCAACAAGTGGCAACAGCTTGGGATAGGGCGACGATGTCTGGGTCGGCGTAGTGTACAAGTGGTTCGAGGCAAGAAGCAGAGCCCAGAGTGGTTTCTTTTTTCCAGGGTTGCTGCGAGAACCAATCCATAATCTCAAAGGATAAGGTGAGACCGTCTTCTACCTGTCCCTGTGAGGAGCATTGCCAGAGAGCACTTGCAGAACTGCCTGTGCCAGTAGGCAGCTCCTGGGTGCCAGTGTCTCAGCAGGCAGGCAGGCCCTGTTTCAGCAATGGGAGCCCAGGAAGTGGGGAGTGGACAAGGGAAGTAACAGTGGCCTAAAAAAACAAAGATGATAGAAACCCTCTCTTGCGCCCAAACTACTCTCCTAGTCTGCTCCAACTCCTTCCTCTTCCCTGCCTACCTTATATCAAAGAGACTCCAGTGATTACCACCCTTGGGTGACCTCTCCATTGTCCTGGTGGGGCTAGCATTTAAAGCACTGGTTCCCAGCTAAACCCCAAGGGGTTTATTCTGTCCTCTTGAGAAGGGACATGCCTTCCCATGTATAACAAAGTGCCTTTTTGAATAGAGCCCAAATAGTTTGTTTGGGATGGAACTCAGTCCCAGACGATTGTACACAAAACTCCTTGTGCTTTCTGATTTTTTTTTCATGATTACTGTTGCCTTCAATCGATTTTATGTGCCAATGTCAGTGCCTCTTGTTCGTCATTATATTGGTATGTTCTTATGATTTACAATTTTCTATTAGATGTTTCATGATTGTCTTCGTATCTTTTCTCATCCTGATTTTCACATGGTTATTCACTCTATTCCTTTTGGTAATGGTTTACTGCTACTGGGTTTCACTCATATGTTTATTTCTTGCTCTCTGCTATGTGAAACCACACCTGAATGTCATTTAGTGTTATCCACTTTGACAATGATCGATCAATCTAATTTGTTTTTGACATATATTTTTGTTGATACTGACTTCATTCAGAGGATAGAGCTTTGCCCTGATGAAGGACTCGATTATGTCCGAAATGCATTGGCATATGAAGCATCTGCGCATGAAAGCGACATAATAAAAATGATCACAAGACATTTTTGAATTTGAGAACTTGATTCTTATTGTTATTGAATACGTACTAACGGACCTAAAAAGGTTTAGACCACTAAGTGGTTTTTAAGGTGTGCAGCCCTCACCGAGGGCTATCTAGCCCTGCAACAAAACTTCACTATTCAAGAGATTCCATACTTCCTGCTACAGGGCAGTACCAACATATTTTTGATCTTGCCCCGTTCACCAATACCTAATTGCCAACATGTTCCAGGTGTGTGCACACACACAGGCTCAGAGATCACCAGACATTCAGACTTTACTATAACAAATACAAATGTATTATCAGGGTTCACCATGGACTGTTTGTCTGGTGCCTCTTCAAGTACAGAAAAGTCACCTTTAATGTAGAATAAAAGTAACCATTTAACAGAACACTATAGTAGGAGATGGTCTCACATACCCAGGGCTGGTCCAGGATTTGTGAAGGAGATGGTCTTACGTGTCCAGGGTTGGTCCAAGTGCTGTACAGGTGATTGTTTTACTAATCCAGAGTTAGTTCCGAATTTCTGCTGTACAGGTGATTGTTTTACTAATCCAGAGTTAGTTCCGAATTTCTGAAGGAGATGGCCTTTGCCATACCAGGCTTGGTCCAGAATTTGTACAGGGTAGATTCTGTCAAGTATTTGGTCTCGTTGCTGCTGTCTTCGTGGTCTCACTATCCGGTTTTCCGTACTTACACAGTGATCCAGGCTTCTTGGGGTTGCTAGTATGGCTCAGGGATAGACTCCCAAACCCTTCACCTAAAAAGAGTGACAGGATACCGAATCCGGAGGCCAGCTCCCCACGCCACGGTACAGCTTTTCCGGATTAACGTGTTCAGGAAATCCAATGAGGATAATAATACAGAATAAGATTTAAGGCTTGTCCAAACTCCTGGGTGATGAAGGTCCTTCCACGGGCAGGCGGACAGGCAGGAAGGAGTCAGGATGGCACCAAGAAAGAGAAAAAAAGGAAAAAAGGTAAAAGAAGGTAAAGGGCTGACACAGGAGCCAACATGAACCATGCAGAGCAAGGCAAGTCAGAAGGAGGAGCAGCAAGGAAAGTAAAGCATGAGGGACAAGAAACAAAGCACTGGCTAGTGTAAAAGACACAACCAAATGGAGCGCATTAGGACGCGTCCGTGTGGTGTGAAGACAGGCTTTAAACACCCCGCTGCGCCCGCATTGATTCATCGCAGTGGGTGTCATCCCCATGACAATGAGGATGCCTTGCCGGTGAAACAGAGAAAGGGAACTCGCCTGCAGGGGTGCACATGCGCACATGTCTCGGGTGGATAGCTAAGGGGCAAAGAACTCATCTTGGAAACATGACAACATGGTGCAACGCAGGTTCGATCCCCGGTCCGCGCTTAGAAACCTCTGGGTATTAAGCGCGTTATAAATATCCCATTACAATTACAATTACAAAGAAGAAATCATGGTGGTGCACACTGCAGACGCGCCAGCACTCAGCCTGCCCCTGCGATGCCGTCCCCTGCCTCCAGTTTGCCTGCACTGCTTGCAGGATCATCTGTGCCTGGCCTTCCAGTGAAGGTACAGCCGACAGGTATTATGCTGCGGGCCGCAGCAGTGACAGGCCCGAGGCCTGACAGGGTCTTGAAGGTCTTAATCATCCAGGGCTAGTCCATGAATTTTACTGGATATTGTTTTACTAACCCAGAGCTGGTTCAGTATTTGTAAAGGATATTGGCTGACTTATCCAAGACTGGTACAGTTGTTGTGCACAAGATGGTCTTACTTATCCAGAGCTACTTCAGGAGCTGTACAGGAGATGGTATTTCTTATCCAGGGATGGTTCAGGATTTGCATATGAGATGGATTTACCTCCCAAAGGTTGGTTGAGGTGTTGTACATGCAATTGTCTTTTATGTCGAGGGTTGGTTAAATAGTTGTGTACACTATGTTTTACTTATCAAGGGCTGGTCCGGGAATTGTATAGGAGACGGTCCTACTTATCTCTGGTTGTTTCAGGATTTGTACATGAGATGATTTTACTTAACCAGTGTTGGTCGAGGTATTACACAGGAGATTGACCTACGTATCTAGGGTCGGTTCATTAAATCTTCAGGAGATGGTTGCAGGGCTGTTTTAGAAGGTGTACACATGATGGTTTTACATATCAAGGGCAGGGTCAGGAGTTGTACTGGAAATTGACTCATGTATCCCAGGCTGGTTCAAAAGTTGTACAGGAGATGATCTCACTTATCCAGGGCTGTTTCCAGTGTTATATCAATAATTGACTTATTTATTCGGGGATAGTCCAGGAGTTGTAGAAAGATTATTTTACTTATGCATGGCTGTTTTGGGAGCTGTAAAAGAGATGTTCTTATTATCCAGGGCTGGATCAGGATCTGTACATGAGTAAGTTTTACTTAACTTGTGGTTATTGAGGTGTTGTACAGGAGATTTTCTTGCATATCCAGGACTGGTCCGGTCGTTGCACAGGAGATGATATTTCGTATGCAGGGCATATGCACTGAAAGACTTTACATTAACAAAACTCATGCCTTTTGTCAGTTCCAAGGTTTGAGAAAGTAATAATAGGCTGAAAGCATTCGAAGTCCAGGCAGCTTAAATGTGTACTACACTTCCTACAAAATTGCTCTTGAAAAGCAATTTGCTGAGCTCCACAAAGAAAGCTGAAGACAGTCCCTTTAGGGACAAGACATAGATAATAGATGTGGAATCCTACACCCAATATGACTCCTTGTGCAACACGTTCGGATTTGTATAGCGCTAAGATATCTATGGGCAAATGTTAGCGCTTCCCAAATCCCTAAATACATTCATACATGGTGGAGTTCGAAACCACATCTGGGTCAGTATTTGTACAGTATATTGTCTTAATTGCACAGAACATGTCCACTATTTTTTTGGAAAATTGTTTGGTACCTGGGGTTTGTGTAGCATCTATGCAGGATTTGGAGTCTGGGAACCCAGGCTGGCTCGGTAACCATGCATGGTTGGAATATGGTTTCAGATAGATTGGGCTGGAACACTTTTGCACAGGAGATGGTTCCCATGGTGCAGATCAGCGACTACGAGTACGGTTTCAGCCATGCAGGGCAAGGCAGCTGGGCCACTGTTCACTCTTTCCAGAACTATCCTGGGCTGCTATAAAGAAGAACTCTCTTTTGTTCACTGTTTAGTCCAGTCTACACATTGTGAGCCTGGCAGTGAAACATGCCAAGGAGGAAATCGACTTCTTACTCAGTGATTATTCATATGCTAGATAAGCCTCACATGCATCTGTGTAATGGTTTATTGAGAGGCCACCCTCAACACAGGGAGTTCCTTCCCTCCTCATTCAAGTTGTCACACAGCAAACTGTTCAATGGATTCTTTGTTCAGCCCTATTTCAGACTCATATAATGCCACTTGGATCCCTCCCCCTGTGCCACCAATGAGCCAAGAATCAGGCTGGTGTACAGAAAATATATTTATATTTATTTGAATGATAGGTAATGGAGATCGCACTAAAACTACACATGCCACCTTCTCTGTGGCTCACAATTAAACTTCTTTTTACATAAATAAATCCTACAAGTTGGTTTGGAGGACTCAAATCGCAATACTGTACTTTATGCAGATTTTAGTTTAAGGATTAAACAGCTTTGGTCAATGAACAAAATCAATTTACATATTCAGTGCTGTGCAATTTCGATTTTCCTGCGCGCTTAAAAAGGCTGGCAGTTTGGTTTACAGATTTGTACAAATGCATATGGCAATTATTATTTCCATCCAAAATGTTGCTTCAAAATAAACACAGGGTGATTTTAAAGCAAGACATACATCACATGTTCAGTGTTGGATACATGAGGTATCACATTTGCAAAGCACTTCTACCTCGAGCCCCAAAACCAAAGCATCAATTACACAATTACATGCAGCAACCCTCTATTCAAAGGCCAGGTCTAGGGAGTAGGGACAGTTTAGACATTTTTTTTTCAGACCCCCCCCCCTTAAAGGCCCATGTTGGAGAAGGTGGACAGAAAAATGGGGATGATTAGAATTTTTGAATGTTCAGACCCCCCCTTCTCTTAAAGGCCCATGTTGGGGGAAGTTGACAGTTCAGGGATTTTAGTTTAGGAACAAGGACACCCCTCTTCCTCAAATAAGTCAGGGTTAACAGGAAAAATAGGATTATCCAATTACATTACAGGCTATAGTTTTTAAGAGTACACTAGGAATGAGTCAAAAATGTGTCATGGGTGCTCCTCTATCAGAACGAACATGGGAAAAATGGCCTGTTCTTTGGGAATGTACCCACTCTAGAGTCTGCAGTCACACTTTAGGTCATTGTACATTTCACAGATGAGAAATATCCATTTTCATATCAGTCTTTAATACCGCCCACATGGGCAGTCCAGCACCGGAATGCTTTGGCAATTCCCTTCTGAACAAGGGTACCAACAGCAATCCCATACACGTGTTTCAGCCTTGTTGGGCATCATCAGTGAGGTGGAGCTGTGCCTCTCTGAGCACAGTGAGCAAGGGGTTAACATCTGGATGACCCTAGGAAACTTAGGGTGACTATACCTAAGGCCCTTCAAAAAATCCAAAATTAGTCATGGGCGCTCCTCTATGAGAACGAACACTGCAAAAATTGCCTGTTCTTTGGGAAGGTAGCCACTCTAGAGTCTGCAGCCACACTTTAGCTCACTGTACCTTTCACAGATGGGAAATATCCATTTACATATCAGTCTTTGTCCCGCCCACATGGACAGTCCAGCACCAAAATGCTATGGCAATTCCCTTCTGAACAAGAGTACCAACAGCAACCCCATACATGTGATTCAGCCTTGTTGGGCATCATCAGTGAGGTGGAGCTGTGCATCTGTGATCACAGTGAGCAAGGGGTCCACGTCTGGATGACCCTGGGAAACAGGGTGACTAGACCTAAGGCCCTTCAAAAAATCAAAGATTAGTCATGGGTGCTCCTCTAAGAGAACGAACATGGCAAAAATGTCGGGACAACGACTGATACGCAAATGGATATTTCCCATCTGTGAAAGGTGCAGTGAGCTGAAGTGTGGCTGTGGACTCTCGAGTGGATACCTTCCACTCGAACAGGTCAATGGGCCGTGTTCGTTCTCACAGAGGGGCGCCTATGGACCTTTTTCTTATTATTTAAGGCACTTAGGTTTAGTCACCCTAAGTTTGCTAGGGTCATCCAGACGTGGGCCCCTTGCTCACTGTGCTCAGAGAGGCACAGCTCCACCTCACTGATGAGGCCCAACAAGGCTGAAAAACGTGTATGTGGTT
This sequence comes from Ambystoma mexicanum, assembly GCF_040938575.1. Lineage (NCBI taxonomy): Eukaryota > Metazoa > Chordata > Amphibia > Caudata > Ambystomatidae > Ambystoma > Ambystoma mexicanum. The sequence continues at coordinate 462,543,925 of NC_090929.1, forward strand.
GCTGTTGGTACTCTTGTTCAGAAGGGAATTGCCTTAGCATTTTGGTGCTGGACTGCCCATGTGGGCGGCACAACGACTGATATGCAAATAGATATTTCCCATCTGTGAAAGGTACAGTGAGCTAAAGTGTGGCTGCGGACTCTCGAGTGGGCAGTGTTAGGAAAGATTTCATATTTGAATGTAATTTTCCCTCCATGTGTCAACCCCCAAAGTTTTTGCTGCTGTTTTACACCCTGATCTAAACTTTGCCAGAGAAGTGCAGCCCTCCGCCACACTCCTCTGGGCTTTCGCTCAGTTCTTATGGGGAAACTGACATGCCCTTAAGACAGTCAGTACTGGGAGACTTCACTTCCCTTAGTCCTTTCCTCATGTTGCAGCTTTTGTGCAACATGTAACAAGAGTGCAATGTAACTTACTTTACCGCACTCTTGGGTCTCTAGTCATTCCAAAGGCCCGAGAAACTCTCGCTGGACTTATTATGAACTGTGCAGGTGTGTCACGGACTGGACTGGTGGCAGCTATCGTTTATCTTATGTTTTAAACCCTTTTTTGCCATGTTATCCATGTTTACCACGTTTGCCACAAATAGGTGGCCTGGCTCCAAAATGGCCATGCCACGCGGTTCTTTGTCCTGTCCTTTGGCCATCTTTCCCCTTCACCTTCCCCAGGTTGAGCTGACCCGGGTCAGTCCTTATTTGGTCATGCACTTTCCCGCAAAACCCAAAGCTTTCGCGGGCTTCTGCATGCCTTGTGTGTGTGCCTCCAGGATGTGGGCTGGAATGTCTGTTCCCAATACACATCCTGGGTGCCAGAGAGACTGGAGTGTCCTGAATGCCTGGGACCGCCGTGGTCCATGATTGGTCCACGTATGGAGTGAGTGTTTGTGAGCAGATCTCCCATTGGGTCCTCTCCATTTTGGCGCGAAAGGAACTTTGGATAAGAGGAGGCCGAAAACACCACTACCATTTCGATCTCCTGAGTTCACACCGAACAAGGGATAAGGAGCCAAGTATCCTGCAACAAGAAGCCGAGTCGAGGAACCGCTGGTGACCCGCTGGAAGGTTTGGCACCCTGAGCCCGCTGTCATCCTGCGAGACCCCTCTCCATCTGATAGCCCTAGAAGGTCTGCAAAGGCGCTTCGACCCATTGGAATAGTGGGACCAACTATTCTCGGCACCTTCATCAAACCCTGCAAGTAAGCCTCTTCGGAAGTGTCCCTGGGCCAACCAGTGGGCTGACCAGCTTACACGGGACATTTGCTCTGTCACCGCCCCTGTTTCGGGGAAGCCCTCGAAACTTGGCCTACTGCTAGCTCTGTGTCCACGGCACCCTCACACCGAATTTCGTACACTTGGCATTCTCAGGTCTGAAGTGAGACGAGTGTGCCCGGACCACAGTAAACGCGGTTGCCGTGTTGCCCTGCTGTGGTAACGACCTGTGCACTTTCTTTGCATTTGTGACCCCCTCGACCCTGAATCCTGCTACCGCTGAATCTACATGGTGTCGAGACGTCCTGATTATCGCATCCGAACCTGCCAGCAATGTGAACTGAACTGATTAAGTCTGGGTCTGCCTGCGTCGGGGACCGGTGAGTAGTCCATACCCCAACCGGTGGCCCCTAGTGCAGGACCCCATTTCTTTTCTACCGCTGTTGCGAAATACCGGATCCATCCCGCTCTCTCACCCTGCCTCTGCCCGCAAGCGGAGGTCTTGCTTGAGTAGTGGGGACTTGTTCTTCATTGCTCCATCCACCTTCCTGAACTGTCAGAGACCCTTGAAGAGACCCTATTTTGTACACTGGCACAAGCGCGTGCATGTACTATTGAGCATAAGGCTCCTCTCTTCGTAGGGCTTGCCTCTTAGTTAGGTGTATTTCTGATGTCGAACTGGGTCTAATGATTACTTGCACTGCCTGTTTTCCCTCCCCATCTAGGTGGTCTACATATTTCGTGCTCCTAACTCCTTAGACCCCTCGGTCTTGTATATATATTGTATTGATTGTGATGTGTTGGTTTACTTTAGTATTATTGTGATTCTTTGCTATGGTCGATGTTACAAAGGTCTTGTAATAAATGTGTCTATATTTTTATATAACACCTGTCTGGAGTAATTTGTAAGTGTCCTTGCTTTGTGTGCTCATTGGAGTCTTTCAGCCACCCTCACCCCTCTTGAGACTTTGGGGGTAATTCATAGAATTTAGCGCACAAGTGGCGCACGTGGCTGGCGCACAGTGCGTGCGTGCGAATCTCTGCGCCAGCCGCGTGCGCTAAAATCCATTTCCGCGCACAGCGTATTCATGGATTTTAGCTACCAAAACCAGCCGTGGCGCACAGTGGCGCAGCGACCCTGCAGCAGCGCCAGTTACGCCCCCAAGAACGCCCTTCGCGCAGGGAAAAGCCATCAAAATCCCCAATCCAGCGCAAAGGGCTGCGCTAACCCTGTACCAGTATACATGGCCACCACACAGCACACGGCAAGCGGGGAACATGTATTACTGGGGTGCGCGGGAAGATTCACATGTGATTGGGCCTGTGCGAGTGGGGTACCTGTATTACTGGGGTTTGCGGGAAGTTTCACACGCGATTGGCCCTGTGCGAGTGGGGTACGTGTTTTACTAGGGTTTGCGGGAAGTTTCACACTCGATTGGCCCTGTGCGAGTGGGGTACATGTATTACTGGGGTTCGCGGGAAGTTTCACACGCGATTGGCCCTGTGCGAGTGGGGTACGTGTATTACTGGGGTTCGCAGGAAGTTTCACACGCGATTGGCCCTGTGCGAGTGGGGTACGTGTATTACTGGGGTTCACGGGAAGTTTCACAAGCGATAGGCCCTGTGCGAGTGGAGTACGTGTATTACTGGGGTTCACGGGAAGTTTCACAAGCGATAGGCCCTGTGCGAGTGGGGTACGTGTATTACTGGCGTTCGCGGGAAGTTTCACACACGATTGGCCCTGTGCAAGTTGGGTACGTGTATTACTGGGATTCGCTGCAAGTTTCACACGAGATTGGACCTTAGTGAGTGGGGTACGTGTATTACTTGGATTCATGGGAAGTTTCACACGCGATTGGCCCTGTGCGAGTGGTGTACGTGTATTACTGGGGTTCGTGGGAAGTTTAACACGCGAAAGGGCCTGTGCGAGTGGGGTACGTGTATTACTGGGATTCGCGAGAAGTTTCACACGGGATTGGTCCTGTGCGAGTGGGGTATGTGTATTACTGGGGTTCGCAGGAAGTTTCACACGCGATTGGCCCTGTGCGAGTGGGGTACGTGTATTACTGGGGTTCGCAGGAAGTTTCACCCGCGATTGGCCCTGTGCGAGTGGGGTACGTGTATTACTGGGGTTCACGGGAAGTTTCACAAGCGATAGGCCCTGTGCGAGTGGGGTACGTGTATTACTGGGGTTCGTGGGAAGTTTCACACGTGATAGGCCCTGTGCAAGTGGGGTACATGTATTACTGGGGTTCGCAGGAAGTTTGACACGTGAAAGGGCCTGTGTGAGTGGGGTACGTGTATTACTGGGGTTTGCGGGAAGTTTCACACGCGATTGGCCCTGTGCGAGTGGGGTATGTGTATTACTGGGATTCGCAGGAAGTTTCACACGCGATTGGTCCTGTGCGAGTGGGGTATGTATATTACTGGGGTTCCCGGGAAGTTTCACACGCGATAGGCCCTGTGCGAGTGGGGTACGTGTATTACTGGGGTTCGCGGGAAGTTTCACATGCGAAAGGGCCTGTGCGAGTGGGGTACGTGTATTACTGGGATTCGCGGGAAGTTTCACACGCGATAGGCCCTGTGCGAGTGGGGTACGTGTATTACTAAAGGGCCTGTGTGAGTGGGGTACGTGTATTACTGGGGTGCGCGGGAAGTTTCACACAAGGTTGGACCTTAGTGAGTGGGGTACGTGTATTACTTGGATTCACGGGAAGTTTCACACGCGATTGGCCCTGTGCGAGTGGTGTACGTGTATTACTGGGGTTCGTGGGAAGTTTCACACGCGATTGGCCCTGTGCGAGTGGTGTACGTGTATTACTGGGATTCGCGGGAAGTTTCACACGCGATTGGCCCTGTGCGAGTGGGGTACGTGTATTACTGGGGTTCGCGGCAAGTTTCACACGCGATTTCGCTGTCAGAGCGGGTACGTGTACCTAGTTGGGTGCACCGGGAGTCCAACACGTGAATTGGCAGTGTGGGTCCTCCCAGGTGTGCCCTCCACCCCATCCACGGCCCCTGCAGGCAACCCACAACACAGGGGACTACCCTGCACCTCTGGGCATGCCCCCCAGCCAGCACACATGTCACCTTCCACTAGTGATCACCAACTCATGTCCCCCTGCACCCCCACCCCCCAGCAGTGAGGGGCACCTGCCAGCAGGCCCCCACTCATGTGTGACGCTCACCTGGCTCCCACAGGGGCGTCGGTCGGACCCGGACAGCTGCAGTCTCCACCCACGTGATGCTTAGTGCAGCGATGACTGACTGGATCTGTCTTCCTAATCTTGCCTGCTTAAACCGTAGAAATATTCTCCTGCAAGTGGAGAGATGGATTTAGCCACTTGTGGATTCAAGTGATGGCACCCCCACAGTCCTCCCCAAATAATCACCTCTGAAATGCCCTCACATCAATCTCACCTTATATTCTTGAAAGATGAGCTCTCCATCCTGCGTGGATTTGCAGGGGCGCGTCGATTCCAGTTACTTCACTGGTTTGAAGGCTCGGGAGAGTTCTGGAGAGTATTGACTAGAAACTCTCGCTGGACTTATTATGAACTGTGCAGGTGTGTCACGGACTGGACTGGTGGCAGCTATCGTTTATCTTATGTTTTGAACCCTTTTTTGCCATGTTATCCATGTTTACCACGTTTGCCACAAATAGGTGGCCTGGCTCCAAAATGGCCATGCCACGCGGTTCTTTGTCCTGTCCTTTGGCCATCTTTCCCCTTCACCTTCCACAGGTTGAGCCGACCCGGGTCAGTCCTTATTTGGTCACGCACTTTCCCGCAAAACCCAAAGCTTTCACGGGCTTCTGCATGCCTTGTGTGTGTGCCTCCAGGATGTGGGCTGGAATGTCTGTTCCCAATACACATCCTGGGTGCCAGAGAGACGGGAGTGTCCTGAATGCCTGGGACCACCGTGGTCCATGTTTGGTCCACGTATGGAGTGAGTGTTTGTGAGCAGATCTCCCATTGGGTCCTCTCCATTTTGGCGCGAAAGGAACTTTGGATAAGAGGAGGCCGAAAACAGCACTACCATTTCGATCTCCTGAGTTCACACCGAACAAGGGATAAGGAGCCAACTATCCTGCAACAAGAAGCCGAGTCGAGGAACCGCTGGTGACCCGCTGGAAGGTTTGGCACCCTGATCCCGCTGTCGTCCTGCGAGACCCCTCTCCATCTGATCGCCCTAGAAGGTCTGCAAAGGCGCTTCGACCCATTGGAATAGTGGGACCAACTATTCTCGGCACCTTCATCAAACCCTGCAAGTAAGCCTCTTCGGAAGTGTCCCTGGGCCAACCAGTGGGCTGACCAGCTTACACGGGACATTTGCTCTGTCACCGCCCCTGTTTTGGGGAAGCCCTCGAAACTTGGCCTACTGCTAGCTCTGTGTCCACGGGACCCTCACACCGAATTTCGTACACTTGGCATTCTCAGGTCTGAAGTGAGACGAGTGTGCCCGGACCACAGTAAACGCGGTTGCCGTGTTGCCCTGCTGTGGTAACGACCTGTGCACTTTCTTTGCATTTGTGACCCCCTCGACCCTGAATCCTGCTACCGCTGAATCTACATGGTGTCGAGACGTCCAGATTATCGCATCCGAACCTGCCAGCAACGTGAACTGAACTGTTGAAGCCGGGTCTCCCTGCGTCGGGGACCGGTGAGTAGTCCATACCCCAACCGGTGGCCCCTAGTGCAGGACCCCATTTCTTTTCTATCGCTGTTGAGAAATACCGGATCCATTACGCTCTCTTACCCTGCCTCTGCCCGCAAGCGGAGGTCTTGCTTGAGTAGTGGGGACTTGTTCTTCATTGCTCCATCCACCTTCCTGAACTGTCAGAGACCCTTGAAGAGACCCTATTTTGTACACTGGCACAAGCGCGTGCATGTACTATTGAGCATAAGGCTCCTCTCTTCGTAGGGCTTGCCTCTTAGTTAGGTGTATTTCTGATGTCGAACTGGGTCTAAAGATTACTTGCACTGCCTGTTTTCCCTCCCCATCTAGGTGGTCTACATATTTCGTGCTCCTAACTCCTTAGACCCCTCGGTCTTGTATATATATTGTATTGATTGTGATGTGTTGGTTTACTTTAGTATTATTGTGATTCTTTGCTATGGTCGATGTTACAAAGGTCTTGTAATAAATGTTTCTATATTTTTATATAACACCTGTCTGGAGTAATTTGTAAGTGTCCTTGCTTTGTGCGCTCATTGAAGTCTTTCAGCCACCCTCACCCCTCTTGAGACTTTGGGGGTAATTCATAGAATTTAGCGCACAAGTGGCGCACGTGGCTGGCGCACAGTGCGTGCGTGCGAATCTCTGCGCCAGCCGCGTGCGCTAAAATCCATTTCCGCGCACAGCGTATTCATGGATTTTAGCTACCAAAACCAGCCGTGGCGCACAGTGGCGCAGCGACCCTGCAGCAGCGCCAGTTACGCCCCCAAGAACGCCCTTCGCGCAGGGAAAAGCCATCAAAATCCACAATCCAGCGCAAAGGGCTGCGCTAACCCTGTACCAGTATACATGGCCACCACACAGCACACGGCAAGCGGGGAACATGTATTACTGGGGTGCGCGGGAAGATTCACATGCGATTGGCCCTGTGCGAGTGGGGTACGTGTATTACTGGGGTTCGCGGGAAGTTTCACACGCGATTGGCCCTGTGCGAGTGGGGTACTTGTTTTACTAGGGTTTGCGGGAAGTTTCACACTCGATTGGCCCTGTGCGAGTGGGGTACATGTATTACTGGGGTTCGCGGGAAGTTTCACACGCGATAGGCCCTGTGCGAGTGGGGTACGTGTATTACTGGCGTTCGTGGGAAGTTTCACACGCGATTGGCCCTGTGCGAGTTGGGTACGTGTATTACTGGGATTCGCTGCAAGTTTCACACGCGATAGGCCCTGTGCGAGTGGGGTACGTGTATTACTGGGGTTTGCGGGAAGTTTCACAGGCGTTTGGCCCTGTGCGAGTGGGGTACATGTATTACTGGGGTTTGCGGGAAGTTTCACATGCAATTGGCCCTGTGCGAGTGGGGTACGTGTATTACTGGGGTTCGCGGGAAGTTTCACACGCGATAGGCCCTGTGCGAGTGGGGTACGTGTATTACTGGCGTTCGCGGGAAGTTTCACACGCGATTGGTCCTGTGCGAGTGGGGTATGTGTATTACTGGGGTTCGCAGGAAGTTTCACATGCGATTGGCCCTGTGCGAGTGGGGTACGTGTATTACTGGGGTTCGCAGGAAGTTTCACACGCGATTGGCCCTGTGCGAGTGGGGTACGTGTTTTACTAGGGTTTGCAGGAAGTTTCACACTCGATTGGCCCTGTGCGAGTGGGGTACATGTATTACTGGGGTTCGCGGGAAGTTTCACACGCGATAGGCCCTGTGCGAGTGGGGTACGTGTATTACTGGCGTTCGCGGGAAGTTTCACACGCGATTGGCCCTGTGCGAGTTGGGTACGTGTATTACTCGGATTCGCTGCAAGTTTCACACGCGATAGGCCCTGTGCGAGTGGGGTACGTGTATTACTGGGGTTTGCGGGAAGTTTCACAGGCGATTGGCCCTGTGCGAGTGGGGTACATGTATTACTGGGGTTTGCGGGAAGTTTCACATGCAATTGGCCCTGTGCGAGTGGGGTACGTGTATTACTGGGGTTCGCGGGAAGTTTCACACGCGATAGGCCCTGTGCGAGTGGGGTACGTGTATTACTGGCGTTCACGGGAAGTTTCACACGCGATTGGTCCTGTGCGAGTGGGGTATGTGTATTACTGGGGTTCGCAGGAAGTTTCACACGCGATTGGCCCTGTGCGAGTGGGGTACGTGTATTACTGGGGTTCGCAGGAAGTTTCACACGCGATTGGCCCTGTGCGAGTGGGGTACGTGTATTACTGGGGTTCGCAGGAAGTTTCACACGCGATTGGCCCTGTGCAAGTGGGGTACGTGTATTACTGGGGTTCGCAGGAAGTTTCACACGCGATTGGCCCTGTGCGAGTGGGGTACGTGTATTACTGGGGTTCACGGGAAGTTTCACAAGCGATAGGCCCTGTGCGAGTGGGGTACGTGTATTACTGGGGTTCGTGGGAAGTTTCACACGTGATAGGCCCTGTGCGAGTGGGGTACATGTATTACTGGGGTTCGCAGGAAGTTTGACACGTGAAAGGGCCTGTGTGAGTGGGGTACGTGTATTACTGGGGTTTGCGGGAAGTTTCACACGCGATTGGCCCTGTGCGAGTGGGGTATGTGTATTACTGGGATTCGCGGGAAGTTTCACACGCGATTGGCCCTGTGCGAGTGGGGTATGTATATTACTGGGGTTCGCGGGAAGTTTCACACGCGATAGGCCCTGTGCGAATGGGGTACGTGTATTACTGGGGTTCGCGGGAAGTTTCACACGAGATTGGACCTTAGTGAGTGGGGTACGTGTATTACTTGGATTCATGGGAAGTTTCACACGCGATTGGCCCTGTGCGAGTGGTGTACGTGTATTACTGGGGTTCGTGGGAAGTTTCACACGCGAAAGGGCCTGTGCGAGTGGGGTACGTGTATTACTGGGATTCGCGGGAAGTTTCACACGCGATTGGCCCTGTGCGAGTGGGGTACGTGTATTACTGGGGTTCGCGGGAAGTTTCACACGCGATTTCGCTGTCAGAGCGGGTACGTGTACCTAGTTGGGTGCACGGGGAGTCCAACACGTGAATTGGCAGTGTGGGTCCTCCCAGGTGTGCCCTCCACCCCATCCACGGCCCCTGCAGGCAACCCACAACACAGGGGACTACCCTGCACCTCTGGGCATGCCCCCCAGCCAGCACACATGTCACCTTCCACTAGTGATCACCAACTCATGTCCCCCTGCACCCCCACCCCCCAGCAGTGAGGGGCACCTGCCAGCAGGCCCCCACTCATGTGTGACGCTCACCTGGCTCCCACAGGGGCGTCGGTCGGACCCGGACAGCTGCAGTCTCCACCCATGTGATGCTTAGTGCAGCGATGACTGACTGGATCTGTCTTCCTAATCTTGTCTGCTTAAACCGTAGAAATATTCTCCTGCAAGTGGAGAGATGGATTTAGCCACTTGTGGATTCAAGTGATGGCACCCCCACAGTCCTCCACAAATAATCACCTCCGAAATGCCCTCACAGCAATCTCACCTTATATTCTTGAAAGATGAGCTCTCCATCCTGCGTGGATTTGCAGGGGCGCGTCGATTCCAGTTACTTCACTGGTTTGAAGGCTCGGGAGAGTTCTGGAGAGTATTGACTAGAAACTCTCGCTGGACTTATTATGAACTGTGCAGGTGTGTCACGGACTGGACTGGTGGCAGCTATCGTTTATCTTATGTTTTGAACCCTTTTTTGCCATGTTATCCATGTTTACCACGTTTGCCACAAATAGGTGGCCTGGCTCCAAAATGGCCATGCCACGCGGTTCTTTGTCCTGTCCTTTGGCCATCTTTCCCCTTCACCTTCCCCAGGTTGAGCCGACCCGGGTCAGTCCTTATTTGGTCACGCACTTTCCCGCAAAACCCAAAGCTTTTGCGGGCTTCTGCATGCCTTGTGTGTGTGCCTCCAGGATGTGGGCTGGAATGTCTGTTCCCAATACACATCCTGGGTGCCAGAGAGACGGGAGTGTCCTGAATGCCTGGGACCACCGTGGTCCATGTTTGGTCCACGTATGGAGTGAGTGTTTGTGAGCAGATCTCCCATTGGGTCCTCTCCATTTTGGCGCGAAAGGAACTTTGGATAAGAGGAGGCCGAAAACAGCACTACCATTTCGATCTCCTGAGTTCACACCGAACAAGGGATAAGGAGCCAAGTATCCTGCAACAAGAAGCCGAGTCGAGGAACCGCTGGTGACCCGCTGGAAGGTTTGGCACCCTGATCCCGCTGTCGTCCTGCGAGACCCCTCTCCATCTGATCGCCCTAGAAGGTCTGCAAAGGCGCTTCGACCCATTGGAATAGTGGGACCAACTATTCTCGGCACCTTCATCAAACCCTGCAAGTAAGCCTCTTCGGAAGTGTCCCTGGGCCAACCAGTGGGCTGACCAGTTTACACGGGACATTTGCTCTGTCACCGCCCCTGTTTTGGGGAAGCCCTCGAAACTTGGCCTACTGCTAGCTCTGTGTCCACGGGACCCTCACACCGAATTTCGTACACTTGGCATTCTCAGGTCTGAAGTGAGACGAGTGTGCCCGGACCACAGTAAACGCGGTTGCCGTGTTGCCCTGCTGTGGTAACGACCTGTGCACTTTCTTTGCATTTGTGACCCCCTCGACCCTGAATCCTGCTACCGCTGAATCTACATGGTGTCGAGACGTCCTGATTATCGCATCCGAACCTGCCAGCAACGTGAACTGAACTGATGAAGTCTGGGTCTGCCTGCGTCGGGGACCGGTGAGTAGTCCATACCCCAACCGGTGGCCCCTAGTGCAGGACCCCATTTCTTTTCTACCGCTGTTGAGAAATACCGGATCCATCCCGCTCTCTCACCCTGCCTCTGCCCGCAAGCGGAGGTCTTGCTTAAGTAGTGGGGACTTGTTCTTCATTGCTCCATCCACCTTCCTGAACTGTCAGAGACCCTTGAAGAGAGACCCTATTTTGTACACTGGCACAAGCGCGTGCATGTACTATTGAGCATAAGGCTCCTCTCTTCATAGGGCTTGCCTCTTAGTTAGGTGTATTTCTGATGTCGAACTGGGTCTAATGATTACTTGCACTGCCTGTTTTCCCTCCCCATCTAGGTGGTCTACATATTTCGTGCTCCTAACTCCTTAGACCCCTCGGTCTTGTATATATATTGTATTGATTGTGATGTGTTGGTTTACTTTAGTATTATTGTGATTCTTTGCTATGGTCGATGTTCCAAAGGTCTTGTAATAAATGTGTCTATATTTTTTATATAACACCTGTCTGGAGTAATTTGTAAGTGTCCTTGCTTTGTGTGCTCATTGAGGTCTTTCAGCCACCCTCACCCCTCTTGAGACTTTGGGGGTAATTCATAGAATTTAGCGCATAAGTGGCGCACGTGGCTGGCGCACAGTGCGTGCGTGCGAATCTCTGCGCCAGCCGCGTGCGCTAAAATCCATTTCCGCGCACAGCGTATTCATGGATTTTAGCTACCAAAACCAGCCGTGGCGCACAGTGGCGCAGTGACCCTGCAGCAGCGCCAGTTACGCCCCCAAGAACACCCTTCGCGCAGGAAAAAGCCATCAAAATCCCCAATCCAGCGCAAAGGGCTGCTCTAACCCTGTACCAGTATACATGGCCACCACACAGCACACGGCAAGCGGGGAACATGTATTACTGGGGTGCGCGGGAAGATTCACATGCGATTGGCCCTGTGCGAGTGGGGTACGTGTATTACTGGGGTTCGCGGGAAGTTTCACACGCGATTGGCCCTGTGCGAGTGGGGTACGTGTTTTACTGGGGTTTGCGGGAAGTTTCACACGCGATTGGCCCTGTGCGAGTGGGGTACGTGTATTACTGGCGTTCGCGGGAAGTTTCACACGCGATTGGCCCTGTGCGAGTGGGGTACGTGTTTTACTGGGGTTTGCGGGAAGTTTCACACACGATTGGCCCTGTGCGAGTGAGGAACGTGTATTACTGGCGTTCGCGGGAAGTTTCACACGCGATTGACCCTGTGCGAGTTGGGTACGTGTATTACTGGGATTCGCGGCAAGTTTCACACGTGATAGGCCCTGTGCGAGTGGGGTACGTGTATTACTGGGGTTCGCGGGAAGTTTCACACGCGAAAGGGCCTGTGCGAGTGGGGTACGTGTATTACTGGGGTTTTCACACGCGATTGGCCCTGTGCGAGTGGGGTACATGTATTACTGGGGTTTGCGGGAAGTTTCAAATGCGATTGGCCCTGTGCGTGTGGGGTATGTGTATTACTGGGGTTCGCGGGAAGTTTCACACGCGATAGGCCCTGTGCGAGTGGGGTACGTGTATTACTGGCGTTCGCGGGAAGTTTCACACGCGATTGGTCCTGTGCGAGTGGGGTATGTGTATTACTGGGGTTCGCAGGATGTTTCACACGCGATTGGCCCTGTGCGAGTGGGGTACGTGTATTACTGGGGTTCGCGGGAAGTTTCACACGCGATTGGCCCTGTGCGAGTGGGGTACGTGTATTACTGGGTTTCACGGGAAGTTTCACAAGCGATAGGCCCTGTGCGAGTGGGGTTCGTGTATTACTGGGGTTCGTGGGAAGTTTCACACGCGATAGGCCCTGTGCGAGTGGGGTACATGTATTACTGGGGTTCGCAGGAAGTTTGACATGTGAAAGGGCCTGTGTGAGTGGGGTACGTGCATAACTGGGGTTTGCGGGAAGTTTCACACGCGATTGGCCCTGTTCGAGTGGGGTATGTGTATTACTGGGATTCGCAGGAAGTTTCACACGCGATTGGCCCTGTGCGAGTGGGGTACATGTATTACTGGGGTTCGCAGGAAGTTTGACACGTGAAAGGGCCTGTGTGAGTGGGGTACGTGTATTACTGGGGTTTGCGGGAAGTTTCACACGCGATTGGCCCTGTGCGAGTGGGGTATGTGTATTACTGGGATTCGCGGGAAGTTTCACACGCGATTGGCCCTGTGCGAGTGGGGTATGTATATTACTGGGGTTCGCGGGAAGTTTCACACGCGATAGGCCCTGTGCGAATGGGGTACGTGTATTACTGGGGTTCGCGGGAAGTTTCACACGAGATTGGACCTTAGTGAGTGGGGTACGTGTATTACTTGGATTCACGGGAAGTTTCACACGCGATTGGCCCTGTGCGAGTGGTGTACGTGTATTACTGGGGTTCGTGGGAAGTTTCACACGCGAAAGGGCCTGTGCGAGTGGGGTACGTGTATTACTGGGATTCGCGGGAAGTTTCACACGCGATTGGCCCTGTGCGAGTGGGGTACGTGTATTACTGGGGTTCGCGGGAAGTTTCACGCGCGATTTCGCTGTCAGAGCGGGTACGTGTACCTAGTTGGGTGCACGGGGAGTCCAACACGTGAATTGGCAGTGTGGGTCCTCCCAGGTGTGCCCTCCACCCCATCCACAGCCCCTGCAGGCAACCCACAACACAGGGGACTACCCTGCACCTCTGGGCATGCCCCCCAGCCAGCACACATGTCACCTTCCACTAGTGATCACCAACTCATGTCCCCCTGCACCCCCACCCCCCAGCAGTGAGGGGCACCTGCCAGCAGGCCCCCACTCATGTGTGACGCTCACCTGGCTCCCACAGGGGCGTCGGTCGGACCCGGACAGCTGCAGTCTCCACCCATGTGATGCTTAGTGCAGCGATGACTGACTGGATCTGTCTTCCTAATCTTGTCTGCTTAAACCGTAGAAATATTCTCCTGCAAGTGGAGAGATGGATTTAGCCACTTGTGGATTCAAGTGATGGCACCCCCACAGTCCTCCCCAAATAATCACCTCCGAAATGCCCTCACAGCAATCTCACCTTATATTCTTGAAAGATGAGCTCTCCATCCTGCGTGGATTTGCAGGGGCGCGTCGATTCCAGTTACTTCACTGGTTTGAAGGCTCGGGAGAGTGCTGGAGAGTATTGACTAGAAACTCTTGCTGGACTTATTATGAACTGTGCAGGTGTGTCACGGACTGGACTGGTGGCAGCTATCGTTTATCTTATGTTTTGAACCCTTTTTTGCCATGTTATCCATGTTTACCACGTTTGCCACAAATAGGTGGCCTGGCTCCAAAATGGCCATGCCACGCGGTTCTTTGTCCTGTCCTTTGGCCATCTTTCCCCTTCACCTTCCCCAGGTTGAGCCGACCTGGGTCAGTCCTTATTTGGTCACGCACTTTCCCGCAAAACCCAAAGCTTTTGCGGGCTTCTGCATGCCTTGTGTGTGTGCCTCCAGGATGTGGGCTGGAATGTCTGTTCCCAATACACATCCTGGGTGCCAGAGAGACGGGAGTGTCCTGAATGCCTGGGACCACCGTGGTCCATGTTTGGTCCACGTATGGAGTGAGTGTTTGTGAGCAGATCTCCCATTGGGTCCTCTCCATTTTGGCGCGAAAGGAACTTTGGATAAGAGGAGGCCGAAAACAGCACTACCATTTCGATCTCCTGAGTTCACACCGAACAAGGGATAAGGAGCCAAGTATCCTGCAACAAGAAGCCGAGTCGAGGAACCGCTGGTGACCCGCTGGAAGGTTTGGCACCCTGATCCCGCTGTCGTCCTGCGAGACCCCTCTCCATCTGATCGCCCTAGAAGGTCTGCAAAGGCGCTTCGACCCATTGGAATAGTGGGACCAACTATTCTCGGCACCTTCATCAAACCCTGCAAGTAAGCCTCTTCGGAAGTGTCCCTGGGCCAACCAGTGGGCTGACCAGTTTACACGGGACATTTGCTCTGTCACCGCCCCTGTTTTGGGGAAGCCCTCGAAACTTGGCCTACTGCTAGCTCTGTGTCCACTTGACCCTCACACCGAATTTCGTACACTTGGCATTCTCAGGTCTGAAGTGAGACGAGTGTGCCCGGACCACAGTAAACGCGGTTGCCGTGTTGCCCTGCTGTGGTAACGACCTGTGCACTTTCTTTGCATTTGTGACCCCCTCGACCCTGAATCCTGCTACCGCTGAATCTACATGGTGTCGAGACGTCCTGATTATCGCATCCGAACCTGCCAGCAACGTGAACTGAACTGATGAAGTCTGGGTCTGCCTGCGTCGGGGACCGGTGAGTAGTCCATACCCCAACCGGTGGCCCCTAGTGCAGGACCCCATTTCTTTTCTACCGCTGTTGAGAAATACCGGATCCATCCCGCTCTCTCACCCTGCCTCTGCCCGCAAGCGGAGGTCTTGCTTGAGTAGTGGGGACTTGTTCTTCATTGCTCCATCCACCTTCCTGAACTGTCAGAGACCCTTGAAGAGACCCTATTTTGTACACTGGCACAAGCGCGTGCATGTACTATTGAGCATAAGGCTCCTCTCTTCGTAGGGCTTGCCTCTTAGTTAGGTGTATTTCTGATGTCGAACTGGGTCTAATGATTACTTGCACTGCCTGTTTTCCCTCCCCATCTAGGTGGTCTACATATTTCGTGCTCCTAACTCCTTAGACCTCTCGGTCTTGTATATATATTGTATTGATTGTGATGTGTTGGTTTACTTTAGTATTATTGTGATTCTTTGCTATGGTCGATGTTACAAAGGTCTTGTAATAAATGTGTCTATATTTTTTATATAACACCTGTCTGGAGTAATTTGTAAGTGTCCTTGCTTTGTGTGCTCATTGAGGTCTTTCAGCCACCCTCACCCCTCTTGAGACTTTGGGGGTAATTCATAGAATTTAGCGCATAAGTGGCGCACGTGGCTGGCGCACAGTGCGTGCGTGCGAATCTCTGCGCCAGCCGCGTGCGCTAAAATCCATTTCCGCGCACAGCGTATTCATGGATTTTAGCTACCAAAACCAGCCGTGGCGCACAGTGGCGCAGTGACCCTGCAGCAGCGCCAGTTACGCCCCCAAGAACACCCTTCGCGCAGGGAAAAGCCATCAAAATCCCCAATCCAGCGCAAAGGGCTGCGCTAACCCTGTACCAGTATACATGGCCACCACACAGCACACGGCAAGCGGGGAACATGTATTACTGGGGTGCGCGGGAAGATTCACATGCGATTGGCCCTGTGCGAGTGGGGTACGTGTATTACTGGGGTTCGCGGGAAGTTTCACACGCGATTGGCCCTGTGCGAGTGGGGTACGTGTTTTACTGGGGTTTGCGGGAAGTTTCACACGCGATTGGCCCTGTGCGAGTGGGGTACGTGTATTACTGGCGTTCGCGGGAAGTTTCACACGCGATTGGCCCTGTGCGAGTTGGGTACGTGTATTACTGGGATTCGTGGCAAGTTTCACACGCGATAGGCCCTGTGCGAGTGGGGTACGTGTATTACTGGGGTTCGCGGGAAGTTTCACACGCGAAAGGGCCTGTGCGAGTGGGGTACGTGTATTTCTGGGGTTTGCGGGAAGTTTCACACGCGATTGGCCCTGTGCGAGTGGGGTATATGTATTACTGGGGTTTGCGGGAAGTTTCACATGCGATTGGCCCTGTGCGAGTGGGGTACATGTATTACTGGGGTTTGCTGGAAGTTTCACACGCGATTGGCCCTGTGCGAGTGGGGTACGTGTTTTACTGGGGTTCGCGGCAAGTTTCACACGCGAAAGGGCCTGTGCGAGTGGGGTACGTGTATTACTGGGGTTTTCACACGCGATTGGCCCTGTGCGAGTGGGGTACATGTATTACTGGGGTTTGCGGGAAGTTTCACATGCGATTGGCCCTGTGCGTGTGGGGTATGTGTGTTACTGGGGTTCGCGGGAAGTTTCACATGCGATAGGCCCTGTGCGAGTGGGGTACGTGTATTACTGGCGTTCGCGGGAAGTTTCACACGCGATTGGTCCTGTGCGAGTGGGGTATGTGTATTACTGGGGTTCGCAGGAAGTTTCACACGCGATTGGCCCTGTGCGAGTGGGGTACGTGTATTACTGGGGTTCGCGGAAAGTTTCACACGCGAAAGGGCCTGTGCGAGTGGGGTACGTGTATTACTGGGGTTTTCACACGCGATTGGCCCTGTGCGAGTGGGGTACATGTATTACTGGGGTTTGCGGGAAGTTTCACATGCGATTGGCCCTGTGCGTGTGGGGTATGTGTATTACTGGGGTTCGCGGGAAGTTTCACATGCGATAGGCCCTGTGCGAGTGGGGTACGTGTATTACTGGCGTTCGCGGGAAGTTTCACACGCGATTGGTCCTGTGCGAGTGGGGTATGTGTATTACTGGGGTTCGCAGGAAGTTTCACACGCGATTGGCCCTGTGCGAGTGGGGTACGTGTATTACTGGGGTTCGCGGGAAGTTTCACACGCAATTGGCCCTGTGCGAGTGGGGTACGTGTATTACTGGGTTTCACGGGAAGTTTCACAAGCGATAGGCCCTGTGCGAGTGGGGTACGTGTATTACTGGGGTTCGTGGGAAGTTTCACACGCGATAGGCCCTGTGCGAGTGGGGTACATGTATTACTGGGGTTCGCAGGAAGTTTGACATGTGAAAGGGCCTGTGTGAGTGGGGTACGTGCATAACTGGGGTTTGCGGGAAGTTTCACACGCGATTGGCCCTGTTCGAGTGGGGTATGTGTATTACTGGGATTCGCAGGAAGTTTCACACGCGATTGGCCCTGTGCGAGTGGGGTACATGTATTACTGGGGTTCGCGGGAAGTTTCACACGCGATTGGCCCTGTGCGAGTGGGGTATGTATATTACTGGGGTTCGCGGGAAGTTTCACACGCGATAGGCCCTGTGCGAATGGGGTACGTGTATTACTGGGGTTCGCGGGAAGTTTCACACGAGATTGGACCTTAGTGAGTGGGGTACGTGTATTACTTGGATTCACGGGAAGTTTCACACGCGATTGGCCCTGTGCGAGTGGTGTACGTGTATTACTGGGGTTCGTGGGAAGTTTCACACGCGAAAGGGCCTGTGCGAGTGGGGTACGTGTATTACTGGGATTCGCGGGAAGTTTCACACGCGATTGGCCCTGTGCGAGTGGGGTACGTGTATTACTGGGGTTTGCGGGAAGTTTCACACGTGATTTCGCTGTCAGAGCGGGTACGTGTACCTAGTTGGGTGCACGGGGAGTCCAACACGTGAATTGGCAGTGTGGGTCCTCCCAGGTGTGCCCTCCACCCCATCCACGGCCCCTGCAGGCAACCCACAACACAGGGGACTACCCTGCACCTCTGGGCATGCCCCCCAGCCAGCACACATGTCACCTTCCACTAGTGATCACCAACTCATGTCCCCCTGCACCCCCACCCCCCAGCAGTGAGGGGCACCTGCCAGCAGGCCCCCACTCATGTGTGACGCTCACCTGGCTCCCACAGGGGCGTCGGTCGGACCCGGACAGCTGCAGTCTCCACCCATGTGATGCTTAGTGCAGCAATGACTGACTGGATCTGTCTTCCTAATCTTGTCTGCTTAAACCGTAGAAATATTCTCCTGCAAGTGGAGAGATGGATTTAGCCACTTGTGGATTCAAGTGATGGCACCCCCACAGTCCTCCCCAAATAATCACCTCCGAAATGCCCTCACAGCAATCTCACCTTATATTCTTGAAAGATGAGCTCTCCATCCTGCGTGGATTTGCAGGGGCGCGTCGATTCCAGTTACTTCACTGGTTTGAAGGCTCGGGAGAGTTCTGGAGAGTATTGACTAGAAACTCTCGCTGGACTTATTATGAACTGTGCAGGTGTGTCACGGACTGGACTGGTGGCAGCTATCGTTTATCTTATGTTTTGAACCCTTTTTTTGCCATGTTATCCATGTTTACCACGTTTGCCACAAATAGGTGGCCTGGCTCCAAAATAGCCATGCCACGCGGTTCTTTGTCCTGTCCTTTGGCCATCTTTCCCCTTCACCTTCCCCAGGTTGAGCCGACCCGGGTCAGTCCTTATTTGGTCACGCACTTTCCCGCAAAACCCAAAGCTTTTGCGGGCTTCTGCATGCCTTGTGTGTGTGCCTCCAGGATGTGGGCTGGAATGTCTGTTCCCAATACACATCCTGGGTGCAGGAGAGACGGGAGTGTCCTGAATGCCTGGGACCACCGTGGTCCATGTTTGGTCCACGTATGGAGTGAGTGTTTGTGAGCAGATCTCCCATTGGGTCCTCTCCATTTTGGCGCAAAAGGAACTTTGGATAAGAGGAGGCCGAAAACAGCACTACCATTTCGATCTCCTGAGTTCACACCGAACAAGGGATAAGGAGCCAAGTATCCTGCAACAAGAAGCCGAGTCGAGGAACCGCTGGTGACCCGCTGGAAGGTTTGGCACCCTGATCCCGTTGTCGTCCTGCGAGACCCCTCTCCATCTGATCGCCCTAGAAGGTCTGCAAAGGCGCTTCGACCCATTGGAATAGTGGGACCAACTATTCTCGGCACCTTCATCAAACCCTGCAAGTAAGCCTCTTCGGAAGTGTCCCTGGGCCAACCAGTGGGCTGACCAGTTTACACGGGACATTTGCTCTGTCACCGCCCCTGTTTTGGGGAAGCCCTCGAAACTTGGCCTACTGCTAGCTCTGTGTCCACGGGACCCTCACACCGAATTTCGTACACTTGGCATTCTCAGGTCTGAAGTGAGACGAGTGTGCCCGGACCACAGTAAACGCGGTTGCCGTGTTGCCCTGCTGTGGTAACGACCTGTGCACTTTCTTTGCATTTGTGACCCCCTCGACCCTGAATCCTGCTACCGCTGAATCTACATGGTGTCGAGACGTCCTGATTATCGCATCCGAACCTGCCAGCAACGTGAACTGAACTGATGAAGTCTGGGTCTGTCTGCGTCGGGGACCGGTGAGTAGTCCATACCCCAACCGGTGGCCCCTAGTGCAGGACCCCATTTCTTTTCTACCGCTGTTGAGAAATACCGGATCCATCCCGCTCTCTCACCCTGCCTCTGCCCGCAAGCGGAGGTCTTGCTTGAGTAGTGGGGACTTGTTCTTCATTGCTCCATCCACCTTCCTGAAGTGTCAGAGACCCTTGAAGAGACCCTATTTTGTACACTGGCACAAGCGCGTGCATGTACTATTGAGCATAAGGCTCCTCTCTTCGTAGGGCTTGCCTCTTAGTTAGGTGTATTTCTGATGTCGAACTGGGTCTAATGATTACTTGCACTGCCTGTTTTCCCTCCCCATCTAGGTGGTCTACATATTTCGTGCTCCTAACTCCTTAGACCCCTTGGTCTTGTATATATATTGTATTGATTGTGATGTGTTGGTTTACTTTAGTATTATTGTGATTCTTTGCTATGGTCGATGTTACAAAGGTCTTGTAATAAATGTGTCTATATTTTTTATATAACACCTGTCTGGAGTAATTTGTAAGTGTCCTTGCTTTGTGTGCTCATTGAGGTCTTTCAGCCACCCTCACCCCTCTTGAGACTTTGGGGGTAATTTAGCGCATAAGTGGCGCACGTGGCTGGCGCACAGTGCGTGCGTGCGAATCTCTGCGCCAGCCGCGTGCGCTAAAATCCATTTCCGCGCACAGCGTATTCATGGATTTTAGCTACCAAAACCAGCCGTGGCGCACAGTGGCGCAGTGACCCTGCAGCAGCGCCAGTTACGCCCCCAAGAACACCCTTCGTGCAGGGAAAAGCCATCAAAATCCCCAATCCAGCGCAAAGGGCTGCGCTAACCCTGTACCAGTATACATGGCCACCACACAGCACACGGCAAGCGGGGAACATGTATTACTGGGGTGCGCGGGAAGATTCACATGCGATTGGCCCTGTGCGAGTGGGGTACGTGTATTACTGGGGTTCGCGGGAAGTTTCACACGCGATTGGCCCTGTGCGAGTGGGGTACGTGTTTTACTGGGGTTTGCGGGAAGTTTCACACGCGATTGGCCCTGTGCGAGTGGGGTACGTGT
The DNA here is from genome assembly GCF_040938575.1 of Ambystoma mexicanum. Taxonomy (NCBI): domain Eukaryota; kingdom Metazoa; phylum Chordata; class Amphibia; order Caudata; family Ambystomatidae; genus Ambystoma; species Ambystoma mexicanum. The sequence continues at coordinate 462,564,551 of NC_090929.1, forward strand.
ATTACTGGCGTTCGCGGGAAGTTTCACACGCGATTGGCCCTGTGCGAGTTGGGTACGTGTATTACTGGGATTCGTGGCAAGTTTCACAAGCGATAGGCCCTGTGCGAGTGGGGTACGTGTATTACTGGGGTTCGCGGGAAGTTTCACACGCGAAAGGGCCTGTGCGAGTGGGGTACGTGTATTTCTGGGGTTTGCAGGAAGTTTCACACGCGATTGGCCCTGTGCGAGTGGGGTACATGTATTACTGGGGTTTGCGGGAAGTTTCACATGCGATTGGCCCTGTGCGAGTGGGGTACATGTATTACTGGGGTTTGCGGGAAGTTTCACACGCGATTGGCCCTGTGCGAGTGGGGTACGTGTTTTACTGGGGTTTGCGGGAAGTTTCACACACGATTGGCCCTGTGCGAGTGGGGAACGTGTATTACTGGCGTTCGCGGGAAGTTTCACACGCGATTGACCCTGTGCGAGTTGGGTACGTGTATTACTGGGATTTGCGGCAAGTTTCACACGTGATAGGCCCTGTGCGAGTGGGGTACGTGTATTACTGGGGTTCGCGGGAAGTTTCACACGCGAAAGGGCCTGTGCGAGTGGGGTACGTGTATTACTGGGGTTTTCACACGCGATTGGCCCTGTGCGAGTGGGGTACATGTATTACTGGGGTTTGCGGGAAGTTTCACATGCGATTGGCCCTGTGCGTGTGGGGTATGTGTATTACTGGGGTTCGCGGGAAGTTTCACACGCGATAGGCCCTGTGCGAGTGGGGTACGTTTTTACTGGCGTTCGCGGGAAGTTTCACACGCGATTGGTCCTGTGCGAGTGGGGTATGTGTATTACTGGGGTTCGCAGGAAGTTTCACACGTGATTGGCCCTGTGCGAGTGGGGTACGTGTATTACTGGGGTTCGCGGGAAGTTTCACACGCGATTGGCCCTGTGCGAGTGGGGTACGTGTATTACTGGGTTTCACGGGAAGTTTCACAAGCGATAGGCCCTGTGCGAGTGGGGTACGTGTATTACTGGGGTTCGTGGGAAGTTTCACACGCGATGGGCCCTGTGCGAGTGGGGTACATGTATTACTGGGGTTCGCAGGAAGTTTGACATGTGAAAGGGCCTGTGTGAGTGGGGTACGTGCATAACTGGGGTTTGCGGGAAGTTTCACACGCGATTAGCCCTGTTCGAGTGGGGTATGTGTATTACTAGGATTCGCAGGAAGTTTCACACGCGATTGGCCCTGTGCGAGTGGGGTACGTGTATTACTGGCATTCGCGGGAAGTTTCACACGCGATTGGTCCTGTGCGAGTGGGGTATGTGTATTACTGGGGTTCGCGGGAAGTTTCACCAAGATTGGCCCTGTGCGAGTGGTGTACATGTATTACTGGGGTTTGTGGGAAGTTTCACACGCGATTGTCCCTGTGCGAGTGGGGTACGTGTATTACTGGGGTTCGCGGGAAGTTTCACCAAGATTGGCCCTGTGCGAGTGGTGTACGTGTATTACTGGGGTTTGTGGGAAGTTTCACACGCGATTGGTCCTGTGCGAGTGGGGTATGTGTATTACTGGGGTTCGCAGGAAGTTTCACACGCGATTGGCCCTGTGCGAGTGGGGTACGTGTATTACTGGGGTTCGCGGGAAGTTTCACACGCGATTGGCCCTGTGCGAGTGGGGTACGTGTATTACTGGGTTTCACGGGAAGTTTCACAAGCGATAGGCCCTGTGCGAGTGGGGTACGTGTATTACTGGGGTTCGTGGGAAGTTTCACACGCGATAGGCCCTGTGCGAGTGGGGTACATGTATTACTGGGGTTCGCAGGAAGTTTGACATGTGAAAGGGCCTGTGTGAGTGGGGTACGTGCATAACTGGGGTTTGCGGGAAGTTTCACACGCGATTGGCCCTGTTCGAGTGGGGTATGTGTATTACTGGGATTCGCAGGAAGTTTCACACGCGATTGGCCCTGTGCGAGTGGGGTACGTGTATTACTGGCGTTCGCGGGAAGTTTCACACTCGATTGGTCCTGTGCGAGTGGGGTATGTGTATTACTGGGGTTCGCGGGAAGTTTCACCAAGATTGGCCCTGTGCGAGTGGTGTACGTGTATTACTGGGGTTTGTGGGAAGTTTCACACGCGATTGTCCCTGTGCGAGTGGGGTACGTGTATTACTGGGGTTCGCGGGAAGTTTCACCAAGATTGGCCCTGTGCGAGTGTTGTACGTGTATTACTGGGGTTTGTGGGAAGTTTCACACGCGATTGGCCCTGTGCGAGTGGGGTACGTGTATTACTGGGGTTCGCGGGAAGTTTCACATGTGATTTTGCTGTCAGAGCGGGTACGTGTACCTAGTTGGGTGCACGGGGAGTCCAACACGTGAATTGGCAGTGTGGGTCCTCCCAGGTGTGCCCTCCACCCCATCCACGGCCCCTGCAGGCAACCCACAACACAGGGGACTACCCTGCACCTCTGGGCATGCCCCCCAGCCAGCACACATGTCACCTTCCACTAGTGATCACCAACTCATGTCCCCCTGCACCCCCACCCCCCAGCAGTGAGGGGCACCTGCCAGCAGGCCCCCACTCATGTGTGACGCTCACCTGGCTCCCACAGGGGCGTCGGTCGGACCCGGACAGCTGCAGTCTCCACCCACGTGATGCTTAGTGCGGCGATGACTGACTGGATCTGTCCTCCTAAACTTGTCTGCTTAAACCGTAGAAATATTCTCCTGCAAGTGGAGAGATGGATTTAGCCACTTGTGGATTCAAGTGATGGCACTCCCACAGTCCTCCCCAACTAATCACCTCCGAAATGCCCTCACAGCAATCTCACCTTATATTCTTGAAAGATGAGCTCTCTATCCTGCGTGGATTTGCAGGGGCGCGTCGATTCCAGTTACTTCACTGGTTTGAAGGCTCGGGAGAGTTCTGGAGAGTATTGACTAGAAACTCTCGCTGGACTTATTATGAACTGTGCAGGTGTGTCACGGACTGGACTGGTGGCAGCTATCGTTTATCTTATGTTTTGAACCCTTTTTTGCCATGTTATCCATGTTTACCAAGTTTGCCACAAATAGGTGGCCTGGCTCCAAAATGGCCATGCCACGCGGTTCTTTGTCCTGTCCTTTGGCCATCTTTCCCCTTCACCTTCCCCAGGTTGAGCCGACCCGGGTCAGTCCTTATTTGGTCATGCACTTTCCCGCAAAACCCAAAGCTTTTGCGGGCTTCTGCATGCCTTGTGTGTGTGCCTCCAGGATGTGGGCTGGAATGTCTGTTCCCAATACACATCCTGGGTGCCAGAGAGACGGGAGTGTCCTGAATGCCTGGGACCACCGTGGTCCATTATTTGTCCACGTATGGAGTGAGTGTTTGTGAGCAGATCTCCCATTGGGTCCTCTCCATTTTGGCGCGAAAGGAACTTTGGATAAGAGGAGGCCGAAAACACCACTACCATTTCGATCTCCTGAGTTCACACCGAACAAGGGATAAGGAGCCAAGTATCCTGCAACAAGAAGCCGAGTTGAGGAACCGCTGGTGACCCGCTGGAAGGTTTGGCACCCTGAGCCCGCTGTCGTCCTGCGAGACCCCTCTCCATCTGATCGCCCTAGAAGGTCTGCAAAGGCGCTTTGACCCATTGGAATAGTGGGACCAACTATTCTCGGCACCTTCATCAAACCCTGCAAGTAAGCCTCTTCGGAAGTGTCCCTGGGCCAACCAGTGGGCTGACCAGCTTACACGGGACATTTGCTCTGTCACCGCCCCTGTTTCGGGGACGCCCTCGAAACTTGGCCTACTGCTAGCTCTGTGTCCACTGCACCCTCACACCGAATTTCGTACACTTGGCATTCTCAGGTCTGAAGTGAGACGAGTGTGCCCGGACCACAGTAAACGCGGTTGCCGTGTTGCCCTGCTGTGGTAACGACCTGTACACTTTCTTTGCATTTGTGACCCCCTCGACCCTGAATCCTGCTACCGCTGAATCTACATGGTGTCGAGACGTCCTGATTATCGCATCCGAACCTGCCAGCAACGTGAACTGAACTGATGAAGTCTGGGTCTGCCTGCGTCGGGGACCGGTGAGTAGTCCATACCCCAACCGGTGGCCCCTAGTGCAGGACCCCATTTCTTTTCTACCGCTGTTGTGAAATACCGGATCCATCCCGCTCTCTCACCCTGCCTCTGCCCGCAAGCGGAGGTCTTGCTTGAGTAGTGGGGACTTGCTCTTCATTGCTCCATCCACCTTCCTGAACTGTCAGAGACCCTTGAAGAGACCCTATTTTGTACACTGGCACAAGCGCGTGCATGTACTATTGAGCATAAGGCTCCTCTCTTCGTAGGGCTTGCCTCTTAGTTAGGTGTATTTCTGATGTCGAACTGGGTCTAATGATTACTTGCACTGCCTGTTTTCCCTCCCCATCTAGGTGGTCTACATATTTCGTGCTCCTAACTCCTTAGACCCCTCGGTCTTGTATATATATTGTATTGATTGTGATGTGTTGGTTTATTTAGTATTATTGTGATTCTTTGCTATGGTCGATGTTCCAAAGGTCTTGTAATAAATGTGTCTATATTTTTTATATAACACCTGTCTGGAGTAATTTGTAAGTGTCCTTGCTTTGTGTGCTCATTGAGGTCTTTCAGCCACCCTCACCCCTCTTGAGACTTTGGGGGTAATTCATAGAATTTGGCGCACGTGGCTGGCGCACAGTGTGTGCGTGCGAATCTCTGCGCCAGCCGCGTGCGCTAAAATCCATTTCCGCGCACAGCGTATTCATGGATTTTAGCTACCAAAACCAGCCGTGGCGCACAGTGGCGCAGCGACCCTGCAGCAGCGCCAGTAACGCCCCCAAGAACGCCCTTCGCGCAGGGAAAAGCCATCAAAATCCCCAATCCAGCGCAAAGGGCTGCGCTAACCCTGTACCAGTATACATGGCCAATACACAGCACACGGCAAGCGGGGAACATGTATTACTGGGGTGCGCAGGAAGATTCACATGGGATTGGCCCTGTGCGAGTGGGGTACGTGTATTACTGGGGTTCGCGGGAAGTTTCACACGCGATTGGCCCTGTGCGAGTGGGGTACGTGTTTTACTGGGGTTTGCGGGAAGTTTCACACGCGATTGGCCCTGTGCGAGTGGGGTACATGTATTACTGGGGTTCGCGGGAAGTTTCACACGCGATAGGCCCTGTGCGAGTGGGGTACGTTATTACTGGCGTTCGCGGGAAGTTTCACATGCGATTGGCCCTGTGCGAGTTGGGTACGTGTATTACTGGGATTCGCAGCAATTTTCACACGCGATTGGCCCTGTGCGAGTGGGGTACGTGTATTACTGGGGTTCGCGGGAAGTTTCACACGCGAAAGGGCCTATGCGAGTGGGGTTACGTGTATTACTGGGGTTTGGGGGAAGTTTCACACGCGATTGGCCCTGTGCGAGTGGGGTACATGTATTACTGGGGTTCGCGGGAAGTTTCACATGCGATTGGCCCTGTGCGAGTGGGGTACCTGTATTACTGGGGTTCGCGGGAAGTTTCACACGCGATAGGCCCTGTGCGAGTGGGGTACGTGTATTACTGGCGTTCGCGGGAAGTTTCACACGCGATTGGCCCTGTGCGAGTGGAGTACGTGTATTACTGGGGTTCGCGAGAAGTTTCATAAGCGATTGGCCCTGTGCGAGTGGAAAAGATGCTCTTGTGGCAGCTGGTGGCGGTCAGGTAAGAGTCTGTATTACCCAGCGCTGTCCGGTAAATGTTGCACGTGGAAAACATATTGTTTTGTCTCTCTTTATAGATGCAGCACTTGAAGATATGGAGAGTCACAAAAGGATGCCTCCGGTGGTAAATCAGGTAAGTCTATGGTGGTAAGAATTATATTTGTTGGTTCCCTCGGCTCACCTTGTGGTTTTCTTTTGTCTACTAGCTGCCGAAGTTTGGTGAAGAAATGATGGAGGCAGCGCCGACCCGAAGGATGCTGTGAAGACTGGCGAGTATGGCACGGCGCTGCAGCTGGAGGTGCGGTGCGTGCAGAAATGATGTTCTTTACAGGTCCGGAGATGAGATGGATCCAGAATCAGGTGTGGAATAGAAATAAGTTTGTTTTCTAACCTTGTCCCTTTCTTTCCTCGTTGTTTTAGGAGCTCCCGATTCGAGGCGGGCGTGGCAGAAGACTGGATGCAGGCTGCAGGCACGGTGAGCATTACACTGCTGGATGCAGAATAACGCGAAGCGTGTGTTGCTGGTCGGGCGTGGTTTAAATAGCCGCAAAAGTAGTCCCAGGTAAGAAATCCCTAGAACCACACCCGAGTAAAAAAATAGTCCCTGTAGAAAAATAGTCTCTTTCAGGCTTCATGTTGGATTGGAGTCATTTGCAGCATGGTCTGCCTGAGGTAAGTAATGACTATGAGCCTGGCGCCTTAGGAGCCAGGACTGATTTCTACTATGAGCCTGGCGCCTAAGGTGCCAGGACTGAACCCAGATAGTCCCCAGGTTTTACTAAATGTCCAGATGCCTGCTCCCGGGGCTGATGGGCTTGGTCCGGATGCCTGGGGGTAGGCATCATGACATCATGTCCCACTCATGTCCCCCTGCACCACCACACCCCAGCAGTGAGGGGCACCTGCCAGCAGGCCCCCACTCATGCCCCCCTGCACCCCTACCCCCAGCAGTGAGGGGCACCTGCCAGCAGGCCCCCACTCATGTCCCCCTGCACCCCCACCCCCCAGCAGTGAGGGGCACCTGCCAGCAGGCCCCCACTCATGTCCCCCTGCTCCCCCACCCCCCAGCAGTGAGGGGAACCTGCCAGCAGGCCCCCACTCATGTCCCACTCATGTCCCCCTGCACCCCCACCCCCCAGCAGTGACAGGCACCTGCCAGCAGACCCCCACTCATGTCCCCCTGCACCCCCACCCCCCAGCAGTGAGGGGCACCTGCCAGCAGGCCCCCACTCATGTCCCACTCATGTCCCCCTGCACCCACAACCCCCAGCAGTGAGGGGCACCTGCCAGCAGGCCCCCACTCATGTCCTACTCATGTCCCCCTGCACCCCCACCCCAGCAGTGAGGGGCATCTGCCAGCAGGCCCCCACTCATGTCCCCCCTACACAAAATAAAGAAGCACAATCATGGGCCTCTTCTACACCAAAAAACCACATCACGCCACCCCATTCTTGAGACGCCATGATTTCCCAATCCACCCCACACTGACATGCCTATCTCGAGACACAAACCAAAAGTCAACTATGTACATCAACACATGTCCGTCACACAGATACACTAGTTGGCATTGATTGTGTAAACACACATTTTCACATGCATCAACCCAATGAGCGAATCCCACACATGGAAATAAAATATGAATATGTATTATGTACAAAAATAAATAAATGAAATGAAGTCATACAAAAATAGCAAACATGAAATGAAAAGCATGTGCAAAAGATGAGTGAATTAAAATTATAACCAATCCAAAAAAAGTTGAAAGAAAAACAGTCCAAACTCTCCCTCCACCAACGCAAATCCAAAGGAAAGGTAAAAAAAAAATCCATTGCTTGATGTTCATAATGAAAAAAAATATTCTAATTAATCCATGATCAAACTATTCACAATCTATTGTCCAAAAGAAAAATCCATGAATCCATGTGCAAAATCCAAAAAATAAATCAAATCAATCCATTGTCCAACTATGTAAAGGATCCATGAGCCCAACCAAACAAATGAAACCTACCTAAGAAACTACATCAAATTAAAACTATATACAAATGTGTGTGGCATTGTCCATTGACCACAAATAAAAGAAAAAGGAATAGGAAACCTAACTCTAAAAACTATTTACAATGGCAGCGGGCTAGTCTGAAGGCTCACTTCCCGATTTCCCGGGCCAGGGCATCATCGAACTCCTGCTCGATGTCCTGGAGGCGGTCCTCTTCCATGGCCCCGAGGGTTCGCAGGGACAATGACATGTGGACCTCCAGGTCCCTGCGAATTGCCTTGAGGCACTCGGCCCGCCTCAGAGCCCTACGCATGGAGTTCTCTGCCCTGACCATTGTGAGCCGTGCCTCTTCTGCCCGCTGCCGCTCCGCATCTATAGCATGGCCTAACCGCTGCCACACGGAAGACACTTCCAGTCCTGGGTCCTCCTGCCCTCTGGCCGATGCCTGCCCCTCCGATGTTGAAGGCCCCGAGCCATCATGGTTCCCCCCTTGTTGCTGCTGCTGCTGTGCCTCTGTCTGTGCCCCGGCTCTTGCTGCCTGCACATCCTCCTCCGGCTGGGGTGCAGTTGTTGAGGTGGCCACCCCTGCTGGACGTCCGACTCCCGACTGTGGCAGGGATGTGTCCTCCACCAGCCTGGCCGCAGGGTCAGAGGCAGCTCCACAGGGTACCCAGGTGATTCATGGGTGGTAAGATGGCATGGAGGATGACTGGCGCATAGGGGGTTCAGGTGAGGAGGGGGTCAGAACAAGGTCCAGCAAACGGAGGAATCCGGCCCTGGTGACCCGTCCCAGTAGGTCAACGCGGTCAACGAGGCATTCGAGATGACGTGTAGTGTCCTCACGAAAACACTGCAGGTCACCCCGCATGCCCCGTTCACGCAACACCATCCCACTCAGGACAGGCTCAACCCGGTCACGGATAGCCACGTCCGCAGGGAGAGGAACGCCAGTTGTTGTAAGTGGATCCCCTCCCTGAAAACGGGTCTGGACGTAGGCATCCCTGCTGGTGCAGGATGATGCAGTCACAGGATCGGGGACAGGATTATACACAGGCACCTCTGCGGTGGCCTGTGCTGCCTCCTGTCCCTGCCCCTGCACTGCACCACTAGCACCAGTGGAATCCCCACCTCCAGACCCCGTGTCTGTCCCTTGCACGGCCTCCTCCTCCACCAAACCCCCCACCAAACTGGATGACTCCGTGCCATCTTCCTCCGTCAGACCCTGTGGGGTCTCAGCTGCCCCTTCTGTTGCTGAGGAGTCCAACTCCGACCTCCGCCTCTTGGACCTACCCTCGGCAGCTGCGGCCTGGGACGCGGCACCGGACTCCTCACTCCCTACGAGATAACAACCTGGGAGGCGAGCCGGGCCTTGCATCTCCGGCTGGCGGTGCGATCCCTGCCGCTGTGCTCCACAGCACCCTCTCCGCCCTCTTCATCAGTTGACGCTGCAGACAGGGAGAGATAGGACACAGGCATCAGGGCACTGTGCAATGGACTGATACACACATGACAGTTGCACATGAGTGGCAGTGTCAAACTTCAGACATGGCATCACAATCCCCAACACAAATGTCATTTCAACTCACACACATGAGCAATTCCACAGCCATATCACAACAGCCAGCACCATCCATGCACATACAACAGCATGAGCATCCAAAGGTGAGCCAGACATCACATGAAACACAGGGAGTGCAGTAGACATGCACACACGCCACCACACTTACATGCATGTCTACATCTCCTCCAACTGTTGCAGTGATGAGATCGCCATACATGTCAGATCTGCCATTCAGCCTTCTACATATCAGTGTCACATGCATCCATGTTGCATCACAGTTGCAAACTTGTCAAATGCACACACATGCACATGTACACAGTGCAGATACATGCAGCAGGAACCACCATCCATGCCACAACCATGCCAATGTACATACACAGAAATTGAAACACCTGTGTTCCCACACCTGCATTTGTCCAGCATGCTTACCAACACATACACCATCAATGTGTCTCACACCTGAGAGGACACACATGTGGCAGCCTCACGCCCATGTTCATACACATCCCTACATGGCCCTACAAAAACACATGTGCAACCTGCACACTACTGGCACACCACGACACGCACAGCGTCCAATCACCCTGCATGTACACTTACTGCTAGACTCCAGACGGGCCTGCCTCTCATGGATCTGGACGTAGAGCGCTGGGCATATGCGTTCCAGGACCCTCATTTGGTGCTCCGACAGCTGGCCCCAGTGCCCATCGGCATCCGCTGCCTTCGCGAGGCGCTGGGCCTTGTTGAGGGCCCTGGACCTGAAGTCCTCCCAGCGCTTCTTGACATGATGTAAGGCGCGGACTGCCACCCCCTCCGGGTTGATGGCAGTCAAGATGTCCATCCAGATCCTGGTCCGTCCTTCATTGTCGGCGCGCGAACTTCCAAAGAGGGCATCATACTGCCCCAGGACTTGCTCCACCAGGACACCAACTTCCCTGGCACTGAAGCTGGTGGCCCTCTGCCTCTCTGGCTGGGGGTTGCCAGTGCTGCCAGATGGTGTTGTGCTGGACATGGCAACCCCAGAGGCAGGAGTGGGTGGGCTACTGGGTCCTGGGGCTGGGCTGTTGAGCGATGGAATCCCAGTCGGGAGTCTTCGGTTCCAGCAGGGGTGGTCACAGCAACTGCAGCCCTGGCTGACGTGCAGGCAGCAAATGGCAGGGCACGTGGGCAGCAGGCAGTCAGGCAGCAGCAGATTGCAGGTGGGAGCGTGCTCGGGGCTCTGTGGGGCAGTAATTCAGCCTTCTGAACAGGAGCGTGGTCTTCCGTGTGTTTTTGCGTGTTCAGCTTGATACGGAGTGATTTGGCACGTGAATTGGAGGAAAGGCCCTTGGCGCGTAAGCGCGTCAGCACACGCATGCGTTTTCACTGGACCAAAGGCCCTTAGCGCGTAAGCGCTTCTCTGACGTTACGCGCGCGGCCGTTTCCCTCATGACTTGGGCATAGTGGTTCAGCGAAAGGTGAAAAAACTGCACGTCCGCGTTTGAATGCATGTAATTCGAGGAAAGGGCCTATGAGCGTACGTGACGCGCGCGGGCGTTTCCCACAGCAAGGGTTAAAGGTGAGCGGGGCCAGCAGTTCGCTGTACGTGCGTTTCGTGGAGACCGACGTGTGTAGCTGCTTCGTGTTGTTTCGCGCGCCATCACATCTTCACAGCGATCGAGGACGTATCTCTTCTTTTGGCGGGTGTATTGGCTACGCGTGTTTTTCATTATCACGCTAGTCAGACGGTGAGTCGCGCACGCTATTTTTCCCACTGCAGGTGCCCCTGTGTATCGCACCCATTTTCGAGGTCATAGTAGCCTGCGTGTCCCACGTTTACGCGTTTTTCATGTTACTGGGTGCCACCGCGTACTGGGGGAGGTTGATTCTACGCACATAGGCTGCAGGGTTGCGTGCACGGTTTTACTGCAGTTTTGGGGTGCTGAGCGTAACGTGACCCGTCACTACATCACCGGGGTCACATAGAGCCTTGCAGGTGCAGGGGGGCTGTTAACATCTTGCATCCCACCCCCTTCACCCCAATTGCCCAGGTCAATTGTGGTGTAGACCTCCCATTGGCACTACTCCATCTGTGCCGGCACTACTCCATCTATGCCATGGTTGGGAGGCCACTAAAGGTGAGGGGTGCCTCAGCTGGGCGTACTCCTCGTGGCGGGTGTGGTCAGGGACGTGGCCGGGGTGACCATGGAGTCGGGGGATTCCAGGGTGTCCAGGGTGGCCGCAGAGGGGGAAGAGGCAGGGGTGCGCCACTTGAGCACAATGTTGTGCCATGTGTCGGTGCAGTCATGCCACCACCCCCTGTGGTTCCAGGAGCTGCAGCTTCTGCATCTGGTACTGGCGCCTGTGTGACCCGGCAGTCCTTTTCATCGACTGCCACGGGCCCAAGGGTAGTGGTAGCTGCAGGTGCAGCTGTGGACACCACCACCCAGGCTCAGGGTCTGCCAGCGCAGGCTGCGTTGGCGATTGAAGAGCCCTTGGAAGATTTCCAACAGGACCGGAGTGAAACCGTAGGGGCACGCAGGGCTGCCCTGACCAAAACACGTGTCCCTGGGGCAGTAATGTCATCTGCTGCCCCGAACAGCCGGGTGTTGGTAAGTGCAGGGGCAGATGCAGCCAACAACACCCCGGTTGTGAGTCTGCCAACCAGGACAGTTGCAGTCAATGACCCTGCCACAGCGGATGTTGATGCGCAGGGTCCATTAGAGGGCGCCCAGCTGCCACTGACACAAGTCAGCCCTTTGGTTGTCCCTCCACCTGCCACTCCCTTGGCTCAATCCACAAGTCCCACTGGCCATAATGATCATGGCGGCATCAGCCAGCCAGGGTCTGCGCCACAATCCAAGAGGAGGAAGGTTGCACCTGCAGCACAGGCTGGGACCCCACACACAGCCACGACCTCCTGCACGTCGAGGAAGAAGCCTTTCTGCAACCAGGAACTGGACTTCCTCGTGGGCTACGTGCAGAAACACAGCTGTGACATGCTAGTGGGTTCTAATTGTCAGACTACGGCTGCCCACCGTGATACCCACTGGAAGCAAGTTGCGGAACATGTGAGTGCATTCGGCCATGAGGTGCGCACGGCGCAAGAGTGCAAAAAACATTGGAATTACCTCAAACGCAGCGCTAAGGCTAAGCGTGCCTCAAATTACAACTTGACTCTGGTGACTGGTGGTGGGCCTGCACCAGAGGAGGAAGACCTCACTCCGCATGAGTCACTCGTTGCAGAGTTCATACCATCTGAATCGGTCGAAGGAGTGGGAGAGATGCCAGACTTTGATGCCCAGTCCGGTGAGTGTTGATGTGTGTTTGTCGAGGACGTGTGTGTTTTACTTGTGTGATGTGTTGTGCATGACTGCCACTACATGTCACATGTACATGGTTATGATGTGTGAGTAATGCAATGCTTCCCTGATGCATGTCTACTCTGCTGGATGGTGGACATGTGGAGCAGACGGGGACTGTCCACATCACCACTTTTGCACCGTGGTCACATGCTGGTTACCAGTATGCCCCTCCGGTCCATGTTCCAGCTCACTGGCGCTTCTGCATGTAGCATGGGGTGAGCTTCCTCTCAGCCCAGGAACTATGCATAGCATGACTGACGTGCATGTGTCCTCTGCCTGCAAGGGGGTAGCCAATGTAGACATGCTCCTTTGCCCTTCAACCCCCTGCTCTGCACCCCAATTCCATCTTAGCACTGGTCTGCTACAATATTGCCATTGGTTACTTCCCTGGTCATGCCTCCTGTGTACATTCTAACATCCAGCGGCCAATCTGCCAGACATATGCATTGTGGTACATCCTTAGTACTTGATGCAGGGTGTCTCACTTGGACTATGCAGAGGTCAGATGCCCCGCAGGGACATGAGTGGCCATTCATGCTCCATGTGCATTCCACGCATGCCCATATGTTTCCATGACTGGATGATCACTGTTACACAAGTCCATGATGACCCAAATTGCGGTAGAGATTGGGTAATATTAATAATTGACACTGCTAAACAAACTACAGAAAAGATAGCTATAGACCTAAAGAAATTGGAAGATGAGATTAAAAAAAATAGTGCCTATTGATCAATACAAAAAGAGAGTAGATAAACTACTGAGTGATATGAAGGCATTTAAAGAAGATTTAACAAAGGAAAGGATCAGGCGTCTTAAAAAAGATATACAGCAGTTTACCCACGAAAAAGCATTCCCTTATGTTCAGGATGATTACTTCACAAAAGAACAGGAAGAACAGATTCAAAAACAGGGCAATTCAAAAAGGAGAGTGAGGTTTAGCGGAACCTCATATAGTTCCAGTGATGATAGCACGAGGGATGGTAACAACCCAGGAAGACGAGGAGGTGCTCAAAATTTCAACACAGGTAGAAGGGGCCCAAGGAGAGGTGGTGGTACAAGACGGAACAGCAATAGAGGACACCCCGTTGGACAGCATTTTTTAGAACAGGACCAACAAGAATGGGGCCCAGACCAACGAGTAATGACCCGCAGCATGAAGACACTGTGGTAAATCTATCAAACTATGAACTGACCTTTTGAAGAGACGAAGGCCTTGAATAAAGGATTAGGGTTTGTCACCACCAATATACATAATCGTTTTCAGTTCCGAGAAGAATTCTCTGAGTTTATGAGAAAAATACATTTGAAACAATTCTTTTCAGACAAAAGTGATTACAACGAACCAGATAGTGGCCTGCATAAGAAATCTGACTTTTGCCCTCCCTCACAAACACAGACGGCCGAGGCACGAGTTTTTGAAAGTAGAGTGATCCAAGAGGTTACTACATTGGAAGAAAAAACCAAGACAGAAAAAACATTTCAAAATCTCACGCAGGCAGAGAAAACCACCCTTGATACACTACTCTTTAACGAGCAGATAGTGATTAGAAAAGCAGACAAGGGTGGAGCCACGATGATCCTTAACAGAAAGGACTATATAGACGAGTGTATGAATCAATTGGGTGACACTAACAACTATCAAAAATTGGATGAAAATCCCACGCTAAAACTAGAAAAATTATTCCATCAGAAAATAACAAAAGCGGAAGAAAGAAGATGGATAACGAAAAAAGAAGCGGCTTTCCTAGTGGTTGATAAACCAAGAACTCCACAATTCTACATACTCCCCAAGATACATAAGTCCCTAACTAGACCACCGGGGAGACCTATTGTTTCGGGGTGTGATTCAATTTTGGAGCCACTTTCGAAGTTCGCAGATCACTTTATGCAACCAATGGTGAGAAAGATGGATTCATTTGTAAAGGATTCAACACAAATAATAAATGAGATTGAAGGCAGACCCTTTGATAACAATGTTGAGATTTTGATCAGCTTAGATGTAGTAGCATTATACACAAATATACCACAGAGAGCATCGCTTGATGTATTGGAAGAAAGATTACTGACAGAGACTACGAATACCAATACCCCAGTGTCTTTCATTATGTGGTGCGCCGAGATGGCACTTATGGAAAGCTACTTCCATTTTAATGGTTCATTCTTCAAACAAATACAGGGAACGGCCATGGGAGCCACCCTAGCCCCTAGTATTGCGAACCTGTATATGGAGGCTTTTGAAAAACACTGCATCTATAGTGACACTAACCCTTATAAGAAAAACATACTATTGTGGAAGAGGTACATAGATGACGTGTTGATCACCTGGAGAGGAGAAGAAGAAGAGGCAATAAGATTCTTTGATTGGATTAACCATCAAAACCAACATTTAAGGTTTACGGAAAACACAAGCAAGGTAGAAATTAACTATCTGGATATTATCATCAAAGTAGACCCTGTAAAGGGAGAACTTTTTGTGAAACCATATAAGAAATCCACTGATCGCAATACTTTGCTGCATTATACTAGTTTCCATCCAAGGCATACACGCGATAATCTACCTTTTGGTCAATTTATTCGGCTAAAAAAGAACAGCACTAATAGTGCAGACTATAGAGAAGGGGCACAAAAATTGAGAACTAATCTGCACGAAAGAGGTTATCCTACTAAATTGACAAGAAGAGCAATGAAGAGAGCAGATAACAACAACAGAGAGGCGATCCTGGAGCAAAACCCCAGAGATGAGAACAAAAATATTTTAGTGTTCGTGAATACGTTCAGTAATCTATCCAACAGAATCCAAAAAATTATTCACCATAACTGGGGGATTCTGGAGAAAGGCAAGGTTCCACTACAGAGACCACTAATGGCATTTCGAAGAAGTAGATCTATAAGAGACCAGGTAATGCGGAATGACATTACCAAACAGATAAAACCACAAATGACGCTAACACAGTCTTGGGGTATGAAAGCCCCAGAAGGACATTTTCCATGTGGATCTTGCACTTGTTGCCAACAGACAAAGAAAACCGCGTAGATCAATCTAGGTCTAAAGAACCCATGGAAGCAGAAAGTCCTGACTAATTGCAACACTGATTTTGTGATATATGTCATCTGGCGCCCCTGTAATAAGATATATATAGGGAAGACGGAAAGAAAAATTAAAACCCGGATCACAGAGCACAAGAGTTGCATAAGAAATAGAGTGCATTCGGCCCCTCTGGTGGGTCACTTCATAGAAATGATACACAAAGTAGAAGAACTACGCTGGTCTGTGGTCTACATGGTTAGAACCACGAATTATGTGAATCTTGACAGGAGGAAGTTAGCCCAGAAAGAAAAGGAATTCATCTTTCTCACAAAAAGTGCGGAATTGGGACTTAATGAAAAGAGTGAATAACAAAACTGACTCTGTGCTCTGTTTTTGAAATACAAGTTGCCTTAGAAGATTCAGGATGAAATATGACCTAGAGTGAGGATAAGTCGGTAATAAGTATTGGACCTTTGGGCTTGATGTGCTTAGTAAAGCACACATCCCGTCAAAGAGTTTTCAAAACATTTGCCCCAACTTAACAAACTGTTTTCCCCATACATTTAAACAATGCCAATATGTTGTTCTCACACAGGGAGAGCCAAGTACAAGTACCCCCCTCTGGGGGGGATGCCTGGACTATGGAAAGTTGATTCCCTTATTTTGAAAAGCCGGGTTCTCGAAGTCGACGTAGGCCACACAGACCCTCCCTGCATGAGTAGGTTGTAAAGCAAAGGCTGAGCTCCATTGGAGACCTGTTCACGAAATTGTGATTTTTTTCAACCACAGAGCTCGAATGAGGCAAAGGGAATGCTAGCGCTAAGTCAGCCGCGCGGTCATTCTAGGAACTTACAACTAAAATCAGCACTACTCACGCGGCGATACACGTGTGTGGCCGATGCCGCTGGAAGGTTCACGGTCGATGGTGCCGGGGACCGTGCCATCCCTGCGGTGTGGTGGTTTCTTGCAGCGAGTGTATACAATAGGGCTAGATGGGGGCCGGAGGCAGGGAAGGCGGTGTCGCCATTTTAAAGGAGAGAGAGAGTATTAGAACTCCGCCTCCCGATCACGTGACTTGTTGGTCATGTGAGCCTCCAATCCAATAAAAAGCAGGATAAAGCAAGGGAGATAGAGGGAAACGGCTGAGGATCAGAGACAGGAGCGTGACCCGACAGAGTATTGGACAGCTTGATGAAAGCAGTCGCCTAAACTCCAGTGAAGGCGGCAAGGGCCTCCCATCTAAAGGTAAAAGTAGATAACCTTAGGGGATATGTCTAACATGTTTTAGAAGTAAAAATGGGACATAGAATAAAGGCAAAACACCTGATGTGTGTTTCCCCCCCCTTTTTTGTATTGCTCTAGAATACACCTTTCAGAGTTGTTGGGGGGTTTTTTTCCCCCTGGGATAAAGGAAGAAGACTGATTCCAAAAGAAGTGCTACATGTCATAAGAAAATGATGAAACAAAACAGAAATCTGTTTAACTACATCTAGTAGGTCAGTATAAAGGAGTGCATGTGGGTTTATAGCACGACAATTTGGGTAATAGAATAATGACCAATCTATGGTTTATAAACTAACTCACTAGTGATTTTTTTGTAAATAGGAACGCCTCCTAGTGATTCTAGTGATCTTCATCTGGGTGAGAGTCAAGCAACCCCACCACTAGAGGGCCTTGGAAATTGGTTTTAAAAATCAGAAGGACCCCAAAAAGAAGACACACTAAAAGAAATCAGCTAACTAAAGGTAAAAATATTGAGATACACTGTGTTATCCTATGTATTAACCTGGTGACGCACTAAAAACTGGCGAATTGCTCAGTGAGGTGTTAAAGACATCATCATAAAAGACAACAATGTGGTAAATTATAACCTCGTTAACCATTGTTGTGAGACATAAAAGTCGATAACATGCTGAATTATGTTTTAGACAAACCTAGTTGCTAAAAGGGGCAGGGAGTTGATGCCATGTTAGATGTAAAGAAGGTGATAATCTGAAAAATGATACCCTTCTGCTGATGGTCGATACATGGCAGGTTGTGCATAATCAAAATGTCAACCGAGATAAGTTTTTCGAATACTAAATTTCGTCTATCCCACACTTGCTTCCCACAGTTTTTCCATTGTGAAGGTTGGACCCTAAAGAAAAGTCTGATGGAATCCTATAGAAAGTGGTTTCCCACATAAGAATAAGTCTATAAGAAGACTATTATGATTGTACATTTGATTGAATGTTGCTTACATTTTTACCCCTGAAGAATTTCCTTGTGATTAGTGTGTAAGTGTGGAAGGAATGAAACATGTCGGGTATGGTTCGAATGTGGTATGAAAGTAAGCATGGGTTTTATGAAGTCGAAGTGAAAGGTTTTTACGGACTAAGCTGCTTGGCTCTATGATAGAGGTAAGCACCTTTGAAGATCCAGGTTAAGAAATTAATTTTGTGAAATGTTAAATGGTTAAAGGATACATGAGATTAAATGTACACAGCGATAGTGTATCGCAATGTTGTAGATTTTGTGATTTTGTATAAACACTTGAACAACTCTCCATAAAAATGGAGTGGTGATAAAAAGAAAAAAAGATTAAAAGTTTTTTTAATGTGTTGAAATATAAAAAATAAAAAACTATTTTTGATAAAATGTGGTGCAGTCTATGAGAATTTAATGGTGACTAATCTCATATAGTAGGGTTAAACTTTTCTATGGACTTGGGGAAGCAAGGGACCAAGTGAACATTGTGTATTGTTTAATATTTCTTGTTTTTAGAGGGCTGTTCACTATTGGTCGTAAAAATTATTACCTCTAGTCTCTCTGAGTTGATTGGGACCCAAATTGCATGGCATTTCATCTGCCTTCCCATGTCAACTGTGGCTCAGTACTGCATTGCACACATGTTTAGGGTCTGACAATCTGTGAGGGTCACATGCCTCAGCCTGTTTAATGGCCAATGACTCTGTCCAACTGGTGTAGGCTCTTCTTCACACGTGGGTGGACTCCAGTGGTTTCATCATGTGTCCTGCTTACTGTCCCATCATCATTTGCAGTGTTGTCACTTGACTCACATGAAGCTGTTGATGCTAGTCAACACTGTGTGTCAATACACAGGTCTATGGTCAGCCTTTTGATACCATGCTAGGCATTCCTGCTTTTGCACTTGGGTGGAGGGGTGCTTTCCTTGTAGATATGCTACCCATTGAATGCACATTGCACGTGATCCCTGAAGTTGACCTTGCACTGCCTTCACATTTTCTGACACACACCATGGAGTCCTTGTACATGTAGGTAGTGAGTAACATACATATTTGCTGCACTGCATAGACCCACTTCAATGCAGACTGCCGCCTTTCAACAGGTCTGATCACAGAAGCAATTCCAAGTTCTATTTTGTGTCACATGTCTGCCTGATGTGTTTGTTGTCAGTGTGTGTGTGTGTTGTGTGCTTCTAACATGTGTAGTGACCTTTTTTCTCTCTATTTTTCAGATGATGACGCAATGGAGCCGGAGGCCAGGCACAGGGTTGTTATCACTACCTCAACCCAGCACAAGTGGGGGTAGTGGGGTGGTAGGCCACGAAACCCCCCAAGTGCTACCGTCCATTTTGTCTCTGGCTGCCTATGAGTCCAGCCCTGAAGAACACTCTGACGACCATGTCGAGTTGGATGAGCATCAGGTCCATATGTCAGGGGTGAGTGATTCTGATGTGGACACCCCTCTGTCCGCGACACCTGCACTGAGGGGGTCAGACAGTCTTGAAACCTCCGCCTGTGGTGGATCGGGACACAGGGTCACCCTCCACACCAGTCACTGATGTGCCTGGTACATCACGTCGACAGGGGCATATAGTCGTGCAGCCGCGGGCGGTGCCAACACAACGAGGACACACGGTCCTTGGGTCCCGCAAGGGTCAAGCCCAGCAACGTGGTCACTGTGCGCAACCACAGTATACTGAGTGGGAGCAAGACATGACTGCCAATTCTGAACGGCAGGGGGCAGCAATGGAGAACATCGCTGAGAGCATGGAGCGTTTGGCCCAATCTGTGCTCCCCCCTGCTAGGTAGGTGCTTCTCCAGCAGCAGGCGGCACGGTCCACGGTCCGCTCGCTCAGGCTGGGCATGGCGGCCTCAGACAGGGCACGCCAGGCTGAAATGTTGTCTCTGCGTCAAGCAATTGCTGCTCACACAGAGGCACACATGAAGGCCCTGAGGGAGGAGCATGCTTCCCTCAGATACACTCTGGGTGTCCTTCTGATGTCCCAGAGGGAGCGGGCAGAGGAGAGGTTTGCACAGCTTGAGCGTACCTTCTCGGCTGAGCTACATGCTTGCCGGGAGGTGCAGCGGTTGTCCAGCCAGGCCTTGCAGGAGGAACTCTGTGTTACACGTGCTACCTTGCAAGAGAAAGCACATGTATCACGGGAGGTTCTGCATGCAGACCTACATGTCATCGCCACACAGAACCAGGCTCACCCATCCGGCAGACCTGCTGCCGACGAGGGGCAAGCTGCGGCTAGGCGTGGTCATGCTCCTGTGCCACGTCGTCCTTTCCAGGAAGAGCCAGACTCGGACGACAATCTATCTCCCACATAGGTCGGGCTGTGCAGGCGTTGAGCCCATGGAGGTCTTTTCTTTTCCTCAGCATCATCGCATGTGGGTGTTGAGCAGCACCCTGTACATCCCCACTCCTGGGTGCCCCCCCGTGTCACAATCACACTTCAAAGGAAAGGAAGAGAGATCGACTCTCCCCCAAACCACGGAAGCCGAATGAACTCGACCCTCCCACCGTGGTTGGCACAGGCGCCTGATATATAAAACAGGTCGCCACGTGGCAGCCAATGGGGGGAAGAGGGGTTAGGGAGAGGTTGTGGATAGGATGAGGAAGTTAGGAACACCGGTAAAAGGGTAAGGAACTCCTACTTTGGATGGGACAGGGGAAACACCAGGAAAGAACCCTACTCTGTCCAGCATGTAACACTGTCCACGTATATAACCTGACTTCCTACCTAGTACACCTTAATACGTGTACTAACCCCTGTTGGTTGACAAGAAAACACGTAAGCAAGCAACATGATGAAAACAAACATTAGGAAAACTTCCCATCATGATGGAAAAGACACATGGCCCTTCGGGCAGCAAAGCAACATATAACATAAATGATTTTCCTCCTACACTAGTTTACTGCACCAGTGCAGATTTGGTGAACTTGGTAAACGTAATGTCCATGTATCATATTGAGTCTTTTGTCAGTAAATAGTTCATTACTCATAGACACCCATTAAAGATGCAGATTCACTATTGCTTGATACACACTGGGTTTGCCCCGCACAACCGTAAATGAGTGAACATCCTGGATTTCCCAACACAGCAGTACATGAGCGCATACACTGTGTTTTCTCAGCACAACATTCCAAAAACGTTTGCTGCTACTTATCTTATGTCTGGGAGCCCCTCGGGACTTCTCAGACGAAATGCGACCCGCTGTAAATCACTCCCAACAATGTAAGCAATCACTGTGCATTTCCCCATACTTATCTTTGGTCTGGGGAGCCCCACGGGACTTCCCAGACAATGACCGTAAAGCCGTGATCCTTATCTGCACTCTCCTGCTTCTTCCGAAATGCGGCCGTTTGTAGTTCATGCAGTTCTGCTCTCCATCGCTCCTCTCCGCACGCGGCCTGCATGCCTCCACGCTGAATCAGAATAAGCCACAACTGCACGCTGCCGTTACCAGTTAATATGCTGTCCTTAATCCCAGACAGCTGGCCAAGCGCGCGCGTGTTGAACTACACGCAGACCCAGAGAATGCTGGGAATTGTAGTTTCTAGACCTTCCCATCTTAAGAGGCATATCTAAACACTCCTCATCTTTGCCAGCCCTGAGTCCTGACACCCCAGGTCGTATGTGCCCATTTTTGATTTTTCTTTTAGTTTAGTTAGTTAAGTTTCTGTTTGATAGTTAGTTTAAATAGGTAAAGTAGGATTTTCATAGTTAGTGTAATTAGTTAATATAGTTTAAAATTGCTAGTCTATTGTGCTTTCATGTGACAGTGTGGTGCTTTGTGGCTTTTGAAAGCATCCACTGTCTGTTCCAGCTGGGCCCTTCAAGCTTGTCTTGTGTATGTGTTTGCTGCTTGGGGTCCTTGACTCACATATGCCACTCCTGCTTCCCTTATCCATGGGCTCGCAAGGATGGTTCGGTGTAGCAGTCTATTACACAAGGGCAATGGACTGTCATATCTGTGGCATGTCTGCTGCTGTGGAACTTGTGTTAACACCCCTAGTGGGGATGATTGGGGTGTAATTGACCACTGTTCTTCTTTTGCTAGATGGGGTGTTTAATGATTCATGTATACATTCATTGCTATGCATTGTGTAGTATGTTTCTTATCTTTAATGAACATGTGCTTGTTGAAAATCATGCCGTATATAGTGTGTTCCACACTGTTGCTGTGAAAGACGGACTGATGGTGTGATTTCTGATGTACGTCTCTGGCATGGTCCACTCATGTAATGCCTGAAGAAACACACACAGATGAATATTAAGCATTAATCATGTGTTTCATGGACTTTCTGCAGGGGGATGAGCCTCAAAACCACCTTTGTCCGCAGACATGGGCCATTGGACGTCTGGAATCTGGACACGTTTGGTGGTGCCGACATGCGCATGTGTGTGCAAGCAGAGGCACAGGGATTGCGGTCATACATCCAATAAACAATGACATGTTTCAAGGGACTCCAGGCAAGGTGAGCAGTACACGGGGGTCACAACACACCAAACCTTCCACCTGGCCACACTGACGATGAGCTTGGACAAATATTGATGTTGAAGCGCACAATACAGCTCAGATGTGTTGGTGGACTGATGGCTAGTTGATGGGAAAGTTGTCTGGGGCACCTGCATGGGCAGTGGCACATACCCTCCGTTCCACCATGGTCCATTGAGGCACTTGTATTAGCCATGTAGCGTTGCAAGACATGGAATGAAGCAGCTCACAGGGACAGACAGCAAGGGACAGACTCGGGTGCAGTGCATTTCATTTCCAAGTAGAATTTGATACATGCACTGGCTACTTTATTTTGGTCATGGTGGTACAGGTCTTGTTCTGAAGTCAGACATTGCTATATGCGTCTGTCTGCTTACCCAGGGAACATTGCATGTTGTGTGAATCGTGACACATTGGTGTTCCATTTGCCACGCACCCACCGGTGCCTGACTTAATGCATTGACTATGTATGAACCATCACAGGGGTAATGTTACGTATGGGTATGAAACATCCACACAAGATTGTCTGTATGTAGAGTATTTTGTTACTTTGGGGCATATTTGGTGGTGTGTTTGTGTGTTTTGGGCACGCACAGATTATTAACTGTGGCTCTCTTTGCAGCATTAAACTGCTCCTGTTACTGGACCAGAGAGTGCGCAGGCAGGAGGCCAGCACTCACCCCAGAGATAAGTTTCTCTTTGACTTCCATTTGAGTAATTTGCTGCTATGTGCATTTGAACAAGTTTGGTCTATTTGTGTATGTGTTAATGTGTGTACTACATTTTGGTGCATTCCCCTACTTTCCCCTGTCAATCCTACTCCCCTCTCCTGCCCCTCATTCCAGTTATCCAGTATGCCAATGCCTGTGCTGACTGCATATCCCTGACCCTCCTTCCCCACCACGGTCTCAGAGGCCTGTGTGAGTTAGACCTTGCAGGCACCCAGACCACGGTGGGGGGGTTGTTTTGTGCCACTCCTGCGCCTGTACACGGGAGCTGTGACAGTAGACATCCGTTTGTGTTGCATCATTCTATGTTATGTACCACACATGGTTCAGATCCTGTTGTGACATTGTTTTACTGTGCTACCTTGGTTGTTAACATCATTGTGGTAGTTCTTGGCCTTTGTGGCATACTGCTACTTGAAGTCATCTACTGGAGGCTGTTCTGGTTTGTTTTACTGCCTGCAGGGTATTTGCTTGGCTTCTGTGCTGTACTGCTTTGAGTTCTCTTGGATTTTGTGCTTTTGCAAATCTAGGTGGATTCTGAGGGTGCTGGCAACTTTTTACACACAAGGTGGGAGATGGTGACAAAGGGGAAGGGTGATCCTGTGGCCAGGTGGAATTCAAGGATGTTGGATGAATAACCCAGATGCAGTTATTCAGTGGGTCGTGGTGATTTGTGACGGAGGGGGGGTGTTTTGTTGTTGATAGTTGCCTTTCCCTGCAGTGTGATGGGCACCCTGAAATTGTAATTGTGCTTTACTATGTACATGATGTATTCTGCTCATCAATGCCTGTTCATGTGTTTACCTTTCAGGTGTGAGGGGATAGTTGTGGTTTGACATGCTGGGGTATACATATGGTGAATGTTCACATGTGATGTGTAGAGGACAGTGATGGTCACTTGATTTCACATGCATATGTTGAGTGCATGTCCCTACTGACCGACACACTCGCACTATGATCCACTACATGTACAACCACCCTTACATGTCCACATGTACACTCTGTTTGCCTTCTGGTGCCCACTGTGTCCCTGCAGCAAATGTTCTATGACCATTTGTGGATCCTGTACATGCCTAATTCTGTTATTTCATGTAGTTTGTCGCTTAGATGTGATGCTCAGGGTGTGCATCACACACAATGGCTGTTCACTGTGCTGTGCGCTGAGCAGTGTGTTGCAGGAGGTGGACATGGCACACAGTAGCTGCAGTGTTGATTATACAATGCACATTGTGCATGTGGACAGGCATTAATTGTTATGTTTCAAATACAACTTTTGGATGCATTTGGGTATGACCTATTTTGGGTGGGAGGTTGTTGGTCAGTCATGTCATCTGATTCCATGTCAGGCATCATTGTCTGATGCCCATTTACATTTTTCACATGGCAATGTGAACCTTATTGGTACTGTGTTGGTGTATGGCTATTGCTTGCCGTGTCATGTTGTGGTTTGGGAGGGTTTGAGTGACATACCAGTGATAGTCATGGCCTGTTTTGGTCACACAGGATTGCTTGTGTTTAAGTAGCTAGGGATGCACACAATGTGGCAATTCCATGGCAACAATCTCAGGGTGGTAAGGTTGTGACAGTTGACTGTCTCTTTGTCATCATCGATTGTCACCTGGTATGTGCCAGGCCTTTGTGCACTCCGCAGGGTTGGGAGTTTAGGTGACAAATCTGGCCACAAGCTGGGACCGGGCTTCCTCGCCACGTGCCCTATCCCCTCCCATGGGCAGCGCCTGTGCCTGTGGTTGGGGATGTGGGGGCACCACCATGTCCACCGGTACACCCTGCCGTGTTGCAACATTGTGCAGGACACATGCTGCCACAATGATCCTGCACACTACTGGGGGTGCATAGAGTAGCTGCCCGCCAGAGCGGTCAAGGGAGCGGAAGCGTGACTTGAGCACTCCGAATGTGCGCTCCACTATGGCCCTGGTTGCAATATGGGCCGCGTTGTATCTTACCTGGGGTGGTGTGATGGGGTTCTGGATTGGCGTCATCATGTGGTTGCTCAGAGGGTAGGCCCTGTCCCCTGGAGAGGTGATAATGGTTGTGATTATTGGGGTTTGTGTATTTGTGTGTGTGTGTGTGACATGCATGCATGTGCATGGGCATTTGTACTCACCTAGGAGCCATGTGTCGCCATGCTGCCCAGCTTCCAGGGCCCGGCTCTGGCTGACATTCTGTATATGAAACTGTCATGGGTCGAGCCAGGGTAGTTTGCATAGACAGAGGTGATGATTCCCTTTGCATCGCATACCACCTATACGTTGATGGAATGCCAGTGCTTGCCGTTTCGGTAGATGTGCTCAGTGGCCCTAGGTGGACGTAGGGCCACATGGGTGCAATCTATGGCACCGAGCACTTTGGGGAAGTGTGCCACCCTGTAAAAGTCCTGGACAACGGCCTGCCTTTCTGCGGGGGTTCTGGGCATGTATATGTGCCTGCGGACTAAGGGGCACGCTGTCATGATTGCCAATACCTGGTGTAGGCAGCGTGACTGCGTGGCCTGTGAGACCCCACCCACTATGGCAGTAGTCCGCTGAAAAGACCCAGTGGTCAAAAAATACAGGACATTGAGCACCTTCTCCAAGGGGCTCAATGCTTGGGAGCAGAGGATGGGGGATGGTAGGTCATCTTCCCACTCCCTGACCAGGTCAAGGATGATATGGGGTGGAAGCCTATACCTGCCATAGACCTGGTCGTCAGGCATCCCAAAAAGGCTTGTCCGTGGTGAAAAAATGTGTGCCCTGGCTATTCTCCTCCTCCTGCGGTGTCCCACGATCAGTGCTGCGACAAATGGGGCATTCATCGTAGCTGTATATACGTGTTTGTTGTTTGCGTGCACTTTTATGCTGTGCGCAGGGATGCTTCCGCCTGCCTTCGTGTGGCGGACGCGTTGACGCCTGTGTGCATCTTTTGCCGTGCGCGGGTTTCCTGTATTCGAATCCATGAATACGGGTTGTTCGCGTGCGTGTGGGCATTCTGTGTAGTTCCCTGCGGTACTTCCCCAGTTACGCCTTCTTTTTCACGCGTTGTTGCCCATTCCGCGTGTTACGGCCACTGTTCCGACCACTTTTGTTGTGTGCGCTGCGCTATGTGCGCTTTTGCTGTGCGTGAAGCGCACGCCGTTTGATGACGTGTGTGCCCGCGTGCGCCATGCATGGATTTGGCGCACAACCAGTGGGAAAGTAGCGCAGCGCCTTCCTTGAATCGCACGTGTGCGCGTGCACTTGCTTTCTCATGCTTGCGCCTCCTTGCGCCTGCTTGCGCTGGGATTTTCGGCGCACGTTTGTTCCATGAATCGGCCCCTTTGTCTTGACCGCCGCCATCGCTACCCTGATTGGTTTGGCTTGTCCAGAGGTTACCCTGTTCCAAGAAACTAGGCTGGCCTTCTGAACCTCTGCCCCTCCAGGTCAGAGTTCAGAAATCCATCTTAACAGGCACCTTCCCAAAGAACAGGTCAATGGACCATGTTCGTTCTCACAGAGGGGCGCTTATGGACTTTTTTAACATTATTTAAGGCACTTAGGTTTAGTCACTCTAAGTTTCCTAGGGTTATCCAGACGTGGACCGCTTGATCACTGTGCTCCGAGAGGTACAGGTCCAGCTCACTGATGAGGCCCAACCAGCTGAAACACGTGTAGGGGTTGCTGTTGGTACTCTTGTTCAGAAGGGAATTGCCATAGCTTTTCGGTGCTGGACTGCCCATGTGGGCGGGACAACGACTGATATGCAAATGGTTATTTCCCATCTGTGAAAGGTACAGTGAGCTAAAGTGTGGCTGTGGACTCTCGAGTGGGTATCTTCCCAAAGAACAGGTCAAAGGGCCGTGTTCGTTCTCAGAGAGGGGCGCCTATGGACCCTTTTTATTTTACACTAGGAATGAGCTTTTTTAATTTCAAATGTTAACTAAAGTCACCCCAGGGTGTTTTGCTAAAGGGGAATTAATTAAATTATTATTCAGTCAACTATGCAAAGGATCTTCACAGGTTGTCCCCCCACCCACTAATGGGAAAGAACCCTCCAATGAAAGGGAATGGGTTATTTAAATAGATCCCAATGCTGACCTTTGTTGGACAATCTACTTACATTTGGAAATCTCTGGGCTTGACACTCAGGTACTGAGCAGAGCTTTGCTTGTAGGGAAAAGCAAGATTCTAGCCAGTACTTCAGTCAATTGGATCTCACAGCACTTCTCTCTCTCTGGCTCCAGATGAAATTTCAGTCGATCTCCTTTGGTGATTTTGGTGATTTTTGACAGCTGTCTCCCTCTCTCATAGTGCACCCACTATTTATACCACTCATCACACCCAAAAACGTAATAATCTGAGGAGGTGGCAACTTATATCACAACCAGGATTGGACAGTTTGTCATGGTGCATACTCCCAAACATCAGGAGCCAACTGGCCTACCCCAGTTTCTGGCACCCATTAGGACTTATAAAGCCCAAAAGGCTACCGTTGGCCTTCCTGGACTGAGTCCTGGCGCTGGTGGCACCAGGCTCATAGTATTCTATCTGGTGGTACACTGCATGGAACTACATACAACCCAGCCTAATGGGCTGAGCCATGCAGCCTAACCCTGGGTGTGGCTGAGGGATTACTTTACATGGGATTACTTGTGCTGGGTGAGGCTGAAGGGACTACTTTACATGGAACTACTGGCAAGGCTATTTAAACCACACCCTACAGACAGAATACGCTTCGCGTTATTCTGCACTCCTGCAGCGTAACGCTCACTATATCTGCTCAGCTCCTGTACCCGATCTTCAACAGCCCGCCTGTCCTGGGATCACGATCCAACGGCACCTGTGAAGAAGGAAAGGAAAAGAACAGAATTAGATCAGCGATTGAGGCCTTACCTGAAGTTGTCCATCTGAAAGGCCGCGCCTTCAGCTGCTCTCTGGATCGTCACACCTGCAGAAAGGAAGGCACTCGCGTGGAGAGCCAATACTCACCCGGAGGCTGCTTTCTTCTTGGATCCCATAGAAGCGGTTCATTTCATCGCTGCTCCGGAGCCACGCCGCACCTGCATTTCGGAAAAAGAAAAGAACAGCAGGTTAGTTGCGCACGGAAAAGTAACAATTTAAAGACATTCAGCACCGCACACTCACGCTTATACTCACCCGCTAGGAATCTGCTCAGCATCGTAGGAAGAGGCAAATCTTCTTCAGAAAACCGCCCAAGGTCGCACCTGAAAGAAATTAAGAACAATAGTGAGAACTTGGCCAACAAGGGCATTAAGCAAACTATACCAAGCATCTATTGGCATAGAGACTTACCTGCTGAGCCAAGTCATTCAAGATTCCGCTACAGCCCCAGAGGATCAGTGAAGTAACTTGATCCAGGGAAGAGGGTGAACATACCGCGCCCCTGCGAGAGATTGCCGGACGGAGAGCCTGCCATTAAAAAACCCAAGATAAGGCATAAACAAAGCCAAACTCGCTCCTTACGGCTGGCTAATATCTTATTTCGACGTCCTAGGCAAATGCTTCCTGGAAAGTGATATTGAGGGAGAAGACACGTGCAAGCATCATCACTCAACCTCGTGCTACGCACGTGCAGACGTCCTTCGTGCAGCTTCGTGCGACACCCCCGTGGAGACCATGTGAGCGTGACACAGTTACCCTCTCCACCCCCTTACTGCCGATCGGTTCTAGGGGTGGTGACACTTAATTTATGGTAATATGGAAGGGAAGAGACAAATCCACTTTCTAGAGTGACTTTTTTATATGTTACTTTGCAGGATTTCACCTAAAAAGGTCCCTACATGGTAACTATCTTTATTTTACAAATAATCATTTTAACGTATATATTTTTATGCTCCTCTCATCGTGACAAATCTATCTAGACATCTCTCTTGCTCGCTCCATGTTGCCTGCACAATTGGTGTTTTTTTCTCACTTACATGAAAATGATAGCAGCGATTATGATCAGGCTTTACCACGAGTTGTATGATATGTTTATCCACTATTGTCCAAAGTTTCAGCTTCTTCTCACTTTCTGTGTAGCTGTGATTACATTTTGGCTAGGTACCAGAATTCTGAAATTCCAACTTGTATGCAAATCACTCCAACAGACCCACCCTGAAATTAGCTTTCAAATTACACCTCAATGGCTTTTCTTGCCCTTAAGATGATGGTGAAATTCATAAAAAAATTTGATCCTATGGACAATACAATGGCAAAATCCATAATACATATTCTCATCATTAATTCCACTGCTAGTTTCAATTTAACTCTGCGTTCCCATTTCCCTGAAATCAAGTAACTCAAAATCCATTGGGCAGCAATGTTGACACTGTCAGCAATACATCCATTAATATTTCCTTCTGAAGACCCATGCCAGTCTGAGGGAGGCTGAAAAAGATGTTATCTCTCCATCCAGATGGTCTCTACACCATTAAGTGCAGGCCATCACCCATTAACCAAGACTCAGTCCACAAAGTTCCTTCAATTTGGGGTATTTTTCAGAGTTTATCTTCCCTTGATTGCAGCCCCTGTTTACACAGCCCCACCATACATTCCAGTCCTGCATTTGCTAGGCTATTTGCCCTGCAGAGAAATGAGCTTTCAGAGACAACAGATCTGGCAATGGGTGGACGTTTGTTTTGAATACTCATTTGAAAGTCGGCCCCACTGACCAGAATGCTGTACTTTGCTTGTCACAATATATTTCTTTAAGCATGACGCCTTCCTTATAATATGTTCATTTGCCAGCTGAACACTTTTCTCCATGTGTTTATTTACAGTTGCAAATACACACATTTCAGAACATTTCAGTTTTAGTCCCTTGATTTGCACACAGCAATTTGTATTAATGCTGCAAACTTTAATGATGGGCTTCCATATTAGATGGTGGGCCTTATCTTCCTTTAAATGAAAATGTTACTTGGTTTTAACTCTCACATGCAAGGCCCTGTTTCCCTCATTTTCCAATGTACGTAGCATTTCAATGTGTGGCAGTTTCAGTGAAAATGCTGCATTTATCTCTCAGCCAGCAATGTGATGTGCCTTTCCAATCTGCACTCTGATTATATTTTTTCAGCATTCTCTGGATTTCAACTGCAGTAAGACACACTCTTTCCTTAATCCACTGTTCCTTGTACCATCTTCAGCAAGACACATAGGTTCATTCACCAGGCCCTTTCACACTATTGTGTCTTTTTTAGGCCTCTCATCTTGTGAAGGGTGCTTGCCGCTCTTTTTCATCACTTAGCAAGCCCCGCCCACCTGGTGCCTTCCTGCTTGCCGCTCTTTTCCCTACTTAAGGAGCCCTCCAGCCTCTTTTCCTTTGCAGCTGGGGAGCAGGTGTAAGTGGATCTAGGTCACCTGGCCTAAGCACCACCTACTTTCTTAGCCCTTCCTCTTCCTTCCTGCTCTTAACTCTTAGATCAAGGGTGTCTCTCGCCCGGGTGTCCAAAGTGAAGGGCAGTCAAAGAAAAGGGCAATTCCTGTTTGGACCAGGAGGATCCAGGGTCCGACCCCCTGCTAAAACAGCAGGTAAGCATACACCAACATGTGTTTACACCCTCTGTCCCCACAGGCCATCCTCACCCTCCCTGGTCCCCCCGTGTTTTTCCCTTGTGCCCCCCTCTTCCCGCACACATGAGTCTGTCCTGATACATTCTGGTTTCACCATCACCATCTTGTGGCCAATGCTGGATTTTACTTTTATGAATTTCATTGATTCACGGTGTGTCACCCTTTCTCAACGCTCATGCTGGACTTCCTTTGCATCTTGTACTCATGGTGGCCCCGAATCATGCTGTTCCCATCCTCATCTTGTATCCTGGCTTGCAACATTATGTGTTACTACTGACTTCTGCAATTGTATTCTGTCTCCCCTCTTGCTTTTCCACTCTTTTTGACTGCTTACTCTCTGTTCTCTCCTCCCCTCTCCCTTTCCCTACCTCCTCCCCTTACTTTATTCTATGCACTTACTCTATCAGAATTGTCCCTGCACCTAGTATGATAGCAAACTCATCTGTCGCTCCTCCATCCCCTTACTGTCCCCCCCTTCTGCCCAGCACTATCTGAAATGTTGTCAGGCCTAGTACGATAGTCGCTTGTTTTGTTCCTCCCCTCCCTTTCTGCACCCCTCTCCATCACCTTTTGTTTTTCTCCGGCTCTACCAGAAATGTCGTCAGGCCTATTACGGTAGTCGCCTGTCTGTTTCCATTTCCTTCCCACTCTCCCCCTCCCTTCCTTATCTATGTCTTAGCACTTGCACTATCTGAAATGTCATCAGGCCGAGTACGATAGTTCATTTTACATCCTTACTGTTCATGGCCTGTAAGAATGTGGTTGTATTTTCCCTTGTTCCCTCCCTTGCCTTGATGCGCTTTGAAACACATTGTGTATAGGCGCTATATAAATAAACTATCATATCATATCATATCATTAGATTCAATGTCTCTCGCAGCAGAGGCCTACTTGGCCTTTCAGTTCATGTCATTTCAGGCTGTCATTTAACCCCACATATTCCCCCCAGCTCTATTCTCTGGTGAGTCAGGGGAAAGAACAGGTGAGATTGATGTTTCCTCCAACGTCTTTTATTTTTTTGTTGGAGCCCATCCGGCTTATTTTCTTTCCTTAGGAAGTGGGCGCTCTAGCCTCCACATCAATTTTTCCTTGGATTTCGGAGTATGATCATGCAACCCCTCCCTCTCTTTTCCTTCTCTGGGTCCTCCCCGGCCTCGAGTCTTGCCCCCAGGCTGTAAGTGAAAGAAGTCAGTTGTTCTGGAGATAGGAAGAAAAAGAGATGTAAAGTATTATATACATGACATATTTCCCTGGAATATTTACAAAGAATTGACAAAAACAACAACAGCATACAATTATAACACAAGGCATTTGCACCAGTTTACAAAACCTTGTTTATTTATTTTCTTTCTCTTTACAAAGAACATTAATTAAACGACTCCCTCTAGATTTGTTTCCATCCAAATTTTTCATTCTTCCTATTCTTCCTCAGATGGTTACTCACCTCGACCTTCACTGGGCTCCTCAATCAGTTGAAAAGCTTGACTGGGATGACAGCCATTTAACTGATTGATGTGGACACATTTCCCCTCCATTTGTTCTCCTTTTGGAATGCAGATCTTGAAGGCAACATGTGATATTTTATCTACGATTTCAAAGCTCCCACGCGAAAACAGAAGAAACTTCCATTCCTTGGTCTGGTTTCTCTGAAATTGTACAGGTAAATCCAGTCACCTACTTCATACTCTTTCTTGGTGGTCTATAGATCAAAATAGGTCTTCATTCCATCAGCCGGCTTTTCTAAATTGCCCTGAAATTTCCAAGACCAAATTACAGAGACATATTTGTACGCTTCCGCCTAAATCTTTGTGAAACCAAAGAAATTCAAGCTAGACGATATGAAATCTCCAGAAGTGATAATGTATGTAGATTGGGCTGCAGCCATCAACAATGCGAAAATTTACAACATTTACTGACTGAATGCCCTGCATTAATGATGAGACGATCAAGATACATGTGGCCCTACTTTTAAGACTTTAGAACATTGACAGCAGAATCCTTATGGAAGACATTTTTTCACACCAAATTATTAATGGTCCAAATTGCAATAGTACAGTTCATTCTTTTACTGAAACTTGATTAGATTTAAGAACCTAATTTGAGCAAGACCGTTAAATTGTTGTAGATATTTTTTTCTAATCATGCTTCTACAAACAATTACTAGTTGTTGTTTTAAACCTATTATAGTTTACACATTTTAGCTCATATATGAGGGGTGTCTTAATTGAATGTCTCCTTTTTCTTTTATTTGAGAAATTTCTTATGTACTAACAAAAATCTCACTCTGTAGCTCAAATTGAAGCGAAATATTCCTTTCCTTTAAATTGACATTGCAATCTCTCTATATTTATATTTTCGTCTTTCTTGTTTGTGAATTCTCTCCTAATATGCAAGTATCAGGACTTGATGTTACTCTTACGAATTAATTATTGTAAATTAACAGTCTATATTGAAAGGTTGAAATATTTAACCATAACAATAAAACAATATTGTGCTGCGCATAAGGAAAAGCGTGCTGGAGGTGCATACATTTTCAATGTACTCATTAGTGGTGCCCACATTTATCAGTAGCTACTCCTGAGTTCTATAGAGCAGATGATGAGGTACACTATTTTCTGTTCGGTCATAAGCTCAAATGGAGACGTCTTTGTTGCAGGAGATGGTATAGACCTAATTGCCATCAGGATAAGTGATAATCAAATGTCCCAACTGGGTCCAGAGTCTGCCACAAACTCCTTCAAGATACTCACAATCATCTTGTTGTATCCCGCCACCCCCCATTTGAAGCCGGGTGGTAGGCAATGTGGAGTTTTTTTTATTACCCCTTTAATCTTCCACATCTTCGCCATTACCTCATTGGTAAAATGACTTCCTTGATTCAACTCAATCCTTTGCAGGAGGCCGAAATGAGAGGAGATGTGGCTGGTCATTAGTGAGGCAGCTGTCTCCACCTTACAATTCAGGTCTGGAAGACATTTTAGCCACTTTGTGAACAAGCATGTCACAGTCAAAGTGTACTTATTTCTTCTAGAGGAGTGAATCACTGGTCCGATGAAATCGACTTGCATATCTGACCAAGGGAGTGTCATTCCCCTTTTTTCTAGGGGAGCTCTGTGAATGTGTGAACTGGGTTGAAATTGAACCCACACAAGACACCCCTTTAGGTAAATGTCGAGGTCCTGGCTGATGTGTGGCCAGAAGGCAACCTCGGGCAAGATTTCTAATGTCGTGTGAAGCCCCCTATGACCCGTAGTGGCCGCATCATGGACGTGGTTCAACATCAGGCTTCGGAATGAGCTAGTTACCATCCACTTGTCACAGCCAGATAGAGACCTCCTTACCAACAAACCGTCTTGGATCCGGAACATCTCGGAAAACTTTATCAACACCCGGAGACCCTCTTTACCAGCATAATCTGGCTCTGTTACAGGGAAACTCAAAGGTCTTCAATGTATCAATACAATTTTCCAATGATTGGGTCCTCTTTCTGTGCAGTGATCAAATCTGCATCAGGGGCATCTTTCCTCCACTGAGCAGTCAAGAGTTCACTGTTAGAATGAGTTTGTGAACTGGTGACAGCGGCAACTTGGATTTACCCCAGCAAGGATTCAGTTACTATGAAATCCCACTGCAGAGCTCCGGTTTTAGCGAGCTGGTCAGCCAGGACATCCCCAGTCTTATCTGGCCCCACTCATTTGGAAATGACCTCGTATCTTCTTCCAATTGATGGTAATCTCATTGGAGGTCACCACATTATCAATTGACGGGATCAGTTTGGCATGCTTTAATGGCTTATTGTTGGCACAAAGCATGTCTCGATTCTTCCAGTTAATCACTAACCCATTCCTGACATAATCAGAGTCAGTGATTATGACCAGTTCTTAGAGTTGCTGGTGCACTGCAGTGAAGATGGCCTTATACACAGCCATAAACTCTGCAACCTGACTATCTCTGCTATATGTTCCTCCACAGCTGAGCTCTTTATCAGAACATCATCTACATAGGCCAGGTTTTCCCTTTTGCCCAAGTTGGGCATGGCTTTATGTAAAAAGATGTTGAACTCATTGCCAGAGTTTATGTATCCAAAGGGTGTTCGGTGCACGTTTGCTGCTGCCCCCCGAAAAGGCAAGTTTTCACTGGTCTTCCCTACTCACGGGTACTGTCCAGTAGCGGTTGTTCAGGTCAATGGCGGTGTACACCGTGTTGTTGAAGGTACTGTGGATCGGACAAATTATCCCACAGGATTCTAAGTTCTTAATAATTTCTGTGAGTGACTCCATGGAGGCTAGAGGTAACCGGTATTGTTTCACCAATACTGGAACCATCTCGGGGTCCGTGGGTATGGTGGTTGAATAAATGGATGTCATATGAGTCCACTGAAAAGATATCTTGAAATTCCAGGAAAACCTGTTTCCGCTTTTGTTTTTGCTCCTTGGTCTCACAGCCATCAGCAAGATTGATCCTTTCCTTGACCATCTGCTTGAAACCTGGAAAGACCTTGGGCTTGGCAATTTCAGTGGTATCCTCCAGTTGGGTGGAGAGATCTCCTTTGATGGTGTTGACCTGGACAAGATGTTCCATGGATTCGAGGAGGTGGTCCTTGACTCTGAACACTACCTCCTGCCTCCTGATGTTGCAGGCCACCTCTTCCACCCCGTAGGGGCAGGAAGATTAAACCAAGAAATACCCTCAATTCCTTGTAAAAATCTGTTCTGGTGGAGTACTGTCTCTGATATGGAAACAGTTGTTTGGGATTTGTCCAATGATTTAATTACCTAAATCAATAGAATAATGTTGGGCATCAACTGCCATTCCAATAAAGATGTCTGTGCCCAAAGTGATACTTTGAGGGTCACTGTTATCCATTAATATACCTATCATGTTATGTTCTAGGTCTAATAGAGGTGTCGGATTTAAATAAAGACCTTGTTGTTGGAGATGGAAATTTAAATGTATATATGTGTCCTGATGTTTGAGGTGCTATCCTTGCTTAATTTTGAAAGGAATAATGAATTGTCGCACCTTTCTTGGGATGGTAACTTCTTCTCACACCTGAACTTCAACAGCATAAGGCAGCAATTGAGCTGAACGGAATACTTTTTCAGTGTTGTCAAAGCCCATGGGGTTACGCCCCAGTCATGACCAGGCTTATTATTAATCAGGTTCAAAATGATTGTGAATCGGTTGAGAATGTCACTGTCTAAATAAAAGGCAGGAAGGACATCTCTCATGACCAAACAATTATGCTCTATGCTTTAGTTGCCAAAGAAAACTTTTAGCATACACCTGCTGGGTAGGAGATATTTGAAATTTGGGGTTGCAGGCCTACTTCCCATTTGTCAATCAATTGAAATGTGGAAATGGTCTGATCTTTTGGGAATTTCCTTAATAATTTTTATTTTTTTATTTTTTATTTTTATTGTAACATCAGTTTGATACAAAAGAAAGAAAAAACTTTAAGTTACAGTTCATCACAAAAGTCTAAAAAATCTCAGAATCTCATGCCTGTCACTCTGTTTTATTTATCCTCAAAGCGTCCATGAAATGTATAGTTGCACAGGTTAGTTGAGTATTAAAACCTCCAATCAGATAGCACCACCAAGCGTCCATATTTCCCGATAAGGGAGCAAAATGTGCTAGGTGTAGGGTTCGCTGAGCTCTAATCGCATCGCATTCAATGATTAGGTGCCGCACGGATTCTGTCGCTTGACTACAGAACCGACATGAGGCGTCCTGTACAAGTGGATCACGCCTCAGTACTTGTGTCTCTTTGGTTTTATAGAGGTTGAGCCGTAAACGTAGGAAAATGTTCCTATGGTAACTTGAAGGAAATCTATCCAAGTACTTTGGCAGAGCGTCGAGTTTATTTAAAGCGCATCCAAGGTCTAGGGAAGATGCCAGATTGTTTCGACTCTCTTCATTTGTTATCCAATTTTGTTGACGAATTTTCTTTTTTGCAACCTGCAGACGCATCATTACTGTCTCAAGAGACACATCAGCGTTGTGTAATACAAGATGTAACTTTTCCCTCCACTCATTCAATAAAAAGGCAGATGGATGCTCTGAGACTGTGTGCATTATTTCATATGGGTTCACTGGAGGCTCCAGCCGCATTTTCCTAAATGCGGAGATTGATTTCCACAGAACCGATCCATAGAGCAACTCAATACACAGCTCGTATCGTATTGCTGCAACTGAAGAGTTATTCGGCAGTCTTAGCACTTTACGCCAGAATTTCCCTTCAAGCTTGTTCCACACGTCTTGTGGGATATTCCAGCCTGTTTCACTTCCAAAGGTTATCACGGGCACCACCTTTTGAAGGTAGAATGTTAGAATTGGCTTAGTGGAAAAGTTTCTGTATGCCGCATGCAATTTTGCACCCTGTAGTGCAAACATTTGCATCCGGGCCAACAGGTCTTGCGTCCAGTCCCTCTCATGAATAGAATTGTTGAATAGAACACCTAGATATCTGATGCTATTTGATATCTCAAGGTGTTCTTCCATTATCTTCCAATGAAAATTCCTAGATCTTGATTGCGTTCCTTGACCAACCACAATGATCTTAGACTTTTTGGAGTTTATTCGTAGATCATTTTGCAAGCAATAGTCTTGAAGCGCCTTTAGCAGTCGCTGTAGACCAATTGGAGTAGAATCCATGAGCACGATGTCGTCTGCGTAGATGACCCAACTTATTTTCTGCCCGTTTACTGCTGGGGGGAAGACCCTTAGGTCTTTTAAAGCCAGTGGTAAGTCTGAGATGAAAAGTTTAAATAATTGCGCTGCGAGGGGACAACCTTGCTTCACACCTCTTTTTGTGTGAATTTCATCTGATAAATCACCTTGCTCATTTAACCTTACTCTAATGGACGTCTTAGAGTGAAGAGCAATCAGGGGCGCCAACAGTTCACTTGGACAGTTCCAGTCGTTTAGTTTTTTCCATAAAAGGTTGCGGTTATGCTGTCAAATGCCTGACTCAGGTCTATGAACAGTGGTCGAAGTGTACGAAAAGAAGTAGTGGAGCTATGTTCCCTGCCAGTCTGCCCCATTTTCCACAAACCCCATCGCTGCACCCCCTCCCACACACAGTCCAAACACCCAAACAAACACACCCATTATTTAAGGGAATGTTCAGTGCAGTGCACTGAAAGTGCAAGCTTCACTTTCTTCCTACACTTTTATTTTAAAACTAAACCGTTCCGGAACGGTTTCTTTTTAAAATAAAAGTATAGGCACAGTGAAACTGAAAAATAAAAAGTATAGGAGCACCGCTCCCGACCGCTCCCGCCCACTTCGACCTCTGTCTATGAAGGCAATGTACAACTTTCTCTTCTGCATCAGGGGCTCTAGTATTAAGCAGTTTAGGAGGACTAGATTTAGTTCAACTCTCACTTCTTTAGTAAATCCTGATTTGCGAGGATCAACAACGGAGACCTCTTTTGCCCAAAGTGCCAGGCGTTTTTGAAGAAAAGAGCCA
This sequence comes from Ambystoma mexicanum, assembly GCF_040938575.1. Classification (NCBI taxonomy): domain Eukaryota; kingdom Metazoa; phylum Chordata; class Amphibia; order Caudata; family Ambystomatidae; genus Ambystoma; species Ambystoma mexicanum. Next base: position 462,602,667 of record NC_090929.1, read on the forward strand.
AAGACCTTGCCAATTGTATCCAAAAGGGCAATCGGCGATAGTTGTTAGGATCGTCCCGATTACCCTTGTTGAATATTGGCACCACCACAGCCCTTAGCCACGAATCCGGCAGGACTTTTTCAGATGCAATTCTGTCAAAAAGTGTACTCATCATGTTGGCCCATACAGTTGTGTGAGTTTTCAGCATCACGTTGGATATTCCGTCAGGACCTGCCGCCCTGGAAGACTTTAACTTCTGGATTGCCCATTCGATGTCTTCTGCGGAATCTGCCACATTCCATTTTGCAGTAGTTAAGGATAATGATGGAACCTCAATACAGTTGTGGTCATCTAATACATGCGTAAAATGAGCAACCGAACTAGCTCCATTCACTCCATTTTACATTGACTGTGTGTGATTTAAACTGCCACTGTTGATGATCTCCCAAATATGTCTGCTGTCTTTTAGTATAATCAGTTTTAACATCTGTTCTGCTTGGTTCTGCACACGAGTCAAATTGAAAGATTTGATCCAATTCCGGTAGTGCTGGCGTCTTGTTTTTATTTGCATGATGACGCATCCTGAATGATCTTTTTTCAGAAGCCTTATATCGTCTCAAAGTTTTTACTTTTCGCTACTTATTGTTGCATTGAAGGGATGTTTTACTTCAATATCAGTCCCCTTGTGTGTGTTGTTGCTCACTTTGAAATGGTGCAGTAACAATGGGTAGTTTATCCTTGAAGTTGTTGAATTTGCCTTTTCAAGGTTACTTTTCAACATTAACAACTGGGGTGCGCTCAAGCGCAGTCTGTTTGCTCCATTATTTATAGTAACACTCTTGTGATACTTGAATGATGCAGTTTTTGGATCTTTTAACCAATTCAACAGCATTGCGTCATGGTCGCTCTTGTCCGTCTTTTTTACTTCAAGCGATATAACTTGTGGTAAGAAGTTCCTGGACAGCCAGATATAATCGAGTGTCTTCTTACTCTCGCCTCGCTTCCAGGTAAAACCTGGGGGGATGTCCCCCCGTGTGGATCCATTCAGCATTGAGCACTCTCTTAGTGCCATCTCGTTTAACCATCGATCGCCACGATCCTGCATTCTAGCATTGATCTTTTGTCCAGATGTTATACATTTTGCCATTGGACTATTTAGCCAGGCATAGTTAAAATCTCCACATATTATAATTGCAGGATCTTCGAAAGATAGTAGACACTCGTCGACAGCCGACATTACTGCTCCAATGAAAGTTGATTGTGAAATCTTTGCTGTATTCCAGTAAATGTTGACAATCAGTATCACTTGACTGCGTGGGAAAGATGTCAGTGAATTTTGGATTGTGGTTGCTTGCACAAACATAATAAGGTTTTTCGAGGATACAATCTTCCAGTCAATATTATTTTTAATCATGGTGACCAAGCCAGAAAAGGGTCGACCAAAAAGATTCTTTCCAGCAGGGTTTAGGAAAACTGTATAACCATCACACACCGGGCATTCACGCATCCAGGTTTCTTGCAAGCATATGATGGATAGTTGCTCCGGAAATTGCCATTTTTCATCAAAGAGATGTGTAAAGCCTCGAGTATTCCAGGATAATAGTTGGTGGTTGCCCTCGGTAATATCCACTCTTAGCTATTGGCCCTTTTGTTTTAAATCCTTTGAGCATGGCGTACGCTTAATGCTCATATGAGCCCACAGTTATTTCCTTCTTTTTTCATTTTCGGTTTGCTCCACTGGCGACGAATGTGTGCTTTCTTCGTCGCGAGCTTCCACACATAATACTTCAAAACCGAAGAACAGGAATTCATCAGCAGCTTCCATTATGGCCAACCTGAGAGTTCTAGAATTTAAGTGTAGATTTACCCAGTCCGAATAATCCTCAGACATATATTCTACTACTGCTATGTCTTTGGATTTAGTTGCACGCAGCATTGGAATACACTGCAACAGTTTTAGAATATTCCTTCGGTTCAGATTTACTTCTTTTTGTTCTGGCAGGGCGTTTTTGATTTGAATTTTCCATGGACCTTTATTAGTTCCTTTATTTCGTTTTTTACTAGGCATGTTTGCACTTCTGTCGAGTTTTTTGGCTTGTGCTCTGTTAAATTCGGATTTAATTTTCTGCACAAGGGATTTAGTTGTTCAGCCGTCACTACCTTATTTTGGTTCGACCCTTTATTGTTCTTGTTAGTGATCGGTAGTGGAAACATCCTTGTATTTTGCTTGTTTGCTTGCTCGCCATTTAGGGATGGGGTGTCATTTGGGTCTCCCAGCTGCGGCTTAATTTCATTACCTTTTCTAACGGGTGCCGGATTGATCTCTGCCGCAGTTTCATCGCCCTCATCGATATCATCATCGTCAATTGAGTACGTTGAGTACTCACATAGCTCTAATGAGGCATCAGGGAATGCGTCATTGTCACTGTCTGAGGCTTCTCTTGCTCTTTTGGAGCAAGGTTGGACTGGCAACTTTTTCCCTGGTTCAAGTTTGGATTTCTGCTGATCCTCCGATTCTTTCGCCAGCCGGTGAAACATGGAAGAGGGCGGCGGAGTTGAGAGATTACGTATGAATTTTTTCTTGCACGTTGTTCGGGCACGTTTGGCTACTTGTTTCTGATTTGAACTTTTCTGAGAAGATTTTGATTCACAAATCTTTTTTTTCTGGGGTTGCTTTTCACTCACTTTCTCCAACGTTATGGGCTTATGAAAGATCCCAAAAGAGAGTTTCTCTGTTAAGTTTCCTAGATCTACTTCAGCCACCCCTTTCTCCAAAGGTTGACCCGCTTCTAACAAAGCAGACGGGGCAGCTCCATCGCGAGTTTTGTCAGAGGGTACCTGCTGAGGGGTGGAGTTTATTAGCCCAGAAGACGGGTGGCATTCACTTGCGTGTCTCGCCGTCAGACCCTTTGCCTGCAAAATGGGGGAGCTCTTTTCTGGTGCCATTAGTTCGTGATTTGGGCACCCCACGGCCGCACTACGGGCAGGCCCACCTAAGGTCTCAAGGCAATTTTGGCAGGCCTGGCCAGACTCTAAGGTTATATCTTCTGCCAAATGTGTTTGACTGGGCGGGACATAGAGCCCGTCACTTCCTGGTCTCTTTATTGTAGATATATTGTGGCGCATCCACTTTGTGCACTCGATTACTGCATCTGTTAAGGCTGATTTGTCACTGTTTGACTGTCGGGCAAGATCACGTAATCTGTTTTGCCATTTTAAGGATGTTTCGGCTTCGTTGTCAAGTCTTGTGGCAATCGTTTGTGAAAAGGTTTCGAGTCTGGAGATCTTGGCATTAACAGATGCCAGCAGAGACATTGGGTCGCTTACCGCATCGTGTAAGGATTCGTACAATTTCATGAATGGGAGTAGGGCAATTGATGTTGCAGCCAGTACATTGTTATGTATTTGGATACCTGCAGCCGTTGAGATGGAGCTTTTAGATGGTAGATCGGCTCTAGCTGACTCAGAGGCCACCTTTGTCGATCTGGGCGTGGCAGTATTTTCTTTTAACAAGCCATCCAAGTTTGGGTTACTCATTACGGCTCTTGTCTCAACTTCCTTGATGCCTGAAAACTCGACGCTTTCACAAGATGTTTGATGGCAAGAGTTGTTTATACAAGACGACGTCGAGGTTTCAGATATATTGGTGGTATTGTGGGATAAGCTCACTGAACGACTATTTCTCTTTGCTTCCATCTTGTTTTTTTGCACGGTTTGGTTTTGTAAAAAACTGACATTCAGGCGTTCATAGGTGGCTAGAAAGGCTGCTTTCAGGTGAGCTGTCAGCCGTGCTTCTCGTGCTGAAAGGTCAGTGGAAACGTGATCCGTTGATAGCGAAGGATCGGAGAGCCCACCCTCCCCAGATTTTGTATCTATAGGAATCCCACCACTTCCGACTTTAGAGGTGCCATGCACCTCCAGCGTGTTTACTCTCCCATCAGATGGTAAAAGGAACGGAAAAGCACACGACTTTCCTGCGCTTTGAATGTCAATCAAGGGTGACTGTAGCAAATCCTTGTCCTGTGTTAGAACGTTAGGCAAGTTGATTGCCAGCAGATCGGAATCAGTCAGTTCAAACGGGGATGTCTGCGCAACATCACTGGCATCAACATACACAGAAGGAGAGAATGACGGGGCCAGCTCGACTGGGCAAATGTCTGCACTTAACCATTGAGTGATTATACTGCTAGGACAGTCTTCCACCCTTCGAGGGGGGCCCAACGATGTTAGGGACAAAGCGGCTAATGAAAGCACTGAGCCTTTCTTCAAGCGACTGACAGCCTCCAAGTCGCTTTCTATGTCAATCTCAATTAGTTCATTAGGGACATTTAATTCAGCCAGAACGACAGGGCTTACCTCCTTTAGGAGACTCTGCGGCACTTTTCTCCGGGTTAGCAAGGATTTATGCCGGGTCTGCGGGCCCTCCTTCGCTGTCACCATACTGCACGAGGCTTCCAACACTTGGTTTGTTGCAAGATGTGAGCCAATGAACCCGGAAAATAGTGCAGAAGTGCGGCGGCGGCGGACGCGCGGCAGACTGCGGTAGACTGAACTCGTCACCAAACTCCGCTCCGCGCACCAGCGTAGTATATGTAGGCCGGCCCAGGAATTAAAGTGGCAGTAACAAAAGCAGGGGTCCGTTGCAGCAGCTCCTCACATCAGCCACGCACAGCGAGATCAGCGGTAGACTGAACTCGTCACCAAACTTTCCTGAATAATCCTTCACTGATGATGCTCCTTCCATTATCCAGGCATACTCTGACAAGCACAGTCTCCTCCCCCTCATTTATCTGAATAGGGAAAAATAACTGTTCGCGCCTTTTTTGAATGTTCGTCAGATTGTGAGTGGGTTCTTCATTGGCTGGTTTCACAGGACTCAATGTTTCTTCTGATTTTGGACTGATGTAACATTTTAGGGTGTTTCCTTCCAGTGTGGAATGCCACTTAAAACTGGGAGGAAGGTTGATTTTCAAGAATGGAGAAGAGTTCCCATCACCAGTTTGTTCTCCCATAGAGATGACAATGATGTCTGGGACATGATTATTCTTGAAATGGAATTCTACTTTCTCAGAAAGTTGAGCAATTAAATGACAGGTTCCATTCATGCTTACATAATTGGCACTTATAGGCCGATTATTCTGGGTCGACAGGACCTTGTTTGCACAGTCGATCAGAGGTGATAACCTCCTCAGGAGATCGTTCCCCAGTAAACAAGGTGTGCCTTCTGGAGTCCCAACTATCACCAGATGTTTAAATTGATGTCGCCCAATTTTCATTTCCAGATTCGCAGTCCTTTCAACGGAAATGTCATTCCTGTCGAAACGTTGGAGTTGTCCGGTAAGTGGTTTGAGGGGGATTTGGTGGCCCTTCCAAATTCTGATTTTAGTTGGTCATAAGCCTTTTTAGACAGGAGGGGGGCTTGGGATCCAGTGTCAACTAGAGCTATTTCACACTGACCCTGCACCGTGACTGGTGCATAAAATCGGCCTTCTTTCTCCTCCAGGGTGCAAAGAGAGTGTGAGTTATTTGCCAGCCCTGTGGTCATTTTCTTAATATTGAACTCTGACACAGTGAGATCTTGACCAGTTTTTCGTGTCGAAGTTGGGGAATCTGTAGGAAAATGTTACCACTAGCAATAGGTGGATTTGGGGAATACTCTTGCTCCCCCAATTCTTTGCTGTCCCCATTTGTCTGGAGGCATTTCTCATAACCTGTTTGGGGGAAGGACACCTCGGTTTCTGCCTTGGCTGGCTCACAATTTTGGGGTTGAATAGTTTTTTGTTCTGGGTCGGTCCACATATTTACCCTGTCCCACCCCAGGGTCTTTTGGGACCCATTTCTCTGTGTGATCAATCCTCCCATTTCTGAAAGTGAAGGTTTTCTTACCTGAATCCTCTGGGGGCTCTTCTCTTTCAAAGGGGATAATCCTGAGTTCCTCCAAAAAGTGGGTTCTTCTTTGGCCTCTCCTACTTACCCTTTGCTCTTTGGGTTCTAACCTTCTGTTGGTAGAAGAGTCACTTTCAGGCTGAGAGGTTTCTAGGGGTTCTGTCTGGGTGATAAAGGAAACTTCCTCTGGGCCTTGGCATCACCCCTCCACCCGGGCCCCTCTTCATGAACCTGTGGTTTGTTGGACGTTTCCTCCTGTCATTTCCCCCCCGAGGGATCGGGGAATTCTGGGAAGCAGGGTTAGGTTGAGGGTTGGACTCAGGTACTGGAAATTTGAAATTTCCCCCATAATTTTACATCCTGAATCTCCCTTCTCCCAGGTTCAGTGATCTATTGTCCTGGAATCGGGGAGAGAGAGGAGGATTATTTTGGAAGTTCTGGTTCGGGTGGTATCTGGAAAAATGTTCAAATTGGGAGGTGGAGTGTTACATCTCTCTTGAGGGAAGTTTCCAGGGGCAGTACTTACCTGATTAGTGACCCCCCAGGCTGGAGGAGGGTATACATACATCCCAGGATTCACTTGATACCCTTGTACTTAGGGCTTACATAGGTGGCAGGGTCAGAGGGATCATTTTTCCGGGTCCCTGCCTGACTACCATTCAATTGGTCTCAGGTGGGGGGGTCCCTTATGCCTTCCATTTTGCTTGTTGGCAGGATGGTTACTTTTAGGCCCTCCCATCTCCAGGTCCATGGGAAGGGTAGTTCTCACATCTGTTACCTTCGCAGCAGCAGGGGTGTTAGATGGCTTAGGGGTTTTTGGGGTGTTTTTATTCTCAGTGGGCTTCTGTACCTCATAGATCCTGGTGGCTTATTCAATGACCCAATCCAGGGTCCTGTGCTCATGAAAGTCACGAACCAGCTGAGTAATTATGTATTTGGGAGTGCATGAAAATAGGTGGTTCCGAAACTCCCTACTATGTGTGTTCACCGTCAGGAAGTCTGCGCAAATGCACACTTTAATTCCTACACTAACTCCCTAGGCACCTGATCCTCCCCACATTGCAAATTATATGCAGCCTTATGGGCCTCTTGTGGGTTTCTCTGTGAGGAGAAATGTTTTAAAATGGCTGCTTTATTGGTGGACCATTTATAATGATCCTGGTCCTACAGTCCTGCAAAGAAACTGGAGTACTAAGGTGAGAATATCCAATTAGCAAATGCGGTGCAAGACACATCATTTCTGATCTGGAATTATGCCATCATCTGCTCATAAAGGTCCAGGTGCTCCCATACCGAATACTCGGCATTCTTGTGGTATGGAGTCAGGAAGTTCTTTATGACCTTGATTTATGATATGATATAAATATAAATGAGCCGTGAATTGAGCCATTTGAGTCTGTTCCTCACATTTTGTTTGGGTCATGTAAAATACCTCTAACACTTTGTGTAACCTCCCACCTTCAAGACAAATATCAATTCCATCCGATGTAATCTCTTACATCATTTCAGCTTGCAAGATCCTCTCATCCGCCTCTGTCCACTCTCGACGAACGAACAGTTCGGCGAGGAGATGTTTCCTAGCATAATCTACTTCAATGGCACTCTTTTTAAAAATTTTATTTTTTGCAATCTTGTACCTTCTTTCAAAGTAACAACACCATCTTATGCTCAATTCCTATGAGCGTTTCGCTATCAATGCCAAATCAAATTTAATACTACTCAATCTTAGTTTTTCACCTGTACACTCCCCTGGAACCCAGGGATCAAGCCCTTGAAGCACTTTAACAAAGCAAAGATGAGTTTCCATTCACCTCAATGCAATTACATCAGAATGTAGTCTTTCACAATGCACTTGTCATGAGTCAAAAAAAGCCAGCCAAATCCCAGACAATCCCCCAATTTATAATGGTTTATTGAACGGCTACCCTCAACACAGCGATTTCTTTCCCTCTCCAATCAAGGTGTCACACAACAAACTGTTTAATGAATTCTTTGTTCAGCCTTATTTCAGACTCCTATCATGCCACTTGGATCCCTCCCCTGTGCCACCAGTGAGCCAAGAACCAGGTAGGTGCACAGAAAATATATTTACATTTATTTGAATTGTAGGTAATGGCGATGGCACTAAAATACGCCACCTTCTCTGTGGATCACAGTTAAACGTATTTTTACATAAATAAATCTTACAAGTTGGTTTTGAGGCCACAATTCATAATACTTTACTTTATGCATATTTCAATTTAATGAATAATCAACACTGGTCAATGAACAAAATCAATTTACATATGCAGTGCTTTGCAATTTCGATTTACCTGCGGGCTTAAACAGGCTGGCAGTTTGGTTTACAAATGTGTACAAATGCATATGGCAATTATTATTTTACCCAAAATGTCGCTTCAAAATAAACACAGGGTGATTTTAAAGAAAGACATACATCACATGTTCAGTGTTGGATACATGAGGTCTCAGGTTTGCAAAGCACTTCTCCCAGTATCAATTACATGCAGCACCCTTCTCTTCAAAGGCTAGGTCTAGGGAGTGGGGACAGTTTAAGTTTGTTTTTCAGACCCCCTTCACTTAAAGGCCCATGTTGGGGAAGTGGGACAGAAAAATGGGGATGATTAGGAATTTTGGATTTTGAACTCCCCCTTCACTTAAAGGCCCATCTTGGGGGAAGTAGACAGTAAAGGGATTTTAGTTTAGGGACAAGGACACCCCTCTTCAGTAAAGAAGTCAGGGTTAACAGGAAAAATAGGATTACCCAATTACATTACAGGCTATAGTTTTTAGCATACACTGGGGTGTTTTCCTGAAGGGGAATTCAAGTAATATTCAGTCAAATTTGCTAAGGATCTACATAGTTTGTCCCCAGCCACTAATGGAAAAGAACCCATCAATGAAAAGGAATGGGTTAATTAAATAGATCCCCACACTGACCTTTTGCTAGACAATCTACTTACTTTTTGAAATCTCTGGTATTGGCACTCATGGACTGAGAACAGCTCCGCTTGTAGGGAAAGGTAGGATTCTAGCCAGTACTTCAGTCAATTGGATTCCACAGCACTTCTCCCTCTGCTTTCTAGTCTCCTCAGCAATAGAAATTTCAAGCACTCTGCCAATATTTCCCTCATATGTAATTTCAATAGGTCTCCTTTGATGATTTTCGGGAGCTGCCTCCCTCTCTCATACTGCATCCACTTTATATACCACTCATCAAACCCACAAACTTCATAATCTGAGGAGGTGCAAACTTATTATCTCGCAACCAGGACTGGACAGTTGCCCTTCTCTCTCCAACCCCTGACTGCCGGTAGGTTCCGGGGTGGTGACTTTTAATTTATGGAAATGAGGAAGGGAGTAGACAAATCAGCTATCTAGAGTGACATTTTTCTATATGTTACTTTGCAAGATTTCACCTAAAATAGTTCCTACATGGTAACTATCTTTATTTTACAAATAACCATCATAATATATATATTTGTGTGTTCCTCCCATTGTGACAAATGTATCTAGACGTCTTTCATGCTCACACCATGTTGCCTGCGCAATTGGTGGTTTTTTCTCAATTACATGAAAACGATGACCGTAATTATGGTCAAACTGTACCACCAATTGTGTGATACATTTAGCCACTACTGTCCCAAGTTTCAGATTCTTCTCACTTTCTGGGGAGCTGTGATTACTTTTTGGCTAAGTACCAAAGTTGTGAAATTCTGACTTTTAATGCGAATTACTCCAAAAGAACTGCCTTGAAATTATTCTTTAAATGACACCTCAATGGCTTTTCTCATCCTTAAGATGATGGTGAAAGTCAGCAGAAATGTGGTCCTATGGGCAATCAGATGGCAAAATCCATGATACATATTCTCATTATTCATTCCACTGCTAGTTTCAATTTAGCTCTCAGTTCCCATTTCCATGAAATCTCGTAATTCAAAGTATATTGATTGGGCAGCAATGTTGACATTGTCTGCAATAAATCCATTCATCGTTCCTTGTGAAGACCCAGGCCAGGCTGAGGGAGGCTGGACAGATTTTATCTCTCCGTCCAGATGGTCTCTACACCATTAAGAGCCTGGCATCACCCAATAACCAAGTCTCAGTCCACAAAGTTCCTTGAATTTACAGGTATTTTTTAGAGTTCAGCGTCCTGTTAGACGATACTCTGCACACCAGAACACTGCTAACATCTCCACAACACCTTCCCCGGGTTCCCACAAGACTCCCTCCAGGGTTCGAGACTCACGTGATTTGGTTACCCCAAAGGATCGAAAGTTCCGTACCAGGTACAATTTATGTGCCCGGTTGCAGTCCTTCCTGCATTGGCAATTGCCATGGAGAACATAAAGCAGAAGGGGCGGCGGAACACCTCCGCATCGATCATTCATTTGCTCACATGATCCAAAACGGCGTTTCCCACGTGACCTTGGTGGACGTCACATGACCCAGAAGCACACAGTATATAAAGCCTGATGCACGGAGCACTCATCGCTTCTCAGCTGTCCTTTGACTCTGTTTGGCGTTATGTTTGATACTCTCTGTTGGTTTACCTTGATCTTAGACCTTTCTTCTGGACTCCTTCGGATTACCCTTGTGTACTGTTGCTTGGTACTGTTTACCTATTGCTGAACCTCAACTCGTCCCTCACCTGCCTTTGGATCATCCCTTGGTACTTTGTTGGACTTCTACGCCATTGCCCTTTGGAAACTCTAGCTACGTCTTCAGCTCTAGAGGTGGGCTATCCTGTGTCCACGCTTGACTCTGTTCCCTGTTGGTCTGGGGACCACCTGTCATCTGAGTCTCGAACCTCCTTCACTAGGCTTCCTGGGTTTTCCAATCACTGGATAGGTAAGATTATTCAGATTATCTGATTTTCGTGTTATATTGTACTTGCCTGGTAGTTAACCTTGTTCCTTTTGCAGCAGCATCGGTGTTCCAGAGGTTCCGTGGATCCGGAAAGTAACATCTCCCACCTGTGGCTCCAAAGGTCGCACAGCGGGGTTCTTTTGGTTCCCCTGTGCGTCACTTGGGGACAGAGGTCTCAACAGTCTACACGACACTCAAGCCAGAACACGTCCCTAGAGTGCAGCCCCTGTTTACAGAGCCCCTTCATACATTCCAGTCATGCACTGGCTAGGCCATTTATCCTGCAGTTAAATGAGCTTTCAGAGACAATCCATCTGGCAATGGGGGGAAGTTTGTTTTGAATACCCTTGTGAAAGTCAGCGCCCCCCTTATCAGAATGCTGTACTTTGCTTGTCAAAACACCTTTCTTCAAGCATGAAGCCTTCCTTATAATATGTCACTATGTTAATTTGGCAGCTGAACACTTTTCTCCATGTGTTCATTTACAGTTGCAAATACACTTCAGAACATTTCAGTTTCAGTCCCTTGATTTACACACAGCAATTTCTAATAATGTTGCAAACTTTAAAGAATGGCTTCTGTATTGAAAGGAGGGCTTTATGTCGCTTTCAATGAAAATGTTACTTGGCTTTAACTTTCAAATATGAGGCCCAGTTTCCCTTATTGTCCAGTGTACACAGCATTTCAATGTGTGGCAGTCTCAGTGAAAATGTTGCATCTATCTCTCAGCCAGCAATGTGATGTGCCTTTCCAATCTGCACTCTCATTATATTTTTTCAGCCTTCTCTAGATTTCAACTTCAGAAAGGCACACACTTCCCTTAATCCACTGTTCCTTGTGTCATCTTCAGCAAGAAACATTGGGTCATTCACCAGGCCCTTTCACTGTATTACGTTTTTTTTAGGCCTTTCCTTTTCTTTAGGGTGCCCTGCTATTAGGTGCAATGGGCCTCATTACGAGGTTGGAGGTAGCCTTGCTGGTTTTACTGGCAAGGCTACCTCCAAACTCGCATCCGGGTCTGGCACCCATGAATAGGCAATTACCTGGCTATTCCGTGCCCTTTTGTGGGTTCTGGGCCCGTACATCCCCATTCCCATTGAGCCAGTGGGAATGTGGTGGGTGGTAGCACCGGTACCATTAATGATGGTATCAGTGCTAACATCATGTTCTGCTTGCGGGGGCCGGTACGGCCACCAGGTCAGACCTGGTGGCTGCAAGGGCACCCGCGAGCAGAACTCCTAGTATGGCGGTACGGTAGCAACGGTGTCGGTAGTGATACCTGTGCCGTTGTTGTTATACTGACATACTTGTAATGAGGCCCAATGTCTCTCGCAGCAGAAGCCTACTTTGCCGTTCACTTCATGTCATTTGAGGCTGTGATTTAACCCCACATCTGGGAGTCATCTGCATATGAAGTGCCATGTGGTATTCCATTTCCTCAGTAAACAGTGTCCACAGGCTTCAGGTGCAGGACAGAAAGAAGGAGTGGTTATGTGGCTTCTTTTCCAAACCATAGGGACCACCTCCCAGGATGTATCCAAATCTTTGCCATATGGGCCTTCGTTCCTGTGGTGAAACATCAATATTTCTTTAATTTTGAGTGAAAATGGGAGACTGCTTGTCCATAGATCAATTCGCTGAGTGAGTAAAGGAATGGCCGCATAATCCTGAACTTCAAAAGAGGCAGCGTGACTGCAGAGTCAATGTAGCCCGATGTATCCAAAATTCAAGTAGGCATGATAGGATTTTCATTGCAACAATCATAAGAACTTTCAGAACTGTACGCTGGGCCCTCTCACATAGACTGTTGTGCTTGTGCTTTGTTCTGTATATAAAATTATAATATTAACTAGAGAAAACATTGTCTTCTGCTGATTTAAAATGTAGCATAAGGTGGGTTAGATCATGGTGGCATTTGATCCTGGAGGATCACCCCATTAGTTTGTGTTTTACACTAAAAGGTTATGTTATTGGGACTTATATCATGCACTGGCATGGTCTCCAGGCGCTCAGACAAATGTGAAAAGAAGAGACGGTTGGTGTGGTTATTGGGGTTGAGAGGCAAAAGCGCAAGAGTGTCTTGATGTGTTGTTGGTAGGTTCAGTTCGGAAAAACCGGTCACTGTGTACTGGTATGAATTTATCCCCAAGTTTAGCACCCAAACTCCTGCCATTGTTTATGAATGTGTTTCACTCAGACGATGAAACATTCAATGTTGGTGTTTATGCTGCAAGCTGCTTCACGCTAGGACCAGGAATCTTAGCATTATTTTAATAAAAAGTAATAGTATATTGGTTTTATGACATTCTAGTTACTGGATTAACAAGCCATAGTGGCATAAACATTCCAAATATATCTGTCTCCATACTCCCTCTCCCCTGGAGTATTCCCGGTAACAGTCAAATGCAGGTGACATACAGAGTTGATGAATCGAGAAATCAAATCAGGGTATTTCGACTAAGTTCAAGGCCCTCAGCCGTCCCCGGCATGATAGAAATTTCAAACCCGTTTGCATGTAATTTAAAAAAGGCGACCAAACAGCCATGAAGGATAAATAAGAGTCCCTAAGCTTAGAAGTAGGTTTTGCCATTCCCAATATGGTCCAGGCTTTAGCAAACCACAGGTGCACTGTAGGAGGTTCAGCTTTCCTCCATAGCTGAAGAATGGACAGTTTGGAAGGTATTAAGAGATCAGCCAGAAGCTTTATTTCAGAAGAAGGGAGGCACGGGGTCAGTGAGTCATTGAGGCCAAGGACACACAGCAAGCGATCACCGATACATTAACCTTTAATATCTCCTTAGGATTAGACCTCACCTCCAACCAGAAATCCAGTATCGCAGGACAACCCCACAGAACATGCAGCAGAGTACCCTCTCAATTACACCCACTCCCACTTGTTAGGATGACTAGGATGAAGCAGGTGGTTTTTTTTTATACCATCTAGTCAGTATCTTAGATTGGGTTTCGGCTAAGTGGGGAATAGCATAGAAGTTGCTTCCCTTTAAATCTTTTCCCAATAATTCGAAGTCAATGGGAGGCCCAGTCCTCTAGCCCATCCTACACAGTAGGCTCTGTGAACAGGGGTGGATAAAGTATTAATTGATTTCCTAGACTATAGATGAGACCTTTGGAGTCTGCCGATGCTTGAAACTCCTCTTCCAGGTCTCTGGTTTTAAAGTGGATGGGTGCAGAAACCAATGCCTGGCCTATAGGTATCTTAACCGGTCTGCTTCCTCTAAACCCAGAGACACCTTATAGTCACTGAATTCCCAGATATTTCTGTTGAGAAATAGGTCTTCCATCTTTCTCGCCACCCCTTCCAACCATTGAACAAATCCCTCATCCGCTTTCCCTAGCGTGAAATCATCGTTGTCTATCAACAGTGTAAATGGGCGAAAAGGTTCTCTTCAATTTGCCCACACTGTTCAAAGCCTCCAGGGAGGCACGTGTCAAGGGATTAATGTAGATGCTCTGCACCCGACTCTGTCGGGGTATCCAATGTTGAGTTCATAAGTGGCATCCCGCTACAACCTGCTACATGGTGTTTTGCTTCAAAAGTCCACGGAAATAATTTAACATCCCCAGCTCCCAGAATGAAGGAAATGTGTACATTGAGAGGCAATTACTCACACAAAACACTCGGCTAGAATCTAAAATTGCTCTTTATGGCCGTTTTTTCTCAATCAGCATACATAACAAAATAAATGCAGTAAAGAAAATAAAGAATGATTAATAAATGTTTTAAAAATACTTCACTGTTGGGGTCACTGCAGAACACCTCCTCATCTCAGCCAGCATCGCTGATAAGCTCCGAAAACAGGCCAGGCACAAGAGATTCTCCTGTCAACAGGAATGGAAAGCTGTGCATCCACACTTCCCCAAAGCTTTTTCTGTCTGACTGTTTTCGGTGCTCACCATTTCAAACATCACACTATTGCGTAATGGCATTTTCCAGAACTTTCTGGCTTTCCAAGTCCACCTGTTGCCAGTTCCCATGGATCCTCGGCCGATTTACCCATGGCAACCTGAAGAGGTAAACTCTTCCCTTTCTCATGGGAGGAAGAAAGACAGTATAACTTTCCTTTGGCTCCTGCAATGGTATCAGGCACCAGCCGGCAACTTTCATCATATCAATCCTTGAAGTAGTGCAGAATAATATAAGCAGTGAGCCTCGCTGAAAAACATTGTTGAAACTTCACATTAAATGCAGATCTCACTGAGGAAGAAAATGTCCATAGCTGCTCTGGGCAGACCCAGAATGCATTTCGTACAGACTCCATGTTTTAGTCAAAAGTATTACACATGGAAACCCATATCTTGTATGAATCCCTTTGTACCAAGTCAATAATTGGTCTAATCTGCAAAGTCCTAAGGTAATTCAAATGTTTGGGGAACGATAGCCCCCCTTTGTTGTTTAGCCGCATACAGTGTGCATTTATTGACTCTAGGAGAGCTTCCTTTCCGTAGAAACTATATCAGTATAGAATCCCATTTGGCCAGGACGTGTCCAAGTCAAGAATGTGTATTGATTGAAAAAGTATAAGAATCTAAGGAGAACATTCATTTTTATAACAGCTTTTTTGCTGAACGAGGTGAGGTGGAGGATGGCCCAGTGGTCTAGATCCCTTCTAATCTCCCCCGCTACTGTCATCAGATAGTTATCACAAATTGATCCCCTATTTTGCATGGGATATTGAACCCAAGATATTTCACTGCTTTGGACGATCACAAGTACAAAAAGCTTTGTCCTAGTTCTGACCTCAAATGAGGGAGAGGTTCAGTCCCAGTATCTCTGACTTGGAATTGTTGATTTTAAACCAAAATACTATCCCTATCTTTGAATATCGTCTTCTATCTCTAGAGGAGAGGCACAGACAAAATGACATCATCTGCAAAGAGGCTGACTTTATGCTGAGTTCCTCTGTTAAGCCTGCAATGTGCTCATTCGCTCGTATTCATGCTGTGGAGGGGTCCATAAGCATTCCGAAGAGTAATGGTGATAGGGGGAACCCCTATCTAGTACCCCTTCTTAGCCGGATGGGTGGAGTAAGTGCACCATTCACAAGCAGGCATGCCGTCCGAGTTATATTATTTAACATTATCATATGACAAATTTTGAGTCCAAAGTTAAATGTATTCAGTACCTCCATTAAAAAGCTTCCCTCTACCCTGTCAAAGGCTTTTTTGGCATCCAATGCCAGGAGGAGGGAGTGTGCCGGATTCCTGCTGGATTCATTGTGAGAAACTTGAGGGTAGCCTCACAAATACTCCCCTTGGATACTCTTCTCAGGTGTCCTGGGAAAGGCCATCGCTTTTGGATCCTAACCCTGGGGGTGGAGATGTGAGGGAGGATCACCTGGATGGAGGGTCCTTGGGGAGAGTATATCCAAAGGCGAGACATGGTATCCCCCCTTTTCCCCTGAGAACCAACTTACCCTCCCCCTGCCTGTTGTAAACAATCTCCTCACTTTTTTCCACATTGCGACCAATATAGTACTGGGACGACTAAGAGTAATGAACACAAATAGGTGCGTTCAACACTCTGGTACTGAGACGAGGAGGAGGCCTGAGGACTGCTGTAGGGGTCAGGCATGTCCCAATCACTGTGGTCAGGCAAGTGAAACTAAGTGGTTACGCCTGCAACCTGTTAAATGGCTGCAGGTGTATTAAAAGAGTCAGGAGCAGCAAAGAAGGGAACCTTTTGGGTCAGAGAGTATGGCCATACAAGGTCGGGCGGACAGAGAATGGGTCTGCCAGTGAGATACTCAGCAGCGAAGCCAGTGAGATACTCAGGCCATTGCAGACCACGAGAGAGTCTCGAGCTGTACAAAGTCCTTTGCCTTGTGTACCCAAGGGAGGGTGCAGAATGCAGAAACGCCGCTGACCGCCGCAGGAAGAACTGGAGGTGGTGAGCGCACCTCGCCCGAGCTCCTCAGGAGGGAGAGAGGAGTGAATGAGAACCGAGGAGAGAGACCAGATAACCAAGAGGAGCAGTCGCACACCGGTGAGTAACAGGCAGGGTTCACTCAGACCATGGTGCTTCAGGGGCATGGTGTGGGTTGCAACCAATGCAGAACAAGCAAGAATATACGATAAAGGGGTCTGGAAACCAAAAAGTGAATTATTTAATACCAAATGAATTGACAAGCAAGTAATGAGTTTTGAATGCTGCTAAATGGGTTGGAAGACCAAATATGAACTATTGAATACTGAACAAGATGAAAAGCACTGAATACGTATTGAATGCAGAATTGAAGAAAAGGATATGAAAATGATGCATAAATTAAACTGAAAGTGAAGTGCATTTGCGAACGAGACTAATTTAAAGAAACAGCATTTGCAAGCAACGTTGAAAGAGAAAAAAAGCAAAACACTATTTGACAGTTTGAAAGCAAGGTGGTAACCATGAGAAATACCACGAAAGAAAGTGTGTGAGAGTGACATGTTGATCAAGGCAAGAAGCCAGTAAAGTGAACATAAATATAAGTAGACTTATAGCACAGATGTAGAAAGGAAATCTGTGTTATCAAGGAAGTCCTATAAGGAAGAATGAACTTTTGTAAAGTGCCAAGGGTTATTAGTTGCGTGACCTGTGATGGGTGGACCACGTGGTCCGACAACTGTGCCTAGACTGAGGAACCCTTCCTTGGAGTAGACCAAGCGAAGTCAAGAGGCAGAGGCTGGTCGGCCTACGTTTTCAAGTGATGGAAAGAAAAGCCAAACTAAACGTATCCTTTTATCATAGATTTTGTGAATAAATCCCTAGCTACAGGAATCGTACCAGCAAATCTGAAAAATGGCAGTTGTCACCCCATTGATGAAGAAAGCAAATTTAGACCCCACAAATCTACAGAACTATAGACCTGCAGCATGATTACCATGGCCTGGGAAGATTCTTGAAAAAATAGTCACGTCACAGTTACAGGAATACGTGGAAAAAGTGAAATGACCAGGGGCCTCATTACACGGACGGCGGTAAGGGTTAACGGTCACCGTTAATGGCAACGGTGACCGTTAACCCTTACCGCCGTACTACGAGGTCCCTTTGCGGGTTGGTGCACTAACGCCTGCTTTTTGCAGGCGTTAAAAACCAACCCGCTAAGGGACCTCGGAGCTAATTACGGCATCGCAAAATTGCGGTGCCGTAATTAGCGCCTTCCACATTCCCATAGAGCCCTACGGGGCAGAAATGGGAATGGGGAAGGGCAATGGCGGAAGGGGGATTTACCGCCCCACCAACCTTGGAATGGGGCGGTAAATCCCCTTTCCGCCAAGGCGGTGCCGGTAATTTACCGGCATGGTCCAGGGTGCTAATAGCACCCTGGATCACCGCCTTCCGTGTAATGAGGCCCTAGATCCTCTACAATCAGGTTTCCAACCAGGATTTGGTACAGAGACCGCGTTATTGACAGTGTGGGATGACCTTCTCGAGATGGCTGATCAAGGGGATTTATTGCTGTTGATTATGTTGGACTGGTCTGCCACATTTGTTACAGTAGATTATAATATCCTGTTGAGTCGTCTAGAGGAGGTTGGAAAGGTCTCTGCCCAAGACTTAAAGTGGTTTAAGTCCTTTCCGGCCGGAAGAGAACAGAGAGTTAAATTCAAAGGATTCCTTTCTGATTTCCTTGGCCAAACCTGTGGTGTTCCACAAGACTCCTCACTCTACCCTCTCATTTTCAATTTATGTATAAAACCTCTCATGGATAACTTCTTGGAAACATTGAGTTAAATTCCATTCATACGCTGGTGATACTCAGATATTCTTGCGAGTTGAGAGATCTGAGGGGACTTAGGAATGAGAGGAATGGTGATTAAAAGAGGTACAAACTTGTATGAGTGCTAACCAGTTGTTGCTAAATGCCAATAAGATGGAGGTAGCACTGTTTGGCTCCAAGTATCATCTGCAACAGAAGAAGCAGGTACTGTCACCTTGTATCCTGGGATCACAAATGGATTTACCCTCAAAAATAACAATCTGTGTTGCATCTGGGAAGATAACCTGGGGAGCGTAGCCCAGGTCAGTACGAAAGTTCAATCCGTGTTGTATACACTGCAGATGCTCAGATAGATCCTTCCGTTTAAAGCAGATAAGGACCAGGCCCCAGTCGTGGAGACTCTTATTAACTCCTGACTTGGCTTTGGAAACCCTCTGCTGACAGGTGAAGAGGGAAAATCCAAGTGTCCCTTTCCTCCTGATGGGGCCCCTTACCCAGAAGAAGCACTCCCAACAGAACAACTAACGACTATCAGAGATTTCACCCAGTACCACCGCTCCCAACGCAAGCTCACATCACGACAGACATCCAGCCATCCGCCCAAACAACCCTACGATGGCAAGAGCCTTAGCCAACACAACCAACGACAACCAAGACCGAGCTGGAGATGACTATATGGAAAAACTCAATTGATATCCCCGCAAACCATGTTGCAGGTCGATAGAGACACCATGACGACATAGCCACGTTAGACAAGAAGCACATGTGCAGTAGGCACAATCGGAAACTCGTACACCAATCCACATGAAGAACATACGCGTACACTTCTATGAGCTAGAGGACAGTGACACACATTCTGTTTGCACATTTGTTATTTTTCATATAGACCCGCTATCGCACCGCAGAAACACAAGATGCCAGAAGAGCTCATGTATATGCTTGCAGATGCTACTCGCTAGTTACTCTATGGATGGGCAGGAGCACTCAAAGGACCTGACCACTCATTGCATGCTTTTAAACCAGAGCAATCATATTGGAAGAATAACCAAAATTTTGGTAGGCATCGGATCAATCAAGCACACCAAACTCCTTTTGCAGAGATCTCGACGCTGCAAGCTGCTGAGCGAGCAGAATCGCCCTGGCAAGGACTGCCACCACCAAGGCCATAATGTTGCAAATTGACATTCCTCGCTCACTGTGCCACAATGAGCCCACAAACAGGGCAGGACACCTCAAGCTAAAATACAAATCAAATCAAGATAATTTGACTTCCCTAGTGGTCTCCTCACACGTGATCCGTCCGAACTGACATGATGCCAAGACCTGGAAGCTGGGAAGATGCAGCCATCCCACGTCTGAGACTGAACCTTGCCACATAATTGCAACAATCCACCTACAATATGCGCTGGACTGCTCTTATGGCTTTAGCAAAGACCTCATTGTTACACACTGTCACATAATTAAATCTTGTTGATACATAGTATAAAAGAGCAGGCGTCTCACGGGCTGGGAACAACGTTAGTCCCAGGCTTGGGGGCCCGCGGCCTGACCAATTAGCAAACTGGGGGACAGAGGCTGGTTGCCGGAATCTCCAGCCAATCATCAGGGGTTCTAATGTAACAATTGTCAGGTAGCAACTTTTAGGGATGAACCAAGTGTACCACCTGACACTGCGACCACCAATAACACGGTACCGCATATGTCTCTATACTGGACCTACCACTCTGGGAGCCAACCCAAGGTGGCGTTAGTTTCGGGGAAGGATTTTGGTAAGTGACGACAATTGTGACGTTACAAGCGTACAAAAAGGGCCTGCGAGCCTGAAATTGTGCTCGGATGTATGTTGTCCTTGCTCGTTTGATATAATAAAACGGCAGTTAACCTTTGCTGCTTGAGTGGACCTAGACTTCTTTGGGACATTGAAGGGAGTTAGTGCCCTCCGTGAGCTGGAGGTCCACGGACCCTAGGTACGGCTCTGCCGACCCCAGAATCTCCCCTAACAAGTTGGAGGAACTGCTGAGATGCGCTCCTGAGACCCCGGCAAGATCGCTTGCGATGCCAGCCAGGCAAGGTGCGGCCCCCTCTGCCGTCAGAACTCGGAGGACTGCAGGACACTCGCGTAACTGCAACACCATCGGATAGTGCAACCAGAGATTGGCCGTCGGGACCCGACTTCAAAATGTATCCCGCCCGCGGTTGGTGAGTGTCCGCAAGCGCTCCAGAAGAGGTGAGGCGAACCAAGTGGGAGGGGAGCCAGCAGCCGAGTGGTGCCTGCAGACGTGCACCTAAATGTAAGTTTGGACTGCACAACGAGCAACAATATATTGTGTGGGTGCGAGGAGGATGTGTGCGTAGGGTGGAGGGTGGTATCACATTATCATAACATTCAGAACCAAGGTAGTGACTGGCATGTTTATAAGTAAAGGGAGCGGAGTGGAGGTAGTCCCTTCCTGTGCAGATTAGAGTCTTGGGTGCGGGACTGTGGGTCCCCAGGAAACAGAAAGGTTCTTTCATCGACAGGTCTGGACAGTAAACACATGTGTGGGGGGAGAATATGGCTTCCCTATAAATCGACGTTGTAGTTCGATGAATAGATGTGGTTTTCCTATTTATTGAGTGTTTTAGCTCAGTCGATGGACGGTCTTCCTATTAATTGGGTGATTTAGCTCGATCAATAGATGTCGAATTCCTGTATAAGTTTTTCTTAAGATTGCAGGAGCTCCCACTCTACTGCAGGAGCAGTGCCCTCTTCCCGGATGGGCCCTCACCACCACGGTAAGCCCCTGGGCTTCTTTCCGCATCATTTAGCATGAAAAGCTAAAATCCGCTAAAATCGAGATTCCACATCCACTTTACCCCTTTATGCTAAAGCAGCCAGTATTTAGTCCATTTCAACATTTCGAGCTGTGCACACAATCCTGCGGCACATGCAGTAGCTAAACCACGAGGTTTGCCTTTACAAAATGGCCGCTCTGGAACAGTAAGCTGCTCTTCAGCTGTGTTGCCATCCAGCCTCTGCAAGGCTACCTAGGATTGGCTGGAGCCATCCTATTTACCCTGGTCCAATTCGCCGGCAGGCGAGAAGCCGGCCCGCCCTCTAAGGCATGACCTCCAAGGCTTTGCTTCCTGTCCTGAGCCTGTCCCAAGACGTCGCCGGAGTAAGTCACTATGCCCATTTCTTCCCACCCAGCCTTATTGACATCTCCACAAAAACTTGCACTCTACGCTAAAGACCAATCCATATACATCGCCGTGCAGATGAGTATGCATTTAAAGGACTTGTATTATTGCCTCAGCCAAACGCTTACACATGTACGCTAATATCTGTTTTGCCCTATGCCCAATATGGGTTTTGACCTACTTGCCATTGCAAACAGCATTAGCACTTGAGTTGTTCAGTTGTCCTAATCTGCCTCATGTCCTTACACAAACACTAATGCACATATCATACGACACTGTTAACTGCATTAGCACCCGATTTGTTCTTGCCATTTGCAACCGACCTGCGCTCGATTGTACCTGCCATGTTACCTTGAACCAGGTCGTAATTGATCTGTACATCCCTAGCCTATGCTTACCTAGCCTGATCTAATTTGTATAGCCCCAGCCTATGCTTGCCTAGCCTGCTCTGTTTCTGATTAAAATTGCCCTGCATACACTGGACTAGCTTGCTCTGCTGATGATTGCCCTGTTACTCTAAACTAGATTGTCATTGATTTGTATAGCCCCAGCCCATGCCCGTCTAGCCTGCGCTCATTTGTATAGCCCCAGCCCATGCTTGCCTAGCCTGCTCTGTTTCTGATTTAAACTACCCTACATACACTGGACTAGCTTGCTCTGCTGATGATTGCCCTGTTACTCTAAACTAGATTGTCATTGTTTTGTATAGCCCATGCCTGTCTAGCCTGCTCAAATTTGTATAGCCCCAGCCTATGCTTGCCTAGCCTGCTCTGTTTTTTATTTAAATTGCCCTGCATACACTGGACTAGATTGCTCTGCTGAAGATTGCCCTGTTAATATGAACTAGCTTGCATTGATTTGTACAGCCCCAGCCTATGCCTGTCTAGCCTGCTCTAACTTAAATTGCCATACCCACGCTTGACTAGCATGATCTGCTGATGATTGCCCTGCTATTTTGAACTCTGTACCCACAGATAACTATGTGCCCCATAAAATCTTACACCACCTTTCTGCTACATCTTACCTTATCACTAATTTACGTAACTATGTCCCTATCTAAATAGGCACCATGCCCCACACCGGACAGAAATACTGGACTCCGAGCTAGATTGCTGCGTCTTTACGAACCCAAAGCCCTTGGCAACAATGGGCTTAACAACCAGTATAAAATACCTACCCCACAATTGGAGTTAGCCCCCAGATCAACCATATCTGACGATACCACCCACCAACCTAAACTAATTCCCATAAAACTCCAGGAAACACCCAACGTAACCACGGTTTCTGAGTCTTCATCAATGCCAGATCTATAGTGGCACATGCCACAGAAATAGCTCACATTCTATCCACCGATGAACTGGACCTTCTAGTTGTCACGGAATCATGGCTCCACAAAGCTGATGGCCCAGCGCTCTCCTTAGCCATACCGGACAACTACCACCTAATGAGAATGAACAGATCCAGCAGTAGAGGAGGCGGACTAGTCATCATAGCGAAAACCAACCTCGCTCTAAAACAGCTAACTCTACCCTCTCTCAAATCATGCAAATTACTCGCTGCCAAACTGCCTATCTCTCATTGCCGCACCCTATCAATTTATGTGATATACAGGCCACCGGGTTCCATCGGCACATTCGAGGAGGACCTTTTTAGTCCCATAGCCAACAATACCAAAGACTCTTCACAACTACTAATATTAGGTGATTTCAACTTAGGATTTAACGACCTTGAGGGCAAACAAGCCCAAAACATTGCGACCATGCTTGCAGAACATGGCCTAACACAAAAAGTCCTGACTCCAATGCATGAAAAAGGAAGAACCCTAGATTGGGTTGCCACTTTGAACTGCAACATCACCATAACCAAAATCACCCCCGTACTATGGACAGACCACCACCTAATCGATTTCTCGCTAACCCTAGATAAACAGTTCAGCATAAAAAAAAACCTTGGCACCCCCCCTTCCTACCAGATTGAAAAAAAAGATCACCCCTGATAACATTCTGCCACTCCTCCTGATGATCAACGCCCTCCCAAGTAACTCGGAGCCTGATCTACTTATGGAGACATTTAACAATACTATGATGAAAGCACTGGACAACATTGCACCCCTTAAATTATGCAAGACTAAACAACAAACACACCTCAATGCATGGTTCATCCCCATTTTAAAGAATTAAGGCTACAAAAAAGGAAACTAGAATCCACATGGTGTCACTCCCCACAGATGAAAACAAATCGCCACTTAAACAATTCACTAACAACTACAAAAAAGAAATTTTAAGCACTAAAAAAAGCCTTTTGAATGAAAGGATCTCCAATGCCAGTTCCAACACTAAGGAATTATTTGCCATCCTTAGGGAACTGGAATTGCTTATACATCCCCTTGACAATATACCCAAAGACAAACAATGGTGAACTGGCATCCATAATGCCCTTACTAATAAAATAACAACTCTGCAAAATAAAATAGCGACAAAAAAACTCCTTGCCAGCTAGCCAGCCGCCTCCTACCAGCCCCACCAAGAGCACGTCTGGCCCACCCACATTCAAAATCACCAATATTTCCATCCAAGAAACCATAAAAATCATTTCATCCCTGAAGCCATCCAACTGCAAGGGCGACAGCTACCCTGCCCAACTAATCAAGGATGCTGCAATGGACCCAGCCCCTTTCATCACCAAACTAATCAACGCCTCCTTCTCTACCAACACCATCCCAAGCAACCTCAAAGAGTCATGGGTTTTACCCCTACTCAAGAAACAAACATTGGATCCTGCTTTTCCCACTAACTATAGGCCTATGACCACGGTACGCTTCCTTCTTAAGATAATAGACTGAGTAGCCTATCTACAGATCCAACATTACCTTGAAACTAACCTACTTCTAGGCTCCCACCAATCTGGATTCCAACCACAACATGGCACAGAGACGGCCTTAATTGATCTAAAAGCACAAATTGACGGGCTTAACGACTGGGGAACCACTACCATGTTACTCCTCCTTGACCTGTCGGCGGCCTTTGACCTGGTGGATCACACAGTTCTGTGTGAACACCTGGCATCGGCGGCCCACTTCTCAAGTGAAGCCATCTCATGGGTCCAATCATTCCTGGACAATAGAACAATGAGAGTTTTCTCCACATCGGCATCAGAGGACCCTATCAGAATAACATGCGGTGTCCCTCAAGGTTCCTGTGTCTCGCCAACTATGTATAATATATTTACCAAGCCCCTATTTCACAAATTGGACAGACTGGGTGTTACCTGCACGAATTATGCAGATGACACCCAGATCCCCATTCCCCTTTCGGGCAATTTTGTCTCTGATACAGCCTTGGTAAATGAAATATACCTCATCATTCAGGCACGGATGGCCTCCCATGGCCTCTGCATGAATGACGACAAAACTGAGATTCTGCTCTTTGGCTCCACTACTAACCTACAAAAACTTAATCTCAACTACTCTGCTTTCAACATTGATGGCAACATAATTACAACAGCCAAAGAAGTAAAAATGCTAGGTTTCTACCTGGACTCCACATTGTCACTGAAGAAACAGGCAAACTCGCTAGCATCTTCCACAGTGTATACGTGCAAACTTATTAGGGCCTGCCAAGCCTTCCTAACACAAGCCATCTGTATGATCCTCGCCAAAGCCCTAATACTCTCCAAATTAGACTGCTGTAATGCCCTGTACCTGGGAGCTAACAAATACATTATTGACTAACTACAAATACTGCAAAATAACACCCTGAGAACAGCCTTGAACCTACCCTCTAGAGATCACATACCTAACATGAGAAGAGAACACCAGTGGCTAAAAAGTAGTGACAGGATTGCACTGAAAACAGCTTCACTAATGTTCAAATGCCTCAATAATGCAGCTCCCCACTACCTGGCAGAGAGAATAATCAGGAAAACCTCAACTCACCCTACTAGAGCTGCCAACTCCCACTGTCTTCAGATACCTAGATTTAGGCTTAAAAAAACAGGTGGAAGTAGTTTCCCGGTCAAAGCAGCCCAGTATTGGAAAGCATACCCTCTCGACCTCAGAATCGATCAATCCTATCATAGCTTCAGGCGTAACACTCTTAAATGCCTCCAATCCAACGACCTCCATGATTTATGAATGCATCTTGCACTAGCCATTTTCTGAGCCTCCCTTAGATCCATGTCAGCTTCCCTTTTCCGTTCATCCCCACCTCCCTGTCTCCTGACAAAGTATACTGCATATTTGTATATTTGTACCACCCCCTACCAATGAGTCACATGTATGTAGAATTATGTATGTATACCTGTAAAGGACCGGAGGGGGGTATCTGTACTTCTGCTCTCTATATGGCAGAGGAGAGGCACAGATGACCCCAGCCGAGATTCTCTATTATTGGTGCGTGGTCGAGCATTTAAGGCCTAGCTTCTCAGGAGGTGATGCAGGCTGGTTCTTAAGTACAGTGTAGTTCCCAAGCACCCACAAAGGAATTTCTGCACACTGTATCGGTTAAAACACAGTCTTTATATAATTAATATTCAAGGTTATGTACAATATCACGATAACTCACTTTGTACTCGGTTATCTATACTGGCAAACATATAGTTCTACGTGATACCACAATTACTATTAGATCTCTTTAAAGTGCATCAACTGTACGGTTAAATCGCACACAAATCAGTTTGTAACAGAAACCATCAATAGATATAAGAGGAAAGCAGTTGCTTAAACAATTGGCAGAATACTGGCCCCGATACCTAGACACAGTTCTGTGTGGAGATCCCCCCACCTGGGCAACCTGTAGAATAAAGATATATCACAAGCCCAGTCCATATATTGTTCACAAGAGCGTTTCCAATAGTTCTGCAACCCCAAAGTACCTGGCGTTGTAGCGTTCCTCGTCGGGGAATCGACGGCCCTTCTTGAGTGCCCTCCCTTTAAGGCAGGAGTCACGGGTCATCGAACATCCGACGGAGAACAGGGTGAGCTACGACGGTGAAGTGGCAGCTTCTTTCCTTGCGGTGCTCATCAACGGGAAAGCATAAACGTCCTGCAAGGAAGAGGCGTGCGGGGTACCTCAATGTCGATAGTTCTGGACTGCAAAGAGTTTGAAGAACTATGGCCGAGCAAGGGTGTCGAGTCGTTGGCGTCGTTGTGGTCTTTAGGTGGCGGGAAAGCCACTGGCGGATACTCCTTGGTGCGTCGACGGCCTGGCCTTCTTCAGCGGGATCAGAAGGGTGATGATGCAGTCGGCCGTGGCGGACAACAGTCCGGGCGCTTCTCTTTGGGATTCCGCGGCAGTCCCCATCTCCGGTCAGCAGCCTGTCATAGGTCTGTCTACCAGGGAGCTTTGGCAAATATCAGCTGGTGCACGATGGTCCCTCATAGCTCGGGAAGAGGGCGATTTACCAGGTACTCTCTGGATCAGTCCCTGGAGACACAGTAGCTTTCAGATTGATGAAGAAGAGGAACGGCAATTCTTCTCTTCCAGCTCTGCTTCACGGTTAAGCGTGTGTTTCACTCCAGTTACTCTTCGTAGTTTGGACTAGCAGTGAGAGGTCCCAGATATACTGTTGATCTCCCATTCATTCTGCTGGGTCACACTCGAGCATCCAATCACTATGAAGGGCATTCAGCAGTCTGTCAGCAAATCAGGCACACGGTGCATTCAGGCCATTATTCTCCATCCAGACACTCACAATACAGAATGTGGATTCGGACAAGTACCACGCCATTCAACACTACACACTGCATTCATACCAGTTTCGGGCAGGGCTGTCTCAGTCATTGTGTCAAACACCAGAAACTAGACATCCACAACAAGAGGTGCATATTAGTCACACACTCCATTCACCCAGGTCCCACCCACAGGAGTATCCACAACATACAGTGATTGGGAAGGCTCCAGCCAGTCTGGTCGCCACTTCACCACACTACCATATATGGAACTTCCACTCAACAGCCAGTCAGGGGGAAGGGACAGAGTCAGGGCTTCCCGGGACTTCGGGAAGATCCAGGTAACAGGCAATGGAAGGCGAGAGGCCATGGGGGCCATCTTGTCTCCATCAGGAATCTACCAATTCCAATGAAAGGGCCTGGGCATCCCAAAATGGAGGAGGCTCAGGCCACCAGTCAATTCAGCACGGAGCTGCCATCAGCCCGTACCCTGCTCTGTGGGTCGCACACAGGTGCCCAAAAACATACACTAGTGGCACAGGGTTGTACCCCCACCCATGGGTGCCATAAGGGTATCCCATGGGTCTGTTCACCAAAACCAAAGGAAAGAGCTGCACCGCCAGGAGTCTCACATGAACTCCTGTGCAGAAAACACAACAGAACACACGATAAAAAGCAGTAAAGGACAAGGATACAAAGGTCCTGTCCCTCCGATGCATTTCCAGCATCAGAGTCGCCCCCCCCCCCAGACTGAGGTTAGGGTGCCTAATCTCCCACGAGATAGACACCCTCATCCAGACAGTCAACATACCTTCTGGAAAGGCCATCTGCATTATCGTGACTCTTCCCTGGTCTATACTCTATGTTGAAGTCTAGCCCTTGCAGGCTAATGGACCACCAGAGCAGTTTCGGGTTTTCACCCTTCAACTGCATAAGCCACTTCAGGGGCTTATGATCTGTTTGGACCTTGAAGGTAGACCCGGTAAGGTCGGGTCTAAAAGGCCTAAGGCTCCAAACTGTACTAAAACATTCCTTTTCAACAGTAGCCCACCTAGGTTCCCCACCCTTAAATTGTCTACTGATGAATATGATCGGATGTTCTCTTCCTTTGTCATGTAACTGGGACAAGACAGCTCCAATTCCTGTGTCGCAGGCATCAGTTTGAACGATAAAGGGCTTGCAGTAATCAGATGCACATAACACGGGTGCCCTACACAGACTTTCTTTCAAACCATCAAAGGCCCTCTGACAGTCTTCAGTCCAACTAACCTTCCTAGGTTGTTTGGGTGAAGTCAGAGCTGTCAGTGGTGCAGCTATGGTTCCATAGTCTGCCATGAAATTGCGATAGTACCCAGTGAGTCCCAAAAAAGCTCTCACCTGGGTTTGAGTAGTGGGAGTCTCCCTGTCATGTACATCCTGTACTTTACTGGGGAGAGGTTGGATTTGACCCCCTCCTACCTCATGACCAAGATATGTGACTTTCCCCTGAGCTATCTGGCACTTGGTGGCCTTGATAGTGAGGTGAGCCCTTTTCAAGGCCTGCAACACCTTATCCAGATGTGTCAAATGCTCTTCCCAGGTGCAACTGTAAACGGCAATGTCGTCTAAGTAGGCCACACAAAAGGCCTCCAGCACACTGAGTGCATGATTGACCGATCTCTGGAAGGTGGCAGGGGCATTCTTCAACCCAAAAGGCATGACTCTAAACTGGTAGAGACCCTTGGTGTTGAGAACGCCATCTTTTCCTTGGCATGGTCCGTCAGAGCTATTTGCCAATAGCCTGAGGTAAGGTCAAAGGTGCTCACAAATTTGGCAGCACCTATGGTGTCCACAAGCTAATCTGCCCGGGACAGTGGGTGCGCGTCAGTTTTGATGACGGTATTGACTCCTCGGTAGTCCACACAGAACCTCCAATCTTTGGTACCTGCCTGGGAACTTGCTTTTGGGACAAGGACTACTGGACTGGACCAGGGACTGGTTGAGGGTTCAATAACACCCAGATCCAACATCTTGGCGACCTCAGCCTGGATGTGGTTCTTAACTGTATCTGACATACGGTAGCACCTCCTTTTGACAGGCACACTGTCACCAGTGTCAACTTCGTGCCTACACCACGGTGTAAGGCCTGGTGTCAGTGAAACAGAGAGGCATACTGCCGGAGCAAAGCCCTGCAGGCCCTATGCTGCTCTGTCGTCAGATCGGGAGAAAGATGTACTCCCTCCACTGAGCCATCCTGAGGGTTGCTATGCAGCAATTCCTGAAGGGGCTCCCTCTCATCCTCTTCTTGCCCTGAAGCTAGCAAGAGACATGAGACTTCTGCTCGCCTGTGGAATGGCTTGTGCCTGTTAACATGGAATGCCTTAGGGGCTACCCCAGGGAGTCCCATGTCAACCAGATAATTGACTTTGCCCATCTTGGAGGTGATGCTGAAGGGTCCAGTCCACTTGTCTGCCAAAGCTCTAGGCTTGGAAGGCTCCATCTCAAGGATTTCCTGTCCCGGAGTCCAATCCACTTGCGAGGCTTTAAGGTCATGCCAATACTTATTCAATTCCTGGCTGGAATAGAGATTCGCTGTTGCCTGACCCATCATCTGTGTCATCCTGCGTCTGAGGCCTAACACATAGTCCCCCTCTTGCTTGGCGGGACCTGGAGGTGTGGCTTCCAAACCTTCTCTGATCAAGGCAAGGGACCCCCTCACGGGATGTCCAAAGAGTAACTCAAAGGGGCTGAAACCAACACCCTCTTGAGGTACCTCCCTGTAAGCGAACAGCAGGCATGACAGGAGGCGATCCCATTTCCTCCTTGGGGGCTCTTCCAAAGTGCCTAGCATGCCTTTGAGAGTTTTATTAAATCTCTCGACCAGACCATTGGTCTGAGGATGGTAAGAGGTGGAGAACTTGTAGGTTACCCCGCACTCTTTCCACATGGTTTTCATGTAACTAGACATGAAGTTGGATCCTCGGTCAGAGACAACCTCCTTAGTCAATCCTACACATGTGACAATGCCCAGGAGAGCCCTGGCAACCACCTTGGCAGTAACAGTCTGAAGGGGTATAGCCTCAGGGTACCTTGTGGCATGATCAACCAAGACCAGGATGAACCGATGTCCACCTGAAGTGGGAGGGTCAAGAGGACCGACAATGTTGATGCCCACCCTCTCAAACGGTGTGCCAACCACTGGCAACGGCTGCAGTGGGGCAATGGCACTGCCTCCAGTCTTGCCAGACAACTGACAAGTGGGGCAGGTCCTGCAGTGGGACTCCACTTCTACTCCCATCCGAGGCCAGTAGAAATGGGCAGAGAGCCTCTGCTTAGTCTTCTTGGTACCAAGATGACCAGCTAAGGGCACCTCATGCACCAACTGTAGCAGGAAGGGCCTGTAAACCTGGGGTACCACCAACCTCTTGAAGGTACCAGGTTCTGGCTTAGTGGGCTCACTAACAAGGAGCTCACCCTCCCAATAGATTCGGAATGTCCTAGGCACTTCTCCTTGTGCCTGGGACAGGGCCTGTTTCCTCAGACCCTCGAGAGAGTGGCACTCTCTCTGTCCCTTACAGAAGTCCATTGAAGGTCGGGGTGGTCCTCCGGATTGAGTACCTCTCCCACGAGAAAGTCTTCTGGCTCTTCTCCGACAGGAGTTGAGACGGGGTTCACCACTGGACCCAGCCCGTCCGGAGCATGGATCCCAATGGGTGCTGTCGGAACAGCAGGAAGAATAGGAGTCCCCTCCACAGAGATGGCCTTCTTACTTTTCTGTTTCCTTAGCGCTTTGGGTTTCCCCATCAGCGAGGGTACCGGACCCGCAGCCCGACCCTGTGTGACCTGCGAACATGTGACCGCCACAGCAGCGATGGGTAGACCATCCGTGATCATCCCCAACTCACCCAAATCGTTACCTAACAAGATGTTCACAGGCACGTTGTCCTGAACCAGGACCGGAAGCTTTGTTTTCTTGTCCCCAATCGTAATGTTGACTAAGGCTACAGGCGATAATTTGGGAGACCCACCAGCTAACCTGGTGATTCTCAGAGGAGCACCTACATAGTCCTCTGGCTTGAGCAGGGTCCTGTCCACCGCTGTCATGCTTGCCCCAGTGTCTCTCAAACCAGTAGAAGGCTGGCCATTCAAGAAGACACTTCTCAAAAACCTATGAGTGTTCTGTGGGCTAGTCACCAGTACTTCTGCGTACTGGTCCTAGGCCCCAAGGGACACTAAGGAAATCTCTATGGGAGCACCGAAGGTGATCCCAGTAGAGGAGGTGAGGACAGTGGCCTCCACCTCAGGTACGGAGTAGGGGTAGGTCTGGCTGACAGCCTGGACTCCAAGTGCCATACCCTTACACTTGGGATCACCCCTTCGGTGATCCAGAGGCCCACAATCTCAGCAAGTGCCAGGAGTGCGGGGTACGAAAGTGGAACCACTGGGACCCTCCTTTGCAGCAGGCGGACTACTACTCTTACTCCCACCCACAACAGACTTATCCCCACTAGGTTTTGGGGTTTTAGGAGAGGAAGGTTTTGGTTTACCTGACTGTGATTGTTTCTGGGACTCCTCAGCTTTCTGAGAGGTCCCTTTTTCTTTGTCCTTGTCCTTCCCACTGGAGTCCTTAGGGGACACCCGATGGGAGACCCACTTGTCAGCCAACATAGCCAGCTTAAAGGGGTCCAACATGTTCTGGTCAGCAACATACTGACGCAGCTCTGGTGAACAGGCTTCCGAAAAATGCTCCAAAAACAAAAGGCAGGATAATTCAACAAACATTTTCACTTTTGTACTGGAGGGCGGAGCGACCTCTGAACGGGCCCATGAGATTCAGAGCTCGCCCTCCGGCACCTTAAGTCAAGATAGCTGCACCTTGAGGAGGATGGGTGCAGGATTCTCTTACTCCAACACCAATCAATAAAGACAAGTCAATGGTTTGGCAAAGGGAAGTCCGTTTAATGACAAGTACAAAAAACGGGGAAACAAATGGAAATCATCAGAGCTGCGATCACCTGTCTCGCTTCAACTTCCAAATTCTTCATGCAAACAGTAACTTTTATATCAAATTCTCATCCTATTGGTTGGAAAAGGTAGCTTAAGTATAGGTGCTATATCTGTATATGGCAGGGGTGCACAACTGATTTTGACAGAGGGCCGAAAGTACCTTACATGAGGGCTATAGTGGGCTGAAAAGTAAATGTGGGCGGGGCGGTAGGTGGGGCGTGGCAGGAGGCTTTTTAAACCCCCAAGTTGTACTAAACACATGGAAAAAGAATGTTTTTGAGGGGTAACAATTTTTATTTGCATTTCAAACTTACATTTTGTACTACACATTTTCCATTGTTATAATTTATTTCTATTTAGTTATTGTATCTCGCCTGTTCAATTAACTTATATATATTTTATTGACCCTAGATTGGACATGCCGTTATTTTGGACTGCTACAGTTTGCTCTTTGGGTTGCCCAAGAGGAGTATGGCCTTCGTTGAGTCAGGTTTCCTCAAAAAGCCAAAGATGAACATCTCCTAACTGTGCCTGTTTTAGCTTTATTATTGGGTTCACTCTTGGAGTGCAACACTATGCCCCATGGCCCCATCACCCCCAACCAAACACTATGCCCCAGGGCACCCTTACCCCCAACCAAACACTATGCCCCATGTCACTCACCCCCAACCAAACACTATGCCCCATGTCCCCCTCACCCCCAACCAAACACTATGCCCCATGTCCCCCTCACCCCCAACCAAACACTATGCCCCATGTCACTCACCCCCAACCAAACACTATGCCCCATGTCCCCCTCACCCTCAACCAAACACTATGCCCCATGTCCCCCTCACCCCCAACCAAACACTATGCCCCATGGCCCCCTTACACCCAACCAAACACAATGCCCCATGTCCCTCACCCCCAACCAAACACTATGCCCCATGGCCCCCTTACACCCAACCAAACACTATGCCCCATGGCCCCCTTACACCCAAACCAAACACTATGCCCCATGTCCCTCACCCCCAACCAAACACTATGCCCCATGGCCCCCTCACCCCCAACCAAACACTATGCCCCATGGCCTCCTCACCCCCAACCAAACCCCCCACCCCATGGTCCCCTCACCCCCAACCAAACCCCCCACCCCATGGCCCCCTCACCCCCAACCAAACCCCCACCCCCCAACTCAGCACACACAAACCAGCACCAATACAGACCAGAACCCCCACCCCCCAACTCAGCACACACACAAACATGCACCCATAAAGACCCGAACCCCCCACCTCCCCAAATCAGCACACTCTCAAACAAGCACCCATACAGACCCGAACCCCCACCCCCCCAACTCAGCACACACACAAACATGCACTCATAAAGACCCGAACCCCCCCAACGCCAAACCCCCCACCCCCCAACTCAGCACACACTCTCAAGCATGCACCCATACAGACCCGAACCCCCACCCCCCAGCTCAGCACAGACACAAACATGCACCCATACAGACCTGAACCCCCCGCCCTCCCAAATCAGCACACTCTCAAACAAGCACCCATACAGACCCGAACCCCCCACCCCCCCAACTCCAAACCCCCCACCTCCCAACTCAGCACACACACAAACATGCACCCATAAAGACCCGAACCCCCCCAACTCCAAACCCCCCACTCCCCAACTCAGCACACACTCTCAAGCATGCACCCATACAGACCCGAACCCCCACCCCCCAACTCAGCACAGACACAAACATGCACCCATACAGACCCGAACCCCTCACCCGCCAACTCAGCACACACACACATGCACCCATACAGACCCGAACCCCCACCCCCCAACTCAGCACACAAAAAACATTCAAATCAAAACATTCATAAATATCCGACAACCCCCCACCCCCGCATCTCAACATACACAAAAATCATTCAAATCCAAACATTCCTACACATCCGACACCCCCCCACCCCCGCATCTCAACATACACACAAAATACATTCAAATACAAACATTCATACACATCCGACACATCCCCCACCCCGCATCTCAACATACACACAAAATACATTCAAATACAAACATTCATACACATCCGACACACACCACCACCCCCGCATCTCAACATACACACAAAATACATTCAAATACAAACATTCATACACATCCGACACACCCCCCACCCCCGCATCTCAACATACACACAAAATACATTCAAATACAAACATTCATACACATCCGACATACCCCACCACCCCCACATCTCAACATACACACACAAACATAAAGCAAAACAAACCCGACGGCCGCGGGCCGCCCTCCATTAGGAAAGTCTTTGTGCCTCGCGGGCCGGACAAAAGAGCATGGCGGGCCGCAACTGGCCCACGGGCCGTATGTTGTGCACCCATGGTATATGGTAACAGAGTGTGCGGATTGGATATCTCTTATCGGGTTAGCGTCTAAGCCCATCCCTCTACATCACTCGTGATAGATGTCACTAAAAGTACAAAGTCTTATTGGTTCTACTCGCTATAGGACCCTAGATTATTTGGTCCATTATGATTGGGTGGGTTACACCCCTAGACATAAATCTCCACTTTAATTAGCAGCATGCAGAATGGTCGCCCAGATGCGGGATGGCCCAAGATTCACCATGCCTCCCTTCCATCTATCACTACCTTCAGCCCTATGTGTCAATTAGTTGGCTGAGAGTGGCCTCGAACTGTAGATTCTTATCTGGAAAAGTTATGGCATCCTCTGGGTTTGGATGACATCAGATGTGGGCACCTCTCCGCGCCAGGCTGGTCATGTGTCAGTTCACCATGAATCGGCTTTAATTTCCCTCTATTTGTGTGTTAGATCCTTTGTTCGGCCTCGCCACCTGCCTGAGCCTCCTTATCTCGACCTTCACGGGGCAGGCTTCTATCCTCTTAAGTTTCGATTCTTTGAAGCTGCTGCTCTCCTCTCTTCCTTGAGTTTACCTCGAATTCCTAGCCATGAGCTGCTTCTTGCTGAGTTTCGATTCCGCTCTTCCGTCTGACTTTGAGCTAGTCTATGAATCCAGGCCTTTTCGTCCTCTATCATCCTAGGTTTAATTCTGCTTTTGTAAAATGGAGTCACACTTGTATAATGTGCTGCTTGAGGTAGATATATAGTTGGCGCTTGCCGCTCTATAAGCATTGCAATCAGTACCGTTTTCTTAGCTTCTTGTGTTCCAAGGTCATTTACAAGCATTTATCAACTTACATATTTCCATTCTGCTTTAATGGTTACGTTTCTTAAAAGTTCAGCATCGTTTCTTCTTTTATGTTCATTACATCCTTATTCGCAACATTTCATCTTTGTTTATCACCTTTTTGGTTGTCGTTTCTTTCATCTGTGAGTCTGTCCGGACCATTGTGACGTCAGCATTCGCCTCCAATAAGAGCCCTTTGGGTCTCTTCCGGGACAGTTTGTAAGTAGTCTTCATTTCACATCAGCTGCTGGTATGGTTGTCTTAATGGGTACCTTGCAGCCCATGGTTATATGGTTATTGGTGCTTCAATAGGTATACAAGTCCTTCTGATGGGCACTGGACAGCGCCCCACCGTGGCTCTCTGTTGGTTTATTTGCTCCTTATAAGTCACATATCTTGGTGAGTATGCTTCTGGTATCTCGAAATGGGTGGCTGGATTGCAGGCAAAATTTGGGACCTCCTCTACACGCCTTCCTCTGGTCGGTTTATCGACCACTTCTTCTTCCTCCTTTAGATTACTCTTACTTGATTCTTCTGCATCTAATTCTTTGTCTTCTGGGTTTGTACATGATGGTGTGAACGTGTGTTTCTTTCGAGTCCATATTTTTATTACTCCCTTCAAACTTCCTGCTGCTTTTACATGTTCATCTTTGTTCCAAGTCATAAGCTTACATTGTCCATTTGGGCTGCAATAGAACAATTTTCCTTCATAATGTCTACGTCTTCTGGGATACACAAATTTTGTTCCTTCTGGCGCAAATTCGCTGGCCTTCACAAAGTCTTTTATTTCTTCATCTGTTAGGTCTCTCGGCTTCCATCCTGGTTTGACGTCAATCATGATCTTCATCACAATAGCTTTCTTCGCACGTTTCTGGCATTGTGTGATGATTATCTTGATAACACAAAATCCTAGTAGTATCATCAATAGCAGGGCTCCCAGAAACTTGAATATGTCTGCCATCCATTGTGGGACCCATGAAAATAGTGTTCCAAACAAGCTGTTATCATCAGTTTCATTGATCAGCTGGTTCTGTAGGTTTGTCAGCATTCCTATGGCTTCTGTTAGGGTTCCATTTTCTTCATCATGCAAGGGTATAAATGTCTAACATGATTCTCCAATTTTTGCGCAAACACCTCCATCCATCGCTGTGATCATGTCTAGTACATATCTGTTCTGGAGGGTCGGATTGCTCTTAGTTCTTCCTTAATAGCATTGAATCCTTTTATGGTAGTGTTAATGGTCTGCAATAACTCCCATCTGGTTATCTGCAACCATTTAGTATTCACTCCAACTTGGATCCATGGCATGAGGATTGTTGTGAACACTGATGAGGTGAGGCTGAAGAGCCTGTGTTCATACGGAATTGCATGGAATGACTCTTCTGATTCGGCAGAAAAGTAGTTTTCTCTCTTCATTCGGGATACCAGTTCTGCAGATCTCCTTTTCCTCAGGTGGGCATCTGCTTTCGGAAAAAAGTCAATATTCAGGTCACTCTTCGGGATCACTAGTGCAGGAACGTGGACGTTCACTATTGTGCATATGCCTCCCCAATTTCTTGGCAGCCTTATGTATGCTTTGGATCCGCACGCCCAGTATTGATCCATAATTACTGCGGTTCCGTGAGTCATACCTGGAGCTTCAAAGATGCTTCCGCAGTTCTGATTCTCTCCCATCTTCCTCGTGCCATTGTTCCTGAAGCACAATTTTGGGCTTTCCAACGGCACTATCTGCACGGGTCCTCCTCTATCTTCGACCCATGTTAGTAACTTTACCAACTTTGGCCATAGAGGTTTGCACAGTTTTTGTGAGTTTTCTACTGCTTCCTTGTCGGCTCCAAGGACCATCCAGGCTCGGCATATCACTACTCCTTCCTCCCATTCGTCTGGTGAAAGCACTGTTCCCAAATCTGCATTTGGCCTCTGTTTTTCCAAATTTGGGCTTCTTCTGGAGTTTTTCCTTGGACGTTCAAGTCTCGGGTTAATTTCCCATCTTGTTCCTGCTCATTTCACTTCTGGCTTTTCATACCGGATCACGTGATTCCTAGTATGAGCTCTGTTTCTTGCCTTAATGTCCTGGACATAATCATCTTCATTGGGATATGCTGTTTCAGTTGCCCATATCAGTGAGGCATCTTTTCCCATAAACTGTCCTCTGGTGTTGCACATTGCTATGTGTTATAAACAGTGTGCTGTCGGGACATTAATTTCTACAGCCACGAAGATCTTGGATTTTCCCATGCTGTATGGTAGGAGTGCACACACGAAGCATTCTCTTTCTGAATTTCGTCTTCCAACTTCTTTTATGTGCTGGTACCAAATGTTGTTCCCCAGATGTGCTGTGCTATCCAGGTAATCGTTCAGTTCATTGTTATCTTCATGTAGGTATCTCTTGATTTTTAGTGTCTTTGTGTAGTTCGCTATGACTACATCTCTAAAAGCATCTGTGTGACTCTTTCGTGCTGGAGGATTCTCAGGCATTTCAGTCCATGGTGCAGGCTTTTCCGTCTGTGCCCTTCGAGTGGACAAGATTCTGTCTGCTCTTTCCTGGTTCTCATACATCTTTTCTTTTCTGCGTGCAAGTGCCCATGTTATCCAGCCTGATACTGGTCCTGCATATGGCTGTATAGTAGGTCTGATGCTTGTCCCTTGGGTTGGACCTTGTGTGTTTGTCGATACAGTCTCTGCGTGTTTATTTTTCAGTTCCTCATGGAGTTTCTTCGCTCTAGCTCTGAACGGGAATAAATGATCTATCAACATTTGTGTCCTTGCAGTGAATTTTCTTGTAGCCGCTTCTGTCTTTGAGGGCTTTTGCTATGTCTGCATTAGTCGCCCTTTCACTTGATTTCTTTCGGTCTCTCTCATTGTTTTCTGGGGATGATTGTTCAGTAAGCAGTCTTGTGCTCTCTGCTGCCTTTGCTTGAGGTTCTGCAGCCATTGACACTTGCCCTAGTTTGTGTGCATTCGGTGTGTGGTTGCGTGTAGTGGTCAGTGCTATGTTTTCATTTGTTCCGTGCTGACCCTGTCTCCAGCTTTTCTCTTTATTCGTTAACTCAAGTGTGTGTATTACTGCTAATTACATTTAATTTTAGTTCATTTACCTTACCATCAGATTTACTTGGGACTGGAATTACTATATAGGGTCTGGGTGCCTTTGTGGGACACATCCGTACATCATCAGGTGAATGCACTGCAATTGGACCATTACGTGCACCAATAAAGAATGCAGTTCTGATTGTTAATGACAGAAAGACAATGATAATCATCATGCATATACATCTG
Organism: Ambystoma mexicanum; assembly: GCF_040938575.1. Taxonomy (NCBI): domain Eukaryota; kingdom Metazoa; phylum Chordata; class Amphibia; order Caudata; family Ambystomatidae; genus Ambystoma; species Ambystoma mexicanum. The sequence continues at coordinate 462,641,440 of NC_090929.1, forward strand.
ATTGTGCGGTAAAACAGGTGGCAGCATTTCCTTCTAGGGAAGCGGGGGTGCCCCTCTGCTGGTGGGATGACCAAGTTACTGTTCTGGGCCCCCATTTCAATCATAACAAAATGTCAACGTTTTATTCTTTTCGCTCACTCCATTATTGTTTCTCGAAAAGTTTTTATCTTAAAGTGTCTGGTGATAGCAAGCGCCCCCCCCCCTCTTGTGGGTAACGATTGTCTCTGGATATGGGATACAGTTCCCTTGCTAGACTATGGAAAATAGATTAGACTAACACTTTTTGGCGAGTCACATTCATTGTGCATATTCAAAATAGGTGAGATCTCAGTCCACCCCCCGAATCTGCTTCAATCCTGAAGACATGCTGCAATCTGTTCAATGTGATGAGAAATGGGAAAAATGGCACTTAATCAAAAGTAAAAGGTGAAGTTCTTGTCTCTGTCCTCTCGATCTGTCCCTCGGCGGAAAGTTCATTGGAATCTCCTCAGATACTCTTTTTGAAAGTTGGACAGCTCCACTTGGAGCATGATGCCATGGAGGAGCATTAGCTGGATATCTGATGAAGGTGATGACATCAACCTCGTCAGGTCTCCCCACCATTTCTGGAAAGACAGTGACTAGGTGAAACAGGACATTGTGCGCCAGTCGGCTGTCCTCGGGTGACAGGGACATTTGTCCTGCTTTGCTGGTTTCTGGATTACAGGCCTTTCCCTTGACGTGAACAGTCTCGGCACTTTCCTGCTGCGTGGATTGCTACTAGGTAGTTTAGTTTAGTCCGCAGTTGACCCAAATGTTCAGAGTTTGCTGGATCTCGAATAAATGTAAGGGTGTCTGTGATTCTTCCACCAACAGCTGGGCACTCCCCTATGATGCGAAAGAAGAGTGTATTGACGAGTTCATCTATAATTGCCTGCGGTAGAAGCATCTGTGTCCTTATCACTTTATTCAGGCAGGGAAATGAAGGCTTCTGAGATGACAGTAAGCAGTTGCCAGATTACTTTCTTGTTGGCAGGATAAAGTCTGTGACACTGGTGACTCTCCCTACAAGTGACGGATATGTCTCTAGCACTAATTGGAAACAGGACAGTACATCCCTTGTGATATTTCTACTAGGTGACACCATAGATGCTGCACCGTGACGTACTGCTCTTTGATGAGTCGGGATGCTGTGTTTAGCTCTTTAGGCGAAAGTCTTTGATCACAATGATATGATATGATATGGTATGATATGATATGATATGGCATTTATAACGCACCTATACACAAGTGTTTCAAGGCGCGACGAAGCAAGGGGGACAAACGGAGGACAGACAGCGATCCTACTAGGCCAGGTGTCATTCAGATCGTGCAAGTGCATGGGAAGGGGGGAAAGGAAAAGTGTGCAGGGTTAAGGGAGAGGGGAAAGTGCAGTACATGGGAAAGTGGAATAAATATGATAAATAAGACAAATAAAACAGCCAGCTAGTGGCAAGTGCAAGGAAGTGCAGACATAAGTGCTAGTAGGGGGACTGAAGGGATATAGGAAAAACAGTCCCCAAGTGCAGGGGTTGCCAGGGAGGCAGTGTAGGTGGGGATTGATGGGGCCAGGGCCAGAGATCAGAAAGGGTGGCCAGGTAACCAGTGCAATTTCAGTCAGGAATTCAGCAAGGGAGAGTAGAGGAGAAAGGAGAAGCAAAGAGGAGGTTTTTGAGGTCTTTACAGAACCGGAGATGTTTCTCCTCGAGTTTCAGGGAGGCAGGAAGGCTGTTCCAGAGAGAGGCCCCTGCCGTAGAGAGTGATCTGCCACCAACTTGTTGCTTGGAGAAGCGACTGACCCTGAGGGAGTTGGAGGCAGAGGAGCGAAGAGCTCGAGAAGCAACATATTTAGGAAGAGAGAGTTGAAGGTATTGCGGCCCCAGAAGGCCTTGTGTACAATGCAGAGGGTTTTGAACTTGATCCTCACAGCCACTGGGAGCCAGTGCAGAGATTTCAGACCTGGAGAGATACGATCCCTGGGCTTGAGGCCAAGGACAAGTCTCGCAGTCCTGTTTTGGATAAGTTGCAAAGGGCGGAGAGTGGACGCAGGCAGATTTAGATAGAGGCTGTTACAGTAGTCCAGCGTGGAGAGGACTAGGGCTCTGGAGACAGTGAGCTTCTGGGGGAAAAAGAGGAAAGGAAGAATACCTCTAAGGAGGTGCAGCTGGTAGTGTGACTTCTTAGAGACGTCAGAGATGTGAGGGGAGCAGGAGAGTGCAGAGTCGAAGATGACCCCAATGTTTTTAGCCTTGCAGGTGGGAATGGGAGGAGGGCCAAGAGAGGCCGGCCAGATAGCTACAGGGAAGGAGGGAGTGGGTGTGCCGATGAGTAGAATCTCAGTCTTACTGGAATTAAGGCAGAGGTCATTGGCGGCACACCATTCCTGGATGGCAGACAGACAGTCAGAGATGAGGGAAGGAGAGGAGGAGGAGGCCGAGGGTAGCCTGAAAATGAGCTGGGTATCATCCGCATAGCACTGGAAGTTGGGACAGAGAGCGGTGATGCGGTGGGCAAGGAGTGCCAGGTATTGGTTGAACAGCCAGGGAGAGAGGTAGGATCCCTGGGGGAAACCACAGATAGAGAAAAAGATGTCGGAGAGGAAGGACCCAATCTATTTGAGTCTTGTTTTCTCTGACGCTTCAGTGTGATTGATTTACAAGTTCGAGTCAACAAACGTGTTGTGGCATAGATGCGCAATTGTCTTCTGCACCCTACAACTGAGATGCATACGGTGTCCGTTATGTCCTTATCCCCTTTTGTTGCTTAGAGGAACTGTCCAGTTTAAGCAACAACTTGCAAACGGGTTCTTTGTCTTGGCTTTGCTGCTCATGCGTCCTTCTTCCTCGTCATGGATCTCTTCTGCACGTGCTGATGTTCTTCCCCATTGTCTGTAATTTCTTTGTGGTGGGGTGCAGCTTGAGGGCTTTCTCCGATATAGGGCTTAATATCATTGAGAACAATCCATGCTCTCCTGCCCTGCAATTTGACTGCTGATGGAGTGCATTCTTCTACCATGAAAGGACCATTGAATCTCGGCTCGTCCCACTGTTTCCACGTGTGGTTCTTGATTAGGACTGCTTCTCCAGGGAAAACAAGTGGTACACAAAAACCTTGAGCTGGGTCTGTTGCTGAGTCTTCTGCAATGCTTTGTGCTGTGCTGCACCCTTTTCGTCGCTGCTGCAGCTGGTCTGAAATTACAGTAAGGCTAGATGTCATACAGTTCAGGTACTTTGACAATTCAGTTCCCAGGACCTCTCTGGTTGGCTGGGCATCACATCTAGCTCTATTCCATGGGGTGAGAGGGGTATTCATTCTCCTTCCTGTTACTATCTCGTGCAGCGTAAGATAATGGTCGGAGCCTGGTTGGTTCCGAAGAGCATACAATGCTAGTGGAAGGCAGTGCAACCATCCCCTCGTTAGAGTAAGCTTCAACCAGGCTATCCTTTCCTTTAACAAGCCGTTGAGCCTCTCACAAATACCATTACCTTCCGTATGATACGCCGACGAGAACTTGTGCTTTATACCAAGCAACATGCTGATCTGCTCAAAGTCTGAGTTAACAAAATGAGCCCCGTTGTCTGACCTCATCACCTCGCACACCCCCATCTAGAGAACACTTCCCTCACCAGGAATTTGGCCGCACAGGTTGAGTCTGGGTGTGTACAAGGACCTGCTTCTATCCATCTAGAGAATGGACACACCACTACAATTAAGTACCTGTACCCATTACACACTTGGATCATGTTGACGTAGTCGATATGTAAGTACTGAAAAGGCCCATTTGGCCGGGGGAGGACTCCTCTCACTACTTTTATGCAGTTCACCATAAAGAATGCAACATGCTCTGCTAAATTCGGTATAAACCAGTCTTCCGCGAGTGTTGCTGCTAGATTCTCTTGACATATGTAATGGGTAATGCAATTGTTCCAGTGCTATCCTTAGTAGGGCTACATGCATGATTGGTTTACCAGTGCTGTCTTGCCCCCACATTCCGTCAGAGGGGTTTAATGAATACGCTCGACATTTCCAAAGATTCTTTTCATCTTGTGGTGCCTCCCCTTGTAGCTCCATTAGTTGTGTCTGCCCCATATTACTATAGGCTTCTTGTATGGTTCGTGCTACCATCATTCTTTCCTGAGTGTACGCCACTTCCACTTCCATGGACTTCTCACTCTTGGATGCCTTACGCTTGGCTTCCGTGTCTGCTGCGTGATTTCTGTGTGACACAAAATCTGTCCCGTGAGTATGGGCGGCGCATTTCACGACCGCTATGCCCACTGGGAGCTGTAGTGCCTTAATCAGCCTGTCCAATAAGGCTGTGTGCTGCACTGGCGTGCCGTCCGCTTGGAGGTAGCCCTTCCTTTTCCAGCGTGCTAGGCTTGCGTGCACTGTGGATGTCACGTAGGCAGAGTCATTGTACACTGTTACTTCCCGGTCTGCGTGATTCTCAATGGCGAGTATCAACGCCAACAATTCTGCAGCCTGTGCTGAGTAATGAGGTGGTATTCATGCACTTACGAGTACTAGAAATTCTCTGTTTGCTATGTGTTTCATCACAGCAACGCCTGTGTATCTGAGTCCATCTTCTTGGTCGATTCTCGAAGAACCGTCAATGAAAACGATCTCTGCTCTTACTAGGGCGTTTTCTTTTACCCTGGGGATTTCGTCATAGAATTCTTCATAGTTTGCACAGTCATGTATCGTTTTTCCTTCAGTGACTGGCTCGGCTATGAATGTAGCTGGGTTGACTGTTTTACATCAAACTATTTTGATCGATGGGTTAGATATAATCACCTCATAGGCAGAAGCTCTTTGAGCTGTCAGCGTACCCTTTGGTTTCTCTAAAATGGCAAATAATGAGTGCTCGACGTATAACGTCATGGAACATCCCATTACAATGGTTGTTGCTTTCTCTATGGCGAATGCTGCGGCAGCTATGCTTTGTTCGCATGGGAATTGGCCTCTCATTACTGGGTCCAGATTCCCACTGTAATACGCCAGAGGCTTGTACCCCAACGAGGTTCTTTGAGCGAGCACTGCCATCATAACGCTGCCATTCGTGTGCAAGAACAGGTAGAATTCCTCTGCATAATTAGGAATCCCGAGAACTGGAGCTGTACAAATCGCTCTCTTGAGTTCTGTAGACCCCCTTTCCGTGGCCTCGGTCCTTTCAATCTTTTCCTTTGTCATCTGGGCCTTTTTCAGGGCCTGGAGCAAGGGCTTGGTATACGAGCTGTAATCGAAGACCCATGCTCCAACATAATTGCACAGACCTAAAAAGCTCTGCATTTGCTTTACCGTGAGTGGCTTTGCCGTGTTCATGATAGCTTCAGCCCTTTCTGGTGTTACCTTTTTCCCCTCATGCAAAATTAACTGGCCTATGTACAGCACCTCCTGTTGACAATATTGTAGTTTTATAGTCAGTTTAGCTGAACTGAATCGCACCTGCAGATTAGAATGTTGTGCTGCAGATTAGAATGTCATCCACATACTGCAAGACAATGCTTTCTACTGCAATATTGCTCAGGTCCATCTGGAGGACTCTTTTAAAGATGGAAGGGGACTCACAGTAACCCTGTGGCAACCTTGTGCTTTTCAGACGCATTTGTCTGAATGTGAACGATGTCATATCCTGTGAATCATGGTGCAACAGGATTGAGAAAAGGGCATTTTTTAAGTCAATCACCGTGAAATACTTTACCTCAACTGGTATATTACATAAAATTGTAGAAGGATTAGGGACTAGAGGGAACTCAAACTCAACAATATCATTTAACGATCTGGTAGTTCTTCAAACAGATCATCATCAGTGACGTCAGTCACTCGATACCCTTCTTCAATGGCGATAATCGCACACCATTGTCTGCCTTCATCATCGTAGCCTTCTACTAATGATATCCTACCTCGCACTGCTGCAGCATGTATCATCAAGGGAAATACTTGTCCCTCCTCTTCATGCATTGGTATTCTCGGCCTGAATAGAAATTCGTCAGGGGTTCTCCTGACCTTGTCTGCAAGGCCTGGTAAATCCCACCATAAGTACACGTATGCCATATGTGAAAACCTCAGGTTCCAGTGGTATAGCTCTCATGGTCCTGTGTCCTGAATAGGCTCTGATCATATTGAACACGTTCGAGTAATGCATTCCCGGAGCAGAGCATACTATGCCCTCTTCTGTAAACGAGATGCTCATATTCAATTTTGTCATTAAATCTCGACCCAAAATGTTTAGTGGGGTCTGATGCGAATACAACAAAGGTACATTCATTTCGCATTCCTCTATGGAGACTGGTGCGTCTGTAAAGGGAACTCGACTGTGAGCTCCTGTATAACTTTGAGTATCTATAGCCTCATCGGACAAGGAAAACTTACCTTCTCGTATGCACAAGCGTGTTGCCCCTGTGTCAACTAAGAAGGAATATTCTTTACCCCCTATGGTGACATTCACCCTAGGTTCCCTATTAGGGTCTGGTGTCACTGATAGGATAGAGTACATCAGGGTTCCCAGTGAGCTGTCCTAGTTCATATAGAAATTGATCCACTGTACACTTCCGGAGTTTGTTTGTGCCCTGAGATAATTGCGGTGGTGCCTGTTGGATTTGCCCCATGCTCGGGGGTGAACCCCCTGCTGCGCACCCTGCGGCATGCCTGGTGCTTGCTGTTGTACTGTGTGATTCTGTGCACCGCCCTGTTGGGAGATTGCAGGCGGATTCACTGTGCCTGCTCCCATTCCTTGGCTATTTTGCCACGCCCCTTGGCTTCTGCACGAGCACGCCAGATGCCCTGCTATAACACACAGCCATCCCACCGGTGGTGGTTGGGCTATTTGTCCATTCGCCATATCTGTATTGCCCATTTGCACGTTTTGAAAACCTCCTTGATTCCCTTGAAAACTTCCCTGATTACTCTGCCATCCTCTTCCTCTAAATCCCCTTCCACTTGGGTATTGTCCTACGAAACCCTGGTTATTCTGCTGTGGGATAGCCACCTGTTGTGCGTTCTGTTCAGCTGGGCTAGTTAGCATGGCTCCTTCGAGAGCGTATTTGGATAATTTCTTTTGTACTAGCTTTGCTTCCTCACCTTTTCGAGTTGCCTCCTTTTTCCAATACTTTTCTTGCAACAGTCTACAGTAATGTGCAATAGTCAACTGTATTTCAGCCCATGGTTTAGCCTAGACTCCTACACATTTCTTAAGCTGTTTTTGTACAGGCTCTGGTAACCCCTGTCATAAAATGTGGTAAAACACAGGTATGGATTTGGTCCAAGATTCATGCATTTTGAGCACCCACGAGTCTTGGAAATTCTGGATATAAATTAATGGATCTTCTGACTCCTTCATTTTGCGAGTCATTATAGCACCCATGTCGGAGGTGTCTAGGTAAAGCACTCGTAGTGCTTTCCATACTGCTGCTCTGCAATTGCTGAATGGTGCTCCGTCGTGGGCAGTGTTAATTATGGTTACACCATGGTACCCAGCCCGTGCCCATACATCGTCTGCTCTCTCACCGAGTATGGCAATCAGGAGACCTTTAATGTCCCCTATAGCTAAAGTGACACCCCCTGTCATCTTTTCTAACTCGTGTATCCTCTTCCCAGCTCCCGATGTCAGCATTGGAAGCTTGTTTTTTAAGTTCTATCGATCCATGTGTGGCCACGGAATATATTGCGGTCTTGGTCCCCCCTTTTCTAGAAGCGGAAATTGAAATGGGCAGACCCCCTTCTCTTTCGCCATAGCTCTCCTGTCTATCGCTGGGGTAATATTCCTGCATCGCCGTCTACCTGGCAATGTCCTCAACCTGTCCGCATATGCGGGCGCTGGCACCCCCCTCTGACCATGGGGTGTTCCTTCGTGTCGGTCAGACTGTGATGTAGATTCTGATGCCCTTGGTGCGGACTCGCTAGCGTCTGACCATCTTACCCCTTTGTCCCTTGGGAGCCGCTTTTCGTGCCGTCTCCCTTCTTCATTTGTCTCGCACTACGTATCCTCTCCGGAGTCGGACATCGATTGTTCCCAATTCACGTAACTCCTTGCGTCATCTTCATTCTTACTGATTTCTAGCCTATCCAGGGACAGTCTCCTGCTCCCACTACTTCGGGTGACGTCTTCAGTGTCATACAGCTGAGTGCTTTCCAAGCGCTCGTCTTCCCCTTGGGATACTGGTTCTAACCCCATTTCATCATATATCTTATCATCGTTTCCCCGATGCTCCTGGTGTCGAAGTCATCTTCAATATTCGCCCCTCTAGTGCCTGGTACTGAGTCGTACGCAGGGAAACATTCTTCAATGTCTTCCCATTCTACAGCAGGATTGGGTTTTTTAACTCCCCGCTGCAGATATTCGAGATTGCGTGCCCTCTGTCTACGCTTACGTTCAACATCATCGACTTCTTTGCGCTTCCTCGCTTCTTCTCTGACCATATCTTCTTCTCTTCTCCTTTCATTTCTACATTCATTTGCCCTTCGAACTTCCTCATCTTCTCGCTTCTTTATCCTTTTTTCATGTGTTCTCTGCTCTTCTTCCAGTTTTTCCAGGTTCTGCCTGTACTGATTTAAGGCTACACTCTGTTTGCGATTGAGCGGCTTTCCTTGCTTTTTGCTCTCTCCTTAGCCTATCTTTCCTTTTTATCCTTTCGTCCCTTATTTCCCTTTCCTTCTCCCTCTTCTGTGTCTCATCAGACTTCTCTCTCGGTCTCACATCATCACTTCCTTTACCATCGAGTTTCAACAATATCTGTCCTCCCAGCCATTCGTCTTTTGCAAATGCTATCTCATCCGTTCTGTCTTCACTTCCTTTCTACTTCTTTCCCTCACTCTCTTTATCGAAAGATGCACCAATCTGTGCCTGGTCCCTCTTCTCATCAACGCGTCTCTCCTTGTCTGTCGGCACTGCGGAGGTCATATTTTTATCCTGATCCTTCCCCTTAATTTCGTAACTACTGTACGCAGGTTACTCATATGCGGGGTTGCTGTACCCCGCAGCTGCCTTGAGCTCTCTTAATGGGTAGAGTCCCTCTGCCTTACTTCCTTCGGTTTCTGTTTCAGGCGGGGCAGGTGGCGCTGTAGGCGTCTCACCCCCCTCCGTGCATACATTTAATATCCAGTCTGCAGGTGGCTCTTCATTCTTCGACTGTTCGAACATTTTCCAAAGTTCTAGAACAGCAAGGCGTTTCTCTAGTTTATTGCCTGTATATGTGGCATGCAAAGAGGTCGTCATATGTTGTAAGACGGCTTTAGATAAGGACCCGTTCTGTGACCACGGCATAAACATCTTGTGGGCGGTACCCGTAAACCAATCTGTACTGTATTTCTTAACCTTGGGTGCATGTTTAGGCAATTGTTTACATGAGTGTGCTAGCGGAGTAATATCTTCCATGCTCAAATCTGTTCTAGCAATACTTTCATGCAACTTCACCACACCCAACAATATGAGCGATCACCAAATATCGCAAGCTCCAATCCAATCTTTTCCCGCCAAAATTGTATATCAACAATTTACTCAAGAAGATCAATTCATGTGCGATTCCTTCTCAACTATAGAATCGCGTAAAATCCCTTGATCAATTTCAAACAACAAGGAGATAAATTTCCTTACATGTGACACATCAACAGAGCATGTATGACAAATGTTAAACAGACTAGAAAGACACCTGCTGGACACAGATATTTCTGCCTTCTAATCAATACCCCGATATGGAGTTTAAACAAACTCCTTTTACGACGACTTTAATCATTGTAGTAGCCTAATCTTTCCCTACTATGTGGGACTATGACTTCACGTTTCTTCTGACCGCTATATTAAAGCGCAGGAACAAGGCGTACCCTTTACCTCGGGTGTCCTCCCCGGTATCCTCTCTCTTTACCTCGGGTGTCCTCCCCGGTATCCTCTCTCTTTATCTCGGTGTCCTCCCCGGTATACTCACTTTTTATTCAGTTATTCTCGAGTCAATTTCCCCCTATATATATACAATCTTCTCTTCTTCTGACTATTTTGTTTTCTCCACCTCCCTCCGCTACCTTTCCCCTTACTTGTTCTATTGCTTAAGAACATTTGCCAAAGCATCAATTTTCATTTTACTCACCGCTCGCATCGCTCCTCTTTGAATCCTCAGGATCACTGCCTCCATTACCGCCTTTTTTTGGTCTTTCGTCTGATCCACTGCCCGTAGGAATGGAAGGGTTTATGTTTTTAAAATGGGTACCTTCAACCCACTGCAGTTTTTTGGACCGTATTACGCTATTATTGTCCACGGGAAGCTTCAAAGTCTACTCGGCCAAAATGGCGAAGGACTCATGAAATTGCCGTAGACCTAGAGTTACTTCGTGTTGACGGTCAATAGGTGTCTTATCAATAATTAAAATTCAATAGTTGATGGTCAAAACCATCCTCGTCGCTACCAAGTGTACTGGAGGGCAGAGCGACCTCTGAATAGACCCATGAGATTCAGCGCTTGCCCTCCGGCACCTTAAGTCAAGATAGCTGCACCTTGAGGAGGATGGGGTGCAGGATTCTCTTACTCCAACACCAATCAATAAGGACAAGTCAATGGTTTGGCAAAGGGAAGTCTGTTTAATGACAAGTACAAAAAACGGGGAAACAAATGGAAATCATCAGAGCTGCGATCACCTGTCTCGCTTCAACTTCCAAATTCTTCATGCAAACAGTAACTTTTATAGCAAATTCTCATCATCATTGACATGTAAAACCCATAAGTTTGACAGGCAATCCTATTGGTTGGAAAAGTTTACTTAAGTATAGGTGGTATATCTGTATATGGTAACAGAGTGTGCGGATTGGATAACTCTTATCGGGTGGGCGTTTAAGCCCATCCCTCTACATCACTCGTGATAGATGTCACTAAAAGTGCGACGTCTTATTGGTTCTACTCGCTATAGGACCCTAGATTATTTGGTCCATTGTGATTGGGTAGGTTACACCCCTAGACATAAATCTCCACTTTAATCAGCAGCATGCAGAATGGTCACCCAGGTGCGGGATGGCCCAAGATTCACCCTGCCTCCCTTCCATCAATCACTACCTTCAGGCCTATGTGTCAATTAGTTGGCTGAGACTGGCCTCAAACTGTAGCTTCTTATCTGGAAAAGTTAAGGCATCCTCTGGGTTTGGATGACATCAGATGTGGGCACCTCTCCGCGCCAAGATGGTCAAGTGTCAGTTCACTGTGAATCGGCTTCAATTTCCCTCTATTTGTGTGTTCGATCCTTTGTTCGGACTCGCCACCTGCCTGGGCCCCCTTATCTCGACCTTCATGGGCAGGCTTCTATGCTCTTAAGTTTCGATTCTTCAGAGCTGCTGCTCTCCTCCCTTCCTTGGGATGACCTCGAATTCCTAGCCATGAGCTGCTTCTTGTTGAGTTTTGATACCGCTCTTCCGTCTGACTCTGAGCTAGTTCATGAATCCTGGCCTTTTCATCCTCTATCATCCTAGGTTTAATTCTGCTTTTGTAAAATGCAGTCGCACTTGTATAAAGTGCTGTTTGAGGTAAATATATAGTTGGCGCTTGCCGCTCTATCCTCCTACTAGGCATTGCAAGCAGTACCGTTTTCTTAGCTGCTTGTGTTCCAAGCCTATTTACAGACATTTAGCCACTTACATATTTCCATTCTGCTTTAATGGTTACGTTTCTTAAAAGTTCAGCATCGTTTCTTCTTTTATGTTCATTACATCCTTATTCGCAACATTTTGTCTTTGTTTATCACCTTTTTGGTTGTTGTTTCTTTCATCTGTGAGTCTGTCCGGACCATTGTGACGTCAGCATTCGCCTCCATTAAAAGCCCTTTGGGTCTCTTCCCAGACAATTTGTAAGTAGTCTTCATTTTGCGTCAGCTGCTGTTATGGTTGTCTTAATGGGTACCTAGCAGCCCATGGTTGTATGGTTATTTGCGCTTCAATAGGTGTACAAGTCCTTCTGATGGGCACTGGACAGAGCCACACTGTGGCTCTCTGTTGGTCTATTTGCTCCTTATACGCCACATATCTTGGTGAGTATGCTTCTGGTATCTCAAAATGGGTGGCTGGAGTGCAGGCCAAATTTGGGACCTCCTCTACACTTTGTAACCATCAATCCACCCCATCATGTTCATGTGCGCAGCACTCACCCAGTCAATCCAAGACACATTCTCTTGTTTCTTAAAATCCCTGAACCTTTTAAGGTATTGGGTAGGTGTCTTGCCAAACTTGGCAATCAAAGCAGACTTCATGCACTCATACTGACCCCTTTCTTCCACACTCAGTTTCAGAATACAGTCATATCCAGACTGAGGCACTCTGCTTAAAAAACACTTAGCCCAATCTTGCTTATCAACATCATGAATTGCACAAGCCATCTCAAACGCTTCAATCCATTGGAGGATATCAGAACTCTCCGCATACACACCAACCAAATCTTTCATAAACTTGGTTGCTGGGGACCTGACACTTTCAACTAGTTTAGCTCAAGTCTCCACTCGAGCTTTCTCTAACTGGATTCGCTGACATTCATTGTCCCAGTTCTTGAGTTCAAGGTCCTTATCTTTGAGTTCAAGATCCCTATCTTTGAGTTTAAGATCTTGATTCTTGAGCTCCACTTGCTGGGCGAACTCCTCTTTCTTAAGCTCAGCATCTATTTCCAACTTGCAGTATTCAAAGGCCAATTTCACCCTTAATAACTCAACCTCCAAGGAATTACTGGGGTTCTGACCAGAGGCAGCAGGAATGGTGGCATTCCCAGAATCAGATTCAGCGACAACCCTCGTGCAGCGTCCTCATTGGTTGCATCCCGCCCTTCAAGAGTTTCACCATCAGTCTGGTAGTCCACGAGGGCAGCTATCAGCTCAGCCCTAGACTTATCCACAAAGTCTAACTCCCTGGCTTCACAAGCATCTTGGGGAGCCTCTAATCTCATCCGAGTCAATTTACCATTCACAATAGATTCCATTGCTTGTAATGCAGTTATATTGTACACAACTAAACCTCAATTTAACAAAGTGCAGATATCCTTGTAAGTGCCATGCTTATGCACTGATTCTTAAAACCATAAGCATCCCACCGCTGCCGCCAGTGTGAAGGACCGGAGGGGGGTGTCTGTACTTCTGCTCTCTACATGGCAGAGGAGAGGCACAGAGGACCCCATCCAAGATTCTCTATTATTGGTGCGTGGTCGAGCAATCAAGGCCTAGCTTCTCAGGAGGTGATCCAGCCTGGTTCTTAAGTACAGTGTAGTCCCCAAGCACCCACAAAGGAATGTCCACACACTGTATCGGTTAAAACACAGTCTTTATATAATTAATATTCAAGGTTATGTATAATATCACGATAACTCAATTTGTACTCGGTTATCTATGATGGCAAATATACAGTTCTACGTGGTACCACAATTACTATTAGATCTCTTTAAAGTGCATCAACCGTATGGTTAAATGGCACACAAATCAGTTTGTAACAGAAACCAACAATAGATATAAGAGGAAAGCAGTTGGTAAAACAATTGGCAGAATACTGGCCACAATACCTAGAGACAGTTCGGTGTGGAGATCCCCCCCACCTAGGCAACCTGTAGAATAAAGATATATCACAAGCCCAGTCCATATATTGTTCACAAGAGACTTTCCAATAGTTCTGCAACCACAAAGTACCCGGCGCTGTACCGTTCCTTGTCGGGGAATCGATGGCCCTTCTTGAGTGCCCTCCCTTTAAGGTAGGAGTCACGGGTCGTCGAACATCCGACGGAGAACAGGGTGAGCTACGACAGTGAAGTGGCAGCTTCTTTCCTAGCGGTGCTCATCGACGGGGAAGCGTAAACGTCCTGCAAGGAAGAGGCATGCGGGGCACCTTGATGTCGATAGTTCTGGACTGCAAAGAGTTTGAAGAACTGTGGCCCAGCAAGGGCGTCGAGTCGTCTGCGTCTCTGTGGTCTTTGGGTAGCGGGAAACCCATTGGCGGATAATCCTCGGCATGTCGACGGCCTGGCCTTCTCCAGCGGGATCAGACGGGTGATGATGCAGACGAGAGCGTCCTTGGATCAAGAGTTCTTAGGCAACAGGAGCACAGCAGCTCTGGTCGGTGACGGCGCTTCTCTTTGGGATTCTGTGGCAGTCCCCATCTCCGGTCAGCAGCCTGTCGTAGGTTTGTCTACCAGGGAGCTTTGGCAAAGGTCAGCTGGTGCACGATGGTCCCTCGTAGCTCAGGAAGAGGGCACCTTACCAGGTCCTCTCTGGGTCAGTCCTTGGAGACACAGCAGCTTTCAAATTGATGAAGAAGAATTGCAACAGCAACAGCAATTCTTCTCTTCCAGCCGGGCTGCAAGGTTAAGTGTCAGTTTCACTCCAGTTACTCTTCGTAGATTAGACTTCAGCTCTGAACACTTCTGAACCCGATTCCTAGCAGTGAGAGGTCCCCAGATATACTGTTATTCTCCCATTCATTCCGCTGGGTCACTCTCGAGCATCCAATCCCTACGAAGGGCATTTAGCAGTCTGTCAGCCAAACAGGCGCACGGTGCATTCAGGCCATTCTTCTCCATCCAGACACTCACAACACAGAATGTGGAATCGGACAAGTACCACGCCATTCAACACTACACATTGCATTCATACCAATTTCGGGCAGGGCTTTCTCAGTCATTGTGTCAAACTCCAGAAACTAGACATCCACAACAAGAAGTGCATATTTGTCACACACTCCATTCACCCATGTCCCACCCACAAGTGTACCCACAACATACAGTCGTTGGGAAGGCTCCAGCTAGTCTGGTCGGCACTTCCCCACACTACTACATATGGAACTTCTACCCAACAGCCTGTCAGGGGGAAAGGACAGAGCCAGGGCTTCCCGGGACTTCAGGAAGATCAAGGTATCAGGCAATGGAAGGCAAGAGGCCATGGGGGCCATCTTGTTTCTATCAGGAATATATCGGTTCCAATGACAAGGCCTGGGCATCCCAAAATGGAGGACGCTCAGGGCACCAGTCAATTCAGCATGGAGCTGCCACCAGCCCGTACCCTGCTCTGTGTGCCACACACAGGTGCCCAAAAACATACACCAGGGGCACAGGGCTGTACCCCCACCCATGGGTGCTATAAGGGTATCCCATGGGTCTGTTCACCAAAACCAAAACCAAAGGAGAAAGCTGCACCGTCAGGAGTCCCACATGAACTCCTGCATGGAAAATACGACAGAACACACGATAAAAAGCAGTAAAGGACAAAGATACGGAGGCCCTGTCCCTCCGATGCATTTCCGATGCATTTCCAGCATCACAATACCGCACCTTGTAACTAAGCTTGAACTATTCTTGTATCTTGTACTCTGTTGTGCCCAGTTACCTACGGGTCCGGTGCGCCATACCAAATGAATAAACAAACAAAAAAACAAACATTGCGGAAGATAGGTGACTGGGTAAGTTTCCGGTATAGGAAGCGTATCACACGTCAGGCGACGCAACGGGTGCCGTACACCTATAAAAAGTAGAAGAGGAGATTGATGATGTATACTCCACTCCGGGGGAGGTGGGAAGACAGCTGTGGGGATTTTTGGATGTAAAGTTAAAGGGGCGGGGTTATGTGTATGATATGTGTATGAAATGTTAGCATGAAGATTTAGCTTGGTGATGTCACCCATAAGCTTAGGATAATGCGTGATTAGCAGGTGCAGAACTCGTGACTAGGCACTCAAATTACAAAACAGGCGGACTGCCGACATCGCGGACAGCTTCGCCATGTAGTAGAGGGGCATACTGAGTAGCAGCAGCCCAGTAAAGGTGGGGCGGTACCAGGATACGCTGCACTGGTGTACAGTCACAGGGGGCCGAACACATTGATGGGGCTTGCCGGGAGGCTGCAATGTTCATAACAGTGGATTATACTGCATAAGGTATATGGCCGGTTAGTGACAGCTCCTCAAGAAGCAGGGTGGTACGAGAGTATTCCTTGCAAAACGTGCAGCTGTTAAAAGCAAAACGCAGCACTAATTGAACATTGAATTGCATAACAAAAAGTTTGTCCACCCTTGTTCTGACATCGGAGTATCAAAACCCTCAACCTGAGGTCAGGTAAAACACACGAGTGAAAGACAATGGGCCTCATTCCGAGCCATGCCGGTAAGTATCGGTACTTTCCGGCATGACGTAAAGTACGACATCGGGCTGGTGCAAGACCGCAAATTTCGGCCCATTCCGAGCTCGCGGACACGCGCTTTGCACCATGCCAGAAAAGAATCGAGTGGCCTGCCGCAAAACGCCCCGAAAAACCCCTACCGGCATGCTGCGACACGTAAACAACAACACCGCACTGTAAGCTCTAGCATCAGTGCATAACGGTGACCGTAATTTACGAAGACCGTAAATTACGGTCACTGCAATAAAAAAAAGGAACCGGAAATTACGACATCGCACAGGAACGGGAAGGAGAGCGGCGGCCATCTTTAAAAACACAATCCATTGCCATCCTCAGCCGCCAGCACCCTTGTGAGGTAACTAAAGTCGGGAACAGGACCAGGCACCTCACAACATGCCCAAAGCACCCAAAAGGGCGGCGGATCGCATTCGCTAGCAGAGATTCTGCCCCGAGGAACTCCAGGCCATGGTCGACTTCCTGGCAGAGCATGCCGATGTTGTCTTCAGCAGCGACATGCGGAGGGAGTCCACCCTCCGCAAGAAGAACATCTGGGTGGAACTTGCACAGAGGGTGAGCGCTGTAGGCAACACCCCCCGTACCCCCATGGACTGCCGCAAGCGGTGGGATGACCTGCGGGTGCGGATGCGGGGCCTCCTCTCCAGCAACCGCAGTCCAACTTGAGCCATGGGAGGAGACCTGTGCGGCTCTCATTGGCACTGAATCCATTGAGGGCGTGGGGACCATGGAGTGCGGGGGAACGACTTCTGCAGAAGGAGGTGAGTGTCCACAGTGTACACTGGCAATGTCCATTGCATAATGAAAACTGACCCAGGGGCCATTGAAGGCACCCTCTCGTGTTGCCATCCCCCCACCCAACGCATCCCCCCATCCAACAAATGCTGAGGCAAGTGCCGCTTAACGATGGTCCAAGTGCGAGTACATAACGCACCTCAACCATAGTGCACTGACTTGCACAGCCCATCATGCACACTGTCCAGCGTGGTAGGCATTGTACTAGCCAAAATGTACATAACCAGGGCACAATGAGTCACTCCCAAACATGCGTATATGTCATTACCATGCACATGTACCTCTGCCATAGCTACCCCCAAAACAGAACAAACCTAAAATGACCGAAATGTCCATGCAGCCATGTATGCAAATAGGACATTGCACATTCACTAATGTTGTCCCTCTCTTATACCCCCACAGGCACTGACCATGACAGCACAGAGCCCCAATCAAGCCGGCCAAGCACCTCCACGGGTAGTGGCAGGGTCAGGCCAAAGCCAGCACCAAAAACAACCACCCCCCTGCCTACGGAAAGGCCACTGGAAGCTGCCGGACCACCATCCCACACAGCATCGGCGGCAGCAACTATGCCAACCCCTAGCTCAGCAAAGTCGAGCGTCTCAGGGGAGGCTGCTGCTACCGCGCCTGATGAGTGTGAGCACAGCCCGTCACCCATCTGGGGGGCCTTGTTGGAGGACGGCCAAGACACAGTGCACAGCCCGGAGCCATGCATCATAACACTGGCCTCATGCAGTGACTCTGGGGATGCCCCTTCACCTGTGCACAGTCCGGAACTCGACCCGCAGGGGTATGACGCCGATCTCCCCAGTCCACCCATACCGCCCCCTGCAGAGCATGCTGGACCAAGTGGATCTTCCGATGGTTTCCCATCTTTTGGCGGGCAGCGAGTGCATCAGTTGACAGACCTCATACAAAACTACATTGAGGACAACCGCCAGGCTAGGGCAGAATTGCATGAAGAACTCAGTCAAATGCGGCAGTCCCTCACTGAGTGCACCACCAAATTGTGTGACTCTTTGACAGACAGCACGACCCGGCTATGTCATGTCCTTGGCCGCATAGCGAATGCCCTTGAGGCAGGCCATTCAAATTCCGAGCCACAGCAGGAGGACACGGCTGCAACCAGTGAGGCCACGCAAGGCAGCCCGGAGAGACGCACTCGGCGTTCCATGCGTCAGCGGGATATGCCTCCCCCAGACAAGGGGAGCAAGAACCATTAGGCATTCCTGCCACATGTGGGCTTCACATCCTACATGGGACGACTGCTCTGGAGTTGGGGGAGGTGGGATGGGGGTAGGGGGTGATGGTTTGTTCTGGAGTTGGGGGGAGGAGGAGGAGGGAGGGGCTGCTGCTGATGTATGCACTATTTTGTTTTTCTCACAATAAACAATTGGTGTCGCAAACTTCAACCGTTGTGAACATTCATCATTGCACATTTGTTCATTGACTACTGCCAGTGCATGGTGTACGAGTATACACGAGTCCAGTGCCCTGTGTGCCTATGTCATGACACCCTCTACTGACTTCTGTCCTGGAGATCTTGTCCACTGTAAGTACAGAGCATTACATGTCCCTCAAGTGCACTGCCTCAATGAACCTTTGTTGCCACTTCACCCTCCGCCTTCACTGCATCGTCCTGTGGTTGTAGCAGTACTATGTCAGGGGTGATAGCCGCTCATGTAGGGATGCACTTTTTGTCCATCTGCACATATGACATGGGCTCATTCGACACTAGATATCAGTGGATGGGTCAACCACCAGTCCTGCTTCGCCGGCACATATGTGCTTCACGCAAGCCAGGTGACTGCTTCATCTACACGCATGCACGGGTATGGCCATTGTCTGGTTGCCCCATGGGCCTGTTCAGGGGGTTAATGACAGGGGTCATGTGGCTTGTTGTCAAGGGACAGCCAACAACAGCTGCATGTGTAGCCAAATGAGGTGAGTGTGTGGACTGTCATGGTGGAGAACAGTACTTGGCTGTCATGGCAGGGTTTCAATGATGGCCATCTGCACATGTCCATAGATGTATTGCGCACGATCATGGACACAAATATGTGTCCGATGCAATGGAATGCAGTCGGGGGTTGCGTCTACATGATGGTCCGTGAACGATGGTGTGGACATCTTGGGGTACATTTTCCTTTGTTGCATGCTGCTGTCCTGATGTCGGATCAATGTGGTGCTGTGTACTGTGTAGAATCGTATTTGGGTGTGATGGCTGTAGTCTGTGGATCATGGTCATCATCCTGCTCTGATCCATTCTATGGTGATTCCCAACACTCCTATGGGTGTGCCATGCCGGTGACGTGATGTCGTACCCCTGCTGCCCTCTGTTAATTCCACTTCCAGGGATGGGTCTCCAATGTGGTGCCAAGCTGGGGGATGCCACATTGTGCATGTGCAGTGTGTCTTCCGATATGCGCTTACGGTTGTGGTGTCCGCCTATGAGTGGTGCTGGTGTAGTGTGATTAGCCCTTGTAAGTTGGTGCGTGTGTTGTGAGTGCCTTATTCTAGCAAAGTGGGAATCTGTTCGTATGTGCCGTTGCACTGGTTCTGTGGCAGGTTTGTTGTCGGGGTGAACACCGTACGGTGGCTTCATCGTTTCAACCCAGTTGGTTCATGCAGGCACCCACCCCATGGCACCAGTGCACTTGCATGACACAGTCAGACGACTCAACCGCCAGCCAGGCAGGTCATCCTGCATTTTGGACCATGTGGCTTGGTAGTGTGGTGAACTGCTGGCCCTTTGAGTCATGTGTAGTTGTTTGGTGTCGGGCCCACCCATGTGTGCGGTTCTTGGTAGCGTTGGATTCCATCTGCACGTAGGGGGAGTGGTATTGTTTGCAGTTGCTGTCCGCCACCTGCATGCCATGCTGGTCCACATACGACCTGTGGGTGCTGTCAGGGGCACCATTGTAATTTGGCATGCCTCCATTTGCATTAGGTCCAGCTTTACTGTTGTGTATCTCATGGGTGGTCCATGTTGGGGATTGGTAGGCCCTTGTGTGCTTGGGGAGGTGTAATGGTAATTGTATATGTGGCCGCCTAATGGACGGTTGTGACATGCCACTGTGTGCTGGTAGGTGCCTGTGGCATGGGTGTGGGGCACAGGCAAAACTGTCCCTTGTGCCAGGTTGGCACTGTACATTTGTATGGTGCTCACCTTTCTTGTGTCTGTGGTGCAATATGGTGGTGACGGTGTCACAGTCTAGGGGGTCAGGGGTGTCTATCTGGTAGGACTTCTCCTAGAGTGGCCGGACATGCTGCGTGTGCATGGGGGCTGCTGGGGTGGTAACGGAGGCTGCACTGGTGCTGCATACAGGGCCTGTCTCCCCCTCCTTCTACCCCTGTGTCTCCTCAGTGGGGGGGGTGTGGTGTTGTTGCAGGGGTTTGTGTGATTGTGGCCTTGCTTGTTCTACTGGTGTCATCTTGGTGTGGGAGGTGGGTGGTGTGTGGGTGTGTTCCTTTTCTGCTGTGGCAGACTCCTGGCCTCCATCTGTGTTGCATGTGTGCACCTGTGGCTCTGGGACCCACTGCTCAGGGTTCTTTACTCCTTCTCTGAGATGCCTGTATGTACTCCATGCCGGTAAGGTACTTTATGGGCTTGAGGAGGCCGTAATTTACATGTGCTCCTTACTCGTGTTCGGCTCCGGTTTAATTTCGGCATGGTGGGGCGCGCGCGCGCGACCCAAGACCGATAATTACGGCATTGTAGTTTACGGTGCCGTAATTAACGGTCTGAGGGGTCAGAATAGCATTGAGCGGAAAACCATGCCGGTAAATCATTACCGGCATGGTTTTTACCTTACCTTATGCTCGGAATGACCCCCATTGATGTATCACGGGGGAGGGGGAGGCGCATCATACGAGGTGCCCAGGATGGTACTGACCCCAATCCAACACCTTTGCAAAACATCGCCTAATTATCGAGATAAAATAGTGAAGTATAGTGTAGAATGGACTAAGGGTACGGAAGGGAAAGCATCGATACGATGGCCGCCTAACAGCAGTTTCTCAAGGGACACTTTACAGTCACTACTCACATACATACACAACAGATACAAGGGAAAGAAATTAGCAAGCCACCTGGAAATATTTGAACTGTGGAGAATGTTCCAGGGGCATTACCATGGAATGTTGAACTTACAGGAGGCAAAAAAGGAGGAAGGGGACGAATGCACCCCACCTCCTGCACCTCCCAGCATTGCCTCGTACGATGCGGATGAGGAGGAGCAACAGGGATTATACTAGATTAGGGAACTAAAAGAAGCTACGGAACACCGAGAATTAACTGCAGCTGAAGCCTACTCAAACCCCCCATACAACCCACCCCTGTATGCCCTGAAGGCGCACGCCACACGGACAGAGGTAGGTAACACAGATTTCGAAGAGAAAAGGCTGAGGCAGGCGAAGAGCGAGTTCGTAGGGGTAGAGCCAGATGAGTGGATAGCAGCGGAACAGAAGGAACGGGAACGGGAGGAGCAGCTAGCATTAGAAAGGCGAGAAAAAGGGGGAAACAAAAGGAGGGAACGGGAGGTGATGGAGAGGATAACAATGAGAGATTCGAGTAAGGTAAGTACGGAAGCAAAGGGGCGTAGAACATTAGAGAAAGAAAGGGTTGAGACTGAAAGAGAAATGGCATTTTGGAGACAGAAGAATTTGTTGGACAGCACCCAGATATACGAGAAAAGCAGGCTGAAGAAGTTAAGGTTAGCAGTGGGAGAGGAAGCGCGAAGTAAGAGAGAAGAGGACGAGGAAACGCTACGGAGGATACACAAAGAAGTAATGGAAGAAATAGATAGGACACGGGCGGGGGAAGAAGAAGAAGGGGATGAGCACCAGTCTAGACGGACACCCGACAGGACACACAGGGTGTAGCGTGGTAACCACTGGAGTGCCTCAGGCAGGGTCTGTACAGCAGAGCACAAAAGGAAAGGAAGATATGGAGGCGGCAAACTTTACAAACATTGATCTTGAAAGTGTTCTCAGATGGATTTTGCAGTGAGGAAGATGAAGATCGCAATGGTATAGGTAGGAAGGGCTAAGCAAATTGTACATTACACAAACAGGCACAGATATGTCATGGTAGTGTAGGACTCAGATAAAAAGAACGGGGGAGGACACACTGACACAACTACAGAGGACGCGACAGCAACAATGGCACCACAAACACCCTACATGCATAGGCTTCGAGATCTCCCAGGGTGCAGAAGAGATAGGACAGCAATTACACATGACAGGGAGCACTCGTGTCAACAGGGCAGGCACACAGGGCCCCGGGAAGCACAGAACACAACACACCCCAGAAATATCTCAGACATCGGAGCATCATGCACAACACCCAATATAGATGTCATAGACTTCGAGGTAGACGTCGAAGATGAGAGAGGCCCATTACAGATACTACAGTATAGACGAACACCTGAGGAAAGGGCTGAATATTCACAGATGCCACTACTAGAAAGAGGGGGAGCAGACTGCAATATATACCATGGAAACATGCAGACAGAGAGAATGTTAAGAATAGGTTACCATCACTGAGTGGAGGGGCAGGGAAATGGCTACATGAAATGGAAAAACAGATAGCAGGACACAGACTGGCAGTGGGGGACGTGAAGGGGCTATTAGTGTCCATATTGGAGGAACGCAGATGACATTTGGAAGAGGGCGGGATTCTCAGGGGTAACAACACAGAACACTACACATGATGGATCCCCATTTGAGAACTGCAGGCACCCTGTGTGGAGGCCCTAAGGATACAATACCCCGCCACATAAGACATAGGGGCAATTACGTCACGCAAGATGCGTGACGACAAAGATCCCGTCAGCTACATCCAAGAGATTCAAGAGCATTGGCGCCTTGAAACTCGGGAGCCGTGGGACAAAACACTGGCCATCTTGATCCAAGGATTGCCTGAATCAGTGCAAAGACAACTTAGGAAATTAGTGGGAATGGAGGCCAAAGCATGGTCAGAGATACAACTAACAATAGTACACCATTGTAGATTATTATGGCAGGAAAAGATGAAACAGAAGGCAGAGGATAGAAAGGCGGATGAGGCAAAATTAGTACAAAAGAAATAGTCAAAATACGCCCTAGAAGGAGCACTAATAAGAAGCCCTGCACCGCCAACTCAACAACAGTGCCCTAACCCCAACAAATACTACAACCACAGATTGAACAACTACCGCAACCACAGATACAACAACAATTACCACAACCACAACAGCAATTGCCACAATACAACACAGCACCACAGTACCAACCACAGATGGGAGGGGGATATATGGGTATGGGCGGGTACCAACTGAAATTTAGAAGATGAGGAGGGGGAAACAGGGTGTGGGGATTTGGGCCACCAGCTCATTACCCAGGAGGAGGGTCCTGGGGTTACCCACAACGGGGATGGCAAGGCCAAGGAGAGGGAGGAGGAGGATTCCTATGGCAAGCACGAGAACCACCCCAATGTTGGACATGCGGATTAATAGGCCACGTCTCTGGTACGTGCAGTTACAGAGCAGCACAACAAGGATGGGGCAAGCAAGGGCCACAAAGCAACCAAGGGGGTCAGAGTGGGTATTATCAACAGGCAGGACCACCACCCATGGTGCAACAGCAAGTAATGCCCCAACAACAACCACAATATCAACAAGTACAAGGGACACTGCTACCCCACCAACAACCACAACAGCAGCAACCACAACACACCCAGACAGTACAACAGATGACACAATTACAGGATGACATACAACAGCCAATGGACACAACGGACACAACGGCTGTAGTACTGGTAACACATATGCAAGGGGTGACTATAATGGGACACAACCCTTATACCGGCAACAGACAATCACTACACCCACAATAGGACAGCCCACAAACGACCTTATTGTGTCCCATCCTATCAGTAACACCTAACCCTGCGGAGCAACCACACATAAAGGTGGCGATAGTTGACAAGATGTTTTCCTTTTTGGTTGATATGGGGGCCACAAGGTCATGCATATGGGAATGGAACTACACATTGTCAGGCGATGCCATGAATACTCAAGGATTTTCTGGGGCTCGAGAAATGGTTCCATTCACTGATAACATCTTCCTATCTATTGGGGATCATGACCTGTCACTACCCTTAGTATACTCCAAACATGCACCCGTAAATATTTTGGGATGTGACATAATGAGCCCACTGAACATGACCATCTCCTTCACAGAAAAGGGCATAGTGTGCTCCACGCCAGGCATACACATGCTCACAGCAAGACAGATACTCCAAGCATATTGTGGCAAGAGTGTGCAGAGGGGGGAGCCAGCAGACCCGTAGGTTTTCCACTACGGGACAGACATGGCAAAAGCATGGCTACCAGGTATAGCAGGGAAGGTATGGAAAAGACCAGGTGAGTACCTTTTGAGGCCAGAAACGCCAACAGATGAGAAAGAAGGAACGTTTGTGTCCATAGACATTGAAGGGGTAGTGGCATGGGACGATTGGGTTGCAGTACACGCCCTAGACAAGGAAGGGAAGGCCTGGGGGGCAGTAATAGCACTAGCAGAAGGGTGTAGATTGACCCAAGTATCTGATGAAGAACTCTTCTCACAAGAAAAGGGAACAAGTGAGATGATGCTGGGAATGAGTGTATATGTTTTGATACGGTTAACACACAGAGAAGTGGCTCAGAAAATGGCAATGGCACTAGAAGCACCACTCCCGGCACCACCCCCATTCTGTGAGGAAGACTTAGCAAAGGTACCAGCTTCTTTGTGGACAACAAGCCCCTATAACGTGTGGGTGCATCAAAAGCATAGGGGAGTTAAGATAAAATTGAAGAAAGGAGCAATTCTGCCCAGAGTTAGACAATACCCACTGTCAAAAGAAGCAGATGAAGGCATTTTTGAGACAATAAGCACTCTCATTGAACAAGGCATTCTAGTACCATCAGAATCACCTTGCAACACTGTTGCGTACCCCGTCCGCAAGGCAAATGGAGGATCATGGCGCTTCATACAAGATTTTAGACCCCTAAACCACATTGTCGAAGCAGAATATCCAGTATCGGCTAACCTAGCTATAATACTTTGCAGCATCCCAGCAGAGGCTACACATGTCACTGTGACTGACCAAAAAAACACCTTTTTCTCTATGCCACTACACCCAGATTCCCAAGACCTAACAAGTTTCATGTATCACAACACAAAGTGGAAGCACACAAGACTACTGCAAGGATACTGCAAGTCAACATAAATTTTCAATAAAATAATCCAAATGGACCTAGGGAATATAGAGAAAGAGAGTACGATTTTGCGATATGTGGATGACATTCTCATCTGCAGCACAACAGAAGATGAATGCAGGAAGGACTCCATCAAAATTCTTACAGTACTAGCAGGAAAAGGATACAAAGTAGACATGGCAATATTGCAATATTGTCAGGAAGTGGTTCTATATATAAAGCAAATTATATCACAAAAGGGCAGACACATTGCTCCACAAAGGGCACAGACAATACTGAACACAGCACAACCATAGACAGTACGAGAATTACAACAGTTCCTCAGCCCTAAGGGACGCACAACGGGGTCAGAAAACACTGAACTGGAAACGGGAAATGACAGATTAATTTAATTAATTAAAAGAGGTGATATCAACAGCACCAGTCCTGGGTATCCCTGATTACAAGAAATAGTTTTTCATATTCTCACACTCTGATGGGGTGGTAATGAAAACGGTACTAACACAAAAGACAAGCATGGGCCACAAACCAATTGCATATTACAACAGCCAGTTAGACCTAGTAATGACAGGACATTTCCTGTGCGAACAACACTTGGCTGCTGCAGCTTTTGCTGTAGAAAAAGCATCCTCAATAACAATGGGATGTTCTACAACACTTTATGTGGAGCACGCTCTTTTTGCAATTTTACACAAACCCAAAAGCACCCTGACTACACAAAGAGCAACAGGCTATGAAATAATCCTACCCCGACCAGAACTAAAAATAGTAAGGTACAAAAATGTCAACCAGGCACAATTCCTAGCAGAAGAAGTAGGAGAGGGAGAATATGTCCATTACTGTACAAAAGCTATTGAACTATACTCAGAAACACGTAAAGTAGAGGAAGATTCACTTGAGGGGGGAGATGTACCATACATTGACTGTTCCTCAACAATTGACCAAGGTGATGGGGTGAGAAGAACGGGGGCAGCAGTGGTAAGATTAAGAGAAGACTGGACAAGCGAGGCAATAAGATGTGTTAGGTTACCACCCCAGTATTCTGCACAAGCAGCCAAATTAGTTGCCCTGATAACAGCCCTTAGAGAGAGTGAAGGGAAAAGGGTCAATATCTATTCAGATAGTGCCTTTGTGACGTCAACAGTGCATTCTGGTCTGGCAAGGTGGTTAAGGAGACGGTTCAGATGGACAGATGGCACACCAGTACAGCACGCACTCCTCCTAGGGGAATTAATTGAGGTTGTGACATATCCAATACAACTCGCATTAGTTAAGTGCCAAGCAGACACTAATGGAGAGGACCCAATATCAAAAGGAAATGAAACAGCCAATTTCTATGCAAAATACGCATCATATTTTGGGGAGTTATGGGACCTCCAAGAAAAACAAAAAGAGAGGGGAGGGGCAAGACAGGTGCTAATGAAGGAAGGTTATAGCCATTTACCAGAAACCCAAATAATGGAAATACAGGCAGCCGCATCAATGACAGAAAAAGAACTCTGGGTAAAAAGAGGGTGCTCAATGTCCCCTACAGACACCTTGTGAAGACAAAATAATACAGGAATGTAGTGATGCCGCTCACATTATTACAAACAGCATTAACACAATTACACCATCCCACACATACTGGAAGGAAGTGATAGGGGCACAAATAGGATAATCCTGGTTTTGTCCTAAATTAAATGCCCACATAATGAATTTCATTAGTAATTGCCTCAGCTACCAGCAATTTACAGCCAGACATACACTTAAGCTGATCAAAGGTACAATACCACGACTGGAGGATCCCTTTCTGCACCTCCACATCGACTATGTTGACATGATAAACGTGTGCAAAGGATACCATTACACGATTGTGGTAGTTTGCCTCTTTTCAAGGTGGATAGAAGCAGGCCCATGCTCTCATGCTGATGCACTAAGGGAAGCAACATTTTTGGTAAGAGAAGTCTTCCCAAGGTGGGGTGTCTCTGAAGTGCTAAGGTCAGACAACGGTCCCCACTTCGCCAACTAACTATTCCAACACATCACCACATTGCTGGGGCTAAAGCACAAGTTTGCGTTTGCATATCACCCACTGGCCAATGGCATCTGTGAGCACCTCAAAGGCTTTCTAAAGGAAAGAATTGCTAAAACCCAAAAGTCAACTAAAAAGAACTGGCTGTACTGCCTCACGTTGGCTATATTTAAGCTATGGAACAAACCCGGGTTAGACCACCACCTCACACCCCACCAGGTGGTGACCGGTCGCCAAATGCACCTTCCACTGGCTCCACCCACAAGGGCCATGTATGATTGCGAGGGGACAGTGGAAGTATTGGGGAAGGAAATGCATGAATATGTCACTTCACTGGTTACTAGTGCCTCATTTATCTCTAAACAGATCCAACAAACACAGGGCAGGTCAGGGAACGATCAACAAGAAGCCAACAACACTCAAGGACAAACAAAACACTCAGTGATCAAAGTGGGAGACAAGTTCCTCCTACAGAATTACACCTGCAAGTGGAATGCACCCCGTTTTACTGGCCCCCACGTAGTGGAGAGCATCGCAGACAGGGCGGTGAAGCTGGAAAATAAAACTGTCTGGTCGCATCTCCACGACATCAAGCCCTACAAAGCATCGACCTCACCCCACCTCAATATCGACAGAGCAGACGCTCCAGCAACAGATACATCAAACAACAGCAGCGCCCCATTTTCAGCATCCCCCAATTTAGACAACTCTAAGGACATGAATGAACAAGAGCACCCAGGCCACTCAATGGTTAGGTACTCACAGACATCTACGTTCCCATAGAAATGGTAAATGAACTATAATATATTAGCCGTTATCACCAAAATACGTAGAATTTTAATACAAATGCTGGCTGTACAAATAAAGAATGCTACGACATAGATAGGGCTATGCGACACGCACCCGCCCTTTATGAATACACTGTGTCACCCTGTCTTGGCATGTTCTCTTCTCCCTTTTTGTCTCGCACATGCAGGGTTCTGTGTCTGACAAATGTATGTGACTAAAATGTTGAAGATAGATTGAAATTCTGTGATTTAGATGTTGCCTCCCATTGAACACCCTGAAGCACTCTCCCACCAATATATTCACACCCTGCGAAGACCCACTCACTCCAGACCAAGACCATCACATGTGTATTATAACAAATTTATTGAATATATAGCACCGCCAGACTCACAACTCCACCATGCCCTACCCATACTCAGAAATAGAGCAATAAGGAGGATTTGGGAGGATTTTTTCTCCTGGGCATTAAGCGATTTTTTAGTTCATCAGGCTTAAAATACTTACCAATACTAATACATTAACCCTAATTTACTGCAATTTTCAGGTGGGCAACTATATCATCTCACCGACTGCAAAATTGCAGGGCAAGAGGTAATAATGGCTACCTTAATAAAGATTGTAATAAAAATAATATGGGTAGTTTTGTCTACTGGATTGGTAGCTACAATTGTGTGGCAAGCTTACACAGCTTTTCATGTATCCGCAATACCCCATACTAACATTCCGCCCACACAAGCTGCAAGGAGCACTGTGTCAAGTGGTACGACAAGCACAAATGAGAAGGTAAGGAGAGGTAAGCGTAGCATTGGCACTGATGTTAATGGGGTTGACACATATCTCACGGGTACAGCACATGTCACAAACAACATGTGGTACAAGCACCTGTCAAAAATGAGTAAGGACACAACACGGGATAGCTGCTATGTCTGTTCATTGATCCCATATGCCATGAGCGCATCCAGAACCTTTGTTGCCACAGAAGTACCAGCAACAATGACACAATGCCTCCTATACCTTGCATTGTTCCAAACACAGGGGAGATTCCAAGGGAAAACAGCAACACTCCGGTGGAGATCAAAAGCAACGTACCCATACGAGGATAATTTCATAAAGACATTACCTATGTTGGATAACTATTGGCAGCACACACAAGCACTCCGGTACATAACCGACGGGCCAGAAAAAGGAGAGAGGAAGGAGGTAACACTGGACTACCTGCCATGCAAATGGAGGGCCAGAGTAACAGGCAGAGAACCTAGTTGCTGGGAACGCCCTCAGAGGTTGATATACGGAAAAGTATACACAAAGGAAGGATGGGTGGATGGAGTGGTGGGAAGCAAACCATTAACACTAACAAAGGCGGCAGTGAAAGAGGTCCAGGAAGTAAATGATAGGTGCCTCAAGGAATGGGCAAAGAGTGCAAGTTTACTGACGTGGTTGGATAAGGAAGATGGCCCACTGACAATCATTTCTCTCACAACACCAACCTTATGTTACCAACATGACAGAGATATTGATGTTGGGACAAACAAAGGATGCAGGAGAATAGAGAAGCTAGGGGACATGGAATCAGGCACAGTGGTACTAATGAACCACTATTGGGCATGTGGGACAAAAGCATACAATAAACTACTGCCTAACTGGGGAGGGATCTGCTCCATAGTACAGGTCAATGTACCCTCGCTAGTGGTACACCAAAAACATGTCAAGATGTCAAGATGGACGACTTCCCTAAAATGGATGAAACCAACAAGCAGAGAAAAAGATCATTATCCCCTAC
This sequence comes from Ambystoma mexicanum, assembly GCF_040938575.1. NCBI lineage: Eukaryota > Metazoa > Chordata > Amphibia > Caudata > Ambystomatidae > Ambystoma > Ambystoma mexicanum. Next base: position 462,671,201 of record NC_090929.1, read on the forward strand.
TCCACTACCGTCCAACAATGGCATCACCACAGAGACATCATTACGAAGATTGAAAAGGCAGGGAAATTACTTATGGGGCAAGTCAGAAGCTGCGCTGGACGAAGTACTAGCATCACATCGCGTGTTCAGCAGGGCTGCCATGTTTTTCTCAGCAATAATACACCCACGGTTCCAGACATACACACATGCAAAGTGGATCCAAATCACACAGTTGGAGCTGATGATGACGATAAACTCAACAGTTAACAGATTTAATGCAATAAAAGAAGAGCTCCCAGCTATACGGTTAGTGGTCCTACAGAATTGATACGTGCTGGATCTGCTCACAGCCATGGAAGAAGGAGTAGGTGCAAAAATAGGGAGCTCCTGCTGCAGGTTCACACCAGCAAATAACGAAGATATCAGAAGCAGTATCGCAATTGACAAAAATGCATGCTAAAATGGAGGAAGAATCAAAGGGCACGAAGAAGGACGGAAGCTGGTTCTCATATCTCTGGTCATGGATGCCATCATGGCTAGCTGATGGCCTAAAAAGACTAGCAGGGGTCCTGCTCCTGGGAATGGCTTCTTTACTCAGAATAAAAGTGTGCATGGCAAAATCAAAGACCACTGCAGAAGAAATGATTGGAAATAAGCTACTCTTACCTGCAGAAGACGAGCAGCAAAGAGGCATAACACATATGGAACGAGAGAGGCTAAGACAACAACTAATGGAATGTGACATGTGCCCACCATCGATGAGACTAGAAAACCCAAGGAATCCCAAAATGTATGTCGGAAAATGGGTTTACTGCAAGCCTAGAGGAGGATGTGTATACATGTATTGGTCATTTGAAGTTCATGTGAACCATTACGGACATCTAGCAGGAATTACGAAGGTATGGCACCTGAGGGACTGCAAGAGAAGTGACAATTTTGTAGTCGACAAGTCGACCAGAGGGGGGACTGAAGAGGGAAAATCCGAGTGTTCCTTCCCTCCTGATGGGCCCCAAACCAGAAGAAGCACTCCTGACAGAACAACTATCGACTATCACAGATTAAACCCAGCCCCACTGCTCCCAACGCAAGCTCACATCACGACAGACATCCAGCCATCTGCCCGATCAACTTTACGATGGCAAGAGCCTTAGCCAACACAACCAAAGACAACCCAGAGCGAGCTGGTGACGACTATATGGACCAACTCGATTGATGTCACCACAAACCATGTTGCAGGTCGTTAGAGACTCCATGACGACATAGCCGTGTTAGACAAGAAGTACATATGCAGTAGGCACAATCAGGAAACACTCATATACCAATCCACATGAAGAACATACGCGTACAGTTCTATGAGCTAGAGGACAGTGACACACATTATGTCTGCACGTTTGTTATTTTTCATATAGACCTGCTATCGCACCGCAGAAATGCAAGATGCCAGAAGAGCTCATGTATATGCTTGCAGATGCTACTCGCTAGTTACTCTATGGATGGGCAGAAGCACTCAAAGGACCTGACCTCTCATTGCATGCTTTTAAACCAGAGCAATCATACTGGAAGAATAGCCAAAATGTTGGTAGGCCTTGGATCAATCCAGCACACTAAACTCCTTTTGCAGAGATCTTGATGGTGCAAGCTGCTGAGCGAGCAGAATTGCCCTGGCAGGGACTGCCACCACCAAGGCCATAATGTTGCAAATAGACATTCCTCACTCACGGTGCCAGGATGAGCCCGGCAACAGGGCAGGACACCTCAAGCTAAAATACAAATCAAATCGAGGTAATTTGACTTCCCTAGCGGTCTCCTAACATGTGATCTGGCCGACCTGACATGATGCCAAGACCTGGAAGCTGGGAAGATGCAGCCATCTCACGTCTGAAACTGAACCTTGTCACATAATTGCAATAATCCACCTACAATATGCGCTGGGACTGGACTGCTCTCATGGCATTAGCAAAGACCTCATTGTTACACACTGTCACATAGTTATATCTTGTTGATACATAGTATACAAGGGCAGGTGTCTCGCGGTCTGGGAACAACATTAGTCCCAGGCTTGGGGACCCACGGCCTGATCAATCAGCACACCAGGGGACAGAGGCGGGTGGCCGGAATCTCCAGACAATCATCAGGGGTTCTAATGTAACAATTTTCTGGTAGCAACTTTTAGGGATGTACCAAGTGTACCACCTGACACTGCGACCACCAATAACATGTCACCGCATACGTCTCTATACTGGGCCTACCACTCTGGGAACCAACCCAAGGTGCCGTTAGGTTGGGGAAATATTTTGGTAAGTGACAACAAGGGCCTGCGAGCCTGAAATTGTCAAGACGTGCTCGGATGATATTTGATGCCTTGTATGTTGTCCCTGCGCGTTTGATATAATAAAACGGCAGTTAACCTTTGCTCCTTGTGTGGACCTTGACTTCTTTGGGACATTGGAGGGAGTTAAGCCCCTCCGTGAGCTGGAGGTCCGCAGACCCTAGGTACGGCTCTGCCGACCCTCGAATCTCCCCTAACACAGGAATCCCAGCCTTCCAATTATGTAGACTACAAGTAGCACAAAATTTGGAAAGTCAGATTAGTTTTCAGGGTGACAAAATCTTCCCCTATTTCTAATCTAAGACGGTCCCTACATTGGCTAGCTGTGTAGGAACGCATAGATTTTAAAATTCTTTGTTTCATATTCAAATGCGTAAACCAGCTAACACCAAGTTATCTGGTGGATAAAATCAAGACTTATACTCCAGGCCGCCAACTACGCTCATGCGACAAGTTGTTGCTACATGTGCCACAGTCTAGACACCTGAAAAAAGGGGACCGAAGATTCAGAGTTTAGGGTCCAAAACTTTGGAACAGCCTCCCGAGTGCCATTCAAGAACACAAAACTCTTATCTCGTTCCGAAAGCCGATGAAGACCTATCTCTTCTGCTAATTGTAATTTTTCAAGCAGTTCTGACATGTGAAATTTCCCCTAGCTGATAAGTGTCTCACAGATAGATGATTTGCAATCACTTAATACGCCGGCGCCCAGATACGATTAGTTTCATCAGGTGCGCGATTATAAATAAATCAAATCAAATCAAACAAGTTGAGGACACTGTGAATTTGAAGCCTAAAGAACTGCGTTGAACTTGGGAAGGGAACCCCAAGACCATTTTGTGGAACTTGGTCGGACTTGGAGAAGGAAATCCTGAGACCTTTTGTGGAACTGTCTTGAACTTGGGGAAGGAAGCCAAGAGTAAGCCTGGAGAAGGAAGCAGCTCAGAACCTTCATGTGAACACTGCTACTTTGGTTGCTGACATCCCTAGACATTGTTTAGCTTTAGATGTGAGGGTAAGTATAGGTTTTGGACACATGCATACTTTTAGGTTGAACTTACTGACTCAGACTATCCTTAGTTATTTAGGTAGGGAAATCCCACCTTAGTATAGGGCAGGTTAGGCCTTACACAATCCTGACATTTAAGTTAATAAATATTTTTTAAAACTTTGAATCTGTTGTCTGTGTCTTGCTTCATGATGCCTTCACAAAATCCACCAAATGGAAAAGCCTTCTTATATTATCTATGGTGCCCCTTCTCCAAATGAGCCCCACCTGGTCCGGGTCTGTAAGAACCAGCATGAATTTCTCTAATCTAGTTGTGAGAATCTTGGTGAATATTTTGGAGTCTAAGTTCAAAGGGGCATGTATGAAGAGCACACTTTGGGGTCCTTCAATGCCTTGGGTATTAAAATCACTTGCGCTTCTCTCGTGGAGTCTGGCAGATCCCCTCCATTCTCAATAGAGTTAAAGACATCTGTCGAGGGTTTCAACAGCACCTGACTAAGTGACTTATAGAAGGTGGCTTTGAGCCCGTCAGGCCATGTAGATTTATTTGCCTTGGGTGTTTTTATAGCTTGAAGAACCTCCTGGGGTTCAATTGGTACCTCTAAAAGCTCCCTTTCGTGGTGGGATAACTGTTGCAAATGTACACCGCTCAAGTAGGAGATTTGGTCTTCACACTTGTGAGACGCTCGATGTATAAAGTGTGCTATAGAACTCGTGGAATATTTCCCATTTCTTATCTTCTTCCCCCCGCTCTTTGCACTGGGTGTTCCACTCTGAGTGGATACATGAGTGACTTGCTTGCTGCCTGAGGAGGTGCGACAATAGCCTACTTGGTGCCTTGCATTGCTCAAAATAGCTATGTCTCAACCCAATCATAGTACATTCCCCCTTTTGCACCCTCAATAGTTTCGATTGTTGCTTGGTCATGTGTAATAACTTAAATCAGTGTCTGATCGGAGCATCGTTGTAAGCCTTGTCTGCCAGTTTAACTTAATCTATTAACTCCTTTTCAACTAGACCCCTAGTCCATTTCAGCACTGCCACATTGGCAATAGTATTACCCCTGACATCCCAATTGACACCTTCCATCAAGTCACCAAAAAGGTTGTTACTTAGAGACTCTCAAATTGCCCCTTCAGATCTTCTAGGCACACCGGGGGTGGCAAGATGCCTAGTGGTAACCTTCACTGGATCTGCTTCCAGTGGCCCAACTAGTCCTTGAGTTTTAGCAGGACCATATTGTGGTCAGCCATAGTCATAACTTCAATATCTGAGGATATTATCAGTAGCGCCATGTCTGTCGTAATGAAAATATAATCAATTCGCAAGGCCGATGTGTGAACATTTGAGGTATACGTAAAAGCGATATCAGTGGGTGATGGGTGCGCCAGATATCAATCAAGTTTAAGTGAAGTGGGTAATTTCTATTACGCAGGCTCGCCTTGTCTTTGGGCAGCAGGTGCGTTTCTTGTAGTGCCCCTATGTGTAGGTGTAGACATTGAAGCTCTCTAAATAGTCGAGTGCCCTTGCTCAGAGTGTTCAGGCCCTGGCTGTTTAAGGTACTCACATTAACCACTATTATAACAGAAGATTGATCTAGTCCCAGTAAGGCCCCTGTGTCTATCATACTGATAACTGATTTGGAAAATGTAAACACCTCCTCCCATTCATCCGACATACAAATACTTTAACCTCATTGGAGAGCTAGAATTGTGGCCCCAGCCCGAACAATACAAGAGCTTACAACAGACCTTCACTGGAGGGTCGACATCACAACAATTTGCAACTGGAATCGGCCCTTAGGCCTGGGCCCCCCATCTGAGAGCCAGTGTATAAGAGTTGTGGATCAAATACAACGTCATTTCACCTGTCAGTCCGTTTTTTGCCTGAATGCACCGTCTGGAAGGATCATTCTCCTTGGCCCACAGTATCGCAAGGTGTGGGCAGGCTCATTCCCTCATTCTGTAGTGTTATGTTCAGCAGACGAGCTCCCTCTTCAGATGTAAAAACTGTGTGTACATGTCCTTTATCTTAAACTGGAGGCCAAAGAGGCATGTCCACTTATACCTAATTTCCTGGTGCTGCAACTCCTCTGTGACACGCCTCAGTGATTTATTTTTGGCCACCGTGGGCTGAGAAATGTCTTGAAAGATCTGGATATCATTGCCTTCCGACCCTTTGCGAAGGAACTCTCCTATCCCGCATCGCCCTATTCTCCAGATCATCCATTGTTTTTCAATAGTTCAGTGCTGTCAGGTAGGGCAGATATCCTTCCCACACCTCCCGAGCTCTGGTTCGAGGACGGCCAGGGAGCACTCACTGTGGTCCACTCTGTCTCCCAGGGTACCTACATCCTTCCTGATTTCGGAAGCCAAGTCCAGTATCTCTTTGCACAGCACTGCAATTTCAGAGTGCAAGAAGTCCCTTATGTTCCATCTGAGTGAGCCGAGAGAACTGGTTAGGAATTCAAGTGCAAGCAGCGGTGTCCCGGGCAAAAGTTGCGCCTCTGGACTTGTGTTTACTTCCATTGCTTCGGGGTGTGGAGGCTGCCTTGTAGATGGCGCCAGAAACGCCTGGATGCTCGAGTCCTTCACCTTTTGGAGGGTTTAAGCATTGTGCCCCACCTGCTAGAAGCGCAGGAGGGATTCTCAAATTGTAATATGCAGTATCTACTTAGCTACTCGGCCCAAGCCAACTAGCTGTGCTTCTGCTCCTAGACCTATCTGCTGCTTTCGTTCTGGTGGACCACAATATCCTGTGTAAACACCTAACATCAGCAGCAAACTTCTCCACAAACACCACACATTGGATAAAATCCTTCCTCAGCGAAGGACCCAGGAACGCCTTCTCCCCTAAAGTCGAAAGCACCCCCCACCTTAGTGGCATGCGCAATACCACAAGGATCGTGTGTGGCCCCCACTCCTTACAATATTTTCACTAAGCCGCTCTTTGACCGACTGGACAACCTGGGTGTCACCTACACTAATTATGCAGATGACACCCAGATCCTCATCCCAATATCAGGGTACCACGCTTGTGACACAGCCACCCTCAACACCATATACTTTTCCATCCAACCTATCATGTCATCGCACGGGCTCTGCCTAAATGACAACACAACCCAGTTGCTCATCACAGGCTCTCAACTCAGAATCTCCAAACTAAATGACCTCTTCAAGTCATTTATCATTGATGGTATCACCTTTAAAACCAGTAATGATGTAAAAACACTTGGCTTCTACTTAGACTCCTCACTCAATCTACACAAACAAGTAAATGCCACTGCTTCATCTACTTCATACGCGTGTAAACTCATCAGTGCCTGCAGAAAATTCCTCACACCAGACAGTTGCTTAACTCTAGCCAGAGCGTTAGTCCTTACATGCCTCGACTAATGTAACGCCTTATTTGCCAGCACTAAGATCCAGAATATCAGGAAACTACAGGTCCTCCAAAACTATGCCCTCAGAGCAGCGCTCTCCCTCCCCAGATCAGCACACATGTCAGCCATCAGATACCAGCAAAACTGGCTCCCAGTACGGCAACGTATAATGTTCAAATCACTCACTTTAACTCACAAATGTCTTCACCAGATGGCCCCCACCTACCGAGCTGATAATTTCACTGTGACACAACGCAGCAGACGCACCAGACGCACCAGAGCAGCCTACCAGCACCGCCTCAACACACCTGGGTTCAAGCTCCAGAACGCAAGTGGTAGTAGCTTCCCCACCTTCGCCAGCAAACTCTGGAACTCACTGCCTCTCCCACTCAAAGCTCAACTCAAAACCCACCACTTCTCTCAAAGCTTGCATAACTAATTTACCCATACTAGCCCATCCAGCCGTCACCTCCTCTTGCTTGTCCCTCAACTTTGTATATACTGTTTTTTATTGTGCATACTTTTGCTATTCTGTAATGCCACCTCCAGGCTCCATGTATACCTGTTCTGTGTAACAACTGTAACTTTTACATTCTGTAAGAAAGCGCCCAGATGCCTCTGGGCTTGGTGCGCTATATAAGCTTCAAAATAAATAAGCCTTCAAAGTATGGGATCAGTTGGTCCCTGTGGATGTCCCCTCTTTTGAGGCGCCCCTCCTGGAGCTCTGCCCCTGCTCTCCACTCCGTAAGCCTGGGGGGCTCTGCAGGCTTCTCTACGCTGCCTTGTACCTCTGCTTCCCGCTCCTCATAGGTCGCTCACATTCTCTTCCTGGCCACGTGCTGTCTCTGGGAAGCCTGCAGTCACATTTCCTACACACGGGGGTCGCCAGCCCGTATCACCTCAATGGGTGCGTATCGTTCCAAGTACGGCCGGTCTCAGACCCCCACGGCCTCCACCTTGAGCCTTGCCCAGTGAGTCTCACCGAAAGTCCAAGCTGTTCTCATTTCTTCCGACTGCCAGTCAGAGATTTAATCATGGAGAAGAAGTACCAGATTGCTTCAATAGCTGCATGTCAGGCCGCTACGCCATCCTGGCCACGCCCCCAGAATGTTAGAGTTTTGCTCTTGCGGCCTGTGGTCATACAAAACCTTATTCTAGTTATACTCTTATACATGGTGGACATTTATGGACAGCAAAGGCTTTGCTATCTGGTCTCCACTGGGAAGGAGGGGTGCGGGATAACAAAACATGCTGGTTAACAGAATGTGGCCTTCAATAAGACTTTTGGGGTGGTAAACTGTCAGATAACAAGAAAGCGCTGGTTAAGAAACATCTTGGACTTATGCTTTCCTTACTCCACGTTACAATCCAGAATGGTTTGTTGAACAGACCATTTTGCTCAGTTATTCTGCACTTTTGCACATGAAATGTTTGTATTAGATAACATTGTGTCAAATAACTAAGCCTTTGCTGTGGAAACCCAACCAGGCAGATTTGCTTAGGGGACAGGCTCTAGGAGCATGGTCCCTTCCTGTGAACTTCTGTCGATTTATCCAACTAGACAGTCACCACCACCAGAGAACCACCTCATATCTCTACAACGTTCACCCAGCAAAGTAACGCTCTGGAACATTCCACAAAACCTTTAAGTATATGAATAAATGTTAGAGGCACTGAAGCACAGCCTTGTGCACTGCTTGTGCTTAGGGGTGGACTGGCCTATAGGGTACTCTGGAGATTTCCTGATAGGCCTCTGCACCCTGGGCCTCTTATGTTTCATAACCTAATGTTCTCACAGGAAAAGCGTTGCGCTTGCTGAAAATGTGCAATATGGGGCCCCTTTGAACATTATTTCCAGGGCCTCTTTTAGTTCCCAGCCCACCCCTGCTTGTGCTCCCCTTGGCAGGGAGGCATGGCGTGATTGCAGCTGAGCAACAGTACATTCGAGAACGTGTCATGTCGTGGCCCTAATGCTTCGTGTGTATTTTGCACCCACGCTAATGGAAACTCCAGTCTCGCTTTAACAGACTGGATAGAAATCAACGCAGATGCGGAAGGCCAAGGAATTCCTGCAATAAGTGGTTGGACGCTATTATTAATGGCCACTGAGTTGCCCTCCTTCTTTCCCTGTCCTCCCACTTTTCCTTCTCCCACCCTTAAGTCAGTGTACATTTCGACTCCCGGGTATAACTGGTATTATGAATACTTTACGCAAACAGCCACTGTAAATGGAAACATCGAAATGCGCCCAGTGTTCAGCTTTTATAGTTTCCTCCACAAGTCCTGCTGTCAGGTGAGTGGGGTATGTCCACCACAGCCAGGAGAACGTCCAGCTGTACTGGGTGGATCCAGTATAGGCCCCGCACCTCAGATGTGCTAGTTGGTGCAGAAGTATTTTGCTTTCCGTTGGAAAATACTAATTTAATACACCCCTCCTAAGAAAATGTTATTTAAACGTAGACACAGAGGGCCTAATTGACAGAAGCGTTTTAGAATGGCAAAACCCCATTGGAAAACGTTCTGTGAATTAGGCACAGAGTTTCTCACTAGTGTTCAGTGGCAGCTGGTGAATTCTTTCATTGAAGGGGCGTAAATATTTCCCACGAATCAGCGTGAGTGACCAAGAGCATCACGGGAGCCCTAATCAACCAATCACTTGAAAAAGTGGTTAAAATCGTGCATTACACAGCACACTTTGTGAACAAATGTGCAAAAGGCCTGACAGCTTGCAATCAGTTTTGAAAGGTAACTCATGGGAAAATCCAATAGATGCCAGTCACCAACAGTCCATGGGAGCATTTCCCAAAATATTTTCATGATGCAGTTCCCCACAATAAATGGCAGTATCAAAATGTTTTAACGATGGCTGTGCCAATACATTTTAATGCACGCTGCACCAATACATGCCAGTATTCTCATATAAGATAATTTGCTTGTTTGCTTTGTGCATAATGCCAGTATTGCTTTGCACATAATGGCAATATACCCCTACCAAAGCGGCAATATGGGGTGCTAAAAAAAAGGGTTTTCCTTCCTACAACGGGACGCACGCACCATCCCATTGTACAAGAGAAAATCCTTTACCAACATGGTCGCCATGGAAAGGGAAGGCGGAGCGCCTCTTCCCTTTCCATGGCAGCCGTTCTGAGCAGAAAGGAAGGTGAGGCTACAGCGGCGAGTGCCGCCGCAGCTGCAATAAGGTAAGTTTGGGGGTGGGGGATTAAAAATAAAAAGAAAGTGGACAGGGAGTGTGCGGGGGAAGATGGCTGCAGGGGGAGCCGGCCGTAAGGCAGCTTGGAGTGCTGTCTTACACCAGCGGTTCAAGCCTGCATTCCTAGCCACCTGATTGGCTGGCTCCCCCCTGCTGGGTGCAACTTTCAATGCCATGCCACAGTAGGAAATCATAGCTGAATGGCTGCACCCAAATATGACAGTATAGCCACATAATAGCACTCATCAAGCTTACTTTATCATAGATGTCCAGTCACAAATAGCATGCCATAGTAAGAAAAAACACTTTCTTGCTGATTGTGTACGCTGCATGCAGCGAGCAAGAACATGTTTTCTTACCTTGGCATTGCCCCACACCAATGTCCCCTCCTAGCCTGAACCCAGACATTCACATACATTCACGCAGATATATGAATGTGTGTATTTGAGTGAATAAAATGTTTTTAGGTGGGTTTCATTGAATGATTGAGAAAGTTGTATGTGTGTGTGAATGCTTGTGTGTATGTGTATATGAATGTGCATGTGTGGGCTTCAGGGGACATTGGTGTATGGCAACACCAAGGTAAGAAAACATGTTCCTGCTGGCTGCATGCTGTGAACACAGAGACAGCATTGAGTAGGTTGCTGGTCATGTGACCAGGACCTGCCACTCAGTCGCTTCTCCTACCTCCAATTTTTGCACCTTCCAAGCCTATGATTAAGGACTGTAGGGCAGCTCTAGGCAGGCAGCATTGAGTAGGCTGCTGGTCACGTGGCCAGGCCTGCCACTCATTTGTTCTGCCCACCTCCAGTTTTTGCACCTTCCAAGCCTCTACTTAAGGACTGTAGGCCAGCTCCAGGCAGTCAAAATTGAGTAGGCTGCTGGTCCGGTGACCAGGCCCTGCCACTCTATTGCTCCAACCACCTACAGTTTTCAAGCCTTTTAAGACTCTACTTAAAGACTGTAGGCCAGCTCCAGGCAGACAGCATTGAGTGGGCTGCTGTCACTCAGTTTCTCCACCCACCTCCCGTTTTTATGCCTTCCAAGCTTCTAATTAAGGACTATAAGCCAACTCCAGTCAGACAGCATTGGGTAGGCTGCTGGTCACATGACCAAGCCCTGCCACTCAGTTGCTCTGCACACCTCCAGTTTCTGTGCCTTCCAAGCAGCTACTTAAGGACTGTAGGCCAGCTCCAGGCAGGCTGGTCATTTGACCAGGTCCTGCCAATCAGTTGCTCCACCCACCACCTATTTAATCAGTCCTCCTTAGGAGTCCTCATCACTGGCGTCCACAGCAAGGTACGTGCAAAGATAAGGTTGTGCCTGTTCGTGCTATCCTGCCTTTCACCTACAAACTAATCACTACTACTGCTACTCACCAAAAGACATCACCATGTGTCTCCTTTTTCCACAGCCCATCCCCACTCTCACTCGGGTTCAAATAGCCATGTGCCCTGGGCCGTCCAATCAAGCTACCCTGCTACCCTGCAAACCTCATCAATATCGCTCTTGCACATATCCAACACCCACAGACCACATGCAGATGCCCACTCACGTTGATCAATGCTCGCAAAGCAGTTGCTCACGCTGCAGATATCGCTGACCTCATCTCGTACAACAACCTTGATGCCCTGTTCATCACTGAAACATGGTTTAACCCATCCGTCCACCACGTTTCAATGTCCTCATTCCCCAAGGCAACTGCATCCAAAATGCCGAACGGCCAGGAAGGGCAGGAGGCGGAGTGGCAACCATCAAGAGGAGCGATTGGCCATGCTCCATCATCCCATATCCAAGAACAAGCTAATTTGAAGCACTCCCCTGCCGGGTCCCTCGATCGCACAAGGAATCCATCACCTTCCACCTCATCTACAGACAGACCACCACAAATGAGTGCCTCTTTCATTGCAGACATCTCCAACTTACACTCCTCTGCCAAAATAGCAGATTCAAATAATGTCTTTGTGATTTTAACATCCCAGAGTCACAGGCTGACAACCACAATCGAAGCACGCTTTTCGCACTCAGCACTTCCATGGACCTTAAACAAATTGTTCTCTCCCCCATGCACAACAAAGTCAACATCCTAGACTTATACTTCACATCATCCCCCTGCATCACCTGTGCAGAACCTATCCCACTTGGCTACATTTTGAGATATCCTTAGTCCAAAGACCCAGAGCTCAAAGGTCTACCTGAGAACTTGAGTTTAGGGACTACAAGAAACAGTGAAAGCAACGCAAGATTAGCTTTTTCCACATGTAGAAATGATTTAGTCCACAAACCCTGTTCATTTACAAATCCCAGAGGAGATCACTCCACAGAACCAATGTGGATTTTTAACACTCGTATGATTGTGTTGATTGACTTTATACATGTTTTTTGCAACCAACTAGGGCTGTATTTATGTTTCTTCTTTCTTAGACCCTGGAAGTTATGTACTAAGAATTGAAAGTGTAATATATTTATATTCTGTTTTTCTGTTCACATTGAGTACACGTGTCACTGTTAATTTGTGTTACTCGTCACACACTCTGACTATATAAATTGCTCTTGCAATATACCAGTTTGTTTGGCATCTTGCCATTCCTTTAACTTTTTTGTTTGGCACACATAGAGACATTAACACATGCACACAAGCACTCATGCATCCATACGGCCACTGTCAATCATGCACACAGCACTCACCAGACCACTTCATTCACATAGATACACACATTCATATATACATGGTAACAAGCAGTCATACCTTAGTACAGATTCTCTGAATTACTGAGTGATTGAGGGAAGTTGTATGGTGGTGTGACTGCGTGTGTGCATGTATATATAAATATGTGCATGTGCCTGAGTGAGTACTCTGCTGGGTACAGTGTTAATGATTCATTCACATGGCACCCAGCAGAACACTTCACTCATGCATATACACACATTCATATAGCCACATGCACATAAATAATAACGAACCCATACAGCCTCTCTCTCAGTCATACACATAACACCCACAGAACCCTTACTCATACACATTGAAGGAATGATTGCAAGCTCCATGTAAAATAAGCAAAGTGTCTTTCTACTTTTCTTATTTTACACGGAGCTCAGATTCGGGCACTCAATTCACATTCACAGCATTCACACAAGCAGTCACCCACCCATACACACGACACCCACCAGAACACTTACGCAGACACACATATTCAGGGCCGGGTTGTTAAATAAGAAAAGTGTCTTTCCATCACAGCATGACCCTTTTCTTATTTGACAGGGAGTTCAGAATCAGGCCCTAAATATACATTGATAGCATTCACGCAAGCAGTCACGCACTCATACAGCTTCTTTCAATCATTCAGATGGCACCGACCATAACACTTACTCACACTGACACACACATTCATAAACAAATTATTTACAGCATTCACACAAGCAGCACCCATACAGTCTCTCTCTCAATCATACACCCAGCAATCACCAGAATAGTGCATTCATGTGAATATACTGTCACTCACAAACACACACACACTTTAGGAAAACAATATTTCTCTCTCTCTCGCACACACACACAAATAAGCACACATGTTCTTTTCTTTTTTTAAACTGAACTGGGCCTCAGCGGTGATCTACTCTCTTTGGTTTTTTTCCCTGTTCCCCCAGCGTCAACGTTGAGGGTCAGGGGTTAAAAGACTCCATTCACCCCTCCTCTTGACTATTCCTCTATCAGGCAGAGGGCAGGATGAGCATTCTGACCCCGCCCAGAGAAAGACAGGCAGAGGGAGGGGTGAAGAGCTATTCAGAATGCCTCCGGGGCTGGATTCGCAGGAACCCCTGAAGGCATCTTGTATGGTGTAACGTCACCAGTGGTCTCCCTAATGCCTTTCACAAATAAGTGAAGACATGGTTGTTTTATTCGCCAGCTTTCACGCATGTAAAGTGCTGCGTTGGGCATAAGGGCCATCCCAGTCAATAATTTCAATGTTTTTAGATTCTTGGCAAAATCAAATACTACATTTGCATTATTATGGAGTGAGCTCAAATCATTCGCTCCATATTGCAAATGCATTTATTTTTGCTTTTCTGGGTTTCTGCAGGTGGCCCTGGAGCCCCTACAGCTGGTGTTCCCCCCACCCCCCAACATTTGTAGTTTGGTCTTCAATGAAAGAGAAGCCCCTCTTTAATTATCCTTGTCAATAACAACATCAATTTGTTTTTGTATATACCAATGTTACAATTAGAAAATGTAATTGCAGTTAGGGGCTGCACTTCACCTGTGGCAACGCACTATAGCTGGATGTCATTAAATACCTGATGGCCCACTTCCAGCTAGTGCACCAGCTAGCGCACATTACTGCGATGCACCTGAAGCCCTCGCAGCTAGTGAACATTACTGCAGCATGCATCTGAAGCCCTCGCAGCTAGTGAACATTACTGCGGCATGCATCTGAAGCCTGCGCAGCTAGTGAACATTACTGCGGCATGCACCTGAAGCCCTCACAGCTAGTGAACATTACTGCGGCATGCATCTGAAGCCTGCGCAGCTAGTGAACATTACTGCGGCATGCACCTGAAGCCCTCACAGCTAGTGAACATTACTACAGCATGCATCTGAAGCCCTCACAGCTAGTGAACATTACTGCGGCATGCATTTGAAGCCCTCACAGCTAGTGAACATTACTGCAGCATGCATCTGAAGCCCTCACACGGCATGCATCTGAAGCCTGCGCAGCTAGTGAACATTACTGCGGCATGCACCTGAATCCCTCGCAGCTAGTGAACATTACTGCAGCATGCACCTGAAGCCCTCGCAGCTAGTGAACATTACTGCGGCATGCACCTGAAGCCCTCACAGCTAGTGAACATTACTGCGGCATGCATCTGAAGCCCTCGCAGCTAGTGAACATTAGTGTGGCATGCATCTGATGAACATTAGTGTGGCATGCATCTGAAGCCCTCACAGCTAGTGAACATTACTGCTGCATGCATCTAAAGCCCTCGCAGCTAGTGAACATTACTGCAGCATGCAGCTGAATCCCTCGCAGCTAGTGAACATTACAACTGCATGCACCTGAAGCCCTCGCAGCTAGTGAACATTACTGCGGCATGCATCTGAAGCCCTCGCAGATAGTGAACATTACAGATGCATGCATCTGAAGCCCTCGCAGCTAGTGAACATTACAACTGCATGCATCTCAAGCCCTCGCAGCTAGTGAACATTACTGCTGCATGCATCTTAAGCCCTCGTTGCAAGTTACGCAATAGTGGAACAATAGTGGAACCGTATTCAGAAACCTATTTCTGTCCTGATTTTTCACCTACTGTTCATTTCAAGTACTTAAAATGGGCAGAAAAATAAAGCTGGACAAGGCTGGATTATGCAGATTAACTCCCAGAAAAGCCTGTCCTCAGCCGAGGAGGAACCCAACCTCGCACACCACCATACCATCACCCTAAAGCTCCTAGTAGTCCCCTTTAACTTCCATCTTGCCCAGCTTAGGGCTTTGCTCCCAGTGGAGCAATATCTTAAAGCCTATCCTCATTTAAGAGTGCCTGTGGCTCATTCCAGCTTTCCTGTCTCCTAAACTTGGAATATGGCCAATTGCTGCCACTGTGGGGGAGGCTGCTATAGAATAAGTAGAATGAGATTTGCTCTTCAGTGCCGTTGCAAATTATTTCACCATGCCCACATTAGCAAATACACATACGTGTTGTGGAAGTTTTCAAAACCTAATTACCAGTGAGCTAAAGCCATACTCACATCACTAGAACATTTCACACAAAAGGGGGCAGACTTTAGCTGCATAGAGAAGGACAGATAGCTGGTCATCCCTATACTTACCATGTTTGTTTTAATCTACATTTGCCGTTCTCAGTCTATTCTTCCCCTGGCCAGTCTTGGTCACTAGTCATGGCAGTCCTACAATTAATATTCTGGAGTTTATTTTGTAGGAGAAATAAAAATGTCTCCCAGACGATAAAAGTCAACGTGTTTCAAGGGTCAGCTTGCGCACATGTTTTGTCGATCACACAGCTGCACACCAATTTTTGTGATACCTATTTTCCTCTCTGAAACTGCCCACGTGTGAATAGTCCTTACTCCTTCAGATACCTTAGAATTTACAATGTGACGGAGTGTTTGCCGAGTGTTTGGCAGTGAAGAAGGAGAAGGAGAAGCTCTGTTACCCATACTCTCTGCTGGAGTCTGTTCTGGAGTCTGTTCTTTGTTTCTACAATTGGAACCCATGAGAACCACCCACAGACGCGGAGCGTAGCGGAGTGTTTGCCGAGTGTTCGCCGATGTGTGAACAAATGGTCCTCGAAACATCAGGAGAATTGCATCCAAGAACACGGAGTAAGGTACGTGCATTAGATGACCTGGCTGAAAAGCAGCCTCTTATTTCATCATTAGTCACTACATCTATTCCAGCTACTACAAAGACTGCTATAAAAAGCATTGGAAAACAATGCAAAAAACTGCCAACAAACTTATGTTCTAACAAAATCTGTAAGACGATTACAAACAAAATGTTCTCACCCATCTCGCCAAGTGACTGCTCCTCACCGTTGTCGGGTGCTTGTGTGGCGTCTGGCGGGTCGCCGGTGGGTCTTGGGGAGGCGTGTGGTTGCCGCCGTGACTCCAGCGCCCTCTGCGACGAGGTGCGCGCAGTCGTTGTGGCTGTGGCTGGTGATCGGCACGACCAGCGAGATGGATGGTGCGAGAGAGGCGGGACGAGGGGGGTGCAGGAGCCGCCTGCGCACGCTGAGTTGATGGCGAGCGCTGGCGAAAGCAGCCTCCAAGCGGCGTGCCGCGGGGGAGAGGAATCAAATTATGGAACGGGTGCAGGTGTCGAGCCTCCGTGTTCCACCGCGACCTCTTGGCGGGCGGAGGTGAGCGGCCCGGAGGAGGCGAGCGCCGGGCTCCTTGGAGGCGAGGGGCTGCGAGATTCGCTTCCTGATGTGTGCGGAGACTGCCGGGAGTCTGGGCTGGGCTCGCGTGCAGCAGGCACAGAGAGCAGAGTTAACCCCCTGCTGCCTGGAGACGCGATAAGCCAAGCCGAAGAGCATGCATCCACGGAAAGGCCGAGGCAGTCGGTCCTCTGTGGAAAGCATGACATGGCTCAACAATTGGACTCTGAGATAAATCAGGTTGCTACCCTCTCCCCACCACTCTCAAACGAAACAATCAAAAACAAAGTGCCTATAACACTAAATGAAAATACACACATTGAAGTTTAAAAAGAAAACACCAGTATAAAAAAGATGAATACTGGCGTAGATGATGGTCAAGAGAAAGGTTTGGAATCCTATGGTTTACAAAACCTGAAGAAACAGACAAAAAAAAGGTGTTACTCTACATCTGAGAGCGGTACTCTAAGATGGCATTTCAATGGGAAACCCGCCCTTCTGGAAACGAGCAAAACCTCAAATAGCGGCAAAACTCAAATGATTAAAAATACTTATGAAGGCTCCATCTCAAAAACTGTGCTAAAGGAAAGAAACACTCCACTTGTAGGAAATGTGACTTCTGAAATAACAGATGATGACTTATTAACAAACACAGCGGAGATCATAGACATACAGAAAGTAAATTCAACCCAAGGGAAATCTAATGCTATGATCACCAACGCAGAGGAAAGTCTATATGAAATAAGTCGGAAAGAAAGTACAGCAAAACAAAGTGGAGATAAAGTACAAAATGAGTCTTGGGCTCCCAAACGCCCCCGAATTCACTCACCTGAGAAAAATTCTCCCAAAAATATACTGGGCGATCTCTCAAATACAGCTAGTAAAGCACCTTTGACTAGCGATATTACAACCAAAGTCACGTCTGAACCAGAAAATCATAGACAAAAGTCTTTTGAAGAGAGAGAGATAAATAAACAACGTGCTTCAGAAATAAAAGCACTACAAGATCAAATTAAAAACTTTTTACCACACACAAAAAAGGCCCAAAAGAAACTATGTCATCAGAGGAAAACTCTTCATCCTCATCAGAGTACAGCCCAAATGAGAGTAACAGAAAGAAAGGCATAAACCTACAAAGACGCAAAAATGGTACCACTTATGAAACAACAAAGGAGATTAGGTGGCTAAAAGAGGCACAGGAAGCAATCATAGCATCTGTATCGATAACTATGGCTCCTTTTTTAAAACTGTATGAAACTAAACGAAAATCAACGAGATCAATCGACAATGATTGCCCTAATGAACAGTAAACTGATCTATGTGGAATCAGTCATGGACCATATTAAAGAAAAGCGAAGCCGAGAGAAAGAAATGGATGGAGTGGTCCTAAAAACATTGATTGATTTACTGCAAGATGCTAAAACTGACAAACATTATTTTTTAGAAGGAATTCGAGAAATTATTACAACTTTAGCCCCCCAACCAAAAAGGACTGACTTAAGACTGGGCTCCATGCGACCATGTACATGCGAAGAGCAAAGAGAGGCCCATCGTGCTCCATCTGAGATTGGACCCTGAACCAACACAGCACGATGTACACGGAGACCAAGGAGTACCCGACACTGTGCCCCTGAGTGCAAGATTAACCCCGAAACCAACACAAACCGAAAATGAAATGGGCCAAAATACTACATCTGAGATTGCCGAAAAATTGCCGGAAAATGCAGATAAAGTAGCAACAAGTGCTTTTCCAACATTTGATCCTAATGCAAATAAGAAGTCAGAAGTAGTAAAGACAAACAACACACAAAAGAAAGGCCAAAAAAGTACATGTAAAACAAAAAATGTGATCAGCAAAGAAAAGAAGAAGATATGCGGGTCAAGGAGTTTCTTGCGAAACGTAAAAGACACAGTGGAAGAAGAGTCGCTCAGTACCGTATCCTGTAGCAAACTTTTAGAGACCCATTCCCAGCTGATCTCAGTAAAGATCCAAACGGTCTCTGTGTCTTCAGAAGACGACAGTTCACAGGATGGAAGTATACAAGAACTTCTGGATTGCTCGGTATACGACGATGGAAATGTACAAATAAATGAAACACAGGAAAGAGTGATCATGGATTTCAATATATATGAAGCCAAAGAAGTATGCATTGATCCTACGGTGTCAGATAAAGAAGATTTTTTAACCCTAAGTGATAAACTAAAAAAATGCACAGCCAAATACTCTGAATTAAAAGAACTGAAGGAATGCTCTTCACACAAAGAAGCGCAATTTCCCAACCTGAATAACGCACAACAAAACGAAACAAGAAAGGAGATATGGCCTCTGAGTGAAAAACAAGGAAACTCCAGAACTACTGGCCCAAATCATAAATGGATGAAGCAAAAACCAAAACCACCAAAAAACACGGTTGTAATACTCGAAAAAATTGCAAGAAATTCGGATGGACTGATACTAAATAGATCAGCAGTCATGAAACTTCTACAATACATTCCACAATTGAAAACAATAAAATCAGAAGAAATATTGACAGTAAGTTTCCCTGATGAAGCCCATGTCGATCTGGTGGAAATTGTGACGAACTCGGTGATACTTGCCTCCATTATGCTAGAGGCCTATGAGAACTTTAGAGTACTGGGCTTTAAGATCTCAGAACCAGTAGATTGCCAAAATACCAATGAAAAACCAGGAACTAGTGAAAAAAACAAAACTGTGCTTTTCAAGAGAAAATTCTCCGAAGACGAAGGAATGCACCATATTAAATCGAAAATTGAAAACAGAAAGCCAAATCAGAGAGAGAACTATCAGTATGATCAGGGTGAATTGGGTGGAAGTAAAAACACAACAAGATTTACTACAGAACCACCGAACAGAATATCGAAGGGAAATGGAAATGAGGAACAAATTCAAAGGCACGAAAAAGAGCGTTTAGACAGAATAAAAACCATAAGAAGAACCCAAAAAATGGGTGAACCAACGAACCCACAACAAATAACAAAAGAGGACCCGAAATATTGGAATTGGCTAGCTGGCTCTCTTGCTACTAAACCAAAACTGTAGCCACCCAAAAAAGTCCACACTGACCAATGGAAAATAGGAAGCTGGAACACCAGAGGTTTCCGTCACCTTTTTAATGATTTCAATCCATCCTTAAACGAGCTAGACATAATATGCATACAAGAATCCTGGCTAGAAATAGCCCCATTTAAGGAAGGATTCACTGTGCTATGCAATCCTGCCTAAGGAAGCTCGCTTGGAAGACCATCTGCAGGTCTTTTAACACTAATCAAAAACGGGTCAGGAATAAAGGTGATTGAATCTATGAACATTAACCCGTACGTACAGGCAGTTATACAATTTCAACTGGAAGCTCCAAAAGTCAACCAAACAATGTTAATACTGAATGTCTACTGGAATCCCTTAAACAGCGAAGGTGAATGCTTCATAGGCCAAATAATGGAATGTTTGGATGAAAAAATAGAAGCATACAAAGAACTAAATATCATCATCTGTGGCGACCTCAAAGCAAATTGCTTCGAAGAAAATAAAGTAACTCAAAGTGACACAAATCAAAAAAACAATCAAAAACGTAAACGTGGGAAAGTATGGAATGAAGAAATGGAAGCAAGGAGATTGCACAGATTAAATGGTAATACGAAGGGAGATATACCGCCAGCAAAGACCTGGTCAAATGGCAATGTGAGCAATACACTTGACTATATGTTTGTGTGCGAACGATTATTAGAAAAAACTCAAAGTTTCAGGATATCACCTTCAAATTACAGCGATCATGAACCAATTATCGCTGAATTTTCACATTGGGAAACTCGAATAAAACAAATATGGGATGTAAAAATAGAGCTAGAACATGGCCTAAACCGCTTAAGGTTGAAAAAAAGTGACTTTGATACTGTACTAGAAAATCTAGAAAAGTGGCAATCTAAAGAAAAAACGTCTGTAGAATACGACACATCATTACAGACATTTAGACAAAGCTCTGGAAAATACACAAAATCAAGAGTCAAAAAATTACATATATATGATCCAGTAGTAGTGATACAAAAGAGACTACTAAGAAAAGATCTACGTGCATTAAAAAATGGAAAGAACAAAGGTATGAAAGAAATGTTTCAAAAAAGAAAACAAAAATACAAAAACTGGCAGAAAGCCCATAAATCACAATTGTTACAACAAGATGCAGAAGTCATGCAGAAAGCAATATCCAACGCAAATAGCAGGACATTATGGGACCTGCTAAATGACAATCAACAGCAGCGCTCACGAATCCAATATCCGAAAATGTTTGGATAGAGCACTTTGCAACATTGTTCAATGAGATAGAAACATCGGAGATGGAAAATAACACTAAAGAAGAAAAAACATGTCCCTGGGAAATTCAGTTTGATAAGGAGGAGATAAAGTCCCTAATTCTGAGAGCAAGCTCTTCAAGAGCCCCTGGGCCTGATGGCTTATCGGACGCAGTGTTAAAAGAAGACCCATAAAAATGGGCAATTTTCTGCGAAAGACTTTTTAAGAGAATTGTGAAGCAGGGTCAAATACCAAAATCATGGAAGTCGGCCATCATCGTCCCAATTTTCAAAAAAGGTAACAGGATGGACCCTAAAAACTATCGGCCAATTGCCCTACTAGATTGTGTTGGGAAAATCTTTGCCACTCTCTTGCTAAAACAATTGAAAACGTGGATCAAGGATTCAAATACATATGACAAAAGACAATCAGGCTTTGTTGAAAATGTGGGGTGTAATTTAAATCTCCTGATTCTTGGATTGATGAAAAGAAGAGCCTATACAAACAAACAAAAACTGTATATAGCCAGCATTGATTTACGGAAAGCATTTGATAGCGTGAAAAGAAGCCGTCTTTGGGAAAAACTGGCCTCTAAAGGTTGCCCTACAGATCTCTTGAAAGCCATCAAAGAACTGTACGCCAAAACCTCAATAAGAGTTAAATTAGATCAAGGCGGTAATCTATCCAAGGATATAAAAACAACAAAAGGCCTTAAACAAGGATGCCCGTGAGCAGCTACTTTGTTCTGCTTTTACATCGAAGACTTGCAATACTGCCTCGAAAACAGCAGGACTTTTCCACCTAGACTAAACTGCAGACCGGTCAACCATCTGCTTTATGCAGACGACCTGATAATTTTAGATCACACACAAATTGGTCTACAAAGAGCTCTAAATAAGGTTGAAAAATATATAGACAACAATGATCT
Organism: Ambystoma mexicanum; assembly: GCF_040938575.1. Lineage (NCBI taxonomy): Eukaryota > Metazoa > Chordata > Amphibia > Caudata > Ambystomatidae > Ambystoma > Ambystoma mexicanum. The sequence goes on from NC_090929.1 coordinate 462,693,242, forward strand.
AGAAATAAATGCAGATAAAACCGAAATATTAATATTCGGTGATAAAAGATGGAAAAAGACTAAAAATGAAGAATGGAAAGTTAACGAAACCTGGATAAAATCATGTGATGAAATGAGATATCTGGGAATACAAGTAAGTGGAATAAAAAATGAAGAGCCCTTGAAAAGGATGCTAAAGGTAAAAACAAAACAGCTAACAGCCCAAGCTAACATCATCAATAAAAGATATGGTAAATTTTCCCTTCGACCAGTGATAACATTCTACAGGCTTAAAGTAATTCTAACGTTGATATACGGAGCAGAAACTTGTATGAATATCCCAGAGAAGTTTTGGACCACTTTAGAAGGTCTCTTCTGGAAAAACATCTTACCGATACCGAAAGCAACTCCAATGACGGTAATTCGACACGAACTGGGCTTAACATCGCTATATATACACATCCGCTACAATAAACTGATGTTGTATAGAAAAACAATGAGTAATCTGATGCCTCCCCAATTTGAAATATTTGATAAATTCAATAACTACGAAGAAAAAGTAGTAGAAGTCAGGAAAAGAGAAAATGAACAAACTCTGACAGAATTTGCCCTCAAAACCCAAACATTAGCAGAAAATCCAACAGCTGTAAAAAGAGCGCTTTGGGCTGAGGACTGGTCGAACACTGAAATGGAAAGAGCTCTGTCAAAAACCCATACACTCCTGAAATCCAATTGTGGGGTGATGACTATCATACCAGACTATTTGAGAAAGTTTCCAAATCCCAAACAAAGAGATCTGTTATTACGCTTCAGATTGAATACCTTGCAAAACAAAACAACAAAGGCAAGATATACTAAAGAAAAAATATGCACAAAGTGCAGATTGTGCAAAAGAAGTGAAGAATCATTAAATCACTTAGTGTTATTCTGCACTAAGCTGAGAGACCTGCGAAATTTGACCCTAACTAGTAATATCACTGACTTCTGTGGCCTAGATGCGGAGAAATGGTGGAGTATAATTTATGCTTGCCAATCTCCAAAAATAAATTTTGCAACGGTCACATTTCTAGAAAACACCCTTAAAAGGCTAGACCATACCGAATCATTAATCCAATTTTATCTTTATTACTTTTCTGAAAAACAAAACTTATTTTAAGTATCCAACTTGAATGTGAACGGTTTTTAGATTTAGTTTTAGTTTAGCCTATTCTGGACTTTCTGGTTTTTTTTCTACTTTTGACTGCTGCTTTGTACTTGTTCGATGTTGATTTTGTTATGACAGATCTCTTTGCGAAATGAAATGCTTTACTGACTGTGAAAGGTTTGTAATAAACCAAATACACTTAATAAAAAAAAAAAATGTAGAGAACCAGGCATACACGTCATTTATAGAGCCCATCCCCTCACCTCCATCATACTGGAAGAACAGCAAGAAAGCACTGTGTTTGACACCTGTATCATCCCAATACTACATCAAAGCTATGAGAGACGTTATGCACCCAGACAACCGTACTGAATGAACCACCGAACTGAGGCGGCAGACATGAGCCTGCAGACACCACTAAACATAGATTAACTATAAGTGAAGTCCATCAGAAGAAAAGTGACACCACTGAGAAGATAAGATACCTGGATGAACTGAAACCGATGTATGAACATTTAAAGATTGAAGATGTAATTGAAGGAGCAAAGTAAACACACATGTGAATATGAAGAAAACCATACACACTTAGAAGATAAGTAACAGGATATGCAGTAGATGTATATACGCAGAAAAGCAAAGGTAGATAAAACAATGTAGAAGGTTGCTAAAGTAGGAAATATAACGTGAGTAAAGTAGCCATGTTGAGAAAATGGACGTGGGCATCATATAATAGTAAGCGAGAAGCCTCAAGAAGGGAAACCAAGGCTGCAGAGCTGACAGGTAATGGAATACAGATTTTTGCAGAACAAAGGATATTTGGTTGGCTCAGAATCAAGTATGCTGCAGCAAAAAACAACTGTAAGGCACAAAAGGAGTCGAAGAGGATAAGCTACATTTGCAAGATATATTTCTCTTAGATTAAGCAAAGGAGTGAATAACTGTGAGTGCCAAGTATTGAACAAAGAAAGATGCAGAAAACACATTCAAGACGGAGAAACTAAGTCTCCAGAGGCCAAGGAGAGTAATAGCACCCAGTATAATTGAATCAAATAGCACTAAACAAAAGAACAGAATGGACAAAATATAGTCTCCCCACACGTAGTATAAGACCAGAAGACAAGGCTTATTCATAAGGCTCCAGACAAAGATATCAATGTACCATCAGTCTCTTTAAAGTTCTGAGGAAGAGAACAGTCAGCAAGGTCAACTACTGGTGAAGAATGCTTGGCTTAGGGCCTAACAGATGAGAGATGGCAAGCTAATTAGCAAATGATGGCAATTGTCTGAAGTTCCATTGCACCTGGGTTTCGTTTCTTATGTGCTGCTAACAAGCCGAATGTCCAAGGTTAGAAGAGAGTGCCAACCAATTATGAGGGCCTATGTAATGGTGGACCATACATTGTTGCAGAAGCCTATCCGCAGCTCGTATTATACTATTATCAGTATTTTACGTAGTTAGAGGTTGTTCAAGGCGTGCCTACCAGCTAAGGGGCAGCCAATGATGATATTAACACTCATATAAACTATAGGTATATATGTTCCCTTAACCAATTCCTCTGCCCAATAGGTTTTTATGGTTTGCCGCGTAGGATGACATCATAGCTGACGTACATCGAGGTATAAAGCATTTTGTATAGTTGAAATGCGTTGAAAGTGTGTGAGCTACAATCTGTTGTTCACCAGGTTTTCCTATTTTATTGAACTGATAGTAAAGTAGTATTTTGCCATATTCTTTGAACCTGTCCGGTTATTTGGGCCTGAGATCATTTATTGTGGTAATCCCTTTCGGCACTTGGAATGCTTCAGGTGCTTCTGCACAACCCTATTCTGCAATACAAATCAATGATGTCGGTGGCTGCATCAACATGCACGCAAGCTATGACAAACACTACCCTTTTTCTTTTAACCTACCAAACCACCATTTGAAGCCCCCATTTTATTTTATCTGTACCCTTATGCATCATCACTTCCCCTTTTTCTATCCTCTGCTGCCCACAGTCAGCAAACCGCAGGGGGTGTCATGAAACCCCAACTTTCATTCAAGCTTCGGCTCTTTGGGACCACTGCGGTGGTCAGTTGGTGTAGTGTAAAAGATTTCAAATATAATATAATATGAGAAACAGAACCAAAAGAGGATACAAAAAAGCCAGGGAAAAAATAATTGGATGCACGCTACTGAGCAATGCTTTGGGCTCATCCTACTTTATGGAGCCAGGTAGCTAGAGCAATATTGTGGGGTATGCAGTGATGTTACCGAAAAACAAATAGTGATTTAAATTTTACCGAAAGAAATATTGAACAATAAATATATATGGGGTGGGGGCAAGGGGTTAAAAACATGAAGTTTCCCCCCAATTAAAATAAAATGCCATTTTTTTCTGTCAAATTTAATTCGGTGGCATTTGGTTTGGTAAAATCACATAGAACCATATGAGTAAGAGGCCTGCTCTCTAGAGAAGCAGAGTGTCAGCCTGTGACTGATAAACGGGCGAATCACCACCACTTTATCGACTGGACATGTCTTCCATTATCTCCATAATCCAGTTAATACACAGTGTTAATGTTAATGTTAAAGGTATTTGTACCGTGCACCGTCACCAACGGAATTGGTCCCCAAGCGCTCTGGCGGATCTGCAAACAAAGAAGGCGAGGTGGGGGGGTTAGTAGGGTGAAGTGGGAGTAGGAAAGTGAGGAAGGTGGTGTCTTGTTGGCAGCTTCTGTTCGGTTTTCACTGTGCGCTGAGTTTGGGTGATTGTGATTAAAATCACAATCAACATCATAAATGACGCAGCCCTTCTACTGACGGTTGCTCCACTGTTGGACATCTGTGGCCCGAGTCATTCCAACACACAGTGCAAGGGATGTAACATGGCACCACCTCTAATTCCTCATTCAAGCGTCGGATGCCTTGTTGCTTCATGTGCACCATATAAACACATCTCTCTTTGAACACCGAGGCCACCATTAATGCTTCTAAAGCCAGCTCAAACAGAATGGCTGGTTTCCTCAGCATTGTTGGAGCCCTCGATTGCACCCTCATCCCATTGGTACCCCCAAGCAAGGTAGCAGCTTGTCTCGAACCATTAGCAGTATCACACCATGAATAAGCAGATGTCCTCTAATGCAAACCTATGCATCACTCACTTTTGTACTGGGTTTCCCGGGTCCACACATGGATGCATGTTAGAGGAGTCTCCTGCATGAGCACCAAAGCTGATTGCTATGCCTGTATCCCCCATCCCCTCGCCTCGCATCACTCTGTTCACCACCACCCAAAGAAACACTTTCTTGGCATGTGTTGTTAGCTCAACATGTATCACATGTCAGATGCACGTCCATCTAAACGTATGCATGTATCCCATTACACCCACCCACCTCGGTCCACTTCAGGTGTCCCTGGATAGTGGCTGGTGCCATGGCTAAAGCTACGCGTTCAAGAACCACACAAAGCACAGGACAAATAATACATCAAAGCCCCCATTCAGACTTACATCACTGTCCAGTGGTCATTTCGTCTTCTAGAAGTGAGATTCCTCCATATAGTCTGGTGAAGGTGGAGAACATAACGGTGTCACTCTGCATGCTGAAATATAGGGCCATCAGGTGTTGCATGCCCATGCCTTAACAGGATGGCGTATCTGGGACCACTGATATGATATAATGTTATATGATATGACATTTATAACGCGCCTATACACAAGTGTTTCAAGATGCGACAAGGCAAGGGAGGGGGAACAGAGGGAAGACAGAGACAACGATCTTAATAGGTCAGGTGGCATTGAGATTGTGCAGGGAAGGGGGTAGGAGGAAAGGTGCAGGGGGAAAGGGGAGGGGGCAGTGCATTACAGAGGATAACAGTAAAGGTGAATAAATAAATAAATAAAAAGTGCGGCCAACTGGTGGCAAGGGTAAGTGCTGACATCAAGTGTCAAGTCGCTGTAGGGATACAGAAACAGCCCCTGAGTGCATGGGTTGCCAGGGTCACAGTGCAGGTGTGCAGCTGGCGGGAAGGGGACCTGGGCCCGGGATCAGAGGGTAACCAAGTAACCAGTGCAGTTTCAGTTCAGCCAGGCGATCAGCAGGGGAGAAGAGGAGAGAAAGCAGAAGCAAAGAGGAAGGTCTTGAGGTGTTTCCGGAACCGGAGATGGTTCTCCTCAAGTTTCAGAGAGGCAGGGAAGCTGTATCAGAGGGAGGCCCCTGTCGAAGAACGAGATCTACCACCAACTCGTTGTTTGGAGAAGCGACTGACCACGAGGGAGTTGGAGACGGATGAGAGAAGAGCTCAAGAAGGAAGATCTTTTGAAAGAGAGAGTTGAAGGTATTGAGGTCCCAGGCCCCAGAACTCCTTATGGACAATGCAGAGGGTTTTGAACTTAATCCTCACCACCACTGGGAGCCAGTGCAGAGATTTCAGCCCTGGAGGGATACGATCCCTAGTCTTGAGGCCAAGGACAAGTCTTGCAGCCCTGTTCTGGAAAAGTTGCAGTGGGCGAAGAGTAGAGGCAGGCAGATTTAGAAAGAGGCTGTTGCAGTAGTCCAGCCTAGAGATATCCAGTGCTCTGGAGACAGTGAGCTTCTGTGAGAAGGAGAGGAAAGGAAGAATACCTCTGACGAGGTGCAGCTGGTAGTGTTACTTCTTAGAGACATCAGAGATGTGAGGAGAGAAGGGGAGGTGGAGTCAAAGATGACCTTGATGTTTATAGCCTCATAGGTGGGAGCAGGAAGAGGGCCAAGAGAGGCTGGCCAGAGAGTGACAGGAAAGGAGGGATCAGGTGGGCCGATGAGGAGAATCTCAGTCTTACTGGCATTAAGGCAGTGATCATTGTCGGCACACAACTCCTGGATAGCAGACAGACAGTCAGAGATGAGTGAAGGAGAAGAGGTGGCGGAAGGGAGCCTGAAAATGAGTTGAGTGTCATCCGCATAGCACTGAAAGTTGGGGCAGAGAGCAGCAATGCGGTGGGCAAGAAGTGCCAGGTATTGGTTGAACAGCCAGGGAGAGAGGTTAGACCCCTGGGGAACACCACAGGTAGAGATAGAGGAGAGGAAGGACCCAAGTTGGACCTGGGAAGTTAGCCAAGCCAGGGCCTGATCGGTGATACCCAGGTTATCATGGAGACGGTTGAGCAGGATGGCATGGTTGACCGTGTCAAAGGCAGAAGAGAGATCAAGTAAGATGAGGACACACGCGGTGTTGGAAACGAGGTTGGAGAGCAGGTCTTTGGAAGCTTGCTCTTTCAAGTGGGTGCCCCCATTTTCACACATATCAGTCATGCTCCAGCCAAGGGTAACTTTTTCTTGAAGTCAATGCTTTCAGAGCCAGCAGGTCTGCAGAACACTGAATTTTCGACACCTTTAGCAGGACATTGTATTGCAGTTGGTCATTAGATGGGAGATGTGAAATCCAGGATGGGAGTGGGATATTTCCTTGTGATGTTTTGCCCACAGCCAGCAAAAGGGTCTGCCTTGGGCTGACATTTTCCAGGAAGACAAAGTGGCTCTTCGATTGTCACTGCAGTTTTGTAGGTGAAACATAATATACATTGCTGTTGGTCAAACCATGTTTTGTTTTCCTGACATTTTTCTGTTAGCAGTGATATTTTATTTTACTTTTACTTTTTTTAACCGTTTTTATTTGCACACACCTGTGCAGGCCGTTTTTGTTTTCAATGTGTACAAATCCTGTTTTCCATGTGACAGTGATCTTTGATTCCTCCTTCTTTTGTAAATTAAAATGTTGCTTGTCCATTGGTAATGACAGGTAGGCCCCTTTTCACATCGCTCTTTAATATTACTAGATAAACAACATCAAAGGCCAGGCCGTTTTAGTTTCAGTGTTTAAAATCCTGCCATTCATGTGAAAGGGACTTCTGGTTTTAGGGCCTTTAAATGCACCCCACAGCATGGTGTTGCCCAACTGTTGACAGCCTTCATGTGCTCGAATTCAACGTCCGCCTGGTCATCTTGACCTGCCTTCATGCCTTTGATCAGAGTAGTGAGGCTGGTCATTTTCCCACTTCACTCGTTCCCCTGCATAGTCCCCAGCCACCACTGATTTAGCCCATAATACAGCGCAGTGGGGGACCGAACTGGTATAATGCTGTGCATGCGGTGTGCAGTCATGCTCACCAAAGGCATGCGTCAAGGGGACACGGGACACGCCACTTGTGTTCATGCACTCTGTCTGGATGCTGTACATCTACTCACTTCCACTCAGTAGCACGTTGGCCATGAAGCGTGTGCAATTCTGTCACTGAGGGAGCTGAGGGGCAACCCCTGGAATCTGCTGCCTGAGCCTGGCGGCTGTGAGTTGGGAGAGTGTCGAAGTCTTTCCAAGCAGCGATCAGGTTGCTTGGAATGTGGGCTCAGATAGGTAGATTCAGCCTGTGATCTATGCAACCTGATTGGTTGCATTCCCCGCCCTGGGTCCTAATAATAGTACTATATGAGGCTGACTTATACATTTCCAGGTTAATGTATTGTCATGTAGAGTTATGAAATAAAATAGGATACTTAGACTCTGATAGGAGCTGAAGTACCACTAGTGAGGAGGGATGAAATGAAGTTCAACGTCTTAAGCTAGTAGAGGAGGTTAGGAAGACTATGGGCTAGGTGCCACCATGCGCACCATGATATGGGACACAGAAGAGCAAAATAGAGAGTCCACCAGGTTCTCAAACCCAACTGTAGTAAGCACACTGCTACCATGACCCTTCCCCTAGATTTCTACACCCATTAGCTATATCAGCAAACTCAGGCAAGGACTCTCCATATGACCGAAACTCTATGGGCTGAGGGTTCCTGCCATTTGCAAGCAACAAGTATTCAACAATGGTTATGTGATCTGAAAATTGCAATGTACACCCTTTTTGTGAACTGCAAACTTTCTGGGAATGTGCTTCTGGAAAAGGAGAGATACCAAGCGTACCATCCTCAAAACACAAAGAATGTAACATGGATGGGAGTGGCGATATAACAGGCAAGATGGCGAATGCCCCTTTTGCCAGTTTGCTCTGTAGAGGCCCATGCTGAGAATTGGCTAACAATGCATAACAGCTGAGGAATCCAATGGAGATGGCACACGGGAGGCTGGTCAGTGTGACTAAAAAAGCCGGCCTCACTACAAACTGTGCATAGATTTTGGAAGGAAGCTAGCAGTGGCAATGCGAGATGAGAAGGATAAGCGAGTAAATGAGAAAGTGGTGGAAAAGAGCAGAGAAACCAGGGAGGGGAGGAAAGACTGCAGGAAGTGGATACGAAAACTCAAAGAGGACAGGAGAGATTTGAGCATTTGGAGAGAAGCAGAGATAATCAGAGTGGGGATGAGAGAGTGGGGGAGGTGGAACAGACTGGTGATGTGCTCTAGCACTTTGAAACATGTTCTTTGCGCTATATTGAATTACCAGTAAATATCTTAGACCAAATAACCGGACAGACCCAAGGAAGATGGTAAAATACTGCTTTAATCTCAGTGAAAGAAAGCAGGGAGATATTACGGCTATCAAAATAGATGCATGCGTATATATCTTGTTTGTACCGAGTTTATATAGTTTTACATACGTCATTTATGACATCATCCTACGTGGCATTTACAAAACCTATTAACGGGAGGGATTGTATTAGGAGAACATGTCTACTTATAGAATTATGTGCGGGTTAATATCTCATTGGTTGCCCCTTGTCTGTAGGACACTCCCCGAGCTACTTCTACAAAGGTAATATACTGATTATAGCATAGAATATGGCAGTGGACTGGTAAATGCAACATTGTATGTAAAGGTGTGTGGCAGGCTTTATGATTGGTTGGCAACCCCATCCAACCTTGGACTTTCAGCTTGTTTAGCAGCACGTGAGTAGAAACGAAACCTAGGTGCTCGAGATGCGATAATTCATTTCTTGTTTTGTTATTGTTATTGTTATTTTGCATTTATATAGCGCCTTATATACCATTGGTATGGTCTGAAGGCGCTGGTAGGTTGAACGCCCTTGGGAACCGAGGTTCGGGTCAGTGGAGAGATTAGAGAGGGTCAAAGGTGCGTGTGCGCACCAGGTATGTGTGCAGCTGGTGCGGAATTTCTGTGGTAGCTGCTTCCTAGCGATAGGTGTGGTGGTTGAGGAATCAGGAGTATGTGTTCGGTCTGGCAGGAGTTATCCAGTCCGAGTGAGGCAGCGTTAGGCCTGACGAGAACGCTTGGCTGGGGGTGAGAAACCAGCAATGTTTACTTAGAGTGATGGGGAGTGAGCGGCGGATGTTGATATGAGAACAGTTATACCGAATGGTGTCATAGTATCTCTGTGTTCTACTTGAGTGGTGGTGTAAGGAGAGAGTAAGCGTGGGGTGTGAAATGAAGTATGCTCTTACAACGGTTCCTTGCGTTCCACATCAAAGTCTGCACATTACGCAATTCAGGGGGGTCCGGTCCGGTCCGTGCGATGTGTTTTGTTTCTCATCTGCTCTTATGCACTATTCATCGGGTCAGCGAATTCTTCCGTATAGCGTACTCCTCCATCTAGCATAATCATGCGCTCTGGTCCATTCATTCATTTGTTTCGTGCGTTCACCCGCTCCCCAGGCTCATCTGTTACGCACTCATTCGCATCAGATGCTCATCCGCCACTTGTCAGTTCTGCATTCATCAGCTCCGTTCACTCTTCCGTACAATGTACTTATCTGTTTTGTGTACACTCGTTTTCTCGCTCTTATTTCTCGTTCGTTCGACGCATACCCGTTCTCTCGCCATACTCAGCCGCTTACTACACTCGGTCGCCCGACATATTCAGCTGCTTGCCATACTCAGCCGCTCGCTACATTCCGTCGCTCGCCAGATTCAGCCGATAGCTGTACTCAGCCGCTCCCTAAGCTCCTCCGCGGTCCATGTTCTTCCCCTCATTACACTCAACCGTTTTCTACATTCATGTGCTCTCCATATTCATTCAGCCGCATTCTACACTCATGTGTTCTCCACATTCATCTGTCCACCACATTTATTGGCTCTTCATATTCGTTCGCTCTGTACGCTCACCGCCCTCCACAGTCATCCGCCCTCCACAGTCATCAGCCCTCCGCAATCATCCCCCCTCCGCAATCATCCGCCCTCCGCAATCATCCGCTCTCCGCAGTCATCCGCCTTCCGCAGTCATCCGCCCTCCGCAGTCATCCGCCCTCCGCAGTCATCCGCCCTCCGCAGTCATCTGCCCTCCACAGTCATCCGCCCTCCGCAATCATCCGCCCTCCGCAATCATCCGCCCTCCGCAATCATCCGCCCTCCGCAGTCATCCCCCCTCTGCAGTCATCCACCCTCCGCAATCATCCGCCTTCCGCAATCATTCGTCCTCCGCAGTCATCCGCCCTCCGCAGTCATCCGCCCTCCGCAGTCATCCGCCCTCCGCAGTCATCCGCCCTCCGCAGTCATCCGCCTTCCGCAGTCATCCGCCCTCCGCAGTCATCCGCCCTCCGTAGTCATCCTCCCTCCGCATTCATCCGCCCTCTACAGTCATCCGCCCTCTACAGTCATCCACCCTCTACAGTCATCCGTCTTCCACGGTCATCCGCCATCCACGGTCATCCGCCATCCACACTCATCTTCCAAAGGCATCCGCCCTCCACAGTCATCCGCCCTCCACAGTTATCCGCCCTCCACAGTCATCCGCCCTCCACAGTCATCCGCCCTCCACAGTCATCCGCCTTCCACGGTCATCCGCCCTCCACGGTCATCCGCCCTCCACGGTCATCCGCCTTCCACACTCATCTTCCACAGGCATCCGCCCTCCACACTCATCTTCCACAGGCATCCGCTCTCCACAGTCTTCCGCCATCCACACCCATCTTGCACAGGCATTCGCCCTCCATAGTCGTCCGCCCTCCACAGTTATCTGCCTTCCACGGTCATCCGCCCTCCACCGTCATCCGCCCTCCACCGTCATCCGCCCTCCACCGTCATCCGCCCTCCACCGTCATCCGCCCTCCACCGTCATCCGCCCTCCACCGTCATCCGCTCTCCACAGACATCCGCCCTCCACAGTCATCTTCCACAGGCATCCACCTTCCACATTCATCCGCCCTGCCCAGTCGTCCGCCCTCCACAGTCATCCGCCCTCAACAGTCATCCGCGCTCCACAGTCATCTTCCACAGGCATACACCCTCCACAGGCATACACCCTCCACAGTCAGCCGCCCTGCCCAGTCATCCGCCCTGCCCAGTCATCCGCTCTCCACAGTCATCCGCCCTCTACAGTCATTCGTCCTCCACAGTCATCCGCCCTCCACAGTCATCCGCCCTCCACAGTCATCCGCCCCCCACAGTCATCCGCCCTCCACAGTTATCCGCCCTCCACGGTCATCCGCCCTCCACGGTCATCCGCCCTCCGCAATCATCCGCACTCCGCAGTAATCCGCCCTCAGCAGTAATCCGCCCTCCGCCATCATCCGCTCTCCGCAATCATTCGCCCTCCACAGTCATCCGCCCTCCACCGTCATCCGCCCTCCACAGTCATCCGCCTTCCACAGTCATCCGCCCTCCACAATCATCTGTCAGCAGCGTTCATCTTCCACGCGCATTCCACTCGTCGGTACTCAGTCGGTCTCCCACTTCCGGCCTCTCACCCTCCACATTCCTCCGTTTTCCACATTCTTCCGCTCTCCACACCCTGTCGCTCCCCCATTCAGTCGCTGATACTTTTCTCTACTCATTACGCGCATCTGCTCTCCACGTTCTTCTGCTCTCTATGCTCTCTTCGCTCAACAAGCTCCTTCGCTCTGAATGCTCTTCCATTCTCCACCTTCCTCCACTTTCTACACATAGCCGCTCTCCATACTCGGACCGCTTTCTACAGTCAATTGGTTTACACACTCATCCGTCACCCCCATTGATTTTGCTCGTATTATTCATCGGGTCTCCAGACCCAACCGTCTTCCAGACGCACTTGTCAACCGCTTTCATCCTCCACATTCATTTATACTTGTCTAGAATCATCTTTATTCATTCGCCCTTCTCACTCATCCGTTCACCACACTCATCGGCTTTCCAAGGTCGTCCACGCTCTATTTTTCTTTTGTCCAGTGATCAATTCGTGTTATTGACTTCACTGTTTAGATCTACATTACTCGTTTTAATTTCTTTTGTGAACATTTGATACAATCCGTTTTTTTTTTTTTTTTGTTTTTTTTTTTTGCTTTTGGTATTGCTTTAGGTGCTTCGCTGGGTCAGTGTTATTTTGATGATGCTAGAACGGAACCGGTTGGTTTTAGGGAAAGAGCCAGGTTTTCAGTAGTTTGCGGAAAGCTGTTAGCTCCTTGGTTAGCCTGATGTGGGGTGGGAGAGAGTTCCACAGGGTTGGGGCTAGGGCTGAGAATGATGCTCCGCCTAACCTGACTGAGTTAGTCTTAGGAATTACTAGGAGGCCGGCTGTGCTTGATCTGAGGGTGCGAGTGGGGTGATAAGCTATTAGTTTTTCTTGAAGATATTGCGGTCCAGTTTTATGTACTGCTCGATGGGTGAGGCATAAGGTTTTGAAAGCTACCCTACGGGCTACTGGAAGCCAGTGCAGTGTCTTGAGGGCTGGGGATACGTGGTCTCTTGGACCAAGCGCAAGTAACACTTTGGCCGCTGCGTTTTGTGCTCTTTGAAGTTTGTTCATTTGGTAGGCATGGATTCCGAGGTATAGGGGGTTGCCGTAGTCCAGCCGTGAGATGACGATTGATTGTACCGCAGAGAATCTGTTAGGAAATGATAGATATGGAAAGACGCGCCTAAAGTTTTTGAGGTGGTAGTGGCAGGACTTTGAGACATTGTTGACTTGGCGCGAGAGTGTTAGGTCAGAGTCTAGGGTGCATCCAAGATTTTTCACTGTGTTGGAGGGTATCGGTGAGTTGCCCATGGCGGTTGGCCAGGGTAGAGGGTGCGGGAGAAGATCTGGGTTGCCGCACACCATGATTTCTGTTTTGGAGGGGTTTAACAGGAGGTGGTTTTGGGTCATCCAGCGTTCAATGTTAAGGAGGCAGGATGCCAGGTCTGGTCGTGAGTTAGGATTCGTGTTCAAGAATTTTAGAATTAGTTGTGTGTCATCGGCGTAATTGTAACATAGGATGTTGTGTGCACGAATTATCGGTGGGAGGGTGGTCAGGTAGAGATTGAAGAGGAGGGCAGATAGACACGCTCCTTGTGGGACTCCTGTGTCGACTGGTCGGGCTTGGGAGGTAAAGTTGGAGAGTGTCGTTATTTGGTGCCTGTCCTTGAGGAATGAGGCTATCCATTTGAGGGCGGTTCCACGTATTCCTAGGGAGTGGAGGCGATAAAGGAGTATTGAGTGATTGATCGTGTCAAAGGCGGCTGATAGGTCGAGAAGGATTAGTGCGGCGCATCCCGCGGAGTCAGCAGTCATTTTAAGGTCGTCCCAGATAGAGGTTAGGGTGGTTTCAGTTCCGTGACAAGTTCTGAAGCCTGATTGGGCGGGGTCTAGGAGTTTGTTGGCTTCAACAAAGGCGTTAAGTTGAGAGTAGGCGGTTCGATCAATGAGTTTGGCGAGGAACCTGGTGTTTGATATGGGGTGGTAGTTTTTGGGCTCAAGCGGATCGAGCGAGGGTTTTTTAATCAGGGGTTTGACGTGCGCCAATTTGAATGCGTCTGGAAAGGTACCGGAAGAGAGGGAAGCATTTATGATAGATCTTGCGTGTTCTCCTGCGTAGGTGGAGGCAAAGATTTCTTTAAGGGTAGTGGCTGGGCATGGATCCAATGGTGATCCGGATGGTTTGCGGGCAGATAGGAGTTTGAGAAACTGTTCTGTTGTTAATGGACTGAAGGAGTCGAACGTTGGTTGCGTGGAGGTTGCAGCTGATGGGTTGGGTGGTACGGGCTGAGGATTGTCTAGTGGCTGTAAGAGTGCTAGTTTGGAGGTTAGAGTATTTGTCCTTTCTATAGCCGTGGAGTAGAAGTGGAGGGAGAGTGAGTCACAGAGTGATTGCGATGCGGTCGGGATGGTTGTGTTACAAGCTGGATTGGTGAATTCGGAGATAATTTTGTGGAGTTCTTTACTTGGGTTTTTGCAGTTTAGGATTCGGGAGTTGTAGTGGGCCTTTTTTGTTTTCCGGATTTCGGCTTTGTACCGATACAGGTGTCGGGCCAAGGTGGTCCTGCTCTCATGGGTTTTCTCTTTATGCCATTTGCGTTCTAGGTGTTTGTATAGTCGTTTAGTGGTCTTCAGCTCAGGAGTGAACCATCTGGGGAAAGGGCCACGGCGGGTTGATGGTTTGCAGGAGGGGGTGAGGCGCATCAGAGGTGCGCTAAGCCATGAATCAAGGGCCTCAGGGGTGAGATGGTTGTTGAGAGGGCAGGATGGTGGTGGAGACTGGAGGAGAACCTCGGCTAAGTCTGGGGTGATTATTAGTTTCTTCCAGCATTTGCCTATATTCGGAGGTTCGGATATGAGTAGGGGGAGGGGTTCGGGTGAGTGGATGGTGAAAGAGAGAATGAAGTGATCAGACCAGATGATAGGGGTGGGCGGCATTAGCTGAATCAGGTTGTTGGAGCTAAAGATGGCATCGAGAGTGTGTCCTTTATAGTGGGTCGGTCCGTTTATGTGGGGTTGGAGGTTAATTGCATCTAATCCGTCAACCAGGGAGTATGTCATAGGGTTGGTGGGGATGTCGAGCCATATGTTGAAGTCTCCAAGAAGGGTGAGGTTGGGATGGTTTAGTTGGAGGGTGGCAATAGAGTCGCAAAGGTTATTTGCGAAGTGTCTATCGTAGCCTGGGGGCCTGTAGATTATTAGGAAGCTGTGTGAGAGCGATGGTGAGAGGGATAGTTTAACAAGGAGAGATTCACAGGATGGAATGGAGGGTTGGTTATCGATGATTGAGGCGCAGAAGAGAGATTTGAAGACGAGTGCTACCCCTCCTCCCCTGGATGGACGGTTCAGTGGGATGAGGGAGTAGTTGGGGGGAAAGGCTTCGTTGGCGATTGGGCCAAAGTCGTCAGAGAACCAGGTTTCAGTGATGAAAACTAGGTCTGGTTTGTCAGAGGTGAGGAGGTCAAAGATGGAATGTCTGTTTTTTGCTATTGATCGGGCGTTAAATAGGATGCAGTTCACATCGGCAGTCGGGGATGATCTTTGTGGTGGAGGGGGAGGGTGCAGTGGTGGAGAGTTTGGGGGGGTAGGTTGGGTGATGATAGATGGGAATAGTGGGCGAGCAGAGAGATTGGCAGGCTTCGGGAGGGGTTGGGAGGCTGCGTGTAATAGGATGGTCGGGTTTTGGAAGGGGGATTTGAAATAGGGATGTTGACGGTTAGGAGTTTCAGTTGCAGCTGATGAGAAATCGAGGGAGAGTGGTTTCAGGCGGGGGGGAAGCCGCGGGGGAGAGGGGGGATTGCAGGATAGATGTGATTGGTCGAGATAGGGGGGGCGAGGAGTGCTGTGAGATTGAGGGGGACCAAGAACGTTTCCTCTTTAGTTTCCTTGCTGCGACTGGTGTGTGGGAGAGAGTGGGGGGGTCGGAGGGTGATTGGGAGGCATCTTCGGTTCTTGCTAGGGCTAGCCGTGCAGTTTTTAGGGAGGGGAAGGGGTGAGGTCGAGTGGGGATGGTGGCAGGGGTATAAGGGGAGGGCGGGAGTTGGGTGATTGCAGGGTGGGGTGTGTCAGGTATGATAGAGAGGGGAGCGGGTATGGGTAATGCTGGTGGGTCGGGGGTGGGGTTCAGGGGATGAGTGGTCTTGGGGTGGGTGGCTCGCCATCGTGCCCCCCTTGCTTGGTGTTTGGGGAAAAGCAGGGGGTGCGAGAGAGGGTGGGGGGGGTTTGGGAGAGGCGGGAAGGGACGGAGGACAGATCGGAGATGGTGTTTCTGACTGATTCTGGTGGAGTGGGTGCACTCATGATTGGTGCGAGTTTTAAGATTGGTTTAGGAGGGTTTTCTGATTGCATTTCTAAGGTCGGTGATGACACGCTTTTAGGCACACTTCAGGGTTCAACTGCTCAAACCTGAGATCCTTCCTATAACATGAGATGTGATATCCAACTCCTTCCCATTCCAGACCGGAGACCCTTCCTATAGCATGAGATTTTTCAGAGAGGTTATTGGGCGCAGCTTCTAATTGTAATTTTGGGGAACAATTCTAAATGCCAGTTTCTTAGAGAGGCTATTGGGGGCAGCTTCAGAAATACAATTGGGAACACTTCTAAATGCAGCTTTCTTCAGAGAGGCTATTGGGTGCAACACCTAAATGCAATTGGGAGCACTCTTCAATGCAGTTGCGAATACTATTAACTGGTATTAGGAATACTTCTAAAATGCAACTTTCCACAGAGAGGCTATTGGGCGCAACACCTAAATGCAATTGGGAGCACTATTAAATGCAGTTGCGAACACTACTAAATGGTATTGGGAACACTTCTAAAATGCAACTTTCCTCAGAGAGGCTATTGGGCGCAACACCTAAATGCAATTGGGAGCACTATTAAATGCAGTTGGGAACACTACTAAATGGAATTGTGTGATCTTCTAAATGCAACTTTCCTGAGAGAGGCTATTGGGCGCAACACTTAAATGCAATTGGTAACAATACTTAATGTAATTGGGAGCACTACTCGAGGCTATTGGGCGCAACTACTAAATGCAATTGGGAACACTTCTAATTGAACTTTCCTGCGAGAGGCTATTGGGCGCAACTCCTGAATGCAATTGGGAGCACTTCTAAATGCAGTTTTCCTCAGAGAGGCTATTGGGCCCAACACCTAAATGCAATTGGGAACACTATTAAATGCAGTTGGGAACACTATTGAATGCACTTGAGAACACTTCTAAATGCAACTTTCCTGCGAGGGGCTATTGGGCACGACTCCTGAATGCAATTGGGAACACTTCTAAATGCAATTTTCCTCAGAGAGACTATTGGGCACAACACCTAGATGCAATTGGGAATATTATTAAATGTAATTGAGGACACTTCTAGATGCAATTTTCATTAGAGAGGCTAATGGGCGTAACTTCAGAATGCAATTGGGATCACTTACTAAATGCAATTGGGATTAGGTGATAGGCTATTCTAAAAGCAATTGGGAACATTTCTAAATGCAACTTTCTTGCGAGAGGCTATTGGGCGCAGCTTCAGGATGCAGTTGGGAACACAACTAGATGCAATTGTGAATACTTCTAAATGCAACTTTCCTCAGAGAGGCTAATGGGCACAATATCTAAATGCAATTGGGAACACTATTAAATACAGTTGGGCACACTACTGAATGCACTTGAGAACACTTCTAAATGCAATTTTCCTCAGAGAGGCTAATGGGCGCAATACCTAAATGCAATTGGGAACACTTCTAGATGCAACTTTCTTCAGAGAGGCTATTGGGCACAACACCTAAATGCAATTGGGAACACTTCTAAATGCGAATTTTCCTCAGAGAGGCTATTGGGCACAATACCTAAATGCAATTGGGAACACTTCTAAATGCGAATTTTCCTCAGAGAGGCTATTGGGCACAATACCTAAATGCAATTGGGAACACTTCTAAATGCAATTTTCCTCAGAGAGGCTATTGGGCACAATGCCTAAATGCAATTGGGAACACTATTAAATACGGTTGGGAACACTACTGAATGCACATGAGAACACTTCTAAATGCAACTTTCCTTAGAGGGGCTATTGGGCACAACACTTAAATGTAATTGGGAACACTTCTAAATGCAATTTTCCTTAGAGAGGCTAATGGGCACAATATCAAATGCAATTGGGAGCACTTCTAAATGCAATTTTCCTCAGAGAGGCTATTGGGCGCAACTCCTGAATGCAATTGGGAACACTTCTAAATGCAATTTTCCTCAGAGAGGCTATTGGGCACAACACTTAAATGTAATTGGGAACACTTCTAATGCAATTTTCCTTAGAGAGGCTAATGGGCACAGTATCAAATGCAATTGGGAACACTTCTAAATGCAATGCAATTTTCCTCAGAGAGGTTATTGGGCGAGATTCAGAGAGAGGCTATTGGGTACATTTCAAATGCAACTTTCTCAGGGAGGCCATTGGGCACAACTTCTAAATACACACTTAGGCTAAGGGTACACTTCTAAATGCAACTTTTCTCAGAGAGGCTAATGGGCGCAATACCTAAATGCAATTGGGAACACTTCTAGATGCAACTTTCTTCAGAGAGGCTATTGGGCACAACACCTAAATGTAATTGGGAACACTTCTAATGCACTTTTCCTTAGAGAGGCTAATGGGCACACTATCAAATGCATTTGGGAACACTTCTAAATGCAATGCAATTTTCCTCAGAGAGGTTATTGGGCGCAATTCAGAGAGAGGCTATTGGGCACATTTCAAATGCAACTTTCTCAGGGAGGCCATTGGGCACAACTTCTAAATACACACTTAGGTTAAGGGCACACTTCCAAATGCAACTTTTCTCAGAGAGGCCATTGGGCATAACCTCCAAGTGCAATTTTCCCCAGAGAGGCTAATGGGCACAATACCTAAATGCAGTTGGGAACACTTCTAAATGCAATTTTCCTCAGAGAGGCTATCGGGCACAACACCAAAATGCAACTGGGAACACTTCTAAATGCAATTTTCCTCAGAGAGGCTATTGGGCACAATACCTAAATGCAATTGGGAACACTATTAAATACGGTTGGGAACACTACTGAATGCACTTGAGAACACTTCTAAATGCAACTTTCCTTAGAGGGGCTATTGGGCGTAACTCCTGAATGCAATTGGGAACACTTCTAAATGCAATTTTCCTCAGAGAGGTTATTGGGCGCAATTCAGAGAGAGGCTATTGGGCACATTTCAAATGCAACTCTCTCAGGGAGGCCATTGGGCACAACTTCTAAATACACACTTAGGCTAGAGGGTACACTTCTACATGCACCTTTTCCTCAGAGAGGCTATTGGGTGCAACTTCCAAATGCAGCTTTCTCATCAAGGCTATAGGTACACTTCTAAAATGCAATTTTCACATGCAGAGGGCAGAGTTTCTGAATACAAATATAATGAATTTACAGTGGTGATGCTTTGTTAGTTGAGTGGTAGGGTAGTATGGTGTGAAGTAATTGCTTCTGGCCCCGCCCTTTCCACACTTACTTGATGTTGTCTTCTTGCTTCTCCTGCTGATACCTGCAGATACAACCTGGAGCCGTCACTGTAGGAGCCGTCCTTTGTCTCAGGTCCTTTTTTTCCCAATTAGTCCATCGTATGTCATCAACCTGATCCTTAACCGAGGTCTTCTGTCTGTAGTTGACCTCGTAGTCTGATCACGGTCCTGGAACATTCAAGGGAGTATGAGCAGACTGCTATCTCCGTCTGGGCTTTTAATGAATAGCCCTTATTTTCGACTTCTGAGTCACGTGTTAGGAGCCCATGATTTTGTCCATTTCAGCCTCTCATTTACTACTATTTGATTTTATTAAACAGAGTGCCATTAACCTTTCTGGTCTTTAGAGACTTGCTCACTCTACTTCACATAGGCTTTTTTGCCCTTGTGTTTGTTCAACACTTGGCACCTGCAAATGTCCTTGTCTCTCCTAATCTTAGCAGAAATATGTCTCACGTACATGGTCTGTTGAATCAACTCCCTTTGTGCCTTGCACCAATCTCTCAAAATAGCCTCCTTGATCCCACGCCAAGGCTCTCCCTGATTCTGCACACGTAAACAGATTCTTCATCAATTCTTCAATTTGCAATCCTAGGCTTGTCTTTTGAGCTAGCAGAGTTGATTCTTAACACAGGCCGTCATCCATTTTCGTCCAATGACCGTTCTAAATGTTGTGTTATACCTCTTTTTAGCTAGCTTCTATGCACCTTTTCTACCTTGTATTACAGCATATTTACAGTTATTGGCCTGCACATTATTTAATCTTCTTGTATTCACGATAGCTTCGTCTTTAGGTATATGTTTCACTTAGTGCTTCAGTTATATTGTCAGTCTTAAGTGTTTTAATATCATTTCGGCATAGGTTCATACATCTTCTTTATGACATAATTCTGTTGTCATCAGACTTTACTTAGAGTTTGTCCATGTTACCCATAGACGCATTCTGGCATCTTGGAAGTGGACATCCTTCCTGGTAGCATCCTTCTGCCGCTACGTGAGGGTATATTTTGAATGGCTGCCTGAGTGCATATCGTCTTTCATACATTCGACGTGGTATAGGAATGTTGCATGGATTCATGTATGGGTTCCCAATTGTAGCTCTGTGTCTGCTACTCCAATAGGATTATGGTGAGGGGGCAGGGACCAGAGGAGAGGCATCCACCTGCTCTTCTACATTGATACCTGACAATAACAAAGAGATTGAGGGATAAAGGGGCAAAGAGACCTGTAGATGGGAGAAAAGACTTGAGAATATGACAGTGGAAGGAAGAATAAAGGAGGAAGAAAACAATTGAGAAGAAAGAGAGAAGAATAGGGTACAGATGGATAAATGAGCAAGATCACTTAGGGAGAAGAAGAGAAGCTAAAAGGCAAGGTGAATTGGGCCTAATTGTGGCAGGGCATTGAGGAGGAGGAGGAAGTGAACAAAGATGAGAGAGAGAGTGGTCCTTCATATGCTGGCAACAACTGTGGCAGAGTTGCCCGAATTTGGGAATATACAGTGGAGGCACACAACCGTATTCACTGTGAGCTTGGCAGCATTTATATGTCTATGTAAAATACCAACCTGCTGATCACACTGTTTTTACTTACTGTTTGGATAATATTTTTTGTGGAAACGAAGTCCGCATTTTCATCATAAGATGCTAACTGTATACCAAATGGCTTAGAGGAGATGCTGTCAGAAATGCATAACCCAGAAGAGATGAAAGACATCATGAATGGGTCCCATATCCTGTTCAAGATATTCATTTTATAGTGTGTCTAGGTGCACTCAAAAGATCTTATTCACACATTCTAAATGAATATAATACAAGTTCTGGTGCAGGAAGAAAAAACGGGATCTAGCCTCCCCTCCTAAACATGCTTAGAACTAGGACATTTAAGTATTTGGTATAAACAAAGAACGTCTTTGAGGAATCAAGACAACGTTCTTTTTAAAACGTAGGCAATTACATTTGTTTGACATTACAATGAAGACTTGTTTGTGAACTAGAACCATTTCAATATGGCCTCTGCATTTACCAAAGGTGCAATTAAATTTGAGATTGTACTACTCTGCTAAATGAATGAATTAATCATTGATTTTGGATTTAAATTCAATTTGTATACATATTTTGAACGGCTTAACAGGCACAGAATATTCTGAACTCACATTTACCTAGAATACGATGAAATAGAGTTTATTGCTGCGCTCTGCTAAATCAATCATTGCTTTTGGATTGGAATATCATTTGTATATATATATCGTGTCTTCTACAACTCAATATGTAGAAGATATTATAGCGCTACATTAGACATAGCATTTTCTAATAAATAGTCAAAACACACTTAGAAATGGCGCTGTCATTTGCTCTGTTGCCTGACATTGAAGTTTCAATGTGTCGAGTAATGATGTCGCCATTGAGGTGACTTTTCTTTAAATTTCCTGCCCTGATGGTGATATTATTTAAAGCTTGGACTAGTGTGTTATGAACTTGTTTTCCGGTCACTATGTTATGTTATAAAGATTTGTAAATCTCAACATACACCAGCAATGGTATGAAGGCGCTAGTCAAGGAATGTGAAAAACAGATGCAGCTGTGCCAATTATGTAGTAAACAGAATTGTTTTTAACTTATCGCTAAAAGTAAGGTGATCATGTACTGCGCGTAAGCAAAAAGGAAGGGAATGCCACAAGTGAGCTGCACAAACCGAGAAGGAGCAGCAACCGGCGCGAGAATGCCAAATGTGAGAAACAGAGATACAAAGTTTAGAAGATAACCAAAATAGACGAGAGGGAACATAGTGAGGAAATTTGGCCTGAAGGTATTCTGGGCCAACCTTGTAGAAAGTCAGATGAACAATGCACAGGGCTTTGAAGGTGACCCTACTTACAATTGGAAGCCAGTGAAGAGAGCTAAGAGCAGAAGAAGCAGAAGAAAAGCGAGGAGCTCCCAAGGCCAGATGGGCCACGAAGTTCTGAAGAGTCTGGAGGTGGTGTAACACATAGTTAAGTGGGGCTAAATAGAGTAAGTTGCAATAATCAAAGGAACCAGAAATGAAAGAGGAAACGACAATCGGATGAAGGGTAGGGGGAAGAAAAGGAAGAACTTTGCGTAAAACTCAGAGCGTAAAGTGGACAGATTGGCAAACAGCACCTACCTGGGGGAGTAAAGAAAGCGAGGATGATAGTTTGGTGCCTAGGTTTTTAACAAGTGAGGGGAGAGAAAGGGGGCCAAGCTCAAAGGGCCAGTTTGCACTGGACCACAAAGAAACATGGGGATGAGACCCGACTAGAAGCACCTCAGTTGTGTCCCTGTTGAGGCAGAGCCAGTTGAGAGCCATCCAGGTATGGATGGCCAAGAGACAGGATTGGCACCAAATGGCTGTATCAGGAAGGGCAAGGTCCAGCCGCATCAGGATCTGGGTGTCTTCAGCATAAGAATAACATCGGAAACCAAAAGAGTGAATGAGAGAAATAAGAGGGTAAATTTAAACATTAAAGAGAAGGGATGAGAGCGCAGAGCCTTGAGGGTCCCCGCAAGGAAGAGGGAGGGCAGTCGACGTGAAAGAGGACAGAAGAAGCGATTGAAAGCGATCAGTAAGAAAGGAGATAAACCAATCCAGAACTTCTCCAGAGATGCCCAGAAGAGTGAGCCTCTGGATCAAGATGGCGCGGTCTATGGTGTCGAACGCGGCAGAGAAATCCAGGTGGATGGGAGCAACAGCAGTGCTGTGGTCTACAATCTGTGCAAGATCATCAACCACCGACACAAGTACTGATTCAGTGCCCCGACTGAGCCTAAAGCCAGACTGAAACTGGTCGAGTCAACCAGTGTTTTCAAGAAAAGAAGAAAGCAGAAGCATAACAAGCAATTCCAGAAGTTTCATAGCAAAAGGTAGAAGAGAAATAGGGCGTAAATTAGCAGGAAGGGAGGGATCAAAATTGTTTTTTTTAGAAGAGGAATAACCAGGGAGTGTTTAAGAGGAGAAGGAACAGAGCTATTTAAAAAAGAAAAGTTGATTGCTGATGACACAAGAGGAGCAATCTGAGGAATAATCTCTTTAAAGATAAACAGAGGGAAAGGGTCAGATGGAGCAGCAGATTTGAGGCACAAGGTGGCAGAAATTATATGAGCCTCAGAGAAATCACGAAACTGAGACCAACAATCCAGAAGAGGATAATCAAGGCAGACAGAAGAAAAGGTTAAGGCAGGGCCCAGAGAACTAGTAATCTTCTGTTGGAAAAGAGAAAGTTTGCCCTGGAAAAAAGATGACAAGGGCAGACAGAGTGATAGAGAGAGAGGGTGATCCGATTAGCCCTTGGAAGGGTAGCTAGGGATTGAACAATTTTGAGAAGAGCCTTAGGAGCATTAGATGAAGATTGAATGGAGGTAGTGAAATATGCACGATTGACCTCTGCAATAGCTAGCCGATAATTGGCTTTCATTCTGCGCAGTGTCAGGTGAGCGGAAGGTGAATAATCAATTCTCCATCTACGTTTAGCCTGCCGTCTGAGTAAACACAACTCAGCGAGCACAGTGTAGAACTGAGGCTGTGAGGGTCGACCATGGGGCCTGGATACATGGAGGGGGGCAAGATGATTAACAGGGGCCGTGAAAGAGGTCGAAAGGGTTGCAAAATCAACAGGATTATCTATGGGAAGATGATCCGAGATGTTCTCTATGGTTCCATGTCATTTCATCGCAGCATGTTTTTTCGTGGAGTTTTTTACAGCAGATTTTTTACGGAAAAACTCATTGAATTTTTTAATTTTTATTTTTGGGGGGGTTTACCCCCCAAACTCCAATCCAACTTTATTTTTTTTTTATATTCCTGTACACTCACACCCAAAATATATATTTTTCTAACCCCCCAAAAAAAATTTGATGAGTTTTTTCGGCAAAACATTTTCGGTGAAAAACCCTGCGAAAAACATCCCACGATGAAAGGACGTCATACCCTTCTTTATGATAGCAGCCCTACTGACAGTATTCCAGCGGTGCGCCGCGGGAGGTAGGAGCGGGAGCAACTCTGATGGGGAATCCGCTGCGAGTACCTGTAGAGAGCGTGGAAAGACTTGCTGCGTGCTTGCAGTGAAGAAATGAAAGACAGGCGAGCAACGGGACGAGCAGTCGCAAGTGATCCCAGGCAGCCTCACACCACCATAGCCGTTACAAGGAACACAATGAATAAAATAAATATTAGAGGAAGCAAATAAATAAAAATGAAAACAAGCTGTGCGCATGAAATAAAAAGGGGGGAAATGGCACCCAGTAAATTCGCCTCAAGCCAAGCCTGTAAAAGGGAAAGTAAAATACAATAAATAAAACCAACGTAAGATTAAAAGTGTGCATGGTGCCGGAGCAGCCTACTGTACCTATAGAGTGGGATCATTATGTTGGTGAAAAGGATTACTGTAGAGGTAAGACTTTTATGGTTCAATAATTAATGTTTGGTCGAGTGAGTTAGGTGTTGACATCATAGGACTTTTTTTTTATTCACAGGCAATTTTTCTTATCATTGTAAACAGATGGCGGCATATATCCTTTAACCTTTGAAGAGAAGCAAGTGAGATGATCTTAAAACTTCTTTAACAGTTGATAGCTCATGTCCAGAATTAAACTCTGGGAACTTTTCAATTCTTTACCTTCAGGTAATTTGTACTTTTCTTCATCGTTTTCTGAATTGTTATATAGGCTCCTGGGGGCTTAAGCCTGCAGGCAGCTCTCTTTGCCATCCTCCGCCGCCCTCCTCTCCCCAGGCAGGAGAGCGTGAGCCAGCTCAGCAATACTCATGTCATCAGCTTCACAGATATGAAGTGCTTCGCCTGCTCATCCAGGGTACAAACGTGCAACCTGCAGCTTGCAGACATATCTCTGCAGCAGGTGCATCAACCAACTAAGTTTCAGCACACAGTATAGTCAAATGATCTGTTCTATTGGTTTGGACAATAGCGGTCTGTACATGAGAAATGTAATTCTGTGGGGCAAATGAAATGAAGTAAAACCATGATCGAAGCAAGGCTCTGAATTAATCATATCCAATAATAAATCGCCTTCCATTCCATCATTTTTTAATCTGTCTTTTTAATTAAAAAAGGGCACCAGCCATATGCAAATCGCACTTGGTCCTGCTACCAAAGGGAGCAGCCCCCTCTTAACTGCTTGGTCACATCCTCTCTTCACGGGGACACAAGAAAGCTCAGCATATGTTTTGTCCTTGAGGCCTAGCAGCTCAGGCCAGGCGATCAAACTGGTGACAGGCCTAAGACTGCTTCGCCTGCTATGCCATGAAAGGCTTCCTAGGCCAATACCAGCAGTTATTTTATTTATTTGTATTTTTAAATCGTTCACACAGCATCACACAGCCTGTGGGCATCAGGCGCTGTTACAGGAATATGTTTTACTTGCATATGTTTAATACCCAGACGTTTCTAAGCACGGACCCGGGGATCGAACCTATGTTGTTTCGTGTCTTCTTGTTTCCAAGGCGAGCACGTTGCCGCTGAGCTATCCTCCTGGGTTATCATTGAGTCAAAGCCTTTCACTCATCACTTTTTTCATTTCAGTGCAAGAGTATAGGTTCCGATGTGGGTGGCTTGCTTACCACTCTGGGGGCGCCACGCGGTGCATCAATGATTGTGCTCATCAAGGCTTGAACCAGCTGGCAACTTCACGTGGTCATTTGCAGAGGACGCATGGCTGGGCACTTCAGACAGCCCGGCTCCCATTGGTGGTAGGATCAAGATTGGTGTGTACATGGCTAGTCCACCTCTGAAAAGAGGCCGACGGGCTGCAGTGATTAGGTCATTGCACGTTTCCAAGCACAATGCCAGGGAGTTATACTTCCTGAAAAGCCCTCCACCACGTTTTTTGTTTTGGGATATGATATGATATGGCATTTGTAACGCGCCTATACACAAGTGTTTCAAGGCGCAACGAGGCGGGGGGGGGGAACAAGGGGAAAACTGACAACGATCCTACTAGGCCAGGTGTCATTCAGATCGCGCAAGGGTAGGGGGACTGGGAAAGGTGCAAGGGGAAGGGGAGAGGGGAAGTGCAGTACATGGTTAGTAGAATACAAGATAAATAATAGGGCCAGGTGGTGGCAAGTGCAAGGAAAGTGCAGTACCTGGTTAGTAGAATACAAGATAAATAATAGGGCCAGCTGGTGGCAAGTGCAAGGTAAGTGCCGGGAGAAGGGGCTGTAGGATACAGAGACAGTCCCATAGTGCAGGTAGGCAGTGCAGGGAAGAGTGGCAGGGCCAAGGACCGAGATCGGTGAGTGGCCAGTTGCAGATTCAGTGCAGGTTCAGTGATTTTAGCAGGGGAGGGAGGGAGAGAAAGCAGAGGTTTTGAGGGGCTTCCGGAACCAGAAATGGTTCTCCTCAAGTTTCAGGGTGGCAGGAAGGCTGTTCCAGAGGGAGGCCCCTGCTGCAGAGAGAGATCTACCCCCAGCTCGTTGCTTGGAAAAGCGGCAGACCCTGAGATAGTTGGAGGTGGATGAGCAAAGAGCTCGAGAAGGAAGATATTTAGGAAGAGAGAGTTGAAAGTATTTTGGCCCAAGGCCCCAGAAGGCCTTGTGGACAATGCAGAGGGTTTCGAACTTAATCCTCGCGGCCACTGGGAGCCAGTGTAGCGATTGTTCTGGAGAGATACGGTCCCTGGGCTTGAGGCCAAGGACAAGTCTTGCAGTCCTGTTCTGGATGAGTTGCAAAGGGCGGAGAGTAGAGGCAGGAAGATTTAGATAGAGGCTGTTACAGTAGTCCAGCTCCGAGAGAACCAAGGCTCTGGAGACAGTGAGCTTCTGGGGGAAGGAGAGGAAAGGAAGAATACCTCTGAGGAGGTGTAGCTGGTAGTGTGACTTCTTAGAGACGTCAGATATGTGAGGAGAGAAAGAGAGTGTGGAGTCGAAGATGACCCCGAGGTTTTTTGCCTTGCAGGTAGGAGCAGGAAGAGGGCCAAAGGAGGCCGGCCAGAGAGCTGCAGGGAAGGAGGGAGTGGGTGTGCCGATAAGTAGAATCTCAGTCTTACTGGCATTAAGGCAGAGGTCGTTGGCGGCACACCATTCCTGGATAGCAGAAAGACAGTCGGAGATGAGGGAAGGGGAAGAGGAGGCCGAGGGTAGCCTGAAAATGAACTGGGTATCATCCGCATAGCACTGGAAGTTGGGACAGAGAGCGGCGATGCGGTGAGCAAGGGTAAATCAGAAGGTGCGAGGCCAAGATAGTGTTGATGTCACGCTCTGTTCCATCAAGCTCCGGTACATGAAAAAGAAGTCCCCGTTGTTTGTGGAATGAAGAGTGAAGCGCATGGTGTGTGGAGGCGCCTACCTCTGAATGTTCAACTTCCTTGCCAGCTTTCTTTCATGGCACTGAACACGGATTGAAGGTTACCATTCCTTTACAGAGCTGGGGCCACTGTAATAACTCTACTGCACAGTTAAACATGTTAACATACAGAGCAATAATAATATTAGCGTGGCGATTCAAATAGCGCGTCATGCCAGATTCCCCCTGCTTCTACGCGCTGTAGTAATCAGTGTCACTGATATTACCCACTCGTGGGACTCAGTCAGCCTCATCACGACTTGAGCGGTAACACCAGCGGTATTACCCCCGGCGGTATTAGCCCTACAGCCGAACTCCCCGGCGCTAATAGCGCCGGATCACGAGTTCGGCGGTAATGTCAATCCCCATTCCCCATTGAGCCCATTCGGGAATGCCCCATTCCCCATTGGGCTCAATGGGGAAATTTCGCGCTAATACTGCCGGCGGATTTCCCGCCGGCGGTAATACCACGAATTTGTGGCGGATTTCCCCCCAGCTCAGAGCTGGGGAGAAATCCGCCGAAGTCCTGCATTGGCAGACCCTTAAATCGGCGGTAATAGCGCTACTGCCGGATTTTACGGGTTACCGCCAAAGTCGTGATGAGGCCCATTTGGCCCCTGCAGGTGGATGGTCAGTCACCCAAACTAGGGTTCCTTGCCCATGTTGCATTTCATCTTTATGTCTAAACCCCCTTCCCCGCACCCACCCTCTTGGGGTTGAACTCTGTGCTCAGCCAAGTGTGTTTCGCATCGTTTCCCTTTAAAACGTCCTATGAAATCTATGGGTTTTCGGCCAACGGCGTTATTAGCTGGTGGGCAGGATGTAATGTGTGGTCACTACTTTGCCAAACTTTTTTTCATGAGAGGGGGCTTGGAGGGTGGGGTTAAGCTGGAGAATGTTGGCTTGCTCAATGCACGAAAGGGCTTGTGTTAAGCCCCAGACCCCCTGGCTCAAAGTTCACAAGTCGTCATTGTACTTACAGCAATTCTACAGGGCCGTGGTTCACGGCGTTTCACCCTCCAGCTGTGCCGTCAATCTCTTTAGTAAGGGTAAATGCGGGGGTGGGGACACAAAGAAAAAGGGAAAATATCCAGCCTCGTGGCCCCAGAGTAAGACCAGTATTTGTTACGCATGTGCGCGCGCATATGTGTGAGACATGCTTGTCACGGCTTTGAAACCTGATAAGACGTCCAATGGGATAATGCACCGACTGCAGCGTTCTGTTTGTAACCTGCAGTCCGCACATCCCGCTCCTGGTGAGATACCAGTACATGTTTGCTTGCGATGCCGGCACTATAATCACCTCAATTTGCCGGGACAAGCTGCCCTGTTTAATTCCCAATGCAAAATAAACAGCAATACTAACTCTGATGCTTCACTTCTGTTCCTCAGTTTTGTTCATACCAGTCATCGTGGTGGTCCGTAGAACCAGGGCAGCCGATGTGAAGCACACCTGTGCACTGTTAAACCCAGGCACACACGATGCTGGACATGTGGACACTTGCAGCGAGCATTGAGTGATCCATCACAAGCTCACTTTTAACCCCCCTTTTGAAACCCTGAACCCCCAAAAAGTGTGAGGCTGGCTCTGCCGCTGACTGTGAGTGACTTGTGTTCGACTGGCAGGAGGCAGAGCACCAAGTAAGGGACAGACAGACCCATGGACTACAGTCTTCAGTCATGTTGCCTATTATTGCTTCGAAACGCCCTCATTCATTTGCCAAGTCCACCCCACGCCCCATGCTTACCGGTGTTTCAGAATTAACCTGTTTGAATCATATTTCTTAGGTCCTTAATCGTCCGTTCAGCATAGGACAGAACAGAGTGTCAGAACTGTGCGGACACTGCAGGACGAGTTTCGCATGTCTAGCATCTGAGGAGAACCAGGAATTAGAACAGGCCATCTGACAGTCCCCTGAACATCCTCTGAAGTTAGAGTCTCGCGGTTCACGCAAGCTGTCTGATTAACTGAATTAGTGTCAAGTATAATCGTTGACCACCTAAGACACGGTAGAACTATGGGTGAAATACACAGGGGACAAAAAGGACCAGGATCGCCCCAGAAGTGCTGGACACCTTTCACTGGTTCGGAAGCAGCTTATAGACCTTGCAAAAACATGCTTCTATCCCCAATAGTTGCTAACATTGGAACATCTGAAATGTAAGACACCCGTTTAATTAGTAAGTGCCTTTCCCTGATTAAGTGACTCTTAAGTGACGTCTTATGATATCCTTCATGGATTAAAATGCCTACGTAAGCAGAGGGTTTTGGTAGTATTTATCGCCATGCATAGACATGGTACTGTGGTGAAGCACCCATCCATTCGCCCAATATATACTTTGCCCATAGCATGACTGTTCCCTCAGACCAAATGAAACCTTTGGTTGGGAGACAGAGACACGGTGGTGGGGCAAATGCCACTCACAGCAGGAACCATATTACATAACTAAGGATAAAAGCAATGGGATGTTGGAAAGGGAGTGGCCAGAGTCCAAAGCGTACAGTTATGGAGCCCTAATCGATTGGGTGGAATGGATCACTGTGAGTCCCTTTTATGGATGAGAGCGGGGTGCTTCAAATGCTGTGGTTGTTCTCAGCAACAAGATGCAGAGAACATGTACTCAGACTCCGGCACAGACTCACGAACAGTGGTGTACTTGTAGTTTGGTTCTGTGGGATACTCCATCCAGGTACAATTTGATGTGGTCCTGACACTAGTCGTAAAAAAGTGAAATCTCTAATTGATGGGATATCAGCCCCATTCCTGGAGTATCTGCAAAGGAGTAGAGGTATCAGCAAACCATCAAAGAATCCTTGGATAACTTTCGCTACCCAAATAGGAAGCTTTCTCCCATGATTCCTATTTTAGGAGCAGAAAAAACGGAAAGATGAGAGGTTGGTCTTCGTTAACCACCACCTTGCCCCTTCTTCCTCGTTGCAGTCATTTCCCACTTGAGGTGCATCTTCACCCCAAGCAAGGCTTGTAACTGGCCATCTACAACATATCTGGGCTTTCCCCTTCTCCAAAATATATAAAGGCAAGGTTTTCTCTGAGGCCTCCGATTCTATGTGTCTGGAGACATGCGGCAGTGTTAGTGCAGAGCTCTGGGCTCCCTGGCTGGTTCCTAGCTGGCTCTGGGATCCACGCTCCAGGATCCCCAACTGGTTCCTTTGTTCTCTTTTTCTAAACTGGGATATGAGAGATACCACAAAAGCTGGTTTTATATATATATATTTTTTGCAACCTTACATGAGAAAGAGAGGCTTTTCCATGCACAGTAGCGCTCAAGCTGCCTAGCAATGAGCCGTGCTTATCCATGCAGAGTAGCGCTCAAGCTGCCTAGCAATGAGCCGTGCTTATCCATGCAGAGTAGCGCTCAAGCTGCCTAGCAATGAGCCGTGCTTATCCATGCAGAGTAGCGCTCAAGCTGCTTAGTAATCAGCCGTGCTTATCCATGCAGAGTAGCGCTCAGAATGCCTAGCGATCAGCCGCGCTTATCCATGCAGGGTAGCGCTCAGGCCGCCTAGCGCATATCTCGCTTGCTTGCCTTAAACGGTTTTCCGGGATTGTTAATCTTTCTACATATGGAGACTACGCGTTGCCTGAGTAACAATCTTCTTTCCAAATTAAAGGTACATAGTCCTACTTTCTTGCCCCATGTTTACTTCTTCAGCTTAAATAAGTCATATATCATTCATTGCAATAAATACTGCAATGAAATACACATATTGGGCAAAGCTCCCTGCTATTTGTCATAGAGCGCCAAGAAACCACGGTTCCATGTGATAATGTCCACGAAAAAATGTTGCTGTGCAAATAATTCACCAAAAAATTGCCGTTTTTTGTGGGGACATTATTACATGGAAGACCCCTGCAACCCCTGCTCCCCCTGTGCCTATATATATGGTCACTTATATAATGTTGCCACAAAGTTTTCCCGGTGACATTATGTACGGCGACCATATATATATATATAAATATATATATAGGGATACTATTACCTGATACCGAAACCACTCAGGTAGCAAAAGTGGGCGGTATAAGAACCTTTAACATGCCATAACATTATCCTTATTCTGATTATGCGTTACAATACACAACAACTGTAATGCTTCTAGGTGGGTTTACACAGACCTTCTAACGAGTACCATCATGGGACTACAACAAATAACAGGTGCAAGTAGAGCTGGAGGCTGAGTGGCATGCACCACTTGGGTGTATATACTGTCAGATATAGAAGTTTTCAGAGTTTCCTGTTGCCTCCAGAAACATTAATTTTGATTAGAATTGGGTGCTGGGAGACAAATGAGGGTGGGGTGTGTGTAAATATAGTGTGTGAGTTGGTTACCAATAATTGGCAGAGTTTCTAGTGGCAGGGGTTGATTAAAAGTTGTAAATTGTACTTGTTAGCTCTGTTCCTAGGGCTTGTTTGTTGCTCCAGTTCCCGGTGTTGAAATTGCTTTTTGTGCATTCTTGGAGCTTTATATATCCTACAATGCAATGGGGGCGTTGCTTTTGGAGTTTGGAAATGTAATGTGTCAGCCAAAAAAGAAATCACTAGCTGTGAGAAATTGTTGTCCAAGATATCCACAAAAGTTAACCTTTTTTTAGGCTTCAAAGGGTGGAACTGGTTGCTAAGTTCTAAAATTGATTAAAAAGGTAGTTAAATATAGGGGTAGGTTGGGAAAGCCAAAGACGGTGGTTAAAGACAGTGTATACAAATTGTAATTGTTTGATAGGTCCACGCTTTGTTGATTATTCCATTTAATCAATATAAGCGGAGCACTGAAAGTAATGGATAAACCCATGGGGTAAAAGACGTATCATTTTAGCCATTTGTGGGAGGCTACCATTTTGGATAGCACTAGAAGAAATACTGAAATCCGTAGTCCATTTTTGTGCAGAGCGAGTGTGCACGGCAGAATCATATTGCTAAGAATTCCAAATCTCAACAGTAAGATGGTAAAGCACAAGTCTCAGTAGGCACATGGGACCACAGGAAAACTGTCATATTAATTGAGCCATGCAGTAGGTCATCACTGTTGTCTACATCTTGCTAGAAATAAACGAAATCCTTAATATTGTGGTCCGAGAGGGCTACAAGTTCATGCTGAGTTGTGTTGAATATAAGCAGGGGGATCCTGATTAGAATATTGTGCCTTGCTTCGTGATCATGAAATTGAGTTTAAATAAAGGTGGGAGCCTTGTTATCGTGCACAGGATGGATTACCTCTCACAAGAGAAATGCCAATGGAAGGGCCAACAAAGTCATCAGAAATTATAAGCCAGCCTCCTATCAGAATTCAAGACACAACAGAATGCCCAAAATGAATAATAGTGTAACCAAGGTCTACTGACAACCAAGGAACTCAAATATTCACAGTGTTATCTCCCAATGATAACTGCTTTATACCTAATGCCCAAAAATAATCAGGGTGCAGAAAACATTCCCCTTGCGAGCAAAGTATATCAGGAAGTGGGTCTTTACCTGACTGAGCCGTCAGCAACGCAGCTTTTACTACTGTTGTAGGAAAGAAAAGGGTCGACTTCTTGGTGCTCTCAAAACTCTTCCTCTCAAAAGACCTAATGTAACTGCTAAAAGGCACCTGTATAGGATTAGCTTTGGGAATGCTAGGGCTGGTTGGAGGTCTGATGCATGGGCTAGATTACCCGATGCAGCTGTAACATAGACACCGGTCTCGTTTGGAAACTCTTTGCTAGAGACTCCTCACGTTCAGGCTCATCAAGCACACTAGACTCTCACAGTGCACCTCCTCTTTGGGTTGACCATTTGTCGACTGTGTATATGGCTGACTTTGCGTGGGGCTTTTCCTCTAATTGAGCAGAGTGATGTAGCAGCAGTAGCTCTTTCAATTGAAGAGGATTTTTGTGCTGCAGAAATCCCTCAAGCCCGCTAAATCGAAATCAATAGCGGCCGATCTTTTTAAATATTTGATTGATTTCTGGGATCCCTTTTTTTCTAAAATCTTCAATGCTGTTTTACAAACAGGTACTTCCTAAAAAATTGGCACCTCATGTGGATTTTTCTAAGGCTTAAAAAAGGAAGATGCGAATTGCCCAAAGGCGTGTGACTCCAATTCTCTGCTTGAGATACTTGATGAGTTAATTCGTGAAGGGCGAGGAACCTTGGAATAAGCCATTCACGTGTATCTTTTAATAAGCAGGTTTTCTCCTTTGAAAAATAATAATCAATTTATTTAGCATTAATGGACTTGGCCTTCAACATGGTCAATAAATCGAGGCTGTGACATGTGCTAAAATATCTGGGTTTTACATCTTCCAAATGGGAATTATGCCTGCTCTCCACCTACACAACAATTCTTCAGTCAAGTTTGGTTTGGGTTGTCAATGTACTCTCATTTTTCTTGTAACTAGAGGTACCAGTTAGGAGTGGGTTTAAGCTCCCCTTCTGTTTAACCTACATACCAACTCTCTGAGAGCTGATCTTATAGAAGAGAGTTTTAATGTTCTGGTGTTGGGGGGCCAGTCGCACTAATGAGCTATTCATATCATACTTTAATGAAAGCAAGGATGCCCTGTGCTCAGCAGAACTTATTTGACAGATACGTAACTTGTATGACTAATCGTGGGCTGATCTTCAACTGCTCTAAATCAAACATTCTCATAGTTTAGGCGAAGTGGAAATCACTGTGTGCCTTTTTTGTTAAGAAAGTAAAATTGGAAAGGGTCAGAGAATGTGTACACTGCTTAAAATTATCACATTCGGAGAATGCCTAAGCATGTAGTGAAGAGGAAGAATGACATAGACATTCCTCCGCTTCCTTCAACAGATTTACCAAAAGAGGATGTAAATGGCAGACTCCAATCCCAGGATTATTAAGAGCTAATAGTGTGGGCCAGAAACTAAACAATTCTAAGAAACAGAAGAAAGCTGAAGTATAAAAACATTTGGTTAATCATCAAATCAATGTTGACAGCAAAAGCATTTACAAAATCCCTTTGAAACATCGGTATATCCTCCAGATGGATAATTCCACCAAAGATACCCTCCAAGAAAGTCCTCCATTACCATTCAGAAAACAAGTATTCTGAAAAATCCACTGGGTCCAAGCTTTTCGGCACCAAGAAATGACCCCACAAATGAAAGAATATGGCTTCCACCATTGCCCAAAGCTTGCCACTAGTGCAGGAAATATGCACTATGCAAGCACACACCAAACAGAGTCAAGGACTTCAAAGGCAACTTTGGAACAAATTATATCATTTACACCCTTTTCCAATTTTCAATAAGAAATGTTTTAGGAACACTCTAAGATCCCTAAAAGAAAGAATTCAAGATCATCTGAGCCCAATCTGTCACCATAACAAAACATATCCACTGGCAATGCTCTGAAATGCAGAGCGATGATGAGAAACAACAAAGCATATATCCATCTTTGCAATCACACACATTGCAGAGCTTAGAAGAGGCGTGGGACACATAAGGCGGCTTTTAGAATCAAAGGTCTTCTAAATAAGCACCAAGAATAAACACTATTGATAAACATCATGGGCATCCACCACATAGGCCTGAATGCGGACTCTGAACTGTTATGAGATTCTGGAATTCCAGAGCATCTAAGTGCAATCCATTGGCAACACATTGGAATGAAGAGCAAATAAACAGAAGATATATCAATCTCCACAAACATTGCACAACATTTGAGCGGTAGCAATGGCACACAGGTGACAAGAGGCATATAAACTCTGTGGATAAAAACCATGAACCCCTGACACATAGACCTGTACAAGGACTTTGAACTCTATGTTTCTCATAAAATTGAAGTAATCAACCAACATTACAGGCATGTATCCCAAATTTTCTAGATGGGGTTTCTCAGCACAATCAAGTTGGGACTTGTAATAGGAGTCAAACACAAAAACTAATTGTAGAAATTTTGAAATCCCAAAAATATGCACACCTGGTGTTAAGATAAAATTGAACAGCTAATATAATCCATCCATTTTTTATAAAACTGTTTTATTTCTGCCCGGCAGGCTCATAACATCTGGTATAGGGTCCTTTTTTTGTGACCGTAAGTACTTGAACTTACACCCTATATAAGAGATAGTCTGGGTATACTCACCAGAGTCACACTAGTTGACTGGCAAATACATTTTAGTTTGGTAACTCTAGATGTTAGGTCCCTTCAGACATCCACTAAACTGAAAAAAATTGATATTAGATGTAAGATCTTATCTTAACACCAGGGCTGCATGTTTCTACAGCACACAGAGTTGCAGAGATGCAGTGTACTATGATTAAATGTGCTCTAACCAATGTCTTAGTTTAGTTTTATGGGGAACACTTTGAACAGGTGCATGACACTGCAATGGATACATTTGCCCCATTGCAAATTCATGTATGGGCTTTTTTAAGATCAATGACACGTGACAGACTCTGGATACAGACTTTATTGAGCACATGGTGATCTGGACAAGATACATAGATGCAATATTTTTCATTTTGGAAGTGTACGAAACTGATCTATATATCCAACGTCTGAACAATAATCCGTGCAATCTAGATTTCAGTGCACATATCCACAAACATCTGTCTTAAATAGTAAACTAGAAAGTCGAACTCACAGGAAGTACACTGTCACCAGTTACACACTATTAGTTACTAGTGTGCACCTGAAAGAGTTAATAAGGAGCATTCCATACGGGGATCTTTTGAGGGTGCATAGGAATTATATTCTGACTTCGACAAATTTGCCAATAAAACTGTTCTACATTTTCAACTTTTAGAGACTATTTGAAATCCACAATTGTTTCTACCAAACAGAAAGCCTAACTAAGACAGCAGGAGTCATTATTTACTCCGAAAAACAGGTTTGACGTACTGGGCAACACGCCTATGAGATGTATAACAACCTATACAAATCGTGCATTCAATCCTACGGCAGTTCTGGCACCTTCTGAACATGGATGCTGATTTGGTAGAAGTAATCCATGACCAACCCAGCATAACCTATCATACGAATAGGAATCTGTGTCATACCTTCCTCCGCAGGAGGTCATGGCTTCTAAAACTGATTATGGAAATTGGTTGCAAACACCATCCAAAGGCTTTTTTTTTACATGTACCAAATGAAAACTCGCCCAATGTTGTATTAACAAACATACTAGGTTCACTTTTAATAGTTCAAGAGTTTATAACATACACAGTTTTATCAATTGCCTGCAATGTTATGTAGTGTATAAAGTCATTTGTTCTTGCAATAAAAATTTACATGGGGTGTACTATCCCGCCTCTTAAAATACGGATTTCCGAATGTGTGGCAGCAATTAGGAAAGAGGATATACTATATACATTCACCTGTGCCTCAACACTTTACAACATATCATATATAGATTGATGCTTTTTTGGCATACAACACATAGAGAATGCATTATGAGGGGGTGAGATAGAGAGATGACAGTGCACAAGGCAGAGTTCAGTGGGTCATGACACCCCTACTATGAAATCTGGATTACATACTGCTTGATAGTTAGGAATTTGCATATGTTAAAGTGCAGTTGTTCAATGTTTTTCTGTCACTCATGGATTGTCACATTGTAGAATTAATATGTCACCTCCTATATCCTGCTGAGAATCGCATCACGTGTTCCTTCTCATTTTCGAACTTGCCCCCCTTTGACATGGATTTGCTTCCATTTCTAAACGTGCAAACATGTTTAGTTGTTGGTGCTATGTGATCATTGATTACATTTACATTATGCTTAGTGAGATTGTATATTGTATTTTGTCTGTGTCTTTCCTTGCTTATCTCTTTTTCCAGAGAATTGGCGCAGCTCCTGCTCTCAACATCATTTCAAATCTTAGGTTTTGTCGGATATTGCAAACAGGTGTCATCACTTTAGCCACACCGTCATCTGTTTTGCAGATTATATAATCTTTTTCAATTCGAACCATTATGTTTCTGTTGTTATTCTCTTTTATTCTATTAATATTTATATAGCGCCAATGAGACAAGCCCGTATTACCACTATAGCTGCACGTATAACTTTTGAACAACTAATGTTTAGATTGTCTTTCCCAAAACCTTTCTGAATGTATGCTGATGACCTCCAAAGAATAAAATGCTGTTATACAATTGATTATGAATTCAATGTTGTCAGAGGTAGATTCACAATATTGTAAAGAGTTGTGTATCGCTTTTAAACATAGATTTGTAGGTGTGTATCATTGGTTTGTTGACTATTTGTCTATGCAAATGCACCTTCTCTGAATGCTTCAAATGGCGGGTTTTGTCATTCTGGCTTTCTTCACTACAAGTTGTTCTTATGAAACCACTGTTGTGGCATGAAACGTGTTGACCTTGTACCAATAAACAATTGTACCTCATGGTTGGGCGGCTGGAACGCTTTTTTTCATGGGCCACAGATCATGACTTGTCTAGCGCATTGACATCAGCAGCCCAAGCCTCAGATGGCAATGACCAGTCACCACCAACAGCGATGGAACCTGTTCCTGGTGCTGTTACGAGTGCTCCCGACCTACAAGGCATTCTGCTTCTTTAAGGCTTGTGTTCTTCATCGCTATATAGCCATGGGCAGACATGGGCGTAAAAGACAGAGGGCCTCATTACACGGATGGCGGTAAGGGTTTACCGGTACCGGTATTTTACCGGTACCGGTAAATCCTTACCGCCTTACTACGAGGTCCCTTTGCGGGTTGGGGAATTTAACGCCTGCTTTTTGCAGGCGTTAAAAACCAACCCGCAAAGGGACCCAGGGAGATAATTACGGTAGCGCAATTTGCGGTACCGTAATTAGCGCCTTTCCCATTCCCATTATGCCCTATGGGGCAAAAATGGGAATGGGGAAGGGCAATGGTGGAAGGGGGAATTACCGCCCCGCCAACCTTGGAATGGGGCGGTAATTCCTCCTTCCGCCAAGGCGGTGACAGTATTTTACCGGCATGAACCATGGCGCTAATAGCGCCATGGTTCTCCGCCATCCGTGTAATGAGGCCCAGAGTCCACCAATTAGCGATAAGGACCCAACTAACATCAAATCAACCCCCGGGGAAGAGTATTAATGGGAAAATCGGCTGCATGCGGCATGTGATGATATGGCTGGCAAGAAGACACACACACCTCCTCTGCTGGGCCCCCCATATTGAAGCCATGTTGGAAATCAGCTGCCTTTTGCCATTAAAAAATATGTTGCCTTATTTGCATACTTTTTTGCGTATGTGTGTATCTCTAATTTGCGCCGTCTTTTTGAGGGCTATGCATGTATGTGAGGGATACGCATGCACATTTTCTTGTGCATTCTTCCCTTGCGCAAAAACAACGTTTTGAACATTAGACTGAAACATTCAATACAGGTTATAATTCCCCCATATCTTATAAGTGTGCATTATTGACAGAGGGTTGGCCAATCAGCGAAGATGCTGTTAACTCGAAATCCTTAATTAAAGACAGCTTCATAGTGTATCTAATTGCTTGCAGTAAGGAAGCACCTCAAGTCATGACTCAGGGGTGAGCTCCACCAGTCTTTATGCAATGTTCATGCCTGAGGCACAGCGCAGAGCATGTGCCGCATACTTTGTTAATCGCCAGCTTACCTTTTCCCATCTGAGGTCAAAGCAGGGTTTGGGTCTCTTTTCTACAGAGCCTGGAAGAAATGAAATGCTCGTGTGTTTGTCCTGGCTCGTTGGAATTTCAATTAATGGACCTCCCTGGTATTAGGATTGATTGTGAATCGAGCAGGGGTGCCATTTCACCAAAATGCCTGGGGTAGCGGAAATGACAGCACACTCCATTGACCTTTGATGATATTGCAGGAAGTGATGCCATTTGACCACATCCCAAAGTGACATCACGGGACTGGAACACGACCTTTCACTACTTGACAAAATAGGAAGTAGCATCACAAAGCATTGTTCTTAGGTACACTACGAAAAATATGGTTACGATATCACTGTAATGTGATGTACATTTCATACGAGAATGGATCAACATATGTATCGTTAATATCAATGTGTATAGGCCCATATTACCAAATTACTGTGAATGCAAGCAGATGTCCAAGGCCAAATGATAATGATATGTTATTATATGGCACTTACGCTTAAGCACGTTATATAGAACAAATATACACACAATATCACCCAACCTATGTTGGTACTCATTTATCAACCTCAGAATGATGAAAGGCAGAGTTGGTCTTGCCGGGATATGAACCTGCAACCTGCCGATTAAAAACACATCTCAGCAGCAAAACGCTCAACCCACTGAGCTATGTTACCGGCTATAGCTATCTTACCAGCTATAGTAAAATGAGCAATTACATGTCTGAATGTTTTCAAAGTCCGAAAGCAAATTACACTCTGTAGTAGATACCATTAAACAGATTTAAGAGCAGGCCAGTTAATCTGCAGGTCTGGTGCAAAGTTGGCCAGATGTCAAGCCTGCGTGGATCTGCATTTCAGGCTTCGGGCTCATTCCTGTGTATTAAAGAAATTAGAGTAGCGCAGGGAAAGCAGTGCACTCACATAGCATTGCGTACTCTGGGCACTCGTTACCTCATACATGCAAATAGGCACCCTGAACAGCATGCCCGGGAGATAGGAAAGATAGACACATTACATAAAGACATTAATCGTGGCACAATGAAATCAAGGACAATGGAGAACAAAACCGTGTGTTACCACTACGATGCACTCTTAAGGGGACAACAGTCCCAATGATTGTCAGTACTGTTTATTATTAGGGTGACCCTCAATCAGGTAACCCAGCGCTCATACATACACTTCAACAGTGTAGTTTACTGTTTATCAAAAAGTATAAATACTAACGTCGCCATATCAGTATTAACGTCGACTTCAGCCCCAGCACTTCACACGACAAATCCCTATTTATCAAACCCTCAATGGGTATTCACTACGTTCAGGAGACCGCCCCGTAGCCTCACAAGCCCTGATTAATCCCAATGTTCTTTTCCCACTCTTACCAGTGATTAGACTCACCATCCGATGGCACTACTTTCACTGCCCGGCTGCAGTCACGACCATACAAAGGGCTGGGTGAGTGCACGTCTTCTCTCATTTAAAGTCTTTTTTGAATCTAGAACTCTGTGCATTACTATCATTAACGAATGTACAATGAACTCCTTACTCAACAGGCATGTTGCTTTTCATCTTTACCACTATATGAATGTGAAGGTTAGTACCTTTTGTTTTAATATTAAATGAAAATCATCAATACTGAATGGTTATGCTTTATAACCCCATAGGACCCTTCTGATGAAGCACACTTCCAAGATAGGAACTGATAGCTCTTGCCCTAAAGAAGGATTATTAGGATCCGAAACGCGTTGGCCTTTGTATTAACTCATGATGAGCTATTGTGGATATGATTTGAATATCATGTAAAATATGACTGTGCCCATGTGTGAATGCTGTAAACAAGGGGCCTTGAGAATATTGTACCTATTGTGTTTTACTTAATATTGACCATACTCAAGTCTTAATGACTATTGTGCCTGTGTTATTTAACAGGTTGATGGTTAGTCACTTTTTTATTAATTTGTTGTCCTTTTGATCTTGATATGATAAATGATGCCAATCCTCAATCAAATCTGATTTCTGAATCTTGATATGTTGAACCATTGAACTTAAAACATTACATTACTAATTATTTATACTTTTTGAGTAAGAGTAAACTACACTATTGATGTGTATGCACGAGCTCTGGGTTACCTGATTGAGGGTCACCCTAATAATAAACAGTACTGACAATCATTGGGACTGTTGTCCCCTTAAGAGTGCATCGTAGGGCCACCGTGTGGCAACACACGGTTTTGTTCTCCATTGTTCTTGCCTGTCCCAAGTGGCCTTGTGACACAAGCCCTTTTGCACCTGAAATCTTTTAGAGCCTAATCTGTTTTATGTTGATCTGAAAATTATAAAACTCCAATCTACTTGAGATTCACGATAGGAGATCCTGTACAAGTCTGTGCTCTCCTTTTCCCCTACAATGAAATCTAGGGCCATTTTATGTGCTATGGCCAAACATTTCTACACTGTACACACGCTTTTAGGCACAAGGATTGTGTCAAGTGACAGAGGACACTGAGATGCAATGTCTTATGGTGATCATAACAGAGACAACGGCAGAAAATAAAACATGCTATAACTGTAACTTGTAAAAAGCAAAATCCATAGTCAAAAATGGATGCTTGCTTTACTCTAAGGGTCCGATTCATGGAATTATCTGCACAGAAAATAGGGTACTTGCGCCTGCACGCAAATCTGCCTTCGTTCATTCATGGAATCGAATGTGCAGTACTTTTCCTGGACTTCCGTGGAATTCGAACTGGCTCTGCACGTCTGTGCGAGCAATCAAAGGCCTTGTGCGAGACTCCAAGCAGAGCGTGGGTGTGGCTTGTGCAGAGGGCTGGGAAGGGGGTGGAACACTAAAAATGGGGAAGAACTTTCAAAAAAGTGGGCGTTTCGAGGGACGGTCTGCGGGGAGTCCCTCGCACGCCCATAAATGCACGGCACGGGATGCATTCATGGATTTGATCGCGCAACGTCTCAGCTGAGAATTGGCAGCGCAAGTCCTACATACGATCAGCCACATGAAGGCAGGCGTACGTACAATTGTGCATAGGATTTGCAGCATGCAAGTGGGGTTGCATGTTAGATTTCGGGGTGTGTGTACTCAATCAGGGCTCCAATGTAACTTATGGGTGCACAGAGAATTCCCAAGTTATTGGCGAGTTACGATATTTTATACACATGTTGTCTGGCTGCCGGATACAGTTATGAGGGACCCAACGCAGGATCCCCAAGTCGCAGGCTTGCTTATGGGGGACCACACACATTGTTTGAAGGATGTATGTATTCGGGCCTAGAG
This sequence comes from Ambystoma mexicanum, assembly GCF_040938575.1. Taxonomy (NCBI): domain Eukaryota; kingdom Metazoa; phylum Chordata; class Amphibia; order Caudata; family Ambystomatidae; genus Ambystoma; species Ambystoma mexicanum. The sequence goes on from NC_090929.1 coordinate 462,735,668, forward strand.
GAGCGCACTCCGGTAGCTATTCTGGCTGTTTGTGCTTTGCGTGTGGGCGTGTCGGCAGAGTTCTGGGCGCGACTTGCAAATATTTTACTTTGCACTGTAAATTCCATGAATATGTGGGGCACACATTTTTCTTTCCACGCGCAAGCTTGCGCCGTGTCCTTTTCGGGGCGCAGCCCTTGCAGGACTTCTGCACCAATTTCCATTAATTGGGCCCTAAATGCTTTTTGGATGTTTTTGTCTGCATTGTAAATTTGAGGTGTTTATGAAAAGACTAATTCAGTGACTCGCCCCCTGAAGTGTGCCTGAAATAAACCTTTAATGAGTCTAGCAATTATTGTATGGAATTCCAGAAAGACAAATTATTTGTTATTCCTATTCTTTCTTATTTAGGGTCACTGCTCAAAGTGTTACACTTGTGGAACCCCCTGTCTTACGTCTTACCTCCTCTAGGGGGCGATAGATATTAGCCCTTTGCCAGTGGGTGGTGACCTGCCTTTCTCTTGGACAAGTGGCATGAGCTCCTTTTTATCTCTGGAGAGGAAGTGTGGGAGGGATGGATATAATGTGGACTGTCCACTTTATCCATAGGTCTGAGCGAGGGACCTCTCCATGAATGGGGCATTTACAGCAGAGGGATTGCTGTAGCATCATGCGTAGGATATGGAATGCGGGAGGCTGCTGGGGACTCGTGAGAGGAACGAGAAGCCACGGGACACAGAGCGAGTGGGGACCATCGGAGGAAGGTGACGGAGGAAGCTCCACGATGGACGGACGACGCTCATGTTCCCTCTACCCACATTGCGCTCCATTAGACTACAATAGATATATAATCAGTTAAAGTGTTAGCAGTTGTTCATTATATATATTTATCCATTAAATATCTCCCAACCGACTTACCTGTTTATGTGCCTGCTTCAGTAGCGACAAGGACGTTCACCCCCGGCCGTTGAGAAGGATCTGCGGCCGACCGCAGGTAGGGGCGTAGCAGCAAGTGACTCCAAAAGCGACTTGCCTAAAAAAAAAGGGGAAGGAGAAGAGGATCATGCGCATGCGCATGAACACACTGGGTCTCATTACGAGGTTGGAGGTAGTCATGGAGTCTTTAGCTCCATGGCTGCCTCCAAAACCCTACCGACTCCGCCCTGGTGAATGGAGCAAGTACCGGTCCATTCCAAGGTTGGCGGAACCGGTAATTCCCCATTCACCAGGGCCCTTCCCCATTCCCATGGGGGAAGCGCTAATAACGGTACCACAAGTTGCGGTACCGTTATTAGCTCCAGAGTCCCTTTGCGGGTCCCGTCCTTAACGCCTAGAAAAAACAGGCGTTAAGGGAGGACCCACAAAGGGAACTCGTAGTAGGGCGGTAAGGGATTACCGGCACCGGTGCCCTTACCGGTGCCGGTAATCCCTTACCGCCCAGCTCGTAATGAGGCCCACTGTGTTGAAAGTAACTGAAAGTGTTTATAAGTAGATTACGTGACAATCGACCCGCGGTCATCATAAGGTCAGGCTTCACCAAATTACCAAGTAATCGTCATCTGATCGCCCTCTTCCTTGCAGCAGTAGTCTGCTAAGTGAAACTATTGGATATCATTGTAGTCAAGCATTGAGTCGGAAATCATCATTCGATATCGTCTTCATACTCATCACAGTATTTGCTTTCTCTTAGAACTGTCCAAATATTTGGCCACTGAAATTGCAGGCAAATAAATAAAGAAAAGTAGGGTCCAGCCAATTTCACAAGCCACAGTGGGAATAGTGGAGTGAAGAAGGCAGAAATAAATCTGTAGACAGCACAGCTCACAGAGGTGGTAGCAATATGTCCATGCTTGGTGTACCAGCCCCTCAAATGTTCATGCCAGATACAGTGGAACCTATACTACCTTGGAAAAGGTGGCTTAAGGTGTTTGAAAACAATGCTATTGTGGTGCCAATTACAGTGTGGAAAGAAAGAAGTCCTTATTATTACACTGTCTTGGACCGGCTGGTCAGGAGAAGTATGAGGACTTCCCGGATTTATCAGTGGGTGAGAGTGGGGACATGAATGAATGTGAGAAAGCAATTCAAAAATTGAACAAACATTATAAAAAAGAAAATCAGTACGATTCTGGAAAGGTACAAATTTGGGAAGAGAATTCAACAAGAGGGTGAAACAGTTGAGCAGTATGTTACAGCATTGAGAATGTTGGCAAGGACATGTAAATTTGATCAACAGTTGGAAGAAAGAATAAGAGATCAGTTCATGCTCGAATGTGGCAGTAGTAAAGTCAGGGAGAAACTGTGGGCTGAAGATGATCCTTCATTGGATGATGTACTAAAAATCGCAAAGTAGCAGAACATACAGAAAAGTGTGTGAAGACTTTGAAGAGTAGAATGAAAGAAATGTCGATCAAGGCATCGGTCGGCGCTGTGCAGCCTGATGTGGAAAATATGGTTGTGGTTGTTGAGAATGAAACTAGAGGAGCAAACATCTACCGTCAAGTGGAGAGAAAGATAAAGGTTGAAAGCAGGCCTAATGCTGAAAAGAGGGAGGTTCAAGATGGAAAATATAGGAATGGAAGGAAATAATGGGAACACTAGAACTGAGGTGGAGGTGCCCAAAGAGGTAGAGGGAGAACATTAATGAGAACTTGTTACAGATGTGGGAGCCCATTGGGCAAACAGTGTGACGTGTCCTGCTTTGAACATTATCTGCAGGAACTGCAGAGGAAGGGGTCATTTTGCCAGGTGTTGTAGAGGCTGACGAGGTTCATCAAATACGAATGGGATTTGTGGTGACTATGATGATGAAGAAGAGTGTGTCTTCATGGTCTCGGATGAAGGTGAGGAAATGGATAGCCCGAGAACAACCATCGCAGTGAATGGTCATCCCATTGTTATGATGGTAGACTCGGGAGCGGGATATACACTGATTCCAGAGAAGGTATGGAAAAGTTGTGGACCAGAATTTTTGAATGAGGTGGATGTTAAACCAAGGGCGTATGGAGGAGCCAAAATTGAGTTGATTGGTTGGTTCAATGACATATTCATTTTCAAGGGAAGACAAGCAGAAGGTCATGTTTATGTTTCAAAGAATGGAGCATCTTCATTATTCAGTTGGACACACCAAAAGCTCTTAAAAGTTTGTTTGGACCCAATGCGAGTGATTCAGTGCTGTTAGTAGAAGGAACGGAAGCTAAAGCAAATATGGAGAAAATCCAAGAGGACATTTTCAAAGAAAATGCTATTGGATGTGTAAAAGATGTTACACGTCGCATCTTACTCAAATCAGGCACCAGACCCATTGCTCAGAAGCTACGAAATGTACCTCTGTCGATCAGAAAGGAAGTTAAACTCAAACTGAAAAAATCAGAGGATTAAGGGATAATTGAGAGCACAGACGCCTCTGAGTGGGTATCGCCAATGGTGGTGGTCAGGAAATGCTCAGGAAAGATAAGGTTGTGCATCCATATGAGAGAATTAAACAAATGTATTATCCTGGAAAGGCATCCATTACCAAACATCCAGGAATTCATTTCTATAATAGGTCCAGCTAAAATATGTTCAACACTGGATTTGACTGCTGTGTACCATCAGGTGAGATTGCACAGAGATTACAAACATTTAACAGCATTCATTACCCCGGAGGGGTTATACCAGTTTCAGCGAATGCCTTTTGGGCTGACATCGGCAGCCTCGGTCTTTCAGAATGTCATGTATAGGATTTTGGATGGAGAAAATTGTGAAATCCTCTTCCATGATGATATATTGGTGTATGCAAACAATGAGGAGGAGCATAACAAAAGATTGGCAAGAGTCCTCAGAAAACTACATGAGGCAGGAATGATAATGAGTAAGAAGAAATCGAAAATCAATAGAAAGGAAATTGAATAGCTATGGCATGTGATCTCTGGAGGTTGGACTTGCCCAAGAAGGAGTTTGCAGACTCAATAGAATCCATGGTAACTCCTGAGAGCAAGGAACAGCTCAGAACTTTCCTAGGTATGGCAGAGTACCATGTAAAATTCATTAAAGGATTGTCCGATCACACAGTTAATTTGAGAAGCATGCTAAAAGCCAATAAGAAATTTGAGTGGGATGAAGGTTGTGAGAGTGAATTTCTCTTCATTAAAGCAGCATTGGCAGACGCCCCAACACTCCAGAACTATGTGAGAGGGAGGAGAACTGTGATCACCACTGATGCCAGCAATGTGGGGTTGGGAGCAACACTAGTACAGTATCATGGTATCATGGTTGAAAAGAATTGGTGCTAGCTTTTGCTTCACGTTTACTTTAAGGTGCAGAGAAGGTGCACGCTACCATTGAAAAAGAGGCCCTTGCCATTAGGTGGGCTACTGAGAAATTCAGGACTTTCATATGGGGTGTTAAATTCGAAATTCACACTGACCACAAGCCTCTTGTAGAAGTGTTTGTCCACGAAAGGGTTAGACAAAGTTTCGAGTAGGATTCGCAGATGGGTGTCAAAGCTGCTAGAATTCAATTTCAGCATGGTTTATATTCCGGGTGTGAAGAATTGCACGGCGGACTGTTTATCAAGACTAACCAGTTATGATGACATGAATGAGGATCTAGATAAACAAGAAATGATTTGTGAAATATCAAATGCAGCAATTTCCAAGCAAGAATGAGATGAGGAAACGACTAAAGATAATGCTCTTCTAGAAGTAATAAAGAATGTAGAAGAAACAAACTGGAATAGAAACAAAATGACAGAGGCTGGTGCTCTCATGTTTTGGAACGTCAGGCATGAACTATATATCCAAAGTGGTTGCTTGATGAGAAATGACAAGCTGGTACCGCAAGAGGGGCTCAGAGACAAAATCATTCAGTTAGGACATGAAGGCCATCAGGGAATGATGAAAACAAAGCAAAGAATAAGAAATACATATTGGTGGCCTGGATGCGACATACAAGTGGAAAGAAGAATAAGGAACTGTATCCTTTGTATGAAAAGTGATAAAGTGTGTGTGGGAGCGAATTATCCAATGGTGTTGAGAGACATCCCGGAGAGGGCTTAGTAGAAGGTTGCAATTGATGTATTGGGTCCTGTGTGGTGTGATGGTGATGCTACCTATTGTATTGTAATGATTGATATGTTCACCAGGTGGGCAAAAGTAACCATGGTGCCTCATGTCACGACCAGGACAGTCATTGAGTTTATGGAGGGAGTGTGTGAGCGTGAGGGGTATCCTGAGGAGGTACTGTTGGATAATGGATCTCAGTTCAAATCCAGAGAGATGAAGACATATTTTGATGAGAGATCGATTGTTCATAAGGTGTGTGCTATTTATCATCACCAGTCCAATGGTGTGGTTGAGAGGTACAATAGGGTGATCAAGGATGCCATTAAGTTAGCATGGTCCAATGGAAGAGATTGGAGAGTGGAAGTGAAAGAGATGGTATTGGCTCACAGATTCAAGCCGCACTGAACCACTTGGGTCTACCCCATTTGAGTTAATCAGGGGAAGGAAAGCTAATACTAAGTTATTTCCGGGACAAATGAATGCAGTTGCTGGTATGTGTGTTGACCTGAGTAATGTGACAGAAAACATTCAGAGAAGGCAGTTGACCAACAAGGAACAGTATGATAATAAGAGATACAGGAAAAGAAGGTTACCAGAAGTGGGGAGTGGGCTTAGAATCAAACTTCCAATGGTACTAGGAGAGAGTGGCTGTTGTTGGTCGAAACCTGTTGAAGTGGTGGAAGTGTTTAAGCATGCGTTAAGGACCAGTGATGGAAGAGTATGGAACAATGAGAGAGTGATGGTTTTGGATGAAAGAGTAAGAAGAGATGTACCGCGTAGAATGGATGGTGGGTGCAAGCCTGTTCGTGGCACTGAAAGAAGTGATGAAGTTAAGAAGTTTTCCTTGGCAGGAGATACAGATATGCAGTGGGAGTCTTCAAGAGAGGCGCCACGGAAGTCATCAAGAGTTGGCAGGACATACAACAGACCTAGACATTTAGTAGACTATGAGGAGTTTTAATTGTGGGTGTCTTCATTATAAAAGAGAGGGGATGTGTAGCATCGTGCCTAGGATATGGAATGCAGGAGGCTGCTGGAGGCTTGTGAGAGGGACGGGAAGCCGCGGGACATGGAGCGAGCAGGGACCGTTGGAGGAAGGTGACGGAGGAAGCTACACGACGGACGGACGACGCTCATGTTCCCTCTACCCACATTATGCTCTCTTAGACTACAATAGATATATAATCCATTAAAGTGTTACCAGTTGTTCATTATATATATTTACACATTAAATATCTCCCAACCCACTTACATGTTTATGTGCCTGCTTCAATTGCCCATGCAAAGAAACGAATAGAGGACCAATCAAAACATGTTCAAAGCAAGAAGTGGAAGCACTGCCTAGACATGGTGAGCATGGCATAGCCTTTGTCATGGCTTCATCTTCTGACTTGTGAAATTGATCTGTGCTCCCTTTCCATTATGACTGGTGGGGGTTGGAGGGTGATTTCTGCTGGCGGGGGGATCTGCTTAGGGTGGAATGGAGCTGATTTGGCTATGGACGCGACCTCAGGCCTCAACCCCCTTCTGGCTAGGGCAGAGGTTCGGGGAGAGGTGGGCCTTAGCTGCATGTGGCACCGCCTGAGGTTGGCTGTGCACAACCTCAGTTTGGCAGAGATTGGAGGGGATGACATCTATCCTTCTGCCTCTTCCCTTCCTTAAATCATCCTTCTTTGCTTACCCATCAGGCCTTTTTCTAGTCAATGCATCCTAAGCAGGCTAAGGTCCTGATGTCACTGGCTGGTCTTAATGCACCCTAACTCGCGCAAGGTTTACACGCATTGAGAGTACTCCGGTGGTGAGCTGGTGCAGCATAGGAACATCTAGTAATAATAATAATATTGCTCCATTCCATTTACTTTCTAAAGGTAAGCACTTTTAGAAAATAAAAGGTGTGCACCTTTTAATAAGAACTCTTTCTTGTTGTATATCATTATTGGGCAAACGTGTGCTTTCCCATTATAAATATACGATTTGAGTCTATGTCGACCTGGGTCTATCAAGGCAGGAGGGCTACAGTGAAGGGGCTTTTGAAATGAAAGATTCCTCTTCATCGGCCTTTAGGAAAATCAACAAGAGATTTGTTGATGTTCTGCTCCAGTCCCATTATTGATATTTTTAAATAACTATTAATCTTGGAACGGCTGTCTGTTTGCGTTAGCAGCATTTGTCTTTTAAATTGCTCTGGACACCTCCGAGTTATGGGCTCCAGCGGGCTCTTGAGTTGCCAGGGCGCTGCTGCTGCTGCGACATAATGTTAATTTGACTGAAGTAAAACGCTCAGCGGAGGCATTAGCTCGGACCTCCCCCCCACCCTCCCCCATCGTCTGTTGGCCTCTCGACTTCCCCTGAACCGCGTCTCTCTGCATTATGTGCAACATCAGTAGGCAAAAAAGTCAGATTCGTTCATATTTAATTGCTCCCTTGTCTGGATTTATTGCAATTATACTGAGATTAATTGAGAAGGGAGCCGAGCTGCGTGGGGTCATCCATCCCGGCTCGGGCACTTACCTTGTCAGACTCTCGGGCCTCGGTCTTCGGTGCCACATCCCGGCAAATGGCTTTCTGTAATACATCGAGGATGAAGGAATCGGTAAAAGGGACGTCGAAGGATGTCAAGTGTCTCATATTGGATTATCTTTCTAGCAGAAGCTTCCCGTGCCCCCCAGAGGCAGAGAAAGCATCCGGAATCGAAGGGCATTGTAAGGACGACAGGGAGGCTGTGTTCTCTCAAGGGGCTTAGGGTGGGGAGGTGCAGAGCTCAGGTCGAAGTCAAACAGGCTCTGTGGGAAAGCTGTTCTGTGCCACATCCCCTCTGCTGCACGCCTAACGTTTCCCTAGGTCACATCTCACCTACATGCCTTAGGTTTGGCCATGTCACAACTGCACTCTGTGCATCCGTCTTGGTCAATTCGCCTTTCCTCCATATGGCTTGGTTTTAGCTGCATCACATCTCCATCAAGTTCCTCAGACTTGGTTAAGTCATCTTTTCTCCCTATGTCTGTGTTTTAGCTAGATCACGTCTACACCATGTGCCTCAGCCTTGGTGAAGTCACAGGTGGAGTACACAATGCATCCCCATAAGGGGTGGACCAAACCTTCCCCCTGCCATGGCCAGCCTAGTTAAATAACAAAGGCTCCATGGATCCTTCTTGTCTGTTTGTTTAGCCCTGTATCTGGTGGAAACATTTGCATACTAATCAGAGTTTAATTCAAACAGGCCCACATGGGACCTGGCTGCAGAGGCTAACAAAGGAGACAGGAAACACCAACACCCTTTCATATGCACTGTGTCAGCCTGAAGCCAGCTCCCGCCCTCAGTATTGATTGACAGTGAAATGTCATGTCTGGGACTGTGTGTATTACAGTAGTCATCCCCTTAGGGGGACTCCATTCAGAAGAATGCACTTTGTGGGAGCCAGAGAGTCTGGTCTCAAAGTAGCTTCAAGGAAGACCTGCAGGTTAAATCAGGAACCACAAAGAGCTTCATTAACCAGAGAGACCCTTTGATCCACAACAGACTGGAAGATGGGTGTGACTTAGTAGTACAACATTTTCTTCGCAAAAGTTTTTAAATAATTTTCTCCGAAAACTTTCTCAAAGGCGTTCAACAATCTCTATAGCCATACTTCAGTTCTATCCAAAAGGACGACATCGTCTGCATAGGAAATCCATGTATTCTTCAAATTATTAATTACAGGTGAAATGAAAGCTGCATCGTCGTCTTCTTCCCAAGATCGGCCATGTACACATTAAAAAGCACAGGTGCTAATATGTTGCCCTGTCGTAGGCCACAACCAGTTGGTATATTTTGAGTATACGCCCCATCTTGTTTCAATCAAACTTTTAAGGTGGCGTCACATAAAGATCTTTAATATATTCATCGGAAATCCTCTGTCCCTCAATTTGGTCCATAGGCGACCTCTACTTACCGAGTCAAACGCCAATGATAGGTCAACCATTGCGGAATGTATACAATGGTCTTTTTGTGACCAGTCCTCACTTTGAATCTGATCGACCACATATCCCCTGTGATTGTACCCACTCCTGCTCGAAACCCCGCCTGGTAAAAGGTATAATGTTATACAATTCTTTCCAAGAATTGATTGTGTTAAAAATTATTGAAGTAAACATTTTTGAATCCACATCCAGGAGGGCTATCGGGCAGTAGTTTAGTGGGTCAACTCTATTACCTTTTTTTAAAGATTGTTACAAGATTTGACTCCTTCCAACTTTCAGTTTTTTTTTCCTGCTTGATATTTCCACCACGTTTACCTTTCTATTGCAAAGCACTCTGGTTATGACCTCACGCATACATGAGATTGTTGGTGGGGACCCAGGATTGGTTCATTAAGGTAGGCTTAGCCTAAACCAATCCCTGTGGTCCATTTCACTTTAAAAGAGGGCCAAGCCCCTCTTTTTGCAGATCATCTGAAGGCTTCACCAGAAGCAGAAGGAAGAACTCATCATTGGACCCTGGCTGAAGGTACAGTCAGCCTTACATCTTCTGCCAGTGAAGGAAGGCTAGGACCTCCAAGAGGGAAGCAAGAGCCCTCCCCTAAACATTTCCCAGGGGACAGAGGGAAGTACTGAATGCAGAGGACCCTCCAGAAGCGCCAGAACTGGTACCCAGCCAGCACACAGTATGTCCTGCTAGGCTCTGAAGCAAGCTTCCTATAAGGGAAGTGTCAGAGAGTCTATGAAACAAACCAAGGACAAGGCGTTTGCCTGCAACACTCTCCTCAGCTTTGGGCCATGTGCCTCAAATGACAACACAAGCCCAGTGAAGAAGCTAGGAGGAGTGCATTAACAAGCATCTACCTATGTCCGCCTTTAAGGACATTTTTCAGCCAGTCGAGCCCCACGAGCAGCAATGGACTGCACAGCTGACTGTTGTTACGCCATAGTCTCTAAAGCCACCCGAGTCACCTCGACCTGTGCTTCAGAAGCGCTGACCAGCACTGACACAATGATTCCTTACCCTGAGCCGCCGTGTAGGCCAGTGTGCAGCGATGCATCCAACTTTGCTCGCCGAACTGACTGCTGCCTGATACCCACCGCTGTCTCCCATCTTGAACTCTGTCGCAGAAGCTGCAAAGTGCCCTGAAGCTGACTCGACCCTGTTGAGCACCAAGAACTCCTACAGCACAAGGCACATTGTGGTTCTGTCCCCCTGGTCCTTCTCCGAAGGTCCCTAGTGACATTTTACCACCCATTGCTCACTTTGTATTGAAACCAAGTATCCTTGAACTATTGCGATTAATTACTATACCGAATACCCTCCTGTCAGTATCCAGAGTGCATCCTTTTTCCTTCTTTGAGACTGTCTGTCTTCTGCATTCCTTTACAGGGAGGGTTATATTTTGTAGTGTTCTAGAACTGTCATGAAGAGGGAAAATGGGAGAGTCCCTTCCCCCCATTCTCATCCAAACCATGGCCTAGGACATCACGGCCCAAGCACCACCCGCATGAGGAATTCGACCCGCTCACTTCCACACCAGACGTCAAGATCCACTGTGGCCACGCCCCACACGGCCAGGGAGCCTGCCTGCTAATGAAACCACGTGCGGGAACCTCACTTCGACCTTATGGACCAACTCCATTAGACAGTAACCACAAACGCCACAATCGTTAGAGATGCCATGATGACATAGCTTACAGAAAAGAACACACGTGCCACCATGCACATCGGTCACTCACACACCAACCTACACGAAGAACATACTCAGTGCTATGACACAGAGGACCGTGTACACCCACAGACATGCATCGTTGTTATTTTCCACATAGGCCACCTACAGCACCGCAGAAACGCAAGATGCCTGAAGAGCTTGTCTATATGCTTGCAGATGTTTTCTCGCCACTGACGCCATGAAGACACCACCCTACATATCTACTAATGCATGTGACCCTCTGTCGCCCCTCGCGACCCCCATATTATGGATCATGTACCACCACCCAGAAACTAGGCCCAGGTAGGCCGCAAAGCAAGAGTCCCCAGGCAGAAGCTTCTCAGACAAAACTGCAAAGCGCTGATCACGCAGAACGAGCCCCAACGAGAGCCCACAGCCAAGGCCGCGATGTTGCAATCTACATGCCAAGGTTACACCTGCCACAGCTAAACGTTCCTCAGAGCCGAAATACAAATAAAATTCTCATAATTCTGCTCCAGCCACGGTCTCACCACACGTGGCCAAGCCGACCTGATACGATGCCAAGCCTACGGGATAGAGGAGCGCTGGGGTCCCACGTCTGGGACACAGTCTGCAACAATAAAGTGACAAATTGGACACCTACAGCGATGGGAAAGACATGCACACTAGCCACTAATCAGACCTGTCCATTGTCCGGCACTGACACATAGGGGGCCATTCTGAGGATGGAAGTAAGGTAAAAATGATGCCGGTAAAGGATTACCGGCATCGCTTACCGCTATGGGCTATTCTGACCAACCTCGTACTTTACAATGCCGTAAATAGCGGTCCAGGCACGCGCGCGCCACACAACATACCAGCATTACCTGCATGCCGTAAACCGGAGCTGATCACAAGCCATGCAGACATGCAAATTACGGCCTACTGAAGGCCAAAAAGTACCTTACTGGCATGCCGTAAATACCGGCATCTCCGAGAAGGTGTTAAGAACCCTGAGCAGTGTTTCCAAAAGCCACAGGTGCACACAATCAGCACAGGTGGAGGTAATGGAGTCTGGCACAGCACAAAAGGAGCACACCCACACACCACACCCCTTCCCACACCAAGATGATACCAATAGTAGTAGCATTACTGGAGCAGGAGGCCCTGCTTGCAAGGCAGCAACAACAACAACAACAGCAACAACAACCACAGCCCCCACCATGCCAGCATCCCCCAATCCCTCGCATCAGAGCCACCCCCTTCAACCTAACACCAGAGCAGATCCACACCCTGTACCGGCTTGACCGTGACACCATCACCACCATAGTGGACCTGATACATGACGACATCGTGAGCCTCATAGAAATACGCACCGCCATCCCCCCGCTACTGAAGGTAGTGTCTGTGCTCCACTTCCTTGCCACAGGCACCTACCAGCACACATTGGGGCACATGCATGGCATATCACAACCCTTATTTTCCGGGATACTGACCCAAGTGCTGGATGCCCTCCTCAAGCACACAAGGGACTACATATCCCTATCACGGACTCCCCCAGGAGATATTCGATAAAAAAGTTGCCTTCCATGCGCTGGCAGGCATGCCAAATTTTATAGGTTCCCTCGACTGCACCCACATGGAGTTGCTGGTCCAGCATGCCATGGAGGTGGCGTATCGCAACCACAAGCAATACCACTCCATCAACATGCAGATGGTATGTAATGCATTGCATTGCTGTGCCCGATATCCAGGATCAACTCATGACTCCTTGGTCCTGCGGAACTCCACGCTACCTATGCTGGACGACGTGCCTGGCTGCTTGGTGAGTTGCCTGAGTGGGCCATGTCAGTGCATCAGGGTTGTGAGGTGGGTGGCTGCATACTTCACCTGGGTGGGAATGGGGGTGGGAGATGGATACTCCACCTGGGTGCAAATGTTGACGCCAGTGCACAATGTGCACCTCACCGAACACTGTGCCCCAAAGCAAGTGATACGGCACATGACTACCAAATAACACAGTGATGAAATAAGGCCGACAACTAACACTACATGACTAACAGGTAACCAGGCCACATCCCACAACACATGCACCACTCATCGGCAGCCCTCACACACCGTAAGGGCATCCTGCACCATGCACTGCATATGCACTATGTCGCTGGCTCCAGCATATCACCACACAGGAGAGTCATCTCTGGGAGTGCATTGAAGTGAGCCTAACAGGGATACCACAGCGTGTCACTGGTTCTGCACACCCATAGGAGTGCTGCAAGTCACCATGGTACTGATCAGTGCAGAATGACGAATATGCTACTGACTACAGCCAACACTCGCAGCTAGCAAATCTCACAGAACACAACACATCAATGATTTTAGGCCAACACTGCTGCATTCAAATACAATGCATGTGCAACAAGATGTGAGTGCACACCATAACCCATCTTGAAGATGCTACCCCCTCCATAATTTCATTGCACAGGACACATAGCTGGGCCAGAAATGGGGTCAATGCATCCACGGACAAGTGTGTATGAGCAGATATCACCTGCTGGCATGTAAGACTGGTACAGTTGTCCGCCATGGTTGTACGAACACTTACCTTCATTCCCCTCTCATGCAGGTGATGGTGGCTATCCCTTGAAGCCGTGGCTCCTCACCCCTGTCTGAAACCCACAGAACAGGCATGAGGAGAACTACAATCGGTCCCATACCCGTACACGTGTGGTGATTGAGCAGACCTTTGGCCTGTTGACGGCACAATTACGTTGCCTCAGCCGGTCAGGTGGGGCATTCATCTACAGCCATGAGAAGGTGTCCAAGGTCACCATGGCATGTGTAATGCTGCACAATATGTGCATCCGTCGGACACATGCCCAATGATGAATGTCCACTCTGTTTTTTTTAGATGAACAACCGGTGTATTCAAAGTGAAAATTTAAACGTGAACAACAAACCCTCCACCACCATCCCGCCTCCCACCAAAACTCCCAAACACACCCTCACCCCCTCCCCCTCCCACCACAACAACCCCACACTAGTCCCATAGGGTGCGCATAGCCCACATGTGGATGGCAGTATTGTCACAGTGCACTCCCAGAGCCAGGGGGAGGCATGTCCTGGCGGCGCATTGTACGTTGGGACCGACAGAGCGGGCTGGTCTGTGTTGAGTTACTAGTTGAGGGGGTGTCCTCATGCGGGAGCTGTTGTGCAGGATGTGCAGCCTCCAGAGCATCTGCTATCCTGCCAAGGACCTCGCAGAGCCTGTAGGTGCTGGCTGTAATGGCCTGGCCCAGTGCCCTCAGTTCATCCCGCCACTCCTCCCTGGCCTGCCGATTATCCTGCATGAAGTCACTGATCAGGCCTGTGAGCTGCTCAGCCCACTGTGCATCAATGGCTGATGTTGTGGCCCTGCTGGGGATGGTGCTCACATGTGTTTCTGGCACTTCCGCAGGGGAACTGGCCAAAGGACTGGCATGTCCCTGTGTTGCTCCGTGCCCAGTAAGCTCAGGTGTGTCAGTCTCACCTGAGTCACTATAGGAGACCTGGGGGTTGGTTTGGCATCAGGGGTGTGGACGACTTCATATGTGTCCTCAGTCGCTCCACAGATGTAAATGGGGCTGTCGGCAGCATCGAGGGAGGCCGTGGCTGCTACCTCCCGTGCCACACTCGACTCCTCAGAGCGCGGCGTAGGACATGTGTCTTCCGCCAGTTCAGGGTGCGGTGGGGGTGGAGGTGGGTGTGGGGGTGCTGCACCCTCCATGGGCCTTGCTGGTGCCGGTGGTGTGCCTCCAGGTGTTCTCTTCTTCGCAGGGAGACGGCGGGCCCTGCCTTGGCCTCTGGAGGTGCTGTGCCGGTTGCTCTCCTGCTCCTCGCTGTCATGCTCACTGCATGTGGGGGTGGAAGAGAGGGACGGCATGGGTGTTGATTTGATAGCCAGCATTTGGACATGGCTACAATAGCACAATCAGATATTTGTGGGTTATCAGCATTTGGGTGGAGAACGGCACATTATTCAATACTTGGGTGGTAAATGCATGCATATGTCTGGGTCACTCATGTTGGCCGGGTACTGTGCTGGCTCACATGCACACTGTTTACATCAACTGCCCTGTGTGCTTCACGGAATGGGCCACTTTGTGTGGTATGTGTCATATAGGTTACGGCCTAGCACCTGGCACTAGCCTGGGTCTCACTTGCTTCGGCATAATTTAAAGGGGGGCGGGGAACGACCATGCCGTGACTCCTTGGCCATACCTTAGCAGTGACTTTAATTACATTGGCGTTGCCAGTGTTAGCTTTGGACACTCACCTCCATCAGCGGATGACGTTGCCCCGCGCTCCATATCTCCAACCCCTTCGATGGATTCAGGGCCTATCATGGCCGCACATGTCTCCTCCCATGGCATTAATTTCATGGGCGAACCTGGGCCTCCTCCCGTCTCCAAGGCCTGGCTTCTATTGGCAGAGAGGATGCTCCACACCCTCAGCCGCAGGTCGTCCCACCTTTTTCTGCAATCCTTTGTGGTGCGGGGGGTGTTGCCCACGGCGCTCACCTTCTGCGCCACTAGATCCCAGATCTCTTTTTTCTTGATCACTGCCACCCTCCGCATGTCATTTCTGAATACAGTGTCAGCATGCTCTTGGAGTGTATCCACCAGCATTTGGAGTACGTCAGGGCTGAACCGCTCCTTTCAGAGGCAGGCAGCTCCCTTTTTTTGGCGCTTTGGGCATTCCTCCTTGATGGTGGTATCTTTCCTGTATGTCGAAAGTGTTCCAGGGGTCCTGTCTGATGAGGATGGCAGTGGATTGTGTTTTTAAAGCTGGCCACCGTGCTCCTTCCAGTTCCAGTGCGATGACGCTGTTTCCGGTTCCGCTTTTTAACAGTGACTGTAAATAACAGTGACTGCTATTTACAGTCACCGCTAATGCCACGTTACTCTAAGGCGGTAGTGTTTGCTACGGTGCAGTTCATGCCGGTAGGGGGTTTTTCGGCCGATTTTGCGGAATGCTGCTACGTTCATTACCGGCATGGCGCAAAGCTTGTGCCTGCGAAGTCGTAATAGTGCGCTTTTAGCGGTCTATTGCCAGCTTGGACACGCTATTTGCATCCTTCCCGGTAATGGACGGAACTTATCTCCAATCTCGGAATGAGGGCCATAGTCACATGTTGTTGCCAGCTCCAGGTACACCGCGAGATGGGAACAACGATGGTCCCAGGCTTGGGGGCTCACAAATGAACCAATCAGAATACGAGGGGCACAACATGACGCCAATATAGTCTAGCCAATCAACAAGTGTCCCCTTGTAACAAATTTGTTGTAGCAATTGTTAGGGATGGCCTAAGTGTACCACCTGACCCTTCCTCACCCAATAACACCCTTTCCTATAGGCAACTATACTGACCCTACCACTCGGGGAGCCAACCCGAAGTGGCGCTAGGTTTTGGGGATAGTTTTCCCAGGTGACACACGTAGCGTGTCATACAACGGTAAAAAGGGCCTGCGAGCCCACTAAGGATGAGAGCCTCCCGGATGCATCTGGTCTGAGAGTTCGTCTCTGCCTGTTTCTGTAATAAACGGCAGTATCTACCTTGCTCTTGTGTGTGCATCATACTCCTTTTGGAACGCGGCAGGAGTTGGGGCCTCCCCAGCCCTAGAGGTCCGCGGACGGCCCTGCCGGCCCTCGGGAAATTACCCCGACAAATTAGAGGCACCGCTGAGATCTATTTGAGATCTGCTTAAATTAAGGGCAACCACGACAAGACCTCTTGCGTCAAGGTGGCCCGGCAGCACGGCCCCCTCTGCCATTGCCCCCTTTTGAGGACTACAGGAACTTCGTAGAACTGCGAGATGACCGGACAGCCCAATCCGGAGATTGGCCGTCGGGAGCCAACTTGAGAAGTATCCCGCCTACGGTTGGCGAGTGTCCAGACGTGGTCCAGACGAGGGGAGGCGGCGAGCTGATTGGAAGGGGTGCCCGCGGTCAAGCAACACCGGCGAACGAGGACTTGATGTGAGTATGGCACCCACAACCAGCAATGTAATGTTGTGCGGGAGGGGGGGGGGAATTGTAAAGAGGGTGGTGGGCGGTTGTTACAGTGTGGTGAAAAAGGTCTTGATTAATAAGCGGCGATAGATGTGTGAGGTGTAGCGGGACAGGCACGAGGGCTGTCCACTACAGTGTCACAGAGCCAATTGGGTGGGGCTTCGAGCACCCACGTATGACTGGCGGATCGCGCTGATTGGTCTATATCATGGACACCTGTTTGAGGGAGGTGTGGCTTTCCTATGAGTTGGCATTGTAGATCAATGATTAGATGAGGATTCCTACTAGTTGAGTGTTTTAGCTAGGCGGGTAGATGACGTATTCCCGCAGGAGGTAGCTAGATTGTTTTCCAAGTGCAGAAGATTATTGGCTGGTTAAGCTCCCCTAGAGAGGGGGGGTGTCACATGCGAGGTGACAAGGTGACGCAGCGTGCGCAGACCGATTATAATTGTTTAGTGATTGTTGAATACTCCACTCCAGACGCGGTGGGAAGACAGCTGCGGGGTTAATGGGAAATAAAAGTGTCAAAGATTTTGCACGTTCATTGGTTTTGTAATTGTACGTACCGGTAATACGTTGTAGAGGTTGGTGATGTCACCCATACGGCTTGTATAGGACACAACAATCATCTAGTTTTCATTCAGGGGTGATTGAGACAAGGAAACGCGGTAAGGGAGGGGCAAAGGGGGAGAGGCGGCCGCACACGGAGAACGCTGGCCCGCGCTCGACAAGAGGGGGGGGGGAGGAGCTAAGTTGAAGGTGTGCCAAGTATCGGCAGCACAGGAAGGTGGGGCAGCTCAAAAGCACGCCACACAGGAACCGCAGCCACAGGGGGCTTCATGCGCCACGGCCAAAGGGGGCCATAATTGAACATGGGAGAGAAGAACAGTAAAAGCATTGTAATAAAAGATTGCTTTCCCTTACAGCAGACAGTCGGAAGTCCCCAATTTACGGGGCCAGGTAAAGGGGTGATATTGAAAAAGTAAAAATTGTAACATGTCCTCCTACTACGGGATATGGGCGGGAGCGGGATTAGGGCCCAGAGCAAGCGCTTTAACCACGCCACTCCAACACATCTGGACAACATTAACACTGCACAGAGAAAAAATTGTAAAATATAGCACTGAGTGGACACAAGGAACAGACAACAAGCTAAGGATACCATGGCCGCCTAACTGCAGCTTTGATATGTGTACCCAACACTCCCTACTAGCATACCTACATAATACATACAAGGGAAAGAAGCTAGCGAGTCATTTAGACATTTTCGATCTCTGGAAGATGTTCCAGGGGTGTGCACCAGGAGCACCAGGAATGTTCGCAATGCAGGGGGTAAAGGAGAAGAAAGAGGTAAAAGAGGAGAAGGTGAATGGAGGGGCGGGAGTACAGCGCCAAAAAACCCACCCAGTACTGAAAAAAGTGAGGAAGAGTCAGAAGGAACGTTCGCAGTGTCAGAGGTAAAGAAGGAAGGTGGAGGGGAAATAGTGATAGCTAAAGAAGTGAATAAGGAGGAAGGGGGGGTTGTATCCAGTAACAGCTGAGAGAAGCTGCCCGATCACAACTAACAGCAGCTGAGGGATATTCCAACCCTGCATACAGCCCACCACCATACGCGCCAACGGATAGCTACCAAAAGGGGGCGGGGGTGAAGAGCACGGCAGAAACAAAACAAAAACAGGCAAGCACGGGGGGCGGACAACGGGTCCTGGGAGATTTAGCAAATGTAGGGCCAGATGAATGGATAGCAGCACAGGTGCTTCTGAAGCTGCGGGGGACGCTAACAGGGGAGGAGGAGGAAGCAGTGAGACAGTTAATTAAGGATGAGATGGACTACCTACAGACAGGGCACGGGGTTAGTAAAAAGATGGAAGGACAGTTGTCACAGGACGAGGAAGAGATGCTGGAGGAAAGACGGGCAGAATTAAGGGAAGTACGGAGTGCGCTGATCAGACAGTTCGAGCAGGAAGCACGGGAAAGAAAGGAAGAAAAGAAAACAAATAAGGAAGAAAAGGCAAGGGTGAAGGAATAAGAGGAAGAAAGGAAAAAGGAAGAAGCGCAGATAAGGGCGAATGCGGAAAGAGTGGCACGCATGGAGCAACGGGAGATGAGAAGGAAGCAGGAGGAGCGAGAAGAGAATGACAGGGAAATGGGACCATGGAAAAAGAAAATAATATCAGAGAGCGCGCGAAAATATGAAGAAGGGAAGGTTATAGAAAGCATATTGAAATGGGAAGGTGGAATATGGGGAAGCAAGGAAGAGGAGGAAAAGATATTAGGAAACGTGAGCGACGCAGTAATGGGTGAACTTTGCCGAGCACAAGCAGAAATAGGTGGTGAGGTAGTAAAGAAAAAGAATGAAGAAAGAGGAGAGGAGGATGGGGCATGGGGCAAAAAAGTATATGCGTCAGGATAAGGAAGTTGCGACAACATCAACACAAGGGGCCGCAGAGAAGGGAGGTGAGTACACGGACATAGACTTAATAGATTTAAAGACAGTAACGGTGGGGGGAAAACGCACAGAGTGGGGATTGACTTTCCAGATGGAGTCTGCAGCGAGGAGGAGGAAGGATCGTGCGGAGGGCGAAGTGATGGCAATAGGGAAGGTCTAGGAAAATTATACATAACGCGCACTGACTGTGGGTCATCTTGGGAATGTGGGACACGGGGAGAGCAAAACACAGAAGGAATGAAAAATAGGCAAATGAACAGGAAAACACCACGGCCACAGACACCACCTGCACTACACACGCCATATGTTAACAGACTTAGGGACCTCCCGGGGCGCAGAATGGAAGAGCGAGCTGACACACACAGGATGGGGCAGGAAGGTATCAGAAGTGGAACAAGAACATAGGAAGTGATAAAGTAACTTACTGTAATATTGATAGTATTGAAGAGTTATCTCATATGGAAGAAGACGACGAATACACTGATATATCCCCACACAGAAGAACGCCGGGGGAGGTGAGGGAGTACAATTTGATGCCACTCCTAGAGGGAGGGGGATCTAGACCACAATATGTCCCATGGAAACATGCAGACAAAGAAAATATCAAATGCAGACTTCCATCTCTGAGTGGAGGAGCTGGGAAGTGGATATATGAAATGGAAAAACACACTGCGGGTCAAAGGTTAGCGGTGGGTGATGTGAAGGGGTTGCTAATTTCAATACTCGGGGATGCTGCAGACGATATTTGGAAGAGGGCGGGATTCCCAGGGGTAACAATAAGCGACACGTCACATGATGGAGTGCCATTTGCTAACTGTAGGCATGCGCTATGGCAGGCATTGAGGGTCCAATACCCAGACACCTCAGACATAGGAGCGATAACGTCACGCAAGATGCGTGAGAATGAAGATCCTGTTGATTAAATCCAGGAGATTCAGGAGAAGTGGCGCCTGGAAACACGGGAACCATGGAAACAAAACACTAGCCATTTTTTATCACATACTGGTGCAAGGGCTCCCGGAACAAGTGCAGAGACAGTTAAAGAAGCTAGTGGGAATGGAAGCTAAGGCATGGCCAGAGATACAGCTGACAATAGTGCACCATTGCAGGATGTGGCAAGAAAAGATGAAACAAAAGGAGGAAGATAGAAAGACAGAGGAAGCAAAATTAGTTCAAAAGAAACTATCCAAATATGCCATGGAGGGCGCACTGATAACAGCCCCCACCCCGACCCAGGTCACAGTAACACAAGACACCACACAACAATAGATAGCACCAGTACAACAAGCACAAGTAATGACACAGCAGATGCCGCCGCCACCACCACCATATACAGCACAAATGGGAGGGGGTTATATGCAAATGGGGAATGGGTACTCAAACAACTACCTAGGGAGGGGCGGACAAATGAGAGGGAGAGGATTTGGCCCAGCTGCACCACAACAAGGGGGAGGGTTCCGGGGTTACAATGAATATGGACAGCAGGGGTACTCAGACAACACGGGGGGATACCCATGGCAAGCACGAGAGCCACCAACATGCTGGTTATGTGGGCTGGTAGGACACATATCACGCACCTGTAGAATGAGACCGGCACAAGCAGCTTGGGGAGAAGAAGGACAGCAGGGACATAATGGGGAACAACAATTCTACCAACAACAGCAGCCACAACAGGGGGCAGCAACACTACCACAACAGCAAGCCACACAGCAACCCCTACCCCAGCAAGCACAACTGCAACCACAGCTACAACTTCAAACATACACACCACAACAACAGCAAGTACAAAAGGTACCAACCACAACAACAGGCACAGCAAGCACCACTGCAACCTCAGATACAAATTCAAATATACACACCGCAACAACAGGCGGTTACAGCACAACATCAACAGGTCCAAACAGTGCAGCAGCATACACAAATACAAGACAACGCAATCTCATCCACTGACACACCTATACACCAGACACAGCTGGGGAGGGTGACAATATTGGGTCACAACCCTTACACAGGGAATGGGCAGTCACTATACCCATAATAGGACAGCCCACAGATGTCTTTGATGTGTCCCATCCTATCAGTAACACCTAACCCTGCGGAGGAACCACGCATACAGGTGGCGATAGGTGACAAAATATTTTCCTTCCTAGTTGGCACAGGGGCAATAAGGTCCTGTATAAGGGAGGGAAAGTTCAACTTGTCAGGCAAAGCTATGCACACTCAAGGATTTTCTGGGGCTTGAGGGTTAGTTCCCTTCACTGATAACATCTCCTTATCTGTGGGAGATCACGATATGTCTCTCCCATTGCTATACTCAAAGCAATCACCAGTCAACATACCAGGGAGAGACATCATGAGCAGACTGAACATGACCATCTCCTTTACTGAAAAAGGAATAGTATGCTCTACACCAGGCATTAACATGCTTACAGCACGCCAAATCCTACATTCTTATTGTGGCAAAACAGTGGCCAGGGCAGAACCAGTAGATGGAGACATCTTCCAATATGGAACAGCCATGGCAATAGCATGGCTACCAGCAATTGAGGGCAGAATTTGGAGGAGACCAGCAGTTTACCTTTTCAGACCTGAAACACCGGCTAGTGAAAAGGAAGGGGCCATGATATCAGTGAGCATTGAGAGTATTGTGGCAGCCACAGACTACATTGCAGTCCACGCCCAGGATATGGAGGGGAGAGCATGGAGAGCAGTAATAGCATTAGCTGAGGGATGCTGATTAACACAGGTATCAGATGAGGGGCTCTTCTCGGACGATAATGGAGATGGGGAGATGGTGTTTGAGATGAGCGGTGACATTTGGTTGAGAGTAACATACAAAGAAGTAGCACAAAAAATGGCAATGGCACTGGAGGCACCTGCCACTACAGAAGTGCCATTTTATGAGGAAGATTAAGCAGCCGTACCAGCGTCTCTGTGGACCACTAGTCCATATGACGTGGGTTGCATAAAAAGCATTGGAGGAGTAAAGATAAAGTTGAAAAAGGGAGTAATGCTGCCTAGAGTAAAGCAGTACCCACTATCCAAAGAGGCAGATGAGGGGATCTATGAAACAATAACTGCCCTAGTGAATAGAGGAATACTGGTACCATCAGAGTCCCCATGCAACACTGCAGTGTACCCTGTGCGTAAGGCAAAGGGAGGGACCTGGCATTTCATCAAGGATTTAAGACCCCTCAACCACATTATAGAAGCAGAATACCCTATAGCAGCTAACCCAGCCACTATGCTATGTGGAATACCAGCAGAGGCATCACGGTTCACTGTGAATGACCTCAAAAATGCCTTCTTCTCAATACCTCTACACCCTGACTCACAAGATCTAACAAGTTTCACATACCGCAATACAAAATGGAAACACACAAGACTACCACAAGAATACTGCGAGTCACCATCAATCTTTAACAGAGTAATACAAATGGATTTGGGCAACATAGACATGGAAAGTACGGTGCTGCAATATGTAGATGACATCATCATCTGAAGCACCACAGAGGAGAAGTGCAGGAAGGACTCTGTAAAAATGCTCACAGTGTTAGCCGAGAAGGGGTACAAGGTAGACAAGGAGAAATTGCTGTACTGCCAAGAACAAGTACTCAACATAGGCCAGCTCATTTCACAAAAAGGAAGAAACATTGCACCACAAAGGGCACAAGCCATAACGAACACATCACAGCCACAGATAGTGAGAGAATTGCAGCAATTTTTGGGCCTATGCAACTACTGCAGGGCATGGGTTTTTAACTACAGCTCATACATAGGACCACTGCTTGAGGCCCTCAGAGAAGCACAGAGGGGGGGGAAGGTTGGTTGGACAAGAGAAATGACAGAGGCCTTCAATGAATTTAAACATGTCATCTCAACTGCACCAGTACTAGCCACACCAAACTATGAAGAACAATTCTACATGTTCTCACATTGTGATACAGCAGTAATGAAGGCAGTACTGACACAAAAAACAAGCATTGGACACAAACCAGTAGTATTTCACAGTGGACATTTAGATCCTGTAATGATGGGTCACTTCCCGTGTGAACAGAGCCTGGCCGCAGCAGAATTTGTGGTAGAAAAACCATCCTCAATAACAATGGGGTGCCCAACTACACTGTACGTGGAACATGCCCTTTTTGCAATATTGAATAAATCAAAATCCACGTTGAGCACTCAAAGGGCAACAGGTTATGAAATAATACTGTCCAGACCTGAATTGAAAATTGTGAGGTGCAGTATCGTAAACCCAGCACGGTCTATAGCAGAAGTAGTGGAAGATGGCAATTACGCCCACGACTGCACACAGGCCATTGAAATTTACTCAAGCACAAGGAAGGGTGAGGAAAATGCCCTAGAGGGGGGAGAGATAATGTACATAGATGGGTCCTCAACAATTGACCAGAGTGATGGGGTGAGAAGAGCAGGCACAGAAGTGGTACGACTGAAGGACAATTGGACGTATGTTCTATTAAAATGCGTCCAGCTATCACAACACTATTCAGCACAAGCAGCAGAGCTAGTAGCACTGATTATAGCCCTCCAAGAGAGCAATGACAAGAGGGTAACAATATATTCTGACAGTGCATACGTCACATCAACAGTGCACTCAGGGTTAATAAAATGGCAACAAAGAGGGTTCAGAAGAGCAGACGGTACTCCAGTGCAGCATGCTCTATTACTTGCTGAGCTAATTGAAGTAATTGAGGACCCTAACAAAGTAGTTCTAGTGAAATATCAGGCTCATATAAATGGGGATGATCCAATATCGAAAGGTAATGAAACGGCAGATGCACATGCTAAATATGCTGGGTACTTTGGAGAGAAATGGACCCTCCCAGAAAAACAAAAAGATAGGGCGGGGGTAAGACAGATGTTAATGAAGGATGGGTACACACACATCCCTGAAACTCAAATAATGGAATTGCAGGCAGCACACCTATGGCAGAAAAGGAACTATGGTTCAAAAGAGGATGTACAATGTCCCCCACAGACGCATTATGGTGACAGAATAATACAGGCAAAGTAGTGATGCCCCTGGCCCTATTGAAAATAGCTTTGGCCCAACTACACCACCCCACACACACAGGAAAAGAGGTGATTGCAGCACGAATAAAGGAAGCATGGTTCTGTTACGAGTTAAATTCACACTTTGCAAACTTCATTAGCAATTGTCTCACATGCCAGCAATTTAGACCGGTCACACGCTGCAAGTGATCAAAGGTACTATATCCCGGCCCAAAGGACCCTTCCTACACCTACACATTGACTACGTTGACATGATCAATGTATGTCAAGGGTATAGATACATGATTGTAGTAGTATGCCCATTTTCTAGGTGAATCAAGGCCGGTCCATGCTCCCATGCAGACGCCTTCAGGGCAGCAAAGTTTCTTGTGAGGGAGGTGCTCCCGAGACGGGGAGTATGCGAAGTGCTACGGTCTGACAATGGCCCACACTTTGCCAACAAAATGTTCCAACACATAGCTGCCGTCTTAGGAATAAAGCATAAGTTTGCATGCGCGTATCACCCACAAGCAAATGGCGTCTGCGAATGCCTCAACGGCCTCCTAAAAGAAGAGATAGCAAAAATTCAGCAAACAACAAAAAAGAGTTGGCTTTACTGCCTCCCCTTGGCCTTGTTCGAATTGAGAAATAGGCCAGGGTCGGACCACCACCTCACACCCCATGAGGTGGTGACCGGATGCCAAATGCACCTTCCACTCACACCACCATCAAGAGCAGTAATAGATTGCCATGCTTTGCACAATGTCTTTGGTGAAGAAATGTATGAATATGTCTCTTCCCTGGTTACTAGTGTCGCCTTTATCTCTCGACAGATTGAACGGACACAGGGAGGGTCGAAGAACAATCAACAAGGAGAAACA
The DNA here is from genome assembly GCF_040938575.1 of Ambystoma mexicanum. Taxonomy (NCBI): domain Eukaryota; kingdom Metazoa; phylum Chordata; class Amphibia; order Caudata; family Ambystomatidae; genus Ambystoma; species Ambystoma mexicanum. Next base: position 462,760,716 of record NC_090929.1, read on the forward strand.
GCAATCGAAGAACAAGAACAAACTGCACAGTGGACAGTAAAAGAGGGGGACCAGGTCCTCCTAAGGAACTTTAAAAGGAGGTGGAAATGCCCACGCTTTACTGGGCCCCACCAAGTGGAAAAAATAGCTCCGAGAGCAATATAAATACAGGGAAAAAACGTCTGTACCCACCTCCACGACATCAAGCCCTACAAAGCACAGAACCCCCTGCACATCAACGAAAGGGCCAACTCATCACCAACGACAGTTGATGACAACAACGACAAAGCCCAGACACCAAACCCCCCAAAGGACATAAACGACAAACCACCCATAGCCCACCCTATGGTCAAGAGACCCCAGAATAAAGTAACACCTGCCCCAGCCACCACCCAATAAAGAACATTGTCCAATGATCTGCAATATACACCACACTGTGTAGACACGTGCATGCTCTCTTCTTTTTTTGTCTCGCACATGCAGGTACCGCGCAGGACTGTTGTATATGTAATGTGAAGAAAAGGAAACATACGTCCCTAATGCATACGTCATTTCCCAGGGGTAAATGCTGCCCGCGGACGACAACACCCCAGAAGCATTGTCACACCAATTTGTTTACCTTATAAAAAGACCAAAACACTTAAAGAAAAGAAGAATATGTGTGTATTATAACACGTTCCTTTTGATAATAGCTCAATCTTTCCCACATCTCCACAAAACATTACCCGCCCTAAGAAATAGGGGGGTAAGGAAAGCGTGGGAACAGCTTTTCGCCTGGGCACTGAATGACTAACTGATAGGGAGGGCTTGAATAAAAGATACTAACAAAATGACGCATATTTTGAGAGATTTTCAGGTGGGCATCTATATCATCTAAAAGTAAAGTGGCTGCAGGACCGCAGCAGAGGTAAGAGAGGTATGCCAGTGGTATTAGCAATTGTATTAAAGATGTTAGGGATATTTTTTTACCACTAGTCTGATTACTGCCGCTGTCTGGCAGGCATACTATGCTTCCTATGTTATGGCATCACCCTCTACTAACCCAACCCCTGCCATGGCTGCAATGAGTACGGCGTCAGGTGGTACAAGCATTATGACATACAACATAAAGTGAGATAAACGTAGTGTTCCTATTGATACACACGGGGTAGATACATACCTTACAGAATCTGCACACGTCTCAAACAACATGTGGTACCAGCACATGTCCAAAATTGCTAAAGGCATAACTAAGGACAACTGCTATGTGTGCTCGTTGATCCCATACGCCATGAGCGCATCAAGAACATTTGTGGCAACTGAGGAACCTGCAACATCAGTGGAGTGCCAGATATGCTTGGCCCTGCTCCAAACACAAGGATGATTTCAAAGAAGAAAAGCAACACTAAGATGGAAATCAAGATCTACATACCCAAATGAAGACAACTTTGTCAAAACACTACCAATGTATGACAACTACTGGCAGCTGACGCAAGAGCTCCAGTACATGACAGGTGGACCCGACAAAGGAGACACAAAGGAGGTCACATTGAACTACCTACCATGCGAATGGCACGCAAAAGAAGTTGCTGGTGAACTAGGATGCTGGGAAAGACCGCTAATATTAATATATGGCAAGGTATACACTAGAGAAGGGTGGGTGGAAGGAGTTGTAGGAAGTAAAATGGTGACTTTGGCGAAGTCATCGGTGATGACAGTTCAAGAGGAGAGGGACAAATGTTACACTGAATGGATGAGGAGTGCAGCCCTGGTCACATGGTTGGATAAGGATGAGGAACCGATAGCAATACTTCCACTCACAGCGCCAACACTGTGTTATCAGCATGACGGAGAAGTTGATGTTGGGAGAAATGATGGTTGCAAAAGAACAATAAAGATTCCAGAGGGGGGTGCTGGAACAGCAGTTCTGATGGATCACTATTGGGCATGCGGAGCAAAGGCATACCACAGCTTGCCACCGTTGTGGAATGGAGTATGCACTATAGTACACATCAACATACTATCCTTGGTAGTACCACAGAAACACGTCAACATGGGGAACTTCCCTAAAATGGACAAAGGGAACAGATGGAAGAAGAGGTCAGTGAAGATAGGAGAAAGCAAGCAACGGGACGACACGACCAGAGTGAAAAGACAAGGAGAACCACTGACGGGGAACTACCTGTGTGGAAGGTCAGAAAAAGCTCTGAGTGACATTCCACCAGAACACAGACTATTTAGCAGGGAGGCGATGTTCTTTTCCTCCATAATACATCCAGGGATGCAGGCATATGCAAATGCAAAGTGGCTCCAGATCACAAGATAGGAGCTAATGATGACGATCAACTCCACCGTTAATGGTTTCAACGTGATAAAAGAAGAACTGAGGGCAATACGGATGGTAGCACTTCAGAACAGATATGTGCTGGACCTCCTGACAACAATGGAAGGAGGTGTTTGCGCAAAAATTGGGAGCTCATGTTGCACGTTTGTTCCTGCCAACGACGAGGGCAACGGCACGCTTTCTGAGGCAGTATCACAGCTGGCCAAGATGCACGCCAAAATGGAAGAAGAAGCGAAGGGAGTGAAGAAGGACGGTAGCTGGTTCTCCTACATGTGGTCCTGGATGCCATCTTGGCTTTCAGATGGTTTTAACATTGTGGCAGGATGCATAATTTTAGGAATGGCCGTTCTGATGGGGATTAAGGTATGGAAAGCAAGATCAGCGCATACTGCTGAAGAAATTATAGAAATGATCGGCATGCACGCCCTAATGCCAGCTGAAGACGACAAACACACAGACATCATTATAAAGGAACATGAACGGCTACGCCAACAGATAATAGAAGCAGACATGTATCCACCATCAGTAAAAGTAGAGAACCCAAGAAACCCGAAAAAGTTAAGTTGGAAAGTGGGTTTATTGCAAACCCGATGGCGAATGTACTGGTCATTTGAAGATCACGTAAACCCAAACGGTCACATGGCAGGAATATGAAGGTATGGCGAGTACGCGGAGACAAAAGAGTGGATAGTGGACAAGTTGACCAGAGTGGGGACTGAAGAGGGAAAATGTGAAAATGGGAAAATGGGAGAGTCCCTTTCCCCCATTCTCATCCAAACCATGGCCTGAGACGTCACAGCCCAAGCAACCCACGCGAGAGGAATTCGACCCGCTCACTTCCACACCAGACGGCAAGATCCACTGTGGCCACGCCCCACACGGCCAGGGAGCCTGCCCGCTAATGAAACCACATGCAGGAACCTCAGGTGGAACTGACATCGACCTTATGGACCAACTCGATTAGACAGTAACCACAAACGCCATCATCGTTAGAGATGCCATGATGACATAGCATACAGAAAAGAACACACGTGCCACCATGCACATCGGTCACTCACACACCAACCTACATGAAGAACATACTCAGTGCTATGACACAGAGGACCGCATACACCCACAGACATGCATCGTTGTTATTTTTCACATAGGCCACCTACAGCACCGCAGAAACGCAAGATGCCTGAAGAGCTTGTGTATATGATTGCAGATGTTTTCTCACCACTAACGCCATGAAGACGCCACCCTACATATCTGCTAATGCATGTCACCCTCTGTCACCCCTCGCGACCCCCATATTATGGATCATGTACCACCACCCAGAAACTAGGCCCAGGTGGGCCTCAAAGCAAGATTCCCCAGGCAGAATCTTCTCAGACAAAACTGCAAAGCGCTGATCACGCAGAGCGAGCCCCAACGAGAGCCCACAGCCAAGGCTGCAATGTTGCAATCTGCATGCCGCGCTCCCCGCGCCAAGGTTACACCTGCCACAGCTAAACGCTCCTCAGAGCCGAAATACAAATCAAATGCTCATAATTCTGCTCCAGCCACGGTCTCACCACACGTGACCAAGCTGACCTGATACGATGCCAAGCCTACGGGACAGAAGAGCACTGGGGTCTCACGTCTGGGACACAGTCTGCAACAATAAAGTGACAAATTGGACACCTACAGCGATGGGAAAGACATGCACACTAGCCACTAGTCAGACATGTCAATTTTCCGGCACTGACACATAGGGCCTCATTACACGGAAGGCGGTAAGGGTTAACGGTCACCGGTAATGGTACCGGTGACCGTTAACCCTTACCGCCTTATTACGAGGTCCCTTTGCAGGTAGGTACTTTAACGCCTGCTTTTTGCAGGCGTTAAAAACCAACCCGCAAAGGGACCTCGGTGCTAATTACGGCTCCGCAAATTTGCGGTACCGTAATTAGCACTTTCCCTATTCCCATTATGTCCTATGGGGCAAAAATGGGAATGGGGAAGGGCAACGGTGGAAGGGGGAATTACCGCCCCGCCAACCTTGGAATAGGGCGGTAATTCCCCTTTCCACCAAGGTGGTGCCGGTATTTTACTGGCATGAACCATGGCGCTAATAGCGCCATGGTTCACCACCTACCGTGTAATGAGGCCCATAGTCACACATTGTTGCTAGCACCAGGTACACCACGAGCTGGGAACAACGATGGTCCCAGGCTTGGGGGCTCACGGATGAACCAATCAGAATACGAGGGGCACATCATGATGCCAATATAGTCTAGCCAATCACCAAGTGTCCCCTTGCAACAAATTTGTTGTAGCAATTGTTAGGGATGGCCTAAGCGTACCACCTGACCCTTGCTCACCCAATAACACCCTTTCCTATAGGCAACTATACTGACCCTACCACTCGGGGAGCTAACCCGAAGTGGCGCTAGGTTTTGGGGATAGTTTTCCCAGGTGACGCACGTAGCGCGTCATACAATGGTAAAAAGGGCCTGCGAGCCCACTAATGATGAGAGCCTCCCTGATGCATCTGGTCTGAGAGTTCGTCCCTGCCTGTTTCTGTAATAAACAGCAGTATCTACCTTGCTCTTGTGTGTGCCTCATACTTCTTTTGGGACGCGGGAGGAGTTGGGGCCTCCCCAGCCCCGGAGATCCTTGGAGAGCCCTGCTGGCCCCTGGGAAATTACCCTGACAGTTTGTTATGATAATAATAAAGTAGATATTTGTATACAAGCTTGACTGGACAGTCCCTTTTATTATTGGGTATTAATTGTATTTTCCCTCTGTTGCAACTAACCAGCATTCCATGACCTTTCGGAGATAAGCCTGCTGTTCCGTCCATGCTACCACATTTTTACAAGGAAGTTTATAATTTGCTTCTGTTTCCAATCTGTTTGGATCCCTCCAGGTGTACTAGAGATATGGGGCTGATTGATGGTTTAGAAAATTATATTTATCCCTGGACCACTGGTGCCTGGAAGTTGATTCGTCACAGCCTCAGTCTTTGTTAAGTCGCCTTTCCTACCTATGCCTTGGTTGTAGCTGGCTCATGTCTCCACCATGTGCCTCAATCTTTGCTAAGTCACCTTTCCTCCCTACTCCTTGGTTTTAGCCTCATTACGTCCCCACTGTGTACCTCAGTCTTGGACAAGTTGCCTTTCCTCCTTATCCATTGGTTTTAGCTGGATCATGTCTCTGACTTGTGCCTCAGTCTTGGTTAAGTTGCCTCTCTTCCCTATTCCTTGGTTTTAGCTGCATTCCGTCTGCACCATGTGCCTCACTTTTGTTTAAGTCGGCTTTCCTCCCTATGCCTTGGATTTAGCTGCATCATGTCTGCACCATGTGCCTCAATCTTGGTTAAGTCACCTTTCCTCCCTATCCCTTGGTTTTAGCTGGATTACGTCTCTGCCATGTGCCTCAGTCTTGGTCAAGCCACCTTTCCTCCTTATCCTTGGTTTTAGCTGGATAACATCTCTACAATGTGCCTCAATCTTGATTACGTCGCCTTTCCTCCCTGTGCCTTGGTTTTTGCTGCATCATGTTTCCACCATGTGCCCCACTCTAGGTTAAATCACCTTTCCTCCCTATCCCTTGGTTTTGGTGGATTACATTTCCACCATGTGCCTCAGTCTTGGTCAAGTCGCCTTTCCCTCTTATCACTTGGTTTTAGCTGAATCACGTCTCTGCCATGGGCCTCAGTCTTGGTTAAGTCGCATTTCCTCCCTATCCCTTGGTTTTATCTAGATTACGTCCCTGCCATGTGCCTCAGGCTTGGTCAAGGAGCCTTTCCTCCCTATCCCTTGGTTTTAGCTGAATCATGGCTCTGCCATGTGCCTCAGTCTTGGTCAAGTCACCTTTCCTCCCTATCCCTTGGATTTAGCTGGATTGCATCTTTGCCATGTGATTCAGTCTTGCTCAAGTAGCCTTTCCTCCTTATCCCTTGGTTTTAGCTGAATCACGTCTCTGCCACGTGCCTCAGTCTTGGTCAAGTCGCCTTTCCTCCCTATCCCTTGGTTTTAGCTGGAGTACGTCTTCATCATGTGCTTCAGTCTTGGTTAAGTCACCTTTCTTCCCTATGCCTTGATTTTAGCTGCATCCTGTCTGCACTATGTGCCTCACTTTTGCTTAAGTCAACTTTCCTCCCAATGCATTGGTTTTATCTGGACCACGTCTCAACCATGTGCCTTAGTCTTGGTTAAGTTACCTTTCCTCCCTATCCCTTGGTGTTAGCTGGATCACGTCTCTGCCATGGGCCTCAGTCTTGGTTAAGTCGCCTTTTCTCCCTGTGCCTTGGTTTTAGCTGCACCACATCTCCACCATGTGCCTCAGTCTTGATTAAGTCACATTCCCACCCTATCCCTTGGTTTTAGCTGGATTACGTCTCCCCCAAGTGCCTCAGTATTGCTCAAGCCGTCTTTCCTCCTTGTCCATGGGTTTCAGCTGGATTACATCTCTGCCCTGTGCCTCCGTTTTGGTCAAGTCACCTTTCCTCCCTATCCCCTGGTTTTAGCTGGATCACATCTCTTCCATGTGCCTCAGTCTTGATCAACTCACCTTTCTTTCTTATCCCCTGGTTTTAGCTGAAACACGTCTCTGCCATGTGCCTCAGTCTTGGTCAAGTCGCCTTTCTTCCTTATGCCTTTGTTTTAGCTGCATCATGTCTCCGCCAAGTGCCTCAGTCTTGGTGAAGTCAACTTTCCTCCCTATCACTTGGTTTTAGCTGGATTACGTCCCTGCCGTGTGCCTCACTCTTGGTCAAGTCACCTTTCCTCCTTATCCCTTGCTTTTAGCTGGATCATGTCTCTGCCATGTGCCTCAGTCTTCATCAAGGTGTCATTCCTCGCTACCCCTTGGCTTTAGCTGGATAAGGTCTCTGCCATTTGCCTCAATCTTGGTCAAGCCACCATGCCTCCTTATCCATTGCTTTTAGCTGCATCACACCTCTGCCATGTGCCTCAGTCTTGGTCAAGTCGCCGTTACTCCCTATCCCTTAATTTTAGCTGGATTACATCTCTGCCATGTGCCTCAGTCTTCATCAAGGCGTCATTCCTCGCTACCCCTTGGTTTTAGCTGGATCCCATCTGCACTATGTGCCTCACTTTTGCTTAAGTCACCTTTCCTCCATATCCCTTGGTTTTAGCTGCATCATGTCTCCACCATCTGCCTCAGTCTTGGTTAAGTCACCTTTCTTCCCTATCCCTTGGTTTGAGCTGGATCACGTCTCCTCCACCTGCCTCAGTATTGGTCAAGCCGCCTTTCCTCCTCATCCATGGGTTTCAGCTGGATCATATCTCTGCCATATGCCTCAGTCTTGGGCAAGTGGCCTTTCCTTCTTATCCCTTGGTTTTAGTTGAATCACGTCTCTGCCAAGGGCCTCAGTCTTGATGAAATCAACTTTCCTCCCTATTACTTGGTTTTAGCTGGATTACATCTCCACCATGTCCCCCAGTTTTGGTAGAGTTACCTTTACTACTTATCCCTTGGTTTTAGCTGAATCACGTCCCTGCCATGTGCCTCAGTCTTGGTCAAGTCGTCTTTCCTCCCTATCCCATGGTTTTAGCTGGATCACGTCCCTGCCATGTGCCTCAGTCTTCGTCAAGTCGTATTTCCTCCCTATCCCTTGGTTTTAGCTGGATCAGCTCTCTGCCATGTGCCTCAGTCTTGGTTAAGTCACCTTTCCTCCCTATCCCTTGGCTTTAGCTGGTTTATGTCCCTGCCATGTGCCTCAGTCTTGGTCAAGCCGCCATGCCTCCTTATCCCCTGGTTTTAGCTGGATCACGTTTCTGCCATGTGCCTCAGTCTTGGTCAAGTCACCTTTCCTCCCTATCCCTTGGTTTTAGCTGGATTACGTCCCCTCCATGTGCCCCAGTCTTGGTCAAGCAACCATGTCTCCTTATCCATGGGTTTCAGCTGCATCACATCTCTGCCATATGCCTCAGTCTTGGTCAAGTGGCCTTTCCTTCTTATCCTTTGGTTTTAGCTGAATCACGTCTCTGCCATGGGCCTCAGTCTAGGTCAAGTCGCCTTTCCTCCTTATGCCTTGGTTTTAGCTGCATTGTGTCTCCGCCATGCGCCTCAGTCTTGATGAAATCAACTTTCTTCCCTATTACTTGGTTTTAGCTGGATTGCATCTCCACCAGGTGCCTCAGTCTTGGTAGAGTTACCTTTACTACTTATCCCTTGGTTTTAGCTGAATCACGTCCCTGCCACGTGCCTCAGTCTTGGTCAAGTCGTCTTTCCTCTCTATCCCATGGTTTTAGCTGGATCACATCCCTGCCATGTGCCTCAGTCTTCGTCAAGTTGCCTTTCCTCCCTATCCCATGCTTTTAGCTGGATCACGTCCCTGCCATGTGCCTCAGTCTTCGTCAAGTCGTCTTTCCTCCCTATCCCTTGGTTTTAGCTGGATCAGCTCTCTGCCATGTGCCTCAGTCTTGGTTAAGTCCCCTTTCCTCCCTATTCCTTGGCTTTAGATGGTTTATGTCCCTGCCATGTGCCTCAGTCTTGGTCAAGCCGCCATGCCTCCTTATCCCCTGGTTTTAGCTGGATCACGTTTCTGCCATGTGCCTCAGTCTTGGTCAAGTCACTTTTCCTCCCTATCCCTTAGCTTTAGCTGGATCACTTCTCTGCCATGTGCCTCAGTCTTGTTCAAGTCACCTTTCCTCCCTATCCCTTGGTTTTAGCTGGATTACGTCCCCTCCATGTGCCCCAGTCTTGATCAAGCAACCATACCTCCATATCCATTGCTTTTAGCTGGATCACATCTCTGACATGTGCCTCAGTCTTGGTCAAGTCGCCTTTCCTCCCTATCCCTTGGTTTTAGCTGGATTAGGTCTTCGACATGTGCTTCAGTCTTGCTTAAGTCGCGTTTCCTCTCTATGCCTTGATTTTAGCTGCATCCAATCTGCACTATGTGCCTCACTTTTGCTTAAGTCACCTTTCCTCCCTATCCCTTGGTTTTAGCTGGACCACGTCTCCACCATGTGCCTCAGTCTTGGTTAAGTCACCTTTCCTCCCTATCCCTTGCTCTTAGCTGAATCACGTCCCTGCCATGGGCCTCAGTCTTTGTTAAGCCGCTGTTCCTCCCTATGCCTTGGTTTTAGCTGCATCATGTTTCCACCATGTGCCTCAGTCTAGGTTAAGTCACCTTTCCACCCTATCCCTTGGTTTGAGCTGGATTACCTCTCCTCCACCTGCCTCAGTATTGGTCAAGCCGCCTTTCCTCCTTATCCATGGGTTTCAGCTGGATCACATCTCTGCCATGTACCTCAGTCTTGGTCAAGTGGCCTTTCCTTCTTATCCCTTGGTTTTAGCTGAATCACGGCGCTGCCATGGGCCTCAGTCTTGGTCAAGTCGCCTTTCCTCCTTATGCCTTGGTTTTAGCTGCATCATGTCTCCGCCATGCGCCTCAGTCTTGATGAAATCACCTTTCCTCTCTATTACTTGGTTTTAGATGGATTGCATCTCCACCAGGTGCCTCAGACTTGGTCAAGTTACCTTTGCTACTTATCCCTTGGTTTTAGCTGGATCACATCTCTGCCATGTGCCTCAGTCTCAGTCAAGTCGCCTTTCCTCCCTATCCCTTGGTTTTAGTTGGATCACGTCTCTGCCATGTGCCTCAGTCTTTGTCAAGTCGTCTTACCTCCCTATCCCTTGGTTTTAGCTGGATCAGGTCTCTGCCATGTCCCTCAGTCTTGCTTAAGTCACCTTTACTCACTATCCCTTGGTTTGAGCTAGTTTACGTCCCTGCCATGTGCCTAGTCTTGGTCAAGCCGCCATGGCTCCTTATCCCCTGGTTTTAGCTGGATCACATCTCTGCCATGTGCCTCAGTATTGGTCAAGTCACCTTTCCTCCCTATCCCTTGGTTTAAGCTGGATCACGTCTCTGCCATGTGCCTCAGTCTTGGTCAAGTCTCCTTTCCTCTGTATCCCTTGGTTTTAGCTGGGTCACATTTCCACCATGTGCCGCAGTCTCGGATAAGTCGCCTTTTCTCCCTAAGCCTTGATTTCCGCTGCATCACGTCTCCACCATGTGCCTTAGTCTTGTTTAAGCCACATTTCCTCCCTATGCCTGAACTAAAAGAGGATCCTCTTTGCTGTTTATTATTCAAGTTAGGGACTAGCAATAAGTGTTGTGGAAGGAGTGTAGTGTGGAAACTTAACTTCTGAAGGAGGAAGCACCCCCTCTGTGGTATGAACGATGGTCGATGCACAAGATTTTATAATGAACCCTTTTTTGATGGGTAGCCAGTGGAGAGTACATGATGGTGGCATGATATGTTCAAATCGCTTCATTTTGAGAAGTAGGCATGCTGCTGCATTTTGAACTCTTTGAAGTATGCACAGTAGGTAGACCCGGAGTGCTAGATGGAGGCTATTTGCATAGTCTAATTTGGCCATGGCCCTGTGGGTGAATGTTAAGTAAGGTAAGATGTAGATTAGCATGCACAGCTGGGAGATACAGCTTCTGACGATGGCTTTGACCTATGGAATAAGCGTTAGGGTGTTGTCAATTTTCATTCCAAGATTTCTAACTATGGTTGACGGCTTTGAGCAGGGTCCCATCTCGTCAGGCCACACCATTGTAGTGGAGCTATTTAACCTGTAGGATTACAGAGCATCAGCTCTGTTTTTCTAGGGTTGAGTTTTACTCTGTTTGCTGTCATCCATGTGTCCACCTGTGCTAGGCAGTTTTTAATGTCTGGTGCATTTGGTGATGTGTGGTTCACAGATGTGTAGATTATTTGTACGTCATCTGCGTAGTTGTAGCAGGAGGTACCATATTTATTGATGATGTTAAGTAGGGGTCTCATGTAGATGTTGAAAGAAGAGGTGAGAGTGTGGCTCCTTGAGGTACTTCACAGGTAAGTGGGTGAGGCCGGTAATTGAAGGGGCCCAAGATTGTAGTTTCTGTTCTGCTCGTGTGGAAGGAGGTGATCCAATGTAGAGCTGATTCTTTAATACCAATATCTTCCAGTCTTTTCGGGAGGATCTTGTAAAGGAGCGGCAGGGGCACTCTTAGCAGCTACCCCAATTAGCAGCAAGGGGGTACTTGAACCCCAACAAAATCCGCCGCCGCAAAAACAGAAGACTCAACCAAAGCACAATGTTTGCTGTCTTCATTATCAATCAAAATGACAGGGATTGCAACTGGAAAACACAATGTTCCCATGAGCTCTCATCCTTCAAACGTGTGTCACTTGGTTTTAACTGCTAGTGACGTCACAACCCAAGTTACATCCCAAAAAACCATGGAAGGGAACTGGGTTAGTTGAGGAAAAATATATGTACAATCTACATGGGTAAGTCTAGTTATTGGGTCACCATATCTGATGACTCCTCTTAGCACCAACTCAAAGTGTCAGAAATACAAAGTTGCAGGTTACAATAAAGGTAATTGGCTCATGCAACATAGGGCCTCATCACGAGTTGGGCGGTAACGCCGGCGGTATTACCGCTGGCGGTATTAGCCCTACTGCCAAACCCCCCCCGGCGCTATTAGCGCCGGATCACGGGTTTGGCGGTAATGGAATTCCCCATTCCCCACTGAGCCTATTCAGGAATGCCCCATTCCCCATTGGGCTCAATGGGGCATTTTTGCGCTCTTACCGCCGGCGGATTTACCGGCAGCGGTAATAGCGCGAATTTTCGGCGGATTTCCCCCCCGCTTAGAGCTGGGAAGAAATCCGCCGAAGCCCTGATTTGGCAGACCCTTAAATCCGGCGGTAATAGCGCGACCGCCGGATTTAAGGGTTACCGCCAAACTCGGTCAGGGATTGGGCAGAACAGGTGTTCTCAGCCTTGGGACCTTGGACAGCTACCAGGCTAAGTGAAACTCCACAAGGTTGGGAACGATCCCGAAGGTGCTGCGTGTTCCCAGTTAGTTGTCATCTCTGATCGCCTAAGCCCTGAGACAGAACATTCAGCTTTAAGCCTGCATAATAGTTGTATCTTTCCACCTCCGGTTCGATGGGAACAGCTTTGCCCCCATCCACCTCGTATGAATAGGCTCTGTCCCGTGCTTTCAGGTCACGAGTGTAGGGGCCACGAAATGGAGCTCTTCTGCTTGTAATCATGAGGGTTTTATGCTGTATCCCTCACGGGTGCTTTATCACCTTGGCTAACTGGAAACCTTCCATCTCCATTCATCCTTGGCAGGGCTGTGCACAGTGTCTGCGCTGGAAGCCAGTCTGTGCTTCAACTGGATCAATCTGTCAGCCTTTCCCCATCCACTTCAATGCACCTGTGGCTTCGATCTTTGTTCTTATGTCCATCCATATCAGTCGCAATTAAACATGAGTAAGCTTTATATATGTGGTTTTAAGCGTCTTGATGTTTCTGCTTAGCAAAGGATGTAGGTGTGTGTGTACCAGTACTCTATCTATGAGAGTCATAAGTATTTGTTTCATGTTTATCTGCAACAAACTATTGTGTCTGTGTAGCTTTGTGCATAGATGACTATATGCTTCAATGATAATGCATCTACGTAATGGTGTCAGTGATGACAGTGATATAAGTGATGTCAGTGTTGGCGTCATCAGCTTTTTTAGGTTATAGTCAGTCAACTTGTTTGATCGAGGACAACTGCATTTCCTCCAAGTTGTTAATCAGGTATGGCTGTCTGAGTGAATAGCATTTCTCACATCTGCGGACATCAACGATGGTGAGGATGGGCCCAGGAGTGATGTGCATCTCTCGTTCCTTTATCTTTGGGCTGAGAGTTGAGTGGCAGTCGTGAGGGCCATACTTGGGCTCCCCTCTTCAATCTCGTGACTGATGGTGTCAAAAGTGCCTGAGATGTCCAGCATGATGCGTGCACTCTGAGTTTTTATCAGCATTGTTTTTAAGATAATGCAAGAGGGAGCACAGAGCTTATTCTGTACTCATAGAAGGTTTAAAACCGTGGTGTGCCTCATTCAGGATTTGATCTGTTTCAATAAAGTCCCAGAGTTTACAATATATGACTTTATTCAGAAGTTTCCAGATGAAAGGGGTGTTTGAGATGGGGCAAAAACAGGTTGGGTCACATTGGTCTGCTATAGGCCAGAGCCACCCAGACCATCAGGTGGGCAGGAGCCCAGCCTGCAAAATCCACGCTGCCAGTGAACCTCTGATCACATGCCTGCACCCAAGCCTCATCCTGGGTAAAGTGTGATTTTACCGCCACGCGGTGCACACTCGACTCCCACCGCCATGCAACCTTGCTCAAGACTCCCAATATCCAAAAAGTGATCCTTCCCCATCTACGAGTTCACTGAGGAGCTGGAAGAGACGTCCGAAAATGGCGGCTGCACCGTTTGTTTGCAACGTCGCCTAGCAACAGCGTTCTCGCTGTGCATTGGGCCATCTGATCTATTTCGCCCGATAGGCTGCACCGGAAAGCGTCAGCCGGCCTGCCCCAAAGGCACTCCACTAAGGCACAGGCCTGTCTGTGCCCCATAGTGCCAGAGCCCCGCAGACCATCAGGTGGGCAGGAGCCCAGCCTGCAACATCCACGCTGCCAGTGAACCTCTGATCACATGCCTGCACCAAAGCCACATCCTGGGTAAAGTGTGATTTTACCCCTATGAGGTGCCCACTTGACTCCCACCACCCTGTAACCTTGCTCAATGCTCCCAACATCCAAGAAGTGATCCTTCCTCCATCTACGAGCTGACCGCCGTGTCGGAGACACGAGGAGCTGGAAGAGACATCCGAAAATGGCGGCTGCATCCTTTTGTTTGCACCGTCGCCTAGCAACAGCATTCTCGCTGTGCATTGGGCCATCTGATCTATTTCCCCCGTTAGGCTGCACCGCAAGGCGTCAGCCGGCTGCCCCCATAGGCACTCCACTAAGGCACAGGCCTGTCTGTGCCTGTCCGTGCGTGTCCATCAGCCATTGCCTGGGAGGATAGCCGCCTGTTATCATCCTCCACCACCACGACTGCTTCGTCCTTGGACATTCCCCCCAAGCTACCGCCTATCATGCTGCATCTGACCGTAAGACTACGAGGGCCTCTGCAACATAAGTTATTATGCCTGTTAGATAACTTAACCGTGGCAAAGTTTGCCCTGTGTCTCCCTAAAAAGTTACGTACACCGTGTTTACCTGTCAGTAAGCCCGATCGGTCCAACCACTGTATTGCGTTTTTGCCTGTATGCCCTAACTGGCTAGTGTACGATTTTACCCATTCATCTGCATCTGTGATTCGTGATTCAGCCCAATTGGCCCATCCATTGTTTTGTGCTTACTGCCTGTGTGCACTAATTTGCTAGTACCTGAATTTGCCCATTGAATGTGATTGCCTGTATCTGTGATTCAGCCCAATTGGCCCATCCACTGTATTGCGCTTACTGCTTGTGTGCACTAATTTTCTAGTACCCGAATTTGTCCATTCAACATAACTATCTGCATCTGTGATTCAGCCCAATTGGCCCATCCACTGTATTGCGCTTAATGGCTGTGTGCATTATTTTGCTAGCACCCGAATTTGGCCATTGAATGTGACTGCCTGCATCTGTGATTCAGCCCAATTGGCCCATCCACTTTATTGCGCTTACTGCCTGTGTGCACTAATTTGCTAGTGCCTTTACCTGCCCATTCAATGCAACTGGCTATCGACATGGCTCCAAACCTGCTCATCTGGCCATTCATGCCGCCATGCACACAGAAGATTCCTCCTACATCTTTCCTCCTTGCACTCATTATAGGCGCGCATAACCCTGCCACCACGAAGGTCAACTCAACACCAATCTCAGGCACCTCCTCACCTAAAACAACACCAGGAGCTCAGGCTCATATGCTCCGCCTACCCCTACACTTAAGGAACCAAAGACTAGGATCCCGCTCCTTTCTTGTATCCTCCACTACTAACAAGCACCCAGTAAAACCTCTTCATTCACCATTTCTTACAACTACCTCTAGGCCTAGAACCCTAGACCTAATCACCAAGTGTCCCACTGTCACAACCAAACCTAAATCTAGTAACAGCTCTACCACTCAAATCCAATGTGCACTCATCAATGCAAGGTCCATGCAAGCCCATACCACAGAAATCCATGACCTTATCACTGACCTGGAGCTTGATGCACTAGCCAGCACAGAAACTTGGCTACACGAAGCCTCCGGACCAGCCATCTGCCAATCCCTACCACCAGGCTACACAAACCTCTGCCTGGATAGAACTACGCACAAGGGTGGCAGGGACGCCCTTATTGTCAAAGAAACTCTCAAGGCCAGACAAATTAATCTGCCACTTCAGATAGCTTTGACGCTCTCTCTATAAAAATCTCATTCTCTCCTAACGACACCATGACGCTACATTTAGTCTACCGTCCTCCAGGCCCCCTTCTTGACTTCTGAGCAAATCTCTTACACCTCCAAGGCAGTAACCTCAAAACCAACCCCAGAGCCATTCCCCTAGGAGACTTCAATCTGGGATTCAAGGACGCAAAAGACAAAATAGGTAAAGCCTTTGCTAAGTCTCTCCTTGATTTAGGTTTTATTCAAAAGGTGGACAACCCAACCCACATCAAAGGACACGTATTGAACTGGTTAGTTGATCACAATTGTGGTGTTGGCATCAGCTCCAACACCCCATGCCCATGGACTGACCACCATCTTCTGCACTTCCACATACCTTCCAAAATAGTTGCCCAACAAAGCCCTCCTATGCCTGCCGCCATGGCTAGATCAAAAAAACTGGTCACCAAAGACAGAATTCTCCTCCTTGTAGAAGCGTCAGTATTAGCATTACCACTCTCCAACAACCCCACAGAACTGGTCGAGGTCTACAACGCCATTCTTAAAGAATCGGTAGACGCCATTGCCCCACTAGAGAAAAAAAGAGCTAAAAGTATTGAACATGCCAACTCTTGGTACAACCAGGACCTACTTGACTTAAAAGCACTCAAAAGGCAAACCCTGAACAAATGGCAATCGTGTCCCTCTGCCTCCACATGTGACACATAGCTCACAATTGCCAAGCAATATAAAAATGCCATTGCCGTAGCGAAAGCCACTGCTTGCAACCTCAGAATTGACAAAGCAAAATCCCAGTCCAAGGAATTGTTTGCCATCTTCAATGAACTGGCCCCCCAGCCCCACTTCTACACATCAGACCGGGAACGATGAGAAATGTTGTAATGACATCCAACATGCTATGTTAGACAAAATGAACCTATTCCAGGAGAAAGTTAAGGCTAACTTCAACAACCAGCCTGGGTTGCGCCCACAACTCAAACTGGTTCTGAACCTGATCCGTGTGCCCCTCCTGACTCAGAACCCCCGATACCCTTTGCCTTCAGGGAAGTAACCATACCCGAGGTGTTACTAATTACTAATTATAAAGCATATAAAACCGTCGCTGGGTAAGGGCGACATCTGCCCAGCCAGCATAATCAAGGACTGTGCTGTAGCATTACCTCCCCTCATTACAGCCTTTATTAATGCCTCATTCACCTCTGGCACGGTACCCTCCTCCCTTAAGGAAGCATGGGTCCGGCCTTTGCTAAAAAAGCCCACACTGGACCGAGACTCCCCAAACAACTACAGGCCTATCCCACTGTGCCATTCTTGCAGAAAATTCTAGATAAGGCTGCATATTTACAGATCCAGTCCTAACTGGAAATGCACAACATCTTGGGGAAGAGGCAGTCTGGCTTTCGCCCTCGGCATGGAACAGAATCAGCTCTGCTAGACTTAAAAGAATCAGCTACTAGAAAACATGGACATGGGCAAGTCTGCACTTCTTCTGCTCCTCGACCTGTCGGCAGCATTCGACTTGGTCGACCACAAGATCCTAGGGAAAAACCTCACAGACTCTGCCCATTTCTTCTGCGAAGCCAGTACTTGGATAACATCCTTTCTGGAGGGCCGAGACATGAGGTTCTTTTCAGACCAGGCATCAGCCGCTCCATCCCCCATTGGTTGTGGAGTGCCACAAGGCTCGTGCACATCCCCTACCCTATATAACCTTTTCACCTTACCATTATTACAATTACAGGAGCATGTAGAAGTCTCTGAATCAATATTGCTAGAGCTACCATAGGTGCAAAATTTAATTACTGTAAGGTCCTACTCCTAGGTACCTCATCCAAAAACCTTGACAAATTACAAATCATGCAAAATAATGCTCTCAGAGCTGCTCTTAGTATCCCTAGGAGAGAGCATATCTCTCAGGCCAGCCAAGACGCCCACTAGCTCCCGGTCAAAGAATGCATACTGTTCAAGGCACTCACCATCACACACAGATGTATAGCTCAGTCGGCGCCCCCCTACCTAGCAGAACGAATACACCAAGTACAATCCCACAGACCCAAACGTGACCAATACTCACACCAACTTACAATCCCTGCCTTTAACAAAGCCAAAGCCGGGGGGTCCAGCTATGAAGTGTTAGCACCAAAATCCTGGAACTCACTACCACTCAAACTTAGAAAAGAAACCTCTCTCATGGCTTTCAGAAAAGTGCTGAAAACCAAACAATTCAAGTAAACTGTACTTTCTCTGCTGTTCCCCTGTAACCATGGAACATGAATACTTTCTGAGCTGTCTTTATGTTAACCTGTACCTAAGAGCTGTGTCTATGTTAACTTGCACCTAAGCGAATATTCTGTAACAGCACCACGATGCCTGAGGGCAGTTGTGCGCTTTATAAATGGAAATAAATAAGAATAAAATAAATAAATAGGGGCAAGACGAGAGACATTGGGGAAAGATGCTGGCAAGGAGAGTAATGTAAGGGCAGATCTGGAGAAATAGGGATTCCTAGGGGAAAACTAGAGAAGGATGTTCTTGAAAACTATCAACAGGGGAAATGTGTCATGATTTCTGGGAAGAGTGGAACTTACATATGTTAAATGAACACCTATCAGGAGGTGTTACCTCCTGTCTGACCTGGTCTAATGGTCAGGTTATGTCAGTTCTCGGTTATGTTTTTACCTCCAGCACTCTCGCCACGAACACTACAAATTTCCAAGTTATTAAAACTGCTCTCAGCGACCACAACATGCTTGTCGCTAATTTTAAGATTAATGGAAGTCCGATCCTTAGGGACGTATTGAAGCCTATTATGTTGAATTGGCGAGGCAATCGGGTCAGATAGAATTAATATAATACATAACCTTTCAATTTAGAAATGAAACAGACCTTTATTTCCTACAGTTTAGAAGATAAGCTTAAGAAGTACTCAGTTAGAGATATAATTCGCATGACTTGGTTAAGTATTTTAGCTATTGCAGATGCAGTCCAACATATGAATACTACTTTGGCCCCCAAACAACCTAGGTATAATAAGCTAGTACATGGGGGGGAAGAAGGCAAGTAAAAGAAGGATTAGGTATACCAAGAGGGGCTTCCACACATGATAGAGAGGGCTGCTCTTATAAAAAAGAAGCAGCAGCAGTGGCATAATTGGCGCAAGATGCATCAACATCTCCTAATTCAAAGGGATGGAGAGTTCATGCTTGACATTATATCAAGGAAACAAGATCAAACTTTTGGAGAGTAGTGAATTCTTTTGAGGTCAACCAAGTGGAGATGCAGCCAAATCTGATATTGGAAGATGCTTGGACCCAGCATTTCAAAATGTGTATGGTAGGAAACTGGTAGCCTTTGTTTTGTACTCTGCAGACCCTGAGGCTGAGTGGCAGTTAGAGTTTAGCATAGAGGGCAAAGAAAGGTTAACCAGGAAAGCCAGTAGCTCTAGAGCCGGAGGCTCAAACCAGCTATCTTTAAACAAGAGCCAGAACGGTGGGCAGGCACATGATATGTCTTATATAAAAATGTTGCTGAGACAAGAACTCCTCTCTCTTGGAAAAATGTCTTAATTATCCCCATTTATAAAAAAAGCAGGATAGGTTGAGTGTGCTAAATTATCACCCTATCACACTCTTAGACGTGGACAGTGAGCTATTTGCAGCTCTTATTTTGGAAAAATTTAAAAGAGTGGGAACAAGCAAAGGGGATCCTTAGCAAGTTCCAAACTGGATTTAGGAGGAATATAAGGGATGGACTGTAATGGCTTCCTTATGCACTGTATTCCAATGTTAGCATGACATAGTGATACAAATGTATGCAGCTTCTTTAGACCTCTCAATGGTCTATGATTTAGTTGATCCTAATTTGTTATGGACTAAGCTACGTGATTGGGGCCTACCAATGAGGCTTTTACTTATCCTGGTCTATCTCCACATGGATACTTCCGTACAAGTCAGACTTAATACAGAAGGGACAATGGGCCTCATTACGAGTTTGGAGGTAGCCATGCCATTCTTAGCGGCATGGCTTCCTCCAAACTCATGTCCGGGTCTGGGTCCCAAAAAAAGGGAATTACCGGGCCATTCCAACTTTTGGGGGCCAGGTAATTCCCATTTTTGGGACCCAGACCCGGTACATCCCCATTCCCATTCGAGCCCCCGTAGGGCTCAATGGAAATAGGGAGGATGCTAACAATGGACCCGTTAATGACGGGTCCGTTGTTAGCATCCTGGTCTGCTCGCTGGTGCCGGTATGCACGTCTGGCCAGACCACACATGCATTCCGGCACCCGCGAGCAGAACTGGTA
The DNA here is from genome assembly GCF_040938575.1 of Ambystoma mexicanum. Lineage (NCBI taxonomy): Eukaryota > Metazoa > Chordata > Amphibia > Caudata > Ambystomatidae > Ambystoma > Ambystoma mexicanum. The sequence continues at coordinate 462,780,546 of NC_090929.1, forward strand.
ATGAGGCAGTAGAGTGATAACGGTGCCGGCAGCTCTACCGGCGCCGTTATCACTCTACCGCCTGGGTTGTAATGAGGCCCAATGTCTTGGGAAATTAATACCTGTTCTTGCCTAAGGCAGGGGTGCATACTGGGCCCTTGCCTTTTTAATTTATATGGGCCGAACATTGGAGAAACCCTAGATGATGCTGCTTTTGTGAGCCCTAAATTGGCCGATATGTGTGTAACTTGGATAGTCTATGCTGATGGTTTTATTGTTTTAGATAGGACCCATATTGGACTCCAGCTCCTTCTTACAGTCTTTGAAACTTATAAGAAAAGATGCCAATTGAAAAAGAATCCCTCAAAAACAAAAATAGTTACATTTTTTTAGCAGGGAAAATAATGTACGTTTGCTTGGTATATTGATGAAGCGCAATTGGAGATTGCAACTTCTAAATTATATTTAGGTATTCCAATATTGGCTCACCCTGGTAAATTATTACTTAGGGATTGGCTTAATAAGAAACACTTACTCTTGCTGGGCACATGAAGGCCATTGACCGGAAATATGGCAAGTTTTCATTTCTACCAGTGCTCAAATTTTATTGAGGAAAAGTGATCCCTGAACTGGTTTATGGCTTAGAAATTCTTCCAACTTGGCTAACAGCGGAGGTAGTTTCCTATGAATCTTGGATTTGGAGGAAAGTGTTTTAGTTTCTGCCGCAATGCTTTCAGATGGGGGGTCATACGTTATGACCTTGGGTTATTATCGATACAAAGTTGGATACTGTGGCACCACCTCGCTTTGTATAGGAAAATGTTGTGTTCCCGTCTGGAAACCTTGTATATTCAGTTAGGAAATGTATCTGCATTATACAGGGGGGTCTCCTGTAAAAGACTTCATAGAATATTGCATTTGAAAAATGCGGGAACTCTAAAATAAATGTGGAGTTGGTAATCCAAAATCCAGTTTGTGTAAAATTGAAAATCATGAACAGTGATTGGATATCTACTTGAAATCAAATTGGAGAGCACCCACTATATTCGAGATCATGACTGGCACATAGAAGATATGCGGAGGAGCAATTGTATCTGTAGAAATTCCCTGATCGTGGTGCTTGTAATACGTACATGAGATTCTGCATTAATGTCATTAACACCAATGAAATTGTTTGTCTATGAAGTGGTTTACCTAAAGCTATGGCATTTCATAGATTCTGTGGAAGTTTTACTACTACGGAGGACTTAAAGCATCTTTTGATCCCTTACCCAGATTTGATTACGCAAAGTATCTACATATTTGGCAAATTTGTACACGATTTGGCTGCTGTGGATGGAGAAAACCTGGTAATAAATGCTGGGGGGTGGATCTGTTTCCATGTCTCTAGCATAAATACAATTCTTAAAAATATGTGGTTTATCATGATCTTATTCCTTTTTAACTCATTGCTTAGTAATGCATTTTAGGTATACTAGCGATAATTATGATATGAAATTAATGTTAATTCCCTTTTTAAGATATCAACATTTAGATTAATTTTTAAAATGGTTTATATCTTGCTTTATAACTATTTCTTAATTTACATCTTGTTGCACGAAATTGTACAGGTTTATTTAAACCAAAAACAATGAATAAAATAATAACGAAAATTAGAGAAATAACAGCGACAAAGGGCAGATGAGGTAACAATTGCAAGTTTTGGGAGAAATGACAGTTTATGGTGCAAAATAGGGGTAGTTAGAGGCATATGTTGGCAAGTCTGAGACAATGGGGGAGTCTAGGGTAAATATGAGTGGCATGGGCAAAACTGGGCTAATGGGATAGTTATCTGAGCAATAAGAGAGACATGGAGAAAAGAGGGACTACAAGGTTGATATGGCAATTTAGAAGGCAGTGAGACCTGCCATGAGTCAATATTGCGACAAGGAGAATGGCATGGGGCCAATCAGGTGATGACAGAGACATTCTGCGGCAATGAAAGAGACCAGGGCAAAACTGAAGGTGATTAGAGTGAAACATTGGCAGGTCAGGTGGAAAAAGAGGTAACATGTTAGCAATTATGAGGAAGTGGGCAGTTCTGTGGCAAGTCCTATGACACAAGGCAAAACTGGGAGACATACCAGTGATATGTGGGCAATTTAGGGGCAGCAGAGGAGTTCTGAAGGCAATGTGCCGGACATGGGAGAGAAATAGGGGGCCGACAAGGCAGTAACGGGCAATGGGAGTGACACAGGGCAAATGTAGGACAATGATATTGACACGGAGCAATGGGGCAGTTATGCGAGCAAGGAGATGCCAATGCTGAAAAACTGGGGACAATGAGATTGACATGTTGGCAAATCAAATGACAACACGACAGTTTTGGGGTATCAAAGTGGTATGGGGTAAAACTTGGAGCAATGGGAATGACATGAGATAAAATTGTGGAAATAAGTGTGACATGGGTGTGACTAGGGGTCTTTGGAGAAGGACCAGGGGGACACAACCACAATGTACCTGGTCCTTGAGATGTTCTTGATGCTCAACCGCGTCGAATCAGTTGCAGGACGTTTTGCAGCTCCTGCGACAGAGTTCAAGGCGGGAGACAGTTGCGGGTATCAGGGGGCAGGCAGTTCGCAAGCGAGGCTGGATGGATGGCTGCAGGCTGGCCTACACAGCGGCTCTGGGTCAAGAATTGTGTCTTTGTGATGGTTTGCAGATCTGGAACGCAGGTCGATGCGTCTCAGAGAGCTTGAGTGACTACAGCGTGACAACAGTCAGTGGTGCAGCCAGTCACGGTTCGAGGGCTCGACTGCCTCTAAAATGTCCTTAAAAAATGGACGATGGTTGATGCTTGTGTGGCACTCCTTCTAGCTTCTTTGCAGGGCTCGTGGCGTCCTTTCAAGGCAAAGGGCCCAAAGTTAAGGAGAGTATTTGCAGGCAACGGCCTTGTCCTTTCTTCAGAGACTCTCTGGCACTTCCCACCTATGGAGCTTGCTGGCAGAACCTAGCAGGGCATGTTGTGTGCTGGCTGGGTACTGTTTCTGGAGCTGCTGGACGGGTCCTCTGAGTCCGGTATCTCCCTCAGTTCCCTGGGAGATGTTTAGGGGAGGGATCTTGCTTCCCTCTTGGAAATCCTGACCTTCCTTCACGGGCGGAAGACTTAAGGTAGAATGTACCTTCAGCCAGGGTCCAAATGAGTCCTTCTTCTTACTCCTTTTGAAGTCGTCGGATGATCTGGTAAGTGACCGGCTCCACACTCTTTTAAAACCAAATGGGCCCCAGTGATAGGTGCAGGCTAAGAATACCTTAATGAACCAATCCTGGGTCCCAACCAACAATCTTCTGTTATGCATGAGGTCAGAACCAGAGTGCTCTGCAGCAAGAAAGGTAAGGGGTGACATCATATACTACGAAGTCCCACCCATCTAACTGTCTATTGCAGATCAAAGTGTCTCTCTGGTTAACTGAGCCCTCTGTGGCTCTTGATCAAAACACAGGTCTACCTTGAAGTTTGTGATGAGAGCAGACTTCCGGTCTCCCATAAATCACATACCTCTCCCTCTGATAGGGGTCTGCTCTGCAGAGGTTGCCTAAAGGAATAGAGGACCCAGACATGCCATTCACTGTCCTTCATACAGAAGGGTGGGAACTAGCTTCAATTTGACACATTGCATATCAAAGAGATGTTAGCCCTGCCTTCCAGTTGTCTGTCCTGCGACCAGGCCCCTTCAACTGGCTTGCCTCATTTATTTCTCATTAGTATGCACTGCCACAATCCGAACTAGACAAAAGGGAGGCGGATCCACAGGGCCTTTGATATTTTAATTAGGCTGCCCATGGCCGGAGGAAGGTGTGCCTTCCCCCTTCTTGAGATGCATTGATGTACCCGTGGCTGTCACATGCCAGCTGAACATGACAGGGTAGGACGGCGCCTGTAAGCTGTGTCCTCCCGGAGTACACGTGACTATGCGTTTCGTGCGATGAGCAGGGAATATGTGTGTGGAATGGCCTCAGACATTTTCGGAGGTTGATCTCTCATCAATCAGTTTAATTTTTTTAAACTCAAAAAGCCTATGTGAGTGCCCACTCCTCGTGCGGATGGTCCAATACCTCACAATGGGGCCAATCGTGGGGCAATGGGAAAGGTTCGAGAGGAATGAGAGTTACTTATGGGCACAATACACGGGCACAATGAGAATGACATACTGGCAACTGTGTGGCAATAGGGAAGTATGGGGGAAATGCAAGTTTTAATGAGCCAAATGGGATAGCAGGAAAGTTCTCTGGATTAGGAAATGGGAGTGGCAAAAGACAACATGGAGCAATGGGAATAATGTGGCAAATTGGGGGGATGTAGTCAGACCTGACATGACACAATAATGGGACAGGAATAATGACAAGGGGCAATCAGGGAACACATGGGCAGTTATATGGCAATCAATGGAACTAGAGGGAATTAGGATGCTGTGAGACATGGCATAGACATTTTTAGAAGTAATCATGAGACAATTAACAGTTCTGTCGGTTGTCAGTCTAAAAAAAACTAAACACCACTAGAGCGGAAAGAAATGCATGATAATTGGTTGGCCGAAGACCAACTGCCACATTTAAAGTGTTAAGAATATATGCTCATTAGTTATTACGTAGCTATTAGCTCAACTAGAGCGCGGCCATTTTAAGATGATCAGAATCGCCATTTTGTTTTCTCTCTGCTCTCTCTAACGTTGCCACTTTGTCTCATGTAAAACTGCTTTGCTGTAGATATTATTTCGCTTCAATGGTCCAAGGCTAAAAGACATGTTGAAACATTACACTGGAGAGCCAGACAGAAATGCCCGATTCCCTCCCTCACATGTCCTTGAAGGCAGGGAACAAGACATTTTAATCAGTACACGGATGCCAGCGAGTCTCCTAGAAAGAATGGCAATGTACAAAATGAATATTAAAGGGTTTGAATTATGTTCTTCTTTACGGCCCCCCTTCTCTGTGAGCAATGTGAGGCCCAGAGAGCAAGCTGACCTCTAGAGCATGAATCGAAACCAGGAGATAGTGAGGCCTGGAATGTGCCAGTCCCCTACACGCAGCTTGTCCATGAAAACAGAAGCGCTGTGTTCTCTCAAATAAAGAATAGTGTCTGTAAATTTGAGATTACAAACTGTTACTAAATATGGTGGTCTAAGGTGTCATATTCGTCACAATGGTCAATCATCGCTTCCAATTCAAAGGGAATGAATTAGGGGCGGCATCAAATGTGTCATTACTGATTGTAAGATGCTCATTTTGTATATATGTAACTGATGTACTATTTTCATTGCTTGCGTCCCCCGGGGTCTGTTAGACACACGTCGTGGGGCGTGAGACCATTTGGCCAACTGGGACTATTTTTTTTGCAATAAACCCTAGATTTTTGGGAATACAACCTCGTGTCTGGCTTATCAGTTCGTGTTTGGTGATTGTTCCTTGTTTCCACATCCGAGGGTCTCTCAGGGGCCCCTCCACGGTAACAAGATTGACAATGGCATGATATGCAAGGGGTTAGTGGACTGTTACATGGTAAGGTAATAGGGGGAAAGCAGATGCACACTTGACAAAGTGCTTAGCTGCAATGCGTGTAACTTTGACAACACAGACATGCCATTTTGTTTGGGTTTGCAACATCATATTTCGAGGGCAGTTTAATTGCCTCTTCATAGACATAGAACATTGTGATACCCATTTACAAAATGGCATGCTTGCATGATGATGCGTTTTAGTGGGGAAACACTGGTATGACATTGTTAAGAACATCATAACAATGATCTAAGAGCACTGTAGATGTCTGCTTGACAATGTATTGCACTTTGGGAACACTGGCATGTGTTTTCTGAGCCTGGCATTATAATTTTCTGGAAGCAATGTAGAAACTGGCATAAGACTGTGTTTTACGGGCATAACACTGCAGTGACATAATTGAGACTGCCATCATCATTTTCTGGGGGCAATGTCTCTACGTTGTCCCTAGAAAATTGAGATGTCTGTTTGGAACATGCCATGTTATTCTTGCTCTAGTAAAACATGATCATGCTTCCATGCCAATGAATTGTATGTGGCACCATTGGTATTGCTTTGTTTAAATTGACATCACAGTTTTATTGGGGTGTTATAAATGTCAGCATTATTATAGGTGATACTGTGGCAACAAACATACATGGAACTGTTGAAGTGATTAACTCCATGCGCATTTAAAATGTCTTGGTAAGGTGGAAAGTGACAAGGCGATTTTTAAACTGACAGGTTTGCATATTTAGTAATAGCATGTGAGGGCAAGTCACTTGCATCTAAATCTGATTGTATTTTATGGGTTCTATTTGATGTTGTCAAAAAGCGATAGGTTACACCAATCCCATATTTTCTCCTCCAGCATATAGTAAGAAAGAGGGGCAGAGCGAGGCTGAACAGGCGACTAAGGGAGCGCAGGATGCAGCGGCGAATGCAAGGAGCGCAGCAAGATCCAGGCGAGGTTGAGGGAAAATTACCTGGGGAAAGGGGAAAGCATTGAGGGGCCAGAGTCAATAGTCCCAAATGAATGGGTATGCATACAGATATTGCTTGAAGTGCATAGGAAGGTCGCAGGAGAGACACGGTGCGCGAGCAGGGAAGTCGCAAGTAAAAAGACACAGAAGAGGCGAGAGACTGGGCAGAAATTATGGAGGAAGTATAGGGACGGGAAAGCGAAGATAAGGAAGAGAATGAATGGGTGCACAGAGAGAAACAGAAAGTAGAAGCACAAGAGTGAGAGGAAAGAGAAGCGAGAAGACAGAGAGAGTTTGAGGACATAGTGAAAAGAAAGGCAGAAGAAGAGAGGGAAAGGCAAGTGCAAATAAAGAAGGACAAGAGGAAGTTAGAAGTCAAACTACTCCTTAGGAAGCGACGGCACAAAGAAGAGGAGGGACGCTTTTTAAGGGCAGGACAAGTAAAGATGGGTTTACCACATTTTAGTGAGGATGAGGAGAAGGAGACACAAGGGGGTAGAGAACAAGACAGAAGCGGGAAAAGCAGCAAGACTATCCAACGGATAGACAGAAACAGGGTTGATTCCTCAATGAGGGGGGAACGCTGGAGTACAGGCCAATCAGGAGGAAAGCAACAGGTACACACAGTATTGAGGAGGCTTAGTTTTGAGGAGCACAGTGACAGCATCGCTGCGGACACAGGGTCAGACGACGATTTATTGGGAGTGAGGACGACGAAGAGGATAGACCCTCTCTTTGCTCCTGGGGGATAAGCCCAGATAGAGACACAGTGTGGAAAATCGACAAAGACAGGTACGGACTAAGGGAAGACGGAGGAGAACAGCTGGAGTGTCCTAAGGTATATCATGCAACACAAGCAGTATAAGCAGTATATGCGCAGAGGCTTAGAGATCTGCCAGGGCGGAGGAAAGGAGAGATGACAAGGGTGTCTACTGCCACTAAAGACATTGGGAGACAAATTGGGGGGATAGGGCTGACACAGTGTCCACTATTAGAAAAGGGAGGAGGGCGCCCTCAATATATACCGTGGCAGAAGATGGACAAACTAAAGCAAAAAAAGTAATGGGTGGAAGGTTTCAAATTAATCTGAATCACTGGCATTGCTCTGGGCAACCCTCCACATCACTGTTTTTTAACCCGTCTGTGACTTTGCCAAAGGGGTCCAGCCATATGAAAATCAGTCAGGTACTGCCACAGATGGGAGCAGCCCTGCCTGAACTGCTAGGCCAGCTCCCCTATGCCCCATAGCCCAAGCAGCCCCAAACATGTTTTGCCTTGTTGGGCCTCCTCAGTGAGGTGCAGTTTGGTTCCCTATGGCGCAGCGAGCAAGGGGCCCACGTCTGTGCATACTCTCTCTCACATGGGGAGACAAACTAAAACCAGAAAAAGACCCAAGTTACTCCTCACTGATGAGGCCCAACAAGGCCGAAACATGTCTGGGGTGCTTGCGGTCTCATGCAGAAGGGATGTGACCAAGCAGTTTGGGCTGGACTGCCCCTTTTGGGGTCGGACCAAGCCTGATTTTCATATGGTCTTTCCACTTTTGTAATGGCTTGGCAGGAAAAGAACAATGGTCTGGAGCGTTGCCCAGAGCAATGCCAGAGGTTAGGAATCATTCCAAACCTTGCATCCATCATCTCTTTTGTTTTGTGTAAGCAGATGGGCAAAGACAATTTGAGATGTAAGTTACCATTGTTGACTGCTGAGGCTGGGAAGTGTATATATGAGCTAGAGAGACTCACAGCAGGGACAACATTAGTGGTGGGTGACATGAAGTGTTTGCTTTCAGCAATTCTCAGGGAGGTAACAGACGATGTATGGAAAATAGCTGGTTACCACAGAGTAACAGCACAGAACACGGCCCACAATGGTTCGCTGTTCAATAATTGTTGAGCGGCCATGTGGCACACTCTAAAGGTACAGTACCCAGATACCTCGGATATTAGTGCGATCATGGCGTGCAAGATGAGGGAGTATGAGGATCCCATTCAATATAACAAGTGAAGGGCTGACAATAGGTGACAAGACTTTTTCCTTTCTCAATGACATGGGGGCAACTAGATACTGTATCAGGGAAGGGAGATACCCAATGTCAGGCAATGCCATGAAAGTGCAGTGATTTGCCAGGGCGACGGACTTGGTTCCTTTTACAGATGAACTCTCGCTCTCTATATGGGAGCATGGCTTAGCTTTGCCACTATTGTATTCTCAACAGACACCAGTGAACATAATGGGAAGGAACATAATGAGTAAGCTCAATATGACCATCTCATTTACTGACCAGGGGATAGTGTGTTTGACACCAGTAAATCATTATATGAATGTGAAGGAGATCATCCAGGCATATTGTGGGCACACGGTATAGAGGGGGTGCCAGCAGACTTTGAATTGTTCCAATACGGGATGGAGATTTTGATAGCATGTCTTCCAGGTTTTCAGGCAAAGCTGTGGCGATCACCTAATGAGTATTTATTCAGGCCACAAGTTCCATTAGATGAGCCTGAAGGGAAAGTGTTCCCAATTGAACTGGAGGCGTTAATAGTGGGGGAAGACGGGATAACATTACATGCGACAGATGACACAGGACGATCCTGGAGGACAGTGATTGAAGTACCACAGAGAATGGCTATGTTGCAGAAAGCACAATCACCGTTTCTCAAGCAAGATTTGGGGAGGGTGCCCAGTCTCTTATGAACCACAAGTCCATATCATGTGGGGCTACTAAAAGGGATAGGGGCAGTAAAGATAACCAGGATCAATTTTACCAAGGGCAAAAGAGTATCCCTTGTCAAGAGAGGCAGATGAGGGCATCTATGCGACAACTGCAGCATTAGTGAAACAGGGCATTCTAGTACCATCAGAATCACAGTGCAACACTGCAGTGTAACCTGTGAAAAGGCAACACAGGAGTCTTGGCGTTTTATACAGGATTTACGCCCTTTGAACCAGATTGATGAGGCAGAATGTCCTTTAGTTCCAAATCCAGTGACAATTTTATGTAGCATTCCCATGGATGTTACCCACTTCACGGTAATATAGTTAAAGAATGCTTTCTTCTCTATACCACTTCACACAGAGTCACATGACTTGACTTCCTTCCTATTTAGAAACCGGAAGTGGGAACAAACAAGGCTTCCACCAGGCTACTGTGAGTCACCTTCCATATTCAATAGGGTCCTCCAGATGGACCAAGGCAATGTACAATTGGAAAGTACCACCATACAGTACATTGACGACATTTTGATCTGCAGCAAGACAGAAATACAGTGCAGCAATGATTCAGTGCACATGTTGACAGTATTAGCAGAGATGGGGTACAAGGTAGATGAGGTGAAATTACAGTATTGCTAGAAGGAGGTGCTGTACATTGGACAGCTAATATCGCAGGAAGGGCAGAGAGTGACACCAGAAAGGGCAGAGGCAATCCATAGGATGCCGACACCTACAACAGTGAGGCAGATGCAACTGTTTTAGACCTATGTAATTATTGCAGAGCTTGGGTGTTTGACTACAATACATGCACAAGACCTTTGTTAAGTGCACTCAAAGAAGCACAAAGAGGGCAGGGCACACTACAATGGACAGAGGAGATGACAGATGCATTTGAGGATCTGAAAAAAGCAATATGCACAGCTCCCATGTTAGGGATCCCAGATTACCAGGACAAATTGTATTTGTTGTCACACTCCAATGGAGTAGTGATGACCGCGGTACTCACACAGAAGACTACTTTAGGACACAAACCTGTAGCATACTATAGTGGTAAGTTAGGTCCAGTAATGAGGGGACATTACCCTTGCGAGCAAGCCTTGAGTAGAGAAGTCAGCTTCTATCACAATGGGGTGTAGCACCACACTTTTTGTGGAGAATGCTCTCTTTGCAACGCTCGAACGACCCAAGACTACTCTGACCACACAGAGGGCTTCAAGGTATGAGGTAATACTATTGAATCCAGCCATAAAGATAGTAAGATGCAGGACAGTGAACTCAGCGACATTTGTAGCCGAACCAATAGAGGAGCGAGACTGCATGCCCGATTTCACCTGATACATGTAGCAGTATGACGAACTTCCGATAGTGGGAGAAAAGCCACTTGAGCGGGGAGAAGTGATTTACATTGACGGTTCTTCGACGATAGACCAGACTACAAGAGAGATAGACTGGGACAGCAGTAGTGAAAGTGAAGACAGACAGGACAGTTGAAGTAGTAGCAAGCACAAATTTCCCATCAAAATTTTCAGTGCAAGCAGCAGAATTAGTGGCTCTTACATTGGCATTAAAGCAGAGCAAGGACCAGAAAGTGACAGTTTCTTCAGACTCCGCCTACATGATGTCTACAGTACACTCTGGGTTATCATGATTGCAGAGGAGGAGCGTTCCGACGTGCTGAGTGCACGCCGGTGCAGCACACGCCCTTATTGGGCAGACTCATTGAGGCGCTTCAACTCCCAGCAGACATAGCAGTCGTGAAGTGCCAGGTCAACAGAAGCGGGGAGGACCCCATCTACAGGGGTAACAAAGCAGCAGAAGCAAAGCATGCAGCACATTTTGTTGATATTTCAGATTTCGATACTCCATCCCATACCCGTATTGACATATGCAGATGGTGGTAGAGGAAGGCTACAGTGCGTTACCAGTGGCACAAATAATGGAGTTACAGGAAAGTGCACCAAGGGAAGAAAAGGAATTATATGTGACAAGGGGATGCTCTATTTTGCCATCGGACACCCCATGGTGACAGGAAGGTACAGGCAAACTGGTGATTCCGCTGTCATTATTACAGACTGCACTCATACAACTACACCATCCTACCCACATAGGGAAAGATATACTTGCTGCTCACATTGGGGAAGAGTGGTTTTGTCCCAATTTAGCAGAGTATGTGACATCCTTTGTAGAAAATTGTATAACCTGCAAACATTTAACTGCGGGACATACCTTGAGGGTAGTAAGAGGAGCCTTACCTCATTCACAAGGTCCTTTCCAACATCTCCATGTAGATGACATCGATATGCTTCAAGTATGTCAGGGCTACCGCTAGATAACTGTGGTTGTGTGCCCATTTTCCTGATGGATCGAGGCCGGTCCCTGTTTACACCCTGATGCTCTTAGAGATGCAAGGTTCCTGTTAGAGAGGTTTTCCAACGCTTGGGGTGTGAGAGGTCCTGCGGTCTGACAATGGTCCTCACTTTGCTAATGAAGTATTCCAGCACATAACAACTTTACTGGGGATACACCATACATTTTCCTGTGCTTATCACCCACAAGCGAAGGAGGTGTGTGAATGCCTAAACGGCATATTGAAAGAGAAAATAGCTCAAATAAAAGCAACTCCAAATAAGAGTTGGCAGAACTGTCTGCCCTTAAACCTGTTCGCATTGTGCAACCAGCCTGGGTCCGGCCACCATTTTACACCACACAAGGTGGTAACCGGACAGTGCATGCAACTTCCTCTGGCTCCTCTCACTAGGGATTTGACAGATGCAATTCTGTTTCTGATGTTTTCGGTAAAGAGATGTGTGAGTATGCGTTTTTTCTTTCTCGCCAACTGCAGGCACAGCGGGAGATGTCAAAGAAGAGCAAGGTCAACTTTCCAGATGCCAACAAAAATCACTCAGCACACAACTACATTACCCTGGGGACTCTGTGCTGCTATGGAACTTTACCTGGACATGGTATAAGCCCAGGTTTGAGGTCCCTATACCGTGGAGGAAGCAACCGATCGAGCAGTGAAAATATGAGGAAAGAAATCCTGTTACTACATTGGAGACTTGAAAACCTGTCGGGCAGAGACCTCTCCTAGCCACGAAGAAGAAGAGGGCGGTTTGAGGCAAGGGGAAGAAGCAAATACCAGGCCAAGACAAAGACAAGCAGATGACTTGCAGCTAAGACTCAAATGCTCTAGAGCAAGAAAATTAGGGCAAGGATTTCCCATACACCTAGATTAGTACCACTGTCATTTTCTTTCAAATACCCATTCCTTGTGAAACTAGCAACTGTTCTTTCTGTGTTCCATGATTTCCCAGAGGCCCCCGACCTTCCAGGAATACTTTGTACACTTTGTTATACAATCTGAATCAGAGATAAGGGTGCCTCCAGGTCTATACTTCCATGCCTTTTTGCTTTATCTGGCCCAATCTTATCCACGACTTATTCGCGGAAACCCATCTGTCATAGAGGTGCTCAGTGACACCAGAATCTGTCTTCTGTAGGAACGACTATTCTTCACCGCACTTGCACAATACGACACCCATAGATCTTGATATAACCTATATTAACAACAGAATAATGCATTTTTGAGGAACTTCAGCCAGGTTTTCCATCACATTCGGAGAAACACAAGATACCGAAGAGGAGTGAGATGTGGATACCATTATTAAAAATGCAATTGCAATATTCTGTGCATTCTGCTGTTTCTACTTCTTTACCCTCATCATCGTACAAAGATTATTTTTTATAGCTGCAAAAGCTGTGACCCATACTAACGTAACCCCTATTCAGGTGGCATGGCCACCATATCAGGTCAGGCGATAAGCACTGCTAGACCAGTAAAGAGAAGTAGATGCAATGCAGACTTAGATTTAAGTCAAGTTGATTCATATCTAACTGATTTGGCACGGGTATCTAATAACATGCTTTATAGGCACATGACCAAAGTAGGTAAACAAACTTTGTGCACTACAAGGGGAAGATTTCAAGGGAAAAGAGCTACCTTTAGATGGATGTTGGATGTCCAAAAATACTTTTCCATATGAAGATAAATATAACAAGACTCAAGAAATGATGGATGATTGCTGGAAAAAAAGATCAGGCCATAGAATGCATAACTGAAGGTCCACAAAAGGGAGAAACAAAGGTAGTGACAGAAAAGGAGTTGTCAAGTCCCAAAAGAGGGCCAGTAGAGATAGGAGGAGAACCGGGATGCTGGGAAAGACCGCGGATGCTGGTGTATGGACAAGTATACACAGCTGACAGGTGGAAAGAAGGAGTGATGGGGCCAAGGCACATGCACTCCTAACAGTTCCAGTTCGAATAGTACAAGAGGAAAACGACAAATGACTGAAAGAATGGGAAGCAAATGCAAAGTTACTAACATGGTAGAGCACACAGCTGGGCCAATGCCCTTAATGCCAATCAAAGGAGCAGTATTATGCTTCCAGAATGATAGCCCAGTAAAGGTTGGAGAAAACAAGGATTGTAAGCAGAAAGTAACAGTTTCAGGTATGAAGGTCGGAACAGCAGTATCGATGGACCACTATTGGGCCTGCAGATCAAAAGTATATGTGAAACTACCACCCAGCTCGGGAGGGAGGTGCTCACTGGTGCATCTGAACACACCAGTGCTGGTAGTACCCCAGAAGGATATCAAAGTGGATGGATTCCCCAAGATGGACTCTAGCAACAGAAAGAAGAAGTCTGTAGAGCTAACCAGAGTAAAGAGGGGAAACTATGCATCATCAGAAATTGAGGAATCCCTGGATGCAATACCACCAGAGCACAGACTGTTTAGCAGAACAGAAATATTCTTTGCATCCATCATTCCAGCAGTGCAGGCCAACACAAACACAAAATGGCTCCAGATTACGAGGTGGGGGCTGAAGCAGACAATAGATTTGGCCATCAATGGGTTCAATCCAATCATAGAAGAGTTCTGAGCAGTGAGGTTAATGGTGCTACAGAATAGATATGTTTTAGATTTACTACCAGCCATGGAAACAGGCGTTTGTGCCAAAATCGGGTCTTCTTGCTGTTCATTCGTTCCACCTATTGATGAAGATAATGGAACACTCACAGAAGCGGTTTCCAGGTTATCAGAGATGCATATCAGAATGGAGGCAGAGATGAATGCTGCAGGAAAAGAGGAAGGTTGGCTATCATATATTTTCTCATAGGTACCAACATGGATGGCCAGCGGACAGAAGGTATTAGCAGCAGCACTAGTATCAGCATTAGTGACTTTCTGTGTTATCAGAATATGCCTCACACAATGCCAAAAGACAACTGAAAAGACTGTAGGGATGAAAGTACTGGTAGACCTAGAATCAGAAGACAACAAGAAAATAAAGGCTTAAGATACACTGAGGGCTCAACTAACAGATTGTCCTCTGTTCCCGGATTGAGTATTGTTCGAGTATCCCTACGACACCAAAAACTATTGGGGAAAATGGGCTTGGTGTAACCCTTGAGGAGACTGCATTTACGTGACATGGAGCCTGGATGATCATGTGAGATACTATGGACACCTAGGGGGAGTGACAAAGATCTGGCTCCCAAAGCTGAATCTGAATAAGGCTGGAGGTGTGGTCAACAGGTCAACCAGAGGGGGAATTGAAGAGAGGGTGCCAGGAATGGCCCTTATGCGAATGTCAACTCGCAGAATGAAGAATGAAAGGTGTAACGCGCTCTTTGGCCAATCACTGACTGCATCAATGTTTCACAGATATGACAAGAGACATTCTCTCAGATAGGCATGAAGACACATAGGGAACCTATAGGGTGACTGATGTGGATCAGGTTGGAAAGACAGGCCTCAGATAAATGGAAGGGGAGACATGATCCCTGCAGCACGAGGCACAGAGCTGGTGTTCACAGAGCTGGTGTTCTCAACCAAGGACAAGGGCGGGTGGGCAATTCCTGGTTCCTGAGGCAGCACGCCACCTGCAAGAATTCTGAATAAAATCCTTATAATTGCAGACAGAAGAACTTTGTTTTGTGGTCCTCTCACACGTGACCCAGCAGAACAGGATAATGCTCATTTACTCTTGGTGGGAAGAGAAGCTGTTCCCATAGAGACGAAGTGAAATGATACAAGTGTTGCCCACCAACACTGCAACCTGCAGGCACTCTCTCAGACTTAGGTGATCAGACAGTGGTAACAGTATGGAACACACAGCCCTCCATGTTCCCTCCCATCACCT
Source organism: Ambystoma mexicanum (assembly GCF_040938575.1). NCBI lineage: Eukaryota > Metazoa > Chordata > Amphibia > Caudata > Ambystomatidae > Ambystoma > Ambystoma mexicanum. Next base: position 462,795,940 of record NC_090929.1, read on the forward strand.
TGCAAAGGTACACTCAGTTCAGTGACTAGACAGGTCCCAGACCCGGGAGGACCCGCTCTAGCCAACCCAGAAGCTCCATTTGTGAGGTGGCATAAAATGTTGCATGCGCCAATGGTCTTCCTACAACCCTGCAACATTGTAATTTGTAACTTTTAGGGGTTGTCTTAGGCTAAGCCACCCGATATAGGGGACCAATAAACATACCATTGTATAGTTTTTGTATACATAGTTAGCCCAAGCTGACCTATGAGGACACCAGGTAGGTTTTTGGGGTGGACTAGATTTTTGTGATGTCATACGTGCATAAAACCGTGAGACACAGGCTCAGAAGCTGAGAATGCTGGAGAATTATTTGTCTCACATGATCCTTGTCTTCGTTGGATAATAAAGACAGTAAACTTTGCCCCATGGCTGGGTCTTCCATTCTTGCGGCGGGGAATCTTTGGTGGGACAAGGTTTCTCTGCAAATATTCTGGACGAACGCTGTGAGGTCCATTCCTGGGACCCTCTCTTCATATTGAACATCCTGAGAGTGGTTAGAGCCTACAGGGAATTCCAATACTGGCTCTCGAGTATGAAGAACGATATCATACACACATAACGCATGTTTTTGTTTTCTTCTACAATTTGAAAACTGCTCTACATGATTTGTAAACCTTGTTTCCAGTCGCTCAATACAAAAGACATGCATTAAAGGTGAGATTGGGCACCCCTGTAAAGTTCCTCGATTTATGGGAAGGCTATTAGAAGGCTGTCTATGCACAATCACTCCAGCAGTTAGGAACACTTTATTTTTTTTTGTTGCAATAACTTGTTGTGAATATCAAAATTGCACAGGGTTTTCCATAGAAATCGTCAACGATCTTGACAAATGTCTTCTCTACATCCATAGTAGATATCATTATTAGTGCATTTTCTTGTTGACTCTAGTCCATAATTACCATAACGATTTGTGCTGATTGGAAAGTTCATACTCTATTATGGATGGATAGGCATAGCTTCTGTCTTCCTGACCTTTTGAAATCTATCTTTAGCAAGGATATTGGCCTAGATGACTAAAAATAGTGACAGTCTTTGCCATCTTTGCAAAATGTGACAAATTATAGTTCCCCCTCAAATTCGGGAGATATTCTTTACTTGGTGAAGATGCCTGATCTTAACCCTTTGAGTGTCTTCCTAATTTCCATAGGAACACACTGAAGTCCTAGGACTCACAGAATTTATTTCACACCAAAAGACCTTATAAAATTCTAATTGTAAACCTTCTGACCCAGAAACCTTTAAATGTTTAAAATCTTTAACCTCCAGACCAGCTGGCAAAACTGATCTGCCCAGGTAACTCGGCTGTCTAGCTTGAGGCAAGTGGGCTGTTCTGGTATTTATTTCGATTCAAAGTTTCGGTACCGTTCGAGCACTGGTCTCAACAAGTTCAGCTGCCTGGAAAGTGATCTTTCAGAGCTATTCAAATCCCATGCTTGTCGAGAGAAGATTCTGGAAATGTTAACTTTTCTATGTTTTATTTTTACCCTATAGCACAATTTATGTTTCTTAGAATGTGTATTGCACTAAAGTTCACAGAAATGTCTCTTGGTGCTCAGAAAACTGTAGAGACAAGGGGAGGATAAGGAAGACGTGCGCGTGAGCAAGAAGTAACCAGGTTTTTCTGCATGATAGAAGGGTAAATGCTCTGTGTGGCCATGAATGTTGATTGGTAGAGAATTGTGGAGTCAGGACGCAAGAACCAAAAAAGTACCAACATGAGCCCTTTTGGGACTTTGGGATAAGAAGAAAAGCCAGTCCTGCACGTCCCGTTCAATGAATGAAAATACGTATTCAAAATGGCTTCCATGGTTATAGAAAGCTAGGCTACGTACAGAGCCCCTCTTTTATCACCATGGCGGCCAGAAAAGTGATGAGGGAAGCTGCTGTGGCGGCAGCGGCTGCCACAACATCATGTAAGTGGAACTGGGGAGGGGGACTGGGAAAATGAAAAAAGGGGAAAAATGTGGGTTGATGGCGGCCCGCGGTGGGGGAGGCAGCCTGCGGGTTCCATGGAACACGGGCTGAGATTGGCCGTTTCAGCCTGCGTTTCATGGAAACTGATTGGCTGCTCCCCCTCGCACCATGTGCTATGGCCAGTATAAAAACATTGGCCCTCATTACAAGTCAGGCGTTGGACCATGGTGCTATTAGCACCATGGTTCGTGCCGGATTCCGCCATGTTGGATGGCGGAATTACCGCCCCATTCCAAGGTGAGTGGGGTGGTAATTCCCCATTCACCATTTGCCCTTCCCCATTCCCATTTTTGCCCATAGGGCATAATGGGGATGGGGAAGGCGCTAATTACGGCACCGTAAATTACGGTGCCGTAATTAGCACCAAGGTCGCTTAGCGCCTTGGACTTTAACGCCTGCAAAAAGCAGGCGTTAAAGTGTGAATCAGGCGTTAAGGGTTAACGGCGCCGACAGCGCCGTTAAACCCTTAACGCCTGACTTGTAATGAGGGCCATTGACCCAATATATGTAAACAGAGCATACAAGCCTCACTGTGTGGATTGTTCTAATAACAATAATGCCCACTTCTGTCTCTTATTCCTTATGCTAGTAACTCTGAACGTTTATTACGTGTTTTTTTAATTCATGACTTGAATTCACCCTCCTTCATTTCCTATATTCAAGTGTATGTTCAATTCCTCTCATGTGCAGGTCCCCTTCTCCCAGGTCCCTTCATGCGCGGTAGTAAAACATGTTATTGTATGTGACAGGGGATTTATACGGTACACATCTGCCATTCACATTACCCTGTTACCCTGTGGTGCTGATGACCATCTCGAGTGATCGCCGTTGTACTGGACTCTGGTAGGGCTATCTGTCTGGTGGGTGGATATGGATTGGTGATGGCTGAGTAGCCCTGGTGAAGTTTTGGGTGCATATTGGCACCACTATCGCCAGCCTATTGGTGTGTGTCAGGGGTGTTGCTAGGTCTGGAAAAGATCCAGGGCTAAGCTAATTTTGGGACTGTCGGGACTGGGGGTTAGCTAGCCTCTTTGGTTGTAACCCCTGAGCTTCGATCCGGGGCTACAACCAAAAGACCAGGTGCTACAGCCCCCTCAGCCCTCCCCCCCAGCAACGCCTCTGGTGTGTGTGACGAATCATGATGCAGATTAGTGGAAGCCTAGCAGGGGGATCTGATACCAATAAGCCCTGCCCATCTCCTACCTGACTGTGCTCAGCAGCATCCGGGTGGCCAGGTAGTCGAGTCCATGCATTCTTTTGATGGGTGTCAAGCAGGTGGATAAAAACAATCCCTAGGTATTTCAATTGAAGGCACATTTCTGGATGTGGGAGAAATGTTGCCAGTTGGAAAAAGAAGACCTTTGTTGCAGGAAGGTTGTTCTTGGAAGCAACTCTTAGGAACACTCTTTTGGTATAGTTGAGCAATATTTCTTTTATGGATGTGACATGAAGTGATATTGTTACAGGTCTGATTGCGGATGAAATTGTGACTGTTTTTGAGGTTATTCTTACCAAGACTGGCAGCACCCATGTCATTTGAACACACCAACCCAGGACATCAGTAAATCAATCCTCCATCATCAACAATGTCAGATGGACGTCACCCTATTACCCCAGACATCCCGAAACTACACAAGGCTCAGCATCTCCCATTGTCGTCCAGTGCTCACCTTCGTAGACTTGGCTTCTTTTGCTGCCCACAATTACAGTACAAGCTTAGCATGGCCTTCTCCATATTGTACTTCAGGAATTACCCGAAGATCCTACTCATCAAAGAACATCTCGGCAATCGCTATTCAGTCCAATCAATTCTGCATCTCGCTGTCAGGATCCGTCCCTGGAAGCTTTGGCATACGTGGAAGGTATCGTCACGAAGAACCTTCAGGAAGCGGGCTAACCCTCATCCAAGATGGCTGACACCGTTATTTAATCAAGCCCCGCCCACCTTCCAGCGCGTTGTATCTGTGTTTATCTCTTCGATAGTTGCGCTCCGGCTAAACCCCAGTTTAGCTTTTCCTGTGCCTTCTGCAGTTATTCGTCAACCCGCCTGTCCTTGCTTGTTTCTCCCCTTTGCCTGTTCTCGGCACTCTGCCACTTCGTAACCTCCGCCCTTTCCTTTTACTTTGGGCTTCTTGCCGCTCCAACTCGCGGCTCCTGGTCGGCCTCCCTCGCGAGTCTTCGTGTTCCTCCCTGTGCCTTTCGTGGATCAGCCATCCTCTGGTAAGTAGGGACTTTGCTAATCTACCCTTTCATTCTTTACCGCTTTTTGTTTCGGTACGGAACCTTTCTCTGTTCCGTGCTTCCTTCCTCTACTTTGCTTGCCTCCTGTCTCCCTCTGCATTTGCTCCTCACTCCTGTACCTGGCAACCACTACACGGTATTGGATCCAGTTTTCCTCAACCTCCGCTTCATTTCTTCATCGCTGTCTATAACACGGAATGGACTTACGTTAAACCGCTGCATACCTGCACTCTACTCTGGATCTATAATCATCCGGTTCCTGCCGCTGAAGTAGCTCCTTCCACGACCCACCTCCTGAACATTCCACAGGGTTTTTTGCCGTCCATCAGCCTTTTCCCTGTTGCGGGGGCTTGCCTCCTCAGGGCCCCCCAAGACAGGTTCCATTTCCTGTCGAGGTGGTCTCCGAGGGAGACAGACCCTATTTACATGACAGGAAGTCCAGAGGAAAGCCTACCAAGGAAGAAACCAAGGCCCTCCGGAAGCATTCCAAACACTCTAAGGACAGACAGGAGGAAACATCAGGTGAGGAGCAGGGTGGTGAAAGGGAACAGTCTGACAGAATACAACGCCGAACAGACTCATGGCTTCCCTAGAACAATATCAGGAGCTGGTAGCCGCATTACAGGGTCTAACCCTAGAAGTTCAATCTCTTAAAAAGGAAAACGCAGCACTGCGCCAGCAAGTAGTCCTACATAGGGACGACCAAGGGGATTTACCACCCATGCACTTATCCTTCGGTAAATACGATGGCTACCCAGGCGGTCTAAAGGAGTACTTAGATGCCTGTCATGTATACTTCGCCTTTCAACTTCACGCCTTTGAAACGGCCAGAGCTAAGGTGGGATTCCTCATAGCCAATCTCACTGGGAATGCCTTGGCATGGGCCACCCCGTTGGTGACAAGAAACGATCCCGCATTGGCGAATTATGACATGTTTGTGGATCTCTTTAAGGGAAGGTTTGATCGCCCAGATGTTTTCTACACCTCATTGGAAGAGATTCTTGATGCCAAACAAGGGAATACGGACGTGCAGACCTACATACCTCACTTCTTGAGACTAGCGGCAAAGACTGACTGGCCAGAATCGGCCAAACAGACAATCTTTCGGAGAGGACTCCATGACGAATTGTAGGATGAACTAGCCCGAGTGGCTCCACCTCCATCTTTCCAGGATTTTATGACTCTCACTCTACAGTTAGAGTACCGACTAAATGAATGCCGCCTTGAAAGAAGAAGACGTCGTCCGAATTTACCATCACCTAGCCCAGCTCCTCACCCTTCCAGAGAAGTGTCTACCCAGTAGGAACCTATGCAGATAGGGGCAGCCCGAGGCCCTCTAACGCCTGCAGAACGCAAAAGACGGAGGGAATTAGGCCTCTGTTTATATTGCGGATCCTCAAAGCATCTACTCAGAGACTGTCCCGAAGTGCCCCCACGAAGGAAGGAAATCTTCAACCCTCGGTCCTTTGCAAGGGAGGTCTCGGGGGAACAAGACACAGTCCTTGCAACCTTACCAGACCATCAGAATTAAAGGAGGATAATAGTCTGATGGTATTCCGAGTTAGACTCTGGACAACAGGAACCTCTCATGTAGAGGTTTTTGCCATGCTGGACTGCGGAGCAGCAGGGAACTTTATGGATGAATGATGGGCTAGGGAACAACAAATTCCTACTAGGCAAAAGGAAAGGCCCATTCCAGTTGAAGTGGTGGACGGAACACCCCTGTCCTCAGGTTCCATTCAATCCGAGACTATACCCTTACGTTTGGCCCTGGGAGAACATCACAAACTACTCGTATTAATTCTCATTAGAGCAGCTCATTTTCCCTTGGTGATAGGAATACCATGGCTAAGAAGACACAATCCGCAGATCAATTGGACTTCCAACTGCGTCCGTTTTGATTCTTCCTATTGTGAACACAACTGCAGATCGATCCCTCAAGACAAGGAAGAAGACAAGGAGAAAGGACCCCCTCTCCTCAAGGTGGTCTCATCTGTTCCTCGTCAGTACCAGGAATATGCCGAGGTGTTTGAAGACACTATACCCAAACTCTTACCTCCTCATAGGCCAGAGGAATGTGTCATAGAACTCATCCCGGAGTCAGTCGTCCCATTCGGCAGGAAGTATCCCCTGTCTCCTTCTGAAAAACAGGCTCTAAGAACGTATCTGGATGACAATCTGCAGAATGGACTCATTCAGGAATCAAGATCATCAGGGGGGCTTCATTGTTTTTTATTCCAAACAAAGACACCACCAAACTACGACCCTGTATTGACTACGGAGGGTTGAATCGGATCACCATTCGAGATCGCTATCCCATGCCGCTTATTAGAGACATCCTAGAAGCGGTCAGAGGGGCTTCATACTTCACCAAACTGGACCTCAGAGGAGCCCACCATCTCCTCAGAGTGTTGAGAGGAGATGAATGGAAGACCGCGTTTAGAACCCCATTCGGGTTATACGAATACAGGGTGATGCCCTTTTGCCTTGTGAATGCCCCCGCTGTCTTCCAGAGGTTCATTGACAAGATCTTCTCGGACATGCTGTTTGTGTCGGTAGTCATTTACCTGGATGACATTCTAATATACATTCAAGAGCTCCAGGAACATCGTGAACAGGTCAGAAGAGTGTTACACCGACTCCGAGCGAATCATCTCCTGGTTAAACCAGAGAAGTGCCAGTTCGAAGTGACTTCGGTCTCTTATCTGGGTTATATCCTCTCGAAGGAAGGAATCAAGATGGAACCTGGGAAGTTAAAGGCCATTCTAGAATGGAAGGAGCCAGGAAGTGTTACAGAGTTCCAGACTTTCTTATGCCTGGCTAATTTCTACCATCAATTCACCCCGAAATTTTCCAATCTGATGTTACCCATTACGGGTCTACTCAAGAAAGGAGTTAAATACATATTTGGTCCGGAACAGGAAGAAGCCTTCTTATGGCTCAAGGAGCTATTTACCTCAGCTCCCATATTGGTGCAACCTAATCAAGCAAGACCTTTTATAGTGGAAATAGACACCTCTGGGGGAGCGGTGGGAGCCATTCTCCTGCAAGAGGCGGAAGACGGCCTCACACATGCAGTAGCGTATTATTCAAAGACTTTGACTAAGAGTGAACGGAACTACTCGGTTCTAGAAAGAGAACTACTGGCCATTAAATTGGCATGCCAAGAGTGGAGACACTTGCTTCAGGGAGCAGCTCACCTGTTTCAGGTACGAACGGATCACCGTAACCCACGAGTGTTACAGCAGATGGAGTGCACCAATGCCCGACATGCTCGATGGGCCTATTTCTTCTCCAAATATGACTTCAACATCTCCTACTTACCCGGATCAGAAAACAAGATGGCTGATGCCCTCTCTAGATGTCAGGGAGAGGAAGCTAACCATAATCAAGATCACAACCTCTTATTCCCCAACCTGAAGATCATGGCAAGTGTCACCTCCTTTTTGCAAGAACTTACCACCCAATACGATCTACTGCCCGCCATCCCAACCTCTGTTAATCTGGCCAACGATGGCTTGTACTAGTATGGAACCGGGTTATTTCTCCCCTCGAAGAAGCTTCAGGAACAGATCCTCTCATGGTGTCATGATGCCCCCCTCGCTGGACACCCCGGTACCAAGAAGACCCAGGATCTCCTAAGCTGAAGGATCTGGTGGGCTGAACGCCATAAGGATGTGGAAAGAAATGTATCGTCTTGTCCGGTCTGTGCTGCAAACAAGTACCAAACGGGCAAACCACTGGGCAAACTGCAGCAACCTACTTTACCGACCCGGCCTTGGGAACACATTTCTATGGATTTTATCGTTGACCTACCAGAATCTGAGGGAAAGACTGCAATCACGGTAACTATCGATACGTGCAGTAAGTTGGCTCATTTTTCAACACTAGAAGGTCTCCCGTCTGCTCCAAGGACGGCTTCAGTCTTTCTCCGAGACGTGATATGCCTTCATGGACTACCCCAGACCATAATATCTGACAGAGGTACTCAATTTACCTCCAAATTCTGGACGTTGTTATGTCAACAATTAGGGATTAACCAAGCACTTTCTTCCAGCTTTCACCCCCAAAGCAATGGTCAGACAGAGAGACTCAATGCCGGACTGGAGCAATACTTGAGATGCTTTTGTAGCAATAGACAGGAGAAGTGGTCTTCCTTCCTCGCACAGGCCGAGTTCGCTTATAATAACAACTTTCACACTTCCATTCGAATGAGTCCTTTCTATTGCACGTATGGGTACCATCCACAACAGATGCCTTGGTCCGGAATGCAACCTACCAAATCTCCTGCCATAGATGACCGATTATCAGAACTAAGGAAGGTACATAAGATGGCGAGAGAAGCACTAGAGGACAGACAACAAGCATAGAAGAAGTGGCCAGATTGAAGCCGAAGGTCCAATCCAGAATGGAAATCCGGACAAAAGGTCTGGTTATATACAAGGCATCTACCTAGATGGATACATACCGGCAAATTTGCTCCATGATATCTGGGTCCTTATCTCATAGTGAGACAGATAAATCCAGTAGCCTATGAATTACGCCTGCCTAAGAACCTTCAGAGAGTACACCCAGTGTTCCACACATCACTACTCAAGGAATATAAGGAGGATCCCTTTCTACGCAAGACTCAGAAGACCAAGACACTGACTACAGAAGAACCACAGGAGTATGAGGTGGAATACTTGGTGGATTCTCGTTATCGTCAAGGAAGTCTCCAATATCTAGTCCATTGGAAGGGTTACTCCACGGAAGAAAGAACTTGGGAACCCAGTCACCATCTTCATGCCCCAATGTTGTTGAGAAGGTTTCATCTAAGATACCCGGGGAAGCCAGGGGGTTTCCGAATGGGAGAGAGGCTATACTGTCAGGATCCGTCCCTGGAAGCTTTGGCATACGTGGAAGGTATCGTCACGAAGAACCTTCAGGTAGCGGGCTAGCCCTCATCCAAGATGGCTGACACTGTTATTTAAGCAAGCCCCGCCCACCTTCCAGCGTGTTGTATCTGGGTTTATCTCTTCGATACTTGCGCTCCGGCTAAACCCCTGTTTCGCTTTTCCTGTGCCTTCTGCAGTTATTCATCAACCCCCCTGTCCTTGCTTGTTTCTCCCCTTTGCCTGTTCTCGGCACTCTGCCGCTTCGTACCCTCCGCCCTTTCCTTTTACTTTGGGCTTCTTGCCGCTCCAACTCGCGGCTCCTGGTCCGCCTCCCTCGCGAGTCTTCGTGTTCCTCCCTGTGCCTTTCGTGGATCAGCCATCCTCTGGTAAGTAGGGACTTTGCTAATCTACCCTTTCATTCTTTAACGCTTTTTGTTTCGGTACAGAACCTTTGTCTGTTCCGTGCTTCCTTCCTCTACTTTACTTGCCTCCCGTCTCCATCTGCATTTGCTCCTCACTCCTGTACCCGGCAACCACTACACGGTATTGGATCCAGTTTTCCTCAACCTCCGCTTCATTTCTTCATCGCTGTCTATAACACGGAATGGACTTACCTTAAACCGCTGCTTACCTGCACTCTACTCTGGATCTATAATCATCCGATTCCTGCCGCTGAAGAAGCTCCTTCCACGACCCACCTCCTGAACATTCCACAGGGTTTTTTGCCGTCCATCAGCCTTTTCCCTGTCGCAGGGGCTTGCCTCCTCAGGGCCCCCCAAGACAGGTTCCATTTCCTGTCGAGGTGGTCTCCGAGGGAGACAGGCCCTATTTACATGACAGGAAGTCCAGAGGAAAGCCTACCAAGGAAGAAACCAAGGCTCTCCGGAAGCATTCCAAACACTCTAAGGACAGACAGGAGGAAACATCAGTTGAGGAGCAGGGTGGTGAAAGGGAACAGTCTGACAAAATACAACGCCCGAACAGACTCATTGCTTCCCTAGAACAATATCAGGAGCTGGTAGCCGCATTACAGGGTCTAACCCTAGAAGTTCAATCTCTTAAAAAGGAAAACGCAGCACTGCGCCAACAAGTAGTCCTACATAGGGACGACCAAGGGGATTTACCACCCATGCCCTTATCCTTCGGTAAATACGATGGCTACCCAGGCGGTCTAAAGGAGTACTTAGATGCCTGTCATGTATACTTCGCCTTTCAACTTCACGCCTTTGAAACGGCCAGAGCTAAGGTGGGATTCCTCATAGCCAATCTCACTGGGAATGCCTTGGCATGGGCCACCCCGTTGGTGACAAGAAACGATCCCGCATTGGCGAATTATGACATGTTTGTGGATCTCTTTAAGGGAAGGTTTGATCGCCCAGATGTTTTCTACACCTCATTGGAAGCGATTCTTGATGCCAAACAAGGGAATACAGACGTGCAGACCTACATACCTCACTTCTTGAGACTAGCGGCAAAGACTGACTGGCCAGAATCGGCCAAACAGACAATCTTTCGGAGAGGACTCCATGACGAATTGTAGGATGAACTAGCCCGAGTGGCTCCACCTCCATCTTTCCAGGATTTTATGACTCTCACTCTACAGTTAGAGTACCGACTAAATGAATGCCGCCTTGAAAGAAGAAGACGTCGTCCGAATTTACCATCACCTAGCCCAGCTCCTCACCCTTCCAGAGAAGTGTCTACCCAGTAGGAACCTATGCAGATAGGGGCAGCCCGAGGCCCTCTAACCCCTGCAGAATGCAAAAGACGGAGGGAATTAGGCCTCTGTTTATATTGCGGATCCTCAAAGCATCTACTCAGAGACTGTCCCGAAGTGCCCCCACGAAGGAAGGAAATATTCAACCCTCGGTCCTTTGCAAGGGAGGTCTCGGGGGAACAAGACACAGTCCTTGCAACCTTACCAGACCATCAGAATTAAAGGAGGATAATAGTCTGATGGTATTCCGAGTTAGACTCTGGACAACAGGGACCTCTCATGTAGAGGTTTTTGCCATGCTGGACTGCGGAGCAGCAGGGAACTTTATGGATGAAGGATGGGCTAGGGAACAACAAATTCCTACTAGGCAAAAGGAAAGGCCCATTCCAGTTGAAGTGGTGGACGGAACACCCCTGTCCTCAGGTTCCATTCAATCCGAGACTATACCCTTACGTTTGGCCCTGGGAGAACATCACAAACTACTCGTATTCATTCTCATTAGAGCAGCTCATTTTCCCTTGGTGATAGGAATACCATGGCTAAGAAGACACAATCCGCAGATCAATTGGACTTACATCTGCGTCCGTTTTGATTCTTCCTATTGTGAACACAACTGCAGATCGATCCCTCAAGACAAGGAAGAAGACAAGGAGAAAGGACCCCCTCTCCTCAAGGTGGTCTCATCTGTTCCTCGTCAGTACCAGGAATATGCCGAGGTGTTTGAAGACACTATACCCAAACTCTTACCTCCTCATAGGCCAGAGGAATGTGTCATAGAACTCATCCCGGAGTCAGTCGTCCCATTCGGCAGGATGTATCCCCTGTCTCCTTCTGAAAAACAGGCTCTAAGAACGTATCTGGATGACAATCTGCAGAATGGACTCATTCAGGAATCAAGATCATCAGGGGGGCTTCATTGTTTTTTATTCCAAACAAAGACACCACCAAACTACGACCCTGTATTGACTACGGAGGGTTGAATCGGATCACCATTCGAGATCGCTATCCCATGCCGCTTATTAGAGACATCCTAGAAGCGGTCAGAGGGGCTTCATACTTCACCAAACTGGACCTCAGAGGAGCCTACCATCTCCTCAGAGTGTTGAGAGGAGATGAATGGAAGACCGCGTTTCGAACCCCATTCGGGTTATACGAATACAGGGTGATGCCCTTTGGCCTTGTGAATGCCCCCGCTGTCTTCCAGAGGTTCATTGACAAGATCTTCTCGGACATGCTGTTTGTGTCGGTAGTCATTTACCTGGATGACATTCTAATATACACTCAAGAGCTCCAGGAACATCGTGAACAGGTCAGAAGAGTGTTACACCGACTCCGAGCGAATCATCTCCTGGTTAAACCAGAGAAGTGCCAGTTCGAAGTGACTTCGGTCTCTTATCTGGGTTATATCCTCTCGAAGGAAGGAATCAAGATGGAACCTGGGAAGTTAAAGCCCATTCTAGAATGGAAGGAGCCAGGAAGTGTTACAGAGTTCCAGACTTTCTTATGCCTGGCTAATTTCTACCATCAATTCACCCCGAAATTTTCCAATCTGATGTTACCCATTACGGGTCTACTCAAGAAAGAAGTTAAATACATATTTGGTCCGGAACAGGAAGAAGCCTTCTTATGGCTCAAGGAGCTATTTACCTCAGCTCCCATATTGGTGCAACCTAATCAAGCAAGACCTTTTATAGTGGAAATAGACACCTCTGGGGGAGCGGTGGGAGCCATTCTCCTGCAAGAGGCGGAAGACGGCCTCACACATGCAGTAGCGTATTATTCAAAGACTTTGACTAAGAGTGAACGGAACTACTCGGTTCTAGAAAGAGAACTACTGGCCATTAAATTGGCATGCCAAGAGTGGAGACACTTGCTTCAGGGAGCAGCTCACCTGTTTCAGGTACGAACGGATCACCGTAACCCACGAGTGTTACAGCAGATGGAGTGCACCAATGCCCGACATGCTCGATGGGCCTATTTCTTCTCCCAATATGACTTCAACATCTCCTACTTACCCGGATCAGAAAACAAGATGGCTGATGCCCTCTCTAGATGTCAGGGAGAGGAAGCTAACCATAATCAAGATCACAACCTCTTATTCCCCAACCTGAAGATCATGGCAAGTGTCACCTCCTTTTTGCAAGAACTTACCACCCAATACGATCTACTGCCCGCCATCCCAACCTCTGTTAATCTGGCCAACGATGGCTTGTACTAGTATGGAACCGGGTTATTTCTCCCCTCGAAGAAGCTTCAGGAACAGATCCTCTCATGGTGTCATGATGCCCCCCTCGCTGGACACCCCGGTACCAAGAAGACCCAGGATCTCATAAGCCGAAGGTTCTGGTGGGCTGAACTCCATAAGGATGTGGAAAGAAATGTATCGTCTTGTCCGGTCTGTGCTGCAAACAAGTACCAAACGGGCAAACCACTGGGCAAACTGCAGCAACCTACATTACCGACCCAGCCTTGGGAACACATTTCTATGGATTTTATCGTTGACCTACCAGAATCTGAGGGAAAGACTGCAATCACGGTAACTATCGATACGTGCAGTAAGTTGGCTCATTTTTCAACACTAGAAGGTCTCCCGTCTGCTCCAAGGACGGCTTCAGTCTTTCTCCGAGATGTGATATGCCTTCATGGACTACCCCAGACCATAATATCTGACAGAGGTACTCAATTTACCTCCAAATTCTGGACGTTGTTATGTCAACAATTAGGGATTAACCAAGCACTTTCTTCCGGCTTTCACCCCCAAAGCAATGGTCAGACAGAGAGACTCAATGCCGGACTGGAGCAATACTTGAGATGCTTTTGTAGCAATAGACAGGAGAAGTGGTCTTCCTTCCTCGCACAGGCCGAGTTCGCTTATAATAACAACTTTCACACTTCCATTCGAATTAGTCCTTTCTATTGCACGTATGGGTACCATCCACAACAGATGCCTTGGTCCAGAATGCAACCTACCAAATCTCCTGCCATAGATGACCGATTATCAGAACTAAGGAAGGTACATAAGATGGCGAGAGAAGCACTAGAGGACAGTCAACAAGCACAGAAGAAGTGGCCAGATAGAAGCCGAAGGTCCAATCCAGAATGGGAATCCGGACAAAAGGTCTGGTTATCTACAAGGTATCTACCTAGATGGATACATACCGGCAAATTTGCTCCACGATATCTGGGTCCTTATCCCATAGTGAGACAAATAGATCCAGTAGCCTATGAATTACGCCTGCCTAAGAGCCTTCAGAGAGTACACCCAGTGTTCCACAAATCACTACTCAAGGAATATAAGGAGGATCCCTTTCTACGCAAGACTCAGAAGACCAAGACACCGACTACAGAAGAACCACAGGAGTATGAGGTGGAATACTTGGTGTATTCTCTTTATAGTCAAGGAAGTCTCCAATATCTAGTCCATTGGAAGGGTTACTCCACGGAAGAAAGAACTTGGGAACCCAGTCACCATCTTCATGCCCCAATGTTGTTGAGAAGGTTTCATCTGAGATACCCGGGGAAGCCAGGGGGTTTCCGAAGGGAGAGAGGCTATACTGTCAGGATCCGTCCCTGGAAGCTTTGGCATACGTGGAAGGTATCGTCACGAAGAGCCTTCAGGTAGCGGGCTAGCCCTCATACAAGATGGCTGACACCGTTATTTAAGCAAGCCCCGCCCACCTTCCAGCGCGTTGTATCTGTGTTTATCTCTTCGATACTTGCGCTCCGGCTAAACCCCTGTTTCGCTTTTCCTGTGCCTTCTGCAGTTATTCGTCAACCCGCCTGTCCTTGCTTGTTTCTCCCCTTTGCCTGTTCTCGGCACTCTGCCGCTTCGTACCCTCCACCCTTTCCTTTTACTTTGGGCTTCTTGCCGCTCCAACTCGCGGCTCCTGGTCCGCCTCCCTTGCGAGTCTTCGTGTTCCTCCCTGTCCCTTTCGTGGATCAGCCATCCTCTGGTAAGTAGGGACTTTGCTAATCTACCCTTTCATTCTTTACCGCTTTTTGTTTCGGTACAGAACCTTTCTCTGTTCTGTGCTTCCTTCCTCTACTTTACTTGCCTCCCGTCTCCCTCTGCATTTGCTCCTCACTCCTGTACCCGGCAACCACTACACGGTATTGGATCCAGTTTTCCTCAACCTCTGCTTCATTTCTTCATCGCTGTCTATAACACGGAATGGACTTACCTTAAACAGCTGCTTACCTGCACTCTACTCTGGATCTATAATCATCCGGTTCCTGCCGCTGAAGAAGCTCCTTCCAAGACCCACCTCCTGAACATTCCACAGGGTTTATTGCCGTCCATCGGTCTTTTCCCTGTCGCGGGGGCTTGCCTCCTCGGGGCCCCCCAAGACAGGTTCCATTTCCTGTCGAGGTGGCCTGCGAGGGAGACAGGCCCTATTTAGATGACAGGAAGTCCAGAGGAAAGCCTACCAAGGAAGAAACCAAAGCTCTCCGGAAGCATTCCAAACACTCTAAGGACAGACAAGAGGAAACATCAGGTGAGGAGCAGGGTGGTGAAAGGGAACAGTCTGACACTCGCTCACTGGGCCACCCCATTCCGTGCCCTGCAAGCCCTACCCATCCCAGCTCCTCCACTACTCACACATTATACTTGCAGACACCTTGTTGTGTCTCGGGAGGATAGCTCAGCTGCAAGTTGCTCACCTTGGAAGCAAGACGACACAGAGCAACACAGGTTTCAACCCCGGGTCCGCGCTTAGAAACCTCTGGGTATTAAGCGCGTTATAAATAACCTATCATATCATATGTACTGTGCTCGGTTGGGTCGCTTGTTATTAATCCCATACATACAAATGTCTCCTGGTGCTACCAATATGTGGCTCCCAGTGTCCTCTGCCACTACACACCTCCAGGGGTACTCTACATCTCATTAAGCCCCCTCGCTCCAGATGTTCCCTGGCATGCCAGATATCCTCTAGCATTCACCCATATTTAGGATTCTGATGTACTTTTTCCCCACACTCGCACTTTCAATGAATGCTGTGGTTTTAGATAAGAAATATGTAGTGAAGTGGAGAGCACTGGTCCTCAAGGTATCTCTATCAATCACTGTGCTCAGTAGCGTGTTGGTACATGGTGAAATTAGGCCCTAGCCCACTGTGATACCAGGGCAGTGTATTGTTTGAAGGACAGTATGTTACCACGGTCTGCTAAAGAGTGTCAAACACAGCTGGTACCTC
Source organism: Ambystoma mexicanum (assembly GCF_040938575.1). NCBI lineage: Eukaryota > Metazoa > Chordata > Amphibia > Caudata > Ambystomatidae > Ambystoma > Ambystoma mexicanum. Next base: position 462,811,989 of record NC_090929.1, read on the forward strand.
TGGCACAACTACCTGGACTGGTTATCCATTATCAGCCCATTTAAAAAGACTTTTAAAAGCTTTACGCTGAGACTGAGGTCAGGTTCAGTAGCGGACGCAGCTTTTGGTGACAGGAGGGGTGGCTAATAGGTTGCCAGCGGGCGGCTGGGGGGCACAGTGGGCACCAGGGAGGATCAGTGGTGGCATCTGCCCCCTCTGCCCCCCTCTCCCATCGCTCCGCCACTGGACTCAGGTTCTAGAATAGGCTCCAATATAGGCAAACAGAGATTCCTTGCAGCTTCTTTGGCACACAGATTCGTAGCAGGGGTTGATTGATCAGGTCTAGTTTACAGAGGAGGGGGGGTAGACGAGATGCAGCGGAGTATGGTTATCACTTAAATAATAACGAGCTGAATGTCTTCTGTTGGGCCTGCACAGGCTACTAGATAACAATAATAACAATGTTGCATTTATATAGCAGTAGGAACCCTCAGGCATCTGAGCGCTGCTTATTATTACCCACAGTGTGTGGTGCTCATTTATCAATCTCGGAGCGAGCGCTCTACTCGCTGTGCTATCTGACGGGCATATAGATGACCCAAAGAAGTCCATGAAGGGATGTAGACTGTGCCAGTTGGTTCAGGATACTTCTGTTCCACCGGCCACACGAGTTCCTGGATGTATGATGTTAACAATGTTCCATACATGTGTTCATCTGGTCTACGGTGTAGTGCAATCCTATCTGGTAGGTGGAGCCTCGGTTCTGGCAGTGGATGCAGTGTGGGCAGTCCAGTCCTGCTTAACAAAGATGTGCATGCACTTGGCTTGCACTCGGCGCGGTGTGGGCATTGTGTTAGGAGCACTTCATGTGACAGACGGTTTGAGTTGCAGAAGGAGATGAGGGCATTATATGTGGTGTCTTCACTGACTTGGCTCTTACCCTAGGTCCCGCTGTGTGCCTGTGGGCCTAAAACTGTAGGTTAATGAGGGTCTTGTGCACATACTGTCCCCTCTTCACCTTTGGAGGGCAGCTCAGTAACTAGGCCAAGCAAGGATTCCCAAAGGGCATTCGATTCGAGAATTCTGAGGCGGCTGGGCCCACCATGGTCAAAGGGCGAGAGCAACCCGCATTCACCTCTCCCTCATGGTGCAAAGGCATCAGGTAGGGACCTATCTTTGGGTTTGTGTCACTCTCTGTGCTTCAGGACTCACCCCCACATATTGCCACATAGCGTAGCAAGCCGCTCGGGCTTCGGGGTAACCCATGCCCCAATCAAAGTGATGCAAACTTCCTGGTCGTCCCCCCACTGAGACAGAGCCACAATCTTAACCTTTTGTGGGTATTTTCGGTCGCGTTCTCTCCTTTGCGGATTGAAGATTTGTTCCCAGACAATATATGCAAATAAGTCCTACCTGGTTCTGGCAGCTATAGCCCACCTCTCTGAGTAAGGCAGCCATGGCCATATACGACCTCATCCATATACCACTCGCTCCCTTATAGAAACAATGCCCGGCTGTTGGACTCGGTACTAGATTTCGCAAACAGGGTTCCTGGTAGGTATACCCCAAGGACACAGCAGGCTGTGCCCCTCTGAATTCACAAAGGTTGCCGTCAACCAGTGGAAGTCTAGACAGTCTCTGTACAAGGAGGAGATGTGCACGGGAAAATAGGGTGTATGGTGTACCCTGGCCCTGAGGGATTTAGAAGTAGAATGTATGACGGGCCACAAACAGTATCCACGTCTGCAATCAGAATTCATCAAGGAGAAAGTCGGGAAAATAAGGAAGGAATATTCGAAAGTACACAGGGGCCTCCAGCCAGAGTTTCAAGATGTGACTTTGAACTCACCTGACCTGCATTTAATTAGCACTGGGATACTTTCAAGGGCCATTGCTGGAAAATATCCCATTTTTGATCAATAGAGCTCATATCCTGCATGATGTCAATAAAAGGGCAGTCATGGACATGGGCCTGCTCTGCTGATCGTAGATGCCATGTTCTGTGTTCTTTTTTGACTTTCATCTACATTAAGTGAATTACAATGACAGGGTTTGTAAAGCAAGCAGGCATTAAGCCATTCTGGAAAATTATGCCTATTAATTGGCCAGTTCGTGTTTCGTTTTGCGATCTTTCAGGGCATTCCTCAAGCACTTCTTATACAACTGAAGCAGAGTGAATGAAAGTGAAAATTATGATTTTATGTTTTCCGTTGTCTGTTTGGTTGGATTCTATGGCTCCAGTTTGGGTAAGGTGATTGCATCACTAGTTTTTGAATGTGGTCGTCAGGCCTGGGTTGTAATAAAAATAAACTCAACAAAACTGACTGGCTGCGCCAAACCTTGTCACACTTATTGAACATCAAATCATATCCCATTGAATTAATAATCAAACAATCATCACTTGAATATAATAGTGTTTGATGGACAGCCAACACGTGTTTCATACCATTTATGGTTTCCTCAGGGAAAGTCCTCATTAGATATATAATGCTATCAACATCCCCACAATCTTGAGGCTAATATTCTTAGCTAAATCAGTCTCTATATAACTGGCAGTGATCATGCCACGAAGAACGTTGCATCCTGTATCCAATGGGTTACTGGGCCTTAATAGCCTGGTTAATGGCTTAACAGCTGCAACTGATTGCAACATTGGGTAATTTCCATCACATTAATGGAAGGGTTTTTCGAGTAGAGGTCATCTGGAATGTCAGTGCAGGTGTATAGAGAGACCGGTTTAACTAAGAATATTACACTCAAGATTGTGGGGATGTTGACAGCATTACAGATCTAATGAAGACTTTCCCTAAGGAACACCATAAATGGGTCGAAACACATGTTAGCTGTCCATTAAACATGTCACACTAAGATTCCAGCCGCTGCTTGCCTGTCTACCTTATCAAGAAAGTTGTTTATAGATAGGCTATCTTAAGTCAAGAATGTTGGTAGTTAGCTCAACATGGATTCAGCCCTCATCCAATACCTTTGCAATAAAATAAGAATTAAATCACACTTGTATTTAGCGGCTCGTGGCGGGCTCCTCCAGCTTTTCATTGTTGTACTAATAGTTACTATTGACTAGCATGACTTGCCGGGTCTGGCGGATTGAATTGAAGAGATAAACCTACGTGCCTACCCTGCTGCGCTACAGAATGTGCTTTTGATTGAATGGGTCAGTACATTATTTTGACAGATTAGAACTTCAAATACTCCCCGCCTTGAAGTAGTTAATTCTTAGGGTTACTCAGTTTTCCCGGTGTGGCCAGCTTGTACTTTTTTCATGGTGCGATATGGCTGGGAGCTCGGGTTTGGCTTGCTAGCCCCTCTTTGGAGGTCGCCTTGGGTGTGTTTGATCAGCTTTAGGGCGGGGTGGGCCCTCCGATCTCCACGTTTGATGTGTTTGTGTAGGGGGTTGGTTTACCGGGGGCTTAAGGGCTTGTGATGACCGGCAGTGTGCTATGAACTGTGTGATGATGGATTGCAGGCCGCTATCAGTGGTGGGCGTGCGGGAGGAATTCTCAATTAGTGGCTGCAATGTTTTTTGTGGTCCTTTCATTTTCGATACGATAAACAGTCGCGTATCTTTGCCGTGTTTGCTTTTCATTTGTTCGTGTCCTGTGGACGTTCGACTTTTGATAAGGGTCTGGGTTCCGGACGGGGTTATCTTGTTTTAAATGCCTACACGTTAAAAGTGAACACCCAGTCAACCATTTGACTGTTGATGGCGACGGTAATCGTGTTTACTTGTTCAGAAAAGGCTAGTTCTCTGCGGCTATTGGTTGAACACGTGGAGCGCTTGAGTTTGTCCTTTGTGGCGTAACTGCGCAGGCAGCGTGCTACAGCCCCCATGCCTGACGATCCCGAAAGCATCATAACCCGTGTTAAATGAAAGGTCGAGTCTGCCTCAGGGATGCCATTTTACCATGATGCCAAAGGTAGCGGAAGTGACATCACACGACCCTTGACCCCTGATGACATCACAAGAGGGGATGGCATTTGACTCCCATCCTCAAGTCAGAAAAGGCTAGTGCTCTGCGGCTATTGGTTGAACACGTGGAGCGCTTGAGTTTGTCCTTTGTGGCGTAACTGCGCAGGCAGCGTGCTACAGCGCCCATGCCTGACGATCCAGGAAGCATCATAACCCGTGTTAAATGAAAGGTCGAGTCTGCCTCAGGGATGTCATTTTACTATGATGCCAACGGTAGCGGAAGTGACATCACACGGCCCTTGTCCCCCTGATGACATCACAGGAGGGGGTGGCATTTGACTCCCATCCTCAAGGAAGTGATGGCAAATGACCTTCAGATGCGTCTAGAACCCATGTTTCCTGGCGCTCTCATTTCAGCCAGATATAAGGACCAAGTCACAGAAGGAGGCATGGTTTGTCCACGATCACACATTTGGGCAATGTCATTTTCCAGATCTGACTTGGGGTCTATGTGTAAAACATACATAATGCAGTACTTGTAACAGGGTAACCAAAATCTCTAACTCAGGCTGCAGCTAGTGTATGAAACATGTATAGATCAATGGACACAGAAGTATGCGTTATCTGTGGCATTGCTGTGTTAAACAAGCCAAAAAAGCACTGACCTGGAGAGGCGTGCGCTGCTGTTTGCCCATGAGAAAAATGCTGCACAAGCAAGGCCTGAGGATTAATTTATTGACTAGGATTTAGTAGAAACAAAATTCCCTGGTTATAAATGTATCTATGAGTCAGCTACCACTAAGATAAAAGAAACCTATTAGACTGGTCTGCGTACACAGAAGGGAGTGCATCTGAAAAGGTTATCTTTTCTGGAGTATAATACCTGGGAAAGTTTCTTTCAATATACCCAAGATCCCCCCATAGTTTTTATTATCTAAGCGTAATACTGGGTGCCAGAGGACTAACATAATTGAATGTAATATCATTGCTGCACACATAAAATCCATGGCACCAAACTGTTATTTTAAATTGAGAACACCCACGAGTTGCTTCTCACCCGGGGACTCGCTGGCAGACTATAAGGCGCGCACTGTACATTACCTCTTTGTCAGACCCAGTGGTGCCCAATGGCGTAGCACAAAATAGGGTGGCTCCCCTGCGAGCCACGCTGTTGCCCACCTCCAAACTCCTTAACAAAGCGCATGGCACGCCAGGACCAGTCTGTACCACCATGTGTGCACAATGTCCATGATAATTATGCCGCTTCAAGGGCGTGCACTACTGCAAGTGAAAGAAGTAAATATGTTTTTAATCAAAGCTTAAATGTTTAACGGAACATAGAAAGAAGGGGGCGGTGCCTGGTCAACAAATATAGTTGTTTTTTTGGACAGTGTAAATATTAGCCACAAGGATGTGATTGCGACTGAGCGTAGTGAGGGAGCCCAAAGTAACGAAAAATGGGTTTGGGGGGTTCTTCTCCCTCCCCATAGAAAATGTTTTGAATAATTGGTTAAAATGGTGCATTATGCAGCAAACTTTCTGTGAAAATGTGGGTAAACGGGCAACAATTTGGGTAAAAGTCCAACAATCGGTTTGTAGGGTCTAGGGTAAATCATGAAAAAAAAGTACAATAGATGCAAGTCACCAAATGTGCACAGGGTATTTCCCAATGCATCATCACGACGGTCCTTGCAATATATGCCTGTATAAAAAACATGTTCATGCTGGCTGTGCCCATACATTTCCATGCTGGCTCCACCAACATATGCTAGTATTCCCATATAGGACCATACTCATGTTCGCTTTAAGATTTCTTTTATAGTATCATTACTTGCACTGGGCACAAAACTGGCTCTGCCAATATATGCCAGTACTCCTATGTAAGAACATACTGCCGTTGGTTTGGCCATTAAAAGTGACAGGTCACAATAGGAAAACCTGTCCAAACTGGTTCCGTTGTAAGGCAGACTAGACTCATAAGAACACTTATTATGCTTGATTCATCATAGATGCTCAGTTAATAAAAGGTCATGCAACAGTAAAAAATATATAGGCTACGACTCCTAAACATCAGTCTAGCAATGTAACACTATGTATCATGCTTGCTTTTTTAAAGATGCTGAGTAATAAATGTCATGCCACAGTAAGCAATGGCTAGACTGGCTACACCAAAATGCCAGTCTAGTCAGCTACTGGCACACATAAAATTAGCTCTGCCAGAATATACCAGAAAAACATGCAAAGTCAATAAGGGAGGTGGCAAAAATGCTCCAGTGATCCCCAGTCTCCCAGGGCCTTATACACACATGCATCCCTATTCACCAACCGGTCACTCACCCATACATCTCCTCTCACACTCGCTCACACTGGATTCACCATGCAGGCACAGACCAAACCTCACTAACTACCACATTCATACTCCTTCACCCACCAGCCACTTACGCATACCTTCTCTTACATCCATGCATTGCATTCTATACACAGGCACAAACCCACCCACCCAGAACATTAAAAAACCCACTTCACATCACATCACTTCTCATTCACCCACCAGTCACTCACACCGTCTCTTACATCCACCCATTGCATTCTCTACACAGGCACAAACCCACCCAGAACACTCAAAAACACACATCACATCACCTCTCATTCACCCACCAGTCACTTACACCTTCTCTTGCATCCACTCATTGCATTCTCTACACAGGCACACACCCACCCACCCAGAACATTCAAAAACACACATCACATCAATTCTCATTCACCCACCATTCACAAACATACATCTGACACGCACTTCACACATGCAAAATACACATCATATTTTAAATTTAAGAAAACCTTCTTACCTTTTTCTTGCCTCGGTCCGTCCTTCTAGGCCACCCTCAACTCCTCTGTGCTACTCACATACAGGAACCAGGAAGCTGTGAAAGCTTCCTGGTTCCTGCATGTGAGCTGCAAGGAAGCTGAGGAAGAAGGGGTTGCAGCTGAACGTGGCATGTGATATGTCACTCTGAGCTCCAACCTCTACTGAGCCAATTCCCGGCCCAGCCTTTACCCTGATGGATGAGGACTGGGCCGGGGACCCACTAGACCTGGAGGGACAGAGCCGTCCACACTGCTGAGGCCCCTTTCTATGCTGGGAGCTTCAGTTTTTTACAGACCTCCAAATGACATCCCTGGACTGCCTCAGTGTGCAGTCTAGTCCATACCAGCTCAATGCAGTGATCGAAGTCTACAGAAAGAATTAGTGGAACTATGTTCCCTGCTGGCCTGTCCCCGCTCTCCACAAACCCCCATCTTCATGCCCCCTCCTAGGCGCAATCCAAACCCCCAAACACACCTGCTATTTAAGGGAATGTTCATTTCAGTGCACTGAAGTGCAAGTTTCAACTTCTTCCTACACTTTTATTTCAAAATTAAACCATTCCGGAATGTTTCTTTTTTTTTTAAAATAAAAGTATTGCAACAGTACAACTTTTTTAAATAAAAGGAGAGGAGTACCTCTCACAACTGCTCCCGCCCACTTCGCCAACTGGCTCAGCTGATTGTCTTCTTGTGTACCTTTTCTCAGCCACAATAACTGCCCATGACGGTGGCTCGATCACCACGCAGGACTCCAGCTGCATCACCAACCAGCTTTGAGTGCTACTCGCACCAGGGTGAGTCTGCCCCCACAAATCTTGCTAATGGCATCGCCATGTTAGCGGTTCCGCATGGAGCGATTGAGGCGCAGCTCACCAAGACCCTATTAGGCTGGGCAAGTTCGACTCTGGCACAGAGAGAGTGCACAATCAACAAACGACCAATGCACGGGTGCCCGTACTGCCTGCTTATTAACACCTCCTTCGAGTTGAGCTTCATCTCAGGCCCGCGGCCCATGACTACCTGTCATTTTCCTGCGCAGAGAACAAGCCTGCCACCCTAGTGCAAGGGTGTTCCTGCCAGCTAGCCCCTCTTTGTTGGTGTCCACGCGTGGGGAGAACTCACTGGGCCAGTTTCTCCAAAACGACCCCAAATAAATAATGCAAGTTTGTGGTACTTTGAGAAATGTGAAGCTTACCTTATTCTGAAAGGGAGGGCTTTGCAGCAGTGCGAACGATGTTCTGGCCATTCCACGTGTGTGCATTAGTGTCAGGAGAGCGCTTCCAACACTAATGTAGGACAGTGTTGCAGCAGCCCATTGGGTACTGGGCGCACATTTTACAGCGACAAGCCCCCAAAGGGCCTTTTATTGTGAAATACGTCACCAAGAAACAAAAAATACTTCTATCCTTATTTAATGTGTAGAAATGCAGGTGGAACAGCATCGTTACACCGCTGCCGCACCACGTAGAAAGAAAGCATAAAAGGGACAGAAATGACCGCGTCATGCTTTGTACACCCCACACAGCCTGCTTGGAACGTCTTTGTTTTCTGCACATTTTTTAAAATTTCCCATTTGTGAGTATGTGATGCGCTTTTGAATGAGCAGACGCGTCCTTTGACTTGCGCAAATGTGCAGGGGAGTGGGCGGGGTGGGGAGGGAGCATTTGAATGCGGCCCTTCATGGCGTGCACATTTACATGCCTTTTGATAATAGGCCATGTTTGATCGCAAATGAAATGATGAGATGGGCTGATGAGCTAGCTCAGCTCATCACTTGCACCAAAACACGTTTCCGGGCATTGGAAGAAGGGGAAGATGGCGTTTCCTCGTCCACGCCTGGGAGGTCATCTCAAGGCCATCGGCCACCCGTGTCTATACAGACGCACTGATCATTTCAAGGTGTGCCAGAGATTCATGTCGGGGTTGCCCCGTCGTCCTTCGGCCCCAGCAGGGAGTTGTGGCTAGAGCGACTAGATGTGAGAGAGCATGGTGACGTTGCAAGAAATCAATGCTTCTTTTCTATGCAGGGGCGACAGTGCACAGGATCTCCAAGACTCTCTCAAGCCCGCTGGCACATGGTACAGTAAGGAGTAAAGAGCTCGTATGGCATATCTTACCCGACTCGTTAACACTGACTGTGAAAGGTTTCCACTCCATCATGCACCTCAGGTACCCCCTACTTTGCTGGATGTATATATACCATGCGCTGATAAGACATGTGGCCCTCCTATGTATGCCCGTGGACGAGGAGGATGATATTGGAGTGCTTCTAATACAGAACTGTTTCTCTCCCAGAATGCATCACCACATTCTCTGGGAACCAGCCATATCATTGCAGTACACATTCAAACCCGGCCACTCACTTGCTGAGACAAGGGCTGACAACATGATGTATGCACTAAAGTCTCTATCTGTGTTATTAATACTGTGGACTGAGTTGATGGTCACTAAGATAACTACAGTGATTTGAAAGTTTTTAACTATAATGATGGATGTTCTTGAACCTATAAATTAACATCCTTGAAAACACCTTAAGCCTTCTCTGGCTGGTTACATCAGTGGAGCGGATATGTCATGTATGCCCCCATTAGCAATGTGAACCTTTCTTCAGGGATCACATTATGAGCAGCAGTCACTAGAGATGTTGACCCACCATCTAGTGTGGCCGCATACATAAATTACTGATCCATTCGATTACGGGGTGTTAGTTTTCACCATGGGTCTATGGAACACCTTTCTTCATGTTCGCAATTTTAATGCAAATATTTTGCAACAAGGCACGGGTGGAGCCGTGTTTGAAACCAAAGAGTATTCCCAACAGAATACAGTTCTTCTCTTTTTTAATACCATAGGGGCGTTGCCAAAACTGTAACTTCACTGCACAAATGGGCCCCTAATATTACCCAGTGCAGTGAGGGGAGCAATCGAGCTGCGTCATTGGCTCATCCCAAACAGCTGACCATGGACCAATAGGAAAGCTTTTTGGCCGGGACCATTGGATGGACGGCTTACACTTTAAGGGTAGCACTCTAGCAGGCTCACGGTGTCGCTTACTGAATCAGATCACCGCGAGACCAGGAGACTACACGGACACTCACCCGAGAGTAAGAGGTAAGACTGCCAACAATTCTGGACCCCACATTTAGTTTATTTAAAAGCGCTATTTGGTCACAACTAGTGATCCTCCTTATGATGTAGACCTAATCTAACTTTACTGAAGTTTGTGTACATTGCAAACCCTTCTCTCCCCCCACCCCTTTTTTTTTAACAAACCACGTTGCACTCACGGCAACATGCACCAGGAAATGGGCACTAATATGGGAATCTACAGTAAAACCTAGCAACAGGCACAGAACTCTGGGTATTAACCTAGCATGGGGGATCATTAAGCAGTGGTACCTCAGAACTTTCAAATTAATGAGGCACCTTGTCATTTATGCAAGGCTAAGGATTACAGCGCTTATAGGCAAGTAAAAATTTGAAAACCACACTCCTTAAAACCACGCGTGTTTTTTGTAACTTACGTGAAGCTGAACCAACACGGCATTCATGCCGTAATCACTGGGGCTACACTCAACTATTTGGTCAGATTATGGGCCTACTTCTACAGTATAGAGGTGCCCACACCAAATTAACTATTTACTGAAACTGACACGTACCAACGGGAGAGGCCAACACACTTGCCTCACCACAGGACCATTTAATTTAACATACTTGGGACCCCCCAAAAAAATGGCATGTATGAACTTCCGCACATTATAAATATTGATTGCTGGTTACATAGTATTCACTGCATCGGTCGGGCACGCAAGATCCTCTGCACAGGAGCAATAGGTTAACGCAGCATGGTGTCAAAAGAGAAATTATATCGTGCCTCCTATTGCAATAAATATATGTATATTGCTCGAAAGTCGCTTGCGAGAGAAACCGTGTTGCAAGGTCCTGACCTCAAATCAATGTAAGCCGCCATTTTAGGCCAATCCGCCATTTTAGGATTCGCTTTGTAAAAGTCACCCTGTGAGTTAAAATGGTGGACAATGTCATGCCAAAATACAACATGGCCGTCTTGACCTCTGTACATAGCTAATATGTAACTTGCCTGCACGCCACTTGTTGAGGTCGTGAACTGAGACCTTGGCCCTCATTACAACATTGGCGGTAACCCATGCCGCTATCAGCACCATGGTTGCTGCCGGTGTTGTAACAAGTACGCCAATGTTCAATGGGGAATTACCAACCCATTCCAAGGTTGGCGGGGCGGTAATTCCCCATTGAACATTGGCCCTTCCCTATTCCCATTTTTGCCCCATAAGGCTCAATGGGACTGGGGAAGGCGGTAATTATGGTACCGCATTACCTCGAAGGTCCCTTTGCGGGTCCCTACTTTAACGGCTGGTCCAGACCAGCTGTTCAGGTCGGGTCCTGCAAAGGGACCTCGTAATAAGGAGCTAAGCGGTTAACGGCGCAGCAGCCTTTTACGGCGCCGTTAACCCCTTAGCGCCACGGTCATAATAACCACCCTTGTTCTTCGTTGACCTGTGTGTAAAAGGATTACTCGTGGGATGAAACTAATCAACGATCATATGTTGAAACAATGTATTCAAATACTGAATGTAGAACACTTGTTTTACTACATTGTATTAATGTTTGAGAAGGCCTGCATGAAAAAATCTTAGAATACACAGCTTGTTGATACATGTATTAAAGGCAAACCAGTTATATGCGGTTGTTCGAGACTTGGCACGAACCCTAGATCGGTGATGTATTACATGGAATATTAACCCGAAGTGGGGCTGGACATCGTGCCCACCAAGTGTATAAAAAGCGAATGCATTCTAATGTACAACGTCTCTCACTGAACACTCTGAACCACACTGGAGTTTGTTGTGTTGTACTGGGGGCCGATAGCTATCTCATTTTGCTCTGTTTTTGTAACTGTATTCAGTGTAAAATAAAGTACTTTGTATGTTCCTTTATAACCCGTGTTTGGTGTATTTGCTTTTGGGGTACTCAGCCTCGATATTTTGATTCTGTTTTCACAGTTGGCGCCCGAATAGGGACCCTCAAGATTGATGCCGGATTGTTGAAGGTTGACACACGCTATCGGACCGGGATCGGACGGTGTGACAAAAAGGGGCCCCACTGAACGAGACGCGACACCTCAGCAGCGCTGCATGACCCGATCCCTGGACGATTAGCTTGTGGTCTGAGACGGCATCTTGACGAGGGTCCACTTATCGAGGCGGGCAGATTTGCCGAAATCACCATACACGAGGTAAGATTAGTTAGGTAAGATTCTTTGAAATCCGATCGGACCTCCTTAGGTTTGTTCAGGTGAGCCGTGACCCGACTCTTAATTCAACCCTGAAAATTTGAATTCGGCGCATTGTATCTGCAGACACAATTATTGACCAGGTAACACCAATAATTTGATATGCCTGGGAAATTGTCTACCTGCTTCAGGGCATTGTTCTGCAGCGATAGACAATCTTTGGAATTTAGCCGTCCGGCGCCACAGGAGGGGTTGCCGGCATGTACTATGTACTGTAAGCATGGCATTGGAAGAATAGTATTTAATGACATTTGGCACACACAAACCAGACATGCCTCAGAACTTCAGTGGCCAATCAATGGTAGTTTCAAAATCCCTTTTATTCAGTATTTAGAGTCAATTCTATGAAAGAAAAAGGCTAGACCTGCAGCATTTGATGTTTTGCAGAATTGGAAAAAAGAAGCGATGCAACAACTTAAAAGTAGAGAGAAGCATACGCGCCGTCATAAGACCAATGCCGAAAAAGCATTATTGTATGACCAAGATAAACATTCTGAATCGACTAGAAATATGTACAGGGCTTTCTCACTTGGAATTCAAAAAATATATCCGTCCAAAGATTCCATGCTTCCGATGAATTTATAGATAAATTATTAAATGAAGGAAGGCCTGGTGCTTCTGCGCCACCTCTGTATGTTCCTCTTCCTGCTGCTTTGCCTCTTCCTCCTGTTATTCCTGCTCCGCCTGCTGTTGTTCCTATTGTTCTTGCTCCTCCTAATGTTCCCTTTTCTCCAGCTCCTCCACCTCTTCTTATCGCGCCAGTTACAGTACCTCCATTGAATTTGCCTACTCCCTCTCATCCAAGTGGTCCTGAGCCGCTTGTAATCGATCGAGGTGCAGGGTCTAAGGTTGTTACCCGCAATACTGTACCACCGGAGAAGAAACATGAGTTAATTGCATGGGCTAAGCATTGTATGGAGAAGGATGATCAAGCTAGTGTTTTTGCCACACTTTGTAATATGGATAATGTTCCTGAGAAAAATGTTTTTATTGAAGGTTTAGGGATTCAGTTACGTATAATGGGGGGGAAATTAAATAATGCACAAGGGTTAAGGGATCTAAATACTCTAGCGTTTTCTAGAGACACTGTGGAGAAGGTAAATGAGCATGTCGAGAGGTTATTTGGGTATAGAAAGGAGTTAGAAAAGTTACAGAATGAGGATGACGAGGAGGAAAATATGTATGTACAGAAACGGTTCCTTCCTTGTCGTAAATCGATATCTGAGGAAACATGAATTTGTACGAAAGATGCACTTAGATGGATTTCGGATATGTCGATAAATCCAGTTGAAGTATTTGACACGTATAGTCAGTATACGCCAGAAATGCAGAGGAAAGTGATACAGGTAATGATAGAGTACCTACAGGGTGATTGTGTAAAAAGAAAGATTAGTTGTCCCACAGAGTTATTGGGTATTTACAAGAGAGCTTTTTCACTTGACACTTCTTCGACTGCTTTAGCGCTCGATTTAGCTCTGTTGCCTAGTAAGCGTTCGGAGTCACCTACTTCTCAGTTGCATATGAGAGAGGTTCCTCTGACATTTGTCCCGAAGGTTGAGATTGCGGCCAATGCTGCGCAGGGTATAGTCGCTGTGGACATTCCTGCATATTATGTATCACAGTTCGTTCACGTCCCGTTCTCAAGACAGGAAGTGAATACTATTAGGCAAACCATTCCTGATATTAGGAAAAATCCGACAGGATTCTATAAAGAAATAGAGTCCGTCTTGCAATTCTCAGTGTTCACCTTAGGTGATATCGATTTGTTATTCCCTGTACTCCTGCCCGTAGATTTGTGGAAGCAAGTTAGAACTATAGACGACATACCAGGGTTGGGAGATACATGGGTGAATGTAACTAGACTCGATGGAGAAAGGCCAGATGGGTGAAAGACCACCTCAGGTGATACTAACTTTGCCTGATAGAATTATTGCAAAATTAAAAACTATAATTCCAGAAAAAAGAATTATATGGGACAAACTTATGGCCTTTTTCCAAGGAAAGTCTGAGGGTGCTACCGAGTTCTTTAATCGGTTCGAACAGGTATTCTCGGATTTCAGTGGACAAGACCTAGGCACAGAGTCTGGGAAAAGGTTGTTCGTGGACAAATTTGTGCGTGGATTGCTGCCTGACATCCAGTCACAAATTATGTCTTCTGAGAGCACTTGGCAGGCGAAATCACAATCAGAAGTACTGCACATGGCTCAGTACTACGAGAACCGTGTCAATAATGAAAAAGATAGGATTGAAAAACGAAAAGGCGATTTGAAAACGAAAGTGCTATTGCAGCAGATTGTTAGAGACCCCAGAGGGGGTAGTTCTCAGGTTAGAAGTCAGTATGTCCAGCAGGGGAATGTGCTCTTGGGTCCTGTGAACATTAACCAGTGCGCTTATTGTCGTCGAGAGGGTCATTGGCGAGCACAATGCCCCGTCCTTCAACAAAGGGCAAATAATACATTTGGAAATATGGGTAGGAGAGCCAGAGGTCGCCCGGGTGTAGGGGGCCCTGGTAGAGGTCAGTTTGCACAGGACCCTCAGCAACCTTTCTCGCAGGACAATCAGACATCGAGTGTGGACACCAGGAACATATATGATCATCCTTCCGCTGCATATTTATCTGAAGAGCTTCCTTTTGATGACATTCTGTTTTGTTAGGATTGCCCGAAGCAGGGTTTGGAACCTACACCTATTCCCGTCAATCAGAAAGGTCCCTACGTTGAAATGGTGGTTTGAAATAGGAAACATCAGTTTTTAATAGACACTGGAGCACAGAAGTGTTCCATTGATCAATCACGGGTTCCAAACATTCCACTGTCAGGGCAAACCAATGTTTCTGTAGGGTTTTCTGGTACACCAGTTGTTTGTCCGGTTTCTATGCCAGTACCTACATCTTTGGGTCCCTTTACGGACTATTGTCCATTTCTGTTGACTTCGGATTGCGGAGAGAACTTGCTGGGGTTGAATCTGTTAAACGAATTAAATGCAGTGATTTATTGTTCTTCTGATGGAGTGCGCTTGACGATTTCACCACATCAATTTTCTGTCTCGCAATTCTTGACTAGACCTTTGCCTCCAGAATTCATTAATCTACCAGAGAGCTTGTGGGCTGTCGACGACAATGATGTCGGTGTTTTACAGATTGAACCTGTCAAGATAGTTTTGAAACATGGAATTGAGCTGCCACGCATTCCCCAGTATAAGATTTCAGTTGAGGGCGAGCGAGCTTTGAAATGCATTGTTTCTGATTTTGTACATCGGGAGGTGATTGAAGAAATTTCAGGAAGTTTGTGTAATAGTCCGATCTTACCCGTGTACAAGAAAGGTGATAATGCAATTCCATTCTGTTTCATAATTGATTTACGTGCCATTAATAAAGTCATGGCTCCACAATTTCCAATTGTGCCGGATGTAACGACAATCCTAACCATGATTCCAGCTACAGCTATTACTTCAGTGTGGTGGATCTAAAGAATGCTTTCTTTAGTATTCCTATACACAAGGATAGTTGATACTTGTTTGCGTTCACCTTAGGGGGACGCTTGTTCACATTTACTCGTGCACCTCAAGGGTGCACAGAGAGTCCTAGCATTTATAGTAGGGCTTTGAAAGAACAACTTGATACCCTTGAATTGCCCTCTACCTGTACTTTGCTTCAGTACATTGATGATTTGCTTTTAGCTGCTGACTCTGAGAGTGCCTGTAAGGAGGGCACTGTGTTATTGCTTATCCATCTAGCCAAGCATGGTCACAAAGCTTCGCTTAAAAAATGTCAATATTGTTGTCAGGAGGTCGCCTATTTAGGCTATCTCCTGTCAAAGGAGGGAAGAAGATTGACACCTGAAAGAATAGGACACATTTCTGACATGTCTGTCCCAAATACACAGAAGGAAGTTAGAGCCTTGATAGGTATGGCTTCTTACTGTAGGTTGTGGATCCCAAATTTTTCACTAGTGATCAAACCGATGTTGGTTTTGACGAAGAAGGGCATTTCTTCGCCATTGCCATGGAACGCGGAACACCAGCAATCGTTTGACTTGCTTAAGACTGCATTATACTCTGCACCAGTTTTGGGCACACAAAACTATGAAAAGGCCTTTGTGTTGTTTGTGCATGAATGTGATGGATGTGCTTTGGCTGTATTAACGCAGGAACATGGAGGGAAGAATAGGCCGTGCGGTTACTTTTCTTCCGCCCTTGATCCTGTAGCATGCGCTTTGCCAAGATGTTTGCGAGCTGTTGCTGCTGCTGCTGCGTCTGTAAAGCAGAGTGAAGGAATGGTCCTAGGCCATGATCTAACCCTGATGGTGCCTCACTCTGTAGATGTTCTACCGAACTGAACTCAAACGCAACACCTCACTTCTGCACGGTTGACAAGATATGAATTGATCTTGTTTGCTCCTCACATTCAAATTAAGAGGTGTTGTGTTCTTAATCCAGGTGAACTCCTACCTGTCCCGCAAGATACTACTTGCGGCGATGAAGTGCCACATGATTGTTTATATACGACCGAGCAAGAGACAAAGGGTAGAATTGATTTGAAAGATAATCCGCGAGGAGAGCTGTTTTGTGATGGCTCCTGCTTCAAACTTCCGGATGGTACATCCACATCTGCCTACGCAAACACTACATTAAGCATGGTTGTGGAAACTAAGAGAATCACGCATAATTCTGCGCAGGCCGCAGAGATGATATCATTGACCCGAGCTTGTGAACTTTCCAAAGGGCTTGCAGTAAATATATATACTGATAGTCAGTATGCCTTTGGGGTGGTTCACAACTTTGGGAGACTTTGGTCAGAGAGAGCGTTCCTAACTTCACATGGCACCAAAATCCAACATGGCTCCCTAATATTACAACTACTCTCAGCGCTTGCGCTCCCTACTCAGTTAGCAGTTATGAAATGTGCAGCACATCGAAAGATTACAGATTATATAGGGAAAGGGAATGCTTTCGCTGATCAGATAGCTAGACAAACTGCTACCAATCCCCATACGGAGATGTATGTTTCAAGGGAGACTGTAAATGCTTATGCGATGGATGAGGGTGTTGGGTCTGTACGGGATATCCAAGCTGATGCCACGTTAGAAGAATCCAAAAGGTGGGCTGAAGGCTTGGGGAAACTTGATGACGGGTGTGGGGTGGATATAGTGGAAGGGAAATGCCTACTCCCTGACAAGTATGTAATGATGATGGTCATCATGGCCCATGGTCCTACGCATGTATGTGCCCAGAAGATGACAAAAATGTTAGAGAAAGTTTGGGTAAATGACAAGATTTTGAAAATTGCCCAGCGCTACGTCCAGGATTGCATGATATGCCTACAACACAATGTGGGAAAGGGGACAGTAACTCCAAGGGGAAGTTTTGGGCCACCCTCTGTCCCCTTCAAAGTGATCCACTTTGACTTTATTGAAATGGAACGATGTGATAATAAGAAATATGTGCTGGTGGTTATCTGCGCCTTTAGAAAATGGGTTGAGGCTTTCCCTGTTAAAGATGCTACAGCTTTGACTACTGCAAAAATCATGTTAAGGGAATACTTCCCACGGTTCGGGCTACCAAGAGTTATCTGGTCGGACAATGGTCCACATTTTGTCGCTGCTGTAATTCTGCAGATATGTACGGCATTACGAATTGACAAACGGTTCCATTCGGCCAGACATGCTCAGAGCGCCGGACTAGTAGAAAGGCACAACGGTATTATTAAGAACAGCTCGCTAAGACATGTGCCGGCACCAAACTAAAATGGCCGGACACCTTACCGATCGTGTTGTTATACATGCGTACAACACCTCAAACTAAGACTGGGCTCTCTCCATTTGAGGTGGTAATGGGGAGACCTGCCAACATTTGGAACCTTCCTAAATACAAGTCATTGAGAAATGTTGAAAATGTATTACTTTCAGATTATTGTAGTCAGTTGACTAAAAACCTGTATTTGATTTATCACCAGGTACGAGAAGCTTTACCTTTGCGATACGAGGGCCCGGGCCACAGCATACGGCCTGGAAGTTGGGTGCTCGTCAAATTGTTCGAGCGCTCCTCTTGCCTCTTGCCTCGCTGGCGTGGGCCATTCCAAGTCCTGTTGGTCACCCAGACAGCAGTGCGGGTCGCTGGGAGAAAGAACTGGATACACGCGTCCCACGTCAAGAAACTTCCTCACCCTGTGCCACACGTTACAGAAGAAACAGAACCCCTCGCTGATACTGCAACCAACGATCCCAAAGCAGTAAGTAGCACTGAGAGTGTGTCGGAGAATCTCTCTGAGCCCGTGAGGCTTGGGGAAGCTGCCATTTTCTCTCCACACTCTCCAAAAGTTTTGCATCCGGAAACTGCCATTTCAAATTAGGCACCTTCACTTGCTTCCGACACGTTGCTTCCAGCAGGAAGTGATGACATATTGTTTCCGGATCAATCAGTACCGGGAAAAGCAAGGTTCACTCTACGTCCAAGGAAATAGACTTACGGCACAGTTTTGCTGTGCATCTGATAGACTTACGGCACGGTTTTGCTGTGCATCTGATAGACTTACGGCACGGTTCGGCTGTGCAATTTGAAGAAGAAAAGGATCATCAAGGGCTTGTTTTTGCCCAAAATTTGAGAAAGGGGATTCTGTTGGCTAGGGTTGTGGAAGGACTAAGAAGTCGCTTGACCGGGAGGTCGCCAGCAACGAACTTTGGAGTATCCGTTTGAAGACTACAATGCCTGTTACCGCTACCGCTTGTATGGGACTTGTAAATAAGGGGGTGACCAACCGGGACAATGGACAAAATGCCTGGGCCCCGAAAATGTATTGCTGTATCTTTATAATGATATTTGGTTTTTTAATATTCACTACCTTAGGATTGTGGTACCTCGAGGAAACTCATTGTTTAGAACTTTTGTTGCCTACTGAAAGAACACCTATTGTTCCTACTCCCTTTGTACATTTACATACTCTATCCCCTAGGGATTCTCAGCACAGACAAAGGTACCACAATAACACTCTACTGCTTATCATGAATGCTACGCATGCCATTTTTAATAAATCTAACTGTTGGGTCTGCTCACATTTACCGCAACACGGGGATAAGGGGCTAGGTTGGTATATTCATCCTTTACCTTTGACAACTGCTTGCTATGCTTCTCTTAGAGCACTGTTCTTTGGCCGGTGGAATGGTAGCATCTCATGGAACTTTGATGGCACCAATTTGAATCGATTTTTATAAACGTGTTTTAACTCCCCTGGGATGCTCGCTTTTCGCAAATAGGAGTAAACCGAATGTTGCTTGTATTAGGCCTTCTGATAAATTGTCTCGTCCTTTCCAATCTTTGATTTCTTTTAAAATGGCTCCAATAGGCAATAAGGATGCCATGCCTCCTTCTTACACTGTTAATCATAGCCCCGATTCAGTTTCTTTTTGCATACAAAGGAATGGAACTCAGTCAATGGGAAATTTTCTAGGTTGTGCCAACGTTGCAAATTTGACTGGGGAAAACAGACCTTTGTATGTAGGCGAACCTGTCTACTTTGTCTGCGGTAATGTAGCATTCCCATGGTTGCCCAGGGATTGGCAGGGAACCTGTTGTTTAGGGATTCTGTTACCTGGGGTGTTTACAGCTAGTACAAGAGAAGTTTCAAAGGCTCGTCCACAGCAGGACGAGAATGGTGACACCCCAGCACAAATCTTGGGAGATATAGCTAAATCAGTTGTGCCATTTTGGGGTCAGATAGCGAATTCAGTAGATATTAGAAAACTAGCGAGAGTACTGGGGAGAACCATCAACCGGACTACGGACATACTCTATAATATGACGTTAGAACAAAAGGCGATAAGATTAGTAGCACTTCAAAACCGAATGGCATTAGATGTCATTCTGGCTGAGCGTGGTGGAGTGTGTAAATTAGTGGGCTCTGTGTGCTGTGTTTTCGGTCCAGATTCCTCCCCAACTATCTTCAAGGCAATACAGAATCTGCACGTCCTTAGTTCCGAAGTGCATGTTCCCGAGGGAAACTGGGATCTAAGCGCTTGGTTCTGGGACTTCTTGCGATCTTGGGGTTGGAAGGTACTTTTGGTCTTGCTAATTATTTTTGGAATCCTGTTGTTTCTTTGTTGTTGTATTCAGTGTCTACCTGGTATGTGTTCGATGCTAGAGGGATGTTGCGCACAAGCGATAGGTTCGATAGGTCATAAAATGTATGCCCCGGATAAAACTTCCAAAGAATATGTGTTGAAAGATATTTTAGCAAATGACCTAATGGCAATAGATATTTCCGATAGTGATTCAGGGTGCATGGACGATGATGCATGGAGTCATTTGCAAGGAGATCCAAAGTAGTTTTTAGCACTTGGCATAGGCCAAAAGAAGGGTTTGTCAAAAGAGAAATTATATTGTGCCTTCTATTGCAATAAATATATGTATATTGGCCTACGCCAAGCTGCTCGAAAGTCACTTGCGAGAGAAACCGTGTTGCAACGTCCTGACCTCAAATCAATGTAAGCTGCCATTTTAGGCCAATCCGCCATTTTAGGATTCGCTTTGTAAACGTCACACTGTGAGTTAAAATGGTGGACGATGTCATTCCAAAATACAACATGGCCATCTTGACCTCTGTACATAGCTAATATGTAACTTGCCTGCAGGCCACTTGTTGAGGTCGTGAGCTGAGACCTTGTCCTTCGTTGACCTGTGTGTAAAAGGATTACTCGTGGGATGAAACTAATCCACGAGCATATGTTGAAACAATGTATTCAAATACTGAACGTAGAACACTTGTTTTACTACATTGTATTAATGTTTGAGAAGGCCTGCATTGAAAAATCTTAGAATACACAGTTATTGCATAGGCTTGTTGATACATGTATTAAAGGAAAACCAGTTATATGCGGTTGTTCGAGACTTGGCACGAACCCTAAATCGGTGATGTATTACATGGAATATTAACCCGAAGTGGGGCTGGACATCGTGCCCACCAAGTGCATAAAAAGCGAATGCATTCTAATGTACAACGTCTCTCACTGAACACTGTGAACCACGCTGGAGTTCGTTGTGTTGTACTGAGGGCTGATAGCTATCTGATTTTGCTCTGTTTTTGTAACTGGATTCAGTATAAAATAAAGTACTTTGTATGTTCCTTTGTAACCCGTGTTCGGTGTATTTCCTTTTGGGGTACTCAGCCTCGATATTTTGGTTCTGTTTTCACAATGGAACCCCATTAACGCTATGGAGGACTCTCCTCATTCTGTATTTACTGAGCACTGGATATGTAGTATTCAATGCATTAGTTTGGCACGCTACTTCTCTAGCCAACTAACCCACGAGCACAGCCAACACTGGTTGGTGGCATGACCGGGTCTTGTGTCCCCTTTCTCTTAAATCTGGTGATTTACACCAAATGGAGGCATTAAGAAACCAAAGCTAACCATGGAATTATTAGCATTAGGACCAACATAGTAGAATGTATTACTACCACAATGTCTTTCCACATAGGTGTCCCCCTCTATCATTGCTGAACATAAGAATTTCAATTCCAACCATCCGGGAACACGCTAACCCTACAATTGGTAAGCTTTACTCAACCAACCTCATAAACGTACGCAAATCTTAATTAGACCAACAGACAAGGCAACTAAAGAGCAATTTCTCTCTTTTTCTCTCTCTTCTTACCTCCCCAAAGTAATAAAAAATGTTTTCCCCGTTGTAATTTACTAATAACGCCATGAAACAATAACAATTGCATAATATGACTATAATTGACTGACAATGGTAAAATACAATGGTAATTTAACCCATGGGACCAATTAACATACACACAAATGCATTGTTAAAATGTGAGTATGTCACACCTGACAAATGTCACAGGACTATTAACATTGTTTATGAACTTGCCAACTATGGTCTCGCCATCAAATACTTACAACCAATTATGGGCTTTAATGTAATAACTATGAATGTTCCTCTATCACCACTCACCATGCACCCTGTCACTCATGTCACTAATATGCAGCCTTGAGAAAGACCTCAAAGGTTGAAACACGTGTCGGCACTAATGGAATAAAAGTATATCACATACTCTGTACCACATATGAAGTTTTAGCAAAGAATATGTTGGTCACAAGAGTGACAACCAATGTGTGAATTACTGAAGGAAAAATAAATCAACAAATGTTGCAAACACCTAACGTGTGTGGAAATTGATACTCATTGGATACTAAGGAACCACTGGCCAGCGCCTAATTTCAAGTTTTTGGATCTCAGTAACCCAGAACAACTCTATCTGTGGAGGGTACAACATTCATACATGCTTTCTCCACATCTCACAACACACCGAGGGGTCGGGGAAGATAATTTCTTAGACCATAGGTGATAATATTGGAATCATGTCAACTGTGTGATTATCGCAGAGTAATACTTCCACATTGCAGCAGACCAGTAGCGGGGCAAACATGTGGCTGGCGGAGAAAGGTCAACCACTTTGCCAAAGTGTGCAAGTCCGCCTTTTCTGCTAGCACCTTTAGTGCACAGGTCACGGACAATGAAGGTGGTGGCAATTAAACCTAGTGGAACAGACAAGGTCGCACATGGACAGGGTGGAGGATGACGAAGAAATAGTATTCTTCATATCGACAGTCTTTGTTAAAATAGACAAAGGAAGGAGTCCTTGTCATGTCAGAATCCAATTCACAGGCATACCAGTCCTCATTGACACAGAGGCATTGACCCTTAACAACCAAGTCAAGGTTCAAGCCTTGCCCAACATCGTCACCACCAAGAGTGAACATCTACACATATGGGGGGGTATGCACATGGTTATCTTTGGACGACCAACATGAACGTGATAGGGTCAGGGGAACAAGTGAAGGTAACCCTCCTCAGCGGTGACGCTGCAGAAGGTCTCGGCGCATTGCATTTCAAATACAGTGTACACAAAGAGGACATTGAAAGATTGAAGGATGAGTATGATGACCAGTTTGGAGGTACAGGCGGCCTACTGAGCCAATAGAGCATCTATAAGATACGATAAAATCACTCAGTTTCCTCACAACACCAATGGAACCAGCGGAAAAACAGCAGAAAAGGATCCAGGGTGTTCTGAAATTACGAGGCTGCCGCTGGAGGTGCATTCTTTTCCGGCGGCCAATTACCGGGTCATTACAGTATTTGCCCATTCCTAGGTGCTGGAAAAAATTATTCCCCATTCCCATTGAGCCACATAGGGCTCAATGGGAATGGGGAAGTCGGATGCACAGGCACCATTATCAATGGTGCCTGTGCCTCCGAAATGCTGTGCTCGCGGGTGCCTTTAAGTCCGCCAGGTCAGACCTGGCGGAATGAAAGGTACCCACGAGCACAACTCAGAGTTTGCCGGTCCGGATACAACGGTACCGGCAAGCTTACCGGTACCGTAGTATCCGGACCGGTAAGCTCGTAATGAGGCCCTGTGACTTAATTTCTCTATTCTTCTGCAGAAGTCATCTAAGACGCAATCAACAAGTAATTAACCAAAAATAAAAATGTGTATTGTAATTTGGTATATAATGATCAACAGCCCTGTATACAAAAATAATGTGTACATCAAAAATAGAAACACCCCAAATATTTCATTTATTCTAAAACATACATATCACATCATTCAATAGTTAAATCACTCCTAACATAAAAAATAAAGACACTAATTTACAGAAAAAAGACTAAAATCAAAATAACACAACAGAATTCATTCAAAAGCCAATCAATTTCTGAAATATGAGAACAAGAATTAGATGGGAATTGAAACTTTACAACCGTGTTCCAATTATTTTGTGTCATCTATCCATTCAGTTATTCTAGGCATTCATTTTGGAAACACAAATAGTTTAAACAAAACATGTGGCCTACCAGTTTCAGCAACAGATTTACTACATCATGGAGCGATCACAGTGTTCTTCAGGGCTTTTTTTTCTTTCTCTCTTTTTTTTGGCTAAAGTAAAAAGTGAATAGGCAATGACATTTTTTATGATGTATAATGTAAAGTTTGATATCAAAATAAATCATTTTAATAAAAAAAAAGCTCTCAAAAGCTTACTCAAATTATTCTAATTCTAATTTGAGGTGCATCCACAAAGATAACAGCGCCCATGTCTCTGACCTAATTTCTAAAGTAAGTAAGTAAAACATTTTCCGGGGGAAATTAACATGTATATTCTCTTAAGGGAGAATGCCCGTCATTCATCCTCCAACGTTACTGCAGAAGGGAGAAGAAAGAAAGAGAAGAATGCGTTAAGGGACCTCGAAGCTAATAATGGTACTGCAATTTGTGGTACCGTTATTAGCACCTTCCCCATTCCCATTGAGCCCTATGGGGGGTCAAATGGGAATGGGGAATGGTTTACTGAATGGGGATTTACTGGGTCCTCCAGGGTCGGAATTGACCCGGTAAGTCCCCATTCAGCCAGACCAGACCTGCTCTTTCTATAGAACCCCTTGCATGCATCTTGCACTTCAGACATATACATCGGGGACTGTGTGTGACTGGCTCTACTCACATAATTTCTTTATATGCGGACGACTCACTACTCTACATAAGAAATCCAGCAGTGAACCATGCCCCAATACTAGAAGATGTCTGCAAATTCACTATATTTTCTGGGTATCGCATAAACAAGACAAAATCAGAGTTGTTCCCCTTGAACGAAGTCACGACCCCGCAGGCGGATCTCCAGGGCTTTCAGTGGACAGCAGATAAGATGAAATATTTGGGTATAGTGATCACACGACAACATAACACTTTACTTCTTGAGAACCACAGGAAATACATGCTGGCACTTGCAGATAAACTGAAACTATGGGCCAGACTTCCGATCTCGTGGTAGAATATCGCTGTTGAAGATGATCGTAGTCCCCAAATTGCTGTACTACTTTGTCAATATCCCTGTGTGGCCTGGGAGGGCGTTTTTTGCTAAACTCCCTCAATGTCAATAGGCTTTGCCTGGGGTGAGGATACCCCTCACATGAAATGGGAGTCTATGAATAAACCATACGAACAGGGGGGCCTCCAGGCTCCTGACTTTGAGCTGTACTACGAGGTAGCTCAGGCACATTTCCCCAGTCATTGGTATACCCTACATACCCATCCACTGCACACGGACCTTGAAAGATTAAGCACCTCCCCCAAAGACCTGCGCACTATTGTCCTAGCTAATAGCCACCCAGACATTTGCACATTTGATCTGGTCCGAACTACTATTAATGCTTGGGTAAGGGGGTTCAGGAGGTTGCAGGTTCCCGAACCTTATGATGGCTCCATCCCACCACAAAAACCTCAATTTTTGTTAACTGCAGACCCCTTCTAACCCTCCGTTCTTCTGACCTATTGCATGAAGAATTGAATTTATTGTGTAGGACCAGAATCTAAGATTTTGTAATGACTATCCGAAGATTCCTTACCATCTGATCATATTTCTCATTTGGGAAGAAAACTATTCCCCCCAACCTTGTCTACAGTTTTGATTATAATGTTTCTGTTATTTTGAAGGTCACTGAGCTCAGTTCCCTCTTCCATATTCAAATTTGGAGTACAGCATTTAGGTTTGTCATACATACTCCTTGGACCAATGTTATGCTAAAAAGTGAATACTTCAGGAAGCATTGAGAAATCAGGAGTAGTACACATAAATGTTGGTCTAAGACCAGTGGAATCAATACTTAGTTCACAGCCATAGGCCCTGATTCACAGAGCGTTTTCCAACGGGGTTTTACCATTATAAAACACTTCTGTGAATTAGGCCCATTATATGCAAAATAGGTTTCATATAGTTTAGTCCTTTTCTGTCCTGCTGGCCATGGATGCATGCTGGTAGAATGTTGGTGAGTGCTATGATAGATAGCTCAGGAGACTGTTGGGTGAGTGTTATGTGGGGGTGAGTGTTCCATGAGTGTCAGTTGGGGGCCTGAGCTGCTGATGTGAGGATGGCCGGTGGGTGTACAGCGTGTTCGGTGCTGGTGACGTGTGCAACACTACAAGTAACTGGAACGGTACATCTGTAGATATAGGAATAAAGCTACAGTGGAACTACTACAGACGCTACCAGGCTGGTCTGTGAGTGAGCCTACAATACAGCATCAACACTATAATGCTGGCAACAAGTTTAAAGTAGAACCCAAAGAGGAAGTAAGGAGAATTCAGGAGAGGACATCAACAATCGGCTATAAGAAGTAAGGAGAGCTGCGGGAGGGGGAAGCAGCCTAGACAGTCACCCACCGTTCCCCCTATGGTTTAAATGCACCTATCCTCACCCAAATAACTTGGGCTCTGGGGTGATTGGCCCCAACAATCATCTCTCACCCAGAACGGGACTAATGATTGGGCCCCTCCTGCCAGGTGCAGCCACTTTACATAGATGCTAGCGACAATGTATGCATCCGGCGTGGCGGGGAGGGGGTCTAAATAGGCCCACCACTAAAGCCAGTAAGACAACAATCAGCTGTAAGAAGTTAATGAGCCACATCTGAAGGATACATTTTGTTTGCCGGTCCATATGCAACTTGGCGGCGACCTGCCTTACCTCCAAATATATGCATGGTGCCAAGCCCAGGAGAGCATGATCGGAGAGCTAATGGGGAAGTGTACCCCTCACTTGCTGGGTTCCTGGGTCTGAGAGTTGCATCCTTTGAGCTTTGCGGTCCGCCCCTAAGACTGTCAAAGTGCGCGCAGAGGTCTGGAGCGACTGTTGATGTTGTTGGCGTTGGGAGCTCCGCTGAGTTTCATTACTCGCCCGCTACTGGTGACATCATCCTGCTCCCTTCAGGGGATGGCGATCGACCAAAACTCCTTGTAACACTGTGATTGTGAATGTTTGCTTTTGAGGAAAGCACCTGTGATGCCACTCAGTGGAGTAACTTTGCTGAAAATGTTGGGGGGGACATGACATCTGAAGAAAAGGTGCCCCAGCCAAATGAATGGGGACAAAATGGTGTGCCATGAAAGTTGGGGGGAACAAACACCCCTGTCCCCCCCTAAAATTACACCCATGATGCCAGTGGAGCGTAACAACGCATCACTGTTTGCTCGGTTTGCCGTCAGAAGCAGCAACTTCTGCGATGTAATATTCGGTTGGAGGACACAGTGGGAAATGCCTGCTGTAAAATATGAACCACATTTGAACAGTGTTGTGTTTTGAGAAGTAATGCTGGCAGACTCGTGGTGTGGCCAGATGATAAGCACTTCAGGAATTACGGACGTTTTGTTTCCTTGATGCGGAGTAGAGTTAAAGTTTATATCAATGATCAGGCAACTTTTCGGGAAAAATGCAGTTACGCTGCAAGGAATTGCTTTCTGTATTTAAGAAATAATATCCAAATTATGTGCAAGGAAGCGTTTTAAAAAATAAATAATAATAATGGCATTTATGGTGCAAGGAGTTCATTATCAGGTTATGTGCATTATCAAGGACACGGTATGATTATTTGATGCATCAGATATGTACAATGCAATTTTACAAGGTGAAGAAGTTTTAGGAATGCAATGTTGAGAAGTTTTGAAAATGGTAACTGTTCATTGTGAGAAGTTTTTAAAAATGCAAGCGTGAGAAATTTTTAAAATTGGTTGCGTGGGAAATGAAAAAATATATAATGGTTACAATGGTTATTAAGAGAAGTTTAAAAACAAAGATGGCCACTGTGTGTAGATTTGAAAAATAGCAATATGGTCTGGTTTCCTATTCTTCCATGAGGGTTGTGCAGAGTGGGAGGAATAGTTTCAACTGTGATTTGGGTTACAATTGTGTTTAGCATACAGTCGTTGGGCCGTTGCCATGTCACAGTTGAGTTCAATGTTGTGGCCCATCATTTTTTGACTATATAATGTGTCATCTTGTCCCTAGCTCCTTCATTATTTTGTTGAGTGCCAGGTATGCTTTTGGGTATCCCAGATTTGAAAAGAGTTGTCTTTGTGTGGATGTTTCTAATTAAAAGAAGAAAAGGCGTAAAGCGCACCTGTGTGCTAAAGTTTCAAGTGCCCGGTATAAAGGAGAAAAGCGCACCTGTGTGTTAAAGTTTCAGGTGCCCAGTATAATTGAGGTCAAATTAACAGTCTGTCGCATACAAGGTATGTGGGCAGCAGCAGTGGACTGTGGAATGTTTTGTATTGCCCTTTTTCTAAGCGGTGAATTGAGCACATTCAAAATAAAAAGAGAAACTGAATGCTAAGAGCAACAGGGCCTCATTACGACCCCGGCACTAAACCATGGTGCTATTAGCACCATGGTCCATGCCGGATTCCGCCATGGTGGATGGCGGATTTACCGCCCCATTCCAAGGTTGGCGGGGCGGTAAATCCCCATTCACCATGGCCCCTTCCCCATTCCCATTTTTTGCCCTTAGGGCTCAATGGGAATGGGGAAGACGCTAATTAAGGCCGTAATTAGCACCAAGGTCCCTTAGCGGTTGGACTTTAACTCCTGCAAAAAGCAGGCGTTAAAGTGTGAATCGGGCGTTAAGGGTTTTAACGGCGCCGCACCCTTTTACGGCGCCGTTAAGCCCTTAACGCCAGGGTTGTTGTCTTCAATACTGTTGCACAGTGCATGGTCAGTGTGGTGTGATTAGGAAAATGAGTGGTGTGAGTGATGCTTTAGGAAGTGTGGTATATATTAAGATGCTGCAGTTTGGAGTGACGTTGTTCGTGATTGTGAGTTTGTGTGATAGATGGTAGAGTTGCACTAGATTGAGGGCATGTCAGGTGTATGTAGCATGGGTGGAGGTTAAATTAATTATGGTTCGCTTCCGTGTTGCGTTGTGTGTTTGCATGGCACCACCCGGCGGGGGAGAGAAGGGCACGCACTTTGTTGTGTTGCTACCTTGTTCTGCTGATCCTGTTGTGCTTTTTGGTTTGTTTGTGAAAGTTGCCTGTGAGTTTTGATTGGTGCCAGGGTGTGCCCGGCCTAGGGTCTGGAGGGGCAGCTAAGGACAGAAGGTGTTAGTTCATTTGCAAGTGAATGGCTGTTTCTCCTGTGAACGTGTTTGGTTGTGGCAGTGGTATGCTATGTTTGAATGCTATGCGGTTGTATGCTGTGGTGTTCATCTGAGTGTGCGTGTTCTTTTGGTGTTGTATGACTTCTGTATGATGTGTTTCAATGTTATGCTGTTGTATGCTGTGATGGTCATCTGAGTGTGCATGTTGCTCTTGGTGGTGTATGACTTTGTGTATGAAGGGAGATGTTGTGATACAGTCTAGTCCTGTTCTGTCCTGCTGGCCATGGACGCATGCTGATAGAATGTTGGTGAGTGTTATGATAGACAGCTCAGGAGAATGCTGGGTGAGTGTGGTGCGTGTGAGTGTGTAGAGGAGGTCCCAAATAAAACCTGCACTCCAATCGTCCATTTTGAAGTTCCAGGAACGTTTACACCGATATATGAGACGTATGACGAGCAAATAAACCAGCAGAGAGCCGCAGTAGGACTCTGCCCAGTGCCTATTAGAAGAACAGCACCTATTGAAGTACCGATACCCAGAAAACCATGGACAGTAAGGTATCCACTGAGAAAACCTTACCAACAAATGAAACGAAATGAAGATCGTCTGAGTTCGGTCCCTGAGAAAACCAAAAAGGCCTTAATGGAAGACAAATGGTGACGCCATGAGGGCCCGGACTGACTTGCAGATAGAAGAAATGATAACCAGAAAATTATGCAAAGAGACCAAACTCCATGAATAAGGATATAATGAACATAAAGTGAAAGAACGATGTCGAAATGCAAAGAAGTTCAAGCTGTAAGCATGATGAAGATATTCGACCAGTTAACACCTGTAAATATGCTTGGAACCGCAAGAAAGCTAAGAAAACAGTGCAGCTTGCTATGCTTAGTAGAAGAGTAGTGCCACAAAACGCCATTATACATAATCTACCTCGACCGAAGTACAGTATTATAAGTATATTTCTACTTGGCAAAAAAAGCAGAATCAACCCAGATTACTAAAGGCCACACGAGAAAGCTTCATATTTAGCAAAAACGAGAAGAGACGGCTGAAACGAAACTCAGCAGAGGCAACTCGTGCCAGGAAAGCCAAGGTCATACCAATAGAAGAGGCGAACAGTAGCTACATTTAATTGAAACTAAGAACAGAATATCCTGCCTCTGAAAGGTAGAGATAAGAACGCGAAGGCAGGTGGCAGATGAAATGAAAATCAAATACACAAATTGTGAGAAAAGAGACAAATTCACGATGTAGGAATCACGTGACCAGCCGAGCAAGAAGAGGAGAGGGTTCACATCTACGCTTAGGACCGGACTGGGCAGAGATATCAGAACTTCTCCAGACAGAAGATGCAGTCTCGAGGCCAACAACAGTGAAATAATTGACACATGGCTACTAAAGTGATGATTGATTGTAACTATAATTGGACGAAGGCCGGGTAACTAAGGGGCACCCGCATCTGGCCGACCATTCTGCGTGCTGCTAAGCGAAGTGGAAAAGTATGCATAGGGTTGGTGCCAACCCAATCACAATGGACCAAATAATCTAGGGTCCTATAGTTAGTAGAACCAATGGGATGTTATACTTTTAGTGATGTCTACAGTAGTCATTTTTGAAGGAAGGGCTTAGACGCCCACCTGACAGTATTTACCCAATCCCCTCACTCCATTACCATATACAGATATAGTACCTATAGTAAAGTTACCTTTTCCTAAGCAATAGAATTGCATGTTAACTTTTGAGTGTTACACGTCAATGATGACGAGTTTTGAGTATAAATGTTACAACTTGTATGAAGTTCATTGGAGTTGAAGCGAGAAGGACGATCGCATCACTGCTGATATCCATAAATCCCCGTTTTTTGTACTTGTCATTAAACGGACTCCCTTTGCCAAACCATTGAGTTGTCCTTATTGATTGGTTTGGAGTCATAAATCTGCACCCCCATCCATCTCAAGGGTGCAGCTCTCTTGTCTTAAAGTACTTCTGAGCAAGCCTTGGCTCTATGGGCCGGCCGGGGGTCTCGGAGTATACTTGGTAGCAGAGATTGATGGTTATCGATTATCGATTAGAATAAGACACCCATTGACCGTTGACATAAAGTAACTCTAGGTCTTCGGCAATATCACAAATCCTTTGCCATATGGCTGAGTAGACCGTGAAGCTCCCCGTTGTCACAATGCGGTCATGGAGACTGTGGAAAAGATGGAGACTCTCTTAGGACGCTCCTTTAGGTCATCTTACCGCACTAGTCTTTTTGCTGCGGATCTTTTTACGGAGGACACGCCCCCACCGACCCGCGTTGCAACGAGCATTTGTTTGTTTTCCTAACACTCAACCGCGTCGCAGTGCCGCTCTCTTTTGAATCCCACTGGACCTTTCATTTCTTTGTGTCCCCGTTGTTTGTTACCCTGCTGTTTGCCTTTTCCGGTGTTCTTCCGTTTCCAGTTTCTGCTCTCCGGCCTTCTCGGTTCTGGTTCCGTCTTTTTCTTTGAACTTACCTTTATGCCTTTTCTTATTTTGTGCTGGAGACATATCTTTTCTTTAACTTTACAACCTGGTCCGGAAAGGGCTTAACCTCCCGACACCGTAGCCTTACGGTCCTCTGTGCCCCTGTTCTCTAGCTTTGTTTTTCTTTCACTTTCACTGGCTCTCGCTCACTCACCCCCTCTCCCTTCTCTCTCTCTCTCTCACGCTCGCTTCCACTTTCTCTATCTCTATCTCTATTGTTCTCACTCTTTCTCATACCTACGGAGTTAGCGTCCCTCCTGTCTCTGTATTTTCTACTTCTTTCTTGTCTCATCTTCAGTACTTACTTCTGTTTGGCTGGATCCTCCAACATTATTCTTGCTCCAATACCCTCCAAGGACTTTTGGCTGCTTTTCCACACTTACCTGCAGAGACTTCCGCTTCATCTAAAGAATCACGTGGTGCTGATCATCATCTCTTGGACTGCTAACAGGACTATAGTACCGCCAGTCAATCAGCCTCATCCACTTCTGCCATTGTTCTGCTATCAATCCTACGATCAACCAGGGTTTTTTCTGCCTCAATTGGCTTTTTCCCTGTTGTAAGGGACTGGCTCCCCTGGGATCCCCTGACTGCTTGTTCAAACCACAGTTAAGGTGGCCTCGAGTGGAGACCGTCCTTATTTCTACAAACGCAAGAAGGGGAAAAAAGGTTCAAAGACAGAGGACGAACAAGAAGAGACCAAGAAAGACAGAAGGAGAAGACAGAAGTCATCTCGTCAGGATAGCTCCTCGAAGGACTCAGGGGAGGAGACTCGGGGGGAGGTAATGTCCGATTCTGACACCCGTAGACAGTGGTAGTGTAAGAAATAAACCTGCAGAACAAGGTCTGAAGGGACCTGTGTTTCCCCACGTAACCCCTTCCCATTCCTACGGGCAGCTGAGCGGGAGAAAAGCCGAAGAAGGCGGTAACGAAGGCGGTGATTGCGAGGGTCCAGAGAGGAAACATTCGAATGGTGAGTGAAAAAGACTAAGGGCCTCATTACACGGTAGGTGGAGAACCATGGCCGTATTAACGCCATGGTTCATGCCGGTAAAATACCGGCACAGCCTTGGTGGAAAGGGGAATTACCGCCCCATTCCAAGGTTGGCGAGGCGGTAATTCCCCGTTCCACCATTGCCCTTCCCCATTCCCATTTTTGCCCCATAGGGCATAATGGGAATGGGGAAGGCGCTAATTACGTCACTGCAAATTGCGGTACCGTAATTAGCTCCCTGGGTCCCTTTGCGGGTTGGATTTTAATGCCTGCAAAAAGCAGGCGTTAAATTCCCCAACCCGCAAAGGGACCTCGTAGTAAGGCGGTAAGGATTTACCAGTACCGGTAAAATACCGGTACCGGTAAACCCTTACCGCCAACCGTGTAATGAGGCCCTAAGTGTTTTGCCAAAAGTGCATGCTTTAGAACAAGTAAAGGGAAAAGGTAGCGGAGGGAGATGGGAAAAACAAAATATAGCTAGAAGTAGAGAAGGATGTATATATAGGGGGAAGGGAATAATGACTCGAGAATAACAAAGTAACTAGAGGAAAGATACCGGGGAGGACACCCGAGAAGAGAGAGGTTACCGGGGAGGACACCCGAGAAGAGAGAGGATTTGTCTTATTCCTACGCTAATATAGCGGCTAGAAGAAACGTGAATCCAGAGTCCCAAAAAAAGGGGAACGAATAGACTACCACAGCGATTAAAGGCGCCTCGAAAGAGATACGTTTAAACTCCATGTCAGGGTAACTTTAGAGGCAGAGATACATGTAACCAGCTGGTGTTCGTCTAGTCTGTTAAACGTCTGTCTTACATGTTGTTTGTTGTGATGTCATAGTAAATTTCAAGATATAAAATTTTGGGGGGAGAAAATCTGGATTGGAGCTTGCAGTGATTGGTGCTCGCTCATATTGTGAGAATTGTTTAAAGTCACGTGAAGCCTTGACAAGTGTCATATAAGGAGAAAGGGAACAGATTTAAACATGGAGGACATAACTCCGTTAGCACACCTGTGCAAACAGTTGCCGGAACATGCACATAAGATGAAAAAATACAGTACAGAGTGGTTAAAGGAACTGCCCACAAGATGTTTATGCCATGGCCACAGGGTGAGTCCTTATCTAAAGCTGTTTTGCAACACATGATGACATACTTGCATGCCACATACACGGGCAAAAAGTTTGACAAACGCCTAGCTGTTCTAGAACTTTGGACGATGTATGAAAAAGAGAAGGAGCCACCAATAGATTGGATACTTAATGTATGTTCAGAGGGGGGTGAGGCGCCTACCGCACCACCCGCCCCAGCCAAAACGAAGATTGAAGAAAATAAAGACGAGGGGTTATACCCGCTGAGAGAACTTAAAGCAGCATCAGGGTATAGCAACCCGGCATATGAGTCACCTACGCAAAGTAGTGACAAAAATCAAGGGAAAGAAAAGGATAAGGATATCACCTCCACAGTCCCAAGTGACAGGGAGAGACGTGAAATGACAGAAGGGACCAGACACAGACAAGTGCATCCCTCGGTAAGGAGAGAGAAGGAAAAAGATGGAAAGGAAGCCAAGATAGAACTGATGAGATAGCATTCGCAAAAGACGAATGGATGAGACGGCACATTTTATTGAAACTCGATGGCAAAGGCATTGATGATGCAAATCAAATGGAGAGACTAGACAGTGTACAGAGAAAAGAGAAAGAGAAAGAATTGAGAGACGAAAGAATAAGGAAAAAAGATAGACAGAGACGAGAACAGTTATATCGCGAAGAGCAAGAAAGACAGCTCGATCGTAAACAGAGCAGCCAATGATCGACAGGAGCAGCTTAAATTAGAGGAAGAGCAGAGGATTCAAGAGAAAAGAATAAAGAGACAAAGGGATAAGGAAATCCGCAGGGCAGATGAACGTAGAAATGAAAAGAAGAAGGAAGTAGATAGGGTCAGAGAAGAAGCGAGGAAGTGCAGAGAATTCGATGATGATGTAGAACGTAAACGAAGACAGAGAGCATGTGATCTTGAATATCTGGAGAGAGAGGTTAAAAAACCTGAGCCAGTAGTAGATTGGGAAGATATAGAAGAATTCTTCCCTGCGTATGATTCAATACCAGGCACGTCTAGGGCGAATATCGAGGATGACTTCGACACCAGAAGCATTGGAGAAACGATCGATAAAATATATGACGAAATGGGGTTAGAACAAATACCCCAAGGGGAGGAGGAAGACGAGCGCCTGGAGAGCATTCAACTTTATGACACTAAGGATGTTTCCCGATGTAGTGGGAATAGAGAACTATCCCTGGATAGACTAGAAATAAGTAGGAACAAAGAAGACACAAGAAGTGGCACAAGTTGGGCACAGACAATGTCCGACTCAGAAAGGGAGGAGTGCGAGGAAAAGGAGGAACAGAGAAGGAGCGAAGGACGACTCCCAAGGGAGAAAGGGATAAGGTGGTCAGACACTAGCGAGTCTGCACCGAGGGCATCAGAGTCTGCCACACAGTTAGACCGACACAAAGAAGCATCTCACCGTCAGAGGGGGGTGTCACCACCGTCCTATGTGAAGAGGCTAAGGACATTGCCAGGCAGGCGGCGATGCAGGAATATTACCCCTGCAATAGACAGGAGAACAATGAGATAAGAGAGATAGAGAGATAGAGCTATTCATCCTAATTTCCATTACTCGAGAAAGGGGGGGCGAGACCACAACATATTCCATGGCCACACATGGATCGAGAACATTTGAAAAGCAAGCTTCCAATGCTGACATCGGGAGCTGGAAAATGGATACACGAGTTAGAAAAAATGACAGGAGAGAACACGTTAGCTATAGGGAATATCAAGTGTCTCTTAATCGCCATATTTGGTGACAGAGCAGACAATGTGTAGACACGTGCAGGTTACCATGGTGTGACCACAATTAATACCCCACATGACGGAGCTCCATTTAACAATTGCAGAGCCGCGGTATGGAAGGCACTACGAGTGCTTTATCCAGACACCTCTGATATGGGCGCTATAATGACACGTAAAATGAAGGAGTCTGAGGGTCTGTTGATTTACATACAGAATTTTCAAGACGCGTAGGTACTCGAGACTCATGAATCTTGGGGGAAATCTATACCTGCATTCTAACATATATTGTGCCAAAGGATGCCAGAGCCGGTACAGAAACAGCTCAAGAAATTGGTAGGAATTGAGGCTAAACCTTGGTCAGAAATACAGCTGACCATCGCAGACTATTGCAGGCTACTGCAAGAAAAGAATCGCAAAAAGGAAGCTGCACGAAACGGTGAGGAAGCAAAATATGCTCTTGAGGGAAACATGATAACTAACACAACTGAAGCAAGCATGCAACAGGTCAATAATTCACAAAAGAATAATCAGGGCAGTACTGGGTTTTACCCCAGGGGAAGAGGATTTAGGGGAAGAGGACGGCAGAGTAATCAGGGAGGTTTCCAAAATAATCAAGGAGGTTTCCAAAACATGCAAAATGTCAATCAAGACATGTCAAATGGGCAAATGATCCGACCACCGCCAGTATGTTGGTTGTGTGGGATGACAGGGCATTTAGCGCGCCCATGCAGAAATCAAGGCATGATGCAAAAAATGTCAAGAAATGGGAGCAGGTGTGTCAAATCCACCCGCCTTCGTACAACAGGCAGTTGCACAGAATCACACGGTGCAACAACAAGTGCCAGGAGCGCAACAAGATTTACAACCTCAGAATATAGTGAGTTTTTCACAAGGGCAGTCCTAACAGTCACCGCTGCAATTGTCACAAACGATGAGCTCTGGGCAGACCATGAACCCTAGAATGGGAAATAACACTGGGAATGGGGGAAATCCACCAGCACACAGTGGGCCCAAACTATATATGGACTAGGACAGCTCACTGGGAAGCCTGATGTGTTCTATCCTATCAGTGACACCAGACCCTCACCGGAAACCTAGGGTGGATGTCGTTATAGGGGATAAAGAATATTCCTTCTTAGTTTCCTTGTCTGGCGATGCCATAAATACTCAGAGTTTCACAGGAGCTACAAGTCGTGTTCCCTTCACAAACGCACTTCCAGTCTCTATAGGAGAATGTGAGATGAATGTGCCTTTATTATATTCACGACAGAGCCCAGTAAACATTATATGACGAGATTTAATGACAAGGTTAAACATGACAATCTCGTTCACGAAGGAGGGCATAATATGTTCAACTCCAGGAATGCACTATTCAAATGTATGCAAAGTAATTAGAGCATATGCAGGACACACAGCTATGAGTGCTATACCATTAGAGCCAGAAATATTTGCGTATGGAATAGGTGTGCTAATGGCAGGGTTGCCAGGTCTTGCAGACAAAATCATGAGAACCCCAGATTAATTTTTATTCAGGCCAAGAATACCTATGCATGAGGAAAAGGGACAAGTATTTCCCTTGATGATACATACAGCTGCAGTATGAGGGAAAATGGCCTTGATAGATGGTTATGACGACGAAGGCCAACAATGGTGCACAGTAATCGCCATTGAAGAAGGATACCGATTGGCGGACGTCACTGATGATGATCTGTTTGAAGAGCAAGCAGACACGGAAGAGACCATTGTGGAGGTGAGTCTCACTTTTTAGGTGAGATTGATCAAAAGGGAAGTGCCTCAGAGAATGATGTTGGCATGAAACTGTCCTGAGTATTTTTATGACGACATGGCCCAGGTGCCTGTCTCAGTGTGGACCACAGGCCCATATGACGTAGGCTTATTGAAAGGGGTTGGAGAAGTAAAAATTAAGCTAAAACCAGGAGCAATTTTACCCAAAGCACGACAATATCCCATGTCCAGAGAGGCAGATGAAGGGATTTTTAAGACAATTTCAGCTATGATGGAACAGGGCATCTTAGTGATGTCAGAATCGTCATGCAATACTGCGGTTTATCGATCAAGAAATCAAAAGGAGGGTCTTGGAGGCTCATTCAGGATTTACGCCCAATAAATTATATTGTTGAGGCCGAGTTCCCATTAGTCCCGAACCCGGCTACAATTTTATGTAATATGCCTGTTGAGGCAAAGTATTTCAAGGTGATTGACTTGAAAAATGAATTTTCTTAATCCCGTTGCATTGTGACTCACAAGATCTGACGTCATTCACATTCAGACAGATGCGTCTGAAAAGCAGGAGGCTACCCCAGGGATACTGTGAGTCTCCTTCTATCTTTAACAGAGTCTTACAGATGGACCTAAGCATATTGCATTGGGAAGCGTTGTCCTGCAATACGTGGATGACATCTTAATTTGCAGCACGACAGAGGAGTTATGCAGGCATGATTCTGTTCAGCTATTGACTATACTGGCTGAGAAAGGATATAAGGTTGACAAAGAGAAGTTACAATGTTGTCAACAAGAAGTGCTGTACATAGGCCAGCTGATCTCCCATGAGGGAAAAGAGTGAACCCAGAAAGGGCTGAAGCCATACTGAACACGGCTAAGCCACACACGATAAAACAGATGCAGAGCTTCTTAGGCCTGTGCAACTATGGGCCTCATTACGAGTCCAGCGGTAACTGTGGCGGTAAAACCGCCTGGTTACCGCCGGACTCGTATTACCATTCCGCCTCCGTGACCCCCGGAATTACCAGGGCATTACAGCCCCGGTGTCCCGGGAGTCACGGAGACGGAATGGTGTTAATCCCCATTCCCATTGAGTCCCATAGGACTCAATGGGAATGGGAAAGTGGAAACACCGGCACCATCTCGTGATGGTGCTGGTGATTCCACGTCCGCCTGCAGGCGGGAGGTGTTCAACCCGCCAGGTCAGACCTGGCGGGAAGATTACCTTCCGCCTGCAGGGGTCGGGATCGGGCGATCCGCAATTAACAGTGGCGGCGGGTTTACCGCCACTGTTAATTCCAGACCGCCCGACCCGTAATGAGGCCCTATGTCAGGGCATGGGTCTTAGACTATAGCTCTTACACCAAGCCGTTACTTCAGGCCTTAAAGAAGGCCCAAGTGATGAAAGAAAAAATTGATTGGTCTGAGACCATGGAGAAGGATTTGCTGAACTCAAAAAAGCTATTTGCAAAGCACCAGTTTTAGGGATTCCCAATTATCTGTTCTCACACACAATTGGCAGCGTTATGATGGCAGTGCTCACACAGAGAACCACATTGGGGTACAAGCCCCTGGCATATTACAGTGTGAATTTGGACCCAGTGCTGAAAGACCATTTACAGTGCGAACAAAGTTTAGCTGTCGCAGTGTTCCCCATTTAAAAGGCTGCTACCATTGTAATGGGATGCTCAATGACGTTGTACATCGAGCACTCGCTATTTGAAATTCTAGAGAAACCAAAGGGCACATTGACATCTCAGAGAGCTTCTGCTTATGAAGTAATCATATTGAATCCATCGATTAAGGTAGTCCGATGTAAGACAGTGAACCCAGCTATCTTTATAGCAGAGCCAGTCACTGAAGGAGAACCAATACATGACTGTGCGAACTATGAAGAATTCTATGATGAAATTCCCAGGGTAAAAGAAAATGCTTCGGCAGAAGGATAAAGTGTCTTTATTGACGGTCCTTCAAGAATCGATCAAAATGATGGGCAAAGACATACAGGCGTCGCTGTAATGAAACACACCGCAAATGGAGAATTTCGAGTACTCCTTTGTGCATGAATATCATCTCACTATTCAGCACAGGCTGCAAAATTATTGGCATTGATACTCGCCATTGAGACTCACGTAGACCAGGAAGTAACGGTGTACAGTGACTCTGCCTATTTGATGTCAACAGTGCACACAGGCTTAGTGCGCTGGAAAAGGAGGGGCTACCTCTGAGCAGACAGCATGCCAGTGCAGCACGCAGCCTGAAATGTGCTGCCCACATGAAAGAGACAGATTTAATTTCATGCGGAAACCAAGCAGCAGACACGGAAGCCAACCGTATGGCATCCAAGAATGAAACGATCATAGAAGTGGAAGTCACGCATACCAATGAGAGAATGATGGTTGCACAAACTACACCTGAAAGCTATAACAGTGTAGGGCAAACACAGTTGATGGAACTCCAAGGGAGGCACCACAGGAAGAGAAAAATCTATGGAAACGGCAAGGGTGTTCTTTAAACCCCTCTGACAGTTTGTGGCGAAAGGATAGCACTGGTAAACCGGTGATGCCTATAGCCCTGTTAAAATTAGCGCTGGAGCAGCTACATTATCCGGCACACATGACAAAAGAGAATCTAGCGGCAACGCTCACAGAAGACTGGTTCATACCGAATTTAACTGAGCATGTTGCATTTTTTATAGTGAACTGTATAATCTGCCAACAATTCACAGCTGGGCACACATTAAAAGTAATGAGAGGGGTCATCCCCAGGCCAAATGAGCCTTTTTAGCACTTGCACGTTGATTATATCGACATGATTCAAGTATGTAACGGGTACAGATACTTAATTGTTGTGGTGTGTCCATTCTCTAGATGGATAAAGGCAGGTCCATGTACACACCCAGACTCTACCTGTGCGGCCACATTTTTTGTGAGAGAGGTATTTCCCAGGTGGGGGTGTGTGAAGTCATGAGATCAGATAATGGAGCTCACTTTGTAAACGAGATTTTCAAACAGATTGGCTTGCTGCTTGTTATAAAGTTCTCATCGGCGTAACATCTGCAAGGTAACGTATTCTGTGAGAAGCTGAATGGCCTATTAAAGGAAAAGATAGCCAAGTTGAAGCTTACTCTAAGAAAGGGATAGTTGCACTGCCTTCCCTTGGCACTGTATGCACTCAGGAACCAACCCGGTTCTGACAATCATTTTATGCCACACGAGATAGCCACAAGAAGAAGAATGCGCACTCGGCTGACACCCCGAGATAGAGCTAGATGTGATGCCCAGTAAACAGGAGATATATTAGGGTCTGAAATGCAGAATTACCTGAATTGCATGACATCTTGCCTTACTGTAATTTCAGACCAGCTACAGAGACGACGAAAAGGGTGCAGGGCAGCATGGAACACAAAAGAAGATACTACTACATGCACAGCTCAAGGACTTTGTGTACCATCCATTTTCCCTGGAGATACCGTCCTTGTAAAGAACCATACAAGGAAGAGATGGGACGAGCCAAGATTTAATGGTCCCTTTATAGTGTAGGATTGCACTCCTTCCGTAGTGAAGTTACAATGCAGAAGAGCTTGGATTTTCCTGGGCGATATCAAACCCTACACCAGAAAAGACCCATGCCTGCAACCCAGCGCGAGGAGACTACGAGAGACGGGGAAGAACCACAGCACGTGCAGACGAGATCCATGATGAAGAAAAAGGATGCACGACCAGCCAGGCAAAGAAGGTTTTTTGCAAATTGTGTCCTAAAATTGGACACTTCCTCTGAGCAAAAAAGGGGGTAAGGACATAAACGAAGGACACTCTGTTCATCCTAGTTGCAGGGTGAAGAAGAAAATTGCACGTATAAGCCACAACATAGTCTGTTAAACTTGAACCTTGAATCGAGACACATTAAAACTGTGACGAGAAAATAACATGCCAAATTTTGATTGAGGACAAATAAATTGGAAGAAAATACAGTATCCTGACTCATTCCACACCGAGACCTTATTCTGAATCACTTATTGTGTCCCACAGTAGCGACATCACCAAGGATGTGGTGACATACTTCAATCTAGTGCTAAGATCGTACCCGTCATTGATGCGGAGACTCACCAGTGTCACTGACTTTCTCCAAGATCCTGAAAACGAAAAGACAATAAGAAGATTGCTTACTGTAATTGCCGAACAATTTCTCCTACTTCCTGAATACAGCGAGGAGAAGTCAAATGTCCAAAGCAAAGAAGGAAGCAAATGAGCTTGTTAATACATTGTTCTTTCGCATAATCGAAGACTGTCCAAATCTTGTCGGAAGAACG
Source organism: Ambystoma mexicanum (assembly GCF_040938575.1). Taxonomy (NCBI): domain Eukaryota; kingdom Metazoa; phylum Chordata; class Amphibia; order Caudata; family Ambystomatidae; genus Ambystoma; species Ambystoma mexicanum. Next base: position 462,853,440 of record NC_090929.1, read on the forward strand.
ACAGACACACTCACGTTTCTTTGAGATTTGAGCACACTCCTAAATAACATTGTGATCTTAGTTGCACTCCATTAACAAAGTCAACATGTCTCCGGGACTGAAGCAGATCAGGGGCACGGACTGGGAGCTGACATACTTTGAACATGCACAGTAAAGAGACTTGCTGAATTATCTCTTGATTTTGACACTTTCCATAGCCGAGTAAAAGAACTGAATCCCGAGATAATAGACAATTCATTATTCACAAGAGGGGGGACAATTGTGTAACACCTGAAACTCACAACAAGGAATCCAAAAGACAATAGTGTTTAAAGGACTATAGTAAAAAGTAGACATTTTGACGAATGATCGAGAGGGGGATCCAGAGCAGCAACCTTGGCCTGACGCAGGAGGAAAGAAGGCCATGTTTCTTTGGAAGTAAATGCTGCCGCCTGACATACTGAAGAAAAATGTATTTGTGTATTATATTCATCATTGTTTTATTGTCATTAACGATCAGAACTGCATTTTTTATTGGTGCACAAAGCATTCCTATTCCAGTGCAACCACCTAATGATGTGCGCATGAAACCTACGAAAGTACCCAGACCTTACATAGTCATTCCAGTCCCTAGAAGATCTGATGGTGGAATGAATGAACCTGAGATGGATGTGATTAGCAATGACACACACACACACTTGTGGTGACAGATGAATGAAAAGCCGGAGAAAGGGTCGGCAAATCATGAATGTGACAAGATTACTGACAGCCGCACACATGCAAACACGGAATGCACACACAACAGGCTCAGTGTCAATGACTGCAGAACCACAATTCAAAGCCTCAGAGATGAAGAGACTGCCTACTATGGGAAATATCACTACCCGCAAAGCAAAGAGCCAAATGAAGGAAGCAGATGTCATGGAAAGACAAGAAGAGTTGGAAAGAAAGCCAACAGAGACAGCTGTATCAGAAACTCTTGATCCAACACCAAGAAAGGCAGAAGCAAACTCGGAGAAGATCTCTGCACAAGCACTACTGATAATAGATTCATTATGGCCATACATAGCCAGAGAAAGGAAAAGACTAGAGGAGCTGACGAAGAAGCCCACAGAGACAACATTTCTGAGCATATACATTCCAGTGAAAGGGACAAGTACAATTTCTACAATACAGCCACATACTGGACCAATGCCAGAGTGGATGCGGACATTTCTAACCAGAAAGAACAAGATACATGAAGTCAAGGAAAAGGCTGCCAGATTCTGGTCTACATGAATGGTTCAGATGAGGAGGTTTGCACCATTGACCGGGATACCTGATAATCCTCCAGCAAAAAGGAGCTATACAGATGCATTCAGGGATGTAGTGATAGCAAACTACATGAAAACCTTAAGAATCAAGAGAAGCATGCATGGAGGCGACAGTGAACTAAACGATTACTTGGACAGCAAAGCACATTTGGGAAACAACATTTGTTACCAGCACATGAAAGAAGTTGGAAGACGAAATTCAGAAGGGGAATGTTTTGTTTATGCACTCCTACCATACAACATGGGGAAGTCCAAGATCTTCGTAGCTGTAGAAATTGATGTCCAGATGGCACACTGTCTTTCGCACGTAGCCATGTGCAAGACCAGAGGCCAGTTCATGGGTAGTGATGCCTCACTGGTATGGGCAACTGAAACAGCCTATCCCGATGAAGATGATTATGTTCAAGACATAAAGACAAGAAGCAGAGCTCATACAAGGAAACATGTAATCCGGTACGAGAAACCTGGAGTGAAAGGAGCATAAATCGGATGGGAAGTAAATCAGAAGCTAAATGTCCAAGAAAAAATGCCAGAAGAGTCTCAAAGTGGGACGAACAGAGGCCAAATGCAGATTTGGGGAACAGTGCTTTCACCAGATGGATGGGAAAAAGGAGTAGTGATTTGCAGAGCATGGATGGTCCTCGGAGCCTGCCAAGAAGCAATTGAAAATCCACAAAGGCTATGCAAGCCATTGTGGCCAAAGCTCACAAAACTACTGACATTGGTCGAAGACAGAGGAAGACCTTTGACATTGTGCTTCAGGAACAATGGCAGAAGAAAGATGGGAGAGAATCAGAATTGTGGATGAATCTTTGACGCCCCAGGTATGGAGCATGGAACTGCAGTAATTATGGATCACTATTGGGCATGTGGATCCAAAGTATACATCAGACTTCCGAGAAACTGGGGAGGTATATGCACAATAGTGAATGTCCATGTTCCAGCTTTGGTAATCCCAAAAGGCGACTTGAATATTGACATTTTTCCCGAAAGCAGATGCTCACCTGAGGAAAAGGAGATCTGTGGAACTGAAGACTCGATTGAAAAGGGAAAAGGCCAAATCTGAAGAAGCCTTTCATGCAATCCCATATGAACACAGACTGTTTAGCCTCACCTCATCAGTGTTCGCGACAATCCTCATGCCAAGATTCCAAGTTGGAACAAATACTAAATGTTTGCAGATACTCAGATGGGAGTTATTGCAGACCAAAACACGTGTCTGGGGATGCTGTTGGTACTCTTGTTCAGAGGAGAATTGCCTAGCATTTCGGTGCTGGACTGCCCCAGGGCAGGACAAAGACTGATATGTTTGGGATATTTCTTCTCTGTGAAAGATAGTGAGCTAAAGACTCTGGGTAAGTCTCTCGGAACCAGGACTAATGTCTGGCAGAGGGACTCCCAGGACCCCCCCTTGTTAATTTGCATATTTAAGTAACTTTGGGTTTCACTCTAAATTACTAGGGGAATCCAGACGTGGACCCCTTGCTCACTATTCTTAGAGAGGCACAGATCCACCCTACTGATGAGGTCCAACCAGACCGAAACACGTGTCTGGGGTTTCTGTTGGTACTCTTGTTAAGAGGAGAATTGCCTAGTATTTCGGTGCTGAACTGCACCAGGGCAGGACAAAGACTGATATGTTTGGGATATTTCTTCTCTGTGAAAGATAGTGAGCTAAAGACTCTGGGTAAGTCTCTCGTAACCAGGACTAATGTCTGGCAGAGGGACTCCCAGGACCCCCCTTTTTAATTTGGTAGTTATTGCAGACCATCAACACAACAATAAAAGGATTCAATGCAATCAAGGAAGAGTTAAGAACCATCCGACGCATGACTCTCCATAACAGATATGTGCTTGACATGAACACAGCTATGGATGTGGAGTTTGTGCAAAAATCGGAGAATCATGTTGCACATTTTTACCTTCTCACGATGAGGAAAATGCAACTCTAATAGAAGCCATAGGTATGCTGACAAAACTACAGAATCAGATGATTGAGGAGACAGACGAAGTTGATGATGACAGTTGGTTTGGATCACTATTCTCATGGGTCCCACAATGGACGGCAGATGCATTCAAGTTCCTGGGAGCACTGCTAGTGATGATATTGCTAGGATTCTGTATTATCAAAATAATAATGTCTCAGTGCCCGAAAACTGCAAAGAAAGCCATAGGGATGAAGATCCTGATTGATGTTAAGCCAGGATGGAAGCCCAAAGATCTGACTGATGAAGAAATAAGAGACTTTGTGAAGGCCAGCATTCACGCACCAGAAGGGACAAAGTTTCTCTATCCCAGGAAACATCGAAACTATGTGGGAAGATGGGTTACTGCAGCCCAAATGGACAGTGTCAACTGATGACATGGAATAAAGACGAACATGTAAGGACAGCAGGAAGCCTGAAAGGAGTAATAAAAATATGGACTCCAAAGAGACACTTCTTCAAACCATCATGTATAGATCCAGAAGATGAAGAAGGAATGAACCCAGGCAATGAAGTGAAGATGAATACAGAAGAACCGAGTAAAATGGACCCGAAGACGAAAGTGAAAGTGGGCGATGAATCGCCCAGAAGGGGGAGTGTAGAGGAGGTCCCAAATAAAACCTGCACTCCAATCGTCCATTTTGAAGTTCCAGGAACGTTCACACTGAGATATGTGACGTATGACGAGCAAATAAACCAGCAGTGAGCCACCGTAGGCCTCTGCCCAGTGCCTAGTATAAGAACAGCACCTATTGAAGTACAGATACCCAGAAAACCATGGACAGTAAGGTATTAACTGGGAAAACCTTACCAACAAATGAAACTAAATGAAGATCATCTGAGTACAGTCCCTGAAGAAACCGAAAAGGCCTCAATGGAAGAAAGTTGCCAGTGAGTTTTGGTCAGTGCCAGGGTGTGGCCGGCCTAGGGTCTGGAGGGGCAGCTAAGGACAGAAGGTGTTAGTTCATTTGCAAGTGAATGGCTGTCTGTCCTGTGAACGTGTTTGGTTGTGGTAGTAGTATGCTATATTTGAATGCTATGCGGTTGTATGCTGTGGTGTTCATCTGAGTGTGCGTGTGCTTTTGGTGGTGTATGACTTTGTGTATGATGTGTTTGATTGTTATGCTGTTGTATGCTGTGATGGTCATCTGAGTGTGCATGTTGCTCTTGGTGGTGTATGACTTTGTGTATGAAGGGAGATGTTGTGATACATGCTAGTCCTGTTCTGTCCTGTTGGCCATGGACGCATGCTGGTAGAATGTTGGTGAGTGTTATGATAGACAGCTCAGGAGAATGTTGGGTGAGTGTTGTGCGAGTGAGTGTGTAGAGGAGTTCCCAAATAAAACCTGCACTCCAATCATCCATTTTGAAGTTCCAGGAACGTTCACACCGATATATGAGACGTATGACGAGCAAATAAACCAGCAGAAAGCCGCAGTAGGACTCTGCCCAGTGCCTATTGGAAGAACAGCACCTATTGAAGTACCGATACCCAGAAAACCATGGACAGTAAGGTATCCACTGAGAAAACCTTACCAACAAATTAAACGAAATGAAGATCGTCTGAGTTCGGTCCTTGAGGAAACCAAAAAGGCCTTAATGGAAGACAAATGGTGACGCCATGAGGGCCCGGACTGACTTGCAGATAGAAGAAATGATAACCAGAAAATGTTGCGAAGAGACAAAACGACATGAATAAGGATATCGTGAACCTAAAGTGAGAGAACGATGTCGAAATGCAAAGAAGTTCAAGCTGTAAGCAAGATGAAGATATTCGACCAGTTAACACCTGTAAATATGCTTGGAACCACAAGAAAGTAAAGAAAACAGTGCGGCTTGCTACGCTTAGTAGAAGAGTAGTGCGGCAAACGCCATTATACATAATCTACCTCGAACGAAGTACAGTATTATAAGTATGTTTTTACTTGGCAAAAAAAGCAGAATCAACCCAGGTTACTAAAGGCCACACGAGAAAGCTTCATATTTAGCAAAAACGAGAAGAGCTGAAACGAAACTCAGCAGAGGCAACTCGTGCCAGGAAAGCCAAGGTCATACCAATAGAAGAGGCGAATAGTAGCTACATTTAATTGAAACTAAGAACAGAATATCCTGCCTCTGAAAGGTTGAGATAAGAAGGCGAAGGCAGGTGGCGGGTGAAACGTAAATCAAATACACAAATTGTGAGAAAAGAGACAAATTCACGATGTAGGAATCACGTGACCAGCCGAGCAAGAAGAAGAGAGGGTTCACACCTACGCTTGGCACCTGACCAGGCAGAGATATCAGAACTTTTCCAGACAGAAGATGCAGTCTCGAGGCCAACCACAGTGAAATAATTGACACATGGCTACTAAAGTGATGATTGATTGTAACTATAATTGGAGGAAGGCCGGGTAACTAAGGAGCACCCCCGCACCTGGCCGACCATTCTGCGTGCTGCTAAGCGAAGTGGAAAAGTATGCATAGGGTTGGTCTAGAATGGGAAATAACACTGGGAATGGGGGAAATCCACCAGCACACAGTGGGCCCAAACTATATATAGACTAGGACAGCTTACTGGGAACCCTGATGTGTTCTATCCTATCAGTGACACCAGACCCTCACCGGAAATCTAGGGTGGATGTCGTTATAGGGGATAGACAATATTCCTTCTTAGTTTCCTTGTCTGTCGATGCCATAAATACTCAGAGTTTCACAGGAGCTACAAGTCATGTTCCCTTCACAAACGCACTTCCAGTCTCTATAGGAGAATGTGAGATGAATGTGCCTTTATTATATTCACGACAGACCCCAGTAAACATTATAGGTCGAGATCTAATGACAAAGTTAAATATGACCATCTCGTTCACAAAGGAGGGCATAATATGTTCAACTCCAGGAATGCACTATTCAAATGTATGCAAAGTAATTAGAGCATACGCAGGACACACAGCTATGAGTGCTATCCCATTAGAGCCAGAAATATTTGCGTATGGAATAGGTGTGCTAATGGCAGGGCTGCCAGGTCTTGCAGACAAAATCATGAGAACCCCAGATTAATTTTTATTCAGGTCAAGGATACCTATGCATGAGGAAAAGGGACAAGTATTTCCCTTGATGATACACATAGCTGCAGTACGAGGGAAAATAGCCTTGATAGATGGTTATGACAACGAAGGCCGACAATGGTGCACAGTAATCGCCATTGAAGAAGGATACAGATTGACTGACGTCACTGATGATGATCTGTTTGAAGAGCAAGCAGATATGGAAGAGACCATTGTGGAGGTGAGTCTCGCTTTTTGGGTGAGAATTAACAAAAGGGAAGTGCCTCAGAGAATGATGTTGGCACGAAACTATCCTGAGTATTTTTATGATGACATGGCCCAGGTGCCTGTCTCAGTATGGACCACAGGCCCCTATGACGTAGGCTTATTGAAAGGGGTCGGAGAAGTTAAAATTAAGCTAAAACCAGGAGCAATTATACCCAAAGCACGACAATATCCCATGTCCAGAGAGGCAGATGAAGGGATTTTTAAGACAATTTCGGCTATGATGGAACAGGGCATCTTAGTGACGTCAGAATCGTCATGCAATACTGCGGTTTATCGGTCAAGAAATCAAAGGGAGGGTCTTAGAGGCTAATTCAGGATTTACGCCCAATAAATGATATTGTTGAGGCCGAGTTCCCTTTGGTCCCGAACCCGGCTACAATTTTATGTAATATACCTGTTGAGGCAAAGTATTTCACGGTGATTGACTTGAAAAATGAATTTTTCTCAATCCCGTTGCACTGTGACTCACAAAATCTGACGTCATTCACATTCAGACAGATGCGTATGAAAAGCAGGAGGTTACCCCAGGGATACTGTGAGTCTCCTACTATCTTTAACAGATGGACCTAAGCAATATTGCATTGGAAAGCGTTGTCCTGAAATACGTGGATGACATATTAATTTGCAGCACGACAGAGGAGTTATGCAGGCATGATTCTGTTCAGCTAATGACTATACTGGCTGAGAAAGGATATAAGGTTGACAAAGAGAAGTTACAATATTGTGAACAAGAAGTGCTGTACCTAGGCCAGCTGATCTTGCATGAGGGAAAAAGAGTGACCCCAGAAAGGGCTGAAGCCATATTGAACACGGCTAAGCCACACACGATAAAACAGATGCAGAGCTTCTTAGGCCTGTGCAACTATGTCAGGGCATGGGTCTTCGACTATAGCTCTTACACCAAGCCTTTACGTCAGGCCTTAAAGAAGGCCCAAGTAACAAAAGAAAAAATTGATTGGTCTGAGACCATGGAGGAAGGATTTGCTGAACTCAAAAAAGCTATTTGCACAGCACCAGTTTACGGATTCCCAATTATGCAGAGGAATTTTATCTGTTCTCACACACGAATGGCAGCGTTATGACGGCAGTGCTCACACAGAGAACCACATTGTGGTACAAGCCCCTGGCATATTACAGTGTGAATTTGGACCCAGTGATGAAAGGCCATTTACTGTGCGAACAAAGTTTGGCTGTCGCAGTGTTCCCCATTGAAAAGGCTGCTACCATTGTAATGGGATGCTTAATGACGTTGTACGTCGAGCACTCGCTATTTGAAATTCTAGAGAAACCAAAGGGCACATTGACATCTCAGAGAGCTTCTGCTTATGAAGTAATCATAGCGAATCCATCGATTAAGGTAGTCCGATGTAAGATAGTGAACCCAGCTATCTTTATAGCAGAGCCAGTCACTGAAGGAGAACCAATACATCACTGTGCAAACTATGAAGAATTCTATGATGAAATTCCCAGGTAAAAGAAAATGCTTTGGCAGAAGGATAAAGTGTCTTTACTGACGGTCTTTCAAGAATCGATCAAAATGATGGCAAAGATATACAGGCGTTGCTGTAATGAAACACACTGTAAATGGAGAATTTCGAGTACTCCTTCATGCATGAATACCATCTCACTATTCAGCACAGGCTGCAAAATTATTGGCATTGATACTCGCCATTGAGACTCACGCAGACCAGGAAGTAACGGTGTACAGTGACTCTGCCTATGTGATGTCAACAGTGCACGCAGGCTTAGTGCGCTGGAAAAGGAGGGGCTACCTCCGACCAGACAGCATGCCAGTGCAGCACGCAGCCTGAAATGCGCTGCCCACATGAAAGGGACAGCTTTAATTTCATGCGGAAACCAAGCAGCAGACACGGAAGCCAAACGTATGGCATCCAAGAATGAAACGATCATGGAAGTGGAAGTCACCCATACCAATAAGAGAATGAGGGTTGCACGAACTACACCTGAAAGCTATAACAGTGTAGGGCAAACACAGTTGATGGAACTCCAAGGGAGGCACCACAGGAAGAGAAAAATATATGGAAACGGCAAGGGTGTTCTTTAAACCCCTCTGACAGTGTGTGGCAAAAGGATAGCACTGGTAAACCGGTGATGCCTATAGCCCTGTTAAAATTAGCGCTGGAGCAGCTACATTATCCGGCACACATGACAAAAGAGAATCTAGCGGCAACGCTCGCAGAAGACTGGTTCATACCGAATTTAACCAAGCATGTTGCATTTTTTATAGTGAACTGTATAATCTGCCAACAATTCACAGCTGGGCACTGTTACGCTCACCTGGCTCCCACAGGGGCGTCGGTCGGACCAGGACAGCTGCGGTCTCCACCCACGTGATGGGTAGTGCAGCGATGACTGACTGGATCTGCCCTCCTAATCTTGTCTGCTTAACCAGTAGAAATATTCTCCTGCAAGTGGAGAGATGGATTCAGCCACTTGTGGATTCAAGTGATGGCACTCCCACAGTCCTCCCCAACTAATCACCTCCGAAATGCCCTCACAGCAATCTCACCTTATATTCTTGAAAGATGAGCTCTCCATCCTGCGTGGATTTGCAGGGGCGCGTCGATTCCAGTTACTTCACTGGTTTGAAGGCTCGGGAGAGTTCCGGAGAGTATTGACTCTGAGGTTCCTGGTGGGGACCAGTAAGTATTAAGTTCATAGAGTTCAATATGTCCGATGTTCACTCTTGTTCCCCCCTTCCTTTCTTATCTTGCAGCTGGCTCGTGAAAAGATGCTCTTGTGGCAGCTGGTGGCGCTCAGGTAAGAGTCTGTATTACCCGGTGCTGTCCGGTAAATGTTGCATGAGGAAAACATGTTGTTTTGTCTCTCTTTACAGATGCGGCACGTGAAAATATGGAGAGTCACAAAAGGATGCCTCCGGTGGTAAATCAGGTAAGTCTATGGTGGTAAGAATTATATTTGTTGGTTCCCTCGGCTCACCTTGTGGTTTTCTTTTGTCTCCTAGTTTCTGAAGTTTGGCGAAGAAATGATGGAGGCAGCGCCGACCCGAAGGATGCTGTGAAGACTGGCGAGTATGGCGCGGTGCTGCAGCTGGAGGTGCGGCGCGTGCAGAAATGATGTTCTTTACAGGTCCGGAGACAAGATGGATCCAGAATCAGGTGTGGAATAGAAATAAGTTTGTTTTCTAACCTTGTCCCTTTCTTTCCTCTTTGTTTTAGGAGCTCCGGATTCGAGGCGGCGTGGCAGAAGACTGGATGCAGGCTGCAGGCATGGTGAGTGTTACGCTGCTGGATGCGGAATAACGCGAAGCGTGTGTTGCTGGTCGGTGTGGTTTAAATAGCCTCAAAAGTAGTCCCAGGTAAGAAGTCCCTAGAACCACACCCGAGTAAAAAATAGTCCCTGTAGAAAAATAGTCCCTTTCAGGCTTCATGTTGGATTGGAGTCATTTGCAGCATGGTCTGCCTGAGGTAAGTAATGACTATGAACCTGGCGCCTTAGGCGCCAGCACTGATTCCTACTATGAGCCTGGCGCCTAAGGCGCCAGGACTGAACCCAGATAGCCCCTAGCCGGGGCTGCTGAGGATTTATTAAATGTCTAGATGCCTGCTCCCGGGGCTGATGGGCTTGGTCCGGATGCCTGGGAGTAGGCATCATGACAGCACTCTCCCCCAAGGCCCCTCCTAAAGTTGTTCTTCCCCTGGGCCCTGGTTTGTCTGGGAAGTTCTGATGGAATCTTTTCACCAACCGAGGTCACTAGGTTCCCATGACCTTTCTTGTGGTCTGTAGCCCTTCCAATCAATTAAATAAAAAAGTTTTGATTTAACCATCTTGGAGTCCAGGATATTTTTTACCTCGAATTCAGGTTCTCCATCTATCAAGATGGGGTCGGGCGGTTTGGTTAATCTTGTTCCTGGTTGAACTGGTTTTAAAAGTGAAACATGAAAGACAGGATGAATGCGCATATTAGAGGGTAATTCCAATTTGACGGCTACCGGGTTGATAGTGGCCTTAATAGTGTAAGGTCCCAAATATCTAGGGTTAAAAGTCCGAGTTCCCTTCAGAGGTATGTGTTTTGTAGACAGCCAAACTTGATCCCCAATCTGGTATTGTAGAGTTTCACTTCTATGTTGATCAGCATTTTTCTTATATTTCTCTTTTGCTTGTTTCAAATGTTCTGTTGCCTCTTTAAAGGCTTGTGTAATAGTAGAATGCAAATGACTAACTGCAGGCATTTCTAGATGCTGAGGCAAATCTAGTTCTGAGGTTCGAGGGTGATGTCCATATATGGTATAAAAGGGGCTTTGTCCGGTTCCTGAATGTACAGAGTTATTGTATGCATACTCGGAAATCCATAAAATATCTTTCCAATTACTTTCGGTCTGGTGTACCATGCAACGTAGGTACTGTTCAAGGGTATGGTTGGTCCTCTCCATCTGACCATCGGTCTGGGGATGGTGACTGGTTGATAACCTGACGTCAATTTGCGCCAGTTGACAACATTTCTTCCAAAAATGTGAAATGAATTGACTACCTCGGTCAGAGACCAATATGGAAGGAAATCCGTGTATTCGAACAATGTTTTCGAGGAACTCCTTGGCCAGAATTGAAGCAGAAGGTAATCCCTTTAGAGGAATAAAGTGGGCCATCTTGGAAAAAAGATCCACAATAACTAGAATGGTGTTAAATCCATTACATGGAGGTAGATCTGTAATAAAGTCTAACGATAAGGTGGTGTAGGTGGAATATCCAAAGGTTGTAAGAGGCCAGCTGTTTTTTTCTTCTGACTTTTGTTTTGGGCGCAAATGCCACAAGACATTACAAATGACTTTACGTCTTTTCGCCAGGTGGGCCACCAGAATTGTCTCTTCATGTTAACTTCATTTTTTGTGATACCTGGGTGTCCTTCCATCAGGGTGTCATGATAATTGGAGATGACTAGTTCTTGTAGTTCCTTGTATGGTAGAAATAGTCGCCCTTGATAATAAGGTAGGTCATTGATGACTGAGTAGTCCGGGCCTTTCTTCACCCAGTCCTGCAGGGCTGTTGGATCGAAGAGTTGTTGGATCTTTACTTGAATATCCTCTAGTGTCTGTAGAGTGGTTGTGCCAAGAATTCTTTGTTCTGAAATTATAGGCACTGGTTCCGTGTTCGCATATGCTTCTCCCATCCCTATTCGGGATAAGGCATCTGCCTTGCCATTTTTACAACCTAGTCAATAAGTGATCACGAAATCAAACTCGGGAAAGAACAATGCCCATCAAAGTTGACGCGACGATTGGGCCTTGGCTGGTTTTAAATACTGCAAGTTCCGGTGATCAGTGATTACCGTGATGGTATGCCTGGGACCGAGAAGATAATGCCGCCAAGCCTTGATGGCGAATTTGATGGCTAATAATTCTTTATCGGTAACCGCATAGTTTAACTCGGGTGCCAAGACTTTTCTGGACCAAAATGCTACTGGATGAAGTTGACCGGTTTCAGGATCCTTCTTGGACAGGACAGCTCTCATGGCTAAACTGGATGCATCAGTTTCAACTATGTATGGAAGTTCGGGGCGTGGATGCTTTAAGACAGGCGCAGACGTGAATTTCGCTTTCAGCTATTGGAAGGCCTTTTCAGCTTATTCGGTCCACAAGACACGTTTGTTTTTTCACAAAAGTGCTGTGATAGGCTGTACAACATGTGAGAAATCCGGAATGAATCTGCGGTAGAAATTAGCAAATCCGAGCATGCTTTGTACCCCTTTAACTGAACTGGGTGATGGCCACTTGAGGATTGCGTCCACCTTTCGAGAGTCCATTCGGACTCCTTTTGGAGTCAGGATAAATCCAAGGAATTCAACTTCCGTAGCATGAAAAACGCATTTTTCCAATTTTGCATATAACTTGTGCTGGCGTAGTTTCTCAAGGACTGCACAAACGTGCTTCACATGGTCTGATTCTGAAGAGGAGTACACTAGAATATCGTCTATGTATACAACAACACAGACGTCAATGAGTTCCCGAAGGACATCGTTTATAAAATACTGGAAGGCTGCTGGTGCATTGCACAACCCGAAGGGCATCACCTGGTATTCGAATAACCCGTACTTAGTGCGAAAAGCAGTCTTCCATTCGTCGCCTTTCTTTACACGTACCAGATGATGTGCCCTTCAGAGATCTAATTTAGTGTAGATGCAAGCGACCTTTACTTGGTCTAGTAATTTGGGGATCAGAGGCAATGGGTATCCGTTCTTAACCGTGATCTGATTTAATGCGCGGTAGTCTATGCACGTTCTGAGGTCACCTCCCTTTTTAGGCACGAAGAATAAAGTTGAAGATGCAGGGGACTTGGATGGACGAATGAAGCCATTAGCAAGGTATTGGTCCAAGTATTGTCGTAGGTGAAGGTTTTCGCGTTCCGTAAGGGCGTAGATCCTACTACATGGAGGTTGTGCACCGGGTATGAGATCGATTTGACAATCGTATGATCTGTGAGGTGGTAGGGTGTTTGCCTGTTCCTTTTGGAAAACATCCTGGAATTCTTGATATTCCTGAGGTAACTGCACGACTGGAGTAGCGACTGTGGCCAGGCCTTGGTTCAAGGGTTTTTTTGGGTAACAAGTATGTGCACAATCCGGGAAGGTTATTCTCTTCTCTCGCCAATCAATACAAGGATTATGTGTTTCCAACCAAGGTATCCCCAGTATTATTTGGAACTGCAGGGCTTTGATTAAATCAAACACAATAGTCTCTCGATGCCCATCCTGACCCAATAGTGTCATCTCTGCGGTGGAATGAGTTACAGGCCCAGAGGCAATTTCAGTTCCATCGACTGTGGTGATGACATCCGAAGTGGTCTTTTTGCAGAGCGATAGATTCATCCTAGAAGCCAACTCGTGGTCCATATAGTTTCCTATGGCCCCGCTATCAATGTATGCCCTCACTGCAAGCATGCGTGATGGCTGCCTTGGATCTATAAGGACCATTGGTATGATGAAGTGCGAGATCTGAGTATCATTCTTCAAGCTCGGCAAGCAGACCTCTATGCTTGTCGGGCGTGGTCGTTTCCCGAATCAGGCTCTGTTTGATTTTTATCAGCAACTCTGAAGACTTTTTTAGATGTTTTTATAGGGCAATCCTGTAGAAAATGTCATGTGGCCCCACAGTACAGACACAATTGCATCTGCCGTCTTCTTTCTCTTTCCTTTTGAGTTAAGGGTCCTTTGACCCCCCCTATCTGCATCAGTTCTGATACATCTGTTCCTTTGAGGGTAACATTGGGTTTAACCAATACCCGATTCTCGAACTTAGCTCGATCAGTCTTTCTATTCTGAAGTCGGTGGTCTAACTGGACCACTAAGTCTATATATTCTGCACAATCCTGAGGTGGGTTCACAACTTGGGCCAAAACGTCTTTGAGTTCACCCCGAAGTCCACGATGAAATAATGTAATTCGTTTTACCTCTGGCCATCCGGTTTCCACCACTAACCTATTGAAAGCGGCGATATAGGATAGTAGATCCTGGTTACCGTGTCGTAATGATAAAAGTTCATTATCCAGGGCCTGTCCCGGTGAATGTCTGGCAAATAGTCTTTCCATGCTCAATTGAAAACCTTGAAAATCCCGAAGAAGAGGGTCATCCTGGTTAACTAATGGAATTGACCAATCCGCTGCGCTGCCACTAAGATATGGTAGTACAAAGGCTACTTTGGTTCGGTCGTTCGGAAAAGCTCCAGGTCTGCATAAAAAGTGCAAGTGGCATTGGTTCATAAACACGGAAAACTTTTTTGGGTCCCCAGCAAAACATTCGGGTGGAGCTAAAGGAATGCTCCCTGGTAGAACCACTTGCACAGGATTGCTCGATGAAACAGGAGTTGGATTCCCCCCGAGTCCAGGTAATGGTGTTTGCCCAGCTTGGTTTTGCAGTAATTGTCTAGCAAGATCATCAGTGCACTCCTTTGACACAATCAGTTCTCTCCTGAGGGCATTAGTCTATTGGCGCGCGGAGTGCACTTCTGCCCTACGTTCCCCTAACAATAGGGCTAGTTGGTCGGTTTCTGAAGTTTCCATAAAGCCAGGTGGGGATTTGTAGATAGGCTTTGCGTTCTGTTACGCTCACCTGGCTCCCACAGAGGCATCGGTCGGACCCACGTGATGCGTAGTGCAGCGATGACTGACTGGATCTGCCCTCCTAATCTTGTCTGCTTAACCCGTAGAAATATTCTCCTGCAAGTGGAGAGATGGATTTAGCCACTGGTGGATTCAAGTGATGGCACCCCCACAGTCCTCCCCAACTAATCACCTCCGAAATGCCCTCACAGCAATCTCACCTTATATTCTTGACAGATGAGCTCTCCATCCTGCGTGGATTTGCAGGGGCACATCGATTCCAGTTACTTCACTGGTTTGAAGGCTCGGGAGAGTTCCGGAGAGTATTGACTCTGAGGTTCCTGGTGAGGACCAGTAAGTATTAAGTTCATAGAGTTCAATATGTCCGATGTTCACTCTTGTTCCCCCTTCCTTTCTTGTCTTGCAGCTGGCTCGTGAAAAGATGCTCTTGTGGCAGCTGGTGGCGCTCAGGTAAGAGTCTGTAGTACCCGGCGCTGTCCGGTAAATGTTGCACGAGGAAAACGTGTTGTTTTGTCTCTCTTTACAGATGTGGCACGTGAAAATATGGAGAGTCACAAAAGGATGCCTCCGGTGGTAAATCAGGTAAGTCTATGGTGGTAAGAATTATATTTGTTGGTTCCCTCGGCTCACCTTGTGGTTTTCTTTTGTCTCCTGGGTGCCGAAGTTCGGCGAAGAAATGATGGAGGCAGCGCCGACCCGAAGGATGCTGTGAAGACTGGTGAGTATGGCACGGCGCTGCAGCTGGAGGTGCGGTGCATGCAGAAATGATGTTCTTTACAGGTCCGGAGACAAGATGGATCCAGAATCAGGTGTGGAATAGAAATAAGTTTGTTTTCTAACCTTGTACCTTTCTTTCCTCTTTGTTTTAGGAGCTCCGGATTCGAGGCGGGCGTGGCAGTAGACTGGATACAGGATGCAGGTACGGTGAGTGTTACGCTGCTGGATGCAGAATAACGCGAAGAGTGTGTTGCTGGTCGGATGTGGTTTAAATAGCCTCAAAAGTAGTCCCAGGTAAGAAGTCCCTAGAACCACACCCAAGTAAAAAATAGTCCCTGTAGAAAAATAGTTCATTTCAGGCTTCATGTTGGATTGGAGTCATTTGCAGCATGGTCTGCCTGAGGTAAGTAATGACTATAAGCCTGGCGCCTAAGGCGCCAGGACTGATTCCTACTATGAGCCTGGTGCCTAAGGCGCCAGGACTGAACCCAGATAGCCCCTAGCCGGGGCTGCTGAGGTTTTATTAAATGTCTAGATGCCTGCTCCCGCGGCTGATGGGCTTGGTCCGGATGCCAGGGGGTAGGCATCATGACAGGCACATTTTAAAAAGTAATGAGAGGGGTCATCCCCAGGCCAAATGGGCCTTTTTAGCACTTGCACGTCAATTATGTCGACATGATCCAAGTATGTAACGGGTACAGATTTAATTGTTGTGGTGTGTCCATTCTCTAGATGGATAAAGGCAGGTCCATGTACACACCCAGACTCTACCTGTGCGGCCACATTTTTTCTGAGAGAGGTATTTCCCAGGTGGGGGTGTGTGAAGTCATGAGATCAGATAATGGAGCTCACTTTGTAAACGAGATTTTCGAACAGATTAGCTTGCTGCTTGGTATAAAACACACATTCTCATCGGCGTAACATCCGCAAGGTAACAGTTTCTGTGAGAAGCTCAATGGCTTATTAAAGGAAAAGATAGCCAAGTTGAAGCTTACTCTAAGAAAGGGATAGTTGCACTGACAATCATTTTATGCCACACGAGATGGCCACAATAAGAAGAATGCGCACTCCCCTGACACCTCGAGATAGAGCTAGATGTGATGCCCAGTAAACAGGAGAAATATTAGGGTCTGAAATGCAAAATTACCTGAATTGCATGACATCTTGCCTTACTGTAATTTCAGACCAGCTGCAGAGACGACGAAAAGGGTGCAGGGCAGCAATGAACACAGAAGAAGATACTACTACAGGTAAAGCTCAAGGACTTTGTGTACCATCAATTTTCCCTGGAGATACCATCCTTGTAAAGAACCATACAAGGACGAGGTAGGACGAGCCAAGATTTAATGGTCCCTTTACAGTGGAGGATTGCACTCCTTCTGCAGTGAAGTTACAAGGCAGGAGAGCTTGGATTTTCCTGGGCGATATCAAACCCTACATCGGAAAAGGCCCCCTGCCTGCAACTCAGCGCGAGGAGACTACGAGCGACGGGGAAGAACCACAGCACGTGCACACGAGATCCATGACGAAGAAAAAGGACGCATGACCAGCCAGACAAAGAACTTTTTTTGCAAATTGTGGCCTAAAATTGGACACTTCCTCTGAGCAAAAAAGGGGATAAAGACATAAACAAAGGAAACTCTGTTCATCCTAGTTGCAGGGTGAAGAAGAAAATTGGACGTATAAGCCACAACATAGTCTGTTGAAATTTAACCTTGAATCGAGACGCATTAAAACTGTGACGAGAAAATAACATGCCAAATTTTGATCGAGGACAAATAAATTGGAAAAAAATGCAGTATCCTGACTCATTCCATACCGAGACCTTATTCGGAATCACTTGTGTCCCACAGTAGCGACATCACCAAGATTGTGGTGACATACTTCAATCTAGTGCTAAGATCGTACCCGTCATTGGTGGGGAGACTCACCAGTGTCACTGACTTTCTTCAAGATCCTGAAATCAAAAAGACAATAAGAAGATTGCTTACTGTAATTGCCGAACAATTTCTCCTACTTCCTGAATACAGCGAGGAGAAGCCAAATGTCCCAAGCAAAGAAGGAAGCAAATGAGCTTGTTAATACATTGTTCTTTCGCATAATCGAAGACTGTCCAAATCTTGTCGGAAGAGCAACAGACACACTCACGTTTCTTTGAGATTTGAGCACACTCCTAAATAACATTGTGATCTTAGTTGCACTCCACGCAAACAGACAATGCAGACATTGTTTACATTCAAGTGAAAGCATACAGTGCTGAACATCACCAAAACGGGACAAACGTCCCTGTCACCAGAAGACAGTAGATTTGTCCACAACATTTTCTTTCATTTAATTACTGACTTTCCAGAGCTAGTGGGGAGAACTGTCGAGGTTGACGTCCTCACCTTCATCAGATGTCCAGCTAACGCTACACAGATGGGCATGCTCTTGCATGGAATAGTGATTCAAATGGAACTCTCCAACCATCAGCAGAACTATTTGAGAAGATTTTAGACTTTACGCCGAGGGACAGATCAAGAGAACATTGCCAGAGATTTCCTTTCTTATTTTCCATTAACAAAGGCACATGTCTTCGGGACTGAAGCAGATCAGGGGCACGGACTGGGAGCTGACATATTTTGAACATGCACAGTAAAGAGACTTGCTGAATTATCGCTTGATTTTGACACCTTCCATAGCCAAGTAAAAGAACTGTATCCCGAGATAATAGACAATTCATTATTCACAAGAGGGGGGACAATTGTGTAACACCTGAAATTCACAACAAGGAATCCAAAAGACAATATTGTTTAAAGGACTATAGTAAAAGGTAGACATTTTGACGAATGATCGAGATGGGGATCCAGAGCAGCACCCTTGTCCTCCCGCAGGAGGAAAGAAGGCCACGTTTCTTTGAAAGTAAATGCTGCCGCCTGACATACTGAAGAAAAATGTATTTGTGTATTATATTCATCATTGTTTTATTGTCATTAACGATCAGAACTGCATTTTTTATTGGTGCACAAAGCATTCCTATTCCAGTGCAACCACCTAATGATGTGCGCATGAAACCCACGAAAGTACCCAGACCTTACATAGTCATTCCAGTACCTAGAAGATCTGATGGTGGAATTAATGAACCCGAGATGGATGTGATTAGCAATGACACACACACACTTGTGGTGACAGATGAATCGAAAAGCCGCAGAAAGGGTCGGCAAAGCGTGAATGTGACAAGATTACTGACAGCCGCATGCATGCAAACACGGAATGCACACGCAACAGGCCTAGTGTCAATGACTGCAGAACCACAATTCAAAGCCTAAGAGATGAAGAGACTGCCTACTATGGGAAATATCACTACCCGTAAAGCAAAGAGCAAAATGAAGGAAACGGACATCATGGAAAGACAAGAAGAGTTGGAAAAAAAGCCAACAGAGACAGCTGTATCAGAAACTCTTGATCCAGCACCAAGAAAGGCAGAAGCAAACTCGGAGAAGATCTCTGCACGAGCACAACTGATAGCTGGAGAACAACCAAGAGCAGCCATGAACTCATGGTTTTGACCATAAGGACTGCATTAAAACATAGTAAGATAGTTCAGGGTGTGATCTTAGAAGCAGAAAGTGTTCATGGCGACCCAGAATAAAGTTTTTAGGTCTGAATACGAGTAAGGTGAATCACTACCAACAGCACTGTAAGATTTCCTCATGGCCTACTAAACCCCTCTTGTCCAACGCTTTATCTCAAGCAAAAGTATTCTAGGGTGGCAAGGTTGGCGACCATCAATTACGGCCACTAGCAGTGGTAGATGATGATGCAGTCTGAAAGCTACAGATACCGCATAACCAGATGCACAGTGTACAACATCAGATGGCAGACAGTGGTGTGAAGATAGGCAATATCACTCTCCTGCAGAACAGGCACCCAGCGCACAAATGATGTTTGCCATTGAGATACAACCATGGGAAGTAACCAACACCGGCTGCTCCATGGTCATGGCCTGCAGTGGTAGAAACTTTGTCAAGATAAAAGAGCAATGGACAAAAGTGGAGCAGGAGACGCTGGTGCAGATGAAACAGTGGTATTACCCAAATTGGTCATTTCAGTTTGATTGTATGTTACAACTGGCCAAATTCGGCCAGTACCATTTGGTCGTTTTCAAACGACCAATTTGGGTAATCACTACCAAAAATGGGGAGCAGGGACTGCATGGAAAAGAAAAGCGGACCATGCAGCGTCGGATCCGACCCGCGTAGGTGGGACGGTTCCGACGCTTTTGGGTAAAAACATGTACGACGGCAAAAAGGTAAGTAGGGGTTAGGTGGGGGTGTGTGTGGAGGTCGGTATGGGATTTTAATTAGGGCAGTTTTGGCTGGGACAACATTGGCTTCGCGGACGAATTGTCCACGGTCAATTCGGCCACGAACATTTGTGTCAGTCAAAATGTATACATCCGAATCAGTACCTGATGAGATGCAATCTGAACTGCAAGGAGAGGTCTCCCAATGGAACGAAATCACTACAGTACCCCTAGCAAATGGAGAAAAAAGTCCAGAGACACAAGAAAAAGTCAAATATCCCACACGAATTTATAGGAAGTCCCCTTGAGATTGCAGGACTATGTACTACATGAGTAATGTTCTCTTGTCGAATTTATATTTATAAAAAAAAAATGTCTTCAATTTCTTTACTATATTGACAATATAACATCAACTACATAACCAATATACAATATCATACAAGGCGGGGGGGAGGGGGAGAGGGGCCCAGTAACATCTTGTCACTTGTTTATTTTCCCTATATGTTTGAGGGGAGGGGTGTTGTGGTGTAACGGCGCAGGCAGCATGGCATGACATCTATGTCGGACATGATGAGTGTAGGACGCATTATCGTGCATGTTCAATAAAAGGCTGTGGCTGATGCAGTGTGCGGCCAAGAGCATGCCAACACACCAGCTCCATGTCCTCTTCTGTGCCTCTGCTTAGCCACCAGACCCTCAAATACTCTTGAGCCTGTTCGTGACTGGGTGTGAATAAAAATGGTACCACTAAGAATCCATGTCACTTGACTTAGTCTTGGCGACCACCTGCCAGAGGCGTAACCAGGATTGTCTAACAAGTGGGGCCTGAAGTTAATGTAGTTAGGTCTACCACAGTGACATTAACACCTGTAAATGTCAACAGAGCACTTCTAAGCAGGCATTTACTGATTTGGGTCGGGCTTTGCCCGCTCAGGCCCTACCCTGTCTACGGCTCTGCCACCTGCAACTTACCATGATTGAGGAGGCGAGTCAAGCAAGAGAAGGTCTGTAGCTCAAGCGTCATAGCTTCACGTATATACACTGCACGAGGCAGCTTCGGGTAACATTTAGAGGAAGTGGGAGCATTGCGCACATCTTACATCCCGAATGAAAGACATTGAGCAGGATCAGTAACTTTGCAGGACAGGTCTGTTCAAAATAGTGGTCATTACCAAAAAAAGGAATGATTGCGCCTAGAAATGCAGGCCAGTTGTCCACCCCAGTTAGCGGCCCGCCTGACATGAGCTCTTCCACTGCAATACCACTGCGAAGTGCTGAGATGGGATTCTATTCCGAGACCCAGAGGCAAGTGCTATGCTTTAATCTCTTAATTTCTTTACTTTAAACTTTTAGCAGTAAAACGAACAACGAAAAAGAAACTACAAACCCCAGCAACACCTTGGCCTTTCTATAATTGAACTTTAAACCTCACATGGTACTCTATGACCAATCTTATTAATTCTATCCCTATGAGGTCATATTCTGCCCTTGTCTCCTGCTCTTTATTTTCTGCTTTAAGCTGATATGTTGCCTTGTGTTTTATTTATAAAATTATCCACTGGTATATTGTACTTGTTTTCAGCCTGGTCGCTGGGCTTTTTCATTGTTATTGTAATGTATCTGGGATGGCGTGCTATTACTCTTCGGTGGTATTGGTACCGGCGCTTAACGCGCCTCTTCTCCCGTTGCTGACATGCGTTTTGGTTTTATTTATTGCATCTGGTCACCTCTACTATCCCTTGAGCAAGCATTTCACCTGGTGTCTCCCTCTCCGCTCACAGTTGTTCCCGCAGCTCTGTTTTCTTAATCCTGCAAGCAGGAGGCCTGTCAGCCGTGAGCTTTGCATGGCTCTTGCTCATTTGGCCTATGACGGGTGCCCTCTGACCAGGGCCGGTTGAAGCTGCGTAGTGGCTCGTGGGGGCCCCTTTCAAAGCTATGGTTGGGGTGCTTGCCTACAGCTGGGAAAATCAGAATGAGGTGCTGTGTGATACATGGGCTATGATGGAGCTATACGCATAACATCAATCACTCTCTGCATCTTAATTCTGTGGCAAACTCCTAGAAAAGGCAATGGGGGGAGGGATGAAAAGCTGCATATCATCACGGGGCAGGTGTATATGCCTCTGCACTGTAAAACAAAGAAAGGCAGCCAGCGGGGTGCCAAAACAATAAATGTTCATTTAGGAACGCTATTTAGGACCTTGCTCACAAAGAGAGAGTATGCAGTGGAAAAGCAACACGTTGATAAAAACGTTGCTGATGCAGCAAGACACCAGAAAATGCAGCCTGTAACATGGGCACTGCAAAGCGCAATTGAAGAAGTGTGTATCTTCTGACAAGCCTGGTAACATGGGGGCAGCAGCTTGCCCCGAGGGCGGTTTCTACTGAAATAGTTAAAAGGCCCCTATGCCGTTCCTGCCTAAGAGGGCGTTCGGACCGCGAGAAGACTGTTCATCAACACTATATGAATAATTAAAATGCCGGCACCACTTCTTTTGTGCTTGGAACCCGAACCGCCCTTGACATTTATATTTGATTTCTGCTCTTCGCTCATCTATGCCAGAGTTTTTCTCCTCCAATGTGCAATGTGTTATCCACGCTGGCCCTCTGTTTAGAGGGGCCACCCTGTTGTGTGGTACTGCTACACGTTTCCATTCATAGGAGTGCTGAAGTAGGGTTTCAGGCCCTATCCATTGAGGGCTCAGACCTGGATCCGCACCTGGGGGAAAAAAGCCCGGCTTTCAGCACTTGCAGTGAAGTCCGCTGCATAGAAGGCTGCTGCTCTTGTGGGACCACTGCACGGTTTTATTCATTGGAGTGCTGAAGCGTGGGTTCAGGCCCCGCCCCTCAGGACGCGGACCCAGAAATAAAAGGCCTGCAACCGGCCCTCGAGGTGAAGGCCACCACTGCCAAGGCCTCCGCTCTTTTGTGGCAGTCGTGGCAAGGTAGAGTCCAGGCAATGCTGGCCTCAGCATCTTGGACTTTGATTGTTGGGAATACTAGCACTGGCTGCCGGGGTGGGAGTCGGACGCTGGCAGCCCTCCAAGCAAGTCAGGCGTTTCCCACCCTAATGCAATAATAATTTTTATCAGTAAATGAGAAAGCCGGTACCCGTTTAGAGGGTATTAAGCAAAAAAAAAAAGTTTTATTTTCGTGTCAATCACACTATTGGCCAATGCTAGCATTGTTGTATTAGAGACGAGTTTCAGTAAAATCACATATTTAAGAAGGTTTTTAAACATTGTGGGTTCTGTATTCTATATGTGCATGATAGTAAATAATTTTAGCTTTGCTTTTTGATATTTCTTAGATATAACAGGGGCATTTTGTATTTGAGACAGCGAAAAGCGCCTAACAGACTTTCTCCTCCTCCTTGTCCAAAAAAACCCAGCGATTGTTTAGATGAGGTTAACAAACTCATTTCTGAAACTGAAAACCTTTTGAGTGACACACATGTGGGGAAGTCAGAGGTCTATCAATGGAAATAGCCCTCACTTTTTGAGTAAAGAATGTGAGACTGGCTTAGGTGTTGTGGATAGACTAAGGCTCCAAGTTTGAAACAGACCACACTGAAATTGTATGCTCTGAAAAGGGACCTTCTAGACAGAAGGCATACCTAAGTACTGGACATGTCTCAAGAACTTCCCCGCACAATCCACCAGCAAGGAGGGAAAAGCTATCTTTTAGCTCATGTGGTATCTGCGTTTCCTGGACAGTCGCCTATTTCAAACTACAGCTCAGGGGACACTCAGGCTCAGGGGTCTCCAATGCACAACGAGCCGTACGGTCATGTTCTGTTCTTTATCCAAATAGATGTATACCAATTGCAAGTTTATCCCCAGAAACATGGAGTTTATATTTACATGATATTTCTAAAAGTTATAATGGTTTTCAGGAAGGCACAGCCGAGAAAGGAAAATAATTTCCAAATATTGTACCCCATTTAGATGGGGAAAATAAAATATTGGGGTCAGTTGCAATATCTTGTTTAGATAAAGATATGGACAGGAGTTGTCACGGCTGTGAAACACTCCAAGATGATTTGAAACTGACCAAAGGGTAGGGGACAGCACTAAGTGACCAAATTAATTTAGTCTTAAATACTTTAACATTATCTCAGTAAAGTGAAAAATTATCAATGTCTGAGAAAGGGGACAAAGAAGAAACCCTGAATGCATTAGAAACATGAGCCTTACATCATTAACCCCAATCATCCAGAGCCCGCAACTCTTCATTAGTGTAAATTCTTACATTTGTTGATAATACAAGTGCAGGTTTTTCAAGGGGATCTAGAATCGATCCTCAATAAGTAAATCTTACTCTGTCTCTATGAGGAAAGGAGAAATCAAGAGTAAAAGTACTCCAGCTGTTGTTATGATCGTCCCAGATGCATCTTTTTCACTTTAGAAAAGGAGGAAGTAAGAAGGTAAACGCAGCCAGTCGTACAGGGGTTCCCCCTATTACTAGGGAGGCAACTCAACCCACACAGGGTCCTTGATCAATAAGGTTTCTCATTGGTTTCGAACAGGGAAGGATTATGAGGCAAGATATTTATGCAGTAAAATTACAGTTCGAGGGTTCCTGGATGAGTAAGGGCACTGATAACTGCACCTTGGTTTTCTTTAAATTCCCTTATATGGTACACAGTATTATGTCCAAAAAAGGCAGGTTTATTTCAGAAAACCATGCAAAGATACAAGTTTGCTCTGCTCAATATTTTTTTGAAAGAGTGAAGGGGAACTCGAAGGCAGGCATCATATATCAGAGGATACAATGCAGCAAAAGGAGAGGGAGTCTACCAATAAGGACAACACATCCAACACGTTTTTGGAGGGTGAAATGATTAAAGAGAGACCTTCTAAACAAGATAGTCTAAAAGAGATGGGGCACAGGTAAAACAGTCATTGGAAGGTTAATTCCTCTCCTCCTTCAACGATCAAAGAGGGTGAATGAATAATGGCTACTAATACACCCATGAAAGCCAGTAATATCAACCTGCCTTATCGTAGCGCCCCCTAGAGTAGTCTCCCTGAACCCTAAAATTTGGCTGACCATGTCTAAAATGGGATACCTGGGAATCCGATAACACTTCAGATCGTGGATTTAACTTGACATAGTTGCCCTGATGGATGGGTCTATATCTACTAATGAGGGACAAATAATGTTATCTATAATATTATCTTTGCACACAGCAAGTATCAAGTCTAGAATTTGCAATGATTATTAACAGTCATTCGTGGGGGATTACACAGTTTGCTGTTTTCAATACACATGGGTTTTAATCTCACAATATAAAGCTGGGTATTTAACTTCCTGTGTTCCCATAATTGCATCTAGAAGTGGCCGCGAGAGGTGGACCTATGATTTGGGTTAACTCAAGCTGTGGGACTAAACACATTGTTTAGAAACTAAAGACCCAATCATACCATGCATTAGAATTGTAGAAACTCAGTCTCTGTATGTAATGAATCTATACACTACTGATATGATGGCCAATTTCAAAACAATTGAACATTTTCTAGCTTTTTAGATCATTTGATTCATCAACTTTCTGGAATTCAGAAAATTGTGAGAATTTTAGTGGGTGATTTTAATGCATCTCTTAACCCATAACTGTTAAAAAGAAAATGGCTGATTGTTTTTGGGATACACGGGGAAACCCTTACCCTATCTTAGATATTAGGGGCTGAATAAAAATGCAAAAATGTTCACTGGTTTTAGGATGTCGCGACAGATTCTGCCATTTGAATTGTTGGATCCCATATGACATGCCCTAAACCTACACATACGTCTCTGTAAAATGAAAAAGTGTTAAACCATACATCATGATAGATGTTGCTAATTGGGGCATGGTACAAGATATGGAAGAAATTCTCAATTTAGGGTGTGATTAAGAGAAGAGTTTTGGGGCCTTTTCTGCGATTATGGGGTGTTCTATCCCATACCAACATTCCTGTGCCCCTCACTTTCAGTCATAATTTTCAGATCAGGTGATCACATTTTGTGGAAGGTGGGGTTTCATTAAGGCAATGGAAAAGGGATTACCCTAGTTTGAGCAGATGTTAGGCGAGAATACTGACTGGATAGACTTAGTGACTCAACATGAATTGTTGGAACACAAAGTAGTACCACATTTTATTCAGCGGGTGGAAAAGAGTGGGGTTTGTTTCTAAAATAAAGTGCTTTGATAAAGACTGTATGTAAACAAAGAGAGAACTGATACATTAGTGAGGACTGGACAAAACAATACAGGGAATGAAACTAGGGCCATTAAAAAAACACTCCAAACAATGTGTGGCAACGTAAAAAGAAATGTTGTATATTCAAAATGGGAAGAGCTAGAAGTATATGTAAGTAGGGGTAGCCATTTCATTGCTCATGGTCTGCAGCCATTAGGAACCACTACCACATTTCTAAACAGTATTAATTGCAAAAATGCGTATGATGACTTTTCAAAACTGTATTGTAGTTCATCTATGATATGATATGTTATGATAAGGCATTTTTAACACGCCTATACACAAGTGTTTCAAGGCGCGACAGGGCAAGGGAGGGGAAACAGAGGCAAGACAGAGACAACGATCCTACTAGGCCATGTGATATTGAAATCAAGCGAGTGCGGGGGGGAGGGGAAAAGTGCAGGGGGGAATGGTAATCTATGGTTACAGATCATTTGTTGTATGACTATGATGCTACTAAAGGAAATATGCATGACGTTAATTTCACTTTGGAGGACGTTGAACACACGACTCTATAACAAAAACAAACAAACAGACATCTCCAGGAATGGATGGAATCCTGGGGGATTTATATCAAAGTGATCTTGAATTGTGGTGTATAGCACTTTTAGGACGGTTTTATTAACCGCCAAAATGCAGGCCTCTTGCAAGTCTATTTCCAAATGGGTGACAACTCGAGCTCAGGTAACTATAGGCTGATTTTTCTTTTGGATAGCCTGTATCATGTGTTTAGTAATTTAATATTAAATAATCTGGAGCTAATTACTGAAAAAGGCAATTTGATCTTTGGCCAACAGGTTCGTTTTAAAAGGGGTCAATGGCACACGTAAGCATGCTTTTGTTTGTTCCTATTCCTTCAGAAGTATGGGTTTTTAAACAAGTACAAGCTTTGCTGTGCTTTTGTGGCTGTAAGTTTTGCCCTTCATTCTATTAATAGTAAGAAACTCTGGCATGTACTAACAACAAAGGACATTCCTTCAAATTTGATAGAGGTCATCAATGACTAGACACGTCCAATAGTGCCTGTGTCAGACAAGGGTGTGTACTGGCCCCTGTGTTGTCTAGTTCATATGTAAATGCAAACCTTAAAGAGCTGACCCAGACTGGCATAGATGTACCACTGATGGGCCCGGCCGGGAGCCATGCCCAGCCTGCTTTTTTTATGTAGATGATGCAGTTCTGATGGCCAAGAGAGGCAAATCATTGAGACACCTTGTTTACCTTTTTGGCAATTGTTGTTGCAATCTCCATCTAGCAGTTAATGCAGCAAAAACTAAAGTCTTAATTGTGGGTCAGAAGAATAATAAAGCCCCTTCATTTGAGATAAGTGGTGAGTCTATCGAGGTTGTTCACATGTATTATCTTCGTGTCTGCTTTATATTAGGTGGATCCTGGGTACAGGCCGTAGTTCCGCTGGCTGTTACATTTCATAACAAATGGGTGAACCATCAATTAGGTTGGCTTACATGTATAGCCACATACTGGTGAGAATTACATTGGGTTCGGGAAATCTTGCTGGATTACATTTTTTTAATATTTACTTTCCCACCTGTCCTCAACCACAACGGGTCCATTACTCATGGAATTGGGCCATCACAATGTAGATGCCCTTTTTGTATTCATGTCAATTGCCGTGTGGATCAGAACATGGACCAGACTACAGAAAGATAAATATAGGCTACTGGTGCAGGAAATTAGTATCAAAGAGGGTGCTCAGAAAATGCAATGGCTGATCCATGTAAAAATGATATCATTTAGTGTAGGCCTGCCCGGCCTTTGGTTCTAACTGCAAAGTATGTAGAAAGCAGACGAGATTTTGACAAAGAAGTACTGGGATCTTTCTAATGTCCATTTAATCGGCTGATTATTAGTTTCACGCCTTTGCACAGAATATTTGTGATCAAATTAAATTTGGGACATATACTCATTATATTTGCCTCTAACTCGTACATTGTATATCGAGCTTTCCTTGCAGATTTTACTGTAACTTTCTTAGGTTAGAAAATGAACAGAAGCAAAACATTCTGCTCATGTGATTTACAGCAAATAGAAACGCCGGTACACTTTTTGTTTTCATTAACGTTTTATGTGTCTATAGGATTTCAGCATCTTTCCCTCTGTATTCATAAGACTGATATATCAGGCAGCTACTCATCCTTTCTGCAGAAGCTCAAAAGATAAAATGTCTAGCTTTGCAGTGAGCCACCTTTTATAGTGAGCTTGCCATTGTTGGCACACATTTCTCAAATCTGACTTATGAATACCTATCACTTAGATCCCCTATCACATGTAGTAGTTGCAAGATAACTCTTATTAAGATCACTCCTACACCTAACAACTGCTTGAACCTGGTTCTGGTTTATCGTCCACAACAAGATATACCAGGTTTTTCGGAGGAATTTATAAGTATCATGTCCCCATATTGGCATTGGGCGATTTTAACAGATGGCTTGGGAATTCTCAAGACCCTGATGCCACCGAATTACAACTTCTCAAAAGTCATGACTTCATCATACATAGTAAAGACCCAACTCATAATCTAGGCAACACATTGGACTGGGTCATCACAACAAATCGCAACCTAAATCCTTTACTGGTAGTCCCCTGTATCTGGTCTAATCACTTCTTCGTGTCTTTTAATTTCTCTCTAACTACACATGAGATCAATACGAAAAACGCTCTAAAGAAAGTGACTAGCAGGAATTATAACAATATTTGTAGCAATGACCTGAAAAGCTAGCTGAATAAGAGTATGACTAACACCTCAGAGCATGATTGCCCACAGTTGCTGGCAGCTGAATATGAAAGGTCATTTACTGACCTTATAGATCAAGTAGCACCAGTGAGGGAGAAAACTCTCATAGAAAGTTCAAATGGGCAAAAGTGGTACACTCCAGCCCTGACCAGTCAGAAGCAAGAAAAGAGGCGAGAAGAAAGAACTGGGCAAAGGAGCAGTCAGCGGAAAATAAAAATGCTTGGAAATCCCTCGAGAAACTCTATCGTAAAGAAATAATTCTGGCAAAATGAGGTTACTACGAAAATGAAATAGCCAATGCCAAAAATGATTGTAAAAAACATTTTGAAATCTTGAGAGATCTCGAGAAGCCTAAGGCACTACTTGACACCTTTTCTCTGCAGACAAAGGATTGTGAAGCCATTCAACAGGCATTTTCCCAAAAATTAAAGTAGCACAGGATAATATTAGAAATAACTTAGAAAATCTACTCACGAGGTAACAGTAGAGAGTACAGAAACTACAACTCAACAGGAAAAAAATGGTCTCCTTTCAATCTGTTTCTCACGCTACTATAATGGCAACCCTGAAGAACAAGAGACCTTCCACTTGCTATGTCGAAATATCTTCCATCTAAGATTATCCTGGATAATAGTGAACTAGTTGTACCTTTATGACTCGCTTTGTAAATGCCTCCTTTGAAAGGAATGCAGTACCAGACATTTTAAGAATGTGTCGGTAACTTCCCTCATTAAAAAGCCTGGCTTAGATCACAAATTATATACAAACTACAGACCCATAATGAATGTTCCTTTTGTGGACAAGCTAGCCACCTTGCAGCTGCAGCAACATTTGAAAATGTTTTATATTTTACACTTTTGGCAGTCAGTGTTTAGATCATTTCATGGTACAGAAAGTGCCCTTTAAGATCTTCAAACTGAAATGCTAAGGATTGTGGATAAAAGTAATTTGGGGCTGCTGATTTTATTGGATCTATCAGCAGCCTTCGATCTCGTGGATCACGAAAAACTCTTGGTAAGACTGTGTAATGGGGCAATTATAGACTAGAGAGCATGTTCAGGCTCTGTCCCCTACCTTCCTCAGAAGAAACAAAATTATAAGATAAGAAAGGGCACATTTGAAACTGCACTTTATATTCTCATGGAAATGCAGCTGACACAAAGAATAGCTAGTTTTGCGCCACAGAAGTAGGGAACTGATAAGGTATTAGCTTGCACAATTAGTGTGTTTTAAAATAGAATAGGTGACTGGAAGGTGTGTACACAAGATAGGGACTCATTACACAAGTAGGGCCAAAAATTGTTGGCAGATAAGGTTGCTGCTACCCATAGGAAGGGAAATAATGTGAGAGGTATGCACTAGGAAATCGGTAGATAGCAAAGCAAATGTGTTCTGCATAGGAAAAAACGTGACAAGCAGTTGCCATTTTAAATTGCACCAGCACAGCAGAGAATTAAGCTCTGTAGCTTTAAGAGAGTTCCCCAGCCAAGCACGCTATTTGTAACAAATTTAATTTAATTCAGGAAAATGCTGCGGTGGCTGTATGGTAGCTGCCTCAAAGGATTGTCAAGATCCAGGACACCGAAGGGGAGGTTTATATAACGGAACAAGATACCACTGCGAGCATGCGACTATTAAGGTAAATCATGTTACAACAACACGGCAGACTATTTGAAGTCCATGGGACAAACTGAACATCTCATGAAATGTCCTTAGTGGCAGACAGATTAATGTCTCAGCAATTGGCTAGGCGTGACATAGAAACACAGATGCGCCTAAAAAGACAAATAATTACTGCAATGCAGTATTCACATGGTGAAGGCAGCATGACTCATAATAACAGTTATTCATAAATGTGTCAAGAACAGAATGGAGTGTTTACTGTTGCAAGAATAGGGAGGGCGGTAATTAATGGAAGTGGGCAAGGACGCGGTCCTTGAAACTCAGAGACATCATGGCAGAGGTAACATAGGCTGTTTTATTTAATTAAAACACAGGCAATACACTTGTCCTCTCATCTACCTAAACATGTAATGATGCCGCCAGTTCATGGAGACTGTGACTGCATGTTAACAGATAAGCATATGTCCCTTTCACTGCAGAAGTAATTAAGAGCTTACCAATACCATTCAAGCATGATGAGATTGTATATTTTTATGCAATGTTTTATGGGTGGGACCTTAGAGAGTTTCCCAATCAGTAGGGTGGAACATATAGATACCATATGTAGCTTAGCAATTAGGACCACAGAGCAGTAGAGATAGGTTTTCATAGCTCGGTGATTATGATGACACCAGAGTGACTCACCAGCATTATAGTTCAAAACGGAGAGGAATTCGAGAGGCAGAGCTTTGCTGTTGATCTTGTGTTCTCCCCAACTGCATTCTTCCAATAAAAGCAGGGAGGCCTTGCATTTGGCATACCACAATCCACTCTGTGTTGTGTCTTTATTGGCAAATACCAGGTAGAGGGCTTTTTGGACCTCTGATTTTCATCTGGTAGCAGAGAACGGTAGGAATTTTGTGGACTTTTGGGTGCTCCCTGCCACCCTCCTTTTCGGACAGTGGATCAGTCAGGAGAGCAGTTCTTTGTGCACAACTTAACAGGAGGACTACAGAAGCCGGATTTGGAGTGGAATCTGCCTGGTCTTCCACTACCCGCTGGAAGCAAAGGAGGAGCTGGCAAATTGAGAGGACCCCGGGGTCCACAATCCTCAAAGGTCCACGGAAAGTGAGTATTCTATGTGCATGGTAACATTTGGGGGTTGGGGAATTTATTGTATGGTATTTAAGAAACAATGAAGTTGATAAAGGATATCCCTAGACAAGATCTTGGAAGGCTGCGCAGTAGGGCTCATGAGAGCACATCCTTCTTTTAAGGTAGAGTAAAAGAGATAGAGAGATAAGTATACCCCAGGGGAAACGATAAAAATGGAAGACAGCTGTATTTTTGTGTGTTGTATTGTGTTTTAATTGATTAAATTGTTGATTGCCGGCATTGTGTTGTGTTGTAAGGCAGGTCCTGTAGAGGCATTTTTCCTTGTGTGTTGTGAGTTTAGCAGATAGTATTATTTGGTAAAGGTTGATGGTGTAAGTATGAACATTTAGATTGGGAGCGGATTTTGTTGTTGTGACCCAGAGGTAGGATTTGGATATTGGGACATGGCCCCATACAATGAAAACTGATTTAACAGGTGGTGTATATTTGAAGTGGGGACGAGGTGTGAGTAAGGGAAAGTGTGAGGGAATTGTGAAGAATATTTTTGTTATGCTTATTGGTAAACTGACCACTATTTGTATTGTTTATTCTGTGTAAGTGCCAAGCTGTGCGCTGCTTAAAAGTTGTCACCATGTCAGATACCCCAATAATTCACTTATGCAAAGCGTTCCCTAGATATAGTACTAAAATCATTAAGTATCATGCTGAGTGGGTCAAAGGGACTGCTGGAAAGATGTACATGTCAGGCCACAAGAAGGCGCCACCTCTAAAGATGTGCTTCAACATATGTGCACATACTTGCACACCATACACAAGGCAGAAATCTTAAGAACAGGCTAGGTATATTAGAGCTCTGGAAGGCCTTTGAGGAAGAGACAGTGCAGCCTAAGAAGGAATGGGTGCTTAATATGTGTGAATGGGAGCGTGAGCAGCCCACAGCGCTGCTGCCTCCTCCCTCTGAGGAGAGCGCTCGCACACAGCCACCAGCCCCGCAATCACCAGCTGAGGCAGGAGTATGCGCACAATTCACAGTTCTGCCTCAATATGAGGAGAGCACACCAGCCCCGACCATCCCAGGAATATACCCGGTACAAGCAGCACTTGTAAGGTATTGTAATCCCAGATATGAATTCCGTCATGAAGAAAATGATGATAGTAGGAAGAGGGTAAAATTGGTATAAGGAAAGGCGCCATTAGTGCCAATGGAGAATGAAGCATGGTGCAGCACAGAGACACAGTTAAGGGCTGAGGAAGAGTATAGAGGGGTACATAGCTTCGCAACGCAGCTAAGAGCAGTTAAGAAAGAGCTCTGGAGAGTGAGAGGCCTGCAGCTAGATGGTCACAGGGCGAGAAGCGTACCCATAGGCAATGGAGATAGTGGAGAGACTATGATGGAACCAGAGAAAGGGGTAGGAGGAAACATATTGTTGAAACTCAATGGGAAAGGCACAACAAATAATTATGTGAGGGTAGTGGGTTATGAAGAAATAAAGGAAGCAGCCAGGGAGGAAGTCAGGAGGGAGACACACAGGAAGTGATAGAGCAAAATGCACAGAGAAAGAGGGGGAATGGAGAGAAGCAGCAGAGAAGATGCAGAAAGAGAAACAGGAAAGACAAAGAAGGAAATGGAGGTAGGAGAAAGGGATGAGTATCTAAGTAGCCTGAATGAGAAGAACATGAGAATGGCAAGAGAAAAGGAAGAAATTGAAAAATTGAGGAAGGAGATGAACCAGAAAATGAGCAGAAATATGATGCCAGAGATGTGGGGAGAAGGGAGTGGGATAATAAACCTAGAGACCAGGGGTAGAGATGTATTGCCAGAGATAATGAGTCGAACATACGTAAGAGAGCCTGTTAAGGGAGTGAGTTTTGATCTCAAACTTGAGGATGACAAGAGTGGAGAAAGTAACAGAGAGACAGATTGGGTAGACAATGATGATGAAGAGGGTAGAGAGGAGGCAGCGCAAGCCCCACAAATGGATACCACAGGACCAGGCATAGGAGAGATAGCAGATTTGCTAGCGTCAAACTTAAGCCTATATCCACCCCTCACATTAGTACTCCCCATACATAAGGACCATAAATCGCCATATTTCTTAAGAAACTTTCCAGAATGCCAGTGACACCGTGTAGCTGAGACATCGAAAAAAAGAACTTGTGCAGAATTACCTTTGTGCAAGAAAGGGATAGCACAATTCCCACTGCTTCACAAGGGATTAGGGCAGCCCTACTATACTCCATGGAATCAGATAGACAAAGATAGCTTGATGCATAAGCTGCCATTACTCACAGCATGGGCGGACAGGCGGATCTACAAGCTAGAGCGAGAGACAGCTGGGAAGCATTAGCTATAAGTGACATGAAACGCCTATTTGCATCCATATTGGGTGATCAGGCAGTGGACGTGTAGAAGTGAGCAGGCTATTTTGCAGGGACAGAACATAACACCACTAAATATCATGGGTCACCATTCAATAATTGTAGAGCTAATGTGTGGAAGGCATTGAGAGTGCTATTTCCAGACCAATCTGACATGAGCACCAAAATGACTAGGAAGATGGAGCCTACTGAGGACCCCGCTGCCTATATTCAAGACATTAAAGAACATTGGTGTTTGGAAACTAAAGACCATTGGGATAAAAATATAGCAATGTTTTATCATATCTTATGTCAGGACCTACCTGAGTCAGTTAAAAAACATTGTGGAGATTGAAATGAGACCATGGCCAGAGATAAAGTTGACTATTGTCCATCACTGTAGGTCAAAGCAGGAGAAGGATCAAAACAAAATTGAGGAAAGGCAAACAGAAGAGGCAAAATAGATGCAGACGAAATTATCCAAAATGGCTGAAGAAGGAGCGGTATTGATAAATACAGGAGATGGGAATAATGGACAGGGAGCTGTCATGCCACAGCAGGGCATGGGTGGTTATTTTGCAGGAAGAGGGGAGAGTAGTTTTTACCCCAGAGAAGGAAGACGATTTGTTCACAGAGGGAGAGGAGATGGGTTTGGTGGGGGACAGCCCCGCTTCGGAGCACATGGGGCACTGGAGCAGTATGTTGGACATGTGGGAAAGTAGGACACATTTCACGAGAGTGCAGAAGTAGAGGAGCAATGCAGCAAGGTGCAATGCAGTATGGGCTAAGAGGGGGGATGACATATCCAGCACCATATGGTGCATCACAGCAATACTATGGTTATTATGACTACATAATAACCCTTGTCTCAGGAGTATAGCTCAGGAATAATGTGCTCGCCTTGGAAGCAAGAAGACACAGAGCAACACAGGTTCGATCCCTGGGTCCACACTTAGGAACCTCTGGGTATTAAGTGCATTATAAATAACCTATCATATCATGTCATATCATACACACAATACGCACCAGATCAGACACAAGCACAGCAGGTGCAGCAACCACAAGGGCCACCGGTACATCCACAGATAGCACCACACCAACCACAGCAGACGTTGACACAACAACCACAGAATGCAGTGCAATCCCACCAAGTAGTGACACAGTGGGATATGAACATTTTGCCACATACACCACTGATAGGCGGAGTGATGGTGGTTGGGGGGAACCCCTTTGCAGGGACAGGACTGAACATGAATCCCCAATAGGACAGCCCACAGACTAGCTTGATGTTCCCTGAACAGGAACCAAGGTTGGAGGTATCTATAGCCGACCAGACTCTTTCTTTCTTAGTTGACACTGCAGTAACAACATCCTGTGACAGTAGGAGAGCAGATGGTAGCAATCCCATTCCTGTATTCCAGGAAGACACCTGTTAACATATTGGGAAGAGATCTTATGGCCAAACTCAATATGTCAACATTATTCATAGAGGAGGGCATAATATGCTCTACACCAGGCATATATTTCCAGACAGCAAAGGAATACATACACGCCTATAATGGGCAGAAAGTACAGAGGGGAGTACCAGTGGATCCTGAGGTATTTTTCTATGGAGTACAAGTGATGTTAGCATGGCTTCCACGCATTGAGGGACAGTTATTGATACTACCCACAGACATTTTATTCAGAACACAGATACCTACAGATGTAACTGAAGGGCAACTGGTTACAATTGAGCTAGAGATGGCTGCAGTGAGGGAGGATAGAGTGATTTTACACAGCACTGAAGAGGAAGGGGTGATTTGGCGCACAGTAATACCACTTGACGCATCCCACAGACTAACCCATTTGACAGATGATGAGTTGTTTGACTACAGTGACTCTGATGATGAGGTATTGGTTGAGATAGATGTACCATGTCAATTGAGAATGGAGTATACACAGATGCCACAACAAATAATGCTAACTAAAAAAGTACCATCATTTATGGAAGATGATTTGGCAAGGGTACCCGGCACACTATGGACGGCCAGTCCAAATGATGTGGGGCTGTTAAAAGGGAATGGAGCAGTAAAAATAAAAATAAAGAAGGGGACAATCCTACCTCGAGTGAAACAGTATCCAATATCCAAAGAAACAGATGAGGGTATTAATGAAACAATAAATGCGCTCAAGAAGCAGGGAGTGATAGTGCCATCAGAATCTCCCTTCAACACTGCTGTATAGATAGTGAACAAATCTCAGGGAGGGTCGTGGAGATTTATTTATTTATTTATTTATTTTACATTTATAAAGTGCACAACACTCTCAGGCGTCACGGGTTAGCAAGATTAGCATGTGCCCATTACCCCGCCCATGCGCGCGCAAACAGATGCCCAAAGCACTGCAACTGTCTAGTAAATGAGTTACATGACTATGTGATGTCCATGGCTAAATACCCCTCTCTTTCATTTCCTGACAGGAAAGGGAAAGGCAGCGAGGTATCGCTAAAGGCACAGAAAAAGACAAAATAGAATTGAATACTACTGCAGTTGGCAACTTTTCCTGTGGGTCAAGATAGCCAACATAAGACGTTACAAGAGTGATGCCTCCCTGCCAAACTACCAGGATCCCGAGGGAGAAGAGAACCAAAACCGACCCAGGACAAGAGCCCAAGTGTATTCTGAGAAAGAAGATAAAAGAAATAAGGAACTTCACAATAAAGGAGATATAAATCATGTTGCACCACTTAAGGAACACTGGTGCTGAACTATTACTGGAACAGTAAGAAAGGAGTTGATGCTGAGTACTTTTTTACTATATCACCAGCACTGTATTAAGGACTATTTTTCACAAGAGAATACATCGATAACAGACCATTTTTTCTACTTTTCTATCTTTACATTTTTATTGGGACTATTTTCTATCTTCCACATTTTTATATTTTTATGTTTTTTATCAGCACTATTTTAAAATGTTCATATTCTTCAATGAACCACATAATAGTGGAAGTGGTTTTGAAAAAAAAAATCAATCAAATATTTTATCATTGTCATTATAACTGGTTGTAAATGCTTGGAAAAAGGTATATACAGCTCGCCTCACTCAACTGAAAAATAATAACCTACTATTGCCCGGTACTAAGTAAACTGTACAAATGTTTTCATATCCATACCCCGACCAATACGCTCCAGGACACATCTACAAACGACTGACATTATGGCTATTGCTGTATTTCTGTTTTCTTTTCTCTTTTGTTGTTTTTATTTCTTATTTTATCTCACACTGCATTTGACTGATTATGATAAGATAAATGTGTTCCTATGGCACAATGTTAGTGAAGAAGTTAAAAAAACAAGCAGATTTCCAGTTAGAGTAGGAAATGGTATTCCGTTCAGTTGTGGATGCAGTGAGGTCTAGGAGAAGTATTGCAGATGATGAATATTACATGAAAAGGTATTTTGACAATTCCATAAATACTGAACAAAATTCATGGTATAGGTCAATGGAGAAGGTGGGGAGAGAGAGATCACGGGAAAGCTGCTTTGTTTGCTCACTTATCCCCCTATTCCATGACACCCTCTCAGGTATTTATACCTCAAGAAGTACCTGAGTCCAGAGCCCACTGCTTGGTACATCTCGCAG
Organism: Ambystoma mexicanum; assembly: GCF_040938575.1. Lineage (NCBI taxonomy): Eukaryota > Metazoa > Chordata > Amphibia > Caudata > Ambystomatidae > Ambystoma > Ambystoma mexicanum. Next base: position 462,890,821 of record NC_090929.1, read on the forward strand.
TAAGCCAGACCAGAGGACAATTTCAGGGACAATCGGTCATGATGAAGTATCTCTCAAAATCAGAAATCCCATACGTAGACAACTATGTAAAAGATGATGGAGGGTATAAGAATGAAAAGTAAGGTGCTCAAGTACATACTATCAGGTCCAAAAACAGGAGATTGGGAAGTAGTGGATCACCAAATATTAAGGTGTACAGATGCTCAGATTAATTTGATACCTCATTGTGCCGACAGACCACAATTGCAAAAAAAAAGGAAAGTATATTGCTCTGGAAGATGGGTTGATGGAATAATGCGATGCAAAGCAGAGGCAGTATGGACTGCACCAATAGAAGTGATAAAAAATGCTGTCAGTGTGCTGTGAGGAATGGAAACAAACTGCTAAATATTTAACATGTGCGAGAGATGAAGCAGGACCACTACCCATAAACGAACTACAAGCATCAACATTATGCTTCAGAAATAATTGTTCAATAAAGCTTGGTAACATTGAAGGGTGGAAATGCATTATGGATTTACCAGGTATTAAAGTGGGCAGAGCTGTACTAATGGACCATTACTGGGACTTCGGTACAAGAGCTTATATGCAGCTTCCACCCAATTGGTGTGGTATTTGTACAATAGTGCTACTAAATGCACCAGCATTAGTGATACCACAAAGTGAGGTTGACATTGGGGCTTTTCCTTCAATGGCACACAACAGGAAGAAAAGATCCCTAGGCCTAAAACGCACAAAAAGAACTAACTATTTTTCCAAGGAGGCCAATGCTGCATTGGATGGAATCCAGGAGAGTCATACGTTGTTTGGTAAAACAAAAACGTTCTTCACATCCTTTCTAATGCCTGGCCTGCAAGCAGCAGCAAATGCACACTGGATCCAGATAACTAGGTGGGAACTGTTACAAACTATTAATGCCACGGTTAAAGGCTTCAATGCCATCAAGGAGGAGTTAAGAGCTGTCAGATTGATGGCCCTATAGAACAGGTATGTTCTGGACTTCCTCACATTCATGGACTGAGGAGTGTGCGCAAAGATAGGGCAAAGTTGCTGTACATGTGTAGCCACACATAATGGAGAAGGGGACCTTGGCAGAGTCCATATACTCCTTGAAAGAGCTGCATGAGAAAATGGAGGAGGCAGTGGATGGCATTGAGGACGATAGCTGGTTCAGTTATCTATTCTCATGGATGCCTACCTGGCTGACAGATGCATTCAAATTTCTGTTGGCAGTTTTGGTACTGGTCCTAATGGCTTTTTGCATCTTAAGAATAGCAATAAGCCAGTGTAAAAAAACTGACAAGAAGACACTCAAATTGACAGTAATGGTTAATGTGGCTGACACCGAACATCAGTACACTCAAAATGATGATGAAGTTTACTGTACCATGTACCCATTGGGTCAGCCAGCTAGACAACCTGGAGCATTTTTTAAATGGCCAAAAGATACCCATAACTACAATGAGCACTGGATGAAATGTGACAAATATGGCGTGTACTTACTTATGACATGCAGTCCACCAGAATACGCAGCACAAGGAGGTAACTTGGGGGGTCACCAAAGTGTGGCTGCCCAAGGATGGCTATAATATGATGAGACAAAATGAAGGAGTGGTGAACTCGACCAGAGGGGGGACTGTAGTGGGGCAATTATTGACTAGAGAGCATGTTCAGGCTCTGCCTCCCTGCCCTGCTCAGAAGAAATGTAATTATAAGAGCAAAAAGGACACATTTGAAACCACACTTTAAATTCTCCTGGAAATGCAACTGACACAAAGAATAGTTTGTTTTGCGCCAGACAAGTAGGGAACAGATAAGGCATTAGCTTGCACAATTAGTGTATTTTAAAATAGAATAGATTAGGTGACAGGAAGGTGTGTACACAAGATAGGGACTAACTACACAAGTAGGGCAGAGAATTGTAGGCAGATAAGGTCGCTGCTACCCAAGGAAAGGAAATAATGTGACAGGCATGCACCAGGAAATCGGTAGATAGCAAAGAAAATGTGTCCTGCAGAGGATAAAATGTGACAAGGAGTTGCCATTTTAAATTGCACCAGCACAGAAGATAATTAAGCTCTGTAGCTTTAAGAGAAGCCCCCAGCTAAGCACACTATTTGAAACAAGTACATTTAATTCATGAAAATGCTGCGGTGGCTGTATGGTAGCTGCCTCAAAGGAATATCAAGGTCCAGGACACCGTAGGGGAGGTTTACATAACGGGACAAGAGGCCATTGTGAGCATTCAACTATTAAGGTAAATCAAGTTACAACAACACAGCAGACTATTTGAAGTCCATGGGATGAACTGAACATCTCAGGAAATTTCATAGATGACAGATTAATGTCTCAGCGATTGGCTAGGGTTGACAGAGGAACGCGGATGCGGCTAAAAAGACAAATAATTAACACGCAATATTAACATGGTGAAAGCAGCATGACTCATAATAACAGTTATTCATAAATGTGTCAAGAACAGAATGGCGTGTTTACTGTTGCAAGAATAAGGAGGGCCGGATTTGCTGGAAGTGGACAAAGACAAGGTCCTTAAAACTCAAAGACATCATGGCAGAGATAACATGGCTGTTTTATTTAATTAAGCTCAAAGGTGATACACTTGTCCTCTCCTCCCATCTACATAAACATGTAATTATACCACCAGTTCACAGAGAGTGTGACAGCAAGTTAACCGATAAGCATTTGTCCTTTTCACTGCAGAAGTAATTTAGAGCTTACCAATAATATTCAAGCATGATGAGGTCATACATTTTTATGGGATGTTTTATGGGTGTGACCTTAGATAGAGAGTTACACAATCAGTAGAGTTGGACATATAGATACTGTATGTAGCTTACCAATTAGGACCAATGAGCAGTAGAGATAGGTTTTATTTTATAGCTCAGTGATTATGATGACATCAGAGTGACTCACCAGCGTTATATAAACCGTGTTTTCTGTTGTGTTCTCCCCAGCTGCATTCTTTCAATAAAAGCTGGGTTACCTTGCATTTGGCGTACCTCAATACACTCTGTGTTGTCTCTTTATTGGCAAATAACAGGTAAAGGGCTATATGGGTTTTGGACTCTGATTTCCAATTGAGTAGTGTGAGCAACTGCTCTAAGGAAGCGGTCTGTTGGCTTAGATCTTTCCTCAGTAACCTAAGGTCCAGGATTGTTTGAGGAGATGTGCTTGCTGTGTCCGAAATACATAAGTGCAGAGTTCTGCAGGGGCCTTGTATTTCTCCTGCCCTGCTCAACATATTTTGCCGTCCATTATGTGACCTCCTGGATGCCCTTGGAGTCCGTTTTACCAACTATGCGGACAACACTCAGCTCATTATGGAGCTGAGTGGTAAATATGAAAAAGACTCAGAAAGAATCTCCACAGTTTATGGTGCAATACAGAGTTGGATGATACTTAATGGCATGGGCCTGAATAGAAGCAAAACTGAGCTCCTGATCTTTAGCTCCCTGGAGGCCCGCACCAAACTTCAGGCCCAAAATGTTGCTTTGATATTGAGAAGCACCATATCAAAGTCGCTAGCAAAGTTAAAACCTTTGGGATAATCCTCAAGCCATCCCTGAGTATGTGGACCCATATAAACACAGTCATACCCAAAGCCCAATATCACCTAAGACTGCTGAGATTGGTGAAGACTTATCTTTCCGAAACCAACTGCTCCACACTTGTTTCATGCTATAATAATGCCCAGAATCGACTATTGTAGTGCCTTACTGGTCGGGACAAATAAGGGCTGCTTAAAAAAAGTCAAGTGCTGGAAAATGATGCAGTTCCGATACCGAAGAACATACCCCGGCACAAACCCATCTCGGCACACATAAGGGAACTACATTGGCTCCCTGTGAAAGCCAGAATCTGCTTTAAAGCCCTTACGATTGTTCACAAATGTCTCTATGGTCAAGCCCCTCAGTATATTAAAGAATGTGTTTCTGTACAAAAGTCCACCAGAGTAACTCGGTCTGCCGATACTATGAGACTGACATGCTCCAAGAGCAAGCAGGTCAAAGGGAATGGCTGTTCATTCCTGGTGTAAGCCACCCAGGAATTAAATAAACTTCCAGATGCTTTAAGTATCATAAATGATACCCTGAAATTTAGGCAACAAATGAAGACTGCCTTGTTTGAATGATAATTACTGTTTCTGGTTATACCGCTTCTCTTAATTCGCCCTAATGCCTGCAGGCTCCGGCACTATATACATATATGAAAAAAATACATTATAAGGAAATATTACACATGTGTATTTGATGTATTTTATTGAGTTGTCTAAAATTGTTCTTAGATGTAGCTTGATGAATTATTCATTTTGTTTGTTATGTATATTGTGTGTATGAAATGTTTGGAAACGATTAAGGCGGCCAATGCTACTGTGCCTACCCTCTGTTTGAATAATACCTAGAGCCTAATCTCCACAAGACATCCATTTCAACCCATGACATAATCTGAAGACTGGTCATAACACATAACAGGAATATGAGGTTATCAACGGGCCCGTTATTAGCTCCCTCCCCATTCCCATTGAGCCTTATGGGGGCTCAAATGGGGATGGGTTTTTTCAATGAGGAATTACCGGGTCCTCCAAGGTTGGAATGGCCCAGTAATTCTTCATTGAAGGAACGCGGAGCTGGAACCCAGTTTGGAGGCAGCCATGCCCTTATTAAGGGCTTGGCTACCTCCATACTCGTAATGAGGCCCAATGTCTTCCTTTTCAGCTCCAGTCAAATACTTTGGGCCTCATCACGAGTCTGGCCGTAACCCTTAAATGCAGCGGTAGCGCTATTACCGCTGCATTTAAGGGTCCGCCAGATCATGGGCTTGGTGGAGTTGACCCTAGCTCTGGGCTGGGGGCAAATCCACAGGAAATTTGCTGCTTATTTGCACTATTACCGCCGGCGGGAAACCCGCCGGCGGTAATAGCGCAAAAATTCACCATTGGGCCCAATGGGGAATGAGGAATTCCTGAATGGGCCCAATGGGGAATGGGAACCAACCGTTCCCCAAACCTGTGATGCGGCGCTGATAGCGCCGGGGGTTTGGCGGTAGCGCTAACTCGTGATGAGGCCCTTTGTTTTCTCATTTTAATGCAAAGCAACAGCTCAGAAAAGTGAATATGGAATAAGATTGCAAAAGTGATTGGAATTAAAGGTTGCCGGAAAACAGGGTTGCAATACCCTACACAGTGAACATTTGATGACAACAGCTGTCATAAGAGGTGAGTATGAGCCATTTAAGTGCAATTCCTAGTATTTGATTACCTGGTATTTGGTGACAAATGATGTGAGCACTTCACCAATTTCTGGGACTAAATGGCATGATGTGGCAACCTTGGAAATACCTGAAAAGATAGAAAAGAAAGCCATTATAATAAAGCAAATGGGTTCCACGATCCAAGATGGCAGATTTGGCTTGGTGCTCTGAAATTTACATTTAATGTCCTATTTCAAAATCCTAAATAATGGTTCTAACAGTGTTGCACGGAGCAGAAAAGGCAAGTCAATCTATGCATCACTGCGTCTTAATTTCTCTGATCCGCTGAAGAGTATACAGCATGGCAACGGTATAACTACACCACTTAACTCTGTGTGGCACACTGCGCTCCAGAAACATGACTCGTTGCTGTTGTGGGGGATCCCAAACCTGTTGTGGGATCACCACGGCTGCAGTGTATCTATCCAGCGATTCAGTCGGTGACCCTCCAGCCAATGTGAGTGCAGTGGCATCTGCTCCACCATGCTTTCGGAGACGTGCTCTGCAAGCGCTGTGCCGACTCTGAGATATCTCGGGCCATATGCAGCAGATCTACCGGAATTGCCCTTAGCATAGCATGGAGCACACTAGCATTGCTGCACCCCTGTTCACAAGTCTTTGGTGCTAGTTAAGACCACCACGCATCAACTGCAGTGCTGATAACTGATTACAGTGATACCATTCTCCTAGACCCAATCAATACTAGCTTGCTGAGAAGCTGAGGGGTTTAGGCCAGTGGACCCATAACAGCTCTTCAGCCTCCACGGCTCCTCTACTTTGGCTCTAAGAAATGACTCCTGGATTACCATGGCTCACATAGCTCACAAGACGGAAGCAATGGTTGAGCACTCGTATCTGTGAACATGGACGATATCTAGGAACGCAGTGTTATCAGGGACAGACTTGACCAGAGAGCGCCAGGCACGACTGATTGAACCAAGGACTAAATGTTTGCAAGACAAGAAGAATAGCTAAGAGAAGTTCCAGAGGATTTTCAGTACCATTGATAAAAACAAGGAGACAAGAAATGGTTCAGTGGCCAAGTCTAAAGAGATCCCGGGAGAACGAAAAGAGGAGAGGGGTGCACCTATGGCATTGTATAATTGTATATGTCCTTATGAATGCCAGAGATTATTGATTGGGACAGTAGATGATTGACTGTACCCTAAAGTGTGGCTGAAACACAGATGGCTCAACAGATAGTTTGTTGATGTTAATATCATTGCGTGATAAGTGCCCCTTAGCGTTTTAACTAGATTCTGCTATTAGTTTGAGGGCTCTTGTTATTCTTTATCTCTGTGTTTAGCCTTAATTTCTCCTGTACCGAAACATATGTTTCTCTCTCGAACTGGAGAGTGATGTGGCCGATGATTCCAGTGGATGTCTGGGTAGGTGTGTAGTTGGGGCAGGATTTATATTTTTGAATTGAAGCTGTCCTAACTTGTGATATTGCAATGGGCTTTGATGCACACTATTCTGTCCAGAATGGGATGCAGGTTGTTCAAAAATGCAAATGTGCTGTTTATTGCTTGAGTGCTTTTTTATGGTTTATCTAAAATGCATGACATGGACAGTCATGGAATTTAACAGTCAGTTTAAGACTAGAAAGGTATGGTTTACCTAAGTGACATGGGGTTAATTTCTCGTTTATTCAAGAAACCCATGTCCTGGCGAGGTGGCATTAGCTTATCACCATAGAACCGGGAGGGCGCAGGGGAGGTGTTTGCATGGTGGTTATTCTCATCATTCTATAAGAGCCACAATTCTCTTTAACAGTTCCATCTCGTTGTGGCAGATTTGTTGTTTTCCAACATTGCTGAGAGATTTGAATTTCCCAGCAACATTTGCACCCCTAACTATGATGGTCCTGAATTTGAATAGGCTGAGTCTGAAAAATGTGGCCTTTCACTGATTCAAAATTTATTTAAATTGTGGGTGATTTTAATGCCTGATTGGATCGCTTCTGTAAAGGTCTCATTTCATTGTCAATTTATGTCTGCTGATCCTTATATCCTTTTGGACATTGTCTGATGTATGGCGCTGTAAAGTCAACATTAACAAACAATTCACTTTCAATTCTTCTGTACATGACACAGCCCTGAAAATAAGTTATTGGTTGGCTGTTCCGCATCTGCTGCAAACCAAAATGGATTGTAGAATGCTCCCCTGTTGGGGACGAACCCCCAGCTATGGCAGAGTGACACTGGAAGTTTGCGGACTTGGAGGGCCTAACACCCTCCCCAACGATACACAGAGGACTCAGTCAACGGCAAGTTAAAACTGCGGTTTATTATAGACAAACCAACAGGGATCAATACAGAAATTATTCATATACATCTCGCTCTTACTCGGCTCGCAGGCCAGTTTTACTCCCAAATGTCATCAGCACTTCGTCACAACCCAGGCCCTTGTCCAGAAAACCTATCGGGCCGTGTGATTTGGGTATTGAGTGTGCTATAACCTATACAGGACATAGATGTTATTCTACTGGCCCTCGCATGTCAGGTGGCTGGCATGGTCCATCCCCAATCCACTAACTATAACATTGTTGCAGTGTTGTGCACTGGTACTTGCCCGTTGCCCCCCACCCCTATTGTACTAAGCTGTGATTGGCTAAAGCTGATGTCCCCAGGCCTGGTATCCGCATAGATTCTCAGCTCACTGTGTACCTCTTCCAGGTGATGGGAAAGATTATGTGTCTGTATTGTAACTTGTGTGTACCACCTTTGCCTTATGAGAGTTCTCTCTTGACCGGCGCAACACTTGTTGCATACTGTTGTATACTTGTTGCAGTCTGTGTCTGGCAGCCTGCGGCCGGCTCCCTTTCCCACCTCAGATCGCTGTCCATTGTCTGCTTTGGCCGCGTCACGTGTTCAGAGACCACGTATTTGAGCCGTGCAGCTCTGAATTATGAGGATTTATTTGTATTTTCTGCAGCTGATTCCTTTGTCATCTGGGGATTGGAATGTCATCTGTATCTCTTGACCTTGGCTGCGGCTCCTGTCCCACACGTCTTGCTCTTTGTCCAGCCTGAATCAGCTCAGCTTGTTTCTTGCTCAGAGGCATGAGGCCTGCTATAATATTCGTAAACCTTATAATGCGGATTCAACAGCGTCCATACTATGCTACATTCTCCAATGGTTAGTCACACTTAACTCTGTCAGGTCCCATAGGTCATCCCGCAGTACCATAGGATTATTTGCGTCTAAGCATCTGCAAGCTTTGCTCAGGGTCTCTTGAGCCTTGCGGTTTCTGCGTTGCTGTATTTGGCTAATGGCAAAAATAATAAAAGCAATGATAGTATGTATATGTATCTGTCCTCTAGCTATAGAACTGTTTGCTCGCGTTCTCCATGTATTACAGTGTGTGTTTGTGTCCCAAAGTTTGGAAGACATGTGTGCTTCATATCTAACACTGCTATGTTGTTGTGTCTCTAACAACGTCAGCAACATGGCTTCTTGCTGTTTAGTCCAAGCTGTCCATACAGGTGTCTCTGGTCATGGCCTGTGACTCTTCATTCATACATGGATAGATCTGTATGTCCCTTGGTCGGTATGGCTGGCTAAGGGGATACCCCTCAACGTACTTGTCAATCATAGGCCAATTAGGAATTTGTCCAAAATAGAATGGATGATTGCAGTGTTTTCTGACCTTCGTTCTTGTCATGAATTTAGTGGGGGCTGGGTGATAGTGGCAGGATTCCCCACCCTTCTTCACGCCACAGCTAGTTCTGATCATTCATTGCAAGTAGCAGAAGGTCCCATGACACAACCTTCTTGACATTTTCAATCTGGGATGTTGACTGACCTACCCTCATGCATTGGAGCAAGTGAGGGAGTCTTAAATCTTTTCCCAATTTAACAAAAGCTCTGTGATAAACAATCAGGTTTTTTTGTGGGAGACATTGGTGGCGTATGTATTTCTTCAAGTGTCATGAGGTTGCAAAGGCTATTAGAAGAGAGTAAGGTGAAATAGAACATGACAAGAAGGGGCTTAAACTCGAGTCAATAATGATAAGGAAGAATCCTTGTTAAAAGAGATTAGGGATATGGTATACCACTCTCTGGACCTGGTGCATTATGAAGTTAAGCTTCTAAAGGAAAAAGAGGGCTTTAGGGAGTGTGGCGAGTCATACACACTGATAGCTTGGCCACTGAAGCGTGTGTCTCATCAGGGTCCCATTGAGGTGATATGGGGCACCTCAAGAACATTACACTCAGACATGTATTCCATTAATGATTGTGGCAGCTTCTTCTATCAATCATTCTACAATTCAACCTAACTGATAATCCACAATCTAGTCAAGAATATTAAGATGAAGCCACAATGCTCTGGATAGGAAATGACCACAGCGAATATTTGGGCAGACCTCTACTTCTCAAAGAGGTCATTGAGAGGATAGGTGAGCTGGCCACTGGCAAGGCGCCTGAGCCAGAAGACCTGATTTTGGAATTGTATACAGTCTTCTAAGACATATTGGCTACCAAGCTGCTTTGACTATATCAGTTGTTGTGGACAAAGGTTGTACTGCCCTCCTCTAATGGTGGGGCAACTTATCAGTGTTTCCAAAGCCAGGTAAAAATGAATAATTTTGCTCCTCACATAGACCACTACATTCATTAAACACGGCAAGAGAATACTGGTGAAATGCAGACTGGTTCCATTTATGTTTTACTTGGTCCTTCTGGATAAATCTAGATGTATACCTCCTCGCCCCCCATCATAATCTATGTTGACGTTTCTCAGTCCTACATTATGTCAACCGTGATCTATAGGCTGTGCACACCTACTGGACATCTAAGAGATTTGGTGCAATTACTCTACACTGAACCAGCTACTATATACTGAACCCACCTAAATAAATGATCAATGGAAAATTGTCCAGGTCCTTCAGTCTCACTAGGAACATATGTAAGGGCTTCCCGCTCATGCATTTTTTGTTTACATTGATGATGGAGCCCTTGGCCTGTGTCCTTCGAGAATGACACGCAAATAGGTGTCTACCTATCTACCAGAATACGCTTTGCATGTTCGCATATGCAATTGACTTATTTCTATACATCGTAGAGCTGGATCTGAATCTCCCCAAAGTCAGAGAGGAGATTGTTGCATTGGGGCTGGTCACTGGCCTTATTATCACCGATAACAAATCTGAAGTATTTCCTATTACCCATAATATGCTGGGTCTGGTTGTGCTGGAATACAATGGTGGCAATTTGGGATACTCCTGACACACGTACAGGAGTCATTCACTTAAGGATTTTACCTTAAATGCAAAATCAAGTGAACAAAGTACTCCTTAGCCTCTTGCGCATATGCCCCACCATATATGTTCAGAAATGTCCTTGTTTCTCAATGAGCAATAGCAAACAAAGGTACATAAATTGTCAATTGGTCATTGTTTTAATTACAATCCAATGGTAGTGTGCAAACACGTTTTTCGATTCTACTACTGGGTCCTCTTCAGAGCTACCGTAACCAGACAAATGTGTTGCAATTACATTTATACAATGGTAAATCAAAATCAAACATAGCCACACCCATTCACATCATTGGGTGTGTCATATTAGCATGAGACAAAGACATAAAAGTATACATTTTCATACCCATAGTTATGGACATTCCACCACCCCATTGTCCGTCCCAACATATTAGTACAATAGCCAAAAACATGCCCATTTCAGAGTAATACGTTACCGACATTTGTATAAGAGTTGCACCAGCACATAAGAGCATTGTCATTTTACGACTTATAGGGGAGAAAAAGAAAAGTAGGAAGCCTTAACATCCACAATCACATTTATGTATGTGCACCCTATGATTAACACAGGCCATATGGCCAGAGCGTCTGTCCTACTGTTTAGCCATTCCCCTAATTAGTATCTCCTTACAGAGTTCCAGATCCCTTCAACCACCAACTTTCATGTCTGAGAACCACAAACAACCCAAAGTATGTGCATGGCTTGTTGTCCCCCCTACCTTGTGACTCCACACTAACCAACCCATCACTGTGCCCAAAGCCAGTCTTGGCACTACAGATACAACAGGTAATTATTGTTACTGGATCAATACAGGACTAACGCTAGAGCTGCAGCATTACTGTCTCATTCTACAAAGACCGAGGGAAAAAATGGCAAACACGCAAAGTTTTAAAATACCAAACTACCATCATGTACCCTCACCACACCATACCACCACCTTACTCATAGCTATTTACCTCACTGCAACCACTAGTTGCATAGTATTGTTCAAAGGGTATGCCAAGTTAACCTTCTTGAATTCCTTTACATGCACTCCCAAATCTACAGAAAGAATCTTACAATCAAACCTTTAATTTTAGCAATCTGGCTTGTTATTACAAGTTGACTATCAAAAACCATGTTGTAACCTTTACTCGTGTGCAGTCGCGATCACAAGGGCCCTTTGGCCACTGCTGCGGTGCTCCGCAATACGAAAAAAGCAAAATGACAGCTTTTTCTGAACTATGTTCCTCTAGTTTCCTTTCCTCAAGTTTCTTTCTGGCTTTCTCCTGCAGTAATTGACAGTGGTGAACTATAGGATCTCTGGCCATGGTTTCACTTCCATTCCCACTAATTATTTCAATTGTCACTGCATGGGCTCAGGTAACCCCAGACACAATATATGATAAAAATGGCTATTGTCTTGTCCCACAGTTCCCTCATCTCAAGAGGTCACATTTGTTGAATCTCCTGAATGTAAGCAACTCAGTCTTCGTCATCACGCATTTTGCAAGTCATGATTGTACTCATGTCTGACACATTGGAAAATTGCACCCTGAATGCTCCACACATCTGCCCTGCAATTATTAAACAGTGCCCCATCATGAGTCATGTTCTGAGCTGACACCCCGGGGTACCGCGCTGTATTCAAATGTTGTCAGCTCTCTCCCCAATGATGGCAGCAAGTAAGCACTTTATGTCACCCACCGCTAACGTCATCTCTGCCGTAATCCTTTCAAGTTCATAGATCTACTTGCCTGCGCCTGGGGTCAAATTCAGTAATTTTCATCTTAAATGATCCTTATCCATTTGTAGCCATGGTATGTATTGCGGTCATCCTCCCCCTTTCTTTACTAATGGGAACTGGGTCCATTCCGTCCCATGTTCAAATCCAGCTGTGCCCTTTGTTTTTGTGATGGCGTCTGTCGTGCTCGCTTTCTTTCGCCCTTGCAATGTTCTCAGCCTGTTTAAATATGGGGTCAGTTCTTCCAAGCTGCGCAATGGCTTCTTCCCTTCTGGTTCTCCCAAGTAAGACCACGCTATCTCTTCCTGATCTCAAGCCTATAGAAAGGCCTAGTGTGTCCTCTTCCCCTTCCTCATTTTCACCTACAATTCTCTCCTCATCTGAAAACATTGTGTCCTGACGTTCATCACTCCCTTCATCTTCTCTGTCCTCAAAATTAAATCTTTTTGGGGGATCCATCCCGTGCAATCCCCTCACTACTTTTCTCCTCTCTTTGGGGACCCTACTACACTCCTCTTCATATTGCGGATGGTACCACTGTCCCTCCTGCTTCTGTATAAATTGCCAATCCTCCTTTGTATTGCTTCTCCATCACATTCATATGGAAGAGTATCGTTTTTAAATATGCCCTCCACTTCTCTACCACATCTTTCCAAACTCCTGTCGATTTCCTGTTCCTGCTCTCTATTCTTCACCTTTTCCCAAAGCTTACATTATCTAACAAACTCATCAACTTCTTTCTGCCTTTTCTCTCTGATCAACTCCAACTCTTGTTTTATCTCTCTCTTTTGTCCTCTATTTCCTTCTGCCTTTCTCTTTGTTCACTTCCATTAACTCATCCTTTCCATCTCTTCTTTCTGCAACTTTGCTTTTTCTCTTTGCTTCTCTCTCTCTCTCTCTCTCTCTCTCTCTCTCGCTTTCTCTTTCCTCTAATTCTCTTCTCTTCCTTTTGATTCCTCTCCTTCTCTATCCACTTTACATGTGTTCTCCTTTTCATTCTCTTCCTCAATTATTCTATCCCACCCTTTCTCTTCCTCCTCCTACTTCCTCTCTGTCCCTTTTCTTCCAGTTTTCATTCCTCTTTCTCTTCTTTTTCCTGTCTTTTTTTAGTTTCCTTTTCTCTGTCTTTAGAAGCATCTATATTTCTTCTGTCCAATTTAAGCTTTTCTTTTCCTTATTGCCCTGCTTGCCTCTCGGTCTCTGGATCTCTTCCTCAGCATCTGTCAGCTTCGCCTAGAGCTCGCAGCACTCATCATACTTATCGCACATGGACACTGGCATATATTTGATTAATTAAGCTCCATTTAGCATCTTCACTACAGTAAGAAGGGGCTGCATAAACGGGGTTAAAGTACCATGCCGCTGCTTTCAAGTCTTTCAATGGGTATGGTCCCTGTACTTCGTCAGACAGATCGATGCTCTGGGGGGGTAGGGGGAGAAGCTGAGGATGCTCTGCCCTCCCCTTCATGCTGATTAAACTTCCATTCCTTCTGGGGCAGATCCTCTATCTTGTCTCTGAACATCTTCCATTGCTCTAAAGTAGCCAATCTTTTCAGCAACTTTTTCCCCTTGTATGCAGCGTGTAAATATGCCGTCATGTGTTGCAGCACTGATTTCAAAAGTGTCCCCTCCTGGGGCCAGGACATGAACATTTTATCTGCCCTGGCTTTAACTCACTTGAAGTGGTACCTGCAGATCGTAGTCTTGGACTGTGGAAGTGACTTACATAAAAAGCATAAGGGGAGTGTCTCCCATTGTGGCACGTCACTCTCTAAACTGCTGATACTTACCGGACCTGAATAAACCTTCAAACTTACTACCTCTTCTACTCCACCTGCACAATCTCTTTGTCAACAATACTTTCCTCTATTTGCAACACTTCTACATTTCCTCCTTGTAACAACAACTATTTGGGCAGCACCACAAAGGCTGTCCACTCTCAGGACCACGCCCTTTGGGTCCAAACCACAGCTCTGCGCTCTCTACAATACAAACCAATATCTACAAAGCATTGTTTTTCACAGTTCAAACCACTTCTCACCCTCCCTCCGGTGCCAGGACTAACTCCACATATAGGTGCACCCTCAAATATAACACAACAAAACCCCAAACCCACTTCAGTTTTCCTGCCCTCTTAACAAGGTATCCTCTTATTTCCTTAATGTTCCTCGGATAGGAGCTTGACGCACTCTTCCTTGACCTTGTCGCGGGAAACCTCTTTTCTCTTAATAACTTAATACCTCATCACAAGCGTTACTACACCACCTTCAATAACCTTTGTTACAGGTATCCTCTCATAAGTAAACACTTTGTCACTTGACAATTTTATACAAACCAATCCAATCCCTCCCACCTTCGTTTGACACTTCGATGTTCTATACTTACGTGGATCGGCAAAGGCCTTCGGTATTGATACTCCTTCAATCAGCCACTTGCCTTTGTCCTATATGGTGACTGTGGGGACCAGGCAGGATTTTCTCAAAGGGGGCCCGTGTCAACTGTCTTAGTACACGTGTAATTCACTGTTCTACACAGGTCACCTCTGCAGTGCACAGGCTTGCAGTGGGTTATCGAAAATCCGAGGGCATTGACTTTAACCATCCGAACCGCTACCATATGTATTGAAGTCCTGCACCAAGTAATGAAAGTAGTCAAGGTAAATGCAAAGGCTGTTTTATTAATAATCCATGTCAAAAAACGGGACAGCAAAAAGCACACATGTCTCTGAGCTCTCTGTACTCTACAATACAACACAATAGTTTTATAGACAAAAATACGTCACCAGTAACGTTATGCTGCAATTCTGGTTCCAAAAAACTATGAGGATCTGGAATTGGTTAGGGGAATTGTGTACATGTGGCATGTATAGGGTTTTGTTTCTTTATTGGTTAAAATTATCTGATGGCCCCACCTTAGACCACCCTCAAATTGATAAAGTTAAAAAAGACATCATCATAACAAATCATAATTGACTGCTCCAACAATTGCAAACAGCATCATTTTGAGAGTTGTGATTGGTTGTAGTGGTTATCCCAACCTTGGACATTTGGCAGGTCATCAGCCCAGGAGCAAAAATAGTGGTAGGAGGCGTGACATTAAGAAGTTGCTTCTCCTGATTAGATAAGACACCATCCCGCATTTCCTAGGCTCTTAGCCAGGACATATACCTTTGTACTTGGCTGTGTCTGGCATTTCTTGATCTGAGAATCTGGGGAGTGATGGAAGGTGCCCATCAGTGTCTGGAGCTAATAAATGGACCCTGTTCTCCAATTATGACTCACATCTGAGGAGACCGTGTTTTGAATTATTCTACTCGACTTTATTAGGATTTTAGCTCATGTTAATACAGGTATTGTTACCTCCTTTGGCCACTGGAGACTCGGTTGAGCTAGTCCTTATGCAGTTTTAATATTTTAATTAACAGGCACCTGGCACTGTAAGGCTGTTTATTCTTTTACCTAATCTAAGAGAAATATGCTAGACGCTTGGGAATTATCTTCTGTTTTCTTCAGAGCCATCCAACCCTCTCTTTTTGCAGTAACCTTGGAGGGGGCCATACAGCTACTGCTTGGCTTGCAAAGTTGTGTCTTTTAGCTAATTTCAGCACTTTGAATCTTCTTGCAGCTTTGATCCCTTTTCAAGGCTTTCCCATTCATTCTAACGTGGTTTTGCCGTCCATGTTTTCCAAAATAGCCACTCAATACGGCTGCATTTCTGCGTTTAGCAAGCTTTTACATGTATTTGCGTGCGTTTTGCATTTCAGAGGATCCATTGATTATGATATATCGTGTCTATTGGTGTAGATAACATTCTTCATGTCTAAATGAACATTTGAACTGGTGTCTGCATAGCTTCATGGTGAGTACATATCTACTTCATGTCTAGTGCATCTACATGTGTCAGTGTGGCAGTGATGTCACTTGCTCTTGTCATTTTCAGTTGCAACATGTACATTTCTTTCAGAGTTTGCAAATGGATCTCTTCCTCGATTGGTCCATGATAAGGTTGGTAGGGTTGCTTTAGTGAATAGTGTTTCTCATATTTGCAGTATCGAGGTGGGGAAGGGGACGGTGCCATGAATGATGTAGTGCTCTCGAGTTTACAATGTGGAGGCAAGGGAGGGGCAGACACGATGAATGACGTATTCATCTGCCTCTTAACATTGCGTCACACATTCAGCCACTAACCTTCTAGGCATCTCAATGTCTTTGATCTCTGTCCTCTACTGATGCTTCACTGATGCAGCCATCTACCTTCTAGGCATCTCAGTGCCTTTTGTCTGTCCTCTACTGATGCTTCACAATGCAGACACCTACCTTCTAGGCTTCTTAATGTCTTTGCTGTCTGTCCTTTACTGATGATTCACACATGCAGACACACACATTCTGGGCATCTCAATGCCTTTGCTTTCTGTCCTCTACTGATGCTTCACAATGCAGACAACTACCTTCTAGGCATCGTAATGCCTTTGGTCTCTGCCCTCTACTGATGTTTCACGCATGCAGACACCCTCATTCTAGGCACCTCAATGTCTTTGCTCTCTGTGCTCTACTGGTGCTTCACAGGTGCAGCCATCTACCTTCTCGGCATCACAGTGCCTTTGCTCTCTGTCCTCTACTGATGCTTCACAATGCAGACAACTACCTTCTAGGCATCGTAATGCCTTTGGTCTCTGCCCTCTACTGATGCTTCACGCATGCAGACACCCTCATTCTGGGCATCTCAATGTCTTTGCTCTCTGTCCTGTACTGGTGCTCCACAGATGCAGCCATCTACCTTCTAGGCTTCTTAATGCCTTTGCTCTCTGTCCTTTACTGATGATTCACGCATGCAGCCACACAAATTCTGGGCATCTCAATGACTTTGTTCTCTGTCCTCTACTGATGCTTCACAGATGCAGACATCTACCTTCTCGGCATCTCAGTGCCTTTGCTCTCTGTCCTTTACTGATGCTTCACAATGCAGATAACTCCCTTCTAGGCATCTTACTGCCTTTGCTCTCTGCCCTCTACTGATGCTTCACGCATGCAGACACCCACATTCGGGCATCTCAATTTCTTTGCTCTCTGTCCTCTACTGATGCTTCACAGGTGCAGCTATCTACCTTCTAGCCATTTCAGTGCCTTTGCTCCCTATCATCTTATAATGCTTCACGCATGCAGCCACTGCATTGTTTCCGCTGGATCACTTGCACTGTCACTTTACTTCTTATGTGATGACAAGTCTTCATGGCATATTCTTTGAGCGAAAATCATTACAAAGAAATTCAAATAAAGAAGTAAAGGAGCAAGCATTGGTTGGCTTTGCCCATACTTGTTATATGCTTGAGTTGCATTTTAATTAGGGGAAACAAAAACATGCAAACTAATACATTCCATTAGTAAATACAAGGAAATGAAACATTAATATTTATATTGCATATCAAATTGAAGGACAGAATATAAAAATAACCAGACATGTTCTTATTACCGGGCTGACTGGTAATCGGAGCACCTCCACTCACAGACTAGAGACCGCTCCTTTTCGCACCATTGTCCTTGTGGTATAAGAGTGAGCATAACGCACAGCCTGCACTTTGCACACGGATTTCCAGTGCACCCAGCAATTTATGAGGATTCTGTTGACAGTAGAAATGTCATGATTGTGTGGTTATCCGAGGTAAATTCAGCACTCTTATTTAACTGGTGTAGCCTCCCACCGCACCATGGATTGGGGGCCGTTGGTAATGTCATGTATGACCTCAGAGGTGTTTTCTTTCCTGTGCTGATTGAGGGAGTGAGGTGGGATAGCTGCGCCTGGTAATGTAACACAGAGGCATTCTCAAATTGACCACATGTGCATGGTGCAGAGTCTGATGAGGAGCATCTTTGGGGAGTCGGGCCACTGTGTCCAAAAATGGTGAGCGTTCGGGCTCATCACTGTGCATTCACCTCATTCAGCAGAAATAGGTTAACAATACATGTTAGGGAATTTGTGTAGCTGCTGGGAACACTGATTAGGAATAACATGGTATCTCAATGTGCTATGACACGTCCTGACTTGTCCCCTTACCACAAGGGCCATGTTCTAGAAGATACTGTGCCCTACCCACCAGGAGATAGAGGCTGACCTTAATGGGAGACCCAGGAGTACGTCAATGGGAGTGCCTTGGCTACTGGAAACACACAAGAAGTGGCCAGGGTGCACTCCCGTCTAGTGCTACAGTGATTACATTTAAGCAGAGATCCAGATAATGAAGGCCAATGAAGCAGCAGGAACTGTCCAATAGAAGAAAGCTCAGGAAACAGAGATCATTTCTAGCCAGGGACACCTGGACCCAGATTACCCTCGAGGCAAACAGGCAAAAACGCATCCCATACAAGACAGGATGCCCATGAAAATCCTATTTGGATATACTGAAGACAAATTAGCCCATATCCTTGTAGGCTTCCTTGGTGAAGAATAATTCTGGATCCAGGATTCATGAGCCATAGAATTCGGTGGGAGAAGCCCGAAGAAAATGTGCTCAACACATCAGACATCTAGCTTGGTGGTGATCTAGAGCTGATGCAACTGCATCCTCCTTCAAGGGACGGATAACGAAACCCCAAGGGAGACCTGGACTACAAGGTGGATTTCCAAGAGATCCACCTTATAGTAGTAAAAGAGCACCCTGCCCCTCTTATGGTCCATGTGGGGGTCGAGGTTCTATTGCAGGTTGTAGACCCACATGAGCACCAGAAGAGTGAGCGCTGGAGAAATTGAGACAAAGGCAACTATCTATAGACCCAGGCGTCAGACCAAAAGCAATGTGATAACAAGATGGCTGAACTTCAGAGATCCTATGCCGAAGGGTTAGTCAAGTGAACATGTGGTTAATCACACCCTCGTCCAGTAGGCAAATACTCTCCCAACTGACTCATAATGCCTTCAGCTAAGTCTTAAGCAGACGATTCCATCCACTTAAAACTAGCAGACTATGGCAGAGGTTTTTTTCGTTAAAAAATCTGCCGTAAAAAAACCAGCGAAAAAACACCCCCCTATGAAAGGATGCTGTACCATGAAAGTCACCCAGAGGACTGAGAAAGATCAAAGCAAAGAAAGAAGAATATAAGGACAGGATGGAGTTAACAATGGACAGCGGCCAAGTGATACACCCAGAACCAAAATCACTTTACTACAAGAGTATCACTTTGCTATTGTGTTAAAGGGACAATGGCCCTCACAACTGAAAGCATCTTGCTCATGCAATATGACTTTTACCTGAGGTAAGGCCTCTATGTCCCCCTCTCCTGCTCCAATTCGTCAGGACTTCCCAGATGGCCCCCTCCCCTTAAAACTTAATGACCCTTAAAAAGGCTTTAACCCCCTGAATGTGTATACATCATGATCATTTTTGATTACAAAAGTGTCACCATTGTAAGTCTGATGCTTGATAAATAGGGTTACTCCTTGGTGGTTGTCCTCATGGAGGTTCAATTAGCATTTACATTATAACTTATATGTACCCTTATTTTAACTTGTTTCGAACTGACCCACAGGTTCTCCATCTACCAGACCTTTGGTTGCAAGCAATATAGAAGTGGGTAGGAGTTTCCAGGATCCAGAATCCGGCTAAAATGTCACTCCACATCCCGGATCTGGGGAAACTAAAAGCCCATGCATGCACTGCCACGCATCACCACATCCACAGTGATCAGCTGTTCCGAGTGCTCACAAATGACTTCCGAGTCCAGAAGAGCTCTGCTTTGATGTTATTTTTTGGTTGTTTTTTTTTTTACATTTAAGCACCTGAAAGTGTGACTAGTGTTGCATGGCTGCATACACATCAGTACATGGGTAATGGGGAGTGGCAATGTTCTGTGGCATGTCCTGGAAGAAGAGGTATAAATGCTGGCTGATTAGGGTGGGCTAAATCTGCATGTTGTGTGAAACCATGACTACAAGCATGTGATCAAACCACGCATTTTATTTCATTCTGTTTGTATCAGGCAATAATTGTAAAATCTTGAGGCGATTTTTGTTTGGCTCACAGCATTTTGAATGCTAGTAATGGTAGACACTCATTCAGGGAGGGAGAAATAAAGGTACAAAAATTGTCTTTTTGCTGAACATGTTACTATAACAAATATAATTATATATTTCATAGCAGGTGTATGTGTGTATTTGTAGAGCGCGTGTTCACCCCCAGAGGGGTATCTTGGCGCTATTGACAGATAGCAGATGCTTATTGTGTATTACAATGTGTACACACTTATCTCTTACCTACAATGGGGTGTCACTCAATTGTGATGGGCGCTCACTCCCACCTCCACACAAGGTGTTGGGAGAGTACACATTTTCTCAGTGGCGCACTGGATGTAAGGTCACAGTGGCAGGACACATTTCTTCTTGTCCATGTTGGCAAGCACACCGAGTCTAGGTTTTTAGGATTAACACGCATCAACACATGAGCACACTGAACGTTTCTTACTGTTGTCTAAACTAATCCATCCCAGTCCTCGTCTTGCAGGACCCAGTGCCAAGGGGTCGCCAAAAATGGCTAAGGATGCGCTTTAAAACCCTCAGTTATATTACATTACGTTTTGGTTCAAAGGATTTATGTTGATGTGGAGGTTTTGTGAGTGGAGCACATAGATGAGTTAATATGAAGAAGCAGCAGGCGGGGGTACCCTCACTGAACCGTTCCGAGGTACCGCTGGGGGGTGGGGGGGGGGGGGGGTTCTGAAGGGCAGGGACATGTCTGCTTCCCGCTGAGTGCTTTCATTCCTGGGAGAAAGCAAAGCATTAGGAGATTAATCTGTGAAGGGCACCGCGACCGGCTTCTCAAGGAGGAAGGAAGGCCACAACAGTCCCTCCCACACACAGCCTGGGTTTATCTTCTCTCAGACCCCGAAAACAGCTGCATCTGCGGTACACTTGGGGGAGGTTGAGGGGAAAACCTTCGGGCACTCTTATGAGTACTCTGAGTGGGCACAGGGGTGGTAGGGAGAGGGCTGTAGGTGGGCATCCATGGTAAAGCCAAGGTCCAGTTAGGTCTAATGCACGTTTAACGGGAGGGCCAGAGGCAGCATCTGACGAACACACACTGCAATTAGCAATCAAGGTCATTGAACGTGGAAGGCCGCATGCGCAGGAGGTCCCCTTTACATTAATCGACATCAAAGACACGTCTGGAGCATGATCCTGAGACAAGTTAGGGTGGGGATGTTCCCATTTTATAAGCTGTTTGCAAGATTGAGCAATCTACAAAGTTTGGGCCTTGGTTTTCGTACTGCATGACATCCTGGCAGGGAATTGCAAGTTCAGGACAGGGCCGACCGATGCAAGCTTGAAATGCCCCCTTCAAATTGCAGTCATCTGGGGTGGCACACACACCTGCTTGTGTGTGTGAATGGGCTGTATGTGCTGGGTTTTATACAGCACACGACCAGGTGGGAAATGGGCCAGAATAAAACGGAATGTTTGTCTTGCCAGAAGAAGCCCAGGAAACTCTCAGATGTGTTCCTAAGCAGAGCTCCCATGCACACGCTAACACTTAAGAAGACTCAGCACGGGGGCTGAATGTAGAAGCAGTTAAAGCCTCCCATCCTGTTAAAGGTCTGTTCAAATTGGTATATATGTCTTCCAATGTAAGACTTATTTTTTATTAGGGTGAGTATTGCGACCAATAAAAAGAGCAGTCCAACTGTAAGGGGTTCTTACTGAATCACTATCACTGACATGTTTTACATTTCAAGTTGTGGTCATTCTTATGTTCCCAAAATGCTCTTTGCTTTTATGCAAATTGCCAGGCTTGGGTTCCATGAAGGTATTCTGTGTTGAGTGGCCTCACCTAGGGCCCCGCCTCTTGGCCCCCCTTCCAGTCTCCGGCCCCATCGCCTCAAAGAAGGATATGGTTCCCAAAATAAATGTTTTCCCTGTTCCAGCATTGCACACACCAAGCTGTGAGGCAACAGAGCAATCTATAACAAGGGGATAAAGTAATAGGGTGTAAAAATATGGATACAAATAGGATTGGCCATTAGGAGTACACTTGGCGGTTCATGGAGCGAGGGGACATAGGAGGTTACAGGCAAGGGATACATGTTAGGGATGGAAAAGTCCACCCACTCTTGATTTATTTGTTGTTGGATATGCAGCTGTGCTCCCATAGAAGCTATATCCCTGTGACTTTCACATGATCTTAACCTCTTAAATAATCTGTAAATCCCAGGGTCTGTCTCAGGACTTCCTTCTCTTGAATTCTTCTAGCACAACAAAGGAAGCCAAGTCTGCTCCCTTTTAATCCTCCCCAAAGACCAGTCATTAAGTAACTTCTTCTACACTCCTCGTGCCACGAATCTATTCTTCCAAGAGCCAGGTAGACTCCCCACCTCTTCCCTGGTCATGAAGCTGCATTGGTTAAAGCTTCAGTGTTTGAATATGTGTGAACTTTAGGATCACAGGGAATAGCCCCTTCAACGCCCCCATTCAAAGTTCTTCTTCTCAATGTCAATTAAAACAATACGAATTTGAAATGTCCATTAATAATTGAATAGGAAGGTGATTACCTATATTTTCCAAGGTTCAAACAGACAGACGCTGATGAGCTACACTATTCTATGGACAGGGATTTTACTGAGGCGATATGCTCCGAGGTGGCTGGCCTAGTTAAGGGCCCGAGCAAAGTGAGGGTCTCTTAACGAGGGTGGCAGGGAATTACCCACAGGCTAGGCCCAGCCAAAGAGGGGCATATCGCCATTAGCACCTGTGTATCATGTTACACAGGTGCTAATGTTATTGTTGTTTTTTTAAATGGAAAGTATTTTCTTTCCGTGCACAGTGAGAAAACACTCTACCAACATGGCCACCATGGATTAGGAACTCAGGGTTCCGTATGGAGCCCCTCATCCATTTCCATGGCAGCCAGAGCAGGGGACGGGAGCAGCAGCAGCTGCGGCGGTGGAACTCGCCGCTGCAGCGAACAGGTAAGTGGGATTGGGGGGAGGAATTTTAAAAAAACAGGGTCGGTTGAGGGGAAGATGGCGGGCGGGGGAGCCGGCCATCAGGTGGCATAGAACACTAACTTTCACTGGTGGTGTCAGCCCGCGTTCCTAGCCACCTTGTTGCTGGCTCCCCCGCCCTGGGTGCTAATACAGATTGAATATACTTTCCAGAAGGGCACTGCTCAGAAAAGTTAGACACCAGTAATTGTCCAGAGTTCTTCCTACAAGATAAGAACCCAAGATTGCTACCTTTATGTGAGCATTAATAATTCAGCACACATTAACTATAGCCCCAATGAAGTACCTGTGGTGTCGCCAGGAAGTATCCATGAACCTAAATGCCTTTGTACTTGTTGCCTCCTCTGAATGGCTTTATAGAAGTCAGATCTAGTGGAGTTGCAGTCACCAACTCAATGAGGTCCTTCAGCTCAACTTGCCTAAAAGGGATCTGTTAGTTAGGGTTTAATCGTAAACTCCCATCTTATTAAATCAGCAGTGCAGCACCAACCAATAGCATTCCAGAAACATGCAGGGGCCTTAGCTAAGCAGAAAAAAGAAGCTGAAGCAAGGTAAAGGTTTGTAGCCAGGCTTTCTCTTTATATAGTGCCTCACCCAGCAGCACGTCTAATATAACTAAAACATGACCCAGGTCTCCCTGGGCCAATAGAATAAGCTATTAGGTTTGTGGTTGGTCTCATTAGCAGATTCCTCACATTAGGGTTTTCCGCTAAGTGAGTTAGAGGAATCGAGACATGGCCCCCTTAGTCTCTGTGTTCATTGTCAGCTGAACCTAAGTGATGATGTCCATGGAAGAAAACATGCAAGTCTTGAATTGCTGTTAATATTCTTGCGCAGGGGTCATTCACCTGGCATTTTATTTTTTTCTGTGATCGTGTGCTGGTTAGACTGATAATCAAACAGATATTGTCCTCTGATTTAGTGCATACCTCAAATGTGATTTAGAAGGTCACAGCTAATAGAGGGCACTATTTGACATTTGTTCATTACTAGTGGAGGGCTTGTCACATTATTGGTGCATTTTGAGTCACCTGGGGCTTCACGCTATGTGAACAGTTAATCCAGACAAGGACACTTTGATCTCTGTGCCTGGGAGGCAGATGCACCTCCATCACACCTCAGTGATGACACCGAAGGGGATGAGGCACGGGTCTGATGTTGCTGTTGCTGTTGTTAGTCATACTGTTGGGGAATTTTATCAGACCCCAGAGACACAGGAATAGTTGATGTTATTCTTATATTGGGATCATGAACGGCAAGCTAAAAACCAGAACTAGTGTGCACTAGGACCCAATTTTTCTACTTTAGTGGTATTTCGTTAGTGGTGTTCTATTGGCGGTATGTAACTCAGTATAGACTTACCGGGTCACCTGAGGACTGCAATATGGGGAATCAGCTCTTTATGATTTGCCCCAGTTCACAGTGTGTTGGTGAATCCTGCTTTATACCGCTTGCGGTAGTACAATACCTCCTTAGCCTTGTACCTGTCTATCTGCCATCACCAGTTACAAGAACACATAATAAATAGACCAAAGCTGATCTAATTCTTTTCAAGTACTTTATAAGAAATTAAGGTTATGAATAATAGAAAAATTCCATGTGCAGTTTTTTGAGTTTAACATGATCTTCTATGTACTTCAAGAATGAAAGCACACATCTCAAGCTCTTGTTTATCTTTTGCAGTGATAACAGATTCTATTCTTTAGGCTAAAACATGAATACAAGCACATTTCATTGTAAATGCTTCCCCGCGATAAAGAGCGTTTTCCCACAATGGACCTCAAACACCCTTTTAGTGTTGCAGTTCAAAACATTATCATCTAAAGACCTTGAAACATAGCATTTGCTTTGCACAGCTTAAAGTCTTCAGTTATATTTGAGATTTGATTCTTGCATGGTAAAAAAAATAAAAGTAGCTATCTATGTTTATAAATGTAAGAAATCTACACACACCTCACTTGTACTTTGCTCACCTAAAAATGCATGAAATATTCACCCCAGCACAGTCAGCGGAGCATTGGCTCAGTCTTCTCTCAGTCTCAGCACGGCAGTCTCCCCCTCAGTGCACCCTCTTTTCTCCAATGCTTCTCTCCCTTTTGGTAGGAAAATAAGCCAACAGCCATGCTCAGCTAAAACAGCTCAATGCTCTGAGAGACACCCGCCTGTCTCTCACCACACTTCCCTTTTTAAGGCCTCTCCAGGATCTGCCCATAAAATGTATGTTTGTCTACACAAAGTGTACAAAATGCCTGCCTCTGACTGTGATGTCACCTGCCACTCAGACACCCCATCTGAATAGTCAAACCTCCTGGAAACTTCCAGAAAATACGTGTTTTGCCTGCCATCTTTCCATAGCGATTCAAGGCAGCAAACTTAATAAAAGTGACGTTTCTCTATGCTCTGGCTTTCTGCAGCAGAACATGAACAATGGGGCTACTTTGAGCAACTTAGATCTTCACATTCCACATATCACATCTCATGCAGAAGCAGCTTTTGTATGTTTATTTTTCCAAGCAACACCGCAGGGCCTGTGTTTGCAAAACTCATAAAATTAGCTAATTTGTACAAACAATTTAGACTAATTCTTTGCACCAATGAGCTATGGACTGATCTGCCTTTAACATTAGCGTGGGGATCAAATTAGTCAATTAAGGGTGTTAGGAATTAAATGTTAGTATTTATTATTCTTCATTGCAACTTAGTCCAAATCTTACCATGGTGTAGCATTATTCTATGTTATTAAATTCAGTTACTATGCAATGCTGAATTCAAACCCCTTTTGTTGTAAATCTCCCCCCGTCTCACCAGTGATCGGGATCTCCCTTGTTCGGCCGCAGGACTCTTCCTGTGGATGGTTCGGGTCTTGAATAGGCTCGCCCGCGCCTCGTCAGGTTGCAGGACACGTTCAGAGTTCCGGGAAGTTCGTGGTTCCAGGGTATCCAGGATAGCGATGAACGAGTAAGTAGGGGGGGAAATCCAGGAACAGGATAAAAGGCAAGGAAGGAAGTAAGATGATCAAAGGAAACCAATGTAGAGAGTAAACACACGTCGGGTCACTACCGAAGATAGCGTTGAGACGCGCAGACTCGCAGGGGCGTGACCAATTTATAGTACGTGCCACGACGTGAAGGCTAGTGCATAGCAAGGAGCTTGGTACGGCCATGTTGGGAGGAACAAGGAGTACAAGCCCTTTGTGACAATGACCATAAGGTCCAGAAGGGGCAATTTCGCCGGGTTATGACAGCATGCCCCCTCCGAAGACTGTTCCTCCAGGCTTGCCTGGGTGAATAAGATGGAATCTTCTGAGCAAACGAGGGGTCTTTAAATTAGAAACTGGTTCCCATGTTCTCTCGCTAGGGGGGTAGCCTTTCCACTCGACCAGATATTGTAGTCGACCCCTCCTATACCTGGAATCACATATCCTGGACACCTCATATTCCAACTGGTCGTCCACAACAACAGGTGTGGGTTTGAAGGGTTTTCGAGTAGAACTAACATAGGGTTTCAACAGGGAAGTATGGAAGACTGGATGTATCTTCTTCCAGGAATCCGGGAGCTTAAGTCGGAAGGAGACAGGATTGATGATCTCCGTTATAGAAAATGGACCATAATAGCGAGGAGATAATTTGTTTGGTCGTAGATGTTGAGGTAACAGTTTCGAGGCTAGCCAGACTTCATCGCCAACTGAATAGGAAGGTGATGGTCTTCTCTTAGAGTCCGCACATCTTTTGGTTCGAGTCTGGGCCTGTTCTAACTGATCCTTGACCTCTCTTTGTAAGTCGATCAGCGTTTGAATCCAAGAGTCAAGGGTAGGTACCGGAGTAGATTCTGGAAGAACTGATGGTAAAACAGACTGGTGATAACCTTGACTGCAATAGAAAGGGCTGATCTTGAGAGCTGAATGATCTGAGTTATTGTAGGAGAATTCTGCTAAAGGTATAAGGAGAGACCAATCGTCTTGAATCTTGGTGGCAAAACAACAAAGATATTGTCCCAGGGTTTGATTTACTCGTTCCGTTGCCCCATTGGTTTGTGGATGATAGCCTGAAGAAAGGGCACGTTGGATTCCTAGAACACAACAGAGATGTTTCCAGAATTGTGAAATATACTGAGGTCCCCGATCGGAAATAATCTTGGAAGGAAGGCCATGAAGACGAAAAATATGTTCCAGGAAAATTCCAGCAAGTTCTGAGGAAGATGGTAGTTTATACAATGGTGTAAAATGAGCTAGATGAGTGAACAAGTCAATGGTTACCATGATGGTTGCATATCCTCGGGAAGGTGGTAATTCAACAATGAAGTCAGTGGCAATAACTTCCCAGGGTCTGGTTGGCAACGTAGGTTGTAGAAGCAGACCCGCCGGCCTCTGATTATCGTATTTGTTCTGACTACAAATAGCACAGGTCTTGATGTATTGAACTACACTGGACTTCATCCCTGGCCACCAGACCTGTCTTTGTATAAGACGGAAGGTGTTGGTTACTCCTCGATGGCCGGAGTGAAGAGTATCATGGCATAGATTCATTACCTTCTGTTGAAGTTCTTTTGTCGGAATGACCACTGAATTGTTCTTGAATAAATATCCTTCCTTGATTGTTAGACGCCAGGGATTTTTCTCCGATATGTCCTTCCAGAGTTCAGATAATTGAGTCTGTACTCCGATTTCTTCCAGGAGATTGATCGTTTGAGCTACAAAGATTGTGGGTGGAAACATTTTAGGATAGATCTTATCCTCCAAGGGAACATAGTCGGGACCACGAGAAAGGGCATCAGCAATCAAGTTTTGTGATCCAGGAACATGTGAAATTTGAAATTGATATTGAGCAAAGAAGTAGGTCCATCAAGCTTGTCTACTGTTCCTGCACTCCATGGATTGTAGGACCTGAAGATTTCGATGATCAGTACGGACTTTAACTGGATATTTAGCACCCAGGGGTAGATGTCTCCATTCAGTGAAGGCATGACAAATAGCCAATAACTCCTTCTCCAGAACTGAGTAGTGAGTCTCGCTGGGGGTCAGGGTCCGTGAGAGATAAGCAATGGGATGTTCCAACTTATCATCGGATTCTTGTTTTAAAACTGCTCCTATGGCGTAATTGGAGGCATCAGTTTCCACTAGAAAAGGACGATTTATGTCAGGTTGGGCCAGGATGGGGGCCTGAGTGAATTCTTCTTTCAAGCGTTGGAATGCCTTGTCTTGTGGTATAGACCAGTTAAATGGAACGTCTTTCTTCAGGAGATTAACAATGGGTTGAACAATCTCGGAAAAGGTGGGAATGAATTTCCGGTAGAAGTTGGCAAGCCCCAGGAAGGATTGTATTTGCTTGACAGATGTTGGAGCGGGCCAAGCCAGTATGGCCTTCACCTTTGAAGGGTCCATACTAATTCCTTCTGAACTAAGGACAAATTCCAGATAGTGAACTGATGTAACATGAAACAAACATTTTTCTGGTTTGGCTAAGAGTTGATTTTCACGGAGACGTTGAAGTACTGCTGTTACATGTTCTTCATGTTTCAAGGAGTCCTTGGAGAAGATCAATATGTCATCCAAGTAGACGATAACATTGAGAAATAACATGTCAGAGAACACCCTATCCATAAAACGCTGGAAGACTGCGGGAGCATTAGTCAGACCAAAGGGCATGACTAGGTATTCAAAGTGACCAACGGGTGTTCTAAAGGTTGTTTACCATTCGTCTCCTTCCCGGATTCGGATCAAATGGTAAGCACCTCGGAGATCCAGTTTCGTGAATATCACTGCACCTCTCACAGCTTCAAGGATATCCGAGATCAGGGGTAGTGGGTATCTGTCTTTCAGGGTGTATTGATTAGGCCCCGATAGTCCAGGCAAGGTCTAAGCTCTTTGGTATCCTTTTTTGGAACGAAGAACAATGAAGCACCAGCTGGTGATTTTGAAGGTTTTATGGTGCCGTTCTCAAGATTAGTGTCTAGGTATTCCCTGAGGGCTATCTTTTCGGGTTCTGAAAGGATAAACATCCTGCCAAAGGGAATCACTGCTGAGGGTTCAGTATCTATGGCACAGTCTTCCGGTCTGTGTGGAGGTAAGGCTTGAACAATGGCAGTAGAGAATACAGCAGCATACCCTTGATAGATCTCTGGAACTTGTACAATATTGGAAACCATGAGTGGTGTCTCTGGACACCTTGGTAGATTTATAGGAGCTGTGACTGAGGTATCCAGGTTTAAACAATGGTTCATACAGAACTCCGAGCCCAGGAATAAGGATCCGGCCGTCCAGTTAATATATGAATTGTGCCTTTGTAACCAGGGCATGCCCAGAACCAAGGGGTAATGGGCTGATTTTATAATGTCAAACACAATTCTTTCTTGATGATGATTTATGGAAAGATGGATCTCCCTGGTTTGCAGACTTATGGGTCCTGAGGAAAGAGGTCTTCCGTCAATTGCTTCCACTGGCTGTGAAAAAGTTCTTGCTTCATATGGAATGTTATGACTTCTTACCCAATCTTGATCAATGAAGACTCCCATTGCTCTGCAATCCACCAAGGCCAGTATGGGGTAGACCTTGTCCTTGGATGGTGATAAAAAGGCCTGTAATATCACCAATTTGTTTTGTCCAGGAGAGTTCAAGGATGGAATTGATGTGGAGCAAACGGCGCCCTCCGAAACCTTGCTCCATTTAGGATCGGGAGCTGGCGTTTCCCGAGCATCGGGGAGGAGCCAGAGGACACTCTTTAACTAAATGTTTATCTGAGGCACAATATATGCATAAGCCTGTGTGTATCCTTCTTAACCTTTCCTGCGGGGAAATTGGTCCACGAAAGGCTCCAAGTTGCATGGGTTCAGAATCAGTGCTCGGATTCTCATCAGATTCTGTCCTTGTAGTATTCTCTGGGGAGTTTCTTTGAATTGAGACTTTATTCTTTTTCTTTTCGGTCTTTCTTTCTTGGATTCTGAAGTCTATTTGCATAGACAAGTCCAGGAGGGCCTGGAATGAACTAGGACGTGCCACCCTGGCTAACTCGTCCTTGATCTCTTCATTTAGACCTCTGCGAAACAAGGTAAAACTGGCTTCCAGGGGCCAGTCCGCCTCTTTGGCTAGCTGTTTCAATCTGGTAACATAGGTCAACATGTCTTAGGATCCTTGTTGGAAGTCAAGTAACTTCTCTTGAGCACCGTGAACCAGCTCTGGTCGTTCGAACATGGTCTTGAGTTCCGCGATGAACCCTTCATAATCATCCAGGAGAGCATCTCCTGAATTGAATAAAGGAGTGGCCCATGTAAGGGCATTACCGGAAAGATGCGATATTATGAAGCCCACCTTAGCCCTAGGAGTTGAGAAATAGTAGGGCTTGAAGGTAAAATGTACCAAACAAGAATCCAGGAATCCACGTAAGGTCTTTGTTGAACCATCGTATTTATCAACCACTCCTCCCAATAATACACTGTCCTTGTTCGCGGAGTCACCTGACAAGACAAGCTGTCTTAGCGCTGCATTCTCGGCTTTTAAATTCTGCATCTCTGTGGAAAGTTCTTGCATTCCGCGCATCAGGTCCTGAATAGCATTCTCCATGGTAGAATCCGTATTGATCGTTTGGCGTCTCAAACTGTCGTAAATCTCCCCCCGTCTCACCTGTGATCGGGATCTCGCTTGTTCGGCCGCAGGACTCTTCCTGTGGATGGTTCGGGTCTTGAATAGGCTCGCCCGAGCCTCGTCAGGTTGCAGGACGTGTTCAGAGTTCCGGGAAGTTCGTGGTTCCAGGGTATCCAGGATAGCGATGAACGAGTAAGTAGGGGGGGAACTCCAGGAACAGGATAAAAGGCAAGGAAGGAAGTAAGAGGATCAAAGGAAACCAATGTAGAGAGTAAACACACGTCGGGTCACTACCAAAGATAGCGTTGAGACGCGCAGACTCACAGGGGCGTGACCAATTTATAGTACGTGCCACGACGTGAAGGTTAGTGCGTAGCACGGAGCTTGGTACGGCCATGTTGGGAGGAACAAGGAGTACAAGCCCTTCGTGACAATGACCATGAGGTCCAGAAGGGGCAATTTCGCCGGGTCATGACACCTTTTTGTTTTTTCTGTTTCACTCCAGAGTCTCACACCTCTTAATGTCAGAGTCTGAGTTTACTAATATTCTGCCCCAGCTGAAATTCACAGCACCATTTTCCCTGCATACTCCATCTTTTGTTTCTGTTGAGACCTGGCCTACCTATGGGCTCCTACAGAAACACATGACAATCTCGGCCACTGTTTCATCCAAGCATGTGATCCTGTGCATGTCATAAGAACATTGAAAATTCTCATGCTTTGACTTCAGGATATTGTACACCAAATAATTCACGAATTTTCAAGGTATCAAACTCATGCGATTTGCATCCAAAACCATCAAAAAGACATCCATTTTTCGAGAATTATTTTTGCATTCTTTTAGGTTTTTTGTTTTTTTAAAGATTATTTTGTATGTGATTTATTTTCTGGTTTTCTCTTTTCTTTTATACATGTTCTTTTTGTTTTGATCACCTTTTTTGTGATCTTGTGTTTTTTTCTTCATTCCTAACAAATCAATAATTTTTGTGCAAGTAATATCAAGTCCTTTTTCGAGAAAAGAATCAAAATCTTAAAACCGTGTCGTCCATATTGCCCACATTATCTTTTCTATGACTGGATAGCTGGATCAGTCCAACCCTGGAAATGAATCCATTGAAATCAATGTTTCTGTTTAAAAACAACTTACTCCCAAAATCAGTGCTCGACCTTCAATTGTTTGTATGAATCAAAACAAAGAATAAGATATGATGCATAATACCAAGTGTAAGATAACAGTTATCTTAACTTGGTGGTGGCCATCACAAGCCTAACGCTGAACTTTCTATCAGGCCTGTGCCTCCTTTAAAGTGAAGCAAACTTTCATCCTCTGCAAATGGAGCTTCCTTCAGGGGTCAACATCTTCTTCCACCCTTCTTTGGTCCAGGGGGTTTTGCCCTGGGGACTCCCATTCATCCGGTGGACTGCAAGGTCCTAGGATCTGGCGGCCAGCTCAACAAGCGCTGGAGGGGCAGTAAATTAATCTCTAAATCAAAAGAGAAACAGACAGATTAAGTACCAAATACAACACACTAATTCATGTTCCCTTTCATTTGAGGTCTACCTGAAATAAAACTGTGGATTAAGCAACATAACATATACAATATATACAATGATGATTTTTGAATCAAGGATATTTCTCGATGACCACCTGTAAATAACACATGGAGTAATCACAAAAATATACTATAGCACATCTTTTATCATTGACTGTAAATAAGCATGTAGATTAAACATAACAAAATTCAACACAGCATTTTCAATCAAGAAATAATAGAAACAAATGAATCATTGCTACAAGGATTCAGCAGCCATTCAAAGCAGCTGCTAATCTAATCAGACATCAACCTGCAACACCTACCAAACTAAACAAACGCCAACATGGAACTCCTGGCTCCTCACTTCTATTTTACATATATATATTATTATTTTACACACCTTGTGTTCATATTTCCATTTATATATTCACCTATTTCATTGCCCTGTACAGGAGGGTGGAGCGACCTCTGACAGGCCCGTGGGATCAGAGCTCCCCCACAAGCACCTTAAGATGAGATAGCTGCACCTTGAGGAGGACAGGGTGCAGGATTCTCTTACTCCAACACCAATCAATAAGGACAAGTCAATGGTTTGGCAAAGGGAACTCCGTTTAGTACAAAAAACGGGGAAACAATGGAAATCAACAGTGATGTGATTGCTCGTCTCGCTTCAACTCCCAAAATCTTCATTCAGACAGCAACTCTTATAAGCAAAATTTGTCATCATTGACGTGTAAACCTCAAAGTTTGTCATGCAATTCTATTGGTCGGGAAAGGTAACTTAATTATAGGTGCTATATCTGTATATGGTAACAGAGTGTGAGGATTGGATAATTCTTATCGGGTGGGCGTCTACATCACTCCTGATAGATGTCACTACAAGTACGACGTCTCATTGGTTCTGCAAGCTATAGGACCCTAGATTATTTGGTCCATTATGATTGGGTAGGTTACACCCCTAGACATAAATCTCCACTTTAATTAGCAGCATGCAGAATGGACTCCCAGATGTGGTGTGCCCCAAGATTCACCCTGCCTCCCGTCCATCAATCAGTACCTTAGGGCTATGTGTCAATTAGTTGGCTGAGATTGGCCTCGAAACTGTAGCTTCTTATCAGGAAAAGTTATGGCATCCTCTGGTTCTGGGTGACATCTTTGTGCTTGGCTGGTCACGTGTTAGTTCACTGTGAATCTGCTTCATTTTCCCTCTATTTTTTGTATTTGATTCTTCATTTTAGCCTTGCCACCTGCCTGGGCCTCCTTATCTCGACCTTCACTGGCTGGCTGCTATGCTCTTAAGTTTCATTTCTTCGAAGTTGCCGCTCTCCTCCCTTCCTGGAGTTGACCTCGAATTCCTAGGCATGAGCTGCTTCTTCCTGAGTTTCGATTCTGCTCTTTCGTCTGGCTTTGAGCTAGTATCTGAATCCTGGCCTGTTTGTCCTGCACCATCCACGGCTTAATTCTGCTTTCACAAAATGGAGTCACACTTGTATAATGTGCTTCTTGAGGTAGATGTATAGTTGGCGCTTGCCGCTCCTTCCTTCTACTAAGCATTGCAAGCAGTACCGTTTCCTTAGCTTCTTGCGTTCAAGCTTATTTACAGGCATTTAGCCAGTTGCATATTTTCATCCTTCTTTCATGGTTACGTTCTTTGTTTTGCAACATAGTTTCTTCTTTTAAGTCCATTACCCCATTATTCCTTATTTTTCGTGTTTACTTGTCGTTCTTTTCTTGTCGTTTCGTTCATTAGTACGCCTGTCAAGGCCCTTGTGTCGTCACCATTCACCTTCCATTAAGGCCCTTTGGGTCTCTTCGGGGACAGTTTGTAAGTAGTCTTTATTTCGTGTCAACTGCTGGTACGGTTGTCTCAAAGGTACTGTGCTGCCCACGGTTGTCTGGTTATAGGCACGTCAACAGGTATTGCGCTTCTGATGGGCACTGGGCAGAGCCCTAGCGCTGCTCTCTGTTGGTTTATTTGCTCCTCATACGTCACACATCTTGGCGAGTATGTTCCTGGTATCTCAAAATGGGTGGCTGGAGTGCAGGCCATATCCAGGACCTCCTCTACATCCCCCTTTTACATGAATCTTAAAATGTACTAACAGTTACTTAACTGATGTATCCTTCTTTTTACCTTTTTAAAAAATGTAATTAATATCTAAATTCATACCTAATTACATGCTATGGTGAATCTCTTCGAGGTAACAGTGCTTCATTTCCTGAATACAACTAAACATTTTACTCCCTACTAGTTTATCCAATTTGTTCAAGCCTTCTCACCTCGTGCTTCGGGTAAAATGTTTTGATTTGGTTAACATGAACAAATTGATCTACAGTTAACTCTCTTTCCTTTATAGCAATTCGGTAAACCACAGGTGAAACCTTATCTACAATTTTAAAGGTCCGTGCCAGGATGCGAGGATTTTGGCATTTTTATGTCTACCTTTCCCAAAGTCAAACTTATATACTTGGTCGCATATCTGATATTCTCTCACAGATGTCTTTTTGTCATAGTATGACTTTGCACTGTCAGCAGATTTTTCCAAATTCCACTGTGCAAACGCAGATGCATGTTGCATGTGCTTTCTCAGCTCATCCACATATTCATGAATTGTGACTGCATTAACCAGGACCGGCTCATTGGTCCGGTACAGTAAATGTTGTGGCAAAACCATTTTCCTGTATGTTAGAATCTTGTGCGGACTGAGGTCTGTGGATCTGGATGGTGTTTGCCTAATAGCCTTAGCTACAAACTTCTTTAAAATATCACCAATTGACCTGTTGCACCATTCCACCCCCCCAGTAGATGAGGGCCAGTATGAAATCTGTAATTTCCTTTTTACACCGAAGATTTGCCACATCTTTATCATCACTGAACTGGTGAAATGGCTCCCACGTTCTGATTCTATCCTTTGAGGTAAACCAAACCTAGAGGAAAATATGGTTGACTAGCAAAGTAGCTGCTGTTTGCGCACTGCAATCCAGTGCTGGAATGCATTCCAGCCACTTTGACATTACACAGTTGACTGTCAACATATACCTGTTTCCCCATGCTGATCTTTGCACGGGATCTACCTACAAAATCGACTTGCAAATCTAACCATGGAAGTGTCAGACCACTTTTCATTAATGACACCCTGTGTGTTGGGGAAGTAGGTTGAAACTGCGCACACACCAAGCATCCCCTTTTATAGAGCTCTACATCTTGGGACATATGTGGCCAATAGGCGTAATCCTTTAAAATGTCCAAAGTTTTCTAGGAACCTCTGTGACCTGAAGTTATGGCATCATGGGCATGAGGTAGCATCAGTCCCCGAAAAATGACAAAGGTACTATCCATTGAATTTAGCCTGACACAAATTCCTGAATCATCAGTCCATCCTGCAATCAAATTCTCGTTTTGTTCTTTAGCAACACCCTCAGTTCCTCTTTCCCTTTGCAGTCCTTCTCAGTCAGAGGATTTTGCTCTGCATCAAGCAAGAGATCATATAGCAGACCTACAATGGGGTCTGTTTTTTGTGCCTTGAAAAATTCCTGATCATGAGTATTAAAACTCCAATGTGCCACGGGTTGATCAACTGTTCGCTGAGTGTTGGAGCATGTTATTGCATCCACCTGGATTTCACAGAGTAGGGGCTCAATAAGAAAAATCTCCTCTTAGCTGTGTATTAAATATTGTAGGCTTTGGAACCTTTTTTGACATAGGTTTTCTTAAACAGAAAACTGCAAACATATCTTGCTTTTAGAAATCCTGAGCCTGCAAATAACTGTGAAAGCCTATGTATGGATTAAGCTTCCTACTTGTGCTTACAGAACAAGTTTTAGCATGTTATATAACGAGGAGCACCTGCAAAAGAGTAAGTTGACACCCTGGTAATGGTGCAAAATGACCAATTCACAAGAGGAGGGATGGTGAATCCATCTGCGTTCTCACAGCAGGGTGGGAATTGATTTGTGCAGAATCACATGGTGCAGCAACAAGCGCCAAGAGTACAGCAAAGCTTGCAACCACAGCAGAAGGTGACACATTTTCCACAGGGACAGTCTCAACAGTCTCCAATGCAACTGTCATAAACAACAGGTACAGGACAGGTACTGGATTCTGGAATAGGAGATGCCACTGGTGATGGAGGAAATCCATTCACTCAGTTTGGGACTGAATTATATATGGACTAGGACAGCTCACTGGGAGACCTGATGTGTTCTATCCTATCAGTGACACCGAACCCTCACGAGGAACCAAGGGTAGATGTCTTTATAGGCGATAAGGAATATTCTTTCTTAGTTGACACAGGTGCGACGAGCTCGTGTATACGTGAAGGCAGGTTTTCTTTGTCCGGCGACACCATAAATACTCAGGGCTTCACAGGAGCAACAAGTCATGTTCCTTTCACAAAAGAACTTCCAGTTTCTATAGGAGAATGTGACATGAAAGTGCCACTGCTATATTCGAGGCAAACTCTTGTAAATATATTGGGACGAGATTTGATGACAAAGTTAAACATGATTATCTCGTTCACAGAGAAAGGCATAGTATGTTGAACTCCAGAAATGCAATATTTGAACGTCTGCGAAATAATAAGAGCATACGCAGGACAAATGGCTATGAGAGCTATTCCATTGGAACCAGAGATATTAGCATATGGAGTGCGCATATTAATGTAATGGCTACCAGGCCTTGCAGACAGAACAATGAGGACACCAGATGAGTTTCTGTTCAAACCAAGAATACCTATGCATGAGGAAAAGGGACAAGTGTTTCCCTTAACAATACATGCAGCCATAGTGCAAGGAGAAATGGCTTTGCTTGATGGTTGTGATGATGAAGGCAGACAATGGTGCGCAGTAATCGCCATTGGGGAAGGGTACAGTTTGACTGACATCACTGATGACGATCTATTTGAAGAACAAATAGGTGAAGATGAGATGAAATTTGAGGTTAATCCCATTTATTGGGTGAAAATGATTAAAAGAGAGGTGCCCCAGAGAATGATGCTGGCACAAAAACATTCTCAATATTTTGATGACGACATGGCAAAGGTGCCTGTCTCAGTGTGGACTACAGGCCCTTATGACGTAGGCTTATTGAAAGGAGTCGGAGAAGTGAAGATTAAATTGAAACCAGGGGCAATTTTACCCAGAGCACGACAGTATCCCATGTCTAGGGAGGCAGATGAAGGGATTTTTAAGACAATTTCTGCCATGGTGGATCAGGGCATCTTAGTGACGTCAGAGTCGTCATGCAATACTTCGATTTACCCTGTGAAAAAAGGGAAGGGGGATCTTGGTGTTTAATACAAGATCTGCACCCAATAAACCAGATAGTCGAGGCTGAGTTCCCTTTAGTCCGGAACCCATCCACGATCCTATGTAATATACCCATTGAAGCACGGTATTTCAGGGTGATTGACTTGAAAAATGCATTTTTCTCATTCCCATTGCACAAAAAAGACTCACAAGATTTTATGTCATTTACGTTCAGACAAGTTTGTCTGAAAAGCACGAGGCTGCCTCAAGGGTATTGTGAAGCTCCTTCAATCTTCAACAGGGTCCTGCAGATAGACTTAAGCAATATTGCATTAGAAAGTGTTGCCTTGCAATATGTGGATGAAATTCTGATTTGCAGCACAACAGAGGAAAAGTGCAGATGCAATTCCATTCAGCTATTGACTATACTTGCTGAGACAGGATATAAAGTTGACAAATTGAAGTTACAATATTGTCAACAAGAAGTGCTGTATGTAGGCCAGCTGATCTCACATGAAGGGAAAAGGGTTACCCTGAAAGAGCTGAAGCCATTTCAAAAACAGCTGAGCCACACACGATAAAACAAATGCAGAGTTTTCTAGGGTTATTCAATTACATCAGGGCATGGGTCTTTGATTACAGTTCGTATACTAAGCCTTTATTACAGGCCTTAAAGAAAGCACAGGCAACAAAAGATATAATTGAATTGTGTGGACTAAGACCATGGAGGAAGGATTTGATGAACTAAAAAAGGCCATTTGCACAGCACCAGTCTTAGGGATTCCCAATTATGCAGAGGAATTCTACCTGTTTTCGCACATGAATGGCAGTGTTATGACAGCAGTCCTTACACAGAAAACCACGTTGGGGTACAAGCCCCTGGCATACTACAGTGGGAATTTGGACCCAGTAATAAGGGGTTACTTTCCGTGCGAACAAAGTTTGGCTGCCGCAGCGTTCGCCATAGGAAAAGTTACAACCATTTTGATGGGTGCCCAATGACGATATTCGTCGAGCAATCATTATTTGCCATTTTAGAGAAACCGAAAGGCACATTGACATCTCAAAGAGCTTCTGCTTATGAAGTGGTCATATCAAATCCAGCAATTAAAATAGTACGATGCAAAATAGTAAACCCAGCTATGTTTATAGCAGAGCCAGTCACTGAAGGAGAGCCAATACATGATTGCGCAAACTATGAAGAATTTTATGATGAGATTCCCAGAGTGAAAGAAAATGCATTGGCTGAAGGAGAAATCGTCTTCATTGACAGAGGATCGATCAAAAGGACGGACAAAGATATACAAGTGCCGCTGTGGTGTAGCACAGAGCAAATGGGGAATTTCAAGTACTTATTAGTGCATGGTTACCCTCACATTATTCAGCACAGCTGCAGAATTATTGGCATTGATAATCACGCTTGAGAATCACGCAGACCAGGAAGTAACGATGTACAGTGACTGCGCCTATGTGACATCGACAGTGCATCCTGGCTTAGCGCACTGGAAAAGGAGGGGCTACCTCCGAGCAGACGGCACGCCAGTGCAGCACGCCACCTTATTGGACAGGCTCATTAAGGCACTGCAGCTCCCAGTGGGCATAGCGGTTGTAAAATGTGCCGCCCACACAAAAGGGACAGATTTGATCTCACGTGGAAATCAAGCAGCAGACGCTGAAGCCAAGCATGTGGCAACCGAAGATGAAATAATAATGAATGTGGAAATGTTTGATGTGCAAGAGAGAATGATTGTTGCACGAAGTGAGCCAGAAGGTTACAGCAATATGCCAAAAACTCAGTTAGTGGAGCCCCAAGGAGAAGCACCATGGGAAGAGAAGAACCTATGGAAGCAAAGAGGGTGTTCTTTAAACGCCTCCGAGAGCTTGTGGCAACAAGACAGCACTGGTAAACCAGTGATGCCTATAGCCTTATTGAAGATAGCACTGGAACAATTACACTATCCAGCACACATAACAAAAGAGAATCTAGCAGCAACAATTGCCGAATACTGGTTCATTCCGAACTTGGCAGAACACGTTGCATTTTTTATGGTAAACTGCATAATCTGTCAGAAGTTCACAGCTGGGCATACACTAGGTGTGATTAGAGGAGTCATCCCAAGGCCTAATGGGCCTTTTCAGTACTTGCATATCGATTATGTCTATATGATTCAAGTATGTAACGGGTACAGGTATTTAATTGTTGTGTTGTGTCCATTCCCTAGATGGATAGAAGCAGGTCCATGTACACACCCATACTCTACCTGTGCAGCCAAATTCCCGGTGAGGGAGGTGTTTCCCAGATGGGGAGTGTGTGAAGTTATGAGGGCAGATAATCGTCCTCATTTTGTTAATGCAGTATTTGAACAGATCCGCTTGTTGCTTTGTATAAAGCACAAGTTTTCATCTGCGTATCATCCTCAAGGGAATGGGATATGCAAGAAGCTCATCGGCTTGTTAAAGGAAAGGATAGCGAAGTTGAAGCTTACTCTGAAGAAGGGATGGTTACACCGTCTTCCATTGGCACTGTATGCACTCAGAAACCAACCTGGTTCTGATCACCATCTCACGCAGCACAAAATCGTGATGGGCAGAAGGATGCAAACGCCATTAACACCTCGGACTAGAACTAGATGTGATGCTCAGCCAACAGGAGAAGTGTTTGGGGAGAAGGACAAAAAACAGGAACGCTCTGTGCATCCTAGTTGCCGGGTGAAGGAAGGGAATTGCATTTATAAGCCACAAAATAGCTTGTTGACTTTGAACTTTGGACTGAGGCACACTGATGCCTTGATAAGAAAAGCTATGCCGAATTTTGATTGAGGATATATAAACTGGAAGAGAATACAGAATCCTGAGTCCTTCGCCACAGAATCCTTGTTTGGGCTCACTTATGGTGTCAAACAATAGTAACCTCACCAAAGACATTCTGATCTATTTCCAGTTAGTATTGAAGTCCTACCCGTCGCTCGTGGGAAGGCTCATGAACATAACAGAGTTTCTTCAAGATCCTGAAAACGAAAAAACAATAAAGAGGCTGCTCACAGTGATTGCAGAACAGTTTCTTTTACTTCCGGAGTACAGCAAGGACAAGACAAATATCCCTATCACAAGAGAATAACAGACTAGCCAATGCTGTGTTTTTTCACTCAATTGAAGTCTTTCCAGAACTTGTGGGGAGGCATGCCAATGTCGACGTCCTCACTTTCATCAGAGATCCAGCAAACACTACACCTCTGAGTATGATCCTGCTTAGCATTGTGATTCAGGTCGAACCTTCCAGTCATCATCGAAATTGCAGAAGAGTGTAGAAACTTTCCTTTGAGGGAGAGATTGTGAAGGTGTTGCCAAGGACTTCACTTTTGTTTATGCTGACAAGAAAACAACATGTCATCTAGAGTCAAGCAGATTAGAGGCATAGACTGGGAATTGGTCTATATGGAACATGCAAATTAAGAATTACTGAACTTATTGCCTCATTTGGAACTTCCGTTAGTGGAAAGAGAACTGTTTC
The DNA here is from genome assembly GCF_040938575.1 of Ambystoma mexicanum. Lineage (NCBI taxonomy): Eukaryota > Metazoa > Chordata > Amphibia > Caudata > Ambystomatidae > Ambystoma > Ambystoma mexicanum. Next base: position 462,931,927 of record NC_090929.1, read on the forward strand.
CTGAGACAAGAGACAGTCTATCATTTGGACAAAGAGGATAATCGGTCGAGCACCTGTGATCTACAAGCAGAGACAGCAGAGTCCAGATATAGTGACACTGTTTAGCATGCATTAAAAAGTTTAGTTTTGCTCCCTTAGACGATCGAGATGGGAAGCCAGAACAGCAGTGTAATTCTCCTCCATGAGGAGAGACGTTCATACTGTCCCATGGACCAAATGCTGCAAGATTACCTACAAGTGTATAATTTACGCATGCATTGTGTTCATTATCATACTTTTGTCATTAATGAATAGAACTGTGTGTTTTATAGGTGCACAAAGTGTTCAGATTCCCGTGCACCCACGCAATGATGTACGCAGGAAACCTACAAAGGTGCCCAGATCTTACATAGTCATTCCAGTTCCTAGAAAGAATGATAGAGTGACTGAGTTTGAGATGGATGTGATAAACAATGACACGCACACAGCACTTGTATTAACAAATGGATTGGAACGCCTGAGAGAGGGTCGGCAAAGTAAATCAGATAAGGGATTTATGAAAGGTACACATACACAGATAATAGGCACATACTCTGTAAAAGCAAGGAAATATCGAGGCCGAGTACCACAAAAGGAAATACACCAAATCAGGGCTATAAAGATTCACAGATCTTTAATCTACTGTACCGTTACAAAGAAACAGAAATACAGATAGCTATCTGGCTCTCAATACATCACAATGAGTACCAGCCCGTCAGAGTGAGGAGAGAGAGTGTTGGACATCTAGACATTCGCATATTTATACATTTCAACAATAATGTCCAGCCCCTCTACAGGTTAATAATCTGTGGTATAGAGTTTGTGCGGAGTTCACTTATGGCTCATACAATAATATGCACATGGATTACTTCGGTTTGCATTTCTAACAAGCTACAATGGCAAAGTGTATTCCTGGATTTAGCAGTAAGCCTTAGCACATATCCCGTCACAATGCAGTTCAACCAGTGTCCACGCTCAACATTTGCATTACGTTGTCCTCGATGTGTGTTCGTGGATGAGGCTTGTTAGTGCAGACAATCCTTAGACCACAAGTCATGCTTGGGACAAGGTCTCATTACCTAGTCTAAACATTCGGCCCTCGGACAGTCTAACCATTAACCAGGCACAAAGGTCGGGAAGGCTCGGTTACAAGTTGGAAACACAGTCCACCATTTTAGAACACAGAATCACATATAAACAGAAATCAAAATGGTGGATGATCCTAAAATGGCAGCGAAGTCGATCTAAAATCAGAACTTTGCAATGTGGTTTTCTTCGCAGAGCGACTAGGCTTGGGCCAATATATATCAGAAGGAGCCACAATATGATTTCCCGTTTAACAAACCCTCCTTTTGGCCTAAGCCAAGCGCTAAACTACTTTTAGTCACTTTACGAGTAACTCTACGTCTCAATGTCCATACAACCTGAATCACAATCATCGGAGATATCGATTGCCATAAGGTCTGTGACAGAAATTTCCTTCAACACAAACTCATTGGTCATTCTCTCTGGAGCGCGTACCTTTTGTCCCAATGTTCCCATCGTCTGTGCACACATCCCCCTAGCACTGAACATATGGCGGGAAGATATTGCATACAGCAACAGCAGAAAAACAGAATACCCAGAATAGTCAATAAGACCGAAAGTAGCTTCCATCCCCAAGATCGTAAGAAGTCCCAGAACCAAGCGCTAAGATCCCAATTTCCCTCGGGAATGTGCGCTTCTGAACTAAGGACGTGCAGATTTTGTATAGCCTTAAAGATGGTTGGGGAGGACGGTTGGGGAGGAATCCGGTACGAAAACGCAACAAGAGGACGCCACTAATTTAAATACTCCACCACGCTCAGCCAGGATGACGTCTAATGCCATCCGGTTCTGTAGTGCCACTAACCTTATCGCTTTCTGTTCTAGAGTCATGTTATAGAGTATGTCAGTGGCCCGCTTGACAGTTCTCTCCAGTACTCTCGCTAGTCTTCTGATATTCTCAGAGTTTAGTATTTGTCCCCAAAAAGGTACAAAGGATTTTGTTATGTCACCCAGAACTTGTGATGAAGTATCGCCATTCTCATCCCGTCTTGGACGAGCCTTAGAGATTTCTATACCACTTGCTATGAATACCCCTAGTAACAGAATCCCTAAATAACAGGTTCCCTGCCAATCCCTAGGTAGCCATCGGAAAGCTTCATTACCGCAAACGAAGTAGACATGTTCGCCCACAAACAAAGGTCTGTCCTCACTGGTTGGTGCAACCCTTGAAATCACCCATTGACTCCGTATGCAGAAAGAAACTGAGTCGGGACTATGGTTAACAGTGTAGGAAGGTGGCGTGGCATCCCTATTGCCTATAGGAGCCATCTTGAAAGAGATAAGAGATTGATAAGGCCGAGACAGTCTATCAGAAGGCCTATTGGAAGCAACATTAAGCGTGCTCCTATTTGCAAAAGGTGAGCATCCCAGGGGCGTTAGAACTCATTTTTCAAATTCATTCAAATTCGTCCCATCAAAGTTCCCAGAGATGCTATCATTCCATCGGCCAAAGAATAGTGCCCTTAAAGAAGCATAACATGCAGTAGTTAAAGGCAAAGGATGAATATACCAGCCTAACCCCTTGTCTCCATGTTGTGGTAAATGAGAGCAGGCCCAGCAATTAGACCTGTTTAAAATGGCATGTGTCGCATTCATGGTAAGCAATAGTGTGTTATTGTTGTAACTCTGTCTGTGCTGAGAGTCTCTAGAAGATAGAGTGTGCAGATGCACGAAAGGTGTAGATACAGTGGGTACATTTTCAGTGGGCAAAAGAGTTTCAAGAGGACGTACTTCTTCCATGTACCAAAATCCTAAAGCAATTACTATTGTGAAACCGGTTAACATGATTACAAGAAAACAATATGTTTTAAAAGACCATGTATTCGATTTTCCATTGTCTATACTGGCCACACTATCTCTTCTTTGTTCCCTACAGGTGGAGGAGGTAGCAGGCATTGTTTCTTCAAAACAAAAAACTCCAGAATTTGTTTGCTGGCGATCTCCTGATTGCGTGTTTTCTTAGTCCTTCCCTATCCCTAGCCAGCAGCTTTCTTATATATGCAAAAGACAGGGACGAAAGACAACCCCTATGGTGATTTTCCTGGTGTCACAGCCGAACCGTGCAGTAAGTCTAGCTCCGTAGATGCATATTGTACCTCCTGACTCCTGGTACAGCGTGATCTGTGTTAGGAAAGATTTCTTAATTGTAGGTAATTTTCCTTCCATGTGGCAACCCCTGAACTTGTTGCTGTTGTTTTCACCCTGATCTAGACTTTGCCAGAGAAGCGCAGCCTTCCGCCGCACTCCTCTCGGCTTTTGCTCCATTCTTATGGGGAAACTGACATGCCCTTAAGACAGTCAGTACCGGGAAACGTTGTTTTCTGTAGTTCTTTTCGCATGTTGCAGCTTTCGCGCAACATGACACAAAAGTGCACCGTAACTTACATTACCGCGCTCTTGGGTCTCTAGTCATTATACAGGCCCTAGAAACTCTCGAACAATGTGTTGTTGCTTCCTGATGGAAGTGGTGGATTCGCAAGGGAACCTAGCAATGGTGAAAAAGGATCTGTAGGAGAGTGTGGAGATGAAGCAGCTGTTTCCCCAGGCACTATGGGCTCAGGGAGTGTCTCTGATGCACTTTCAAATCTGCTCAATGCTGAGTGATCGTTGGGAGCAGAGCGGGTAAGATTTTCCGTATCTTCTGTATCGTGTGGCAAAGGGAAGGGAATCATCTTGACAAGCATGAATCCAGTTCCTTTTTCCTTACACTCTGATCGCAGTCTGTGTGGCCAGAAGAACTTGGTGCGGGCCTCTCCAGCGGGGTGCGAGACAGGATGCTTGTTCGAATGCATTCACGAGCACCCACTGGCCTGGTCGGATGCTGTGACCTGGCCCCTCATATTTTACTGGAAGGGCTCCACGCACCTGTTGGTAAATCAAATAGAGATTTTTAGTTAACCGGTCACACTAGTCAGAAAGAAGTACATGTTCAATATACTTCAGGGCCCGGGGCTTTAGGACATTCCAAATGTTAGCTGGCCTACCCATAACCACCTCGTACGGGGAGAACCCAGTCTTAGTCTGCCGAGTGGTGCGAATATATAGTAACACAATCGTTCAGGCATCTGGCCTTTTCAATTTGGTGCCGGCACACGTCTTAGCGAACTTGTTTTTCAAAATTCCATTATGTCTCTCCAATCCAGCACTCTGAGCATGTCTAGCCGAATGGAACCGTTTATCGATCTGTAATCGACACATATCTGTTGAATTACAGCAGCGATAAAATGTGGACCATTGTCCGACCAGATGAACATTGGCAAACCAAACCTAGGAAAATATTCCTTAAGCATGGTTTTCGCCGTTGTCATTGCTGTAGCATCTTTCACAGGAAAGGCTTCAACCCATTTACTAAAGGCGCAAATAACAACCAAGACGTACTTTAAATAATTACAGCGCTCCATTTGAATGAAGTCAAAGTGTATAACTTCGAAGGGGACAGAAGGTGGACCAAAACTACCACTTGGTGTCGATGTGCCCTTTCCCATATTATGCTGTAGACAGATCATGCAACTTTGGACAAAATGTTCTGCTGTTTTCGAGATTTTATCGTTCACCCAGACATTTTCTAACATTTTACACACTTTCCTTGCACAGATGTGGGTGGGCCCATGAGCCATTGCGATCATCATTGTAATGTACGAGTCTTGCAGCATTCATTTTCCCTCTAACTTATCCACCCAGCGCGCGTCATCATCCAATTTTGCCAAACCCTCAGCCCATTGTTTAGTTTCTTCTAACGTGGCATCGGCTTGGATGCTCTTTACAGATTCAATGCCTTCGTCTATGGTGCAAACAGTTGTGGCTTCCCTTGCAGTGTACATTTCTGAAAAGAGATCAGTGGCAGTTTGGCTATCTGGTCAGCAAAAGCATTCCCTTTTCCTATATCATTTATGATTTTCTGATGCACTGCGCATTTCATGATTGCTAACTGAGTGGGGAGTGCAAGCGCTGAAAGTAACCGCACTATCAAGGAGCCATTTTGGATCTTTGTTCCTTGTGAGGTCAAGAAACCTTGTTCTGCCCAAAGTCTACCGAAGTTGTGAACTACCCCAAAAGCATACTGACTATCAGTATATATGTTTACTCTAAGCGCTTTGGAAAGTTCACAAGCTCGAGTCAATGCAATAATCTCTGCGGCCTGCGTGGAGTTATGCGTGATTCTTTTGGTTTCCACAATCGTGCTTAGTGTGGTGATGGCATAAGCAGCCGTGGATGTATCATCCGGAAGTTTGAAACAGGAGCCATCACAAAACAGCTCCCCTTGTGGGTCATTTAAAGGAGTATCTTTCAGGTCGATCCTGCTTTTAGTCTCTTGCTCTGTGGTGTAGAGGCAATCATGTGACACTTCGTCACTGCAAGCAGTATCTTGCAGGAAAGGTAATAGTTCAGCCGGATCCAATACACAACACCTCTGAATTTTAATGTGCGGTGCGAACAAGATCAATTTGTATCTCGTTAATTGTGCGGAGGTGAGGTGTTGCGTTTGTGTTCTGTTTAATAGAACATCTACAGAGTGAGTGTAACGCTCACCTGATTCCCACGGAGGCGCTGACCCAAACTGGACTGCTACAGTTGCTTCTATGACTATGATGAGGCGTAGAACTCGGAAGACGCTCTAGGCAGGACCTCCGAATATTGACTGTCTGGCTTGTAAGGTGAGTTTTCTGCAGGTGGAAGAAAAAGGGGTAATTACAAGCTGGTTGGATAAGTTCTCCCACCAATCTTCTGCTTTTCCCACTTCTTGGTTCTCGACTGGTCTCCACGAACTCTCACCTTTGGTTTAGTAAAGCCGAGCTCTCCATCCTGCTTCTGGTGCAGGAGCGCGTGGAATCCAGTTACGTCACTGGATGATTTCAGTGTTTAGGCTCAGTGTCCTTTTGTGGCTTGTAATAGTCCTTCAGGTGCCGAGGAGCTGTTGGCGACACCACCACTGCTGTGCAAGAAGAGGCTCGTGAGTATAGAAGATCTGAGGCCGCTTCTGAAGGAGAACCCTTTTATAATGTCCTTTTCTGTCTTTCAGGTGCCGAGATGCTGTGGGCGATGCCGCCGCTGTTGCACGTGCGGTGGCACGTAAGTATAACTGAATTGTGGCCGTTTCCAAATGGGCGCCTCTGATAATGTCTTTTCCTTCCTTTCAGGTGCCGAAATGCTGAGGGCCATGCTGCCGCTGCTGCGCGTGAAGAAGCGCGTAAGTATTACTGAATTGTGGCCACTTCAAAATGGGCACCTCTAATAATGTCTTTTCCTTTCTTTCAGATGCCGAAATGCTGAGGGCGATGCTGCCGCTGCTGCGCGTGAAGAAGCGCGTAAGTATAACTGAGTTGCGAACCCTACGGCTCGGACACCACTAACAATGTCTTTTGTCTTCCAGGTGCTGGGATGCTGCTGAAGCGAAGGCCGCGGTGAACTCCGGTGTGATCACGGATGGATAAGGTAAGCGAGCGCAGCTGCGAGCGTGTTGCCCGTTTTCTAACCTTATGTCTTTATTTGCAGGTTGTCGGAGACTGGACTCTTGTGGCTGAATTCTGGTGAGTAGATGTTCCTGTGCCTTTTCTTCATCCACAGGTTGCTGCTCGAGAAGCTGAGGGTGTGTCTGGACCTGGAATGTAGGAGCCGACTCGGTGAGCGTCTTGCTGCTGTTGCAGAATAACGCAAAGCACGTGAATTCTATCGGGCGTGGTTTAAATAGTGGAGAAGTGCTTTGGTGCGTATTCTTCCTCCAGCCTCACCCAGGTAAGAAAAGAGTTCCAGTGTCAGAGGATTAGCATCAGCCCCACCCAGGTAAGAAAAGAGTTCCTGTAACAGAGGATTGGTCCCTCCCAGCCAGTGGCTGGGACTTTACCCAGCTTGGATTGTTTTAGGTGAGAATGCAGCATGGTCTGCCACAGGTAAGTCCACCCAATCACTACTGCACACTTTAAGAATATGAGCCTGGCGCCAGAGGCGCCAGGACATGGTCCAAAGGGCCCCTGTAGGGGTCTGCTGGAACCGGGGGTGTGGATGATGAGCCTGCTTCCGGGGATGCTGGGCCAGTCTCATGACAGTGAGGTACCAACAAGGTTAAAGCATGGCCTAGGACCATACCCTCACTCTGTTTTACAGACGCAGCAGCAGCAGCGACAGCTCTCAAACATCTTGGCAAAGCGCATGCAACAGGATCAAGGGCGGAAGAAAAGTAGCCGCACGTCCTATTCTTCCCTCCATGTTCCTGCGTTAATACAGCCAAAGCACATCCATCACATTCATGCACATACAACTCGAAGGCCTTTTCATAATTTGGTGTGCCCAAAACTGGTGCTGAACACAGTGCAGTCTTGAGCAGATGAAATGCTTTCTGGTGTTCCAAGTTCCACGGCAATGGCAAAGAAATGCCCTTCTTTGTCAAAGCCAACATTGGTTTAATCGTTAACGAAAAGTTCGGGATCCACTGCCTACAGTAAGAAGCCATTCCTATCAAGGCTCTGACTTCCTTCTGGGACAGACATGCTAGAAATGATTTTAATCCATTCAGGCGTCAACCTTCTTCTCTCCTTTGACAGGAGATAGCCTAAATATGCGACCTCCTGTCGACAATATTGAAACATTTTGAGTGAAGCTTTATGTCCAAGCTTTGCTAGGTGAATAAGCAACAACACAGTGCCCTCTTTACAGGCACTTTATGAGTCAGCAGCTAAAAGAAGATCATCTACGTATTGAAGCAATGTACAAGTGGTAGGCAACTCGAGTGTATCAAGCTGCTCTTTCAAAGCCCTGCTATAGATACTTGGACTTTCCGTGTACCCCTGTGGCACACGGGTAAATGTAAACGAGCGTCCCCCTAGGGTGAACGCGAACAGGTATCTGCTATCCTTGTGTATAGGAATGCTAAAGAAAGCATTCTAAAGTCTACAACACTAAAGTGAGTAGCAGAAGCTGGGATCCTAGTTAGTATCGTCGTCACATCAGGCACAATAGGAAATTGTGGACCAACAATCTTATTGATAGCGCTAAGTCAATGATGAAACAAAAAGGAATTGCATTATCGCCTTTCTTATACACACACAGGCAAAATAGGACTATTGCACAAACTACCTGCAATTTCTTCAATTACCCCATGGTGTACAAAATCGGAGACTATACACTTCAAACCTTGCTCACCATCAACCGAAATCTTATACTGAGGAATACGTGGCAACATTACTACTTGTTTCAAAATACTTTTAACAGGCTCAATTTGTAGAACACCGACATCATTGTCATCAATCACCCATAAACACTCCGGAACATCACTAATTCCGGCGGAAAAGGTCTAGTCAGGAACTGAGAGACAGAAAGTTGCTGTGGTGAAATCGTCAAACGCACTCCATCCGAAGAACAATGAATTACCGCATTTAATTCTTTTAACAGATTCAACGCCAACAAATTCTCTCCACAGTTCATTGTTAAACGAAATGGACAATGATCCATGAATGGACCTAGTGTAATCGGTACCGGCGAAGAAACCGGACTAACCACTGGTCTACCAGAAAACCGTACAGAAACATTGGTTTGCCCTGACAGTGGAATGTTTGGAACCCGTGAATGATCAATGGAACACTTCTGTGCTCCTGTATCTATCAAGAATAGATGTTTCTTATTTCCCATTATCATTTCAACGTAGGGACCTTTCTGATTAACGGGAATAGGCGTCAGTTCCAAACCCTGCTTCGGGCAATCTTAGCGAAACAAAATGTCATCAAAAGGAAGGCCTTCAGAGAGATATGCAGTAAAAGTATGATCAAAAATGTTCCTATTATCCACATTCAGGGACTGATTGTCCTGTGAAAAAGACTGCGAATTCTGAGAAAACTGGCTTCTACCAGGACCGCCTGCCCCAGGGTGGCCTATGGATCGTCTACCCATGATACCAAATGTGTTATTCAACCTCTGCTGGAGGATCGGGCATTGTGCTTGCCAATGACCCTCTTGTCTGCAATAAGCACATTGGTTTGCGTGTACAGGACCCAACGGCACATTACCCTGTGGATCATACTGTCCCCTAAACTGTGCATTACCCCCTCTGGGGCCTCTAACAATCTGTTGCAATAGAACTGTAGTTTTCAGGTCTCCCTTTCTCTTTTCGATTCTCTCTTTTTCATTATTGACTCGGTTTTCATGGTACTGAGCCATATGCGATACTTCAGACTGAGACTTAGCCTGCCAAGCGCTCTCAGAAGACATAATTTGCGACTGGATGTCAGGCAATAATCCACGCACAAATTTGTCTACAAATAAATGCTTTCCAGACTCTGTGCTCAAATCTTGTCCACTGAAATCTGAGAACACTTGTTCAAACCGATTAAAGAATGCGGTAGCACCCTCAGACTTCCCTTGGACACAAGCAGTAAGTTTGTCCCAAACAATCCTTCTCTCAGGAATTATGGCTTTTAGTTTCATCACTGTTCTATCAGGCAAAGTCAGTATTACCTGTGGCGGTCTCTCGCCAGCTGGTCTGTCTCTATCTTGTCTAACCATATTATCCCATGTGTCCCCTAACCCTGCTGCATCGTCTACAGTCCTAATTTGTTTCCACAAATCAATGGGTAGGAGCACAGGAAATAACAAATCTATATCACTGAGAGTAATTACTGACAACGGCAAGACAGATTCTATCTCTTTATAGAACCCTGTCGGATTCTTCCTAATATCTGGGATGGATTGTCTGATGGTGTTCACTTCTTGGCTTGAGAACGGGACATGAACAAACTGTGATACATAATGTGCAGGAATGTCATAAGCAGCGGTACCTGCTGCGGCATTAGCTGGAACCTCAACTTTTGGGACAGATGTCGGAGGAACCTCTCTCATAGGCAACTGAGAGATAGGAAACTCCGAACGCTTACTGAGCATCAGAGCCTAATCGAGCGCTGAAACAGCTCAAGGAGTGTCAGACGAAAAAGCTCTCTTATTCTCTTATAAATATTCACTCATTCTGTGGGACAACAAATCTTTCTTTTTATACATTCATCCTGCAGGCATTCTACCATAACCTGCATCACTTTCCTCTGCATTTCTGGCGTATACTGATTATACGTGTCATATACTTCTATGGGAGATATCGACAAGTCTGAAATCCATCTAATCGCATCCTTTATGCAAATTCGTGTCTCCTCATTCATTGACTTACAAAAAGGAAGGAACCGTTTCTGTACAAAAATAGCGCTCAAACTATGACCATCAATTTCTTCATTCCGTAACCTTTCTAACTCCCTTTTATACTTAAAAACCCTCTTGACGTGCTCATATACTTTCTCTGCAGTATTTCTTGAATATGCTAAAACATTCAGATCCCTCAACCCTTGTTGGAGATCTACATCATCCAGTCTGTTCCACATCACAAATAAATGAATTCCCAGTCCTTCGATAAAAACATTTATCTCAGGAAAACTTTCTAGATTAGAGAGTGTGGCAAAAACGTCAGATTGTTCACCCTTCTCCATGCACTGTCTAGCCCATGCATTCAAATCGCGCTTTCTCTCTTTAGACACAGTATTGCGAGTTACAATCTTTGATTACTCTCCCTTATCAACTACAAGTGGGACAGAATCACTCGGAAGAGGAAGAATAGACAAATCTTGTACAATAGGTAACAAAGGTGCTATCTCTGGTGCAGAAGACAAATCTACCAGACCCGTAACAGTAGGCAAAGGTGGAGGTGCAGGTGTAGGAGCAACGATACGAGGAGGAACAATAAGCCGAGGAAGAGGAGCAATAAGAGGAACAGGAATTACTACGGGAGGAGGAACAACAGCAGGAAGAGGTAAAGCAACAGGAATAGGTACATACGGAGGTGGCGCAGTGGCACCAGGCCTTCGTTCATTTAGAAGTTTGTCAAGGAATTCATCAGACACACGAAAATCTTTAGACGGATATATTTTCTGAATGCCAAGTTGAAAAGCTGTATCCATATTTTTAACAGACTCTGATTGTTTATTTTGATCATACACAACGTTTCTTCGGCATTGGACATATGTCAACGCACATGTTTCTCTCTATTTTTAAGTTGCTGCATAGCTTCTTTCTTCCAATTTTGTAATTCATCAAATGCTGCAGGTCTAGCTTTTTTCTTTAACAACATAGACTCTAAATATTCTATACGAGGAATCTCAAAGCTACCATTGGTGGCCGCTGAAGTTCGGAAGCATGTCTAGTTTGTCTGTACCAAATATCATTAAATACTACACCACCAATGCCATGCTTACAGTACATAGTACATGCCGGTGACCCCTCCTGTGGCGCCGGACGGCCAAATTCCAAAGATTGTCTACCTTGCGGAATAATGCCCTGAAGCAGGCAGACAATTTCTCAGGCATATCAGATTCCTGGTGTTACCTGGTCAATAATTGTACTCGTGAGAACAATGTACCAAAACAAATTATCAGGATACTTAAGAATCGGGTCACGACTCACCTGATCAAAGAACTAAAGGAGGTCCGATCAGATAACTAAAGACAACTAAGAACCCTCGTGGTTGGTGATTTGGGCAAAACTGCCCACCTCGATATATGGACCCTCGTCAAGATGCCGTTTTGGACCGCGGGCTCACTGTCCAGGGATCGGATCGTGCAGTACTGTAGAGGTATCACGTCTCATCCAAGAAAGGGGCCCCCTTTTTCACCGTCCGATCCCGGTCCGATAGCCGCGTCAACCTTCAACGAGATGCCATCAATCTTGAGGGTCCCTATTCAGGCGCCATCTGTAAAAGCAAGGAAATGTGGAGGCTGAGTACCACAAAAGGAAATACACCAAACACGGGCTATAAAGATTCACAGATCTTTAATCTACTGTACAGTTACAAAGAAACAGAAATACAGATAGCTATCTGGCTCTCAATCATCACAATGAGTACCAGCCCGTCAGTGTGAGGAGAGAGAGTGCTGGGCATCTAGACATTCGCATATTTATACATTTCAACAATAATGTCCAGCCCCTCTACAGGTTAATAATCCGTGGTCTAGCGTTTGTGCCGAGTTCACTAATGGCTCATACAATAATATGCACATGGATTACTTCGATTTGCATTTCTAACAAGCTACAATGGCAAAGTGTATTCCTGGATTTAGCAGTAAGCCTTAGCACATATCCCTTCACAATGCAGTTCTACCAGTGTCCACGCTCAACATTTGCATTACATTGTCCTCGATGTGTGTTCGCGGATGAGGCTTGTTAGTGCAGACAATCCTTAGACCACAAGTCATGCTTGGGACAAGGTCTCATTACCTAGTCTAAACATTCGGCCCTCAGACAGTCTAACCATTAACCAGGCACAAAGGTTGGGAAGGCTCGGTTACAAGTTGGAAACACAGTCCACCATTTTAGAACACAGAATCACATATAAACAGAAATCAAAATGGCAGAAGATCCTAAAATGGCGGCGAAGTCGATCTAAAATCGGAACTTTGCAACGCGATTTTCTTCGCAGAGTGACTAGTCTTAGGCCAATATATATCAGAAGGAGGCACAATATGATTTCCCGTTTAACAACACACCTGGTCTAGTGTCAATGGCATCACATTCTAGAGAATGGGGAAAGTTTGGACAAACAACGATGAGAAGTTTTGCACCAAAAGAAGTTGAGAGAAAATTGAGAAAGCTGAACTTTTAAAGGGACAAAAGGCTTTAGAGAATAAGCAAATAGAGACAACACCGGCAAGCACACCTGATCCAACGAGACATGATATCAGGACATTGCCTGGAAGAAAGACACAGGGCCTCATTACACGGAAGGCGGTAAGGGTTAACGGTAACCGGTAAGGGTACCGTGACCGTTAACCCTTACCGCCTTACTACGAGGTCCCTTTGCGGGACCCGACCCTAACGGCTGGTGTAGACCAGCCGTTAAAGTTGGGAACCGCAAAGGGACCTTGGTGCTAATTACGGTACCGCTATTTGCGGTACCGTAATTAGCTCCTTGCCCATTCTCATTATGGGGCAAAAATGGGAATGGGGAAAGGCCATGGAGAAAGGGGGAATTACCGCCCCGCCAACCTTGGAATGGGGTGGTAATTCCCCATTCCTCCATGGTAGCACCATGGTTTACCGCCTACCGTGTAATGAGGCCCACAGACAGAAATCTTGAGAGACATTTTCATGCCCAGTTGGTATGTTAAAAAATGACGCATATTGCACTTTGTCCTACTCGAAAAATACAAGTTGAAACACCCAGATCATTGATGGAGATGCCTGACAATCCTCCAGCAAGAAGGAGCTATATACACATACTGCGTGACATGCTTGTGAAAGCTCATATTAAAAAAATAAGAGCTAGAAGAAGCACACAAGAAGACAATAACGAATCGAACAATTACCTGGACAGCACAGCACACTTGGGAAACAACATATGGTGCCAACATATGAAGGAAGTTGGAAGACGAACCTCAGGTGAAGAATGCTTTGTTTGTGCACTCGTACCGTACAGCATGGAGAAGTCAAAAATCTTTGTAACTGTTGAGATAGATGTCAAAACAGCACACTGCCTATCACATATAGCAATATGCATGACCAGAGGCCAGTTCATGGGAAGTAATGCTCGGCTTAAATAGGCGACTGAAGCAACTGATCCAGATGAAGATTATTATGTTCAAGACATAAAGACGATAAATAATGGCAAAACGAAAAACATTGTGATCAGATATGAGAAACCTGGAGTGAAAGGAGAAGAGATCAGAAGAGAAAAACAAAAAGCTGAACATCAAAGGAAAATCTACAGAAGACGCTCAAAGATGGAAGGACAGAAGTCAAATACAAATTTGGGGAACAGTACTTTCTCCAGAAGGATAGGAGAAAGGAGTGGTGATCTGCAGAGCATGGATGATCATTGGCTACTATAAAGAAAAATTTGAAAATGCACAAATGATATGCAAACCATTATGGCCGAGGCTTGCAAGACTGCTGACATGGGTCAAAGACAGAGGAGGACCCTTGCAGATAGTGCCCTTGGATAGTGCCAAACTGTGCTTCAGAAACAATGGTACAAGAAAAATGGGAGAAATTCAGAACTGTGGAGGAATCTTCGATGCTACAAGAATGATGCATGGAACTGCAGTGATCATGGATCATTATTGGGCGTGTGTATCCAAAGCATATATCAGATTGCCAAAGAATTGGGGAGGTATATGCACATTGGTGAATGTCCATGTTCCAGCATTGGTGATTCCAAGAAGTAATCTGAATATTGACAGTTTCCCGAAAGCAGATGCTCACCTGAGAAAGAAGAGATCTGTGGAACTGATAAACAGAATGAAGAGAGAAAACTAATTCTCTGCCAAATCAATAGAAGCCTTTGATGCCATCCCGTATGAACATAGGTTGTTCAGTTTAACCTCATCATTGTTCACAAAAATTCTAATACCAAGAGTTCAGGTTGGAGCAAATACTAAATGGTTGCAGATAACCAGATGGGAGTTACTGCAGACCATCAATATGACCATAAAAGGATTAATGCAATCAAAGAAGAGTTAAGAGCAATTCGACTCAGAACAGATATCTCCTAGACATGATCACAGCCATGGATGGAGGGGTTTGTGGAAAAATCGCATGATCATGTTGCACATTTATACCATCACACAGTGACGAAAATTGAACCTTAACAGAAGCTATAGGTATGCTGACACAACTACAGAATCAGATGATAGATGAAGTTGACGAAGTTGGCGATGACAGTTGGTTTGGAACACTGTTTTCATGGGTTCCACAATGGATGGCAGATGCATTCAAGTTTCTAGGAGCCTTGTTGGTGATAATATTGCTTGGATTCAGTATAATCAAGCTAATAGTCTCTCAGTGCCAGAAAACTGCAAAAAAAGGCCATAGGGATGAAAATCATGATTGATGTTGAGTCAGGATGGAAGCCCAAGGACCTGACTGACGAAGAAATAAGAGATTTTGTGAAAGCCAGCATTTATGCACCAGAAGGAACAAAGTTCCTGTATCCTAGAAAACATAGAAAATATGTGGGAAGATGGATTTATTGCAACCCAAGTGGAGTGTGTCTACTAATAACATGGAACAAAGATGACCATGTGAGAACAGCTGGTTGCTTGAAGGCAGTCATAAAGATTGGGAACCCAAAGAAGCATTTCTTCAGACCTAGATGTCTAGATCCAAAGGATGAAATTGAAGTGGACACACCGAAGGAAGTGAGAGTGATTGATGAATCACCCAGAGGGGGGATTGAAGATGAAGTGCCAAGTGTCATCCACACTCCAGCCACCCCCTTCGTAGTACCTGCTGCTTTCACGCCAAAGTATGTGACGTGTGATGAACAAATAAACCAGCAAAGAGCAGCTGTTGGGCTCTGCCCAGTGCCTATCAGAGTAACAGCACCTATTGAAGTACCGACACCCAAGAAAACATGGAGAGTTAGGTACCCATTGAGAAAACCATATCTACAGTCAAGACAAAGTGACGGTTGTCAGAATGGAATACCTGAAGAAGCCAAGAATATAATAAAGGAAGGCGAATGGTGACGTCATAAGAAATCGGACTGACGCACATATAGAAGATATAATGACCTGGCAATACTGACAAAGAGACGAAATTCCATGGATAAGGGACATCTTGAGCCTAAGGTGAAGAAGTTGATGTCAAGATGCAGAAACATATGCCATATGCACGATGAAGATATTCGGTTTGTTTAAACGTGTACAGATGCAAGAAACCACAAGAAGCAAAGAAATCGTTAAGCTTGCTTATGCTTAGTAGTAAATAGATTGCGGCAAGTGCCAACATATACATATATATACCTCAAAAGCACTTTATACATGAGTGTAAATCCACTACGCACATGAGCAGAATTGAACAAAGGTCACTAAAGGTCTCGAGAGGGGAATGTTGCAGCAAACAAATCGAGAATTAAAACGGAATGAAATCCAGCTGAATGTAACCATGCCAAGAAGCCAAGGTTGCATCTGGTTGGAAAAGGCCAACAGCAGATACAATTAAAGAAAAAAGGACAGAGTATCCTGCTCAGAAAGGTCAAGATAAGCCACAGATGGCAGAAGACTGGCAGAATTAAATGAAATACACGAAAATACATGAAGAAGAGGTTGATTTCACAGTGTCCTAGCCACGTGACAAGGCAGGCAGGAAAGATGAGACTTTCACACCTACGCATGGATCCCTGCCATACCCATACTCCTTAAAAAATCTCAGCCCAAGAAGCAGACTCGGGCCAAACTACAAAGTAGTAATTGACACATGACCACTGAGGAGATGATTGATTGTAAGATAATCGGAGGGAAGCTGGGGTGCAGACGAACTCCCTGCACCTGGCTGGTCTTTCTGCATGCTGCTAGATGTAAATGGGTTTGATGCCAACCCAATCATAGTGGACCGTGTAATCTACGGTCCTATAGTGAGTAGAGCCAATGAGACATCGTGCTTTAGTGACATTCATAGTGGCCATTTTGAAAGAAGGGCTTAGTTGTCCCACCTGACATTGATTGTCCAATCCCCTCTCCACGTTACCACATACAGATATAGTACCTATGCTAAAGTTACCTTCCTATAACCAATCATGTTTCATGTTAGGTTTTTAAGATTGCACGTCAGTGATGACAAGTTTTTGCTATAAATAATGTGTTTTTTCTGAAATTAAGTTGGAGTTGGAAGAGAGAGAGAAGATCGAGCGGTGCTGATGTTCATTGTACTCCCCGTTTTATGTACTTGTCATTAAACAAACTCCCTTTGCCAAACTATTGAGTTGTCATAGTTATTTGATGCATGAGTATGAATCTGCATCCCCATCTATCTCTAGGGTACTGCTACTCATCTTAAAGGGCTGTTTGGAGACCCCCAGTCAGAGGGCTGGCTGGAGACCATCCAGTTCAATACTATATACCAGTAAACATGAGTTTGCAATAAAGCAATTCGCTGGGACCATTGCAGGAAACTGGCTGCGGCTTCACACAAAGGCACGACAGACCTTGGCATGTAGAGGAGGAGGAGCAGCAGGACAGGCACAGAAGGGCATCATTACTCTCTGTAATGGGGAGGGTGCGGAAGGGCAAGAAGTGACACAGAAAGAGGAGAGAAGAATGGGCAGCCAAGCAGAAAGGTTTGGAGGGTAAATGGTGGCCTGGATAGATTTCAAGCAAGTTGGAGCTAAGTGGCATGGGCTCAGTCTACGGATAGATGAGAAATTCCGGACTAGACTGGCTTGTATAGCTCAAAGATTGCCTAATCAGGGTTTGCCATGAATGTCGCAAGGGTCATAATGATTGTTTAACACTCCTCTCTCACAGGTGGGAGTAGTGCACCTTTCCCAGTCGCACCCAGGGATGAGCGTCATTGGAGAGCCTACTGCCTGCAATGTTCTCCATTTGGGAGAGCTTCTGCCACTCTTCACCAATCATGTGGCTGTCTTCACCAGTGCTTACATGAATCCCTCCTAGCAGGGACACTTGTTATGATTCCCAGCCTCCTGATAAAAACTGAATCCTTTACTTTGCAAAATAATTGAAAATGATCAACAAAATAATATTTTCTGGTTGTTGTTTTTTATCGCTTAGTCCTAGTCTTACATTTTACACCTTCCTGGACACCTTGATCCCCTTTCCTTAATAAATATTGCCCTGGGTTAACTTGACAGCGCCGGTAGTTTCACTCACCTTTGTTCGCTATGGAACCTGGCTGTTCAGTGCATTGGTAGTTAGTGGAGAGAATGTCTCCTGGGCTCTGCCCCTTTTATTCCACCCCTGCTAGTATTAGACAAATGGCAATGCAGGGCATTGCTATAAGTGGCACATTGTCCCTAACTGCTTGGACTGACATCCATCTTAAATGATGTTCTTTTCTGTAGGCAGGGGAACCAAAGCATAGTGTTCACTCCACAAATGACTGGACTGAAGTCATTGTTTTTCATGGGATATAAAATCGAGGGGGGGCTCTGGAAAGGGGGCATGGCCAAATTGTGATGGGCATCGCATAAAGGAGGGGCGAATGGCATTGACAATGGCCACCTACCCACCCCAAAGAAACAATATATCATGGGGCCCTGCAAACATGTATTTTGGGTCAATCCACATTGTTTCAGGGGGTCTTGTCTCACAATGTAAATAAAGCTCCCTCTGCTTCAGTTAATAAGTTGCTGTCTGTAAGTAAATCAGTTACTCACTCAGCATATAATTGTGATGGATTGCCATTTGGCAAGGATGTAGAAGCCACTGCTTTTTACATTGTGTATTAATTTAATAAAATGATGCAGGTAATTACATCTCAGAAAGTATAATCTGCTGATCAGATCCCACTTTCATAAGGTCAGTGCCAAAAGCAGAGTGTACACATGTTCACAGCTGCATCAGTAGCCCGAATGCAACACCTGCCCCACAGTGGCACAAAGCAGGTTCGGGTCACACGTGCCCTCTTGACAGCTGAAGTGACAGCCAAAGGCACTGCAGCACAGGGTGGCCTTAGTGATATGCGTCCCTGTTACAAAATATCATGATTATGAGTAGCCCATGCTGGTGACAGGGTAAATTCTAAACGTAAGCCATACCTTAGATAGGGCATGCTGCATGCCACTACTCATAATCATTGCAGCCACATCCAATTTGATATCATACATGTGGCAGCTCCTGGGTACCAGCTCAGCTGTGGAAGGTGATGTTTATTCGGTATCAGGTAATGTTATCCCCACCAATAATATCTCCATATATATGGTCGTGGGGTAAGGCCAAAGGCGATGCCATATTATTAGTGGGGATAATTTAGGGGGTTATTGGGACTGGGGGTTGCAGGGATGTCCCCCGCAGGTTCCATGGCTTAATATTGCTGCAAAAATATGGCAATATTCTTGCATGGCAATATTTTTGCAGGGCTATTAACACATGGAACTGTTTATTCTGGCCAGACAGGCTTGTGCTGTGAAATGACAGGGCAGGAACCGGAATGCCCATGCCTCTTCTTTGATCTCTTTGTGAGGGTAGGTAATGCCCTCCTTCAGAAACAGCTGCTCAACAGAAAGCTATCCTGGGCCCAGGAATCAAAGGAGCACACCCATTCAAATGGGGTAGCCTCACACCAGGGTGATGCATATGTGGGGTGCATTCAAAGGCCCCAAACAGAAGTCCCTTTCACATGAAAAGAAGGATTTTCAACACTGACACAAAAACGGCTTTGCATCTGTGGCTGCAAGGGAAAACTAAAGATCCCTTTCACATGAGAAGCAGGATTTTCAACACTGACACAAAAACAGCTTTGCTTGTGGCTGCAAGTGAAAACTGAAGGTCCTTTCACCTGAAAAGCAGGATTTTTAAACACTGACCACAAAAACAGCCTTGCAGTTTCAATGTGACAATGTACTACCGCTAACAGAAAATGTCAAGGAAAAAGACATGGTGCATGTTGGCAAAAAGTAATGTGTGTTATGTTTCACATACAAAATAACAGTGACATTTGAAAAGCCATTTTGTTTTCCATGAAAAAATGTCTGTTGGCCCAAGGCAAACCCTTTGGGCTTGTTGTTGGGCAAACTTCACAAGGAAATCCCCCCACTGCAGGTCTGGATGGTCGCCCATCAAATTACAACTGCAATAAAGTGTGCTCTGGAAGGTGTGGAAAACCCAGTTTTCCCCAGAATTTCTGGCTTTGAAGGCAGTGATAGCAGGACAGTTCCCCTTGGCTGGAGCATGACTAAAAGGTGTAAAGACTGGGGGCTACGACTTCAAAGAGCAAACTACCAAATTCAAAGAAAATCATAAAATAAACTCGGTCACAGGCTGGCCCAGGGAGACAGATGGCTGGAGGAAGCAGATCTCCATTTGCTGGACATACAGATTTACAATTAATTTAAAAGGACTATTATAACTTAGGCCTTTTTCCCAGCAATCATAAGGCAGATTTCTTCATTTATGTACCATTTTTAATGTATTTTACAGGCGATTTTGGAGATATAAAATTCATGCACCTATGAGTGAGCAAACTTTAATTGCCAGTTAAACTAGGTTTCTGGCTGATCTGAAAATGTTACAAATGTGAGAGTTGGTGAACTGGTAGAGGATGAAATCAGGAATATGGGTAATACATTTCATATTCATAACTGTTATGCTTTTTGTGAAAAGGGGAGAAAAGTGCCACACGGCCGTGCAAAATAGTGCGGACCTGGCTGTCGTCTTATTTAATTCCCCATGATTAGCTGAATCAGAAAATATCTATAGTATGGCACTTATTAGTAAAATTATGAACTGTTGCCACATAACTCGTTTTTGCCAAAGATTTGACATGAGAACAAATGGGGTTTGTAAATTAAGCTGGCATATGTCTTCTCCAGACTCTTAAACCAATCCATAGAGAGGGGCTGCAGTGGGCAGGAGAAGGAAGGGTAACTGTCCAATCCTATTTGCGTGACCACTTGCAGGGTACTCCCCCAAGACTGTAAAATTGGTGGTGTCATTGTGGCTATATAAGGGGGAATTTACTAGGAGGAAGGGACAGAGCTTCTGAAATTTACCATCAAAAGAGTGCTAATGCAACTTGACATCTGACAGTTGCAAGGGAACACCATAGGAGATTGTTGAGAGCGCATCGGGGTGGAGCTGTCTATTTCTAAGAAGGCCTAAGAGCTGACTGGTCCCATTGTGGAGAGCGGGAGGCCATCCTTGAGAGTGGAATGAACAGATTGCTGCCATATTGTCACACCGCTTCCTACTAAGTCAAGGACACGCCCCTCCGCGTCTACCTCTATCCGCGCTCCCCGGCACACACGCTCAGATTCATGTACTTCGTTTCCCACTCATGTTTCACACAACAGGGCACGGCATGGCATGTTTGGCGGAGCTGGCGTTTATCGCCCTTCACGGCTGTGGCAAACCAAGTGGAGACTCCTTCACTCCAGGAACTCACATCCTTCGCGGAGACCGGCGCTGCCCGGCGCGTCACGGATCACGTGACTCTTAGTTGCCTAGCAACGCTACAACGCTTTCGGTTCACTTCTCACGTGATACTGTCACGTGCGTCCCTTCCAGGGATAAAAGGAGTTCGAAAACCGAAGGCGTTGCTTCACAGCTGTTTCAACTAGGATCACGTGACGCTCTCTCTTCGTTCAAGGACCTGTTCTATTCTGACCTACGCTTGCTCCACGGATCGTCTTTGCTTAACTCTTCACTGACTCTGGAACTTTGGATTGCCTATTGCCGACTTACGCTTGCTCCACGGATCGTTTTTGCTTAACCCTTCACTGACTCTGGAACTTGGATTGCCTATTGCCGACTTACGCTTGTTACACGGATTGTCCTTGCTTAACCCTTCATTGGCTCTGTTTTCTGACCTCAGACTGCCTGGAGTTCTCTACGGATCACGTGTTTCATTAGGACCTCGGTCCTACAATAGGTGGTTACCTGCTCTACCTTACAGCCTTGTCCAGCCACAGTCTGGAGGTTCACGCCTCTTTCAGCCTTGGGAAAGACACAAGTCCTCACAGGTATTCCAGTGTTTTGGTATTTGCATTTGGGAAGATTGTGTCCTGCTTTCCTACTTACATAACCATTGTACCTTGCCTTACAGCGCTCAAGGGGTTCTTCTGGCTGTCCCGCGTCCTGGCTTGGGGACTTCCACCTGTGGCCTTAATAATCACGCTGACAGTATTTCTGGTGTTGTCAGGGTGTTTCTTGGGGACAGAGGGGTTGTTCATACTCTACAAGACCAACGAACTTCGTAACACCTATCTTTCCAGAGGGTCCTGGTGGCTATTCTGAACTTAAAACAGAGGCTTTCTATGTAAGTAGAACTGAGTCCTGGGAAACCAAAAGGTGGGGAGTCTGCTTGCCTTAAATCCTTTTTCCCTTTATAATGGTGGGAGGGGTCAAAACATGTAGATCCTTAGCCTACTTAACTAAAAAGATTAATTTGATTAATTCCCCATTTTGTGGAACACTATGGGGTGATTGTTGTCAAAATTCAAAATTAACAAAGCTCACTTCCCAGAGTGTGCTGAAAAACTATGGCCTATAATTTAATTGGGTAATCCTTCGTCCCGTTGACCATGACTTCTTTAAGAAAGAGGGGTGTCTTTGTTCTTAAATCAGTCCAATCTTTTTGTCCAACGTCCCCCTAAAACAGCCCTTTCAGTGGAGGGGGTCGAAATCCAAAATTCCCCAAATCATTCAAGTTTTTCTGTCTGACTTCCCCAACTCAGACCAAAATATGGGGGGTCTGAAAAGCAAACCAGCCAAATCACCCTGTGTTTATTTTAAACCAAAAGTGTGGGTGAAATCATAATTGCCATATGCATTTGTACCAATCTTGAAATCCTACTACTAGCCTTTTAAGTCTGCAGGTAAATCAAAATTGCACAGCACTACATTTATAATTGTTCTGGTTATTGATCAGTTTAATTATTTCTTGAAGTGAAGAATTGTGATTTGGGTTCTTTTCAACTTACTTTTGGGAGTTATTCATGTTGGGAAAAGGTTATTATGGTGTGCCACAGATAAAGTGGTGTTTGACATTTTTGTGTGATTTTTATTACTTTTAATTTAAATAAATACAAATATATTTCCTGTACACCGGCCTGGTTTTTGGCTCATTGGTAGCTCAGGGGAAGTGATCCAAGGGGCATGATATGCATGTGAATTAGGGCTGAATAAAATCACCTGTTAAACAGTTTGTTGTGTGTCACCTTGAGTGGAGAGGGAAGGAACTCCCTGTGTTGAAAGTGGCTTCTCAATAAACCATTTCAAATTGGGGGTTTGTGGCTGGGATTTAGCTAGATATTTCCGAATCATGACAAAATGCATTGGGACAGACTGTTCATTTTGATGCAATTGCATTAAGTTGGAGGGAAAGTCATCTTTGCCTTGTTAAAGTGCCACGAGAACTTGACCTCTGAGTTCCAGGAAGGTATGTAGGTGAAAGATTGTGTAAGGATTGATTTGTGTGAGGAAATCAAGCAGGAACAGGGTAATGTTGACCCTGCATAAAGAATGTTTTACTAAGGTGCAAAAAGCCAATGTCAAAATTACTACTGCACAAATTGGTGAAGCCAGGGAGCATCACCTAGCTAAATTATTTTTTAAAGGAGAATGTGTTGAGGATGATGCTGGAAACTGGCAGACCAGAATTGTGCAGGAGGTTACCTCAGTAAGCAAGCAATGATATTTTGCTTGAAGGTGAAATGTTACACCAGGCGCTTGAGGCATTTCATATGACCACAACTCCTTGTGATGAATAGATACAAATGGCTCATCTAACTGCTCAGTTATATTTTCATTTGCTGTTAGTAGAAGAGGGCTGGCAAAATATTAAGGCTAGTCGGAGCAATCAGACTGGAGACTGTTCACAGGCCCAGAATCTTGTTCAATAACTCAAATGTGAGCTGAAAACACTGCAGCAAGAGAGTGTGGAGCGTGACACACAGTTTTCTGCACTGCAAATTGCACATAAAGCGTATGTGGAAAATTTGAGCACACTGCAACATAAGTGTAATGATCAGACTATTCATAAAAGAGGTTTATTAGATGACATTGTAGCCCTCCAGCAACACATCAAGAATCTAGAAAGGGAAAATAGTCAGTTTATCATTTAAGAAATGGGCCCTCATTACAAGTTAGCCGGTCCGGATATAACGGTGCCGGTAACACCGTACTGGCACCATTTTCCAGACCAGCTAACTACAAGTTCTGTGGCTGTGTGTTGTTACACCCGCCAGGTCTGACCTGGTGGGACTAAAGCCACCAGCCGCAGATGGACGCAGAAACACTGGCACCATTACCACATGGTGCCAGTGTTTCCACTTCCCCATTCCCGTGGAGTCCTATTGGACTCCACGGGAATGGGGATTTACAGAATGCTGGCTCCGGAATTACCAGATCACCCGGGCTTTAATGCCCCGGTAATTCCAGCAAGTCCAGAGCTGGTAAATCCCAAAGGGTCCAGTGGCAGCCTGCCGGTTTTACCGGCATGGCTACCGCCAGACTCATAATGAGGGCCATGGACTCCAAAAGGGAGTATGAAGAAATTCACCAAGGTATAAGTACTCTGGAACAACAGAGGACGCAGCTGATTCAGGAAAAATACCTCTTGAATCAGGATAACAGCATCCTATTACAGAGGATAAATCAGTTGGGAATGGAGGTAGAAAAGGAACAGTCAGGTTCTCAGGAACTGACTAGAATTAGAGAAGAAAGGAATGGGCGTATCAGACAAATAGAAGCTGAACTATCAGAGGCAGCGAATGGTAGGGATGAGTAAGAGAAAGGGATTAGTCTCCTGAAGGAAAAGCAGCTTGAATATGCACGCAGCATACAAGGCACACAGAGGGAGAATGTATCACTTCAGCATGAGGTGCAGCAAACAAAGGATCGGTTGGCAACTCAGAGCAAGGTGCATGAGATTAATCAGGCTTTAGTGTCAGAATTAAAAATCCAGCTCCATGTATACCAACAGGAAATAAGGACAGAGAGAAGCAGGTGTGAGAGTTTCACAAACAAAACTGAGAATTACAAACCGGCTCTGAGGCACCCTGACCAATCAGGACATGGGAAAAGGCCCACTGATCAAGGTGAGATTCTCATCTGATCAGGAGCCTCAGGCCCATCCTACACAACCTCCCAGGTACATATGGGAACTGACCCCATGTATGCCACCAAAAAAGAACAGGGGAACATGAGGCAGTTACACTTATCCAGGCCTAGCCGAACTGATCAAGAAGGCCAGTCCCTGTCTGATATTGATGAGTATTCATCTCTACCACACAGAAAGGAAAGTGGCCGGGCCAGTGTGTCTTGGGAGGTAAGGAATAATACTGTAAGGACTTCAAACCATGAACACTCTTATCATGAGGAAGTCAGGGAGCTAGATTGGCTGAAGATGTGACTACAAAGAGACCACCTTGCCTGCTTCACTGAAGGAGAAAAGCCAGACCCTCAGCCTCGGAAGGACATTTTAAAATTGTCTGTATATTCAGGGAAAGGGGGGAATTCCCCAGACTACCTGGTAGGAGGGATGAGGAAACTGGGTTCTATCTTGCGTCGGAAAGGAAATCCAGGAAGACTCACCCCGAGAGTACACTTTGGTCCAGGAGAGAGATATTCCCACTCTCATTGAGATAGCGAGTGCCAAGAAGACAGTGGCAGATCCGAGTCAGAAGGTGAATTGACTCCGATGCAAAAGATTAAAAAGACAGGGAAACAAAGTAAGGGTTTTGTCAAAGACCCAATCAGACAGATCAATGCCATAAAGAGCTTCCTGACACCATACCACAAAAATGCCAAGTATTCGGTATGGGAGCACCTGGAACTTTATGAGCAACGATGGCATCATTCCAGATCAGGAATGATGTGAATTGTATAGCCTTTGCAAAATGGACTTTCTCACCTGAGTACTCCAGTTTCTTTGCGGGACTGGAGGACCAGGATGATTATAAATGGTATTTCCACCCATCGGAACCCAGAAGAGGCCCATAAGTAAGCAAATAACTTGCAGTGTGGGGAAGATCAGTTGACTAGGGAGTTTGTGCAGGAGTTATGAGCAGGCATTAGCTCAGACTTCCCAGCGGGTGAACACCAGTAGTAGGAAGTTCATAACTACATATTTCCATGTGCTCCCCAAATGCACAATGACTCAGTTGGTCCGTGACTTTCACAAGCATAGGACCCTGGATTCGGTGATTGAAGAGGCCACCAGGATTTATGAGGTCCAGAAGCCTGGGGAGAGCAAAAATACAGCCAAAACCCCAAACCATCCAACAGCCCTGCTGCTGCAAAGGTGGCAGAGGTAGAAAGGACCCAGCAATTGGATCTGGAAATGGGGGGTCTAAAAGTAATCCTCCTTCCAACAAGCAAAATGGAAAGCAGAAGGGCCCCCCCAACCCGGCCCAATCGAATGGTAGTCAGGCAGGGGCCCAGAACAATGATCCCTCTGACCCAGCCACCTATATAAGTCCTAGGTACAAGGGTTCTTAACCAATCCTGGGGTATGTATACACTCCCCCGCCACAAGGGGGGAATGAATCAGGTAAGTACTGCCCCGGGAAACTTCCCTCCAAACTTCCTTCAGGAGAGAAATATCACTCCACTTCCCAATCTGAACGTTTTTGCCAGATATCCCCATAACCAGAATTTCCAAAACAATCCTCCTCTCTCTCCCCGGTTCCAGGACAATAGATCCCTGAACCCGGGAGAAGGGAGATTCAGATTGGAAAATTATTGGGGGTATTTCCATTACCCGAGCTACTCCTGGAGAAGGGACACTTACCCTTTTTGGGAGCAGCAGAGGCATGACTCGAGACCTCCCTACCACCCAGACAAGATCCTACAACTGGAGCGACAAGTCCAGCAACTGACCGATGATCTGGGGCTTATGCTGAGGGCTCAGTCCAACTCTCAACCTAACCCTGCTTCCCAGAATACCCCAACACCCAGGTCAATTGCCCCAGAAATGATGGAAGGAAACATTTGACTAACCACAGATGCCTGAGGAGGGGGCCCGGGTGGAGGGGAGATGCAAAGCCCTAAAGGAGGCTTCCTTTCTCACCAAAGCAGAACACCTAATAACCTCTCAGCCTATTAGCGTCTCTTTACCCCCGAAATGTTAGAACCCAAAGAACAAAGGGTATGTAGGATAGGCCAAAGAAGAACCCACTTTGTGGAGGAACTCTGGATTATCCTCTTTGAAAGAGACGAATCCCTGGAGGATTCAGGTAAACAGACCTTCTCTTTCAAAAATAGGGGGATCCCTCCCAAAGAAAGATGACTCCCAACAGACCCTGAGTGGGACAGGGTAAATGTGGAGACCGACTCAGAACCAGAGACTATTCAACCCCAAACATGTGAGCCAGATAGAATGGAAACAGAGGGAGTGTCTTTTCTCCAAACAGGTTCTGAGAACTGTCTCCAGGTAAAGGTGGACAGCCAAGGAGCTGGGGAAAAGGGCATAGTGAGTTGCAAAGTTTTCTCTACAGATTCCTGATCTCTGACACAGAAAACTGCCCAAGATCACAGAGTGTCAGAGTTCAAGATTACGAAAATGGCCATGGGCTGTCAAATAACTCACACGTTCTTAGCACCTTGCAGGAGAAAGAAGGCCGACTTTATGCACCGGTCAAGTTGCAGAGTCAGAGTGAATTATCATCTCTGATGGATACTGTATTCCAAGCCACCCTCCTGTCAAAAAGGGCCTTTGGCCAACTAAACTCAGGACGGAAGAGGACCACCAAATTCGACTCACATCACTTCCCGGACAACTCCAAAATTTCAAAGGGAATGATATTTTCGTTGAAGGGCCTGCAGATCTGGACATAAAAATTGGAAGGCGCCGGTTGAAAAATCCAGTGGTTGTTGTGACTCCAGAGGGCACACCTTGTGTACTGGGGAACGATCTCCCGAGGAGGTTATCATCTCTGATCCACTGTGTAAACAAGGTCCTCTTCTAGCAGCCCTATAAAATTTAAAATAAGTACCAATGATCTAAGGCTGAATGGTACCAGTCAAGTAATTGATCAACGCTCTGAGAATGTAGAGTTCCATTTCCAGAATAACCAAGCCACAGACATCACAGTCATCTCTGTAGGAGAACAAAGTGGTGATGGCAGCCCTTCTCTATTCTTGAAAATCAACCTTCCTCCAAGTTCTAAGTGGCAATCCGCACTGGAAAGGAACACTCCAAAATATGACACCAGTCCAAAATCAGAAGAAACATTGACTCCCGTAAAACCAGACAAGGAAGAACCTGCTCAAAGTCTGACGGACATTCAAAAAAAGGGCAAACAGTTGTTTTTCCCCCTTACGTTAAATGAGGGGGAAAAGCCGGTGCTCACCAGAGCATGCATGAATAATGGAAGGAGCATCTTCAGCGAAGAATTGTTCAGGAAACTCCCAAAAGTTCAGACCATTTCCACATTTAGATTGATTGACAAATGGGAAGTAGGTCTGGAAACCCCATATTCAAAACATCTCCTGCTTTGCAAGTGTATGCTAAAAAGGTCAATTAACAACAAAAGCATGGAACACAATTGTTGGATCGTGAGGAATGTCCCTTCCACCTTTCATCCAGAAAGTGACATTCTCAACCAGATTCGCAATCAATTTAGACCTAATTAATCATAAGCCTTGTCCCGACTGGGGGGGATCACCATGGACTTTGACAACACTGAAAATGCATTCTGGTCAGCCCAACTGCTGCCTTATGCCATTGAAGTTCAAGTGCGAGAAGAGCTTACCATCCCAGGGCAGGGGCAACAGTTTACTCTCCCACTCAAAATTAAGAGAGGACAGAACTTCAGACATCAGGACGCCTATATAAATCTAAATTCCCATCTCCAACAACAAGGTTTGTATTTAAATCTGACACCTCTAGTAGACCTAGAACATGACACCATTTGAATATTGGTGGATAAGAGCGACCCTCGAAGTATCACCTTGGAAGCAGACTCCTTTATTGGAATGGCGGTGGATGCCCAACAATATTCTATAGATGTAGGTATTGAAATCATAGGACCAATCTCAAATGACTGTTTCGACATCAGCAATGGTATTCCTCCAGAAAATATTTTTACTAGGCATGGGGTGTACTCTTCCTGCCCTACTGTGTGGGAGAGGTGACCTGTGACATTAGAAGGGAGGAGGTAGTGTTCAGAGTCAAGGACCACTACTCGAATCCCCTGTCCAGCGCAACACCATCAAAGGAGATCGTTCCACCCAACTGGAGGATACTGCTGAAATTGCCAAGCTTGAGGTCTTCCCAGGTTTCAAGCAGATGGTTGAGGAAAGGGTCAATCTTGCTGATACCTGTGAGACCGAATAGCAAAGACAAAAACTGGAACAGGTCTTCCTGGAATTCCAAGATATCTTTTCAGTGGATTCATCCGACTATGGACGCACATCCATTCATTCAACCACCATTACCACAGGCCCTGAGATGGCTCCAGTATTTGTGAAACCATACTGGTTGCCTCCCACGTCCATAGAGTCACTCACAGAGAATGGGGATACTCAAACCATACGGCTAATGTAGACTATGTGCAGACCTGAGGGAGTTGAATAAACAGGTCCACATGTCAATATGGCACCTTCCCAACTGGCCCAGATCTAAGGATCAAAGGTGTACACCACCATTGATATGAACAATGGTTACCGGACAGTGCTGGTGAGTAGGGAAGACCAATACAAGCTTTCCTTTACCTTCAGGGGGCAGCATTACAAGTTGACCCGAACCCCCTTTGGATACGTAAACTCCGGCAATGAGTTCAATATCTTCCTACATAAGGCCATGCCCGAATTGGACGAAATGGGAAACCCTCGCCTATGTGGATGATGTTTTGATAAACAGCTGAAATGTGGAGGAACATATAGCAGAAATCCGCTATATTCTAACCCAGTTGCAGAAAGCCAGGCAAAACTGTGCTTTCAACAGGTATAGTGGTGTAAGACCCGAGTGAACCTCTTAGGGCACGAGATCACCCCTGAGGGTCTTAATCCCAAGGCGAAGAAGGTGGGAGCCTTATTGACATTTTTATTTTACTTTATTGTTACAGTTGATAAATCAACTTTTCAATATATTTAGATTTATATAGAATACTAAATTCAAAATCAAACTAACAATAGAAACATATAGAATCAAAAACAAAAGAAACATGATACAAAGTTTCACAAAGCCACATGGTGATATATACATATTCAACAATGTTTAAAATATCTAAAAAACTTAACATGAAATCACTAAACAAAATTTCAAACGATTTCAAAAGATAAGATGAAGAGCATAATTTTTCCCTTATAATTGACAATAAACAATGTATATGAGAATGTCTCTTTGAGATGATCATTATTCGCAAGATGGCATTCAATAATTAATTGCTGCATGTCACTCAGATTGTACCTTATTAAGACTTCAAGTTCACCACGATTTTGTTATACTTTCAAATATCATCTCCAAGTTTGAGTGACAACAGAAAGTTTACAACAGCAATTTTCACTTTATTCATATTGGTGTTATATACATTATACCAAAAGTTTGCAACCGTCAAGAGTCTATAGGCTTCAAAATGGCGCTTAAAATGATTGATTCTGCTTTCTAAAAGTGCAGGGCAGGCTGATATTAAGTGTGGCAATGTTTCAGGAATCTCAGAGTTTTTACAATAGTGACAGGTGTTCTGACAAATGCGGATCAATTTCAATTTGGCAAGCACATCTTTTGTGTGCCATACGTTAAATCTAAACCTAATGAATAGGTCTCCATATTTGGAATCGGGAAATCTTTATATGTTGGATTCCTGAGTTCTCGGTTTATTACACTGCTGAATATTTTTGCATGTTTGCGTTCAAAGCATTGTGCGCGAGTGTTAATCCAGTCCCAGAGCATCATTTTATCTTTCCCCTTCTCTGGATTTAATATCAGTAATTCGTCAGATACATCTGCCTCAAGTAAAAACTCTTTCACCTTCCTTTGCCAGATTGTTAGGTGTTTAGGTTTGGTTAACACATGCAGAATGGTGTTAGCTTCATGTCTCATAATAAACTTCTGGTGCAAGCTACATAACTTCCACATGTAAATTGTGTAGAGAGAAGTTAGACCCAACTCATATCTCAATAGACACATCGAGACACTATTCAGTGAGAATTAAGAAGCCTTCATGGATTCACTAATTATAGTCGGAAGTGAATTGAAGACCACACAGAGGTCACTCGACCATTGGTCCATTTATTAAAGGCCGGAGTGAAGTGGGACTGGGGTCCTGAACAATCCAAAGCAATTAAACAACTGAAAATACGCCGTTCCCAGGCTCCTTGTTTTGCTTAACCCATAAATAACAAGGTGTTCTTCTTGGAGACAGGATTCTCAAATAATTG
The DNA here is from genome assembly GCF_040938575.1 of Ambystoma mexicanum. NCBI lineage: Eukaryota > Metazoa > Chordata > Amphibia > Caudata > Ambystomatidae > Ambystoma > Ambystoma mexicanum. Next base: position 462,962,832 of record NC_090929.1, read on the forward strand.
GCTAAGAGCGGTGTTGTGTCAAAAGCATGACAAGGTCAAAAAAGTCATCTCGTACGAGAGCAAGACTTTGTCCTCTGGGGAGGAAAAATTCAATGACTGCGAGAAGGCATTCTATGCAACGGAGAGGGTGCAAACAAATTACTGTCCATTCATACAGGGGGAGCACATCATTGTCAAGACACCTCAGCAACCATTGCAATATTTCCAAAGTGACAGAATCTTGGGAGGGAATGTAGTAATTCCAAAATTACTGCCTGGATTCTGTCCATGCAAGGCTTTCCTTTGGAGGTCAGATATGGCCAAAACAAGAAGAGTCCCCTAGCGCAAGGGTTGGTGGACTTACATGATTGTGCGCAAGAAATCTGTCTCGAGGATGAAAGTCTAATGACCAACAACAACATGGAGGCGTACTTAACTTCCCCACACAAGGTTTAAGAGGAATACACGTGTCAGGGGATACCCACCATTTATGTGGATGGGTGCTCCTACCATGTTGATACAATGGGGAAAAATAACTGGTTACTGGCATTGGGAATTCCTGGGTGAATGATATCCCGGAACCCTGTGCTGGTTATAGAATAAGACCCCAAAGTAGTCAGGTTGCAGAGTTGATGGCTGTTTATTAAGCCATCCTCACTGATGTTCACCATCAACCCAATGAACTCGTCATAATTACTGACTCTGATTATGTCAGGAATGGGTTTGTAGAGCACCTGAATAACTGGAAGAATCGAGGCATGCTTTGTGCCAACAACAAACCCTAAAGCATGCCAAGCTGATCCTGTCAATCGACAATCTGGGGACCTCCAATGAGATGACATCTATTGGATGAAAATAAGGGGTCATTCCAAAATAGAGGGGCCAGATAAGTCTGGGAATGACCTGGCTGACCAGCTGGCTAGAACGAGAGCTCTGCAGGGGTATTTCATAGAAACAGAATCCCTTTTGGGTGAAACCCAAGTTGCCACTGTCACCAGATCACAAACTCGTGCTAACAGTGAACTCTCGACAGCCCAGTGGAGTAAAGATATCCCATATGCAGATTGGATCACTGCACAGAAAGAAGACCCAATCATTGGGAATTTTTATTGGCACATTGAAGATCCTGTAAGATTTTCCCTAACAGAGTCAGATTATACTGGTAAAGAGGATCTCTGGCTGTTGATGAAGTTTTCCAAGATGTTCTGTATTGAAGAAGGTTTGTTGGTAAGGATATCCCTATCTGCCTGTGACCAGTGTGTGGTACCTACCTCATTCTGAAGCCTGACGTTGAATCATGCCCATAACGCAGCCACTGCTGGTCATAGGGGGTTTCACATGACATTAGAAATCTTACAAGATGTTGCAAGATGTTGCATACTGGCCACACATGGGCCAGGACCTCAACACTTACCTCGACTGCTTTGTGTGTGTGCTCAATTTCAAACCAGTTCACTCACACACAGAGCTCCACTACAAAAAAGGGGAATGACACTGCCTTGGTCAGATTTGCAAGTCTATTTCATCGGGCCAGTAATTCGCTCCTCTAGAGGAAACAAGTACATGTTGATGGCAACATGCTTGTTCACAAAGTGGGTAGAATGTCTTCCAGCCACGAATTGTAAGGTGGAGACAGCTGCTGCATTAATGATCAACCAAATCTTCTCTCGTTTTGGCCTCCCGCAAAGGATTGAGGAAGCCATTTTACCAGTTAGGTTATGGCGAAGATGCGGGAGATTCATGGGGTAAAAAGAAAACTCCACATTTCCTACAGCCAGGCCTAAAGCGGGCGGTAGAGAGATACAATAAAACAATTGTGAGTAGCTTAAAGAAGTTTGTGGCAGACGCTGGACCCAGTTGGGACATCAAATTACTGCTTGTCCTGATGGATATTAGGTCTATACCATCATCTGCAACAAATATGTCTCCATTTGGGTTAATGACTGGATGAAAAAGGGCGTTACCACAGCAGGGCTCTATAGAACTCAAGAGCAGGCTCTGATAAATGTGTCCACTACTCATGAGTACATTGAAAATGTAAGGAAGCACCTCCAGCATGCTTTTGCTTATGCTCAGTGCACTTTAGAAAGGTCGGCTGAAGGAATGAACACCTATTATGATCTAAAGACCACTAAAAAAGAATATGAGGTACGGGATAAGGTTTACTTGTACAATTTTCAAAGAAAACAAGCCAAGGAGTGAAAATTCCACCCCATTTTGCATGGTGCCTTTGTAGATAAAATATCACCTATTGCCTACAAGATCTGCATCCCAAAAGGATAACAGACAGAAGAAAAATGGGTCCACATAAATCAGTTGAAAAGCTGTCACCCCAGACATGCTTTACGACTGATTGAGGATCCAAATGAAAGTCAAACAGAGGAACCATCTGAAGAATGAAAAGGAAGGATGAAAGAAGTTGGACGGAAACTAAGACGAATATATATATAACAGGGAATAATTTACTTGGTGCCCACTGCGAAATAAAAGAAAATAAATAAAATATGTTTTGTGAAATGGTGAAAATGTTTGTTTCTACCTGTATCCTGTTGTTGTTGTCCATTTTATGTAAATCTTCTGGGGAAATGTGTGTAAAGAGTACTAAACCTCTTTTTCTTTCTATTATTTGAGAACTAGCCTCCTTAAATTCCAGCCTGCAATTGAGAGGGGAGTTGGGTGAGAACACCAGGGACCCTGGAAAAGAAGGAAGAAAGAGGGTGCTGTACCACACCCTCCAATGCACAGAGGGAAGGGGAGGCTGGAGTGCCCACTGCCTAATGATGGAAGAAAAAGGGTGCCATGCCACACCCTCCAGCCCAAAGATGGACGGGGCGGCTGGAGTGCCCACTCCCTAATGAAGGAAATTGTGCCTGATGAAACCCCACTCTGCCTTGCTCTTCCCCACCAAAAAGTCATGGAAGAACAGGGGGGTATATGATGTGCAATCAAAGGCCCCAAACAGAGGTCCCTTTACATGCAAAGGAAGATTTGCAAGACTCACACAAAAACGGCTTTCCATCTGTGGCTACAAGGGAAAACTAAAGGTCCCTTTCACACGAGAAGCAGGATTTTCAACACAGTCTCAAAAATGGCTTTGCTTGTGGCTGCAAGTGAAAACTGAAGGTCCTTTCCACCTGAAAAGCAGGATTTTTAAACACTGACACCAAAAACGGCTTTGGAGTTTAAATGTGACAATGTACCACCGCTACCAGAAAATGTCAGGGAAAAAGACACGATGCGTGTTGACAAAAAGTAATGCATATTATGTTTCACATATAAAATACCAGTGACATTTGAAAAGCCACTTTGTTTTCCATGAAAAAACATCTATCGGTCCAAGGCAAACCCTTTTGGCTTGTGAATGGACATACTTCACAAGGAAATCCCCCCCAATGCAGGTCTGAATGTTACTTCCACCATCTAATTACAACTGTAATAAAGTGTGCTCTGGAAGCTGTGGAAAACCCAGTGTTCCCCATACTTGCTGGTTCTGAAGAGTGATTGCAGGACAGTTCCCCTTGGCTGAAGCATGACTAAGATGTAAATACGGGGGGCAACAACATCAAAGAGAAAACGACCAACTTCAAAGAGACTCATAAAAAACCTCTGGCCACAGGGAGACAGATGGCTGGAAGAAGCAAATCGACATTTGCTGGACATACAGATTTACAATTAATTTATAAGGACTATCATAACTTAGGCCTTTTTCCCAGCCACCATAAGGTGGATTTTCTTCATTTATATACCATTTGTTAGGTAACTGGAGATATAAAATGCATGCACCTCTGAGTTAGGGAACTTTAATTGCCAGTTAAACTAGGTTTCTGGCTGATCTGAAAATGTTCCAAATGTGAGAATTGGTGAACTGGTGGAGGATACAATTATGAATATTATCAATAGCACACCGTATAAGGGAAGAGGGATCGACACTCTCCCCCGAACCACAGAAGCCAAATGAATTCGACCCTCCCACCGTGGTTGGCACAGGCGCCTGATAGATATTAAACAGGTCACCACGTGGTAGCCAGTGGGGGGAAGAGGAGTTAGGGAGAGTTTGTGGATAGGGTAGGGGAAATTAGGAACACCGGATAGAGGTTAAGGGAACACCTAGGTTGGATAGGGAAGGGGAAGCACAAGGGAAAAAACCCTAACCTATCTAAACATATACATAACTTTTTCCTAAAACATAATTACTAAGAAACTAGTAGTCCTGACCCAAACATACACCATATACCTGCACCCTGCCTGTACCTGATTGAGCACACCTTAATACGTGTACCAGACCATTACAACACACAGAATGAACATACTTTGCAGAAAGCGTGATGAAAGAAACACATGGGAATCTTCCCAAAATGATAGACAAAACGCGTGGCCCCTTAGGCAAGCATAAGCAACATGTACAGAACAAACAGAACAGTCAATAACCCTTACTATTTTGCAGCACTAGTTGCCGTTGAATTGTTTCACACGTGTTTTTGTGCTCCTATACTCTCTTGGGCTGCAGATTGCTTAGCTCCGCGTGTGAGCACTGAATGATTAACTTTTAGCAATATGCCCGCTTCATGTTGCCAGCAAGGTTCTTAGTAATCACAGCAGACAATAGAACAGAGCCGGGTCCTCGGACCGTTAACATAACAATCCCGGGAGCACAAATCCCCTTGAATCCCTCCTGTACTTATCTGAAGTCCGGGAAGCTCCGTGGGTCTTCCCGGATGAAGATTGCACTGCGTTAAGGCAGCCCGGCAGCGTCCTCACCCCTCCGAGTGGCAATCAATCAGTGAAGACAGCAAACCAGCATGCCGGGAAGCACTCAGACCTCTCCTTCCTGCTCCAACACCAACCGCTCCATAGTAACAATAAGCCATACCTGCCTCGCGCCGTTGCCTGCTAATAAGATCTCCTTAATCAGAGTCAGCTGGCAATGGGCGCGTGGCTAGGAACTACATGATTTCCAAGTGCTGCTGGGTAATGTAGTCTTTAGTCTTTCCCCAGCTCCTTGTCCTTAATACGCAAATTTGAGCACTCCACGCTTGCTCCAGCCCTTATTCCTGACAAACATGGGTAATAAATTACATATTAATAACTGTTATGCTTTTTGTGAAAAGGGCAGAAAAATGCCACACAGCCGTTCAAAATGGTGCAGACCTGGCCGTCGTCTTATTTAATTCCCCATGATTAGCTGAATCAGAAAATATATATATTATGGCAGTTGTTAGTAAAATTATGAAAATGTTGCCACATAACTAGTTTTTGGCAAACATTTGACATCGGAACAAATGAGGCTTGTAAATTAGGCTGCCATATGTCTGCTCCAGACTCTTAAACCAATCTGTAGAGAGGGGCTGGAGTGGGCAGGAGAGAGAATGGTAACTGTCCAATCCTATACGCGTGACCTCTTGCAGGGTACTCTCCTAATATTGTAAAATTGGTGGTGTTATCGCTGCAATATGAGGGGAATGGACTAGGAGGAAGGGATAGAGCTTCTGAAATTTGCCATCAAAAGATTGCTGCTGCAACTTACCCTCTGACAGCTGCAAGGGAACACCAGATGAGATTGCTGAGAGCGCATCTGGGTGGAGCTGTCTTTCAAGAACAGGAACTGGACCCCTAAAGCAGGCTTGCTTTAGTCCAATCACAAGTGGGCTTCTGCCTTTAAAAGTAGTGGTCTCACACCATTTCTTTGAATCATCTTTTGGACTTCAGCCTTTCAAGAACATTTAATGGGACCTTTGTTGGGAGAATTGATCTCTCCAAAGTCCTCCGTCAGTGAGGTGTAGACTGGGTGTCCAAGGCAGAGGTGAGCTCTGTCCCCTTATAATTCCCAAGGGCAATTGGGGATGACCTTATGCTGGGACAAGACTTGCCTCCCTGCCTGCCACAATGGTACTCATGAGCTCACTGTGTTGTAGGACATCTGCAGTTGTAGTCTAGCTTCCCTAGTGTTTAGTAGAATGAGAAGAAAGACACAAACTTTCCATTAGCCCCTGGATTGGGACTCACAGCAACCAGAGGTCCAAGCCAGCTAGGAATCTTGTGTTATCTAGTGGAACTACTTTGAACCGCGATTCAAAACCAATTCGATGCCTTTGAACCTATAGGTCCCTCCCAAACTGCCTTTGGCTCTCTACCATCTCAAACCACTTGCAGTGTGTTTAAACAAGTTTTCTGCCACACAGTGCCATCTGAGCATGCTGTTGCCTCTCCTTGAACCAGAAGATTTTTGTTACAGCCCTTGAAGCGCCATTAGCCCGCCAGCACCTACAATGCAATTCTTCATCAACATTCAACAAGGCACGGAAGACTCCTTCAAACAGTGATCTCCGAACACCACCTCGAACTGCTCAAACCTACGTGCACATTCAGTCACGTGCATCCCCAACATCACCTGGACAGTTGAACTGACGCTGGCGGATCTCATGATCTGCACCTCTTCAAGCACCATTTTGAACTGCAGCATAGTTTTGACTCGACCCGGCTCTACACCTGAAACCACACAGCTGCTGCAGTTGAACTCTTTGTCCTGATGTGCTTGCACCGATGGAACCACATAGATGCTGCTTCCTACCGCTGTTAAGGACTTGCGGATAGGACCTCACAGCATTCATCCAGATTTTTAGCAGAGAATTCTGGGCCCATCAAAGACTGCCCACCGCAAGAACGGAAACTAGCCATGGGGCAAAGAATACTGGGCCTCATTACGAGGTTGGAGGAAGCCATGGAGCTGGTAGCTCCATGGCTGCCTCCAAAACCCTTCCGACTCCGCCCTGGTGAATGGAGCAATTACTGGTCCATTCCGAGGTCGGAGGGACCGGTAAATGCCCATTCACCAGGGCCATTCCCCATTCCCATTTGAGCCCCCAAAGGGGGAAGTGGGGAAGTTGCTAATAACGGTACCGCAAATTGCAGCACCGTTATTAGCTCTAGAGTCCCTTTGCAGGTCCCGTCCTTAACGCCTGAAAAAAACAGGCTTTAAGGAAGGACCCGCAAAGGGAACTCGTAGTAGGGCGGTAAGGGATTACCAGCACCGGTGCCCTGACCGGTGCTGGTAATCCCTTACCGCCCACCTCTTAATGAGGCCCACTGTCTTCATTGTCCAAAACAGACAGGGATCGCACAGGAAAAATAATTCTCCAGCATTCTCTGCTTCTGAGCCTGTGTCACACGGTTTTATGCAAGTAGGATGTCACAAAATCAGGTCCACCCCAAAAACCTGCAGGGTGTCCTCATAGGTCAGTTTGACCTAACTATATATATAAAAACCATACATTTGTATACTTATTGGCTCGCCACATCAGGTGGCTCTGCCTGAGCCTAACCCTAAATGTTAGCATTGACACTGTTGCAGGGTCGCAGGAAGACCATTGGCCCATGCAACAATTTATACCACATCACAAATGGATCTTCTGGATTGGCTAGAGCGTGTCCTCCCAAGCTTGGGACTCTGTATGGTCACAGAGCTGAGTGTACCTTTTCAAGGTGATGGGAAAGCGCATGGAGAGCTGTGTGATACATATTGTTACCACTGTCTGATCACCTAAGACTGAGAAAGTGCCTTCAGGTTGCAGTTTTGTTTGGCAACCCTTGTATCATTCCACTCTGATTCGCTGGGAACAGCTTCTCTTCCCTCCACGAGTAAATGAGTATTATCCTGTTCTGCTGGATCACATTTGAGAGGACCATGAAACAAAGCCCTTCTGTCTGCAATTATGAGGATTTTATTCTGACTTCTTGCAGGAGGCGTGCTGCCTTAGGAACCAGGAATACTCCACCCGCCCCTGTCCTTGGCTGTGAACACCAGCTCTGTGCCTCGTGCTGCAGGGATCATGTCTCCCCTTGCATGTATCTGGGGCCTGTCTTTCCAACCTGATTCACTTCAGTCACCCTATAGGTTCCATATGTGTCTTCATCGCTTCTTAAGGTTAGTTGCAATAAAGCATGTGCAAGCTTGGTCCACGTATATATTCTGCATCTTGCGGTTTCACTTTGGCAACAGAAAAGAAAGGTTCTTAGCATTATGTAAATGTATCTGTCCTCTACCTAAAGGAGTTATATGCATGTTTTTCATGTCTTCAAGCAATAAACTAGTGCATGTTTGTGTAGCTTCGTGAATGGATGCATATTTGCTTCATGGCTAACACGGCTGTGTTGTGATGTCCCTAATCACCTCATCGATACCTGGCTTTATTGTCAGTCGACCTGGTCCATTGATGAGACCTCTGTGTCCTCGAAACCATCAACTGGATAGGGTTTAAATGGCTTTCTGAGAGAATATCTCTTGCCATATCTTTGAAACATTGGTTCAGTCAGTAACTGTACAAAGAGCAAGTTACACCTTTCATTCTTCATTCTGTGGGTGGACAGTCCTCTGTGAGATGTCACCTGACTGGCTCAACTCAATTGCCCTTCGCAACTCAAACCACTGGGGCATCACTCGCCGACTTCCTCACAGTGGTTAACATGTGATGTGATCATGCTCCACCTCGAACCACCACCTTATTGAACTGCATTCTGGAATATCATGATCACCACTTCAAACCTATACTGAACCTCAATGCGAACTGCTGGAGTGTTACTCGTTAATCCTAACCAGCAGATACACCGTCTCAAACCGGTTCGACTTCGAACCGACCCAGATATGCATTCTGACCTGTATCGCTCCAGTGCTGCCCTCAAACTTCTGAGCCCTGGTATTTGACTCGGCTCAATGTCCACTCTATGCTTGGATCAACTACGACACAAAGTCCTTGAACCTGGTTTGATCTGCTTGCACAACAGCTTGAAACCTGGTTTGACGCTGTCGAACTCCCAAGAACTGCAGTAAACATATCTTTTTTGAAGAACGTTGTGGTTTTTCCTAGCCTTGCACCCCTGATTAATTACTCAGAGTGCTGCATTGTGCTATCTGTGCTTATTCTCGGTTCTTTCCTCAGGGTTGGGTTTTGTGTAGTGTTTTTCAATTTAGTTATTTTGCAGATGGTGTGTTTTATTAAAGTATATCTGTTTTTATAGAACCTTGCTTGGACATTCCCTTTACCTTGGACTGTTATGCTTTGCTATTTGTATCGTTGCTGAATCAAATTCAGACCCATCTTAAGAGCATAGTCTTCCGTTGGTGCACGTTACCACAAAAAGTGAACTAGTTATGTCTCTTAACTGAGCCTGTCTTGCTCTTATGATTGTGTTGGCTCTTGGTTGTAGCTGTGTGAGAGCTGTGGTGGCATTTTAGCTTTCACTCATCATTGTACTTGTGCAGGGCAGAATCCAATTCGTTACAATAATCCATTCAACCAGTGAGTAAATCACTTTCATTCTGTAAATAAATGAACCGGGCCCTGCTTGCTTAACAGCATTCTCTAAGTGCTCATTTAGGGTTTCTGATCCCCTGCTGGCTGCCTGTCCTATGATAACCTTCAGCTATTAACCCCATTTCTTGATCTGGTTACGTGGGATTATGCCACATTCCTAGGCAGTGTCCTTGGGCTATACCCTATATGTCTTCTGCCCACATTGCATGGTGCCAGGTCGGCACTGCCTCAGAAATTAGCACTTACCTCAAGAGTTCCATTGTGTTTCCTGTTTTGGGTGGTGCTGGCGCAGAGCACTGTCAATGTGAAAAAATGGCCCACAAAAGTTTGTTTTAAGCTGGCGACATCTTTCCACACATCCCAAATGAGGCGTGCACAATTTTTAGTGGCATAAGATTTTTTACTGCCCATCTATAGATGCCCAGTAAAAAACATTGTGCAATAATAAGAAATAGCTAGCATGCAACACCAAATTGCCAGTCTAGCCACACAATAACACTTATCATGCTTGCTTTATCATAGATGCCCAGTAGAAAATGTCATGCCACAGAAAGAAATGGCTAGACTGGCTACATCAAAATGAAAGTGCAGCCATGTAATAACACATATCATGCTTGCTATATCAATGATATGGCAAGTATGATTAGTGCTATTACGAGGCTGGACTGGCATTTTGGTTCAACACGTTGAGAAATGTTTTACTGTAGCATGACATTTATTTACTGCCTCTCCAATACTGTATCATAGATGCCCAGTAAAAAATGTCATGCCACAGTAGTGAATGGCTAGACTGGCTACACCAAAATGCCAATCTAACCACCTAATAACACTTATCATGCTTGCTTTATCATAGATGTGTAGTAAAGAAATATCATGTCATTGTAAGAAATGGTATAAACAAAGGGGACAACAACAAGCTACCTTTCGATATCCACACCGGAGGTAATAAAACTAGGTCCCAAACCATGTATGTATGCAGACAAACCATCTTTATTTTAACAAATATAAAGAGATGGAAGGCTCAATTTTAGCAAAAATATCTCATATATTTATTATGTTCTACTCAGTCATAAAACAGACCATTCGATCACATTCGGTCACATTTGCAAATCTCAACAACATAAAATAAAGTAAAAATAATACTATGTGAATGAACACAAAGATCAAAACTGTTGATCAATTGTCTCTTTTTACTTTATTTTATGTTGTTGAGATTTGCAAATGTGACCAAATGGTCTGTTTATGACCGAGTAGAACATAATAAATATATGAGATATTTTTGCTGGCTACATCAAAATGCCAGACTAGCCAAGTAATAACACCTGTCATGCTTGCTGTACCAATGGTACATCAAGAATCACTAGTGTTTTTATGTGGCTGGACTGGCATTTTGGTGCATCAAGTGTAGCCAGTCATGCCACAGTTAAGAAACTACTAGACGGGCTACACCAAAAGGCCAGTCTAGCAACATAATAAGACTTATAATACTTGCTCTATCATAGATGCCCAGTAAAACAATCATTGGCAATGCCAACAGCTTTGACTTTTGTGTAGGCATAGGAAAGGCATTTACCAGGCACTGCGGTAGTGGTAATAACTGACTATTGATGGTAGCAGCTACAAAATGGTGCGAGTACCTGGGCATATAATATCAGCACTCGGAAAATGCCTAATACTTATACACAAGCCACAACTGTTGGTGTTGCCAATACTTGTTTTTAACAGGACTTCAGTGAAGGACATGCATAGTGCTTATAAATCGAGTGGCTGCAGGCAGACCTGGTTAAGGCATTTCTATTGCACCAGGAGCACATTTACAACTCTAATTAAGACATTGGTCCTCATTACAGGTGTGCCGGTCCAGAAACAATGGTACTGATAAGCCTACCGGCACCATTGTTTCCGGACCGGCACACTATGGCTTTGCCTGTCGGAGCCGCCGTGCCTGACAGGGTAGACCCTGCCGGGCACAGCGGCCATGGTGGGCAAGCCGTCACAGAAGCACCGGCACTGTTAGCAATGGTGCGGGTGCTTCCGTGGTCCCCACTCCCATGGAGTCCTATTGGACTCTATGGGAATGGGGATTAACAGAATTACCGGTGCCTGAATTTGCGGCTGCTGGGGTTGCAATACCCCAGTGTTACCGGGAAGTCAGGCGCCAGTAATTCTTTACAGGTCCGGCGGCAACCCACAAGTATCACCGGCAGGGTTCCTGCCGGACCCGTGATGAGGCCCATTAACTTTCAGAAACTTAGAGGTAGATAGCGATAGAGCTTTAAAGTGCGAGAGAGAGAGAGAGCGGGAGAGACAGAGAGAGAGAGAAAGGTAGAGAATGATGGAGAGTGAGCGATAGAGATAGATAGTGGTAGATAGAGAGAGATAGAGATACAGGGACATAGAGATAGAGATTGGGAGATAAAGAGATAGAGGGATAGAAATAGATAGAGATAAAGAGATAGATAACTCTGTAGAGAGAGAGAGATAGGGACAGATAGGTAGATGGATAAAGATAGATAGATAGATAGATAGATAGATAGATAGATAGATAGATAGATAGATAGATAGATAGATAAAAAGAGAGAGAGCAAGTGTGAGAGATAGACAGGGAGAGAGAGGTAAAGAGAGTGATAGAGTGATGTAGAAATGTAGAGAAAGAGACAGAGAGAGAGAGAGAGAGAGAGAGAGAGAGAGGGAGAGGTAGAGATAGAGATAGAGACTGATAGTGAGCTAGATAGACATAGCTAGAGATGAGAGATAGCGCGAGAGAGAGAGAGAAAGCATGTGATCAGGCCCTGCCACTCAGTTGCTCTGCCCACCTCCAGTTTTTTGCACCTTCCAAGCCTCTACTTAAAGACTCTAGTCCAGCGGTAGGGGGAAAAAAGCATTGCATGGGCTGCTAGTCAGGTGACCAGGCCCTGCCACTTAGTCGCTCTGCACACCTTCAGATTTCGCACCTTCCAAGCCTGTGCATAAGGACTCTAGCCAGCTCCAGGCAGGCAGCACTGAGTAGGCTGCTGGTCACGTGACCAGGCACTGCCACTCAGTTGCTCTGCCCACCTCCAGTGCTCACGCCTTCCAAGCCTCTACTTAAAGATGCCAGGCCAGCTCCTGGCAGACAGCATCGCGAAGGCTACTGGTCACGTGGCTGTTAAGATGGATTTCTGAACTATGACCTGGTAGGCAGAGGTTCAGAAGGGCAGCCTAGTTTCTTGGAACAGGGTAACCTTCTGGACAAGCAGACCAATCAAGGTAGCATTGGCGGCAGTCAAGACTGGGTCTCAGGAGGGGTGAGGGTAATCGAAAGTCCACAATGAGCACACACAGTAAACAACACCACAAATTACGCTCAGTCAGGTTTATATGTCAACAATATATATACATTTATTAAACACAAGGTGAAACCACAGCAATATTAACAATACTAACACAACACTATACTAGGAAACATATACACAGTAGCTATTGTTAAGGTCTGACAGTGCAAATATACTTTAGGCAATTCTTCAAGAGTCTCAACCCTAACTAATAGGCAGTCCAATCTCTACAAAGTGTGGAGCCTTGCACTCAAAAGTATGTTCAGCACAGCAGCACTCAATCGTGCGTTAAAGTACACAAGGCGTCTATCCAAGGGGCGGTAGTGTCGCAGGAATGGGGTAAAGCGATGAAGAATAGAGTTCCATTATTCAAGGAGGGTTTCCACAAGGGCGCAGAGCTATTTTCAGGAATCGGGAATAGGATGGTAGTACAGGCTACCTTATCAAAGGACAGTGGCCCTTGTGGGACACTCATGTATAAAAGTCTATGGATGCACCAGGGGCCACTGGTAAGTGTTGCAAGTACTCACTGATCCTCGACGCACTCCGGACTAAACTTCGCCAGTCAAGTCCAGTTCGCTTGCAGGTTCGAGTCCAGCAGTTGCGCGTCCCTCCAGCTTTCAGGGGCTGCATTCCGGGGCCTCAGTCTGTGTCGGGACAGTGGCGATTTCACCGCTTCTGGGGAATCGATCGGACCAGTTCTACTGCAGCTCATCTTAGGGTACAGGGGGGCAGTCCAGGAACACTTCTAAAAGGGTTCATTTGCAGATTAAGCAGGAGGTGCCGAGAGTAGTTAGTCCGACTACTCCACCGGGTTAAAGCGTCCTTGCAGGCCTTCTGTGATCGATGAGAAACAGGGGCTCTGATGAGCCAACAGCGGGTTCAGGGTGCCAAACCTTCAGCGGGTCACCAGCGGTTGCACGGATCTGCTTCTTCAGTTCAGGATACTTGGCTCCTTTACTAAGTTCGGTGTGAACTCAGAAGATCAACCTGGAATAGGTTTAGAGTGTCTTCTCTTATCCAGAATCTCCTTTGTGCCAAAATGAAGAGAAACCTATAAGAGATCTGCTCACATTCAACCATTCCAGACGTGGACCAATCACGGACCACGGTGGTCCCAGTCATCCCGGCACACCAGATATCCTGGCATCCAGGATGTGAATTGGAACTAGACAGCTCCAGCTTACATCCTGGGCGCACACATACAAGGCACGCAGAAGCCGGCAAAAGCTTTGGTTTACACTGGGGTCTGCTTGACCAAATAAGGAAATTCCCAGGTCTGCTCGACCTGGGGAGGAGAAAGCGACAAAATGGCCAAAGGACAGAACAAAGGACATCGTGCCATGGCCATTTTAGGCACTGGCCACGGTCCTGGGCCAAACACGCCAATCGCAGTTTGGACCATAGAAAAGAGTGAAAAATGCTTTTAAAGTAACTGCTGCCACCAGCTCTTTCGTGGGCGCACTTGTACATTCACCAAAAATTCTTTGAGGGTGTCTAGGGCCTTATAAATGACAAAGAGACCCCAGCGCACTCTACTGGAAGGTACATTGTGCACTGAAAAAATGTTGCCAAGAAATGGCAACAAAGTGAAAGACTAAGGGAAACAAAGTCTCCCGGTACTGACAGTCTGAAGGGCATGTCAGTTTACCCTTAACAAGATGAGCAAAAGCCCAGCGGAGTACAACAGAAGTCCGGACTCCACTGGTAAAAGTCATGCTAGGATGGTCAGACAAAAGCAAAACGTTGGGGGGTTCACAACTGGAGGGAAAATTACCCATAAATCAAAATCTTTCCTAACAGTGACTAGGCCCTGCCTCTTAGTTGCTCTGCCCACCTCAAGTTTTCGGGTCCTCCAAGCCTCTACTTAAGGACTCTAGGCCAGCTCTGGGCAGACAGCATTGACTAGGCTGCTGGTCATGTGACCAGGCCCTGCCACCAGTTGCTGCACCCACCTCCAGCTTTCATGCCTTCCAAGCTTCTACTTAAGGACTCTAGGCCAGCTCCAGGCAGGCAGCACTGAGTAGGCTGCCGGTCATGTGACCAGGCCCTGCCACTCAGTTGCTCTGTCCACCACCTATTTTAACAGTTTTCCTTAGGCATTATCATCGCCGGTGTCCTCATCAAAGGACATGCAAAACAAGGACCTCACCTGTTCGTGCCTGTTCTGGCCTGATAGGGACAAGGGCCTGGCCCGCTAAGCTGCATTGCACCTACAAACCAATCGCGACTACTGCTACTCACCTAAAGATATCGCAATGTGTCTCCTCCCTCCACAGCCAATCCCCACTCTAACTAGGGTTTGAATGGCCAAGTGCCCAGGGCAACCCCAGCAAGCTACCCTATCGGACCTCATCAATATTGTCCTTGCCCCCATCCAACACCCATGGACCACATGCACATGCCCTCTCATGTTGATCAATGCTCGCTCAGTAGTCGCTCATGCTGCAGAGATCGCTGACCTCATGTCCTACAAAAACCTTGATGTCCTGTTCATCCCTGAAACATGATATACCCTATCCTCCCACCATGTTTTTGATGTCCTCCTACCCCAAGGCTACTGCATCCAACATGCCGACCGGCCAGGAAGTGCAGGAGGTGGCAAACATCCACAGGAGTAATTGGCCATGCTCCACCACCCCCTCTCCCAGAACAAGCTCATTTGAATCACTCGCCTGCCGGCTCCCTTTTTCACACAGGGAATCCATCACCTTACACCTCATCAGGAGTGACTCTACCATTGCAGACATCTCCAACTTACTCTCCTTTGCCAAATTAGCACATTCTACTTATGTCGTTCTTGGTGATTTTAACATCCCCACACTCGAAGCATGCTTTTCGCACTGACCATTTCCATGGACCTAAAGCAAATTTTGCTCTCCCCATGCACAACAAAGGCAACACCCTAGACTTAGTGTTCACATCATCCCCCTACACCACCTGTTTGGATCCGAAGCCACCGGACTAGTCTGACCATGCCGCCATCCCATTTTCAGTCACCCACTCAACTACATCTCACAAGGGTCAGGCTAAACGCCACCTCACACAACGCAGCGCATTCAAAACCTTCCCAGTCAATGAGCTGAAAGTAAACCTTGCTGACTTCCCCACCACATGGAATGCCTTGGGTCTCCTGGTATTATTCAGCAACTCTGCTATGAAACTGGTGGATACTCATGCCCCTTAAAAACAAGCCGGCCAAAGACCAAACCATCCGTCCAATGGTACACCCCCGAGCTAGACTAAAACAAACGCTCAACAGAGCCCTAGAGAAATGGTGGCACAAAAACCATAACTCAGGTGACCTCACCAACCTCAAATCTCTTGGTGCAAACTGTAGAATTCTGATTACAGAGGCCAAAGCTGCCTACTACTCCACCACCTTTGTAGTCGCCTCCAACAGCAACAAAGCTGTAAAGCATTGTACCAAACCCTCACCCGACCCCTATGCGATGCAATCAACACATCTTTTTATTGAAAAAATAGACAAAATCCAAGAGACCATCAAATCAACCTCTCACAGCATTAGCATCCCCTTCACTCGGACACACACTCTGCCCCTCTCGATCAAATTCTCTCCTCTCTTTCCCCTGGATCTCCTACAAATGATTGTCTCCCTCAAACCCACTTCTTGCTAGAGTCCTTAAGTGATGATATAATTCCAGCCTCCATCATTAAACAATTGACGGGCCTGGCACTCAATGCGCTCCTCAGCATCATCCATGCCTCCCTCACAGAAGGATAATTCCCGGACACCCTCAAAACTGGTCTCAAACAACCTCTTTTTAAAATAAACAACCCTACATCCAGATGACCTAGCCAACTACCGGCCATTACGAACCTCACGTTTATTGGCAAAATCTTGGGAAAGGTAGTTGCTACACAACTACTCACCAGAATCGAACAACTCCACTTCCTAAATGACTATCAGTCAGGGTTAGAACAAGTTCCCTTGTTAGAAGTGCAACGTGGCTTATTTCTAGGAGTTGCGCTTCTAACAAGGGAACTTGTTCTAATACTATGAAATAAGGCCCATGTTGTGGGCCTTTCCTTGTGGTAATCAGCACTCCAAATTAATCAGAAGCACATAACAGTACCAAATAGTTGAAATCATTGGGAGGCGCTGCCAAGCACAGCTTAACAACCACCCAGTCTCACTGACTACCAGTTAGGGTTCAGCCCCAAGTGTAGAATCGAGACAACCACCATAAAGGTGGTGGATGATGCCGAATATCCCAACATAGGCACCCTCCAATACGCAGACGATACTCAGTTGCGCATGAGAGTAAATAGGGTGCAGGACATCATTCAACTCCACGATTACCTAGCCATCATCCAGTGCTGTATGTCGACTGCCTACCTAAAACTAACCCCATCAAAGACTGAATTCTTCCTCATCGGTACACCCACTAAAAAAGAAAGTGTGCAACAATGGCTCAATGATATACGCCTAGAAGGATCTGATCCACAACTCTCAGACTCACTAAAATCCTTAGGCCAGCCGCCTGTCCTTCCAGAAACACAGAGCCAAGAATGCCCAAATAGTTTGGCTCAGTATCTCTACCCTTTGAAAAATCAAAGATATCATCCTGCCACAGAACTTCCGGACCGTAGTTCAGGTCCTTGTGGTCTGCATATCGATTGGGGAAATGCTCTCCTGACAGGGCTCCCAGCTGCTCACTTGGCTCCCCTAAAAGCAGTCCACCACGCTGCTGCACGTCTTATTACAGGAACACAGAAATTTGACCAAATTACCCCCATCCTTTGCAAACTACATTGGCTTCCACTCCAAGCCAGAATACTGTTGAAAACTGCATGTATCATCAACAAAGCAGTTAAGTGTAGCACACCAGAGTACCTACTGGGTAAGCTCCACATATGTGGTGGCAAATGCTCCTCGTGCAGCAAATGGACCTAACAGCTTGAATCAAACCTCGGCCGCAAAGGGAGGACTTGCAAACAATCCTTCTCTTGTCATGCACCCACCCTCTGGTACTTGACCCCGGTGTTGGCTCAGAATGCCACCACAATTCTCCAATTTCGCAATTCTCAAAACGTGGCTCTTTCAACAACACCTGACCAAAGACTTATTCCAATGGACGCACACAGTGCTTAAAGTGGGCCGGGGCCTGCCTGGGCCGGGCCCCGGCAGTCTCCAAAAAGTGGGACTGAGCCGGGGCCCTGCCGGGGCCCCCGCCCTACAGCAACATTGGCGGGAATCGCGGGATGCATTATCCCGTCGCGGCCGCAGCCGCGACGGGAAATGCGCCTGCTATGAAGTCAGGCAAGCTGACGGAAGTGTCAGCCACCCACAGCGACGCTGTGACTGGCTGCCACTTCCGTCAGTCATAGTAACTGCGTCTGGTGACCCCTCGCGCGAGAGGTCACCAGAGGCAGTTACTGACTTACTGTCCCTTTGTATCCCCAGGCCGCCGAGGCGTCTTTAACCCTCGGCGAACCAGGGGATTCTTCGACATATTTCGAGGTTTATAAAAGATGGCTTTGAAAGTACACATTTCAAGCCATCTTTTATAAAGCTTTGCCGACGGACAATTTTGTCTGTAGTCAAAGCTTTATAAAATATGGCTTGAATTGTGTACTTTCAAAGCCATCTTTTATAAACCCGAAATGTTTAAAAAAGATGGCCTGAAAACTAGTCAAACCGTAGGGTATGCACACAAATATATATAAATGATATATATTTGTGTGCGTACCTAACTATGGTTTGTGTACTTTGCAAGCCATCTTTTATAAACGTAGAAATATGTTACATATTTCTATGTTTAGAAAAGATGGCTTGCATAGTACACAAACCATAGTAAGGTACGCACACAAATATATAACATTTATATATATTTGTGTGTATACACTACGATTTGCGTGTTTTTTAGGCCACGCCCCTCCCACAAGCCACGCCCCCAAATGAGGGACCCCCCCTCGATTTCTTACCCCACTTAAAGCCCTGGACGCACATACCGACACACATACCTCACAGTACTGCGCTACTGTTAAAAAATGACAGCCCAAATGCTGGCTACCCACAATCAGTACAGGGCTCCGCTGCTCTCGAGCTAGGTCCGAGATTTAAACAATGAAATAAAAGAAAGCAATAGTGAGAGATAAAAAAAGAGAGAGAGAGAGAGCGAGAAAGAGATAGCAGGGTGCTATGTTCCTTGCAAAAGGACACTGGCACTGCTGCTGCAGGAGAAATGAGTACCATGGTGGCTCTGTTCTATTAGCTTGAACTGAACCCTAATGCTCCTCATATCTCCTACAGCAGGGGTGTTGTGTGCCTTTCAAAAGAAGAAGAAACAACGACCTTGGGAACTTTGTTTTATCAGCTTGAACAGAGCTTTCACAGCTTCATTTTTCTCATATAAGTGGCACCGTGCGGAAAAGGAAAGCCTGCCTAGATTTATTTTTCTTAAGTTAGGAATGGATTCTGAAGGCAACAGGCATCAGGCGGGCAAAGGCAGGAACATGGGCGGCTATCTTCTCCCTTATCAAAATTAAAGGGGTCCCGCACACAGAGACAGACTGTGCTGTGGTTAAAACAAGGATCACTTGCCCCAGCTTTGACACAGACATGTTACATGGTACAGTACACCTGATTGGGAGGAAATTAGTTAAACAAGCCACCATTGGATTACAACGGCGTAATGGAACAAGAAAGTGTGTCAACCGATTATGCCACAGAATTTCCAGTTGTCATGCCAACAAGGTCAGCTTTCTGGCACCCCTTTACATGCTATCTCATATCTGTACCAAAGGTGTTGACGATATTGGTGTGTATGTACCACCAAAATGCACCAAAACCAAAAATGCCATTCCACAGTAAGAAATGGCTAGACAGGCTCCATCAAAATGCTAGTCTATGATAAGTGTTATTATGCAGCTAGACTGGCATTTTGATGTAGCCAGTCTCGCAATTTCTTACTGTGGCATGACATTTTTTACAGGTCATCTATAATACAGTATCATAGATGCCCAGTAAAAAATCTCTTGTCTTCCCGCCCAAATCAGCCTCCCAGGCAGGCAAAAACCTAGCACAAGCACACGCACATTTACCCGCTCATTCAAGCACACATTCATGCAGCATTCACACAGCCAGCCTTCATTTTAAAAAGAATTCACACATCATTTACTTGTGCATTTAAAACACATTGATGCTCACTCCCTCATTCACACAGCATTAATTTCAAACAGCATTCCCCCACTTTTACACACAGCATTCACTTGCTCATTCACAGGTGCACGTACCTAACCACCCATTCATCATGTACTCGCTCATTCATACAAGTGTAGATGCACACACAAACACATTACAACATACACTTACAAAATGACAATTTATGATGATGAGGCCATCAAGTTGCAAGTCATATCGGGGTATTAGTCCATACCCCTGAAAAGGAAACTACTGCAGGTGCCTCACTCGCTGGCCGAAATACTCGTGCTAGAAAGAACAACATCGGCCCGCTGCAAAGATAGTGGCGAGATTCCCTGCACTCTTCAACGGAGTCAGTAAACTGAGCAGCCATCTGCATGTCCTACTTCGACCCCAACATGCACACCAAGGTGACAGTTGACGCTAGCCCGTGGGCCTCAGTGCCAGTCTCGCACAACATATGGGCAGCGAGCATGCACAGAGGTGCATAGTATTGTATGCCAGCAAGAGCCTCACAGAAGTAGAACAGCGCTACTCGCAGGCTGAAAAGGAGGCCCTGGTGGTCGTCTAGGCGTGCAAACCCTGGACCGCTACACATGACACCCCTCCCGGAGGGAGTGTGGGAAAAGGTTGCGATTGACTTTTACGGCCCGCTAAGGTCTGGCGAATATGTGTTGGTGGTGCTGGACGAGCACTCAAGGTACCCCGAAATTGAGATAGTACCGTCCACCGCAGCCAGGGCGGGGGTCATGGCTATGGCTGCGGTGGACAGCACTATCTCAATTTCGGGGTACCTCGAGTGCTCGTCCAGCATCACCAACACGTATTCGCCAGACCTTCGCGGGACGGATATTATCTGCCTAGGGGGTCCCCAAGTTGGTCAAGTCCGATAATGGACCTCCGTTCAAAGGCAAAGACTTCCATAATTGTGCCAACTACACTGGATTCCATCAGAGAAAAATTACTCCACTCTGGCCCGAGGCAAATGGGGCAGTGTGGCGATTTATGGCCAATATCAAGAGGACCATTAGAATAGCCACCATTACTCACATGCCTATCGAGCAAGCACTGTACCAGCATCTACGTGATTACCGAAATACACCTCATGACTCCACTGGACCATGTCCAGCCGAACTAATGTTTGGTCGACCTGTGCACTCACGACTTCCCCACGAAGCCCAGCAGGAGAAAGTGAGACCACAAGAAAAGGAGGTGAGGAACAGGGATATCAGAGCAAAAGACAAGATGAAGGTTTATGCAGACCACAGAAACTGGGCTCGGCAAGCAAACTTGAACATCAGCAATCATGTCTTGGTGTGACGTCCCAGTCCACAAGGATATGCCACAAGACATGCCACCATTCGATACACTGCCTCTGACAGTCAACAATGTGAAGGGGTCCATGATCACTACTGAGAGAGCCGGCTAGACAGTGATGAGGAACCGCTCATTCTTCAGAAAAGCACAGCATGGAGCATCCCAGGTAGACCAATTCGAGAGCGGATGTGAGGAACGTGCGAGAGAGAGATGTGGATACCTGCTGGATGAAGAGGAGTCGGATGTGGAAGGTCAGGCACCTCCTGAAGGAGGATGGGCGGAGGACAATATACAGAATCATGCTGAGGACGGGCCATGACGCACCATCCGAAAACTGAGGCAGTGGATTGAAGAAATGGGGTAGGACGATGTTATGTTGGGGCGGTGTAATGTTGCGCATGGTCTCCTGTCCTCAGGGACATGCGCGGATCTGGAGATTCTGGTCACATGACAACAGTTGATGTAAGCGCGCGATGCGCGCCAATAAAGTAGTGTCATGTTAATCGTTAACCTGTGTGGTTGTATTGTCCTGCTGCCAGCAGTGCTGCGTGCGCGCATTACCGATCCTAAGCTGGGATCCTACACAGCCATTGTTCATTTGGGGGAATAAAACCTAACAGCAAGCTTGTAATTAGTACACAGCATTTATATGTAATAACGCACCATGGCATTAGTACACAGCATTTATATGTAATAATGCACCATGGAATTAGTACACAGCATTTATATGTAATAATGCACCATGGCATTAGTACACAGCATTTAAATGTAATAATGCACCATGGCATTAGTACACAGCATTTATATGTAATAATGCACCATGGCAGCATTTCAGTTTAAATTTTGAAAGCACGTTTATTTCATGCAGCATTCAGCCACGCAGGCCTACAATTGTTGGTATCAAACTAACTGACTGCTCTTGCCGCAAATGTTTTTTTAGAATAATAATGCTAGCTGCATGTTATATCACGGACAGGATTACTCAGAATGCCGCACGCAACATGGCTGCGAGCCATGTGCAACAGGGCAGGAACCTGTTTATTTTTGTTAGTAATGGGTTTGCGCGGGACTTTGGTCTGTTTTTTGCTATGAATGATCGCCACCGCCCAACCCAGCATTCCCGAGTTCCCTTTCCAGGAGGGAGGGTAGATAACTGTGGCAGGTGTTACATACTTAAGGTGAATTATATTACAACTGGGGCACCTGTTTTAATCAACTAACAACTTTGGGACAGTGCATTGCACGGTGTATGCAGCTTTTGCCACAGGGACCAGGTCCTGGCAGTTTTGGTGAGTGTAGTTGGCTTGCAATAAAAGGATGATGGGTCCCAGGGTAAAAACAGCAAATGTTATACCAGCTGAATTACTTGCAATTACATGCATGTTTGATGTGCTATCACAGGTAGAAAGATCAGAGAGGATCGTTTTCAGGTGGATCACGGTAATGCTCGACACAGGAGCACTGCCGAAATATCTGGGTATGTTTTTTTGTGTTGCAAAACTCAGGTGTGAAGGAAGTTGCTGCATTACTAGTGTAAAAGCGGTGACCTCAAGGAAACTACATGTATAAAGACCAAACAATGGCCCTCAGTAGGACTCATTCCAAGGTTGGCGGGGCGGTAATTCCCCCTTTCTCCATGGCCCTTCCCCATTCCCATTTTTGCCCCATGGGGCTCAATGGGAATGGGGAACGCAGCAATTACGGTACCGCAAATTGCGGTACTGTAATTGCCATCAAGGTCCCTTTGCGGGTCCCTTCTTTAACGGCTGGTCCAGACCAGCCGTTCAGGTCGGGAGCTGCAAAGGGACCTCGTAGTAAGGCATAAAGGGTTAAGGGCACTGTAGCCTTTTGCGGCACCGTTAACCCCTTAACGCCTGGGTCGTAATGAGGCCCAATGTATGGTACAGGAATCTTTGATGCAGCCTTGCGGGACAAGTGCACAAATTACACGCTATAACAGCTACTTTTACTCCTATCGTCATAGATCCATTCGGAATGTCGGGAGAAGGGTGACCAGACATGTTCTCCAGCGGCGAAGGTAGCTCCAGCGGCGCCAGTGGGCACGATTTTGAGGATGAGGTCGAGCTATGGGCACTCTTTCAGGAGTAAGCACTCCTTGCACAGCAAGGTTGGGCAAAAAAGGTGCTTGAGGAGGAGCGCGAGGTGCCTACACACGAGCAGGTCGTACAAGAGCAGATCTGCCCACCCATCACGATAGACACCCAACCGCCCACTGAGATGCCTGTCAAAGAGCCACCGATGAGAAAGAAGGCAGTGCGTCAATCATGGGGTAAGGCAGCCGCGGCAAAGATTCAGGAACAGTTGTTATTGCAGGTTGTGACAGATCCCGCACAAACCTTTGGTGCAGGGCAACCGGCGGAATTGCCAACAGGTAATGAGTTGGGAAATGGGGCAGTAAGTGGGGCAGTTGAGCTGCCAACAGATAACGAGTTGGGAAATGGGGCAATCGGTAGGGTATTGAAATAAATGCTGAGGTTGTTGCGGGCAATGGTGCTGCCAGTGAGGGAAGGGGCCACAATTGAGACCGCAAGGAGAGTTTGGGAGGAACCCACATTGCCTGCCGCGATCGTGGGGTTCATGGGGGCATTGACCACCCTTGCTGCAGTAGGACTGTCTTGCACAACTGAGATCCAAGCTGCACCATTGCAGCAACAAGTTTTCGCAAGATTGGGTGATTTTAGGGGGCAATGACAGGGGGAAAAAGAGGAAGTATCCGCGACATTGGTACTGATGGTTCCCACACCACAGCAGTCAAATTTGATGGCAGGGGTGCAAGGACCCACGATAAATGTTGAGGGTGGGCCTGACATAGGTGTTCTGCAGGCGGGAACACGAAATATGGTGCAGAGCGACCCCCTACTGGCCATTGCTTCTCTGCTGTCTAGCAGGTCTACTTTAGCGTGGCATATTCCCAGGCAGGTTAAGGAGCGAATATGGGCAAGGGGGTACTTCAACATAATTTCATTGCTGTCAGTAGAGACAGCGGGCCAGATATTGCTGTTAGCAAGAAGGAAGATAAGAAGAGGCAAAAGAGAAGCAAGGCAGAAGAGAACATAGCTAACTGGAACAAGGCATTTTCTTTGGTAGCAGTAGTTATGATGAAAATGTTTCCTGAGCGGGGGGCTTTGTTTTTGAAATACAGGGACACTATTGTCAATGAGCAAGAGGTATGGCTCCACATGTTGGGTCGATTATGACTGGGATTTTAGATCCAAGATGGCGCTGGTTCCCGATATGACATGAGATCAAAAGGACATGGAAGGTTGGGTGTCATACATGGGGGGACAGAGCCAGCCAGGACATTGGCAAAGACAGCAAGGGAACACACAGAACATGGTTGGGTAGGCAGGAGCACAAGAGAGGTAGCTGGTGACCCTTTCACCAGAGACCCCTGGCACCAAGGGGAAGGGGCACACATGGGCGACATGCAAGGACATGGCGCAAGAGCGACAGATGGCGCAAGGACATTTGCCAACTCGTGAAGGTTGTTTAACGGGGGGTCGTGCAGTTGGGGTACAAAGTGCAGATTCACACATGAATGTTCCAAGTGTGGGTGAGTCCACCCGGTGGCCAAATGTTACAGGTTCAAAGGGGGGGTAGTTAGGGGGCAACACAGAGGTGCTTGTTAGGCCAGAGTGGGTTAAAGGCCCCTCCCCGGTTGAAAGAATAATGCTGCATTAATTTTTAAATGAATATCCAAAAGACAAAGAGCGCAATTTACTATACAAAGGTTTTAGGGATGGTTTCCAAATACCTTATGAGGGGCCGCTGACGGTGAGGGTGGCAAAGAACTTGCCGTCAGAATTGAAACAGTAATGCAGTGGTTAAAGAAAAGATAAAGAAGGAATTGGAACTGGGCAGAGTGGCAGGCCCTTTCACCTCCCCCGTGCCCAATTTCATTGTGTCCCCATTGGACAGCATGCAGGAAGGAGCAGAGGGGTAGTATCATCCACTACCTAGATGATTTCATTTTTGTGGGGAGAAAGGGGTGGGTGATTGCGCGCACACGCTGGCATCCCTTCAGAATCTGATGGGCAGGATGGGCATCACGCTGGCAGCGGAAAAAATGGAGGGTTTGAAAACAGAGGTCCAAGTAAGGCCCTCATGAACCCCACACAACTCTCTGTCCCAAGACTAAGACACGCTAGATGCACCTCACTCTTAGGCCCTTCACCGCGATCAATGATGTATCGCAGATGTGAGAAACATTACTCTCTCGGACAGCCATTCAGGCCATACCCAGTCGATGATCTGGAGGAGATGGAGATGACATCAAACGAAAAAGTTGACTGACCGCAAATCAAGAAATCAATGATGTCATCACTGACATCACAACATAGCCGCACTTAGACATGAGGTACAAAGCCATCCATTCACTAATTAGATGAACATGCACTAGCTTATTGCATATAGACACAAAACACTTGCTTATGACTCACGCAGGTATATGACAGACACACAGACATATCTCTATATATAATCACGTTTTTCGCCAAAGATAACCCGCAAGACGCCAAAGTATACGTATACCTCACTTGCACATGCTTGACTGCCACTAAATGGAACAGCCATAAGGGCAAATATGGGAGCTATAGGCCCACTGAAATGAATGAGGAAGGGGAGACAAGCTTGAAGTACATGGAAGGGTTGGCATGATCGCTGCAGCCAGAAGCAAGCCGAATCAATGCACCCAGCCATGGATGAGTGGAGACGGAAAGTTCCTGGATACAAAGACGATGCTGCAAGAAATTCAGACTAAAATCCTCATAATTACAGGCAAGAGAGCTCCATTTCGTGGTCCCAACACACGTGACCCAGCAGAACAAGACAATGTCCATTCAATCGAGGTGAACGGAGAGAAGCTGTTCCCACCAAATCAGAGGTAGAAAGATACAAGTGTTGCTCGCAAACTGCCAACTCAATGCACTCTCCCAGGCTTAGGTGATCAGAGGTGGCAACATTAGGGAACACGCAGTCCCTCCATGTTCGTTCTCATTACCTTGAGAAGGTACACTCAGCCTGGTAACTGTCGAGGGTCCACGGCTGGGAGGATCCCTTCTGCCCAATCCAGAGTCACCTTTCACGTGAAGATATCATATTTTGCAGGACATATACCTAGTTTGCCTAAATTGACCAATGTGAATGCCTGGTAGGTTTCGGGGAGGGAGCTTGGTTTTGTGATGTCGCACCTGAATAAAACCAGGTGACAAACGCTCAGAAGACGAGAACCCTGTGATCCCTGTTTTGTTAGATAATAAAGACAGTAAGTCTACCATTCTTGCAATGGGGAGTTTTTGATGGGCCAGAGTGTCTCTTCGTTGGTAACTGGGGTGACTGCTATAGAGCCCCACTGCTCTACAACGGGCCATACTGAGATGATAACTTTTTGGGGTATCGAAATTGACACAACAAAGGGCACTTGCAGACTACCCGCTGACAAGGTGCAGGGACCGATTACCCAAATAGAGAACAACCTCTCTAAAGACAGTACCACCTTGGAAAAGGTCCAACAGCTGCTTGGCAAATTGAATTTTGCATCCACGGTTATACCCGTTGGCAAGGGCAACAGCAGGGGTTACACAGAAACACCACCATGTTCGTCTCAGTGCCACCCTGAAGAAGGACCTTTGAATGTGCTGGTCATTCCTGCTAGGGTTTAACGGGGTGCAGTTATGGAGGACCCCATGGGAAACAAGTGGGGAGCTACAAATGTACTCAGATGCATCAGGGAAGGAAGGTTTCTGGGTCATCCTGGGGCAGTTATGGTGTGCGCAGAAGTGGCTGACCCAATGGCACAAGAAGGGTAGGACCAAGAATATCATGGTGCTGGATCTGTTGCCTATTGTGGAGGCACGCATGCTGTGGCCAAGGGAGATGTGTAACAGGTGGGTGCGTTTCTGGTCGGACAATAAGGCAGTGATGCAAGCCATAAACTTACAATCAGCATCTTGTCCAGCTGTACTGAGGACGTTGGTAGAGATCTGCTTATACCTGAATATCGAGTTCAGGACTCGCCATGTACAGGGGATTGTTAACATTGCAGCTGGCTCTCTTTCTCGTTTTCAGTGGGACAAGTTCCGGAAAGCCCATCCGGCAGTCGGGCAGAAGGGGCGCAGTTCAGGAGCAAATGGTGGAAGCTGGTGTCGAAGACCGAATGCTCTGAGAACTCGGGGAGCGATTGTTCACACCAGGAGTTAGGTACAATTACCAACAGGGCTACGTTAAGTTTCTGAGGATATCACATATGTTGGGTTGTTCAGAGGAGACACTAGAAGAACAGGTGCGTGCATTTGTAATGTGAGCCCACACGTAGGGGAGGACCAGGAGCTGGGCTGCATGGCATCTATCAGCAATAGCCTTCTACAGCAAGTTGCTGGGTAGATGGGACCCTACAAAATGTTTTGAAGAATGGGGGGCATTGAAAGGATGGCGCCGGATAGAAGGATCCATGAAGGATGAGCACAGGCTTATTGATTTTAAGTAATTGCAGAAACTGCTCAAGTCTCTGTCCGAAGTATATGTCAATGCTTATGAGGTTTCATTATTTAAGGTTGCTTTTGCTCTGGTGTTTTTTGGGGCTTTCCGGTCAGCAAACTGGTTACAGCAAGCAAAGATGATCAGTCAGGGAAGGCCCTGCTAGCAGGGGATGTGGCCTTTATCACCACCAGTACTGGAGATGGGCTGAGGATCAGGTTGCAAAAATCGAAGACAGACCAGGAGGGGATAAGGAAAGTGGGTCACCTTCCGCTGGGGGGGGGGGACCCTTACTAATACATGGCAGTGAAGCCCCCTGACCATTTACCAGTTTTGCAAAATGTTATCAGCCACACTGGGGGAAGTGGGATTCCACAGCAAGGGCTGGTCATCCCACAGTTTTAGGATAGGGGCCGCCACCACAGCCTTCTTGCAGGGGATGCCAGTGCCAGCAATTAAGAGGATAAGCAGATGGGATTCTGACCGCTATCGCCTATATATGAGGATGGAGGTGGCAGCCCCACACGCCCTCTGAAAGAGGAACAAGTGGAGGTCCAGGCACCATGTTTTGGTATTGGTGGAGGTGCACTGACGACCTGCGCTTTATCGCAGGAGGGATTTATGATACTGTTCATTGTCCTTTGGTGTTGTTTAATAATTTGTGAGATGTTTCATTGTATCAGCAGGTGACGCTGTGTGGTTTATGGGGCATTTGTTTGTGGCACGTTCTAAGAAGAGATCACAGCAGTAGAATAGAGGTTCCAACATGGGATTGAAAAAGACAGAAGTGGTTTGGCTGGGCACAACGGGCATGAGATGGCATTCATTGTTGCCGGCAGTGCACAGGAAGCTGCAAATGAGGCCGGCACTCCAAATTTTGGTTTTGTACTTGGGCGGGAATGACTTTGACACATTAGGAAGGGGACGCTTGTTGGCACAGATGCATGTGGCACTGAGGATCTTGGCACAAGAGCTACCGGCACACACATTTTTTGGTCTGAAATTGTGACCCGGCAGCAGTGGTGTGGAGCCCCCTCCAATGCTGCGATGGAAAAATGTACAAGGAGATTAACCAGGAGCATGGAGAAATGTGCTAAATACGAGGGCATGGGTTTTATTAGGCATTGGTTACTGGGCCAGCACCCCGAGCATTTTGAGTGCGATGGTGTACATCCGACCGACAAAGGGCAGGTACTTTTTCCCGTACAAATAGTGGTGTCATTAAGAGAGCTGGCTGTGAAAAGTTCCCCTGGTGAGTATGACTTACTGTTTGGGGGCATTGGAGGCAGCGGGGAAGCCAACCCCAAAGTGTGGCGGAGTAACAGGGCGGTCCTAGCCGGGGAGGAGTTTTGCGCTGCGGTTTTGGGCCTGAGCTGTACCAATGGCTGCTCTTGAGCCAAGTTCGGGTTTCAACAGGCACTGGCGTCCTTATGGACAGTTGAGACTCCTCATCAACTGAATGCAGTGGTCCCGGGTTTATTTGCACCAAGCAAGGGCATGGGAGCTACTGCCTTGCAGTTGGTAACCAGAGAAAGACGTTGGTTACTTTACAAACCGGAAGTGACATGGGTCTCCCAAGGACAATAACATACTGTTGAAAGCCCGGGAAATCAAAAGGGCCACCTTAAAAGGTGCTGTCGGACATTGTGCTAAAGGAGGCTAGGACCGGCCCCCAAGTTTTGTTTGCTGACTCCAATAAATGTGATCTGCTGTTTCCAAAAGGTATAAATTGTGTCTGTGGTCATTATTTTGAAATTAATTATTGGCTCTGGGTCTGTGTTGGCGGCTAAAGTAGGGGATGGCCCCGATAAGGAGTTGGCCAGCCCTCAGAGCGGGCACTAGTAGAGGGACAGCCTGCATGGTGGTCTGCCCCTCTGCCCCCCCCCCACCTAGGGGTATACAACGTCTCACCTCTCCTGAAGGAGGCGGAAGGGGCGTTCCCCTGGGCCGGCCAAAACCGACTCTGGGTCCATGGACCTATGCTTCTTTACAAACCGGAAGTGACATGGGTCACCCGAGGAAAATAACATACTGTTGAAAGCCCGGGAAATCAAAAGGGCCACCTTAAAAGGTGCTGTCGGACATTGTGCTAAAGGAGGCTGGGACCACGCCCCAATTTTGTTTGCTGACTCCAATAAAAGTGATCTGCTGTTTCCAAAAAGTATAAATTGTGTCTGTGGTCATTATTTTGAAAGTAATTTTTTCCTCTGGATCTGGGGTGGGGTGCCAAAGTAGGGGATGGCCCTGCTAAGCAGTATTTTTGTATTTGCATTTGTAATGCGCCACATGCAGACTGAACTACGTGAGGCTCAAGGGACCTCACAGAACGAAGCTCGCTTGAACAGCCATTCGGACAGATAATCAGATGAGGGCATCGGAGAAAATAGTAGCCTGCCGATCACCGTTGGTCCCCTTTTCCTCCAGCTTTCCTAGCCGGGCAGAGTCAGGCTTCAGAACCCGGAACTGTAACTCGGGGCCTGGAGATTTGCACTTGCTACCAGCGCGGCTTTTACTGGCAATTAAGACACTGGCGTCAGTTCCCCGAGATCAGAGATGCGCACTGGTTCTCAGTCTCTGCTCCCGCCGAGAGTTACTGATTTGGAAATCATTGGACAGGCAGACAGCTTGCCAGAGGCCGGATCCCGGGGGTGCCTTGTTAACCGCGCTACTGTATTTACAGCAAGAGCTTCTGACAGAGAACAGAAGCTGTTTAACAATGCCATTGTTTGGGCAGAAAGAGAAAGGCGCCCCCCTGCGCAGATTATAAAATACACCAATCGGGCCTTCTGTGTAAGAGAGAGTCGCGCAGGCGTGGCATGTGACTCAAAAGCGAAGCCAGGAATTCTGTAGGAAGGCCAGGGATGGGGGAAGAGGGGAGCGTCCAGAGGTCAATAGGGCACGGCATCTGTGTGTTCAGACTCACTTTGTTCAAATCCCTTCCGGCAGCCATGCAAATAACCAAGCTCAAACTCTCTCTTTGGGAAGTGGGCGTGTTGACCCGTGTTGTGTCCTGCTGTCTGTGCTTCCAAGATCGCTACGATACGAGTTTGGGCATTTGTGTACTTTCATCCAAAGGTCAGGGACTCCCAATGACCACCTGTGCCGACACCCTGTTCCTTGGTGCGTTGACTCGTAGCCATTTAGCATGTTGGATCTTTGTTCTCTTAGTATGCATGTAATTGTGTCGCTCACCTGGACATTTCATGAATTGGTCAAATACAATGTAAACATCTACTGTAAGGGTTCCCCCGTGGCCTGTTTCTGACGACGTGGGTTGTGCAACACAGAAACCAGCGTTTGCATGTGGGCTTTCATATTTAACTAAATTGTGTGATCCTGGGCAAATCGCTGTATTAACTTAGGGCTATCATGTGTCGGTCCCTCCTAAGTGTAATGCCCTTTTAAGACGGGCCATGTCTGTGTCATGGCCCCACCTAATAAAAGGAGCTCCTGCATGCACGTGTCTCACAACAGCGGCAGTCTCCAACAACTGAAGTCCTATGTCAGTCTCTCATTTCGGGCCTGCAGGCCCCACCGTTTGACCACGGTCCTGGCTGGTCCTGGCTGCGGCCCTGACCTGCAGGCATACACAGGCCACACTGTGTGATCACAGTGCTGCAGGTCCCTGCTGGTCTGCTCTCAGGGGGGTCTTTCAGGGTCGCTATCTGGCAATCATTTTTGGTCACTAACCAGAGTCTCTTTTTGTGAACGTTGTAAGTGCTAATGTGAAATAATTCACAATTGTTTTCATTACGTATATTGTTCAACAGAAACATACATGTATTTATTTGAGATAACATATTGCTTCGACCAACAACTCTTCACAACAGAAGCTGAACCGTCCCCTTTTCTAAGGGTTGACCAGCAGCAGAGCAGTGGATTGCAGAAGCACACTAACCGTGTGCCTGCATGGGAAAGTACAAACATGGAAAGGGGACAGTAGTACATGCTGCGAAGAAAGGGACTTCCGGGTCGCCAGCAGAAAAGGACGAGCAGATTTGCTGAAGAAAGAATGCTTTTCAATTAGATGGCTCAGCGGGCTCTCGCGTAGGTAATTTATTCTCACGAGAACATGAGAGCGGAAAAACAGGATTACAAGGGTGCGAAAACCGCTGCCTTGCAATCGACTCGACAACTCCAACCCGTACTGGCTCAGGAACCATGATCGAACGATCCTGTCACAGACCAGTGCAACACATATTTGCGTATTTCCTGGCCTTCACCTGACCTCATTGGCATAGCAGACGACATGAGTTAGCAGGGTGCAGATACGCCGCGCCTCCTCCATTATCCCCAAGAAATAGCACCACAACTCTCCCCCCACTGCTGCAAGCATTTGTCAATACAACTCTGTGAAACGTAAACAGGAGTTCTGACAACTTTTGCCACCATCTAACATTTGGTTAAGCAGGAACCTTTTCAAAGGAGGGCAGAATTTGCGGTCTTGGGCAAGCCTGTTGATCTTCTCATTTTCTGCTATGGTCTAAATCTGCGACCGGTTCACCTCCAACTCTCCCTAGGTGTTGGGGGCCCACTCCCGGGTAACAGGATCAGGCCACCCAGATGTCGGGATCACCCGACATGGACAGCAGGGCCGTGCTCACGCGGCTAAACATGAGGCAGTGATTACCCTGCATGCTCCGGGTCACAGGAGCTCCACAGGTGGGCTGGGGACACCCAGCTCACTGCAGCCCCGGCTCTGTGGGCACCCAGGCCGGGGTTGCCCATTCAGCCATGTTCACATGGCCCCTCCACTCACAGAGGACGGAGTTGCCCAGCATGGGTGCCGACTTCGTGCAGGGCCCCGTCCTTGGGCCTCCTGCACGCGGTGTGACACCAGCATGGTGCCTGGCAAGAACGACACCGGAGTTAGGACATGATCGACTGACGAGCCGGAGTGGCTCGCCCCTTTTATTTGCATGGTCACATGGTTACCCCATGTAACCATGACACCAACACTGGAATGCACCATGTCCCCCAGAGGGGTGACATGCAACACTCCTCCTTTTTCATAACAACAAAACCAAAAAACACCACCACAGCATAAAACACACTCTAATACCTAGAACTGTAAATCCTCCAAACTCGCACCCTTTATTAACCTGGGTAAGTGGTTCACCTGTTACCGAATGGCACCAATGAGAGCTCCTGGCACCACATACCGCCCTCCACATGTACGGATTTTCACAACTTTACATCGCCAACTGACTGGGCCATTTTAA
Source organism: Ambystoma mexicanum (assembly GCF_040938575.1). Taxonomy (NCBI): domain Eukaryota; kingdom Metazoa; phylum Chordata; class Amphibia; order Caudata; family Ambystomatidae; genus Ambystoma; species Ambystoma mexicanum. Next base: position 462,995,635 of record NC_090929.1, read on the forward strand.
ACAAGTGCAGGTCTGCAGGCTCCCAGCCTCCATGGGGATGGGTGTGTGGTGTCCATCTTGCGCACTCGTGGAACTGCAGGAAACCAGATGGTGCTTTCACCAGTGTTCATTTAGGACATTCCCCCATCGCAAAAAGGCCGGCAAAGCCGCACCTGCGGAGTTCAGGGGCCACATCGGACAAGTCCACAGTCTTGGGGTGGGCCTGTGATGGGGTATTGGTGACATGGCGGGAGACAACTCATGGCACTTCCTTTCCGTCATGGGGGCTGGTGGCAGGAAGACACCGGTGGCGGGGTGCCTGAGCTGTAGGCCTAGGAGGGCGAACAAGCACCAACGAGAGCTGCAGCCTACCCCTTTTCCTTCTCCTTGCACTGTGGGGCTGCTGGCAAGACGGCACTGGTGCAGCACTATTGTCATGGCCTTCTTCCTTGTTGCTGTGAGGCCTCAGGTGAAGGCAAGCGTCCCCAAACAGCACGATCCTCCCCGCAATGAGAGACAATGAAGGACTCTCCCAAAAAGGGAATAAGGCCAAGACAGAGTGCGGGTGAGCGTAAATGGGAGTTTATCAATCAGAATTGGGCATGCAAAGAACTCTGCAAACTCCGAGAGCGCTCTGTCTGACAATAGCAAAGACAGGCGTATTTATTTACAAAAAACGTCATCAAAAACCTACATACTATAGGGGGCACAAGTTCATTGGGATTGGGTGGCGACGACTAACTATAGGTGCTGCTGTGATGTGGTTGGTTTTGGCTGGAAGACGTCATTGGGCAGCCTCGTGGGTTGGGCTGGGCCTGGCCGGGTGGCGGAGTTCATCCAGGCGGTGTTGTGGGGCCATCGTGGCCAGTGGCAGAGATGAATGTCTCTTCCTGACTTATTAGCCCTATGCCATGCACACCGCAGTCATTCAAGCATGTTTAATACTATCTTCTTCAGTAAATCTTACAATAGGTTATACAACAGGTTAATGCAACACAGGAGGAATGCACCTTGTAAGGGGACTGGAGGCAATACGTCAGGGCATGGTCACCAGAGTCCTGTTGACCGGGGCCATAGGTCGAGGGGCTAAGCTTCAGGGCCTGGCACGGGCGGTACATGTCTTTCTGCCTTGTTAGAAGTTGTTATGGATGTTCCGCTGTGTGTTGTCAGAGTGTTGGGTGACTTTATTGCACAGGGCCATAAGTCTGAGGTGGTCCGGAGGGTTGTGAAGTTTACGAGGGGGCGCGTACGTTCAGGCAGAGGTTTACTGCTGTGCTGTAAATAATGCAGGTGGCGGGTGGTGGCCTTGGGTGCTACAGAGGGGGTTACAAATCTTTGAAGCGGCTCCAGTCTGGTTTGGGGGAGGTAAAGCAGCGCGGCGCGGTCTCTGCTCTCATGCCTTTGGCAGCCTTCACAGGGTGGGAGGGGGAATGGCCTTGCAAGTATTTCACAAAGGTATCTCCCTCGTGCGTTGCTGAATACAAGTAAAAGACATCGCAAATATTTGAACACTTTCTATAATACTTATTTAACATCACGTCAAAACATGCTTTTAACCTTTGCTGGGTGCGTTTTGATTATACCCAGATCGAGCATCATATTTGTACATTACACTCTAGCAGCTACAGCGTTTCAGTTACATGCATATACATTCGCGGTAAATGAGGTAGTGGTTAGATCAGTGGAGTACATAGAGAACGACCCGCCACCGTTCGTGACGGTGGTGGTATATGAGAGGCTCAGACATTCACACATGATACGTGCACTCTCGCGCATTCTTTAATAAGTTCATAGTATAGTTGCATCCGCTTTCTCGTGTACTCTAGCAGCATTAGCTTTAGTTATGGCACGAGCCCATGGGGTGTAAGTATCTCAGCAATACGCGTAACAAATAGATTCTTGGTGCGTTCCTTCATTATTAGCATCCAACTGCAATGGTGTGTGTTCATGGTTGCTTATATCATGGGGGCATGATCTCTTTTAATCATACATCTTACAGGCTTTTATAATATAAGGGATTTTATGAGAGGAGAGCATCCTTTGCAAGTAGTTTAAACATTATACGAGGATTGTCAGGCCTGTGACGACCATTTTTGCTGTTCATTTCATCTTGCCTAAGCCTGCTGGCCGGGTCATGCTGGGAGCGATGATACGATACACTACGGAAGGTGACTGTTACAATGTTAGTGCATTACACTGGCTCATGTCCTTCTGGTTCATGGGAACGGGCTCGCAGCGGATCTACCAGGGTGCTGCGGCAACAGGGATGTTCTCCAAGGGTGGGGGCCGCGCTACAGTGCGCTGAGCTCACACCATTTTTACTGGGCAGAGAATGGTTTTTGGGCCTAACTAAATTTGTGTTGTGATCAATAGATGTGGGCATTTGATACGTGCGGGCAATTAATACGTGCGGGCAATGTCTCCAGTGGGCGTGCCCTCCACCACCTGGGCCCGGGTGGCATGAGTAGACGCCCAAGAGAGCCACAGTCCTCACCTGGGGAGAAAGTGCAGGCGAGGGGGGTCGTCTTGGACCAGTCCTCCCCTACATTTCCCCCCTTTCGTTACTTAAGTAACGAATTCTTTAAATCTTCTATCCTCCTACATTCTGCCTCGTCCATCACTGCCTCATCCCATGCCGGAGTTCCTTTAATGGGCATCCATGCCCTGCACACTGCTCTTAAGCTCTCACCTCTCCGGGCATATTCATCTGGAGTACATGTTAGATATATGCACCCACCATCTGCTTCTAAATCTACCCAAACTTCCTCATACCATTCTAGTATACGAGGCTCTTTGATGGTGGTGTGCCACAACTTATCTACAATATCTTTATCGTGGTATATGGGCACCAGTTGGTACCTGGGCGAATTATCTATTCCTGTTTGTACTTGTGCTTCTTGCATTGTTTTTATTGTACCGTGTGAGTTGCCCATTGTCACCATCATCATTGCACCGTTTGGTACTGCGTTGGCACAGACTCGAAGACCCACCTGGCACAGGCAAAAAAGTAGAAGGAGGAACACAACAGCTGGTATTAAAAATTTCACAGTTGTTCCAAGCCATGAGGGAACCCAGGAGAAGATGTTGTCGAACCAGGTGCTCGCTTCTGCTCCACCTTCCATTTTCATTTTTTCTCCTAGGTTGTGGACTGCTTCGATTACATGGGACAGGGAGCCATTCTCTGCGTCTTCGGAAGGTACGAAAGTGCAGCAGGCACTTCCTATTTTTCGGCAAACACCACCGTCCATCGCTGTCAACAGGTCCAGGACATACCTGTTTTGCATGGTCATCAGTCGTAAAGCTCTTAGTTCGACTCTGATGATATTGAATCCTTCTTCAGTGTCGTTCGCCAGCTGAATCAGTTCCCAGCGTGTTATCTGGAGCCATTTTGCATTTGCCCTTGCTTGGACACTTGAGACTAGTGAGGCGAAGAATGTTTCTGCTGAGCTGAATAATCGATATTTGTCAGGGATCTGGGCTAATAGTTCTGATGATGCTTTTGATATGTAATTTGATGCTCGTCTTTTACGGGTTAGCACTTCTCCCTTGCTTCCAGAAGACAGGACATATATTTGTGACTCTGCAGTGGGTTGAGCCACACTCTGCATGCGTTCCTGTGTCCTTTTGCTCCCATCGATGTGGCTTTCTGGTATCACCATTAGTGCCGAGTGTAGAGTGGCCATTGAGCAGCTGCCACTCCATGACTGGGGGAGGTGTAGGTATGCTTGTTTGCCGCACACCCAGTACGTGTCCATGAGGGCCGCAGTCCCTTTCTTTAAGTCTGGGATGGTGAGGGTCTTGTTGCAGTTCTTGTTTGCTCCCATGGGGGTTCTCCCTTCCCCTTTAAAGCACAGGTTATAGTCCATTTCGCTCTGTAGTTTGAATGGCTTTTCAATGGCAGTTACCCAAGTTAGCTTCGAAATGTGTTCTCTCCAGACTGGTGTACATGTTTCCTCTATCCACTGTAATTTATCCGGCGCCACACCTCTTAGTGCTTCCGCTTTGCACAGCACTTCTTCATCCTTCCGCTTGTTGTCAGAAAAAAGTGTCCCTTCTATCACAAAAAATGGTTCTTTTAAACATACTACTCCTGTCGTTTTTGGGTAACAGGTTTTCTCGTTCTGCAGCATTTGAAAAGTCACTTCGTGTGCCTGGAAGGTGTTCTTAATCCTGCACAGCGTGAGATGAAGGAGACATTGGGCATCCACAATAGGCAACTCTTTGGGTAACAATACTTTGGGTGTACCTGATGCATGGGGGATGAGGGAACAGACATAACAGCTTTCGTTTGTAGTCTGTTTAGCTGTGGCACTCATGTCTGCATACCACTTATTTGTTTGATGGGGGTGTCGTGGGTCTTCCATCTTATCTAGACCTAGCCCATAATACTCATCATACTTCTTCCTCCCTGTTTCTCTCTTTCGTCTGATGTTCTTGTTACTCATGTACTTCCCATCCCCCTGAGCCGTGGGCAAACTAGACCCCCCTTTCTCATTCCCGCCCCCCTGGGCCCATTCATCATATAGTATTTCGTGCATTTCTAGTAGTTTGTCGTTTTCTTTTCTGACGCTATCTGGCCGATTGTTTTTTGGAATGTGGGCAAGTTTGCTGGTGGGGGTGTCATACAACCATGATATGGCAGACGGGTTTCGATCGTTGAGACTGTGGGCATTGTAACTGGATACCCCTGGTGGAGATACTGTGTTGCTCTGCATTTCACCATGTGGCTTTTCTCTTTGTGTGGTCACAACACTTAATGGTGTGGTATGATACCCCCAGACAAGTTTAGTTCCGTCCCATATCAAAAAATCACCCTCCCTGGTATTGACATCTGCAGTTGTATTGGGCCCGGTGGTACTGTTAATTGGTCCAGTAGTGTTATTACTCCCTCCCCCCTCGTACATCTCGATAGAGATGAACGCTATAAACCAATATGTAACCAAGCCAAACATCATCATAAAAAACAATGTGATGCATACTGATAATCCACACTCATACGAATATCTACATCTCTCATATACTAATTCTCTCATTCTACTAATTCTGTTCGTTGCAGGCTGCCCGTTAGATGCCATGGAAGCTCCTGTTTGAAATATAAAAGTGCATTAAGTGCATGCATGTAAACGTTTTGCTGGCACCATCTGTGCCAATACATTTGACGGGGAATGGAAGCGGGTGGGGGTGCGGGGGAGGGTTATTCACAGACAAGGGTATATATAAGTTATAATATTATTATTACACTAATTATACATCACTCACCTAGATATAAAAAAAAAGAAATCCCACATACACACCCTTTTTTTTTTTTTTTTTTTAATATTCTTTGTCAGGCGTTGTTTTCATTCAATTTCAGTGCTGACAATATTCCATTCAGGTCCAGTGTTCACACACACACACACTCACGCAAGCCGATATTTAGACATTCTACTCATTTGCATCGTTTGCTGTTGTCTGTGTCTCCTCGTCTATTTCCCCGTGTACATTGCTGTATGCTTTGCGTACATCGGTTAAGTGCACCCAATATCTCAAACCCTTCACCTTTACCGCTGTGGGCGTGCAAAATATTACTTCGTATGGGCCATGAAATCGTGGTGCATTCCACCGACGCACGAAGCTTCTGACATAAATTGAGTCACCTGGCATTAACTGTAGCTGTTGCTCTGGCTCCGTGACAGATCCTGTTACATTTCCCTCTTCTCTAGTGAAGGGTGGGGAGAGCTGCTTTGATATTGCGCGCGCTGCCCTTGTTAATTTTCTTAGGTAGTCTGTGAACTCATCCCCCAATATTGCGGCACTTCTGTGAGCGTCTGAGTGTTCACGCAGTGGAGAGTGTGCTGTGTTCATTCGTCTCCCAGTCACGATCTCGTGTGGGGACAAGTGGTGGTCTTTACTTGGTTGATTTCTCAACTCAAATAGAGCCAGGGGTAGACAGTAAATCCAATTTTTCTTTAATGAGAAGCATAGTTTTGATAATCTGCCCTTTAACAGGCCGTTCATCTTTTCCACTACGCCATTACTTTGTGGATGATAAATCGAACATAATTTATGTTTGATACCCAATAACGTGGTAACTTCCTTGAAAAGTTCATTCACAAAGTGAGAGCCGTTGTCTGAGCGTATTACGTCACAAATTCCCCAGCGTGGGAACACTTCCCTTACTAGGAACTTGGCGGCGCTTTTGGCATCAGGTCGCGCACATGGTCCCGCTTCCACCCACCTTGAAAATGGGCACACTACCACGATCATGTACCGCGAGCCATTACACCTTTCCCCCATGTCTGCATAATCTATATGCAGTTCTCTAAAGGGGCCAATGGGTTTGGGAATTGTTCCCCGGAGTGTACGTAATGTCATCCCTGAGTTGTATATTTGGCATGTTGTACATTCCATTGTCAATCGAGACACATGCTCCTGGAGACAGGGGACAAACCATTCTTCCTGTATCTCAGCTGCGATGTGCTGCTTGGTGTTGTGTGCGGGGAAGTGTAACTGTTGAAATGCAACTTCTAGTAACTGCAGTGGCATTACCACTTTCCCTGAGTTATTTTGCCGCCATAGTAGATCTGTCCCTGATTGGCTGCATCCCCGTTTTGTCCATGTTAGTTTTTCTTCTGCACTAGCTCCTTCCTGTAATTCTAGTATTTGTGATAGGGACATCATGTTGTACCCTTCGGACAGTTCTTTGGTTGTTGTGTTCTTGATCATGAACTCACCGGTGTCATATTTCTGAAAATAGGAAGCCTCCTTGGCGGCAGCGTCTGCTGCCGCGTTCCCTAAAGACACAATATCTGAGTTGGAGGTATGGGCCTGGCACTTCACTATTGCTACGGCAGTAGGGTTTTGTAGGGCCTCTATTAATTCTTTTAATAATTCTGCATGTTGCACTGGTGTTCCATCTGCCCTTCTGAAACCTCTACGGCCCCATCTTGCTAAACCTCCATGCACGGTTGTTGTCATGTAAGCTGAGTCTGTGTATATTGTGACTGCACAGCCCTTTGCTGCGTGTAGTGCTTCTATGAGCGCAACCAGTTCTGCTGCCTGTGCAGAGTAATGCGACGGGAGGCGGTACTGTACTAATGTCTCAAACTCACCTTCCTCTAATCTCACTACCGCCATGCCAACGTGTTTTTCTCCAGTGTCCATATCAATTGATGCGGACCCATCCACAAAGTACACCTCCCCCTCGCTGAGAGCATTTTCACACACCACTGTGCCCTCCCCTCCTTCTCCTGTGTAGGTTGCGCAGTCGTGATTTTGCATATCTTCTACTGTGCATGCTTCTGTAATGAATGTGGCGGGGTTCACTGTTTTACATCTCACTATGTGAATGTTGGCGCTGGACAATATAATCTCGTATGCTGTTGCCCGCTTTGTGGTCAGTGTGCTTTTTGATCTCTCAAGTATTGCAAATAATGAGTGCTCCACAAACAATGTCACCGGGCATCCCATTACTATTGTGGCACTTTTTTCAATCGCAAATGCGGCTGCTGCGAGCGATTGTTCGCACGCGAAATGACCCTGCATCACGGCATCTAAAGTACCACTATAGTAAGCCAGTGGCTTGTGTCCTAAGGATGTCTTTTGTGTTAGCACCGCTGTCATAAGTGTTCCTTTGCAATGGGAAAATAGGTAAAATTCGTGTCCATAATCAGGGTTTGCTAGTACTGGAGCGCTTGAAATTAGTTCTTTCAGTGTTTTGAATGATGTGCGCATTTCTTCTGACCACTTTATTTTTACATTCTCTTGTTGTGCTTCTTTCAGTGCTTGTAGGAGGGGCCTGGTGTATGCTGCATAGTCTAGTATCCATGCTCGACAATAATTGCACATCCCCAAAAATTTCTGCATATCCTTTACTGTTGTGGGTTCTCCTACCGATCTTATTGCCTCTACTCTGTCGGGAATTATCCTTTTTCCATCTTTCGATATGAGCTGTCCCAGGTATAGGACCTCAGGCAGACAATACTGTAGCTTCTCCTTGTCTACTTTGTATCCTTTGTTGGCCAGTAAAGTCAGGAGCGTTGTTGAATCTTTTCTACACGTCTCTTTGTCTTGTGCACACACCAATAAATCGTCCACATACTGAATAATCGTACTCTCTACTGATAGGTTCCCCAAGTCTTCATGCAATATGCGATTAAATATGCTCGGGCTTTCACAGTATCCCTGTGGCAGTCTGCAATGTTCATATCTTTTTCCCCCCAGTGTGAACGCTGTAAGGTATCTGCTCTCTTCAGCCAGAGGTATTGAGAAAAATGCATTTTTCAAGTCCACCACTGTAAAATGTGATGCTGTTTTTGGGATACTGCATAGTATGGATGCAGGGTTCGGGACTAGAGGGAACTCTTTTTGTATTACATCATTGAGGGGGCGTAAATCCTGTATCATCCGCCAAGATCCCCCCTTTGCTTTTTTGATTGGATAAATACATGTGTTACATGGGGAGTTTGAAGGCACTATTATTCCTTGTACTAGTAGTGCATTGATCGTCTCTTTTATCCCTTCTTCAGCTTCACGGGACAATGGATACTGTTTAACTCTCGGTAAGATAGCTCCTTGTTTTAGGTTTATTCTCACAGGTTGTACTCCATGCAACAGCCCTACATCATGTGGGCCTGTTGTCCATAAATTGTTTGGTACGAGCCTCATGTCGTCATCAAAAAACGACGGTGGTGTTCCTACCACTGCCATCAATTGGACGGGGATCTCTCTGGCTTGGATCAAAATGTCACAGGGCATCGCTATTTCCATTACTATCTCACCATCTACTTCTCTGTCTGAAAAGAGATCCTCATCTGTTACCTCGCGTAGGGCAAGGTTGGCGTTTGTACACAGTACGGTGCGCCACTCACATCCTTCTCTGTCCATTCCAATCACAGCGATCCGTTTCGTTGATACCTGCACAGCGTGCAAATCCAACGACACCACTGATCCTGGTGTTGTATTCGGACACACTATGGGGCGGAAGAGGAATTCTGCTGGAATCCTCCAATCCATATTTTTTAGCTCTGGGACTATGAGGGCCAAAGTCTTTAGCCCTGCAATAAACATCTCTTCCTTTTGTGGCAGCCCTCGTATTTCCTGTGTGGTTGTGTAGGCTTGCACTACCAACATTGCACGCAAGGGACATATCCCGGGTGTAGAACACACTATTCCTCCTTCGGTAAATGATATGGTCATGTTAAGTTTACTCATAAGATCCCTCCCCAGCAAATTTATCGGGGACTGTTCATAATACAGTAAGGGTGCTTTTACGGTTTTGCCCCCTATGGTCACATCCAAAGCTTCTGTGTAAGGAACTTCAATTACAGCCCCAGAGAACCCCTGCGTCTCTAACTTCCTGTTAGATAACGGGAATCGGCCCTCTCTGACACATGATTTCTCCGCTCCCGAATCAACCATGAATATAAATTGCCTGTCTCCTATCTGCGCCCCCACCAATGGTTCCTCTGCTGCACTGTGGGTGGTAGATAGAACTGGACACGCAAGTGTTCTCTGTGGGCTGTCCTATGCGGGGTGTCTCATGGCCCCCCCTTCATTAAATACGTTACCTGAGACCACTGACATGCCGTTATAAGGTGCTGGTGCGGGGGCCCCGTTAGCAGCTGTCGCGAAAGGGTTGCCTGGTGTATATTGCATGCTGTCGTGGTTAAGCATGTTTTGTGGGTGGTTCTGTGTTCTGTATTGGGGTCCCTGTTGTTGGCTCGTGTTACCCTGGCTTGGGTCTCTCAGTTGCTGCTGTCCCATCGGAAGGCCATATGGGCTTCCCGGGTGGGGATGGCCATACTGTTCCACCTCCTGGAACCCGTTGTTTTGTCTATTTCTACACTCCCTGGAGTAATGTCCCCATCGCCCACAGTTCCAGCAACTCCCCTGGGGGCCCCGGGGACCCTGCCATCCACTTCCTCCCATTCCTCCATACCCCTGTGGTCCACCTCCTCTTCTGTTCCTGTACCCACCTCGTCCCCCTCGAGGGGTCCACTCTTGCCACTGCGGACCTCCACCCTGCTCCTGCTCATTCCACTGCCGCTGTCCTGTTCCCGCCCAATTAGTTGCCATCCTTCCTTGTATTGCTATCAGCCCCTCCTCTTCCTCATCTCCTTCCCTACTGTGTGGGAGCGCGGCTACTGCTGCTGCAACCTTCACTAACTTTGACTGTACTAACTTCGCCTCGTCTGCCAATCTTTTCTGCGCCACCTCCTTCTCCCTCTCCTTTATTCTTTTACAATGGTGTACTATTATGCTTTGAATTTCTGGCCATCCCTTTGCTTCAATACCTGCTATCTTGTCAAGTGCCTTCTGTACTTCCTTTGGGAGCCCTCTTTTTATAATAAAGTAAAATAAAGATGTCGATTGATACCAGGGCGTGCCCGTTTCTGCTCTCCACATCTCTTGGACCCGAAAAATGTAATCCATAGCCTCTTCCCCATCATTCATTGCACACTGCATCACCGACTGCAAGTCCGGTGTGTCTGGGAATGTTTCGCGTAAGGCATCCCACACCCTGGCACGCACCGTGTTAAAGGATGCCCCATCATGGCGGTCGCAGTCTAACGTTACTCCCGGGAAACCGGCTTTAACCCATACCCTCTCGGCCTGGTCCCCTACCGCTGATACCAGTAGACTTTTCACATCTCCTATTGCTAGGGGTACCCCGGCAGTATGTTTCTCAAAGGCGTATATCCACTTACTTGCCCCTCCTGACAACGGGGGCAATAACTTCAATAAATTGGCCTTATCCATCTGTGCCCATGGGATATAGTTAGGCCTCCCTCCTCCCCTGTGTATTAATGGGAGCTGTAGCCTTCCTTTTGTCGTTCCGTCCGGACCCGGTTGATCTGTTGATGTCCCTAGTGATGCCATTTTTCCCACTCTGTTCCTTAGTCGCCCCGTCCACTCATCGTCCAGGGTTCTCAGCGAACACGTACCTTCCCCCCCTTCGCTTCCCCCTCCTATCGCCATACTCAACCTGTCACTTTCTTCTACCTCGTCCCTTATGTCACACAGCAACTCCTCTCTAATTCCCCCCCGCCTTTCTTCGCTTGCACTATCTCCCTCTCCGGGTCCTACTTCTATTATTCGCGTTGGTTCTTCCTCAATTCTGAACAAAATCTCGCCTTTTTTCCACCCTTCTTCGGGCTTTCTATTTTCACCTAGCGCTCTTGACGTACGCCCTGATCTAGGTGCATCTAGTGCTGTCCGTTCACATATGTCTTCTATCCTCGAGAGCTCATCCTTTGCTATCGTCAGTCTTGATTCTAAATCATCTGTGAGCTTCTCTATGTCCACCCTTTGTGTACCCGCCTGGCCTCGCTCCCTTGTACTTTCAAAAGGTGGGGGTGCAGTGGGCCGGTGGGGTGTGGTAGTTGTCGGGGGAGGCACATACGTTGGGTCACTGTATCCTTCTGCGGGTACAGGTTTCTTTAATATCGGGTATAAACTTATTACCTCTACTGGTGGTGTGACACCTGGCAATTCTTTGATATATTTCTGTAATACCAGTGGATTGTCTGTAGTAGATGGGAGATCAGGATTTGGTGCTGGCGCTTTAGGCGGTGGCACCTCTTCGAATAACCGCCAAAGATCTAATATTTCCCTCCTATTCTGCAGCTGTTTCCCTCGGTACTTCAAGAAAATGCATGTCATCACCATATCTAGAACGCTTTTGTCAAATGACCCTCCCTCTGGCCATATCTGGGGTAGCCCCTCTCCTTTCAGCTCGGTTACCCATTGGTCGTGGTATTTCTTAATCCGCTCCGCGTGCCCTGGAAGGCTTTTACAAATATGTGATAATGGTGTTTCAGGCCCCATCTCTGTGTGCCCTCCTAGTGCTTATGTGTGTCTCTATCTCTACAACTCCAATGGTACTGTAATATCGAAATTATTTTTTGTATTCTACTTCACTTCCAGTGTTATGCTCGCTTGGGCTCTCCCTCCCTTAATTGTTCAATACAAAAACTGTCTGTACACAATTTCTACTTTGTTCTCTTCGGGGGACACATACAAGAGCAATCCATCATTTATTTTGACACTATCAACCTGGAAATCAAAGGGTACCCACTCACGTCACTTTCTCAGCGTTGCTTCAAAAAGAATTTTTATCCGGTCACACTTACCATGACCATTTGACCATCATACATTTATAGCCGTTTTACACATTTGCAACGACAAAGTCGTCCCTTGACACATACGAGGTGCACACACCTCTTGGTAACACTCCGTACACCACTCACGCTGCCCTCCCTTTCCTCCCTAGCCGGCTGTTCCTGTCTATCTTGCTTAGCACATGTGCATATATTTATAGGTTTTAACCTTCTCTCCCCCCTCTAGTAGGACCCTTGTTCTCTTATTTTTTCTCCCAAGTTTGTGCTAATTCCGTTTTTATTCTCCCCCTACCCCTAAAGAAAAAGAAAAAGAAGTAGTAGCGATCACTAATATATTCTCAGTGCCCCCTTTTGCTGAACACTTTTATCTTGTATTTCACTTCGTCATATATTCCCAGCACTAGTCAATATAGCACTATGCGGCGCCGCCTTCCACCCCCTTTCGGAGCTAGGTTCCCGTCACTTCTATCTCTTTTTTCACCTCGTAATCCTAATGGCCATATGCAAAGAAAAAGAAAGGAAATTTTTAGAGTAATCCTTAGTATATCTTCGTACCCCCTTCTCGTTCCCTGTCCTACCCTTCTCTCCCCGCTCCCTTTACAATCGCTCACACTCAGTACTCACGTGCCCGTCTTGAACCGATAGTCTCCGAAACTGGGTCCGTCCAGGCAGTGTCGCCGGTAACTCAACGGTCAGCCCCGGCTCCGGCGAGCGGCACTCAAAGGGGATTTTTTTCCAATCGGGATCCCGTACCCTTTCTCATTGAGTGCGCACTTCTTATTGTACCGGTCGCCGTTGGCGGGCAGCCTCCCGGAGCCGGCTCACCGTGCGTATCCCTTTTTCGACCGGAGATTCTCGTGCCAAACGGGGACGGTTATAAGGAATTTTAGGAAGAAATAAAAATCACGCTATCGGGGTCACCACTGAAGGCAAGCGTCCCCAAACAGCACGATCCTCCCCGCAATGAGAGACAATGAAGGACTCTCCCAAAAAGGGAATAAGGCCAAGACAGAGTGCGGGTGAGCGTAAATGGGAGTTTATCAATCAGAATTGGGCATGCAAAGAACTCTGCAAACTCCGAGAGCGCTCTGTCTGACAATAGCAAAGACAGGCGTATTTATTTACAAAAAACGTCATCAAAAACCTACATACTATAGGGGGCACAAGTTCATTGGGATTGGGTGGCGACGACTAACTATAGGTGCTGCTGTGATGTGGTTGGTTTTGGCTGGAAGACGTCATTGGGCAGCCTCGTGGGTTGGGCTGGGCCTGGCCGGGTGGCGGAGTTCATCCAGGCGGTGTTGTGGGGCCATCGTGGCCAGTGGCAGAGATGAATGTCTCTTCCTGACTTATTAGCCCTATGCCATGCACACCGCAGTCATTCAAGCATGTTTAATACTATCTTCTTCAGTAAATCTTACAATAGGTTATACAACAGGTTAATGCAACACAGGAGGAATGCACCTTGTAAGGGGACTGGAGGCAATACGTCAGGGCATGGTCACCAGAGTCCTGTTGACCGGGGCCATAGGTCGAGGGGCTAAGCTTCAGGGCCTGGCACGGGCGGTACATGTCTTTCTGCCTTGTTAGAAGTTGTTATGGATGTTCCGCTGTGTGTTGTCAGAGTGTTGGGTGACTTTATTGCACAGGGCCATAAGTCTGAGGTGGTCCGGAGGGTTGTGAAGTTTACGAGGGGGCGCGTACGTTCAGGCAGAGGTTTACTGCTGTGCTGTAAATAATGCAGGTGGCGGGTGGTGGCCTTGGGTGCTACAGAGGGGGTTACAAATCTTTGAAGCGGCTCCAGTCTGGTTTGGGGGAGGTAAAGCAGCGCAGCGCGGTCTCTGCTCTCATGCCTTTGGCAGCCTTCACAGGGTGGGAGGGGGAATGGCCTTGCAAGTATTTCACAAAGGTATCTCCCTCGTGCGTTGCTGAATACAAGTAAAAGACATCGCAAATATTTGAACACTTTCTATAATACTTATTTAACATCATGTCAAAACATGCTTTTAACCTTTGCTGGGTGCGTTTTGATTATACCCAGATCGAGCATCATATTTGTACATTACACTCTAGCAGCTACAGCGTTTCAGTTACATGCATATACATTCGCGGTAAATGAGGTAGTGGTTAGATCAGTGGAGTACATAGAGAACGACCCGCCACCGTTCGTGACGGTGGTGGTATATGAGAGGCTCAGACATTCACACATGATACGTGCACTCTCGCGCATTCTTTAATAAGTTCATAGTATAGTTGCATCCGCTTTCTCGTGTACTCTAGCAGCATTAGCTTTAGTTATGGCACGAGCCCATGGGGTGTAAGTATCTCAGCAATACGCGTAACAAATAGATTCTTGGTGCGTTCCTTCATTATTAGCATCCAACTGCAATGGTGTGTGTTCATGGTTGCTTATATCATGGGGGCATGATCTCTTTTAATCATACATCTTACAGGCTTTTATAATATAAGGGATTTTATGAGAGGAGAGCATCCTTTGCAAGTAGTTTAAACATTATACGAGGATTGTCAGGCCTGTGACGACCATTTTTGCTGTTCATTTCATCTTGCCTAAGCCTGCTGGCCGGGTCATGCTGGGAGCGATGATACGATACACTACGGAAGGTGACTGTTACAATGTTAGTGCATTACACTGGCTCATGTCCTTCTGGTTCGTGGGAACGGGCTCGCAGCGGATCTACCAGGGTGCTGCGGCAACAGGGATGTTCTCCAAGGGTGGGGGCCGCGCTACAGTGCGCTGAGCTCACACCATTTTTACTGGGCAGAGAATGGTTTTTGGGCCTAACTAAATTTGTGTTGTGATCAATAGATGTGGGCATTTGATACGTGCGGGCAATTAATACGTGCGGGCAATGTCTCCAGTGGGCGTGCCCTCCACCACCTGGGCCCGGGTGGCATGAGGAGACGCCCAAGAGAGCCACAGTCCTCACCTGGGGAGAAAGTGCAGGCGAGGGGGGTCGTCTTGGACCAGTCCTCCCCTACACAGGGCATTCTGCTTTCCCACTTCAGGTACCCCTTGCTTGTCTGCCTGTCTGCACACAATTTCATTTGGATGCCTCACCACCCTGCTCTCTAATGGAAGTGTTCCGTCATGAAGGCAGATGGAGGAGGTGATGCAGGGATCACCTTCCTCGCTACCCTCCAGGTCTGCCACACACAGCAGGGGCTCCTCCTCTGGGCGGCCCGGGATTTTTCTGTTATTGTTGTTGGCCCGTTGTACCTGGGGTACCGTCCTGCGCCGCTTCGCCGGGCCTGCCGCCTTGAGTTTTCTTCGAATCACCAATGCGGCCCGGTCCCATAGACCACGCCCCTTTCCTTTGTCCATGAGCTATGATGTTACTGCCCAGTTCATACAAGCCATGCCCCCCTGCAAACCGCCGTACAGGCATCGTGACACAAAACATGAAAGTATTCAACTCCCTTTCGCGGGGCGGCCCAGGTCTTACTCTTGCTTCCCTTCCTCTCACGGCAGCTGCCCACCTCATTTTCCTGCTGCTGTTGGCTGCCTCGGGCCCAACGGAGGGTTGGCTCTGCCCCCTTCCTTTGTTCGGGGCCGGAGCGAGTATCTCCTTCACCCGCAGGACCGCGTGGCCACCACCGCCATCACCCGTGGCAGAAGCCGCAACACAGACCAGCTACACAGCCACTCGCCGGCACCAGGCGATCCTCGCATGTATCCAGCACGGGGTCGCTGGGCCAGCAGCGGCTCTGATGCCGCTCGTGATTGGGGCCACCTCAGCTCTTCGGCAGCCCCTCTCTTCATCATGCCTCCAATGCCTGCTCCTCCGAGTGAGCTCCTCTCGGCCACACCTCCTTACCGGCGCGGCAGAGGCCGCATTAGCAGCACCATCACTGCACGGCACACCCGCCGCTGCCTCTCCATCAGCGGCCGACACCGCTCACCAGCCTGCGGACACCAGGAGGCCCGTGCCCATAGGCAGCACTGGGCCCTTGGCCACCGCAGAGTGGCCGACGCCACCTCCACACACACGGTCTCCCGCAGCCCACAAGCTCCAGCCAGGATCGTCGCCATTGTTGGGGGCCCACTCCCGGGTCACCGGAGCGGGCCACCCAGATGTCGAGATCATCCAACATGGACAGCAGAGCCATGCTCACGCGGCTAAACATGAGGCAGGGATCACCCGGCAACCGCCACATTCTGAACACAGTGGGCACACTGCATGGCATGTCCCAGCCCACATTTTCTTATGTGCTCATGCAGGTGGTGGAAGCACTCCTGTGCAATGTGTCACGGTATATCTCCCTACCCACCACCTAGGCACTAGTGAGCGCCATGAAGGCATGTTTTTACATCTTAGCACACTTGCCCAATGTCATTGCAGCTCTGGACTGCACCCATGTGGAGTTGGTGGCACCCCAGGCATCGGAAGAGGTCTACCGCAACCGGAAGCAGTACCACTCCCTCAATGTCACGGTCACCTGTGATCCAGACCTCATCATCACGCACTGCTGTGCCCGCTCTCCCGGTTCCACCATGATCTCATGGTCCTGCAGAACAGCCCACTGCCGGAATATATGGAGAGGCACAGAGGTCAATGAACCTGGATATTGGGTAAATACAAGTGCCATCAGACTATTCTTGCAGCACAATTGACATGCTATGTGAGGAGAGGGGAGGATTACCACAACAGTAGATTGCATGCTCTGTCAAGGCCCTGTACATGCAGGACCTGCCCGCACACACCGCACTTGACAGACTACAGCCCATAGGACCAGGGTATGAGTCACAATGCTGCAGTAAATGGCCAGTGCATATTTGCCCAACAGGCTAGCTACACACACATTGGACTACAGGAACCACAATGCAACATTACGCATCCCAGTACATCCATGGCCTTCAAAGTGGGGGCTGGCCACCACACATCCACAATGCACAGTGACTGACACCTATGACCTCTTCCCTTGTAAGTGACTCTGGATAACCCCAGCTTCCATGGCTCATGACACCACTGGGGAATCCACAGCAGCCAGGAGGTCGCCTACAACCTGGCATTTGTTTGGACTAGGGTCTGTATTGAGGGGACCTTTGAATTTTTGAAGGTGTGCTTCCGGTGCTCACACCGCTCCTCATGTGCAGGTCTGATAAGGTGTGACATTTGCATCAGGCAGAATGTTTCCCTTACCCCAGATGAGGACATGCCACTACCTGACGAGGACGGCTCAGTACCTGTGGGAAGAGGGCAGAGACGGACGCCTGGTTCGCCAAGAACTCATTGACAATTTTGTTTTATCACCATTGTTATGAACTTGCCTTGTACCTGTGTACATATTCACATCATTAATTAAACACCTGCGCACAATAAGGAATGTCCTAGCATTGCTTCAAGTGAAAAACAATTTAATGTTGAAATGTGGAACAACTTTACCCAAAACATCATCCACACTCCCAAAAACTATTACCAAATTCCCTCTCAAAACCCTACCCAACCACACCCTCCTCAAAAACACCCTCCCAGTATCCAATAGTTACTTTCTGCCCCTCTTGGCCACGGGGGCCTTCTCCGTCTCCTTGACACTGAGATGGCGCTGTGAGCGGCGCCTTGGGGTGCCTGGATTGGAGCCCTCTGTGGGGGTCACAGAGGTGGGGGCTCTGAACCCCGAGCCCAGGTGAACTGCAGGGTGCACTGCATGCATTGGTTAAGGGTCTCGGCACGCTCTGTCCCACTGAGGTCATGGTGGCGGTGGCATAGACGAGTGACCGGAACATTGTGCAGCTACACCTTTGCAGGCAGTCACATATGGCCTGCATTTGTTGAAGCTGCTGGCCCGCCACAGCCTCAATGTATATCTGCCGCTGATCTATTGCACCCAGCCTCGCACATACTGCCGACATAGTGGTCATGGGCAGAGGTGGTGGGCTGTGTGGAGGGCCTGGGCTGAAGCAGGGTGATGAAAATCCCATGTCATGTTGTTCCTCATCCCCGTCATCCTCGGCAGTGGTATCGACATGGGCCATGCCAGGAGGGACCAGTGGCTCCACTGCCCGTGATGTGAGGAGGGCGTGCTACAACCCAGATGACTTCCAGCCAGAGCAGGGATGGTAGCAGTGTGTACCACAACAGGTGCTGGCTGTGTCATGGCAATGGCAGCTTCAGTGACTGCCGTGCCACCTGCATCGCCGGTGGAGTGGTCACTGAGCGCTGCCACGGGGATGGTGACAACCTCCAGACATGCTAGTGTCTCCACTGTGCTGGTAGGTGGTGTTGGTGGTGGCCTTGTTGCCCTGCTCTGCTGCATGCTTCCGATGACAAGGGGGCTGGCCTGTGCAGGGGTGGCAGCGAATAATGTGCCTGCAGTGAAGGATCCTGCCTCATCACTGTCTGTGGACTGTGTACCTGTTGGGAATAGAATAACACGCTGTCAGTCATCCTCTTGCAGACATGTCTGCAGTCTTGCAAGACACTCATGCAACATTGTGTGTGTTCCAGAGAGACACATTTCGTATGACTGGAATGGGTGGTATCGGCCCAAGGCGTGCTGCTACTAGGTGGTGGCAGTGCCTGCCGAGGGTGTACATGGTGCATGCATGTGCACATTGCCT
The DNA here is from genome assembly GCF_040938575.1 of Ambystoma mexicanum. Classification (NCBI taxonomy): domain Eukaryota; kingdom Metazoa; phylum Chordata; class Amphibia; order Caudata; family Ambystomatidae; genus Ambystoma; species Ambystoma mexicanum. The sequence goes on from NC_090929.1 coordinate 463,014,295, forward strand.
GTTTGCCTACCAAGGTGGCGTATTGTTGTGGTTGCGGTGGGCGTCACTTGCCGACATGGACTGTCATGGCACACATGGGTACTGCTCCTGTGTCCATATGTTGGCATGCACGTTTCACCTACAGTGCATGTGCATTGCTACATTTCCCCGCCTCCTCTGGCATATGTGTGTACTCACTGAGCATTTGCTGTGATTGCCATATGTTGACGCATTCCCTTGCCCATTTTGCACATGTTTGCTGGGGGACGCATGCTTTTGGACACTGCATTCACATGTACATGGATGGGGTCAGATAGACGTAACGCCATCACTGTGGTAATACCAGCCGGTGTGTTGGCGGTAATGGTAATACTGGTGTGAATTTGGCAGTATTACTGCCGATGGCCCTTGCCGGCAGTAAAACCGGCAGACAGTATTACTGTTTTCGTCAGTTGGGTGTGCTTGGCGATCGCCAGGTCATGATACAGCGGTAATTCCGCTGGTCATCCTGGCAGTATTAATGTCGTATTAACGGCAAACTCATGATGACCCCCATTATCTCCAGCAACCCTAAGAAAGATTCAGGCTAGATTCAAGCTACCACCTTTCAAAAGCTTACTGAGAATATAGCCCAACTAGAGGAGACAGTTAAACCAACAATTTCCTTAGGAAACATACTGAAAATCAAATACGGGGTTTGACGACAGATTCGTGAACTGTCAATTAATACAGCTGATTATGCCCCCCTAGACGTGCAATCAGACCTATGATGAGTGTAATCAGCCAGGTTGACTGTTGACTTAACAGTTGAGGGAATATACACACCCAGGATTATATCCATGAAATTGGGGGATTTGTTGAGCGCTCCCATCGCATGTATGTTATGATATTGTATCCAAAATGACCGAATTACAAAATCACAGAGCCCTCTAGCTGGCATTTTGTAATTCGGTCTTTTGGGATTTTGGCCGTTTGTCCCCACACTGTCTGTAATGTATGCAGGGGACACTCCTGCAGCCCATAATACCGAACTCTGCACCCCTGTTGGGTATTATGGGCTTAGGTCTTATCTACTGTTACAAATGTACTCTAAAGATGCATTCGGCATTTTAGATACAATCTTTTCGTCCAATCCCCTCACTTCAGCATGGAAAATTATAAATTCTAGAAACCTGGAAGGTTTGGAGTGAGGTCAGATATGCTGTTATTTTAGGACAACATTATTGATTTGCATGAGGAACAGTAGCTCACCTTGGTGACTCATCACATTAAGGGGTGTTAAAGGCGATCACAAATGGCAAAAAGGGAAGTATCTGGGCCTAGATGGCTGCTGGAATAGCTTTTATAAAGTGTTTGCATGAGTCTTAATTGCACCTGTGAAAGAATGCAGTCTTTGAAGGCAGAATAACCTGAGAATTCTTTATTTGTATTATTAATATGTTGTGGGTAGATCTGCATCTGAAAGTGATGTGCTCTATCACCTTGTAGCATCTCATGTGCTCAATGGATTTACCAATAATGATCTCAGACCCAAATAACCGGACAGACTCATAGACTATGTCAAAGTACTACTTTATCATCAGCTCAAATAAAGTAGGGAAATCTGGCAAACAATTAACTGTAGTCCACACACTCACATTTAGGTTTCTACTATACAGAAGTTTTATACCTCAATATGCGTCATCTATGACATCATCCTAAGTGGCAAACTGTAAAACCAATTAAAGGGAGGGATTGGTTAAGGGAACATATATATTAACATATCATATAAGTATTAGTAATATCACTGGATGCCCCTTATCTAATAGGCAGGCCTTGAACCACCTCTAAGTATGTATAATACAGATTATAGCAGAACAACAGCAGCAGGTTGGCCTGTGCAACACTGTATAACATGTTGCTACATAGAGCCTCTGATTGGTTGGCATTCTCTCCTAACCGTGGACATTCGGCTTCATAGCACGTAACCAAAATAAAACTCAGGTCCAGAGAGAAACATCAGACTACTACCCACTTGCCCAATTAGTCCATCATCTCTCATTGGTCAGGCCCCAAGCAAAGGCTTCTTCTTTAAAGTTGACCTTGCAGCCTGTTCTCTGTTCTGGGACTTTTAAGTGAGTGTAGGTACACCATTATCTTCATCTGGAGCTTAATGAATAGCCCTTGTTTTTGACTTTTTTGACCATTAGTTTGTCAATTTCATCCTTTTATTTACTGATATTTGATTTATTTAAGCTGCTTGTCATTACTTCTCTTGGCCTCTGGAGACTTGCTCACTCCACCTTGCGTATCCTTTTCGAATCCTTGATTGCAGATGTTTTCTTCTTTGCTTAATCTAAGAGAAATATGTCTTACGTACATGGCCTATCCTCTTGACTCCCCTTGTGCCATGCGAATATACCTTGACGTGACATCGTTGATTCCAGGCCAATAGACTCTGCTGTGTTCCTCATACAAATCTGTTTTTCCAGTATCTTCTGATTCTGCAGCCCTGGTCTGTCTCTGAGGTAGCTAGATTAGTCTCAGCACAAGTCCGATGTCCATCTTTTTTCATGGCCGCCTTAGCCACGTTATGTTTTCTTCTGCAGCAAGCTTCTATATGTCTCAACTACCTTGCGTTTCTGTGTATGTACATTCACTTCATCTCTACTCACTAATTCATTTGGTGCATATGATTTCTTTGTATTCAATTACATGTTTCTCTTATCACTCCAGTTACATCTTTATCCTTTAAACGTGTGCATATCATGTCAGTGTGTCCTTGTGTCTTTCCTTCATGATATCACACTGCCCTCATCCGATTTAACTCATACCTCTTCGATGTCCAATGTTGTGTGCAGACATCCTTCCGCCCTTTCAGTGTGGGGGCACATTTGATATGGTTGTCTGAGTGCATATCGTCTCTCATACACTCGATGCAGTATTGGGACAATACCTGGTGTTCCGCATAGAGCTCTTCTCCTACTGTTCCAATATGATGGAGGTGAGGGGGTGGGAGCTAGGGATAACGTGTTCACCTGCTCCTCTACATTGAGGACTGCTAATAAGACCCACCTTTCAAAAATGTACCATGCTGATAAGCATAGTGCCAGCATGTCCCTAGGCAGGGCCTGTCTTCTAACACCTCTCATCAGCTTCTTTGTAAGTTGATCACATAGCAGTACAAAGTGACATACATTCCTGCCAGTAATTGTTGGGACCAAAAGTCCAGCAGTGTGTGAGCCTGAAACTACATATTCCCATTTGCGGCGGGGAGCGCACGCGGAGCAAGTGCGGACTCAAGTGGTCTGTCGTGGTCACTACAGTCTTTCTTCACTACCTGTGGGAGAAAGGACGAGCCATCAACAGCAGTGTGTGATCCTGAACCTACATATTCCCATTTGCGACAGGGAGCGCGTGGGGACTCAAGTGGTCTGTCATGGTCCGTCGAGGAGCCAGAGACCTGGAGCAACAAGTATCATCTGAACAGACGCATTGAAAAGCGATCTGTGAGCACCACTACTACGGGTAAGGGACGTCTAACGCACACCAGGAACTGTACTCGATTGCAATTTACAAGAGGGAGACTGTCAGAGCTACGCCCCATTGATCCCGTGAAATCTGCATTTGCTTGTGACTGTGACTATTGAACAAAATAACAAGGTAAAAGAAATATTTGAGCCCTAGAATACACATTGAGAGACACGCATGTCCTTATGCAAATACTGTCACATCTTAGCAAAAATTCACACTGACACTAAGTTCTCTGTGTGGGAGACTGCAGGCCTAATAAGCCTTTGATCCTGACTCACCGTAAACCCTGTGCCGTCTGCGATATAGTCCTTGGTTCAAGCCTCGGTAAATATTAATCGGGAAAGCGTCCCGAGAACAGACATACAATAGGAGTTTGGGATTCGAGACATTCTTCACAATCAATTACGAGCACCTGACACTTGCTCACTCATTTATCCCACCCTCGTAGAGTTAATCTGACCACAAGTGAAATACCAAGTCAACTGAAACATATGCGGCGCAGCAAATTCTAATATCGACTGAACGCGCCTCACCCTGCTTACCCGTTTCCTCCAGCGCCCGATCACTGCTGTAGGGTGCAAGTGGGAAGGTCGGGGTCACGTAGCTGGGGCTGGGTTTCCCTGCTCTGCTCCGGGTGAGTGTGCCGGGAAGCCGGTGGACGTGGGGATTGACCACCCCAAGTAGCAGAGTGTGCAAGGGAGAGACGCAGTATAGTGGAGTAAACCGCCATCTTTATCCACCCAGGAAATGAGAGCCGCAAGACAGATCTCGACGGAATAGGAAATGACGGATCAGCCTGGGAGAACAGCTCCCCTGACAGGTCTCAACACCAGGCAAAGAGCCAAATCAGAATTAACCTGAGATAAAAATTCTATATCCATGTCACCAGGGCAAACACGAGAGCAGGCTATAAATCAATCAACAAGAGAAATAAACCATATTCCTGATGTGCAGACTAATATACACCAAATAAAGGATATGGAATCCCATACAGGCAATCACCAGATGATTACCTGAAACAGGAGGAACCTTCACATTTATCAACAGATCTGGAGATTCAAAGAAAAGTCATCATATAAACTTCCCATTCTCCCACACAACAAAATGGACCTACGTCCTTAGCATCTTGAGTGGCCTGTATTCCTGGACCAAACACTGACAGGCACCAAATAGACCAACCCATTAACAACAAAGGAAAAGTTGCAGAGCTACAACACTACGAAAAGGACTTTCCGTTACAACCACTAAACACCAAACCAGTACAAATGACTGATGCAGTACAAGCTTCCCTTTACCAAAAAATGTTTAAAAATGTAAAATCTTTCATCGACATGGGAGATAACATGCAAAAAATTTCACGAACAGATAAGAGACAACATCAGAAAATGGGGCAAGTAACTGATATTTCAGGCCATCATTACGACCATCCTCAAACCGATACCAGAAACTCACATTGTCGACCTGAAATCAACAAGGATTCCACAGAAATGGAAAACAACAGGAGCATAATACTGACTCAACAGAAAAGGCAGTAGAGGCCAAAGGAAAATGGCAGCAAAAACATACCCAAGATTCATCACACATTGAAACAGCATTACATGATTATAGTGGTGCCAAGCGGAGAGCAGCTACACTCTCATTGGACATAACAGAAATCAGTCTATAATGGCAAATCAAGAAAAACGTCAGAATTTATTTCAGCTAAAAAAAACAGCAGAACGCATGCAACAACGAAAAGACATGACGTCAACACCGCTTTACAACAGCAAACCTCGACAAATAGATAGAATGGCGGGAACAAACTCTTACATTGTAGATTCTTCACAATGCCAAACCAATAACAAAATCCCGACTGAAAATAGAAAATAACACATTTCACTACAACTCAAATCACAAAACCAACAAGAGGATAACAAAACACCAACAACTGTACATGAACATTTAAACCTGCCGAATGATTACCAAAAAACATATCAACCAATACCAACAACTATGTTAGATTTGCAAAATGTATTAATGTCCACAACAACCCACTCTCTAATTCCCTTCATGAAATTATACGAATCGCTGGCTGAAACGTTAAAAGAGCAGGCGATTATCCTAGCCTTAATCCACATGAAACAAACATACCAAGAGTCTCTTACAACAAAGATTCAATAGAGACTGGACAAAGAAGCGGAGGCCTCAGTGCAATGGCAGGAAAGACTCTTTGAGGTTGCAAGAGGAGACAGAGCAGAGAAAGCAGCGATGACGAACACCTTTACGGAAATGATGATTATATCGAATAAAGACAACTTGCTATTACAAGGGAAAATAATTAAACAAGGTCTACATTAGACACAACATGCAGAAAAAAAGATATCTCAGGACACCATGCAACTAACTGACACCTCACAGAGATCAACACTGCCATTAACAACAACAGGACAAATGCAACATGTCCAAAAACAGCAGATGCGGAAATCCACATCCAATTTAATAAAACATCCAATCAACCAGAAGCAAAAATTATTGGCATAGCGCCAACCGATTGTAAAATCAAACCAGTCACGAAAAAATCTATACCTAATGACTTAAACCCACACAAAGAGAGATCATCAAGCAGGCCAATTGATAAAGCTAAAAAAAAAAAAAAAAGATATAACGCAACCACACATCGAACGCTTCTCTATATTTGACACAAAATCTAAACCCAAGAACGGACAACAGTCTGAACCAAAAAATGAACAAATACAAAGAAACAAGAAGACTGAACAAAAAAAAGGGAAACCAACAAAGAGAGGCTCGCGAGCTTTCCTTTACAATCTGTCATTACTGTTGAAACAAATACAAGGCACAACAAAAAGATTAAATCTAACCAACAATAAAAATCAAGGATTCAAAATGATTGGAAAGGAAGGCCACACAACAAACTGTAAAGACACAGATGCTCAAAGAAAAAAGCATCAAGAAACACTAGATCTACTAATAAACCTGTCAACCTACAGTGACAGTGGAAACGACATTCACTAGAGCATTGCTCGTGAAGATTCAACAACAGAAGACTCACAAGAGTCCATGTATATTGTGGATGCATACGAACAGGGTAATTCCATAATCCCAGAGAGTGAGACCCTAAAATTAGAAGATATATCGGAAACTGATCTAGACTATTCCTGTAGCATAACTGAAATATCGTATGTTACAGAACATCAAGACAACGAAACACTGACTCACAGAATGAAACATCGGTCAGGAAACGCAGAGGTAACAAGACATCCAGTTGTCACAAATCTGTATCCACGTAGACTATGTAAAACTCTGTCCCCAAGCACCAGTCAGAGAGAGAGGCAAAGACACTCGCTGACCGATTATTGGGGCCACGGGTGGCTGGAACAGGTGCGCTGGACCCCGAGTAGCTTAAAAAGAATGACAAGTTTAAATCAATGCATTAAACCATGCGACAAGGATCTCAGTACAAGGCAAGTGAGCACCTACCTAAGGGACAGCTGAAGGTAAGCTTGGAAAAAGAGGAACCTCAACCCCAGGTGAAGGACTGCTCAACCCCAAGGGATATCAAATACTCGATGGCACTGGAGCCGAATCCAGCAGCTGCAGGTCAGGGACAGCGAGCAGAGGTGAGGAGCAGCAGGCTGGGTAGTCCAGAAGAAAGGGCTAAGAACTGTCAATATCCGGAAAGAAACAAAAGACAGAACGTGTAAGGAGTACCTGCCTTAACAGAGTCCCGGCAAGATCAGTAGCAATCCGTTTAGCAGTCTGTGGTCAGCAAGGGTAGAGAAAAAATCCAGGCAAGTACTGTAACAATCCGTAGGACAGTCCAGTTATCAAAGCCCATGTGTAGTCATGCAATCCGTATTGCGTGAGCCCAGTTTCCAGAACTGTAAACAAGAGTTGTATCCAGGTCATCATAGCCAAAGGATAAAACAAGAGCAATCCAGGGACGTGAGCGTGGTTTCCAGAACTGTAGACAAGAGTTGTAGCCAGGTCGTCGTAGCCAAAGGACAAAACAAGAGCAATCCAGGGACGTGACCGTGGTTTCCAAAAGGTTCAAAAAGGACAAACGAGGCAATGCGTAGCAGACTGTATGCAACAGCTGATAAGCACTGAACTGCAGGGCTAGTTTCCTTTTAAGCGCGTAGTAGCGTGATCACGTGACTGAGACAAGACCCGCTCACGTGAATGAGGCAACGTCACCTGACTTCTATGCTGCATACCGATGATCGCCTTCCTTTCCCATGGAAACCGCAACCTCCAATGCGGCCACAGGCGCCATGGACGTCGGCAATGACGTGCCGTCAACCCTCTTGTCCAGGGAAGACCGCGACGCTGTGCACTGACATGCCGCTGCTGGAAGGGCACATGAGTAATCGGGGCAGGTGTTCGGGAATCAGAGGGGCTACAAGGAGTAACAGGGTGTGTGGGTGACTGCATGACAGAACCCCCCTGCAAGGACCCATGACCCTGTGGGCTGGACGGATTATCCCTGTGAAAGCGGGAAACCAAGAGCGGAGCATGGACATTGGCAGTGGACTCCTATGATCTCTCCTCAGGCCCATACTCTAACCAGTCTTCCAGATAGTACAGGCGCCCCCTAGTGAGGTGGGAACCAAGGATACCACAGACCTCGTACTCGTCCGGAGAACCCGGCAAGACAGGAGAGGGAGGCAACAGAGCCCGAGTGGTAGGCAGACAAGGTTTCAGAAGGGAGGTATAGAACACTGGGTGGATACGGCAGGCAACGGGCTCAGACAGTCGATAAGCGACAGGATTGATAACCCTAGTAATTTTGTAGGGGCCCACAAAACAAGGGAGCAGCTTCCGGCACCCAGGGATGTGCAGGTGTCTTGTGGACAACCATACTTTGTCCCCATCATGATATGACGGGGCCGGTGCACAATGCTTGCCAGCAGCACGACACATAAGGGATTGAGCTTCACGAAGGTGAGTCAGTGCTTGGCCCTGGATAGCGGACAGATCCCTGAGACAAGCATCGGTGGCCGGCGTGTCGGAGGCAGGGAGATCGGGGAAGGGCAAAGTGCGGGGATGCTGACCATATCAAACGTAAAAAGGGGAAGAACCAGTGGCAAAGTGTGGTGCGTTATTGCATGCAAATTCAGCAATATGCAATACTTGGTGCCATGAATGTTGGAACTGCAGGGACAAACAGCGTAAGTATTGCTCGAGTGTCTGATTGACGCGTTCTGTCTGACAGTCGGATTCAGGATGAAAAAAGGATGAGAACATTGCATCGATGCCTGTGAGTTTCGTGATGGTGCGCCAGAAGCGTTAAGTGAATTGAGAACCCCTATCAGAGACCAGGATAGTGGGGAGGCCAAAAAGACAAAATATGGAACGGAAAAACAGGTCAGCCAGAGCGTGAGCAGAAGGTACCCCGGTACAAGGAATAAAGCACACCATCTTTGTAAACGAGTCCACCACGACCCATATAGACTCAAACCCTTGCATTCTGGGTAGGTAAATTACAAAGTCCATAGAGACCGTATGCCATGGACGAAGTGGGAGAGGTAATGGTTTGAGCAGCCCCAGGGGTTTCCCTGCGATTCTTACATTGGGCACAAATGGCACAACTGTTCACATAATCACACACATCCTTGCACATGGTAGGCCACCAACACCAATGTTGAAGTAATGCTAGGGTACGTTTCTGACCGGGGTGTCTGTTAATCGGGGCATCATGTGACCATTTCAAAGCACGGATGTGTGTGTCCTGGATAGGTAGGTAAAGCCTGTCATGTATGAACGGCAATTCATTGTGGATCACTAGATTCCAGTATTGTATCAATTCAGGGTTTTGCAAAACCCATTGTCTGATGGTAGTGAGCAGACAGTCTGGAGGGGTACATAAACAGATAACTTGCTGCCTACCCAATAGTGTTTCAGGAAAAACTGGAAGAGATTCGCCCCCGGGTAGGCGCGACAAGGCATCTGCTTTACCATGGATAACACCGGGGCGGTGGCGAATGACAAAGTCATAGGCGGAAAAAAACAGGTGCCAACGCACCTGTCGACTATTGACACATTTGAATGTAGCAAGATCCTGTAAATTACGGTGATCCGTATATACCGTGACTTGATGTTTGGCTCTCAAGAGGTGGTGTCACCACACTTGGAATGCATTCCTAATAGCCAACAGCTCCTTTTCTGTGACGGTATAGTGGGATTCCGTAGGAGTGAACTTGCGGGAATGAAAAACCACTGGGTGGAGGAGACCAGTGGCAGGACAGGTTTGAGACAAAACTGCACCTAGAGCGTAGGAAGAGGCGTCGGCCTCTACAATAAAGGGTTGCTCTCCGTTAGGGTGTTGAAGTATAGGTGCCATGGTAAAAGCAGTCTTTAATGCCACAAAAGCCTCCTGTTGTATGCAGGTCCAATGATATGGTTTCTTTGGGCTAGTGAGTGCAGTCAGAGGAGCGATAATGGAGGAGAACCCCGGGATACAATGCCAATAAAAACTGGCAAACCCAAGGAAGGACTGAAGCAATTTTACTGTAGTGGGGTCAGGCCAGTCAAGAACTGCGATGACTTTGGAGGTGTGCATGGACAACCCGTCTGGCGTAATGCTAAACCCTAAAAAATCCACTTCTGTGACATGAAAAAGGCACTTTTCAGGCTTTGCATATAATGCGTGGGCTTTGAGACTAGCAAGGACTTCCAGGACGTGTGTTATATGTTCCTGTAGAGACGGAGAGAACACCAATATGTCATCTAACAGACGACGACAAAAGCGTCAAGGACATCGTGGAAGACATCGTCCATAAACCTCTGAAAGGTTGCGGGGGCATTACATAGGCTGAATGGCATCACCGTATAATCATATAGGCCATATTGAGTGCAGAATGCAGTTTTCCACTCATCACCACTCCAAACTCGAACCAGATTGTAGGCACCCCGAAGATCGAGCTTAGTAAAGACTTTGCCATGAGTTAATCGGTCCAGAAGAGGGTTGAAGTGTGGAATGGGGTATTGATTCTTAATAGTCACTTCATTAAGCTGCCTATAATCCACACAAGGACAGAGGTCACCCTCCTTCTTTGGCACGAAGAAAATGGGACTGGCCGCAGGTGATTGTGATGGCCTAATGTGTCCGATATGGAGGGAATCCTGTATGTATTCCTTCAGGGCCTAATCTTCTGAGGGGGACAATGAGTATATTTGGCCGGTCGGTACCATTGCCCGAGGAACTAGGTCAATGGGGCAATCGTAGAGACGATGGGGTGGGAGATGTTCAGCGCACCCATTGTCAAAGACCTCTAGATACTCATGGTATTCCGAGGCAATGCTAGAGGCAAGGGCACCTACTACATGTCCTGGAGGATCAAGATCCATGGACTGGGGTTCACTTTCATCCAAGGTTAATCAGACCAGGGCACCCAGAGCCTTGGACGGAGATGACAAAACATCAGAGGTCGTAAGACAATGTTCCTGGCAATGGGATGATTCAATGAACACCAGACCATGATACCAATCGATCGATGGGTTGTGGATACGTAGCCAAGGTACGTCTAAAATCATACCGAACTGTGGTGTGGTGATAAGATCGAAGGACACTGTTTCCCTATGTGTGTCGTGTATGAGTAGGGTTAATGGGGCTGTCTGCTGCATGATGGGGCCTGACACAAGTGTGGAATCGTCCGCTGCCTGCACGGGTTCCGGTCGTTTCTTGTTCTGGTAGGTTCAAAGATGCTGCTAATGCTATGTCTACGTAGTTACCAGTGCCCCCTGAATCAATAACCAATTGTACGGTGTGTTTACTGTCATCTGAGGACAGGAGGAGAGCATGGATCATGATGGGTTTCATGAGACCAAAAGGAGGAGGCGAGGGAGTCTGCCATAGGCCTGTCCGTGCCCCCAGTTCTAGGGACGAGCCTTCTGAAAACCCTGTGCCTTGGGGCAAGGACATCTTGGGCATTCCTTAACATAGTGCCCATTCAAACCACAGTAAAAACACGCATTAGCGGTTCTGCATCGCTCTCTTTCCATGGCTGTGATCGGACTTCGGATACCCCCTATCTACATAGGCTCACTGGGGGATTAACAGATGTTGGAGCAGGAGACATGAACAGCCCAGGACCCCGCCCTGACTCGGACTTACGCTCAGCTCGCCGAGCATCCACCTGAAGCGCTAAATCCATCAGCTCAGGGTATTGGACGGGCAAGGAGGGTACCATGGCCAGGGCACCTTTCATAGGTTCGTTCAAACCCTGATAAAAGACCATAGCTTTCTTACTTTCAGGCCAGGATATTTCAACAGACAACTGGTTGAAGCGGGTAATGTAGTCAACAAAAGAGGATTTCCCTTGGGCCAAGTCCAGTAATTCTAGGTCCCGAGTTTGTGCCTTGTGACGGGTGTCGAACACACAAGTCATTTCGGCTACTAATAAATCAAAGTCTTAGAGGACGGGACTACCGTTCTCTAAAAATGGGTTGGCCCATGTGGCAGCAATACCACCCAGATGGGAAAGGGTAAAGGCAGCCTTTGTGGTGGAATTTGGGAATGGCTGAGGACGACAAAGAAAGTGAAGCTTACATTGATTAATGAAAGTACGAAACTTCCTAAGATCACCCACAAATTTCTCAGGGGCCGCCAAGGGAAACGGAGTAGGAACATAGACAGGAGTCGGCTGATTGGTGCTACTAGGTAAACTGGGTGATGGTTGGGGATCCCCAAACTCTGGGTCTGCGGGCAGAACATGTTGTTCACTTTGTATGGCATCCAGTCGATGGTGTATGGCTGCTGTGGCAGCCAACATGGTGTATGGCTGCTGTGGCGGCCGACATGTCTGCCCGCAGAACCATAATAGCCTGAAACAAGCCAGCTACCGGGTCTCCAGCAGCGGCTTCCATAGTCCAGGTAGAAGGCTTATCAGTCTGTCAGGAATCCGTATCCACGTAGACTATGTAAACCTCCGTCCCCAAGCACCACTCAGCGAGAGAGAGAGGCAAAGACACTCGCTGACCGATTATTGGGGCCACAGGTGGCTGGAACAGGAGCGCTGGACCCCGGGTAGCTGAAAAGGAATGACAAGTGTAAACCAATGCACTATACCATGCGACAAGGATCTCAGTACATACATGTGAGCACCTACCTAAGGGACAGCTAAAGGTAAGCTTGGAAGAAGAGGAACCTCAACCCCAGGTGAAGGACTGCTCAACCCCAAAGGATATCAAATACTCAATGACAGGGGAGCCGGATCCAGCAGCTGCAGGTCAGGGACAGCGAGCAGAGGTGAGGAGGAGCAGGATTAGTAGTCCAGCAGAAAGGGCTAAGAACTGTCAATATCCGGAAAGAAACAAAAGACAGAACATGAAAGGTGTACTTGCCTTAACAGAGTCCAGGGAAGATCAGTAGCAATCCGTTAAGCAGTCCGTGGTCAGCAAGGGTAGAGAAAAAATCCAGGAAAGAACTGTAACAATCTGTAGGACAGTCTGGTTATCAAAGCCCAGGTGTATTCATGCAATCCGTATTGCGTGAGCCCAGTTTCCAGAACTGTAAACAAGAGTTGTAACCAGGTAGTCGTAGCCAAAGGACAAAACAAGAGCAATCCAGGGACGTGAGCGTGGTTTCCAGAACTGTAGACAAGAGTTGTAGCCAGGTCGTCGTAGCCAAAGGACAAAACAAGAGTAATCCAGGACGTGAGCGTGGTTTCCAAATGGTTCAAAAAGGACAAATAAGGCAACTCGTAGCAGAGTGTATGAAACAGCTGATAAGCACTGAACTACAGGGCTAGTTTCCTTTTAAGCGCGTAGTAGTTTGATCACGTGACTGAGACAAGACCCGGTTACGTGAATGAGGCCGCGTCACCTGACTTCTATGCTGCATACCAATGATCGCCTTCCTTGCCCATGGAAACCGCAACCTCCAATGTGGCCCCAGGCGCCATGGACGTCGGCAATGACGTGTCGGCAACCCTCTTGTCCAGGGAAGACTGTGACGCCGTGCACCGACATGCCGCTGCTGGATGGGCACATGAGGAATCGGGGTAGGTGTTCGGGAATCAGAGGGGCTGCAAGGAGTAACAGGGTGCGTGGATGACTGTTATGTTATGTTATGTTATTTTGCATTTATATAGCGCCTTATATACCATTGGTATGGTCTGAAGGCGCTGGTAGGTTGAACGCCCTTGGGAACCGAAGTTCAGGTCAGTAGAGAGAGTAGGGGGAGTCAAAAAGTGCGTGTGCGCACCATGTATGTGTGCAGCTGGTGCGAAAACAAGTGGTAGCTGCTTCTTAGCTGTAGGTGTGGTGGTTGAGAGATCAGGAGTATGTGTTCGCTCTGATCGGCTTTATCCGGAACGAGTGTGGCTGCGTTAGGCCTGAGAGGAACGCCTGGCTGGGTGGTGAGAAACCAGCGATGTTTACTTAGAGTGATGTGGAGTAAGCGGGAGATGTAGATATGAGAACAGTTATACCGAATGGTGTCATAGTATCTCTGTGTTCTAGATGAGTGGTGGTGTAAGGGAGAGAGTAAGCGTGGGGTGTGGCGTGATGTATGTTTTTAAGAGTTTCCTTCATTCCAAGGCATGTTAAGTATCGTCCGTTGCACATAATCGTCCGTTCCTCATACTCGACCGCTCCACACATTCGTCCAGTCCGCACCCTACGATTGGTTCGCACCCTCGTCCAGACCGCACACTTCGTCAGGTCTAGACACTTGTCGAGACTATATGCTCGTGTAGTTTATCCACTCGTCCAGTCTACATACTGGTCGAGGTAGGACGCTCGTTCAGTCCATAAACATTCAAGCGCTCCCCACACTAATGCGTTCCTCACACTCATTCGCTCTCAAAGTCATCCGCTCTCAAAGTCATCCGCTCACCACTCTCGTCCGCTCTCCACTCTCCACTCTCCACTCTCAAACCGCTCTCCGCACACTCACCCGATCTCCAGTCTCACATGGTCTCCACTCTCACCCGATCTCCGCTCCCACCCGATCACTGCTCTCACCCGATCTCCATACTTATCCGCTCTCCATAGTCCTCCGCACTCCACAGTCCTACGCTCTCTAGCGTTTTCCGCTTTCCACATTCCTCCGCTCTCGACAGTCCTCCGCTCTCGACAGTCCTCCGCTCTCCACAGTCCTCCGCTCTCCACAGTCCTCCGCTCTCCACAGTCCTCCGCTCTTTTCGGTTCCTCATACTAAGCCGCTCTATACACTCAACCGTTTTCCGCACTCAACCGTACTCCGCGCTCAACCACGCTCATCCGCTCTCCACAACTCGTCCGCTCACACACACTCATGCGCTCTCCACACTCATGCACGCTCGTCCGCTCCCCACGCTCATCCGCTCTCCACCCTTATCCGCTCTCCACCCTCATCCGCTCTCCACCCTCATCCGCTCTCCACCCTCAACCGCTCTCCACCCTCAACCGCTCTCCACCCTCAACCGCTCTCCACCCTCAACCGCTTTCCACCCTCAACCGCTTTCCACCCTCAACCGCTTTCCACAACTCATCTGCTCTCCAGTCAGATCCTCATGCTTCCGTTTAGTGTAATTGTCTGTTCTGTACGCTTCATCCATTCAAACTGTTTCATTTATGTCATTCACTGTATTCCATTCTCATTCATTATGTCGTTTTGATCGGTTTAAATTTCCTGAGTTTCTCAATGATTTATTCGTATTTTCTGTTTCATTGTTTTGATCTACTTTACTCGTTTAAGCCTGCTTGTCTTTCTAGTTTACATTCGAGTTTATTTAGCTGTCATTCTCGCTTCAGGTAGTTTGGTGGGTCGGTATTATTGTGATGATGCTGGATTGGTTTTATGGGAAGAGCCAGGTTTTCAGTAGTTTGCGGAGGAGGTTAAGTCTTCAGTTAAGCGGATGTGGGGTGGGAGTGTGTTCCACAGGGTTGGAGCCAGGGCAGAGAATGATGATCCGCCTAGCCTGACTGAGTTTGTCTTGGGAATTACTAGGAGGCCGGCTGAGCTTGATCTTAGGGTACGAGTGGGATGATAAGGTATTAGTTTGTCTTGAAGATATTGCGGTCCAGTTTTATGCAGTGCTCGATGCGAGAGGCATAAGGTTTTGAAAGCTACCCTACGGGCTACAGGAAGCCAGTGCAGTGTTTTAAGGGCTGGGGATATGTGGTCTCTTGGACTGAGCGCAAGTAGTGATTTGGCCGCTGCGTTTTGTGCTCTTTGGAGTTTATTCAGTTGGTAGGTATGGATTCTGAGGTAAAGGGGGTTTCCGTAGTCCAGTCTGGATATAACGATTGATTGGACAGCGGAGACTCTGTAGGGAAATGAGAGGTATGGAAAGACGCGCCTTAGGTTTTTAAGGTGATGGTGGCAGGACTTTGAGACATTGTTGACTTGGCGCGAGAGAGTTAGGGCGGAGTCCAGGGTGCATCCAAGATTTTTTACTGTTTTGGAGGGTGTAGGTGAGTTGCCCATGGCGGGTGGCCAGGGTAGTGGGTGCGGAAGAAGGTCGGAGTTGCCGCAAATCATGATTTCTGTTTTGGAGGGGTTTAACAAGAGGTGGCTTTGGGTCATCCAGCGCTCTATGTTTACGAGGCAGGATGCCAGGTCGGGTTGGGAGTTGGGTTTCGAGTTCAGGAATTTTAGAATTAGTTGAGTGTCGTCGGCGTAGTTGTAACATAGGATGTTGTGTGAACAAATTATTGGTGGGAGGGTGATCAGGTAGAGATTGAAAAGGAGGGCGGATAGACATGCTCCTTGAGGGACTCCCGTGTTGACTGGTCGGGCTTGCGAGGTAAAGCTGGAGAGTACCGTTATTTGGTGCCTGTCTTTGAGGAATGAAGCTATCCATTTAAGAGCGGTTCCACAAATTCTTAGCGAGTGGAGGCGGTCTAGGAGTATCGAGTGATTGATCGTGTCAAAGGCAGCGGATAGGTCAAGAAGGATAAGAGCGGCACATCCCGCGGAGTCTGCTGTCATTTTAAGGTCGTCCCAGATCGAGGTTAAGGTGGTTTCAGTTCCGTGACGTGGTCTAAAACCCGATTGGGCGGGGTCAAGGAGATTGTTGGCTTCAACAAAGGCGTTTAGTTGGGAGTAGGCGGTTCGGTCAATGAGTTTGGCGAGGAATCTGGTGTTTGAGATTGGGCGGTAGTTTTTGGGCTCGAGAGGGTCGAGCGAGGGTTTTTTAATTAGAGGTTTGACGTGTACCATTTTGAATGCTTCGGGAAAAATACCGGAGGAAAGGGAGGCATTTATGATAGATCTTGCGTGTTCTCCTGCGCAGGTGGAGGCAAAGATTTCTTTAAGGGTTGTGGCTGGGCAGGGGTCCAGAGGGGATCCAGATGGTTTGCGGGCAGATAGAAGTTTGAGAAATCGTTTTGGTGATATTGGACTAAAGGATTCGAATGTTGGTTGAGTTGAGGTTGTAGTTGACTGGCTGGCCGGTACGGGTGGAGGATTGTCAATTGGTTGTAAGAGAGCCAGTTTGGTGTTTAGAGTTTTTGTCCTTTCAATAGCTGTGGTGTAAAAGTGGAGGGAGAGTGAGTCACACAGTGATTGTGACGGGGTCGGGACGGTTGTATTACAAGTTGGATTGGTGAATTCGGAGATGATTTTGTGGAGTTCTTTGCTCGGGTTTTTGCAGTTTAGGATTCGGGTGTTGTAGTGGGCTTTTTTAGCTTTCCGGATTTCAGCCTTGTACCGGTACAAGTGACGGGCCAAGGTGGTCCTGTTTTCGTTGGTTTTCTCATTTTGCAAATTGCGTTCTAGGTATTTGTAATGTCGTTTACTGGTCTTCAGCTCAGGAGTGAACCATCTGGGGAACGGGCCACGGCGGGTTGATGGTTTGCATGTAGGGTTGAGTCGCATCAGAGATGCGTTGAGCCATGAGTCAAAGGCTTCAGGTGTTAGTTGGTTTTTAGGGTGGCGGGTGGGTGGTGGGGACTGGAGGAGTGCCTCGGCTAGGTCAGGGGTGATTATTAGTTTTTTCCAGCATTTGCGTAGGATCGGAGGTTCAGATGCGGATATGGGAAGGGGGCCGGGTGCGGGGATGGCAAACGAGAGAATGAAGTGATCGGACCAGATGATAGGAGTTGGGGGCTTTAACTGAATCTGGGTGTCGGAGCTAAAGATGGCATCGAGAGTGTGTCCTTTAAAATGAGTCGGTCCATTTATGTGGGGTTGGAGATTAATTGCATCTAGACCGTCGATTAGGGCGTGTGTCATAGGATTGGTGGGCATGTCTAGCCATATGTTAAAGTCTCCGAGAAGGATGAGGTTGGGATGGTTTATTTGGAGGGTGGCAATAGAGTCGCAAAGGTTGTTTGCGAAATGTCTATCGTAGCCAGGGGGCCTGTAGATTATTAGGAAGGTGAGTGAGAGCGATGGGGAGAGGGATAGTTTAATGAGGAGAGATTCGCAGGATGGAATGGAGGGTTGGTTGTCCATGATTGAAGCGCGGAAGGGCGATTTAAAGACAAATGATACCCCCCCTCCTCTGGACGGACGGTTCAGTGGGATGAGGCAGTAGTCGGGCAGAAAGGCTTCATTTGCGATTGGGCTGAAGTCATCCGAGAACCAGGTTTCAGTGATGAAAACTAGGTCAGGTTTGACAGAGGTGAGGAGGTCAAAGATGCAATGTCTGTTTTTTGCTACAGAGCGGGCGTTAAATAGGATACAGTTCACATCGGCAGGGAAGGTTGGTTTTGGCGCTGGAGCGGGATGGGGCGGAGGGGGGGAGAGTAGCGGGAGAGGGGTAGGGTTGGTGGTGCTAGGGAAGAGTGGGCGAGCCGAGAGTTTTGCAGGCTTCGTGCGGGGTTGGGTGGATGTGTGAGATGGGATGATCGGGATTGGGGTGGGGGATTTGAGGATGGGGGAGGGCGGTTGGGAGTTTCGGTTGTGGTGAAATCGAGGGCGAGGGGTTTCAGGAAGGGCGAGGCCACGGGGGAGGGGGGGATTGTGGGAGAGAGGTGGTGGGTTGAGACAAGGGGGGCGAGGAGAGCAGAGAGGTAGAGGGGGACCAGGAACGCTTCCTCTTTAGTTTCTTTGCTGCGATTGGCGTGAGAGAGAGGGTAGGAGGGTCAGAGGGGGAGAGAGAGGCGGCTTCGGTTCTCGCTAGGGCTAGGTGCGCAGTTTTTAGGGAGGGGAAAGGGTGCAGTCGGATGGGGAAGGTGGCAGGTGTATGATGGCGAGGCGGGGGGGTGGATGGTTGCAGGGTGGGGTGTGGTAGTGGGGAGAGCAGGTCTGGGCAGTGCTGGCGGGACGGCGGTGGGGTTCAGGAGATGAGTGGTCTTGGGGTGGGTGGCACGCCATCGTGCCCCCCTGGCTTGATGTTTGGAGAGGGTGCTGGCAGGGATTGTGGAGGAGGGTGGGTTGTCTTGGGAGCGGGGGGGGGTGAGGGAGGGCAGATCGGAGAGTGGAGGAGGTTCATGGGAGTCGTTTCTGACGGGCATTGGTGGAGTTGGTGCGCTCATGATTGGTGTGCAATTGGGTTCACTTCTAAATGCAGGAGGGAGACGATTCTAAGTTCGACTTTCAGAGAGAGGCTCTTGGGCGTGACTTCTAAATGTGGGTGCACTTCTAACTGTAGGTGGGAGCAATTCTAAATTCAACTTTCTAAGGGAGGGTATAGGGTACAGATTTAAATGCGGGAATAGTTCTAAATTCAACTTTCACAGAGAGGCTATTAGACGCAACTACTAAATGCAATGGTGTACGCTTCGAAATGCAATTGGGTACACTTCTAAATGCAGGTGGGAGCAATTCTAATGGAGGAGGGAGCAGTTCTAAATTCAACTTTCTCAGGGAGGTTATTGGGCGCAGCTTCTAAATGGAATTGGGTACACTTCTAAATGCCGTTGGGTACGTTTCTAAATGCAAGTTGGACCAATTCTAGATTCAGCTTTCTCAGAGAGGCTGCTGGGTACGCTTCAAATGTGAGTGGGAACAATTCTCAATCGATTTTCTCAGAGAGGCTATTAGGCGCAACTACTAAATGCAATGGTGTACACTTCGAAATGCAATTGGGTACACTTCTAGGTGCAGGTGGGAGCAATTCTAATGGAGGAGGGAGCAGTTCAAAATTCAACTTTCTCAGAGAGGTTGTTGGGTACACTTCTAGAATGTGAGTGGGAACAATTCTAAATCCACTTTCTCGGAGGGGCTGCTGGGTACACTTCAAATGTAAGTGGGAACAATTCTCATTTAACTTTCTCAGACAGGTTATTTGGTGCAGCTTCTAAATGGAATTGGGTACACTTCTAAAATGCTGTTGGGTACATTTCTAAATGCAAGTTGGACTAATTCTAGATTTAGCTTTCTCAGAGAGGCTGTTGGGTACACTTCAAATGTGAGTGGGAACAGTTCTCAATCGACTTTCTCAGAGAGGCTGTCAGGCGCAACTACTACATGCAATTGTGTACACTTCTAAATGAAATTGGGAATACTTCAAAATGCAATTGGGAACATTTCGATATGCAATTGGGAACACTTCTCAATTCAGCTTTCTCAGAGAGGCTATTTGGCGCAACTTTGAATGCTATTGGGTACACCTCTAAATGCAGGTGGGAACAATTCTAAAATCAATTTTCTAAGAGAGGGTATAGGGTACAGATCTAAATGCGAGTGGGAATAGTTCTGAAATCAACTTTCTCAGAGAGGCTATCAGGCGCAACTTCTAAATGCAATTGGGAATCCATCTAAATGCAATTGGGAACATTTCTATATGCAATTGGGAACATTTCTATATGCAATTGGGAACACTTCTCAATTCAGCTTTTTCAGAGAGGCTATTTGGCGCAACTTTGAATGCTATTGGGTACACTTCTAAATGCAGGTGGGAACAATTCTAAAATCAATTTTCTAAGAGAGGGTATAGGGTACAGATCTAAATGCGAGTGGGAATAGTTCAGAGTTCAACTTACTCAGAGAGGCTATTTGGCGCAACTTTGAATGCTATTGGGTACACTTCTAAATGCAGGTGGGAACAATTTTAAAATCAACTTTCTAAGAGAGGGTATAGGGTACAGATCTAAATGCGAGTGGGAATAGTTCTGAATTCAACTTTCTCAGAGAGGCTATCAGGCGCAACTACTACATGCAATTGTGTACACTTCTAAATGCAATTGGGAATACTTCTAAATGCAATTGGGAACATGCGTTCCAATCTACCACCAGTCTACCAGCGTATAGACCAATCGCAATTGATTAATCACCAGGTACCCAGAAATGAGGAATTGGTATTGCCCATCTTTGTAGATCCACGGCAAAAAACTGATTCATAAAAAATTAGATTTTAACGTTTTAGAGGTAAAAAAGAACACCTGATTCTAAATCGAACAAGCATTCTATGACTATTGCACACCACAGGGACCTTACAACATATTTGTTCTAAGAATATTCAAGTAATATAATTTCCTTTTGAAGACGAAACTGATATAGTTGAAGTAAAATTTAACACCCAACAAATACACGATTAAGTAATAACGTGCTGTGAACCATTTTGAACCCTGGGATTACGATGCTACACAGAAGATAGCTATTTCTATCAACAAGGAACGAAATCAATGATCGGAAATCAACCTGGACTTACAAACGTGAGATCAGACTTGACGATCACTACATCCCAAACTTCCTACATCTCTGAACCCCTGGAAGGAAATCAAACACAAGCGATTGTACAACCTCAACTGGAAAAAAAAGAACAAGGTAAAACAGGTTCAAAACGAACATCCAGAGATGAGGACAGAAGTACGGCCATTCGGCAGATGCATCAACAGTAACAATTACAACCTAAAATACGACATGCACTATCGATGTGTTCATGGAATACGTGGCTCGCAGCACAACCAACCTGTGATGGATATCAAACCTTGATAAACCCTGCAATCATAAGTCCGAGGGGTTGTCCATCAGCTGGACTGTTAACTCTTATCAAGACTAAGGGCCTCATTACACGGTAGGCGGTGGACCAAGGTGCTATTAGCACCTTGGTCCATGCCGGTAAAATACTGGCACCGCCTTGGAGGAAAGGGGAATTACCACCCTATTCCAAGGTTGGCGGGGCGGTAATTCCCCCTTCCCCCATTGCCCTTCCCCATTCCCATTTTTGCCCCATAGGGCATAATGGGAATGGGGAAGGTGCTAATTAGCACCTTGGTCCCTTTGCGGATTCGTTTTTAACGCCTGCTAAAAAGCAGGCGTTAAAGTACCGACCCGCAAAGGGACCTCGTAGTAAGGCGGTAAGGGTTAACTGTCACCGGTACCATTACCGGTGACCGTTAACCCTTACCGCCTTCCATGTAATGAGGGTATAAGGCTAACATCAGAATCATCGATTCATATAATGCGAACCCATTTAGTCAGATCACAATATTGAAGCCAACAATGAAACAACATGTACCAAAAATATATTCTATCAAACAAATAAATGACAGACAAATAGCACAAATAAACCTATATTGTAGTATAGCGGTCATACAAGAAATGTCCTTCATTGACATAGTCTTAACACAGATTGATGAACTACAGATGATACCTAATCACTTTGAAATCATAATATGTGGGGATCTGAATATCCATCTATTCAATACAGATGGACAAGAAATCCCAGAAGGAAATCTAAACATTAAAAACAAGAATAGGGAAAACGAAAAATGAAACATGATACTCGCTAATAGTCTTCATATACATGAAGCCAATATCAAACCAACTTAGAATGGTAATGGATCACCAGCCTTACTCGATTACATCTATAAATCATAGGCACTGACCTCCAATATTGAGAAGATCTAAGTGATACCAACAAAACAAAGTGATCACCACAGAGTAACAATGATTTGGAAGATGACACAAGAGGAAACCCATATGATCCAACTACCGACTTTGGAACCTGTCAACAGCTCCTATAGACTGAGGATATCTGATACACAGCTAAAAACTCTGAAGACCTCATTTAAGGATACAAATATTATGGACAGAATAAAACTAGACTATTCGTTACAATTAATTCCATTCAGGTGCAAAAAAGGTCCAATATTTAAGGAAAAACACTCTGATGCTTACAATACACAGATTGTAAAAAAAAAGAGAGCTGAGAAAGAAACTGAAAGCAGTGAAAACCATAAAAGTGGAACTCCAGCAGAGAATGATAAAACAACTGAAGCAACAATACAGGAATTGGGTCAAAACTAGTCAACCACAAATAATCCAAAATGATACTGAGAAGATGTTTAAGGCATTAAACCAGAGTAACACCAAAGACCTTTGGAAACTAATTAATGACAATGAAGATTCAACTCTAAAATGTATCTCAGGTGTAACAGAAGAACAGTGAATAGAACACTTCTCAAACCTATACTGTAATGGAAACAACATTAAGAAATAAGGAGAGCTACCCCAAGATTCGCCATGGAAAATAAGATGGGACCATCTTGACATCTTAAATCAAATCCTACAACTAATTAGCTCAAGAGCCCCAGGACCTGATGGCCTAAGCAACTCAATAATTAAGAGGAACCCTGATCAGCGGGCAGACATTTCCTATCACTTATTCAAACTTGCAAGTGATCATGCGGAAATACCTAAAACATGCACAACTGCAATTTTAATTCCCATCCACAAGCACGGCAACAGAAATCTTGATATAAACTATAGACCAATTGCCCTGCTGGACCCTCTGGGCAAAATATTTGTGGGAGTTATTCAAAAATACCTACCTTCCTGGGCTTCTCAGAATAATCTTTTTTTGACACACGACAAACTGGATTCACAAAGAATGTTGGCACAAATGTAAATCTGATCCTTCTAAACATGCTAAAACATGAAGCATATAGACTGAAGGCTCATTCTTATGCAATCTTTGTGGATCTACAGCAAGCGTTCGATTCTGTGAACCTACAAAAATTATGGAACAAATTGAGATCATGGAATTGCTCAAAAGACATATTGGAGCCCATAATCGCACTCTATTCTCAGACAACAATAAAGGTTTGTTTATCACAACAAGGAACAGTGTCAAAAGAAATTCAATGAAGAATGGCTTAAAACAAGGTTGGCCCCTGGCAGCAACCTTATTTATACTTTACATAACAGACTTAACAACAACTGATGAGGCCACAAATGGAGATCCACCAAAACTGAACAACGTCAAAATCCCTTACATGCTCTGATCCATTCATTATACAGAAAGAAACAGCTTAAAAATGATTAACAAAAAACAGGAAGTGATTGCGTTAACACATCGACCAAACCCATGGAAAAAATCATTAGCCATAGTTATAAAAGGAGAAAAATCCAGCCAGTCAAGACTGTAATATACATGGGTGTATGGATAAATCAATCAGAAATAGACACAAAATGGGCTGAACACCTGAAAACAAAAGCACTATCCCTGGCACGCCAAGGACTAGCAATTCACAGAAAATATGGAGAATTCTCATTAAAGCTTGTTATGACCGTCTATAGGCAAAAGATGTACCCATATTAACATACGGAAGTGAAACTGTGCTGAACATCCTTGCACAAGTTTGGCCAAAACTAGAATCTATCTTCTGGAGGAAAATTCTACCATTACTGGCGGCATACCCAATCGTAAGGATAATATAAGAGTTAGCACTACAATCATTGGGAACATTAGGAATGTGGAAGAACCTAAATCTATACAGAAAGATACTCACCTTCGATAAGATCCCAGCAATGGAAATACTATGTGAAAAACCCCACACACAATAAATTAGTCCATAACATCTAGATGGGGTCACTTGTAGACAACTAATGAGGAATGCAGAGATTACAGCTGAACTACTAAATAATCGTCCAGGCAAAGCAAAGCTGAAAATCCAACTTAACAACTGGATACAAACATCAGCGGAAAAATCTAAATATCAAATGAACATACACCCGGATTCGGAAATAAAAAAATTGAATGAGCTTCCCTCGTATTTACTCCTTTTCCCAGATCGTCATATTAGAGACACCTTTCTAAGATTGGGATTAAACATCCTCCCAACCCGAGAATACTTGAGGAGTACCAAACAATTAAATGCAGAACAAGCAACCTGTAGATTCTGCAAGCAACAAGATCAGAAGGAATCCCTTACCCATATATTCATGGAATGTCAGGCGTTAAAAGAAAAAAGGGAAACATTTGAACCAATGCTTCCACAATATGCAGCACCATTAGATCTACATGAACGTTGGACTCAGATTGTTCTAAGAAATGATAAGACAATAACATGCAGAATAATCCAATCCTGGGAAGCAATCATGAAATGAGATAATAATTCAGAGTAAGGAAAGACTACTAACAAACCAATAGCAAACCTTGAATGATTCAACTAAACTCAGTTTAATATGTATAAAAAAAACAGTGACGTTAATTCCTAAATGCATGTATACATTGATGGTAACTTATAAATGTAATGTATATATATATATAGAAGAAAACAGAGGAGAAGGGACGGACCGCACTCTCCGTGGACCCAGTGGAATCCTGCAATCCCAAAAGGGAAGAGAAAAAAATATATAGAGCTCACACGGTATAATAGGAAGTTATTTTAATGATGAAAAACTGCACATAATATGCAGAGCAAACGGCTGGGGAAACAGCAAAACAAACAGGGGCAGGACGCCTATGGCACGGCCCGCTTACAACGCGTTTTGCGCTCAACTGAGCGCTTGATCACGTAACACAACAAAGGACAAAGACACAGTTAAAAAAGCATGTAGTCCATCATCTATGTCAATAGGAATAGAGGTGCTTTCAGGGACTGGTTCGATGGCGGCCATATTGCAAGGGAGAGTCGGATCTTAGCCAACAATGTGACAATTATACCTGCTTTAAATATAAAGAGCAGAAGTACCCCCAATAAGCAAATGATCAAATTCCAAAAGAATATCCATATGAGCCCGATTCCTTGAACCACAATTTCCAACTTGTGTTACCGGTTAAAAACAAGACATTACAATACATATTTGATGATTAAATGAGTGCATAGCGCGCTTGCATGAATAAGATTGCATCTTATAAGAATCAGTCGGTCAATTGTAAAACAGGCTAAAAGGCAACATAATACCATGTACAATATGGCTTTGTGCAAACACGCAAAATAGCAGCATAAGTATGTACAATATGGCTTTGTGCAAACAAGCAAAATAGCAGCATAAGTATGTGCAGGATAGCAAACATTGCATCACATTCCTAGCACTGATATGTGCAAATAAAAGCAGCATTGCAGTTCCGATGGTTAGGTGCCTGCCAGTAGATCATAGATAAATCATAGATCTTGTATAAGAATGGGAGCACGAAAGCATGTACAATATGATCAAAAATACAGTCCTGATAATAAAATACAGGGCAACAATAATTTTTACAGATCAATCAAAGAACATTTCATACTCTAGCCAATATTGACATAAAGTGCAAGTGCAAGCCAATCAAGAGCAGCATGAAAACGTGCAAATAGGCAAAGTCACGTAGGCAACCACAATTAGCAGCAGTATGGCAGGAAAATTGGCAGATTGTATCGTGAGTCCCATAGATGTAAACTTTTATAAGCCTGACTGAATACCTGAACTGAAAAAAACACATTTGGAATAACCTTGTACAAGACGCACAAAAAAATATATTGTAATCAAGAAAAACAACTAAGGAAACCAAGTAACCAAGATGGAGAGGGTGACATAGAACACCATGTTATTGAACACCAGAGACTACAACAGAAAAAATAAATAAAATGTGCCAAATTTCCTCCTAGGTCGTGGAAACAGCAGCTTAAAAAATAAATAAAAAATAAAGCCAATCCCTATTACAAACCATAATGGTAATGTAGCCACCATAGTGGTAAAGAGAAAGGGTGAAACTTGAACACAGGTCAGGGACTAATCAGTGAAATGGAAACAGCATTTTTATCCCAAAAAAGAAAAAATATATATAATGAAAAACACAATCCCGTCAACTAAATATAATAGAAGCGGATTAATAAAGGAAGGAAAACCAATCCAAAAAACAGTTAGAGGTAAATACTCTCTTATGTACCTAAAAACGTATAAAGCTCCTCGTCGAGATTGTGACCATTGGGGAACTTGGTGTCGAAATCCAAAATGAATCTGGTCTCCAGCTGTCTTAGTTTTAGCACGCGATCTCCACCTCTGGGATGGATCGGAATGTGTGCCACCGCAAAGAATTTAAGAAGAGAGAGGTAATTGTTATGTTCTTGCTTAAAGTGGTTGGCCATAGGGTATGCGGGATCTGAATTTTTAATTGCCCTAAGGTGCTGCAATATTCTGAGCTTAAGCTTACATGTGGTACTCCCGACATACCATCTCATGCAGGGACATGAAAGGACATAAACCACAAAGGCAGTGTCACAGTTCATTGAATACTTGATTAACTGGTGACATTGGGTGACCGGATGTAAAAAGGATTTACATGCAGTAGCATAAGCACAGGCCTTACATTTAAAACATTTAGCAAAGCCTTTGGGGGATTCCATCAATGATTTCATGAGAGAAGGATTGGTGTTAATAGGTGACAAAAAACTGGAGACTAGTTTATCCCTGAGCGAGGGTACACGTTTGTACGTGATGGTTGGACGTTTGGAAAGTAAGGGGCATAAGTCTTTGTCAACGATGAGAACCCGCCAATGTCGCTCTATGATTTTGCGGATATGATTGGAAGCATTGTCAAATGTGACAATCAGTCGGGGTTCATCATTGACGGCAGTTCTAGCAGGCTTAATGCCGTACAATAAACGGTCCCTGCATAGTCTGCGTGCTTTGTTATAGGCCATTTCTATGATTCTGCACTCATAGCCTTGCTTGACAAAGTCTGGAGCCGCCAAGGCACAATGATGGTCAAAGGATGCTAGATCTGTACAATTCCTGCGATATCTGATGAATTCACCATATGGAATGCTACGTTTACATGACGTAGGATGACAACTTGTTGCATGTAAAGGCAGACCGGTATTTGAGGGTTTTTTGTATAGTGCTGTATGAAGGCCAGATCTTTCAAGGGTCACAACTATATCTAGATAGACAATTTCAGTCATGCTGTTACACTCTGTGAAACGCAGATTAGACATGTTAGTATTGATATGTTTCACAAATGATTGCCACTCAACTTCGGTCCCCTTCCATATGACAAAAACATCGTCAATATATCGCCACCAGGCGACAATATGCGTGGTAAAGCTAGATGCAAGTAGATCGCTAAGAAAGTGGCCTCCCACCATCCCATGGTCAGGTTTGCATAGGATGGGGCAAAAGTACTGCCCATGGCGGTGCCCCTTACCTGACCAAAAAAGGAACCCTCAAACAAAAAAACATTGTCATTAAGACAGAAAGACAGCATTTCAAGGATCACGGAACTGTGACTGTGAAAATTCAATGAACGGGTATCAAGGAAATATTTGCAAGCACCCATGCCAACTTAATGGTCAATGGAGGTATAAAGGGAGACAACATCAAGGGTTGCAAAAAGCAGGCCATCCTCCCAGGGTATGTTAGAAATATGTTGCAAAAAGTCCTTAGTATCCCGCAAATAAGAGGGTAGAACTGACCCAAGAGGAAATAAGGTTTCGTCAACAAACTGGGCCAAATGCTCGAGGAGAGAACCACACAGAGTAACAATAGGTCTCCCCGGTGGATGAATAAGAGATTTGTGAGTTTTGGGTAAAAAATAGATAGTAGGTATAGTGAAACGGGATGGAACCAAAAATGTAACAAAATCATCATCAATGAGGCCAATGTCAACATTTAGTACACACATTTTTGAGTTCAGACTGTATGTCACCAAAAGGATTTTTTGAAAGTTTGGCATAGCATAGTCGATCCTTGAGTTGACGATTGGCCTCCGCCACATAATGTACTCGATCTTGAATTACAATATTAGACCCCTTATTGGCCGGTTTGATAATAATATTAGGCAGGCTTTGTAATTCGCCGATGGCCATGAGTTGGGCAGAGGTGAGATTGTGTTTGTTCTTGATGGTACTTCTCTGTAGTTTTCTGAAATCACCAATACACAAAGCGTAAAATGCTTTGATACATCCACCAACGGGGAACTGTGGATTAAATTTAGATTTACCCTTGAGTTTGGTATGTACATCCCAGTCAGGGTCAATGTCAAAATCAGTAAGACAAGCATTTGAGGGATCAAAGTCAGAATCTTCAAGGCAGGCCAGATCCATAAGAGATGGAATATCGGAGATCAAAAGGTTGGTGCGGCCAATACGAGGTGTTGGTGGTTTTGACACGGTCGGGTTTAGAGAAAAAAATTTCTTAAGTCTGATCTTTCGGATAAATGTATCTAGATCAATGCGTGACTGGACGTAATCAAATGCTTTGGTAGGGCAAAAGTTAAGTCCAAGCGAAAGAACCAAGGTTTGGGCTTTGGTGAGGATATATATATTCACTTCATCTCTACTCACTCATTTATTTGGTGCATATGATTTCTTTGTATTCAATTACATGTTTCTCTTATCACTCCAGTTACATCTTTATCCTTTAAATATCTGCATATCATGTCAGTGCGTCCTTTTGTCTTTCCTTCATGATGTCATTCTGCCCTCATCCGATTTAACTCATACCTCTTCGATGTCCAATGGTGTGTGCAGACATCCTTCTCCCCTTTCAGTGTGGGGGTACATTTGATATGGTTGTCTGAGTGCATATCGTCTCTCATACACTCGTTGCAGTATTGGGACAATGCCTGGTGTTCCGCATAGAGCTCTTCTCCTACGGTTCCAATATGATGGAGGTGAGGGGGCGGGAGCTAGGGATGACGTGTTCACCTGCTCCTCTACATTGAGGACTGCGAATAAGACCCCCCTTTCAAAAATGTACCATGCTGATAAGCATAGTGCCAGCATGTCCCTATGCAGGGCCTGTCTTCTAACACCTCTCAGCAGCTTCTTTGTAAGTTGGTCACATAGCGGTACAAAGTGGCATGCATTCCTGCCAGTAATTGTTGGGGCTAACAGTCCAGCAGCAGGTTTTGCCTTTAACTGTGGGTAATCTTACATCTAAATTAAGTTATATAACTGTGGACCCCATGATCTGGTGGCAGATGATAAATCTAAATATAAGCCATGTCTGGTTATGACATGACGGCTTACTTTCTAGCAATCCCCCTGGTCTGGGCCTCCTGTGTATTTACTGTCTGCGACTGATATTCACCCAAAACAATAAATTCACCCAAAACAACCATTTGGGCTCAGGCCCTAGCAAAAGCCTTTGTATTCACTGGAAAACAGTTGTTGCCTTCCAGGAAGACGGGCACTGCGGGCAGAGAAAGGTTCAGTGCTTTATAGGCTAGGCTCTGCTAGGCCAAAGAAACTCACACCAGGGTGGCAATTAACCGAGCATTTTTGATACTGGAAGATAGAATAAGGAGGTAGAATTAGAGTTCCAAAAATAGAAGCATGAATCCAAAGAATGGTTTTGCTATCTTGGATTCTCCCAGGGATCCCAAACTGCCTGTAAGCCCCTCCACAATTCATGCAGACAAAGCACTCAAAGTAGGACATCACCAGACAGAAGATTCTGTAAAGTTATTTGCCTTTAACCATTCCAAGGGAATATTTGTGGGACCAGTTGGCTGGACAAGGCCTACTGCAGCTGTGACCTCTGGTACCCAGGAACCTGCTTATTGGTGAGGACAAAACCCTGCAAGCAGTGATCGAAATGAGCGGGAACGATCGGGAGCAATGTTCTACTACTTTTATTATTTTCATGCTAACAGTTCCACTACTTTTTACAACCATATTCAGTTGGAGTTGAAAGTAGTAGGATACTCTGGCATGAGAAGGAAGGGGTTGAGGAGAAGATGAGAGATAGGTGTGATAACTGAAGATGCACCTCAAGTTTAAATGGTGAGAGCGGAGAGGACAAGAACAGCTTGATAGACAAGAGAGAGGGAACACGTGGACATAGAGAGCAAAGACAATACTTGCCGCTGTATCGGGAGATTAAGGAGACCAGTTGTGACACCTGAGGAAACAAGACCTCAACACCTAGGCCATCACCCTCCGCCCCACCTGACTCGCTAGATGCTGTCCTCTCCTCTCCTCCCTGCCACCCTGTATAGCTGTACCCATCTTCTGTGCCCCTCTATATTCTACCCCCACTGTATATCTGTTCTGTGGTTACATCTGTAAAGCGCTCTGTTGTTTCTCGAAGCTAGGTCCGCGCTCAATAAATACCATAATAATAATAATTTAAAAAAGAGATAGAAGTGATAAGTAAAGGAGTTGATAGTAGGACACAATAAGAGAAGGATTAGTGGAGGAAGATAAGGGTGTAAGGAGTCAGTAAGAAGTGGCTGCGCGAAGGAGCCTTGACAAAAGATAATAAGGGAGAGAAACAGCAAAAAGGATAGAAGACGAAGCCAAGAGGAGCATGGAAGCAAGGATGAAGGGAAGGAGAGTTGACAATCAGAGAAGCGGATAGTGATGTGAGGGAAGAGATATACTGGAATGGGAGTGGAGACATCAGCGTGAGGGATGTCAAAGCACACAGCAGGAAGGACAGGCAGAAACACAGTCACGTAAACGGTGATAGAGCAGATATCAGGAAACGCAACACCGTAAGCTGAAAGTCAGTACTGTAAGGAACTCATGGTGGCAACACTAAAGACAGACACAAGTGATCACAGTTCAAGGGTGTTTATTAAACTGTATGCAGGTTGGAAAAACACCTGATCTAAACCTAAATCTAAGATGCGAGCAAGCGTCTGTTAGTGACTCCAATTCAGTAATCCAACTAAGTCAATGCCTAGTCTGGAATGCCCAATGGAAGCCCTTATTTATATATTTTTATGACAGGTTCATAAATCTGGATGATAAACCCTTGTATAACGCCCCTCTCTTTGAATCCCCCTGACCTCACTGAGCTAAGAAGTAGGTTTGTTTTGCAAATTAAAAGATTTATTTGAAAAATTAAACAATATATATATATCACACTTTTATGAATACATTAATATTTGATAGCACACTTATGAATATAATGTTGATCAACAATGAGTAATGTTATAATTGCACACTCTTTTCAATCAGTGAGGAGTTAGTATAGAAAGTATAAGGTAGCAGAGAATACTTTTATGGTTTCAGGGAAAAGCAATGATGGAAAGAATGCAGCACAGAAATAAACTGATATGGTTTCAACAAGAGATAATATGATCACTTTTCCTTGTGACAATTCACTCCCCCCCCCTATGCAATATAAAGAGATGGAAAAGTGAGCACACAGTTTTTAGGGATACAAACAAAATGCAATACAAATTCCAGTTCCCTCTAGCAAGTCTAGAGCAACCGGTATGCTTTTAAACAGTCAAAAATACTTTTAAATGTGATTTGCAATTAAATGAAAAATATGCTAAAAATGATTTTAATTCCCTATAGGAGATTCGGGGTAGGTGACAGCTACTTTGAATTAGTTCAGGTCAAGACTAGCAATTATTCAGGAATGATTATCAGATTGAAAACGAATTCAGCAGTTGCAAGCAAAATGGCTTGTTTGAAAGCTTAGGATCTTAGCTTTGAAATGAAAGTTAAATCTCGCTTCTAGGACATACGGTTCAATGGATACGGAAGATTTAATGGAGGTAGAGTCTCAGAAATAAAGTAAGGTTCAAATGAAAAATGACACTTTCACAGGTTTGAAATCACAGAATGGACACACGATTTCTATGAAGCAGTTCTAGGTAGGTGGAAATGGTTTGAATTAGATTATTTTAAACTAAGAGATTGGTTCTGCACAGTTCTGGATGGATACTCACACTATAAATTTGAAATAGGCGGTCAAGATCTGGTCAACAGGTTTAGACTGGACTTCTAGCGGGTGGTTCTGAAGTCACAGCTATCTGGGTCAGCTCTGCTCTGCTGGTCTGGATCTCTGGTTCTGGCAAAAGTTCTTGGCACTGCACAGCGGTCTGGTCTGCGGTCTGGACTGGGTCTCTGCTTCCGGCAAAAGTTCTTGGCAAAGAAGCAGAAACAGCACAACCCGGCTGTTTTATTCTGATGTGCCCCTTGGAAGTCTGGGGTAAAATCAGTTTGCAAGATTGTAAGGCCAGCTGAGAATACTTTTAGCTTGCAGTAGGCCTTCTGCTTCAAAGTTCTGGAATCTGGAGTCGTCCGTCAAAGTGCTTCGCAAGAAATCAGTTTGAAGTGGGAAGTGAATGTCCCTACCTGGGTCTCAGTGGCTCTTTTTATGTCTTTTGAAAGTGGGTGGGAAGGCCAACTTTCTATGCCCAACCCTCTAAGGATCCTGATAGGTTAGAGGATTTTCTGTCCTTTAACTGGATAACTGAGTTGTGAGTCAGAGTGATGTTACCCTTTTACAATCTATTGAAGAAACGCCCCTTTGCTTTTACTTAGAACCCAATTTTTCATAATGTTTCTCAGATACACAAGTGGTTCATAATACATGTACACATCACAGATGAATTTAAGACAGTTCTCTGTTCAAGCTCCATGTTTCTGCGAGCTTGGGTTCAGAAACGACAACATTTTGCGCTTTTTAGTGGGTTTCACCATATTGGTTTTTCATCAAATCTTCCCCGGAGGTACACCCCCTCTCATGGCACATTACAATAAGTTTTCAATTTTCTGAGATAACCACAGTGTCTGTAGTATTAATAAATCAGTCTAACACCTCTTAAAATGTGCATGGAAAAATCACAGGAATAATGATATTATTTATATAATTTTGACAATTTCGTACTATGAATGATCCATCTTTTAAAAATTATGCTCTGGCCCAGATGGGTGTGGTTAAGTCCCAAAGCACATGGGGGAATTTCTGGTTCATCCCGCCTCCAAGCTCAGCTGGCTCACAGAGGCAGTGCCCCTCCCAGTTCCTTCCAAGAGGAAGCCATTTACGACCCCCTGATTTAGCAATTGCTTTGAGCCAAGGGAAGTTCATTGTTCTGTTTCCCTGCAGTCCCAGGTACCCCTCCCCTGATTCTATCAGATAGGTGTGATCTCCTTTTGGTGGAGGCAGCGGAGGTTTCCCATGGACAGAGGCCTTTTGAACTTTTAATTAAATCAGACTGCCTTCTGTTATAGGGCCTGGGAACAGTAGGTGTGAAGAATTCTCATTGACCAGCAAGGCTTTGAAGTCCCAGCTGACTCAGGTTCCTTTTCAGCTCCTGAAACACAGATCTCCTGTCAGAGTTTAGATCGCTAGCGCCGGTCAGTGTCAAACACCGGTACTGCACCCATTTTTTGGCAGCAGTCTTGAATTAATGCATTTCAAAAAGGATATTTTACTTGATGGCATATGATCTTTGCTAACATTGTATTGATGTGGATTCTGCAGTAGAGTAATGTAGAACACCCCACCAGAAGTTAGATGTTTTGTTTGGTGGTTTTGTGCCCATGATTTTAGCAATTTTTGACATCAATTAAAACGGATTTTGAATAGCACCATATTCCTTTGCACTGGTTTCGCTCTGTGTGCAGCCAAAGGATAGGGTCTGGCAATGGTCTCCTGTATTAACTATCTTGCAATGCTTGAAATATGCATTTTGAGCTTACATTCAGAGAAACAAAGGTGATTTCAAAGCGCTTTTTGAGCTAACAGGCACTGCTGTTTTTCCTTTGGCACCACGTTTAATTCATGGCGCTTCTGGCCCATCATGCGCGCACTGGTGGATGGCAGGTCAGGCGATGTGTGCAAAACAGCACGGTTTTCCTGGATTCTGGCGCAAATGTGGGCTTTTCGGCCATCTTGGATTTTCTAAGCCCACAGCACCAAATGTTGCAGCATAATAACTCCAACATGGGTCAATACACCTGACAAGCCTCCCCGCCCGACTGCGCTTTGATTTCGAGTTGAGGGGGAGTCGGGTGCAAAGGATGTTTTGATCCACGCGCTGGGATGTCCGCATCATCTTCTTCCGATTCCGCAGATGGCACAGCTCAGCATCTTTTCCTCCATCAGGGTGGATCGGTCGGTTCTCCTCGCCGGTCCTGATGGGAATTTCGGGTGGTACCCTGGGCCCCTCGGATCTTTGCTCCCGGTCCCTGGGTCGTCCTCCTTGGTCAGTCTCCATGGTTTATCTCTCCTAGGATGACAAAACAAAGCAGCAAAAATATATTCGTAGACATTTCCTCACCACTATTAATGGTGGGGCGAACATATACATTTTATACATCAGGAGACATTTGCATTCTTATCATAATATTTTAGAGACTATATGTGGGATATTTTAGGGTGGGAAATGTATTACTCTGGAGCGGCTCCCTCTGGGATTGCAGAGGACTCCTCCAGTTGCTGCAGAGTGTGCCTGGGATGGCAACACTTTAGCTGATTTATATGGACCCACTTGTCTTCCCCTTCCGCCAAACTGCCTTTGGGGATGCAGATCTTGTAGGCGACTGGTGAGATCTTGTCTACAATTTCGAAAGGTCCCTTCCATGTGGCAGAAATTTCCGCTGTTTGGCCTGGTTCCTTTGGAAATTGTATAGATAGACCCGGTCTCCCACATTGTATTCTTTCCTAGTAGTCTTCAAATCATAATGAGTCTTCATGCTATCGGCTGATCTTTCTAGGTTTCGCTGAGCATAGGCAAAAGCATGTTGAAGGTGTTTCCTTAAATTTTCAACATACTCATGAATTGTGGAGGCATTGATCAATGTCTGCTCTTGGGTCCTGTAGAGCAAATGCTGGGGAAGCACCATCCTGCGTCCAGTCATCAGCTTAAACGGTGACATTTTAGTTGCAGATGAAGGGGTAGATCTGATGGCCATTAGGACCAGAGGTAATCGGATATCCCAACTTGGCCCAGAATCTGCCACAAACATCTTTAATATGCTCACAATGGTTCGGCTGTAACGTTCTACTGCCCTAGAAGAAGCTGGTCGGTAAGCAATGTGTAGCTTCCTTTTAACCCCCAGTATCTCCCACATCTTTGTCATCACTTCGCTAGCGTAATGGCTACCTCTGTCTGACTCAATCCTTTGGGGT
Source organism: Ambystoma mexicanum (assembly GCF_040938575.1). Taxonomy (NCBI): domain Eukaryota; kingdom Metazoa; phylum Chordata; class Amphibia; order Caudata; family Ambystomatidae; genus Ambystoma; species Ambystoma mexicanum. The sequence continues at coordinate 463,049,690 of NC_090929.1, forward strand.
AGACCAAAACGGGAAAAGATGTGGTTGATCATCAGGGCAGCTGCTGTTTCTGCCTTGCAGTTTGGGGCTGGGAGACATTCCACCCATTTAGTAAATAAGCATGTCACCGTCAACATGTACTTATTTCCCCTAGAGGAGCGAATCACGGGCCCTATGTAGTCGACTTGCAACTCTGACCATGGCAGTGTCATCCCCCTCTTTTGGAGAGGCGCACAGTGTGTGAGGGATGTTGGCTGAAATTGTGCACACACAAGACACCCATTCAAGTATTGGTCGAGGTCCTGCCCCATGTGTGGCCAGTATGCAACCTCTCTTAAGCTCTCCCGTGTTGTATGAAACCCCCTATGACCGGCGGTGGCCGCATCATGGGCGTGACTTAACATCAGGCTTCGGAATGAGGTAGGCACCACCCACTGATCATGGCCAGCTTGGGATTTCCTTACCAACAAACCGTCTAGGATTCGGAACATTTTTGGACATTTCATCAACACTCTGAGATCCTCTTTCCCAATGTAATCAGTATCCGTCAGGGGAAAGTTCTCAGGGTCCTCAATGTGTTGGTAAAACTTACCAATTATTGGATCCCCCTTCTGAGCCGTAATCAAATCAGCATCTGGGGTCTCCTTACTCCATTGTGCAGTTGAAAGATCATTGTGAGCCTTTGTCTGGGACCTGATAGCAGTGACCTGGATTTCCCCCAACAGGGACTCAATCTCTATTAGATTCCCTTGGATGGCCCCGGTTTTGGCCAGCTGATCAGCTAAGTCATTTCCAGTTTTGTCTGGTCCCTCTACTTTAGAATGACCCTCGATCTTTTTGCAGTAGATGGTCATCCCGTTCGAGGTCAATGTTTTGGATTAACTTCCCATGTTTCAAGGGTTTGTTATTAGCACATAACATGCCTCTGGTTTTCCAATTAACCAGGTGCTCCACGAACCCGTTCGTACATAATCCGAATCTGTGATTATGACCAGTTCGTGGAGATGATGTTGGACAGCAGTGAGGATGGCTTGATGCACAGCCATCAACTCTGCCACCTGACTACTTCGGGGACCAATTTTGTACCCAGCAGAGGGTTCTGGGGACTCATTCACCCATGCATTCCCTACGCCGGCCACAAGTTCTTTTTCCCCGTTGTTGTCAACATGGTAAGAGCATCCATCCACATAGACAGTGGGCATTCCCTCACACTTGTCCTCGTCAAAGACTTTGTGTGGGGAATTAAGGTATGCCTCCATGTTATCCTTGATTTTTAGACTTTCGTCCTCGAGACAGTTTTCTCTGGCACAATCATGCAAGTCAGCCAGACCTTGCGCGAGGGGACTCTTCTTGTTTTGGCCATATCTGACCTCCACAGGAAAGCCTTGCATTGACAGAATCCAGGAAGTAATTCAGGAATTACTCACATTTCTGGCCCGGATTCTGTCACTTTGGAGATATTGCAGAGGCTGGTGTGGAGTTTCCACTATGATGTGTTCCCCCTGGATAAACGGGCGGTAATTCTTCAATGCCCACACCGTTGCCAGGAGTGCCTTCTCACAATCGTTGAATTTTTCCCCCAAAGAGGATAAAGTTTTGCTCGCATAGGAGATTACTTTATTGACCTTGTCATGCTTTTGATATAATACTGCAGTCAAGCATGTATTAGAGAACCCTGTCTCCAAGAAAAATTCCTTGTTTCTGACAGGGTAAGCTAGGCAGGGCGCTTGTGAGAGGCTTCTTTTGAGCTGTCTTACTGCCTCGGATTGTTTTGGACCCCATTCCCACTTGACCACCCCTTCAAGGGATGAATCAAGGGTCTGGTGATCTCTGCGTAGCCCTCAATGAACTTTCTGCTGTAATTAGTCAGTCCAAGGAGGCTCCTTAGTTCCCGCAGAGTTGTGGGGTCTTTCATTTTCTGGAGTGCTTCCACTTTCTTTTCCTGGGGACAGAGACCCTGAGGAGTAATCTCATGCCCCAAGAAACTAACACAGGTTCTACACCACTGTGCTTTCTGAAAGGAAAGTTTTGCTCCGACGGCCCTCAACTGTGTCAGAACATAACAGATCTCCGCTATGTGTTCCTCCACAGATGAACTTTTGATGAGGACATCATCTACATAAGCCAGGTTACCCCTTGCACCCAGGTCGGGCATGGCCCTGTGTAGGAAAATGTTGAATTCATTGCCGGAGTTGAGGTATCCGAAGGGAGTCCGGGTCCATGTGTACTGCTGGCCCCCAAAGGTAAAAGCCAGCTTGTATTGGCCCTCCCTACTGACAGGCACAGTCCAGTATCCATTGGCAGGTCTATTGCAGTGAATACCTGTGACCCCTGGATCTGGGCCTGCCCTTGGTCAATATAGGGAAGAGGCCATCGGGAAGTATCGACCCGTTTGGTGAGCTCCCTAAGGTCGGCGCAGAGTCTCCACTGGCCGTTTGGCTTCAATATTCCCAGCACCGGATTATTGAAGGTGCTGTGTACTCGACGGATTATTCCCCGGGACTCAAGGTTCTTAATTATTTCAGTAAAGGACTCCATGGATCCGAAAGGCAAGCGATATTGCTTCACAAACACTGGAGTCATGCCAGGGTCTGTGGGAATTGTTGTTGTGTGGATGTCGGTGCGACCACAGTCATATGAGTCTACTGCAAAGAGATCTTGGAAATCCAAGAAAACTTGTTTCAACTTTTGCTTCTGTTCCAGGGTCACACAGGCATCAGCTAGGTTGACTCTCTCTTCCACCATCTGCCTGAAGGCTGGAAAGACTTCTGGTTTTGCTATCTCAGCTGCCTCCTCCAGCTGGGTGGAGAAGTCCCTGGTCAGGGTGCTGATTTGGACTGGAGGCTTCAGGTGGGAAAGGCAGCCCTCATCTACCTGGAAAATCACCTCATCCCTTCTGAAGTCACAAGTCACATCTTCCTTACCATAAGGGCAGGAAGTGTACACCAGGAAGTTCCCCCCATGCCGGGTAAAGATCCTGTCTGGTGTTGTATTGTCATCACTGTCACTGTCGCAACAATCCTTGGGGATTGGTCCTGACAGTTCATTTCCTAAATCAATGGAAAAAGGTCGGTCATCAACCGCCATTCCAATAATGGTGCCTGCGGCTAGAGTAATACTCTTTAAGTCGCTGTTATCCACCTCTATTGGAATGGTGTCATGTTCTATGTTGACTAATGGTGTTGGGTTTACCCCCAACCCTTGCTGTTGGAGAGAAGCATTTAGATGAATATAAGCATCAGGGTTTTTCAATTTTTGTCCTCTTTTAACTTTCACTTCCTGGGAGAATTGTCGGGTCCTTTCTGGGACGGTGACTTCCTCTTTAATCTGAATTTCAACTGCATAAGGTAGCAATTGAGCTGACCCAAATGCTTTTTCTGGATCATCAAAGCCCATGGGATTATCCGCTAATCGGGACCAAGCTTTGAAGTTTATTAGGTCCAAAATAATGTCAAAGCGATTGAGAATGTCACTGCCTAAGTAAAAGGCGGCAGTGACGTCTCGCACGACCCAACAATTATGGACTATGCTCTTGTTGCCAATGGAGATTTTGAGAATACACCTGCTTGGTAGGAGATGTTTGGAATTGGGTGTTTCCAGATCCATTTCCCATTTGTCTATCAGTTTGAATGTGGGAATGGCTGGATCTTTTGGGAGTTGTCGGAACATGGCTTCGCTGATGAAGGTCTTACCTTTGTTCACACACACTCGGGCGAGAACAGAGTCCTTCCCATCATATAACTGAACAGGGATGAACAGCTGCTCTCCAATTTGCTGAATATCAGCCAGGCTCTGAGCTGATTTCACATCTTTCGGAACTATTGGAGTAGGAATGTCTGATTGTGGATTAGTAAAGAATTTCAGAGTGTTTCCTTCCAATGTGTGTTACACCTCGACCTTCGCTGCATCACACTCCCCGGGGTCTGCCTCGTGCCTCTTCAATCTCCCGTGTTAATAAGGACAGTTGGGGAGCTCCATGTAAGGCCAGAAAGAGGGACAAGAAAGTGGTTGCTCTTCATAAGGGGCTACGGCGCCGTCATGCACTGTCAAGCTTATAAGGGAATAGGGGTCTCAATCCCCTCTTCCGAACCACAGAAGCCAAATAGATTGACCCCTCCCACCGTGGTTGGCACGGGCGCCTGAAGACTGATATCACAGGAAGCCACGTGGCAGCCAATGTGGGGAAGATGGAGTTAGGGAAAAGGGGATGGAGTGACATAGGAAAGGAGGGCAATATACACAAGCAAATACATACAATACAGCGATATTCCTGAACCTGAACCTCTACTTCCTGAACACCTAACCTGACCTCCTATACCTGTAATGAACTTGTTACATACGAATCATAAGAGCTCTTTAAACTCCACTTTGCACCTCATAGAATACAAGCGGATAACCTAGAACATAGACTTTGAACATAACATATGGATTGAACATAACGTAGGACTTGGACAGTCATTTCTTGAACACACATAGATTTGCTTACAAGCTAAATGGCACGAACAAAAGGGTGTCCCTTTTGTTGAAAACACGAGACACATGGCCCGTCGAGCACAATGAAGCCACAAACAATGATTTAGGAAAAAAGACACACACGAACATGCCCTTGTACGGTGTGGACCCATGCGTGTTCTTTACATAATCTCTATATCCTTCCCAGTGCCCAGTTTTATCCGTTCAGAGTTTTATAGCATGTTTCTCCACATGGCGTGTCTAATGCATGGCATGTATCTTAGGGCGTGTTTCCTCACACACCCACTACAGCGTTGAAGTAGTCAATTAATCAACAAGTAAGCATATAGCAACTCCAGAATATGAAAACACTTAACTGATGGTCCGGATGCCTCACAAGGACATCCAGACCCTGAAGAGCGATGCCCGAAGCTTATGGGAGCCCACTTCACCGCCGCGGCCCGTGGTTATTCAGCTGTTCGTCACCGTCGTGGCCCGGGGAAACTCCAAGAGTCCTTCGGCGTCTGAGAATTTCTGCATGCCTGCTCCTAAACTGCCGTCGCCCGTGCTGAAAATCATTAATTACCTACACCGAGGCACGGGCGGCGGTGAGTTTTAACCGTTGCTGCTAATGAGCAGCTGTTGTAGCGCGCGATAGGAGAACTACACCTCTCCCCACGCCTCATGGGAAATGTAGTTTATCGCCTCTTGCAAAGCAAGAAGCGCCGACCTGAAGCTTTCCTCAGATTCCTGACAGTGGGCCTCATTACGACCCTGGCGGAAATCGAAAAACGATGGCGGAAATGCAATACCGCCATCGAATAGCGCTCGGTGCGACTATGACCCGTCACCGCAAAGTACGATGCCATTAGCGACACCGTAGTGAACGCCAACGCTAACTGCACCAAGTACGCGCGCGCGCGCGATGCCAAACCGTAATTACCACCATGGCGCAACGGTACGCGAATTCTGACCCTAGCGGACATGCACCTAACGCCATCAAGCACGGCGGAAAGTACCATTCCGCCATGGTGAGAAGTACGGCATCGCGAACCAACCGTAAACGGCCCCACTGAGTGCCTGTACACCGCTCCCTGGCCACATTGTACAACTCCCCGTAGGTGCAATGAAGTCACACAATGCAACCAGTGAAATGTACTAGTCATCCATGCCTGCCAACGAACAAATGAATCTCAAGAGGGGCCAATGGGAGCTGCAGGGCACAGATGGCACGAATACAGAAGCCATCCCAATGGACATGACCTCAGTCTCCCACCAAGAAACGCACGCAAACACAGGCACCTGTGACCAGCAATATTCCGAAAATCACATCATTCCACCAATCCACCTGGCTGACCGGCATCTGTTACACAAAAGCAAATCCCCCGCCCCTGAGCATGACATCATTAAAACAGTCATATTGGCAGCCCTCATCCCTGACCTCACTGGGCTTCGTAGGCAAATGCGCCCAGCACAGTACCACGCAACTATACTCCGAAGCTGGAACCCAATGCAGATCTCCTCACAATACATCGCTCCCCAAATAGGAATATGCCACATCACTTGCAAAGAAGAACGCTACACGGTCCATATCAGAATAGAAATTTAATGCACAACAAATTCACCAAGCCCATACAGCCATTAGGCCATGAACTCCAAAACACATTTCACCATTGTGGGCTGCATCCGCAATAAATGACCAGCTACTTCTTGTGTGACGCCCTGTTCCTTCATGGTACACAGGGGCTACATTCTCGTACGAAAAGGCAACATGGAAGCGCCTAGAACCGCAGGGCCGTCCCAATAGGGAGGCACTAGTCCAGCTGAAAGGCCGAAATGTTTCTCCTAGCCACTAGTACTGCGTAAGGGCATGTGGCCCATTGGCGATCGTCCCATAAGATCGTAATGCTGCTCCACTGATTAACACGAAGCAGCAGGTGTCGGGAGTAAAATCCATCTGCAGGAGTGGCATACAGATGGCAGTGGCAAAAGGGGAGGAGATACCTGTCAACCAAATGAAATGAAAAAGAATAGTATGGCCATCAGAACTACATTTGAATTACTCACTTCAATGATCACACCAAATCCACAGCCATATGCATGCTAGCCCACTCCAAAGGATCATCACCACCCAAAAACCACTTGCGAATCATAACTATCTATATCGAGGTGAAAACACCATCACAAACGAGTGTACCTGTGCATGCGTCTGTTAAAACAGAATCCATCAGATGGGATTGGTAACATGCATAGACACAAGTGTCTGAAGGCGCGTCGAGACAGGGAGGGCTCAACAAGGCCAGATAGACGATGGTCCCACTATGGCAGCCCTGCATCACATAGCGCAGGGGAGGCGGACAGATTCCAAGAAGCCCTGTACATGGCAAACTCTGTATCAATTCATCTGTCCATGCATCCATTCATCATTCCCTCATCCCGTAATGAAAACGCCTGTTTCCATACTCACATAACATGTGAAATTTCCATTGAGTCTGTGCGTTATGCAGCCTGCAAAATCCACTGTGCCCCAGCCCGTAATTCCAGTGTTGTGAAGTAGCATGTATTTGGGAACGTCCGGCCTCATCGTCCACTTCGCCATTGCGCATCCCAAACTATTCATATCAATCATTGCATCCTCGCCATGGCCCCTGTCCCAAGGACATTGAACAATAGAACGTTATATTTGCAGTCAGACCTGTGGGCATCTCCTCGCCGCTAGCTGAAAACCGAAAGCGCCGCCCTTCGAATTCCTCATTTGCAACATCACGTCGAAAAGGCATCTGCGGCCGCTTGAAATCACAAATTAATCCATCTAGTGCGGCTGTGTGTGAAAATGGCAACTGCCTTCACTCACAAATGGGACGCCCCGCCCGTCGTTGAACCTCGGTACAGTGATGCATGAGGGTCCACCGTTACTCGAGTACTACGTTCCACTGACCCTTCACAAGTCTGTTCGCGACTGCAAAGATAGTATGTGAAACAATGGGACCATAGCCGAATGAACATATCAACCAATGTTACACTGCCATCGGGTACAAATACATGATTGTAATAGCAAGATGCCATTCGTCGAATTGCAGCGTTGTGTGCGGGACGTGCTCGCCCAAAGGGGAGAGCAGCTTGCACAGGTGGAATGAATCACCACAGGTGGAGGCCATACAGCCTGAAAACACATAAATTGCACACCCAGTCTCCTCCCACAACCACTCCGAAATGCTACCGGCAGGACTAGCTATGTTGGCCCTGGGGGACCTGATAGCACTGCAGGTACTCCAACTTCAAGAAGAAGACGAACACCAACTACAACCGGCCGCACGGAGGAGACGCAGGAGGAGGAGGAGGGCAAGGCAGGGCCAGCAAGGGCCGCCAGCACAGCCACTACCACCACGCAGGCAGCCCGCAATCCCACGCCTCCGAGCACATCCGTTCAACCTCACTGATGAGCAGATCCACACCCTCTACCGTTTGGACCGGGACACCATAACCGCCATTGTGGACATGACACAGGCTGACCTTGTCAGCATGATAGATAGCCCAACCGCCATCCCACCCCTACTGAAGGTGGTGTCTGTACTCCACTTCCTGGCCACAGGCACCTACCAGCACACAGTCGGACAGTTGCATGGCATTTCACAGCCACTGTTCTCACGGACACTATTGCAAGTGCTCGATGCCCTCCTGAAGCACGCAGACGACTACATCTCTCTACCACGCTCGGAGCAGGAAATTACGAACACAAAAGTGGGATTCCATGCACTTGCCGGCATACCGGGTTGCATTGGTGCCATCGACTGCACCCATGTGGAATTGGTCGTCCCACATGCCATGGAGGCCCAGTACCGCAACCGGAAACAATTTCATTCTCTGAATGTACAAATGGTGTGTGACTCCAACAGGATCATTACACATTGTTGTGCCCGATTCCCTGGATCAACCCATGATTCTATGATCTTGAGGAACTCTACAATACCACGCTACATGGAGCGACACGCAGGGAACAGATCCTGGCTACTCGGTGAGTCTCATTTCATGCATGATGATGTGGGGTATGTGATGCGGCAATGACCTGGCAGGAAGGGGGGGGGGGTGCGTACGTAGCAATGGCATTCCACATGATTCGTTTATCGTCCACATACAGGTGATGCCGGATATCCACTGAAGAGATGGCTCCTCACACCAGTCCGGAACCCACGGGACCAGCATGAGGAGGACTACAACCATGCCCACTCACGTACCCGTGTAGTCATAGAACAGGCATTCGGCCTACTGAAGACTCGTTTCCGGTGCCTCAGCAGGTCTGGCGGGGCACTCCTGTACCGCCATGTGAAGGTTGCGAAGATGGTGATGGCATGTGTCATGCTACACAACATGTGCGTACGTAGAAATGTGCCCATGCCCCCTGACGCAGAACTGCAAGCACCTGAAGATGGTCATGATGAGGGTGGGGATGTGGCAGCACCTCAAGGAGTCTGCGAGGCACAGGAGGGCCGTGACATTCGTCAGCATCTCATAGATGCATGCTTCTAGCACTCACGCCTGGTGGCTGATACATGGACACGGGACTCGTGGCACTGTGTGTGTATGGTACATGCACGATATGGACTGTACGCCTATAATGGCCTCGTACACAAAGATCAATGTCCACACATCTCATTGGTTGATCGTGCATTGTTTATGGCATATGTGATATCATGTTAAACACCCTATCGACCCGCCACCCAAGTGAGACCAACACCCCCCCTCCACCCTCCTACCTCCCCCCCGAACACCAGTGTCCAGAGATGCTCATTGTCAGTGGGCAGTCGCTATTGCAAGCCCCCTCTGCGGGTATCAGGGGCACCCCTGCCTGTGGAGCGCAGGTTCCTCCCAGATCTACGTTGGGGGCTGCCCTGGACGGAACTTGCAACGGATGATGTCTCTGCCTGCTCACGTCCATGCATGTCCCTAAGGGTTTGTGAGAGCTCAGTGAGCACACGGCGCACTGCGGCAAGTTCGGCACATACGTCTTTGGACGTCGCATGCAGTTCCCCCCTCAGGCTCTCGGTGCTTCTCTCCATTTGGACTCTCAGGCTCTCGGTGCTACTCTCCATTTGGACTCTCAGGCACTCGGTGCTGCTCTCCATTTGTGCCCTTAGTGTCTCTGTACTTCTCTCCATTTCTGCCCTAAGTGTCTCAGTTGATGTTTCTATGTCTGCCTTAGTGCCCCCACATTCATCGGCATGGTCCTTGAGGAGCGTGGCCAGTTGCTGCTGTTGCACGATTAACTGGTCGAGGGACTGTTGCCTCTGCTGGGCCATGGCCATTTGCGGTGGTGTCACAGAGTGGCTGTTCGCGTCATGTTGCCCTGCCACAGGGCTTGTGGGGGATGGCCAGTCGTAGTCTTGTGGGTGCCCCTGCGTGGTATCCTCATGGTGTACGGGATGGAACAGACAGGGGGATTGGGACAGGTCATGGATGGATCTGACTTCGACATCCCCGTTTTCTGTGTCGGAGCATGCTGCCATTAATGCAGTGTCACCTATGGTGCTGCTGCCACCAGAAGCAGTGCCTACTGTGGCATCCATTGGGGGGACCTGTGGTGGTGGTGGTGTGGGCATGCTGGCTGCTGGGGTGCCTGTTGGAGTTCCCTCCTCTGTGCTGCCACTTGATTTGTGCTGCTGCCGTGTCTTGATGCGTGCAGCTGAGGTGGAGGGTCTTTGGCCGTTGGTCTTGGCCCTCTTTGCAGGTGTGCTGGTAGGGGTGTCCTGGAGCACGTCGTTTGGATCGGACCCTGTGGTGGAGTAAGGGAGGGCGTGCGTTATTAATGGGTCTGTGGGAATTGGAATGGCAATGTATCACATGCATTGGGGTGGTACCTGAGGGTGATTTGGGTCGGGGCCTTGGAGGTGGTTTCATTTGTGTGTGGAGTGAGGGTGCAGTTGTTTGGCAGCCTGCAGTTAGGGTGTGCCTGCTGCACGTGTAGAGGGTGTTTTTAGGATTTTTAATTATTTATGTATTTGATGTGAGTTTTGAAGTGTGCTATCAGGCCTATGTATGTGGACGTTCTCCTGGACATGTGTTACTGTTGCACTATGTGGGCACGTGGTACTTCACATGATTGGACATTGTGGTTTTGGCATTGTTTTATTTGGGCCACCTACCTGATTCTTCGGATGTCTGCACTCCTTTCTCCATCCCTCCGACTCCCTCTATGCTCTCCATTCCTATGGTGGAGGCACAGATTTCTTCCCAGGGGGTCAACTTGATGGGTGATTCCGATCCTCCCCCGGTGGCTGTGGCAATGTTGCGGTTGGCAGAAAGTATGCTACGGACGCGTATCCGCAGGTCGTCCCATCGCTTTCTGCATTGCTGTGGGTTGCGGGGTGCGGTCCCCACCGCACTTACCCGCTGTGCCACCAGGGCCCATATGGCCTTCTTGTTCGCAAGTGCCGTCCTGGTCATTTGCGTGGAGAAGACGGCGGCTGCATTCTCCTGGAGGGTCTCTGTGAGTACGGTGAGTTCCTCACGGGAGAAGTGGACCTGCCGCTTGCGGTCGCACGCTTTCTTCGCTACTTTTCCCATTTTTCTTGGTTTCACTAGGGTGGATGACGGGTTGGGATGTGTCTCAGGGTAGTATTTTTAATGGTTGTGTGGATTTAGTGGTTTTATAGGTGTACGGCGTGATGTTTCCCGTTCCGGGACCATGCTTTTACTTCCGTTTCCGTATATTTACGGTCACCGTACTTTCCGGTTGGCGCTCACTGCGGTGTCCGCTGAGATGGGTGGCGGTATTGCACCTAGGGCGCCGTACGGCGGCGGTGTGGGCCGTTTTGGGGTCATTTCCGCCATCGCGGACTTTGCACTTCCGCCATGGCGTGGTGCTCGTGCCCGATGGGTCGGAATGAGCCGCACTTTGCTCCATCGTGCAATGGCGGAAACGCTATTTACGCTGTGGCGGTCCGGTCAGTCACTTTCCGCCAGGGTCGTAATGAGGGCCAGTACCTCCTCTCTCAGGGCCCCTTCCAAGTTTTGCCTTCTCTGGATGTTGCAGATGAAATTGTCGCACCAATCTGGGTGCATGAACCGCACTACCCGGTTCCCATGAACAATCCTCAGGTCCATATCCTACCCACTGGATGAGATACCATAAACGATTCTGTCTCCATCTTGAGTCCAGTATCTTCTTTACTTCATATTCTGCCTGTCCATCCTTGATAATTGCTGGAGGTCTCTGTACTCGCGTTCCCGGAGCTGCGGGTTTAAGCAAAGACACATGGAACACTGGATGTATCTTTAACGTATTAGGCAACTTTAATTTGCATGCCCCCGTAGATATACATTTCACAATTTCATAGGGTCCAATAAACCTGGGGGCAAATTTACGGGGTCCCTTTAAAGGCAAATTGTGTTTTGAAAGCCAGACCTTATCCCCCACTTTATACTGAGGAGCAACTCTCCTATTTCGGTCTGCATATTTTTTATATTGTTCCTTAGCCTGGTCTAAATTGGCTTGTGCTTTCTGTCTGAGGTGTAGTAGTACCTCTTTTCTATCTTGAAGCATAGGAATATTCTCCATATCAGGTAGATGTTCTGGTAACATATTTTGTGTGTGACCATACAAACACACATTTGGAGACATACCCAATGAAGCGTGTTCAGTGTTATTATAAGTAAACTCAGCCAACCACAAAGACTGTACCCAAGATTCACGACCCTCACTTAAATAACACCGTAAATATTGTTCCAGCGTCTGATTGACTCTCTCTGTTTGTCCATCCGCTGTGGGTGATAACTGGTGGACAACGCACACTCCATGCCTAACATTTTACAAAAAGCATGCCAAAATTTGGAAGTAAATTGAGGGCCTCTATCAGATACAATACTATGAGGTAGTCCATGTAATCTGACCACATGTTGCAAGAACAATTCCGCCAATCTCCCTGCTCCTGGGATTCCTTTACAAGGTATGAAATGGGCTTGTTTAGAGAGATAATCCACCATCACCCAGATTGTGTCATACTGATCATCCGGAGGCAAATCAGTAATGAAATCCATGGATATATGTGTCCAAATCTTCTCCGGGGTGGGTAGTGGCTTGAGTAACCCTGCCTTTTTTTATGGTCTGACTTACTGCGTACACATGTTTCACACTCTTGAATGTACTTCATAGAATCTTGTCTTAACCCTGGCCACCAGAAATATTTCTCCAACAACCCTTAGGTCTTTTTGCTTCCTGAATGTCCTGCTAAAGGTGAATCATGACACCAATGCATCGCCTTCCTCTGCAAGGTGAGCGTCAGTAAAAACAATTTCCCTGCATAATAAGGAAGCCCATTGTGGAATGTTTCTGCGGGATTTTTCCCCCAATTCAATTGGACCTTTCCTTTCATTTCTTGTTTTACTTGTCTAAGTAATTGAGTCATTACTGCTCTTACAACCTTTTCCGCAGGAATGGTAGTCTTCACTTCGGTTACACTGCTTTCCATATTTTGCTGCCTAGATAAAGCGTCCGCCTTACCATTTTTTCACCCTGGTCTAAAAGTGACTACAAAATTAAACTCATTAAAGTACTGTGACCATCTTAACTGCCCTGGACTTAATGTATGAGCTGTCTTGAAGTATTGTAAGTTTTTATGATCAGTGACCACTGTAACCTGATATTTGGCCCCCAACAAATAATGTCACCACTCCAAAAATGCTGCTCTAATCGCCAATAACTCTTTATCAGTGATTGAATAGTTTTGTTCACAGCTAGTAAGCTTGCGAGAGTAGAATGCTACTGGATGCCATACTCCTTCTTCATCCTTTTGAGACAATATTGCTCCAACAGCCATGTTGGAAGCATCTGTTTCCACTTGGAAAGGTTTTTCTGAGTTAGGGTGTCTCAATACAGGAGCTGATGTAAATGCTTTCTTTAACTCTTGAAAAGCTACTTCTGCCTCGGTGTTCCAATCAAACTTAGTGGCTTTCCTCAATAATTTGGTAATGGGGGTAACGATTTGTGAAAAATTTGATATAAAGCGCCTATAAAAGTTTGCAAAACCCAAAAAGGACTGGATATCCTTAATGCATTGAGGTGCTGGCCATTCCGTAACTGCCTGTACTTTTTTCTTGTCCATCACAATACCAGAGGGAGTCAAAATAAAACCAAGAAATTCCACTTGAGTGGTATGAAAGACACATTTTTCCAGTTTTACATACAACTGATGGTCTTGTAATTTTGTTAACACTGCTCTCACATGCTCTATGTGTTGTTTTTCAGAAGAGGAATAAATTAAAATGTCATCAATATAAACTATAACAAACTGATCTAGAAACTCACTCAACACCTACTGCATAAAGTATTTAAATGCTGCCGAAGCATTACACAAACCAAAAGGCATCACAAGATATTCAAACAAACCAAACTTAGGGCCTCATTACATGGAATGCGGTAATGGTTAACGGCCACCGTTAATGGTAACGGTGACCGTTAACCATTACCGCCTTACTACGAGGTCCCTTAGCGGGTTGGTGCTTTAACGCCTGCTTTTTGCAGGCGTTAAAAACCAACCCGCTAAGGGACCTCGGAGCTAATTACGGCACCACGAAATTGTGGTGCCGTAATTAGCGCCTTCCCCATTCCCATAGATCCCTATGGGGCAGAAATGGGAATGGGGAAGGGCAATGGCGGAAGGGGGATTTACCGCCCCACCAACCTTGGAATGGGGCGGTAAATCCCCTTTCCGCCAAGGCGGTGCCGGTATTTTACCGGCATGAGCCATGGCGCTAATAGCGCCATGGCTCACCGCCTTCCGTGTAATGAGGCCCTTAGTCCTGAAGGCTGTCTTCCACTCATCCCCCTCTTTCACACGGATCAAATGGTAAGCCCCTCTCAAATCTAATTTGGTATAAACCACTGCTGTTTTTACTTGATCCAATAATACTGAAATCAAAGGCAAGGGGTACCTGTTCTTCACTGTCACCTTATTCAATGCTCTATAATCAATGCATGTCCTAAGTGTTCCCTCTTTTTTTGGGAAAAAGAACAAAGGTGACGACACAGGTGAGGTGGAGTGTCTAATAAAACCCTTACTTAACATGTCATCCAGGTATTCACGTAAATGCTGGTTTTCTTTTTCAGTCAAAGTGTAGATTCTGCTACAAGGTTATTTAGCCCCTGGTTCCAATTCAATTACACAATCATAAGATCTATGGGGTGGTAACCTGTCTGCTCCCCCTTTGTCAAATACTTTAGCTAAATCTTGATACTGATTTGGAATACTCATAGCCATTGCTCCCACCATTTGTGGTTCTGCCACCTGGTCTGCCAAATATAATGCGGGTCTCACCTCCTCCTCCATGTGACCTTCACACTCCACTCCTGCAAATACCACCTCCCGTTTAATCCAATCAATCCTGGGATTGTGTTTAAGTAACCAAGGCATGCCCAGAATGAGCCCAAACTGAGTTGCCGCTATCAAATCAAATACAATTTCCTCTATATGTCCAGACTCGCACCTCATTAGAATGGGTTTAGTTTGTTGACATATGGGTCCTGCAACCAATGGTGATCCACCCACTGATTGCACCCCCTCAACCTGAGCTTTTTCCCTTAAAGGTAAACCCAATTTTTTCGCTAATCCAATGTCAATGAAATTACCGGTGGCGCCTGAGTCCACCATTGCAGACACTAACTGCTTAGTACAGGCAAAAAGTAAAGTCACCAAAATGTACAAATGTGAATTTCTTTTCCCTGTCGTATTTGCACTCCAATTGGGGAACCTATTAATTTCTGGGCCTGTCGCCTGCGTTCCCCCTAACGCCGGCCCAGTCCTTTTCCCATCTCAACCTTGCTTCTATCCACCCCTGCTCCTTTCTTGAGAGTATTCGGGCAAGTTCTAATAAAGTGTCCTGGTTGTCCACAATAAAGGCACAAGTTGTTAGCCTTCTGTTGCTCCTTTTCTGCAACAGTCAAGGGCCCCCTTATTCCACCAATTTGCACAGGTTCTCCTTCTGTATTCCTGTTTCCCTTACCCCGATCCAACCTAACAAAAGACAACACTTCTGGTCTTTTCTTCTCCCCCTTGCGTTCTCCAATACGATGATCCAATCTTAGGGCTAAGTCAATCATGGCGGTACATGTACTAGGCTGAGGTTCTACTTGAGCAATAGCATCCTTCAATTCCTCTTTGAGCCCTTGATAAAACAACACAGTCTGTTTATTCTCAGGCCAATCAGTTTCAATCACCAACCTGTTAAATTGGGTAACATATGAAACCAAGTCGCGTGTTCCTTGTCTTAAAGCTAACAATTCTTTGTCTTGAGCCAAAGACACCTCTCGGCGATCAAATAACCTACCAAACTCCACTAGAAAACCATCCCAATTATATAATAATGGATCATCCTTTTGCACCAAAGGCATAGCCCATGCTGCCGCATCTCCAGTTAAATAAGAAATAACAAATGCTGTTCTAGCTTGTGTTGTCTCAAACGCCTTAGGTTTGTACAAAAAATGAAGTCTGCATTGTGTTAAAAAGGTCATGTATTTCTTAGGATCTCCTGTGAATCTTTCTGGTGCGGCTAATGGCACACTATTAGAGGGCTGCACAATTACAGTAGGCGGGACTCTACCAGTTTGCCCTGCCGTAGAAGTTCCAGCCCCATCCAACGGGGTGCCTTGTGCGACCAACCCTTGTACCTGAGCTTTCAATATACTAGACTCTTGTCTAGCTTGTACCAATTCTACTTGTATGTCTTGTAGTGCTTTTAGCACATCTGCTAAAGGGGGAGGATTCATATCCATTTGGCCTGGGTGGTTCAATTATCCCGAAATCGGGGGCAGGTAATTCTGTCAAGCTTATAAGGGAATAGGGGTCTCAATCCCCTCTTCTGAACCACAGAAGCCAAATAGATTGACCCCTCCCACCGTGGGTGGCACGGGCGCCTGAAGACTGATATCACAGGAAGCCACTTGGCAGCCAATGGGGGGAAGATGGAGTTAGGGAAAAGGGGATGGAGTGACAAAGGAAAGGAGGGGAACATACACAAGCAAATAGATACAATACACCGATATTCCTGAACCTAAACCTCTACTTCCTGAACACCTAATCTGACCTCCTATACCTTTAATGAACTTGTTACATACGAATCATAAGAGCTCTTTAAACTCCACTTTGCACCTCATAGAAAACAAGCGGATAACCTACAACATAGACTTTGAACATAACATATGGATTGAACATAACGTAGGACTTGGACAGTCATTTCTTGAACACACATAGATTTGCTTACAAGCTAAATGGCACGAACAAAAGGGTGTCCCTTTTGTTGAAAACATGAGACACATGGCCCGTCGGGCACAATGAAGCCACAAACAATGATTTAGGAAAAAAGACACACACGAACATGCCCTTGTACGGTGTGGACCCATGCGTGTTCTTTACATAGTCTCTATATCCTTCCCAGTGCCCAGTTTTATCTGTTCAGAGTTTTATAGCATGTTTCTCCAAATGGCGTGTCTAATGCATGGCATGTATCTTAGGGCGTGTTACCTCACACACCCACTACAGCGTTGAAGTAGTCAATTAATCAACAAGTAAGCATATAGCAACTCCAGAATATGAAAACACTTAACTGATGGTCCGGATGCCTCACAAGGACATCCGGACGCTGAAGAGCGATGCCCTAAGCTTATGGGAGCCCACTTCACCGCCGTGGCCCGTGGTTATTCAGCTGTTCGTCACCGTCGCGGCCCGAGGAAACTCCAAGAGTCCTTCGGCGTCTGAGAATTTCTGCATGCCTGCTCCTAAACTGCCGTCGCCCGTGCTGAAAATCATTAATTACCTGCACCGAGGCACGGGCGGCGGCGAGTTTTAACCGTTGCTGCTAATGAGCAGCTGTTGTAGCGCTCGATAGGAGAACTACACCTCTCCCCACGCCTCATGGGAAATGTAGTTTATCGCCTCTTGCAAAGCAAGAAGCACTGACCTGAAGCTTTCCTCAGATTCCTGACATGCACCTTTCTTGTCATGCTGGCAGCTGCCCTGGAGAATAGCTGCAACAAATTACATTTCCCAGATAACCTGTCAAGGATTGTAGTTCCCGGCGTTAATACGGGAGCCTCATTTTCGAATATGTCATGCCTCCTTATTGTATTTAAACCACAGCGGTTTTCAGAACACTGCTTCTGTTTATAGTTACAACCGGCATTTTCTGAAGTGCTCCTTCTGTACCTTAATTCCGGAAGTCTCCTGTTTTTTCCGTGTACCGACCTTGCCTGCACACAGACTCCTACTTCTTAATTCTACTTAGGTTTTGTTTGCTGACCGTCTGTGTACCAGACCTCTTGCCTGCTGCCTGGACTCCTGGATTGTGATTTTGTTGTGTTTGCTGACCACCCATGTACCAGACCTTTCGCCTGCCTGGACTCCTGGATTGTGATTTACTTCCTGTTTGAATACCATAAACTTTTGACCACGGACTCTTGAACTCCTTCATTAAGTGCTTCCTTTCTCCTGGGGAATAACAATGGTAAGAACAAATCTTTATTTGGAATCCTGTCTTCATCGAACTGTTACCTCATCTTTGGATAACATTGCTTCATTTCTAAAGTGCATTTTGGAACGCTTTGCTGTGGTGCACCATCCCGAAACCAGTGCGACCCTCGTTCCGTCCGGGGATAGCTACCCTACTAACCTTCCTTTTTTTTTATTTTATACTTCTGTTGTTGCCCAGGATTCTTTACACTACTCTTACTTCCACCAGTGGTAAAGTATATTTCCTAGATTACCAATGTTGGGCAGTTTCACATTTAGCTAGTATCTAAAGCCTCTTCTGCTTTATAGGTTGCTCCAACTCCTTTTTTATAGCTTAAGGGAAACTCACTCAGGTACTCTATTTAAGGGTAATAGTCTTGGGGAAAGTCAGGGTTGAATTTGACAGAATATTCATCTCTTGTCTTTTCTTTACAGCTGGGTCCGTGGCAGTGTGTTCTCCCCGCTCTTTTGATTGATCGGTCCCCTTGTCTGTATAGTTCAGCAGGTGGTCATATCAGTTTAAAGAGTTCATTCCCTCACAGAGAGGAGGCTCGGGTGGAGGCTCCAACCCTAGCTCCTTCAAGCAACTCTCCAGTACAAGAGGTCCGGTCTGTTTTACACACTCTCCATTCCGGTGAGTAACAAAAACAGAAGCCATGGATGAAGTCGATCCTTTAACCACCTTGGTTCGCTTGGTGTCCGAACTTCGTTCTGACATGACAGCTGCACATGATGCTATCCATCATAAGATCGACACTTTACGGAGTTTTCCAACCCCCTAAACTCTGGGGGTGGATACTTCTGCTGCTACTGCATCGTGTTCGACTGGTCCTACGGCCTCTGCCTCTGGCTTTACGGCAAACCCGGTGCTTATGGCTACCCAGTTCCCGCTGGCCCCCCCAGAACGTTTCTCCGGGGAACCCAAACAATATCGCACATTTAACAACCAGTGTAAATTACATTTTCTGTGTCGGCCCACTGCTTTCCCTAATTCCACTACAAAGGCAGCCTTTGTTCTTTCCCATCTTGGGGGTACAGCAGCAGCTTGGGCTAATCCGTTACTTGAGCCCAATAGCTATGTCCTTTACGACTGTGATGCACTCATCACTGCCATGAACAGAGTTTTTGACACCCGCGATAAATCTCAGGCTACTGACCTGGAGTTTCTCAATTTGCATCAAGGCACGTCTTCTTTGTTTTCGTACCTTACCAAATTTAACCAATTGGCGGCTGAAACTGATTGGCCTGAAAAGAAAAAATCAGCTGTTTTTTATAAAGGGTTGTCGGAAGAATTAAAAGACATTTTGGCTACAGTACCAGTGGTTCCTACCACTTTTGGTGAATTGCTAGATCTGGTTTTGCAAATAGATGCTAGAAGGTCTGAAAGAAAGGGGGGACGCAAGGCACCAGTCCCTGTTACTCCTCATGTGGATCAGTCTTCTCCTTCTACTTCTGTTCTGGAACCTATGCAAATCGGGGCAGTAAGAGGTCCTTTGACCCCTGCACAACGCGAATATCGCAGATCACATAATCTATGTATGTATTGCGGATCTGCTGAACACCAACTGAAGGACTGCCCTAAGAAACCTGTCAAAAAGTCGGGAAACGCCAGAACCCGGCGATAGACAGAGTCCCTATGCCGGGGGTGCTTTCTTTGGACTCTCATTGTGCTGTTTCTGCTCCTGTTAGCCTTCCTGTGGTGTTTACCACCGAAGCTAATACCTTTTCCTCTTTGGCGATCATTGATTCTGGGGCCACCGGAAATTACATGGATTATGATTACGCCACACGTAATAATATTTCGGTTGTGTCTAAAGCCCAACCCGAGGCTGTTCACGCTGTGGATGGTACATCTTTGATCTCTGGCCTAGTTACACAAAATACCTC
The DNA here is from genome assembly GCF_040938575.1 of Ambystoma mexicanum. Classification (NCBI taxonomy): domain Eukaryota; kingdom Metazoa; phylum Chordata; class Amphibia; order Caudata; family Ambystomatidae; genus Ambystoma; species Ambystoma mexicanum. The sequence continues at coordinate 463,069,504 of NC_090929.1, forward strand.
CTTAGTTCGTATGCAAACAGAGGAAGGACATGCTGAGTCAATTTCCTTTGACCTAATTAAAGCCCCTCAATTCCAGGTCATTTTGGGCATCCCTTGGTTGCAACATCATAATCCAGCCATTGATTGGGCAAAGAAAACTGTTCAGTTTCCTTCCACTGAGTGTAATGAGAAATGTTTCCAAGACACTAGTGTGTCTCCTGAGTCTTCTTGTCGGGCTTTGGTTGCGTCCATGTCTATAATTGGCGCCATCACTAAGTCTCCTGAACCTGAAATACCTCCTGAATACAAGTCTTTTCGAGACGTGTTCGACAAAGGAGGGGCAGACCAGTTGCCACCTCATAAGCCCCACGACTGCCCCATCGATTTATTGCCAGGTGCTACGATTCCTGCTGGTAGGGTCTATTCTCTTACTGTACCAGAAGATAAGGTCTTGAAAGAATACATTGACAAGGCTTTGGCCATTGGGTTTCTCAGACCTTCAAGGTCCCCTGCGGCCTCTCCTCTCTTTTTCGTCCCTAAAAAGGAGGGAGACCTCCGCCCCTGTATTGATTATAGGGCATTGAACGCGCTGACGGTAAAAAAACAATACCCCCTCCCGCTCATTTCGGTACTTTTAGACCAACTTGGTTCCTCTGTAATCTTTACTAAGCTTGATTTTAGGGGTGCATATAACCTTGTTCGAATTAGAGAAGGGGACGAGTGGAAGACCGCCTTCAAAACACGTTATGGATTGTATGAATATCTGGTTATGCCATTTGGTCTCTGTAACGCCCCGGCCACTTTCCAGGCGTTTATGAATGACATTTTCCATGACTGTTTGGATCAGTTTGTGGTGGTATATTTGGACGATATCCTCATATATTCGTCCTTCAAAGAGGAACACACGAAAAACGTGCAAATTGTCCTGCAACGGTTGAGAGAAAACCACCTATTTGTCAAGGCTGAAAAGTGTGTTTTCAACTCCACTGAGGTGGAATTTCTTGGTTATGATCTGACTAGACGGGGTATACGAATGAGTCGCTCCAAGGTTAAGGCTATTTTGGATTGGACCGTTCCTACATCGATTAAAGCCTTGCAATCATTTTTGGGGTTCTTGAACTTTTATAGGCGCTTCATCCGTTCTTTTTCCTCTATCTCTGCGCCGCTGACGGCATTGACCAGTTCTAGGAAATCCTATCAATGGAACCAGGAGGCACAACGAGCTTTTGATGCCCTTAAGGCAGCATTCACTTCTGCTCCAGTGTTACAGCATCCTAATCCTTTACTCCCATTTTTGGTTGAGGCCGACGCTTCTGGGTCGGCTATCGGGGCAGTTCTTTCCCAGAAATGTCCAGATTCAGGAGAGATCCATCCAGTCGCGTTCTTTTCAAGGAAATTGACACCTTATGAGCGCAACTATCCAATCACGGAACAAGAACTCCTAGCCATAAAAGACGCTTTCTCCGAATGGCGGCATCATCTTTTGGGGGCTCGACATCAGGTCACGGTCTTTTCAGATCATCGGAATCTGTTGGCATTTAAATCAATGAAATGCCTTACTGCCCGACAGGCTCGTTGGCATCTTTTCTTTTCCCAGTTTTATTTCACAATCACATATCGGCTGGCACGATTGAATTCTTGTGCAGATGCTTTGTCACGCATTGCCCTTCATTCTAGCAACGATGTCTCTGACAAACCTCTTTTGTTACCTTGTAACGTTGTCTGTGCCTGCACCCCTCAACCTACTCTGCGGACCTTGATTTCAGATTGGGTCTCCACACATAAAGAAGAATGTGACACTCGTAATCTTGATGTGGTTCAAGGCCTGCCCTACATTCAGGGACGCTTGTTTGTGACTCCAGGACAGGCACGCTTACGTGCTCTGGCTTGGTCACATGACTCTCTATTTGCGGCTCAACAGGGTCAACAAAAAATGCTGGAGGCTTTACGCCGATGGTCTTGGTGGCCCACTATGTCAAGGGATGTGATTGACTATTTGGCATACTGTTCAGTATGTTCTCAATGCAAAGTCTCCCATTCTAAACCTGTGGGTCTGTTACAGCCTCTTCCTGTGCCCCACAAACCATGGTACATGGTTTCTATGGACTTTATTGTGTATTTACCTCCTGTGAAAGGCTTTGATACCATATGGGTGGTCATTGACTACTTCACCAAGATGGCATTGCTCATTCCTTGTTCAGGTCTGCCTTCTGCTCCTGTCTTGGCTTCCCTTTTTCTTAAGAACGTTTTCCGATTCTTTGGATTGCCTGTTATCATGATTTCGGACCGTGGCTCTCAGTTTACGTCACGTCTCTGGAGGGCCTTGACTGCTTCCTTGGGTATTGACGACGGTTCAGTTCTGCTTATCATCCTCAGACTGACGGGCAAACCGAGAGGGTTAATGCCACCCTTGAGCAATTCCTTCGGTGCCTCTGCCTCCGCTTTCAAGCATCATGGTTGACGATGCTTCCCTCTGCAGAATTCGCTTATAATAATTCTATGCATACTGCCTCAGGGGTCTCACCGTTTTTTGCTCTATATGGTTGTCATCCACGGTCTTTGCCACTAGATCCAACACTTCCCATCGACAACCCAGCGGCTCAGGACTGTGTGAGGGAACTGGTGACGATCCGTAGAACGGTTCGTTCACATCTACTTCAAGCCCAAACAAGAGCAAAAAAGAATGCTGATCGTCACAGAAAACCGGCACCTGTCTATAAGGTGGGCATGAAAGTTTGGTTGTCCACCCGCAATTTGCAAATACCTGGAAAACGCTTGTTGTTGCCTAAATTCGTGGGTCCTTTTTCCATCACAGAGATTATAAATCCGGTGGCTGTACGCCTTTCTTTACCTACCTCTTGGAAACAGCATCCTGTGTTTCATGTCTGTCTTTTGAAACCTTGTCCGCCCTCTGTTCGGTTGCCCGATCGCCCCCCTCCGGTTCAGGTGGACGGGGGTGATGAGTATGAAGTGGCGGAGATTCTGGACTTTCGTCTCCGCAGAGGGCGCTCCTTTTATTTGGTTGATTGGAAAGGGTACGGTCCCGAAGACAGATCCTGGGAGCCATTGTGCAACATACATTCTCCGGCACTCTTACGCCGTTTCCATGCTCGGAGGGGGTCTGCGCCGCCTTTGGGGGTGGATGCTGTTACACCTCGACCTTCGCCACATCACACTCCCCGGGGTCTGCCTCGTGCCTCTTCAGTCTCCCGTGTTAATAAGGACAGTTGGGGAGCTCCATGTAAGGCCAGAAAGAGGGACAAGAAAGTGGTTGCTCTTCATAAGGGGCTACGGCGCCGTCATGCACCTTTCTTCTCACGTTGGCAGCTGCCCTGTAGAATAGCTGCAACAAACTACATTTCCCAGAAAACCTGTCAAGGATTGTAGTTCCCGGCGTTAATACGGGAGCCTCATTTTCGAATATGTCACGCCTCCTTGTTGTATTTAAACCACAGCGGTTTTCAGAACGCTGCTTCTGTTTATAGTTACAACCAGCATTTTCTGAAGTGCTCCTTCTGTACCTTAATTCCAGAAGTCTCCTGTTTTTTCCGTGTACCGACCTTGCCTGCACACGGACTCCTACTTCTTAATTCTACTTTGGTTTTGTTTGCTGACCGTCTGTGTACCAGACCTCTTGCCTGCTGCCTGGACTCCTGGATTGTGATTTTGTTGTGTTTGCTGACAGCCCATGTACCAGACCTTTCGCCTGCGTGGACTCCTGGATTGTGATTTACTTCCTGTTTGAATACCATAAACTTTTGACCACGGACTCTTGAACTCCTTCATTAAGTGCTTCCTTTCTCCTGGGGAATAACACTGGTAAGAACAAATCTTTATTTGGAATCCTGTCTTCATCAAACTGTTACCTCATCTTTGGATAACATTGCTTCATTTCTAAAGTGCATTTTGGAACGCTTTGCTGTGGTGCACCATCCCGAAACCAGTGCGACCCTCGTTCCGTCCGGGGATAGCTACCCTACTAACCTTCCTTTTTTTTATTTTATACTTCCGTTGTTGCCCAGGATTCTTTACACTACTCTTACTTCCACCAGTGGTAAAGTATATTTCCTTGATTACCAATGTTGGGCAGTTTCACATTTAGCTAGTATCTAAAGCCTCTTCTGCTTTATAGGTTGCTCCAGCTCCTTTTTTATGGCTTAAGGGGAACTCACTCAGGTACTCTATTTAAGGGTAATAGTCTTGGGGAAAGTCAGGGTTGATGTTGACAGAATATTCATCTCTTGTCTTTTCTTTACAGCTGGGTCCGTGGCGGTGTGTTCTCCCCGCTCTTTTGATTGATCGTTCCCCTTGTCTGTATAGTTCAGCAGGTGGTCATATCAGTTTAAAGAGTTCATTCCCTCACAGAGAGGAAGCTCGGGTGGAGGCTCCAACCCTAGCTCCTTCAAGCAACTCTCCAGTACAAGAGGTCCGGTCTGTTTTACACACTCTCCATTCCGGTGAGTAACAGTGTGGAATACCACCTTAAACTGGAAGGAAGGTTAATTTTCAGAAATAGAGAGGACCCCCCATCACCAGTCTGTTGTCCTACTGCTATTACTGTCACGTCTGGAATTTGGTTGTTCTGGAGTGAAATTCGACTTGGTCAGATTTTTGTTCAACCATGTGGCATGTGTCATTTAAACTAACATGGTTGACACTCTGTTTTAATTTTATTGGCCGGCTAGTCTGGGTCCAGAGGACCTTTTTTACGCAATCTATTAGGGGTGACAACCTTCTCAAGAGGTCATTCCCTAGTAAACAAGGGATGCCCTCTGGAGTCACTACTATAACCGGGTGTTTCATCTTGTGTTGCCCAATTTTAATGTCCAAATCTGCAGTCCCCTCAACGCGAATTTCCTTCCCGTCAAAGTTCTGAAGTTGTCCAGGAAGAGAGGTGAGAGGAATACGGTAATTCTCCCCCCTTCCTGCATTTAGTTCATCAAAGGCCCTTTTGGACAGAAGGGTAGCTTGGGATCCAGTGTCCACCAGCGCCAAAATTGTACCCTGCCCCTGCACTTGAACCGGGGCATAGTATCTTCCCTCCTTCTCCTCAAGGGGGCACAGATAATGCACATTTTTGGACAACTGGTGGGCTAATTTTTTTGTTTTAGACATTGCGAGAGAAGAGATCTGGGCAGAATTCTGTGGAGAGTCATGGGAATTTGCAAGAATATTTGGCAACTGGAAATCAGAGCTGTTGTGGGTTCCCCTGGTTCCGGTTCTGCCCCCCCCCCCTTTTTGGAGGCAGTCACCGGAATGGGTTTGAACCAGGGGATTTTGATGCTGTTGGTTCTGGGATGAGATGATGGGCGGCGCTAGCTCAGTCCCCACATCTACCCAGTCTGGATTTGGATCCCTTGGGACCCATTTTTTTCTTTGGGAGGAGTTCCCTCATCTCTGAAGGTGAAGATCCTTTTCCCAGGATCCTCTGAGGATCCCTCTCCCTCAAATTGGAAGATCTGTACCTCCTCCACAAAATGAGTCTGTTTGGGTCCTTTGTTTCTCCTACCTCCTCTCTGCTCCTTGGGTTGCAGACTTTCAGGGGTAGGAGATTTTGTTTCTGGTTCCTGGGTTTCCAGGGGCTGTTTCCAAGTGGGGAAGGAAGCTTCCTCCAAGGCTTTACACCCCCTTCCTCTTGTGCCTCCTCCCTGGGAACCGGTGGGTTATCGGAGTGCTGCCCCCGTCATTGTTCTGGAGCACCAGGCCCAGAGTTTGGGGCATTCTGCGCCGGCATGCTCATCTGAGGGTTCTGTTGAGCCCTCAGCATGTGACCCAGATCGCGTGCCATATTTGGACCTGGCGCTCTAACTGTGAAACCCGCTCAGGCTGATACGGGGTTCGGTTTTCTCCCCTGGGCTGATCCCGGGAGGGGTAGCTATCCCTTCTCTGGTAGTACCCCGGGTTGGGAAGATTTGGGTACCCCTCCACCCTTGGTCTCCCCTCTCCCAGATTAAGTGGTCTGGGCTCAGGGAATTGGGGAAAGAAGGATGGATGATTTTGGGGTTGGAAATTGGTTGAATACCTGGGAAAAAAGTTCTGCCCAGTATTTGGGGAATTTCTGCCCTCCTGTGGGAAGTTAGGAGGGGAGTTTTCTGGGTTAGGTGCTTGGCTGGATCCCCCCCTGGGGCTGGAGGAGTCCACACATAACCCAGGATGGGTTGGTTTGCCTTGTAACAGGGACTTACATAATCAGGGGAATGAGGGATCCCATTTGTGGGACTACCTCCTTGACTCCCTGTTTGTGACTGGCCCGAGGGCCTTCTGGGTGTTAAGAAAGGAAGAAGGCAATGAATATGGCAAGGGAAATGTGCACGGAATCGCACAGTGAACAACTTTGAATCGAACAACGTGCATACAATACCCAAGACTCGTGTATACTAAAACCCAGGAGTGCAAATAGTGTGAAACAATAATACCAATATATGAAAAGGAATGTGGGGTAAGCACTTAGAACCTCCTTATGACTGAAAGGAAAGTCGGCAAACTCCTTACCCACTATGCTATTACAGATACTGACAGCGCTAAGCCCATGTAGAGGGCAAGCAAGGACAGGATCTGTGAGCTGACACTCTGGATGATACTGAATAAGGAACTTAGAAACAGTACTCACGAGGACCGGAAAGACCACTTGAATGTCAATAAATTCACGAACCCAGTAGATCAAACAGGGACCCAGAAGGCTATAACAGCAATGGGTGGAGGATAACTAAATTCACAAGACCCAAGTCAAGGGGCAAGTAGGAATTGTGATTGTCGAATAGTGAGGAAAACAAAACGCATTCACACAGGATCTAGTTACAACAGCACCCCACACCTAATAATCAATGGGAAATAAATGCAGAAGTGCAATGGAAAACATGGAATGGATCCCAATAGAAAGTAAGGATCAGGAGCAGGGAAAATGAAATCACAAAAGGAAACCTTTCCTACCCATCCAAGGAGAAAAGGCAGGAAGCTAAATCTAAAAAGGGAAAGACTAATGCATCAAGTTTTTCAGTAGCAAAGGACAGCATCAAAGAAACAGAGAACACAGGCACATTGGGCTGCATCAAAGGGTAAAGCACAGAGAAAGGCTGCCTGCAGACAGAGGAAAACAGAAAGGGAAATCCAGAAAGCAGAAATCAATTAAGCACATAAATCCGAAATCCAGGGCAGAGGAACAAGAAACAGGAACTAGGAACTAGGCACAAAAGCTAGGAACAAGGAACAAGGCACCAGTCACAACAGGAACACTGCAACAATGACCAGCGCTGGACTGAAGCAAACTGAGGCTTTTAAAGCTGCTTAACGAGCACACCCCTCAGGTGTGCCGCCTGCTGCACCTGCAGCCACAGGTGTTCCCTATCCTCCACCCAACCTTGTCCTGCAAGGGAGGAGGTGAAGCAGTGAGCCAGGCATTCTGGGAAGCATAGTCATTTGATTAAAGTAGCATGCTGGCTGCCAAAAACCTGGAATGGATCCGGAAGGGAAGTAACATGGAAAATAAGGTTTTAGCGCTCCCAATTCATCACAACACTGTAGCATAAGGTTCGGAGGAAATGTCCAGTTGGGAATAAACCCCAAAACATGCCCCCAAGTGGCGGGAACGGGAGTGAGCCGTGACAGTATACCCCCTCCCACGGCCGGCTCCAGGCGATCGTCACCCGCACAAAACATCTTCCTTCCATGACAGGAGCGCTTTGTCTTCGGAGGTGGCACTGACGGAAAAGATGACCCGCAGGCAAAAGCAGAAGGACTGGAATGAATAGAATCAGGCTGCAGTCTAGAAGAGCCATAGGCAGGTTTTCGGTGAGGAAGAGACTCATGGGTCGAAGAAAGGCATGAAGGACTTGCAGGACCCGAAGCAGAGTTGGAAGGTCCAGGAAGCTCAGACACTGGGAGCGAACACTCATACATCATTGAGGAGGGAGGCAGGCTGGTGCAACATGCTTTAGACAATGGTAGATGCTCTGGTAGCCTCCCTGCCGAGAGCGGACACACAGGAGGTGAGAAAATAGCAGGTTTCAGGAAATGTTCATGTTCAGAAAAAGAAGGTGGCGGCCGAGGTAGAGGTTCGGATCTTCTCCTGTAATCCATCTGGGTAAAGGCCTGTGGTTGAGGGTGACCAAGGTTCGACTGCATCTGTTCCACGCCTTAGGGGGCCTGGAAGTCCAATGGGTTGTACAAGGCTGGCACTCCTGGTGTCAGTCATGTAGCCACCTTGTTGCACGTGGGATACAACGGCAGGGACGTTTGGCATACCGATGTGAGTGATAGACGCAGTACTTGGTACATCAGGCACACTCGCAGCAGGAGCAATAACAGGCACATCTTGAACTGCAGCAGTCATACCCTTCCTTTGGCTACTTGCACCCGACTGGTGCTGCAGCTGGGGGGCCATGCCCGTCCCCTCCCTCAGGCTCATGTGGGATCCGGCAAAAAGAAAGCTGTCAAGCGGCTGATCCAAACCGGCCCCCAAATGCGAACCGCCCGCTATCCTGGTCGGCTACTTGTTCGGTGACTGGGCCATGGCGGATGGCATCCGTCTCCCTCTCGTAATACTCCAGGCTAGTCCAATGGCCTCGCATGTAAGGCCCTCCCGAGTCATGATCCAGCTTGATGTTTCTGAAGAGAGAGCTGGCAGAAGTCTCAGACTCAGATGTTGCATATTCGGGAGCTACAGTCAAGCAGTTGCGAGAATCAACTTGTGTAGAAGGCAGGCATTCTGGTGATCCCCCTGAAGCATAAGAAGGGCAGGCTGGACGTTCATCCGTAAGAAATGGTTGGGATTCAGGAGGTAACTCTGAAGTAGAAGAATATGCAACATGATCAGACAGAGTAGACAGGTGCACCTCCGATATTGGCAGTGAGGCTGAGCAGGATACAGGTCTCTCATGAACTGAAGTAAAACTAGCAGTAGGCTCTGGGACTGAAGACATGCACTCAGGATGTGCTACCGGAGGCTCCATGGCTGAAGGATAACCCGCTGGATGAGTCACTGTAGCCGAAAACAGGCATGCCAGAGGAAATTCTGAGGCTGAGGGCATGCAAGCTGGAGCCGTCTTGGTAGCTGAAGACAAACTTGTCAAGGTCTTTGGCTCTGACCACGTACATGGTGAAGGCTCTTGAGTGACTGGCAGACATAGCAATTGTTCATTGATTGAAGACACGTGTGTCAACGATGACTGTAGAGCCGTGGACTGGATAATCGAAGAGTCAATGGTTGTAGGAGGACAGACTGAAGTCCCAGAAGTCGACAGACACATTTGTGGCTCAGGAATGGAAAGCACCTTTAGGGCGGTTGACTCCTTGGCACCAGTAACCAACGACTGAGCTGTACCCATGCCGTCCCTCTCCTTAGTGGATGACACAGAGTCTCTTCCTTTGTAGAAGTCAAAATCAACCAGAGGAATCACCATAGAAAAGTCTCTGTTAATCAGGATTTCGTCAAGTGTCCATTCCTCTGACTTAGCTTCTGAAAGTGGCATATTAACAATCAACAGTTCAGGAATCGCCTGCCGGGTCTTTGGTTCAGTATACTGTGGAATGAGTCCATCAAAACAAGAATTCTGTACTGTCTTTGACTGTTCGTTGTGACAAGAATTGGCAGAAGGAGGAGCGAACACAGAGGTAGCATCGTTTTCCACATCAGCTTGAATGTCTACTTCAGTCTCAGCAGCTCGATCAAGGGCAGAACCTAAGCCTACAGTAGTGACTGATTCTGTGTATGCAACCATTGTGGATTGTGTTTGGAAATCAGAAGCATGTATGTGTTCAAGCTCAGAATTATGACAAACTGCTACACAGGAAATCTTAGGTAAAGGAGTGGCTTGTAAATCTTCAGCTAACAGCAATTCCTGACAAACGGTAGAACAATTGTCAGAACCTGTGCCCTGAATAAGGGCTGTGCTAGAAAAAAGACTTTCACTCCCAATAGATTTTACATATTGACAAGTATCATGACCTACAGAAATCTCCGCACTCAGGGACTGAACAGTATTCACTTCATCAACGGATAAAGTTTGAGGTGTATTCAGAAAAGACTGTAAGGTTTCATTCTCCTCTAGTAAAGTAATGTATTCTTGTTTTAACTCCTCAAATTCAGCTTTTAGCATGCCCCGCCTTAACTGTACATCCCTATCAGTAGGCACAGGGGAAGGCATGGTGGCATCAGGGCTGGATCCTGCCCTAGCCATCCGGCTGTGCACTGATTGTACATTGTCATTTACTGCTTGCAGGCTTTGTGATCTATACTCTCTCTTACCGACTTGGTCTGTGTTTCCCTTAAGCAGACTTTTGACATCAGACCTCTTGGCATTAGGGACTACAGTAAGTAATTGTGCAGAGGAGTAAGCTGTAGACTGAGGGCTGAAAACAGAAGATATGCAAGGAACCCCTCCATTCTTTATGTTTGAATCATGAAACTGTTCAATCTGAGATAAAGCACAACCGGAATCATGGGGTTCAACAACAGAGGTACTCGTGTGTAATAAATCTAGCAGTGTGTTGTTTTTCGCTGCTAAGGCTTGTGCGGACATAGAATCTGGATCAAAATTAAAGACAGAACTAGGATCAGGCAATGTACGATGGGCCATGCTGTGGGAAAAATACTTTGCACGTAAATACCCATTCGTGACAAGGAGTTCATTTAAGTCAGGATCAGTGATCTGATTGTCACAGGTAAACGTAAGGGAAGCTTTCTGTACAAAATTTTTAGTGGCCCACGTAGAGGGCAAGCAAGGACAGGATCTGTGAGCTGACACTCTGGATGATACTGAATAAGGAACTTAGAAACAGTACTCACGAGGACCGGAAAGACCACTTGAATGTCAGTAAATTCACGAACCCAGTAGATCAAACAGGGACCCAGAAGGCTATAACAGCAATGGGTGGAGGATAACTAAATTCACAAGACCCAAGTCAAGGGGCAAGTAGGAATTGTGATTGTAGAATAGTGAGGAAAACAAAAGGCATTCACACAGGGACTAGTTACAACAGCACCCCACACCTAATAATCAATGGTAAATAAATGCAGACGTGCAATGGAAACCATGGAATGGATCCCAATAGAAAGTAAGGATCAGGAGCAGGGAAAATGAAATCACAAAAGGAAACCTTTCCTACCCATCCAAGGAGAAAAGGCAGGAAGCTAAATCTAAAAAGGGAAAGACTAATGCATCAAGTTTTTCAGTAGCAAAGGACAGCATCAAAGAAACAGAGAACACAGGCAAATTGGGCTGCATCAAAGGGTAAAACACAGAGAAAGGCTGCCTGCAGACAGAGGAAGACAGAAAGGGAAATCCAGAAAGTAGAAATCAATTAAGCACATAAATCCGAAATCCAGGGCAGAGGAACAAGAAACAGGAACTAGGAACTAGGCACAAAAGCTAGGAACAAGGAACAAGGCACCAGTCACAACAGGAACACTGCAACAATGACCAGCGCTGGACTGAAGCAAACTGAGGCTTTTAAAGCTGCTTAACGAGCACACCCCTCAGGTGTGCTGCCTGCTGCACCTGCAGCCACAGGTGTTCCCTATCCTCCACCCAACCTTGTCCTGCAAGGGAGGAGGTGAAGCAGTGAGCCAGGCATTCTGGGAAGCATAGTCATTTGATTAAAGTAGCATGCTGGCTGCCAAAAACCTGGAATGGATCCGGAAGGGAAGTAACTTGGAAAATAAGGTTTTAGCGCTCCCAGTTCATCACAGCACTGTAGCATAAGGTTCGGAGGAAATGTCCAGTAGGGAATAAACCCCAAAACATGCCCCCAAGTGGCGGGAACGGGAGCGAGCCGTGACACTGGGCTTAGAGTTATTCTGTGCAGGCAAGTTTTTAGGCCCCCCATCTCCAAATCTAAAATGGAGGCAACCTTTACCTCTGCCACCTTAGCAGCAGCAGGGGTGCTGGTTGATTTGGGGCTTTTCTGGGCGTTACTTTTATTTTCTATGGGCTTCTGCACCTCATAGATCCGGGTAGCCTGTTCAATGACCCAGTCTAGTGACCTTTTCTCGTGAAAATCTCTCACTAGCTGGGTCATTATGTATTTGGGTAAGGCATGGAAAAACGTATTTACAAACTCTTTACTGTCTGCGTGCACCCTTTTGGTAGTCTGCGCAAAGGCACGCTTCAATTCCTGCACAAATTCTTGTGGGGCCTGATCCTCCCCACATTGCAAATTGTAAGCTGCCTTGTAAGCATCTTGGGGATTCCGGTGAACAGAAAAGTGCTTTAAGATGGCCGCCCTATTGGTGGACCATCTTGCATGATTTTGGTCCTCCAGCCCCGCAAAGAAACTGGAGTATACTGGGGAGAATGTTCATTTTACATACTGAATGCAGCTGCTGCTGTCTTTCAAATGGAAGGTCTCCATCATTTGCTCGTAAAGCTCCAAGTGTTCCCAAACAGAATACTTGGCGTTCTTGTGATAAGGGGTGATGACACTCTTTATTGCCTTAATCTGTTTTAAGGGGTCCTTAAGCAAGGCCCTTTTTGCCTTATTGGCCTTCTTGGTTCGGGAAACCCAAGTCCATTCATCCTCTGACTCAGACGCACTGCTCCCAGAGGTGCCCGTCTGATCTTCCAGGTTTTCCCGGATTCTGCGAGCCTGGGAATGGCTGGAAGAATGTGGAGACCTGGTCTCCTGTGTCCTGTGACGTTCTGAGGAGTCTTCAGATTCCTCCTTGCTGCCAGGATTTTATGGGTACCCCCCCACTGACCTAACTGGGCAGAGGTTTTCAGGATGCCCTTAGTGGGCCTACTCTCCTGGTTCCCCACTAAATTGCACTGTAGTTAGGTGCCCATACCCGGATGCCCGCCCATCTATTCCTGGGTGGGACTGGCCTATGAGCCCCATACTTTTGGCTGGATAGTAATCTGCCATCCCTGTGGCCCTGTGCTCATGTGCGCCAGCGGACATGGGGGTGGCATAGTCGAGGGACTGGGAGATATGAAGGCCTCTGGTACTAGGGCTCCTGAGGTTATGCTCAGGTGTTTCCCTTTCCCAGCGAACCTCATCTCTATCAGCCCCTGCTCCCTGTTGCCATGCAAGAGCCTGTGCTTTCAGTTCCTCAGTCAAGGCCTTACTAGACTCTATCAGTCTCTCCTGCATGGCTACCTGTTGCTGGGGCCTATCATTGTGCTGGCAGAGAGCCTCATTCTCTCTCTGTGCTTCCTGGTTAGTCTTTGAGTACAGGGCCAGTCTTTGCTGCAGGAGGGTTACCACCAGAGTCCCATCCCTACTGGCCTGCTCCTTTCTTGCCAGAGCATCTTCCACCCTCCTGGTGTGCTCCAACAAGTTTTGATGCTCTTTTTGGAGGTCACCCAGTCCCTGGAGGGCCAGGTGATATTCTTCCATTTTCCTTTTTAAGTGGCAGACTTCCTGGCCTAAGGTGTCCCTTTCCTGACTAAGAGCTTGCCTCTGTGCCGCCAGGTCGTCCCTCTGCCTTTGAAGGGCACCAGCTTTCTGGCGTTCTTCCTCAGATTCTGTCTGGGTATCCAGTTCTTTCAGAATCAGTTTGTTGCTCTCTGCCTTCTCCCTATCTAGGTGGCTTTGCAGGGTGACTACCTGCTCTGCGCATGCCCTATTGAAGTCCAGTTGTTGCTCCAGCTTTTTCTGGCTCTGCAGTAGGGAGTCCAAACCTTCTTGGTACTCCTTCTGCAAGGCCAGAAATCTGGTATCCTGGTCAGACTTTTCCTGTTGCAGGATACCCATATCCTCTTTGATTTTAATGAGATACTGTCTACTCTCATTTTCTGACTCCTGGCTCCTGTACAGCCTCTGCTCAGAAGAGACCAGGTCAGATTGGGCCTTCTCTAATGCCATCTGTTGCCTATTTGCCAGATCTTGGCCTTCAGCACATTTGTCCTGTATGGCTCCCATATATAAATATAAATATGCCGCTATCCTGACAATCTTGTCATGCTCATCTTTGGCTTTAGGGGCCATATATAGTTCACTCAGGGCCACATGTAATGGACCCTGATCTCTCCATATGTCTGACCCTGTTGCAGTGATCTGGGGTGCGATTGCCTGCAACCACACCGTCTGGTCCTGTTCCGTCCATTCGCCTCTCACAAATAGCTTATGTAAGAGGTGCTCTCTGGCTATTTTGATATCTACTAAGGTCGTCATTCTGGAAATTGATTTCCTTCCTGACTTACAGAAGTTAGTATTTTATTTTGCAAAACAGACCGTCTCCTTAGAGCGTCCTTCTTTTGAGCAGTGCTTTTACATTGTAACACAGCGTGGTGATCCAACAGGATTTATGTATCCTGTCAGTTAGTACACTGTATTAAGCTGCACAAGTGGTAGTTCTAATCCAGACGTCCCGTACGAGCCCCCACTCTGTTAGTGACTCCAATTCAGCAATCCAACTAAGTCAATGCCTAGTCTGGAATGCCCAATGGAAGCCCTTATTTATATATTTTTATGACAAGTTCATAAATCTGGATGATAAACCCTTGTATAACGCCCCTCTCTTTGAATCCCCCTGACCTCACTGAGCCAAGAAGTAGGTTTGTTTTGCAAATTAAAATAATTATTTGAAAAATTAAACAATATATATATATATATATATATTACACTTTTATGAATAAATTAATATTTGATAGCACACTTATGAATATAATGTTGATCAACAATGGGTAATGTTACAATTGCACACTCTTTTCAATCAATGAGGAGTTAGTATAGAAAGGATGAGGTAGCAGAGAATACTTTTATGGTTTCAAGGAAAAGCAATGACGGAAAGAATGCAGCACAGAAATAAACTGATATGGTTTCAACAAGAGATAATATGATCACTTTTCCTTGTGACAAATCACTCCCCCCCCCTATGCAATATAAAGAGATGAAAAAGAGAGCACACAGTTTTCAGGAATACAAACAAAATGCAATACAAATTCCAGTTCCCCCCTAGCAAGCATAGAGCAACCGGTATGCTTTTAAACAATCAAAAATACTTTAAAATGTGATTTGCAATGAAATGAAAAATATGCTAAAAATGATTTTAATTACCTATAGGAGATTCAGGGTAGGTGATAGCTACTTTGAATTAGTTCAGGGCAACACTAGCAATTATTCAGGAATGATTATCAGATTGAATACGAATTCAGCAGTTGCAAGCAAAAGGACAGTTGGGCTTTTTGGAAAGCTTGGGATCTTAGCTTTAAAGTGAAAGTTAAATCTTGCTTCTAGGACGTACGGTTCAAAAGATACGGATGATTTAATGGAGGTAGATTCTCAGAAATAAATTAAGGTTCAAATGACAAATGACACTTTCACAGGTTTGAAATCACAGAATGGACACACGATTTCTTTGATGCAGTTCTAGGTAGGTGGAAATGGTTTGAATTATATTATTTTAAACTAAGAGATTGGTTCTGCACAGTTCTGGCTGGATACTCACACTATAAATTTGATGGGGGCAGCAGAGGTTTCCCATGGAGAGAGGCCTTTTGAACTTTTAATTAAATCAGACTGCCTTCTGGTATAGGGCATGGGAACAGAAGGTGTGAAGAATTCTCATTGACCAACAAGGCTTTGAAGTCCCAGCTGACTCAGGTTCCTTTTCAGCTCCTGAAACACAGGTCTCCTGACAGAGTTTAGATCGCTAGCGCCGGTCAGTGTCAAACACCGGTACTGCACCCATTTTTTGGCAGCTGTCTTGAATTAATGCATTTCAAAAAGGGTATTTTACTTGATGGCATATGATCCTTCCTAACATTGTCTTGATGTGAATTCTGCAGTAGAGTAATGTAGAACACCCCACCAGAAGTAAGATTTTTTGTTTGGTGGTTTTGTGCCCATTATTTTAGCAATTTTTGACATCAATTAAAACGGATTTTGAACAGCACCATATTCCTTTGCACTGGTTTCACTCTGTGTGCAGCCAAAGGATAGGGTCTGGCAATGGTCTCCTGTATTAACTATCTTGCAATGTTTGAAATATGCATTTTGAGCTTGCATTCAGAGAAACAAAGGTGATTTCATAGCGCTTTTTGAGCTAACAGGCACTGCTGTTTTTCCTTTGGCACCACGTTTCACTCATGGCGCTTCTGGCCCATCATGCTCGCACTGGTGGGTGGCAGGTCAGGCGACCATTTTGGTGTGCGCAAAACTGCGCGGTTTTCCTGGATTCTGGCGCAAATGTGGGCTTTTCGGCCATCTTGGATTTTCTAAGCCCACAGCACCAAATGTTGCAGCATAATAACTCGAACATGGGTCAATACACCTGACACGTCGACCATCAAATGAAAATAAGGCAGTCCTAGTGGCGTTGGGTCAACTAAAATGGTCTCATACTAAGAAACCTATTGCCACACCTTACAACTAATTCAAAAAGGGTGTGGGGTAGTTCTCAAGAAAAGAAAGAAGTGTTCACAAATAATATATCAGGATGCCATAGCCTGAGACTCCCTTCCCCACGTTTGGAGCACGGGGTAATGTGGGAGAAGAGCACACTCTCGAGCTTCTCCAGCACGAGAAGACATTTCCCCTTGCAGCTATCAGGACCGTTGATGGCCAAGTCTTGTTTCTCTTGACTGTCTCTTTCCTTCGAGGGCCTGACGTGTTCAACAACAAAACAAACACAAAGTTCCTTTTCACGTAGTCTTTGGGTGATGGATTCACCCTTAGGTCCTTCTGTTCCGGGCACTGACCTTTCACAAATCGTGTCTCACAAATCAAATAAACAGTTCCTTTTTGTTTCTTGTAGGTGATAACTCCTGCCTGCAAATTCCTAGAAAATTCTTTACTAATGTCAGGACCTGAGATAACTATGTTCTCTCGCTTTCGAGGGCCTGTCAGGTTCCGAAGTATTGAAACAAAATTTCAATCACCGTGTTTTTCTTTTTACTTGGATGACAATTATTCACCCTGGGTCCCCCATCTTCCGGGCACAGACCCCTCTTTACTGTCCTCCATGGGTTCACTATGGCTTTTCCAGCATTCACAAATTTTAATGTCTTTTTAAACAGTTCCAGTGGACATCCCTCGGCCAAGTTCACTCTTGTCAGCACACTGTTTCGTGGGACTTTAGACTTGCCCCCTTTTTGTCAGCATCCCTCTTCCGGGTTCACTCTTGCCAACTTCACATTTACATTTGTTTTCCATGTTTGCGGGATTCACTTCCCTGGCTGTCTCACAGTTCTTATGTCAAAGGCTTTTTACTGTATGGGGATTTTCCTTGACCTCCTGTATGACCACTTTGACCTATCTTGGCGGCTGTCTTACAGCCTTCTGTTATTTGTACTTTCATTCAGACAGGGATCAACCAGAGTTTCTCGGAGCAGCACCCACGTGGTACCAGTCCCCTTTTGAAGCTGGTCTCCCCTTTAAAATGTCACAGTTCTTTGGAATTCTTCCTTTTGCCACTTTGCAACTTTCATTCACCACAGCCCGGCTCTTGTTGGCTCTCCCTTCCACTCACTGGCTGTGATGAAGTGCTTGGCTTTCCTCTTTCCTGCAGTCAAGGCCGGTACCACGGAAGGAGTCTCCCTTGCTGCGGCTTATCAGCGTCGATACGCTCCATGTACCGTTGACATCTGCTGCAATACTCTTGGGCTATTGTCCTTTGTTGTACAATTCTCTCTGCGGAGGGTTCACAGGGTTTTGTCGAAAAGGGCAAGGTCGTGTCTATCCTCGTCAGCCTCTCGATATTTGCCGCCTTACTCCTCTGCTTGAACTGCTGGGTCTGGATAGCTGTCTCATTGTGTGGTCTGCCTTGCTCGTACTTTGCTCTCTTGCTCCACCTTTTATCCCTGTGGGAGAAAAAGAAGGGCCGTCAGGTGTGTGTGATTTGAGTCAATTGCCTGACTTTGCCTAACGCTTGTATTGGGACATGTCTGGTGAACGGTTCTGGTGTTAGTCTGCCGTCTGCCATGCAGTGAGTATGTGCCACAAAGAAATGTTTTGTCCTGGGAAATTATATTATTTGTCCTAGGGGTGTTGGTAAAGTCAGAAGGGTGAAATTGATAAGATTTGGAAAGCAAACAGGAGTGACTGGAATTATTATCAGAAAATAAACCAGGGGGATTGTGGGAATGGTATTGTTTAATCTGAGTAGGCTCGGTGTTCGGGGAAGAACAACCAGAGGGATGTGGAGAAGAACGATTGGGAATATTCAGGCAGGGAACAGGGTAACAGGGATTCTGGGAGATATGGTTTCTGGGTGCAATGGGGGTTGGGTTCCTGGGGATTTGCTGAATATGGAGGTTTCATTAGAGTGGGGAATAACAGAGACAGAGGATTCTCAGAGCTGGGGTGCTTGAGGTTTGGAGTCCTAGTTGCTTGGCTATATACAAGGGAAAGTTGGATCACGGCTGGAGGGATTCGCTGGGAGGAAGGGGGGGTAGATATCATATAGCCTATAAAGGCTTCAGAGGTCTTGTCTTCCACACCCTCTTCCTCAGTATAATACCGTGCCTCACCTGGGGTCTTTCCCTGAGCACAACCTTGGGTTCCCCTTTCCAGGTGATATTCTCTCTTCCATACACCCCTGGGGTTGGGGTCTGAGAGCATTGGCCCTTCCCAAGCCACCTGAATTAGGGATTCTCAGGGCTGGCTAACGAGAAAACCCTTGGGTTTCTCACAGTACCTTAGCACCCATGTGAAGAAGCACCATCAGCTGGGAATGTAAGCAGAATTCCCAAACAAGCAATCTAGCGAGTCCCTAGCGAAGAGGGGTAAGGAGCCAGAAAAGAGGCAGTGCAGTGAGGAGATGGGAACATGTAATAGACAGACAGCAAAGGGACATGTGAGGAGTGTGATGTAGGAGGATGAAGAGTAGATTAAGAAGGGAAGAAGATCAGGGGCAACCTGAGGACAGGAGCAGTCATGTGGGAACTACAGGTGAGGGTATGAGGGCCAGAATAAGACGATCAAGTCAAAAGACAGTGTATAAGCAAATAAGTGATGTGTGGAAGGTTTTGAATTAATCTGAACCACTGTCACAGCTTTACCAACCTTCCACACCACCATTGCAAAAGGGATCCAGCCATATGCAAATCAGTCAGGTACTGCCACCAATGGGAGCAGCCCTGCCCGAACTGCTAGGCCAGGTCCTCTCTGCATGGAAACACAAGAAACCCAGATATGTTGGGCCTCATCATAGAGGTGCAGCTGGGGGCGCTGTTGCGCAGCAGACCATGATGGCCGCCGCCTGAAAAGCTCTGGCAACGGCAAACGGAATAACAACTAAATATCCTGCCTTTTACACCCAGATCCCCCCGGCGACCATCGTAGAAGAAGTGGTGAAGTTCTACAACATCGTGGTGAAGTTTCACAACAATCCGCCGCCTCGGAAAGCCGTAGTAAGAAAGTGCAGAGCTGCGGAGTGCGATCGTAGGGAGAGGAGGTGGAGCGGACAGCCCGGTGGAGCGAGACCGCGGAATACACAATAGTCGCCCCGCTCAGACACCCTGGAAGGTAACCTCTCGTAGCGCTGAGGAGCGGAGGTCAAGAACATCGCCGCCGGGAGAGGAAAGGCACGCCAGTGTGGCTGACTGGGACAGAAAGGAGGAGCGCATTAGTCCCTCTGCATCCTGTGCTGCTCGACCCGACGGGCTGCAGTGCAACAGGCCGAGTCACTGGGTCACCGCGGATCGAGTGGTGCGCACAATCTGGCCTTCCCTGCCAGCCTAATACAGCATGGGCAACCAGGGTCTGGGGCCCCCTCCACTGCAGGAGAGAAGCGCCAATTGAAGTGCAAGGTGGCGAGACGCACAGCCGTGCACCCTCCAGCGGAGCACGATGGAATCCTGAGCGCACACCACCGGCCCCGGACCAGCATCAAGACATATCGTGAGGACCGGTGGACGCCCCCCTGCACACACGCACCTGCATGGTGGGGCACCCGCGAGGGCCCCCTGCCTGGGACATGTAAGTGCGACGTAAGGCCCTGCAACGAGGCCCAAGTACAATACCAAAGCGCCATCATATAACCCAGCAGGGGATAGAACTGCCCACCCTAAGCTGTACGGAATCACAGCAGAAGCCGAAGAGTGGCGGAAACACCGAAAGGGAGGTGACTAGACCATCAGATCCTCCTGGGCACATCCAAGCACAACAGGGCTGGGACTGTAGGTGGTTCACCACCTGGGAGAGCCATTGCCCACTCACAGTGCCCCTGGAAACAACGAGGGATCCCCTCCCATGACTGGAGAGGCCGTCCAGAGAGTGAAGATAGAACTCGGGCTGCTAGAACCAACAAACAGTGAATTGCAGCTGCCCAAGATCCGGAGACCTCACGGAAGCACTAGACAGAACTAGCAGGTGTACAACATAAGAACATACAGTCAGGACAGCCGGTGGAAGGGCAAACCACGCATACTGTAACGTGGAACTGACCAGAGGGCGGACACTGGCATATGAGTTCTGAGCTCACGCACTAGGTGCCCTGACACCACAGAAACCTATACAAAACAAACGGAGCGCATATGGACAAGCAAACAGAGTGATACCCAAGTATAACACGGCAACTGTGCAGTCCACAACAGAGGAGCTAAGCTTGTATCTAACTGAACCCCTCAACAAAAGTCGAAGACCACTAGAGGGACTGTTGGCAAACCACGCTTTGCCCCTAAACCGCTGACCATTAGGCGGCATTAGCATTTAATCTACACAGAGTGGCAAGTGGCTATGTGAGATACCAGGCAGACCCAGCAAAGGTAGACCAACTGATACTAGCAACCATAAAAAAGAACCAGGCACAGCAGGAACAGACTGGGATCCCCCCAGCGTCATTATGGTTAATCCAAAAAAACTGGCGAGAATGGAGCAATTCACACTCACAGAGCATGCCCAGGCCTCGGCCTCCAATCCACAAGCCCAAACAACAGAACAGGTGGACATAGCCGCCCTGCATCAGACACTGCTGGCATTAAAGGACAGTACTGACAACCTTAGCGCCAAGATAGACGCCCTCACCTGTAAAGTGGACATTTCCACGGAGCAGATAGAAAAACTCTGCGGACGCATGGAGGAAGCGGAACAGAGGATCGGGACAGCCAAGGACAATGTTACGTCCCCTCAGCGCAAGGTGTCCTACCTACAACAGGTGGTGAAAAAAATAGCGAAATAGCGGCAAAGAACGAGGACTTGAGGGCCGCTCAAGGAGGAATAATATCCGAGTTATGGGGGTCCCGGAGTCTACAAACATAGGCAATATGGAGAAATTTGTAGAAAAACTCTTGGTCGATATACTGGACAACCCCCGTTGTCAGGCATTTATGTGGCGGAACTAGCACACCGCTCATTGTTGGCGAGGCTGCCACCGGGTGCCCCAGAGCATCCCATAATCGCCAGAATTTTCTGTTACCGGGATAGAGACGCAATACTACGAGCTGCGTGGGAGAAGAAGGAAGTAAGATGGAGAGGTTCCACTGTACAGCCATTCCCGGACTTCAGCCCAGCGGTACAAGATCAGAGGAAGATTTTCCAGACTGTGAAAAACATCCTACAGAGTAAAGGAATAAAATACTCTATGATGTTCCAGGGTAAGCTACGCGTGCAGCACAATGGATCAACAGTGTTTTTCACCACACCAGAGGCGGCAGAACAATTTGCTAGAAACCTACCAGAACCAGGCGGCTCGCCACAGAACCCACCCTGATCCAACGATAATATCCTTTGAGAAGTAAACTACAGGTAGTCGGGGAAGAGCCTTGATAAACCTAAGTCCCCGGGGGACGAGGGGAGGCAAGTTATATATTGGCGTTTGCCACATGGAGCGCTGGGGCTGCCCTCAGAGCCCCACTTGCCGTAGATACTGCGCTACAATTTAGTTATGGTTAAAAGGGGGAGAGGGGTGAGCAAGGGCAGGGGGAGTTATAGTCCACAGTTCGCCTGTCCCCCAAATCGTGAGTAACCACACTACCACTAGTTACTTCACGACTCGCATGAATCACACACTCAATACTGAACCCGATGACACTGGGAACGCAAAACCAGACCGTATCCTGAGTTACAGACCTCTGGCAATTACTGTACTCGATATAATATGGCCACAATAGTGACCGGTGGGAAGCAAGGAGAGCCTGGAACGTGAAGGGGTTTACAAACCAGAAAAAGACCTATATCATAGCAAACATTTGCAAGGCCCATAAGGTCAATGTACTATGCCTGCAAGAAACACATCTGGCTCGGAAGGCCCCCCTCCCCAGGCTCCCTGGATGGGGAGTGCATAGATATTGCTCGTCCTACTCCACATATTCTAGAGGGGTCGCCACATACCTTCATGGTTCCCTGCAATTCAGGCTACATGACCAGATAGGGGACAAAGAAGGCCGATACATAATTTTGGCCGGTGAGCTGTGCGGCACGAAACTCCTCCTCATAAATATTTATGCCCCCAATACAGACACACCTGATTTTTTTCATCAATGCGCCCGACATATACACAGGTTCCCATCCTGTGAGATAATTTGGATAGGTGACTTTGATCTGGCTCTCACTCTGGAGATGGATAGATCCACCACAAGGCAACGGACACTCCCACAAGCGGCTAAAGCATGGTCTGCGATCTCCACATACCACGACCTACACGATGTGTGACGAGGCGAACACCCTACGAATAGGGAGTATACTTTCTACTCCGGGGTACATCACAGTTCATCGAGGATAAATTACATTATGGTGACCAGCTCCATTGCTAGAACAGGCACGACAACCAATATACTACCCCGTACCCTTTCAGACCATTCACTGGTACCGGCCCAATCTCAGACCTCACAAAGCCCCCCAGACAGCTTTTATGGGGGTTCAGGGCCACGGCCTTAGAAGACGTGGCGTTCAGGGAGGAAATAAGTAAAGACATAAGAACCTACTTTCAAACTAATGAAGGCTTGGTTCCCGACAAGAGCACTATATGGGAGGCCTTCAAAGCTTATATCAGAGGGTGATGCATTTCAAAAGAAGACGGGGTGCTAAAATCGATCCGCAGGTCCATGGGTAGACTGGAGGACACCATCCGGGAACTGGAAAATGAGCAGGCAGAGTAGACACTCCTGAAGTCCAGCGAGAGCTAAGGGACCGCAGAGATGAGTACAAACAACTAGCGGCAAGCGAGGAAAGATTCCTAGGTAACCCGATAACAGCAGCAAGATATGGTGAGGGGAACCGGCCTAGCAGAACCATGGCCTGGTCCATAAGACAGGAACACCAAAATACCCCCATTACGGAGATCATGGGTCGAGATGGTAACACTGTTAAGGACCTGTATGGGATAAATAAAGAGTAAATAAAGAGTTCTGGGAAAACTATACCCACCTATATGAGTCCCGCCAAGCCTCCGGGCACGACGCTGTCACACAATACCTCGATGAAATAGCGCGGGGATGGTTGGATAGGGACCAGGGGGAGGCTCTAAATGCCCCAATCACGGAAGAAGAAATTCATAAAGCAATTAAAGCGCTCCCCAATGGCAAGGAACCACGACTGGATGGCATAACTGCTGAATTGTATAAAGCGTATGCAAATATTTTAGTTCCCCAATTGCTAGGCATGTCTGAGGGGGCTATATCAAGGAGTACCCCCTCCGGAAACTACCAGATCAACACTAGTGACAGTGCTCCCCAAACCAGGTAAAGACCCCCGGCAACTGGCGTTTTACAGACCATTATCATTAATTAATACCGACAACAAAATATTGTCAAAATTCTTAACCGATCGGCTACTACCGCATATGCCAGCCCTGGTCCTCCCAGACCAGGCCGGCTTCATCCCGGGCCGATCTACACAAAACAACATGAGACGCCTACTCAACCTAATGCATAATGTGAACCCCGAAATCCCTATAACAATAGCGGCCCTAGACGCCGAAAAGGCCTTTGACTCGGTGGAGTGGCCCTTCCTCTTTGAGGTGCTCCGTTGATCTGGGCTCGGCCTCACGTGTATCAACTGGGTTACACGACACCCAGGGCGGCCATATACACAAACGGCGTGGTCTCAGAATACATCTATCCCACATGGGAAACTCGGCAGGGTTTCCCCTTCTCCCCTATCCTATTTTCCCTGACAATGGCACCACTAGCATGTCACACCCGGGAATACACATGCAGAGAGTGGTCTGGGGGAAT
Source organism: Ambystoma mexicanum (assembly GCF_040938575.1). Lineage (NCBI taxonomy): Eukaryota > Metazoa > Chordata > Amphibia > Caudata > Ambystomatidae > Ambystoma > Ambystoma mexicanum. The sequence continues at coordinate 463,093,536 of NC_090929.1, forward strand.
ACATCGCGTACCATCTTATGCCCATACACGGATGACATTTTACTATACATTAAGCACCCCAGAACAAACCTGGCCCCATTAACCCAGGAAGTGGTAAGGTTTGGGGAATTGTCCGACTCAGTATCAACTGGAACAAATCAGAAGTCCTCCCCTTGACCCATGGGGTACAGCGGGAAGATGTGTGCGGAGAATTTCAGTGGAGCCCACAAGGGCTGCAGTACCAGGCCATCATGGTCTCCACAAAGGCAGAACGCTGTATAAAGATCACTACATGAAAGTCCTAGAGGCCCTGGAGCAGAAGGTGGAATTGTGGATCCTACTTCCGATCTCCCAGGCCGCTCGCATAGCCCTGGCCAAGATGGTCATACTACCCAAGATGCTCTATATTTTCAATAATGTACCAATATGGCCCCTGGTCCAGTTCTGGACCGGTGTCAAGAAAATGATGGTCAAACTTGTGTGGGCAGGCAAGCAACCCTGCATAGCATATGATACACTAGCTATGCAGGCAAGCAACCCTGCATAGCATATGATACACTAGCTGCCACATACGAACACAGAGGCTTGGAAAACTCGGAAATGAAATTATACTACTCGGCGCCCAGCTGCAATACATAGCGGGCTGGTACTCCTCACAATCTAACATTCCACACGTAAAGGTGGCTAAGGCAGTCTCCCATCCGAATAACCTAATGGGTTTGCTTTTGAGAAACAGGGGTCAGAATCTGAGAAATGAGGTCCACCCAACTGCTGTGACATGCAGGGCTTGGGAGCTCCTTGGGCAAATATTAAAGAACACCCCCCGACTATCACCCAGACCTACTGGTATACAATATAATAGGCATGCGGCTCACTCACAAGAAGTCATTCTAAGAACACTTCCAAAGGTTGGGGATACAGAAATTGGGAGACCTGGTGGTAGATGGGCGATTCAAGCAATGGTATGAGCTACAGGCGCAGGGGGAACATAATGCAGTGACCCTGCTGCAATACTGCAGACTCAGAGGGATATTGAGAACAAAAGGTCGGACTTTCCGATGGCCCCTGTCCCTCACGTGGCCCAACAATATGTAATCCAGGCTTTAGCAACCAGCAAATTAGTCGCCGCTATCTACAGGATGATCAGAAGTGGGAAAGGGATGCAGAGACAGGGGTTCAGGGGTTCAGGGTAATATTGGAAACGTCCTTGGAAGTGGCACTAAGTGAAGAACAATGCAAACTAATATGCATGCAAACAAGGAAACTTTCACTAAACGCTAGACATAGACTGGTTCACTACAAATTCCTGCACCAAGCCTACTATGCCCCACTGAAACTCAGCAGATACTACCCTGAGAACACCCTAGGATGCAAGAGATGTGGCAAAGAACTAGCAGACTTCTATCACATGACATGCGCCTGCCCCTGTATGAGGTCTTATTGGGAGGATATTGAAGGCGCCATGAAGGAAATGCTCCCTACGGCACCAACCTATTCACCGACACTGTGGCTACTGGCGTTAATTGAGGAGGGTTCTCGGACTGAAAAGAGACAGCTGGGTATGGCGGCAGGGGTAGTCAGGGATATAGTGGCCAGGGCCTGGGGCAAATGTAAATCCCCAACCTTCACAGCCTGGCTTGAGAATATGAGAATGTGTTAACTTAGAGAAACCAGATACGCGACGACATTGCCCACCACCAGCCACCCTTTGGACTACTGGCCTCTATTCTGGCAGTACATGTTAGAAGATGCCCGGTCAGTACAGGCATTTGAGGCGAATGAATGAGGTTGCATATAAACAGGGCGGAAGGGGAGGAGCAGCAACAATGAAGCAGTTGACCAGGAACTGAATGAAGCAAACCAAATAATGACTGGGTGGGTCGGCCCCAAGATGCGATTAGAGACTATTATCTCCGCAAAGATAGTATGCGAGTCGTGATGAGAGGGGAGGGGGTAGGGGGCGGGCAGGGGAGGGGAGGGTAGATGGAGTTAATGTTGATTTAAGGTTGTAATGTGTAAAAATCAATAAAGAACTTTTTTTAAAAGTATTGGAAAAGGATGAAAGGCCTCAACACACTAACGCTTCGCAAAGAGGCAATATAAAAAGGAAACATGCTGTACAAGACAAGGAAGCCGGTGGCTAATCAAGGAAGGCGAAATATAACTAAAATACCGAATGGATAAAAGATAAACTTCAAAGAAGAACACATGCCGGCCAAGAGGCAATAAAAATAAAGGAAATATGCCACATAAAAGAAGGAAACAAAGGGCAGAAATTAAACCGGACACAGCTCAACGCTGTGTCATTACAAAGTCGCAAGCTTTGAAATGAAGGGCGGCAGAGATCAGCCTCGAGTTTGCCCTACGGTGGAGTAGGGTCCCCGCTCACCTGATCCCTTGATCCCCAAAATTGTTTTGTTTTATCATTATGTTTTTTGTTTGGTTGGTTTTCTTTACACATAGCTCTTTACACAATAAAGCTTGTGGCCAAAGTTTGTCCACCTTAAACATGTTTTTTTTTTTTAAAAAACATCAGTGAGGTGCAGCTTGGTTCCTATTGCGCAGCGAGCAAGGGACCCACGTCTGGGCATACCCTCTCTCACATAGGGAGACAAACTATAACCAGAAAAGTGATGGGTGCAAGGTTTTGAATTAATCTGAACCACTGGCACTGCTGTGGGCAAATTTCCACACCACAGTTTTTTTAGCAGCCCATCTCTGCCATTGCAAAAGGAGTCTAGCCATATGCAAATCAGTCGGATACTGACACCCAGCGGAGCAGCCCTGCCCAAACTGCTAGGCCAGGTCCCCACTGCACAGAAATGCAAGCAACCCCAGACATGTTTTCGACCCAAGTTACTCCTCACTGATGAGAGCCAAAAAGGCTGAAACATGTTTGGTGATGCTTGTGGTCTCGTGCAGCAGAGATGTGACCAATGGTGTCTAGTCAAATGGTCGACACAATTTGGTCGACAGGACAAATGATCGAATTTTTTTTAATTTATATATACATTTTTTAGGTTTTCGTTTAGGGAAAAAAAGGGGTTTTTAGGAAAAAAAAGGAGGTTGGGGGGGACCCCCCAAAAAAAAAATGTGAAAAAATAAAAATATTCAATCATTTGACCTGTCGACCTTTTGGTGTCGACCATTTGTCCTGTCGACCATTTAGATTCGACCAAATGACCTACAACCGTGACCAATCAGTTTCAGCTGGACTGCCCCTTTTGGGGTGGGACCAAGCCTGATTTGCATATGGTCTTTCATCTTTTGTACTGGCTTGGCAGGTGCAGAACGATGGCCTGGAGGGTTACCCAGAGCAATGACAGAGGTTAAGATTAATTCTAAACCTTCCAGCCATCACCTGTTTTGTATTGCTGAAGTCAGAAAACAGGGCAGAAGGATGCAGGGGCTCAGGGTTAAAGTCCTAAAAAAGTAGTGGGGGACTCATTAACAAACACAATTGGATGCAACGTCACCAGAAATGAGCATATCAAGGTGAAATATGCACATTTGCCTTTCATAAAATCAACACACACACAAAACCAAGAGAGAATATTTTCTTCTGATAGTGTTTTGAAAACTTTAAAAGGTGTGCATGTTTTAAACTCCAAGAACCAATACCAATGTTTTCCCTGGAACATGAAGTACTGAAATGGGGCATATCACCTTTAGTTGTTTGTTATTTTCAACAGGCTATATACTGCAGTGGTGAAGTTTCTGCCCTGTGAACCTAAAGACCGTGGTTCAAGGTTGCTGTTAATTCATAAATTCAAAGAAGATACTCAATGTTTCTCATTTTTGCTGAGGGGCACTTAGTTCACCGTCTGAAAAAAAGAGTGTGGACTCCATCCACACGCGTGTACCCTCGACTTAAGCCCTGCAGGATAGCAAGAAAGAGGGTCAAAGAAGGGTGAATAAAAGATGTTAAAGGATGAATAGAGTATAGGAAGAAGTGAGTAGAGCAACAAAGGAGGTTCGAAGGGAGCTACACCTCAGCTAAGATCACCTGCCATCATGCCTAATGATAGGCAAAGTGGAGAGGATGGCAAGCGCAGCGTAGAGGTGGGGAGGTGAGACCCTTGACCAAGCATGTTTGAGCCACCCTATCATTCATTAGTCCCCGGCGAGGGGGTGGCAACCTCCCAGCCAATGGGGAGACTCAGAACGCAGGCATTACCATAAGGTAATCCCGTTGCCCTGAGCCTCCTCAGGGCTGGTGGCCGCCATCTCCCCTCGCCAGGGAATCAGATAATTCTTTCTCCCACTTGCCTCTCCCATCCACAGAATTCCCACCCCATCCTCCCACCCCCACTTACCTTATTTTCTGTCCTTTTCGAGACCGGATGCGCCAGAAACATTTCTGTGCCCTGCGCGCCCGCTCCCGATCTGCGTCAGGCCGTCATGGAAAGGAATAAGGGACTACATGTAGTCCCTTCTCTCCTTTCTATGGTGGGCATTTTTTTGTTTACTTTTTTCCCTATTTTTTAATGGCCGCCATGGAAAGGCAGAAGGGACTACTTCCCTTTCCATGGTAGCCATTTTGTTTGTTTACTTTTTTTCACTTATTTTCAATGGCCGCCATGGAAAGGGAAAACGGATTTCATTTTCCCTTCCCCAGCGGCAATTTTTTTAACATTATGCGGTAATGGCCGCAGGCTCGGGGCTTATTGCCTAAATAATGAGAATCATAAGGCCTGCCAGAGCCTGCCCTCTGCCACAGAGGTGGGAGGTTCTTCAGCCACTCAAGGTGTTCACAGGTTGCTGGCACACAGAAAGGCCTATATGTGGGATAGGAGCTTCCATCTTGAACAAGGGTCTTATCAGCCTGCAACAGATGAACGTGTGGTTCGAGGGGCTTCAGATGGACCCCCAAACTCAACCCTGCAAGGAGATCAAAGATGGATGTTAGTTTCAGGGGTCTGCAACATTTGGCTCTCCAGATGTTTTGGACTACAAACCCCACAGGTCCTAGCTAACATAATCAATGGCGAGGGATCATGTAAGTCTTAGTCCAAAACATTTGGAGAGCCGCAGGTTGCAGACCCCTGGTAGGTAGTCAAAGTGCTCTGTTGGGGCGTTTTATTTTTTTTAGTCTTTGGTCCTCGGAAGCAGTGGCGTTGCTAGGGTGGAGACAGGGGGGGCATGGGCCCCATCCTCTGAAATCCTGTGACCCCTATTTAGCCCTCCCTGCAGTGGCATACTGAGCGGGGAGGGGTTAGGGAGGGCAAGACCAGAATATTTGTCAGTGGGACACCTCTCCAGTTAGGCACCTCAATGAGGTTGCCCAACGGGAAAGGTGTCCCACTGGCAGGACAATATTTGCTGAGCAATCCTTTCAGAACGGCAGAGGTGTCCTGCTGCCAGGACAATGTCTAAAGGAGTTCTGGGAAGCAGAGGGGCTCTCACATTGCTCTGTGTCAACAGAGCATTTCAATGTGAGCCATTAGGCACTGATGGTGGGGCGACTATTAGCAGGGTCTTTTGTCCCTTCAGAAATGGGAATTGGAGGGAGTGATCAGAAGTGCGAAGGGTGCATAATGTTGCATGCTTTATGAAATTACTATGGCTTTAAAACCCAAGGGGGATTTGTTAGGCTCACATTCATCTACATGATGCGACTGTGACTGCATGCAGGATGGGGAGAATAAAACTAAAGCCATACTCTCAACGTATTTCTATGACAATGTATATAGTGTATAGTTAGTTTACTATGAAAGGCTAGTTTATTATGTAATGTGGTTTGCTTCCAAGGCATTGCTATAAAGTATTATTTAAGCACATGAAATGCCAAGCAAAACATTAATAAATAACTATATCAACTAAACCCGGGAAGATGTACTCAGTTTCTTAAATTGTCCACATCCCGGTTTCACCATTTAACCAAAGTGTGTGATCCTGGGCAAATATTTAATTGCACTGTGTCTTATCTGCAGCTCTGTAAGTGATTCACTTCATAGCTTATGTTAATATATCACGCTGTTATTTAAGAATAGCCTAATGACTATGGAATTGCTCCATATATAATAATAGTGCAATTGAGGTATTTTGCACCACAAAGCTATTTGCCACTTGGCTTACTTATGACAACTTATTCTAAAGTCACTTCCATGGTGCCTCCAAGTATCAAAGACTGATGATGCTCCTTGCAATGTCCATTTCGTTGAAGCCATTTCTGTTGGTTCAATCCATATGCAAATTAAGAGGTTTGCATGTATTTTGCCCCAGAGCGCCTGCGCAGAGCTCTAATAGATGAGTTTCCTGCATCTGTAATGATTCTAGAATTTTCTTTTTTTGTTTTGTTAAAATACCATCTGCCACTAATGTTACCAAAAAAGTAGACTGGGGCACGGGTGGGCGGTTTGGAGGCACAAATGAGACTGTATGGAATTGCGCACACTGCATTTGAGGGGAATAGTAGCAGGACTTTTATCGTGGCTCGTCACCCCCCCCCACTCTTGCAGTGCTGGATACTCACCTGCCCCCCTACCTGGGCTACTCTCTCTGCAGTGCTGCCTGTGTTCTGCCCGCACGGCACACACACAGGGCCGCAATGCTGCCGCTGGGGCTGGCTACGCACACGGCAAATGCAGTGAAGAAAGCACCTTAAAGGTGCACACAGAACAGCAGCACATGGGTGATGGGCAGCAATTGGGGTCCAGGGCTTGCCATTTCTACTGTATGCGTGCACACACATGCGCAGATAGGTGAAAAGGCAAGCAAGGGAGGGAGGGCACAGTGAAAAAAGACCCCAATTTGAATTTCAACAATCGGGCCAGCCCGGCTGCCAATTGTTGAAATTCAAACTGGTGTCTTGGCAGGTAGCTCGCCCCTGACACGGGTTTCCCGCCCAAGCCCACAGCTTTGCTGGGAAAAGCAGGGGGCTCAGTGATCTAATCTGCTGTCCTCCTTTCCCTAGCCATCACTTGGACGTTTGCAGGCTTCTTGCCTAGCCTGTTTCTTTCTTCTGGCCTGAAAGGCCCTTGAGACATCAGAGTGGCTCAATCTCTGCATTAGACACTGCTTTAAAGGATCATATCTTGTCGCTGGTGGACCACTGTTATAGTGCGCACACTGACACACAATGTGCTCCTCTAGTTCAAGTGCACGTCTGGATATTCTCAGTCCTCTTGCTACATTTGCACTATAAAATGTCCACACAAAGACACTGCTGAGCCCTTCCAGAAAATCACCCGCAGCCAGATGCGAGATTCACAAAAAGGTATTGTGAACCGTGGGTTTTAATGGCACACTTGTGAAAGGCCCCCTGCAGCAGATGTGATAGGGACACAATATGGACACTGTATCATTTCAAACTGCATAATATGGCAAGTGCCCATTACCAACCAATGAAAACAGGCAACACCTGAACAAATTGCCCATGAAATTGTCTCGGGAGGATAGCTCAGGGGCAACGTTTTCACCTTGGAAGCAAGACAACACGGAGCAACACAGGTTCTAATCCCTTGGTCCGTACTTAGAAACCTCTGGGTATTAAGCGTGTTATAAATAACCTATCATATCATGAAACCAGGAGTGAACTTAACTGGTAATGTGTGTTTGCTGGGCAATGGATCGAGTTTTGGAGATATACCAATATATATTTTAAATATCGATATAGGGTGAGACAATATCATTAACATTGAGATATATACAACAGAATTGCTTGCTGTATAAATGTAAGATTTTTACGTCCCTCGGGCCACTTTAGACTACTTTGCCCAGTCAATTTGGGAAAAGCATACACATTGGCTTTTTATAGGCGGTCCCCCTACTTTTGTCTGTGGCCTCCTCTGTGCCCAACCTAAATTTGATTCCTGGAGAGGCCACTGTTCGGAAGTTGCCAAGGCATGCGTGCAGTAGCACAGGAAATGTCGTGAGACGTTGCCAGCGGAAGCTTGTTGTACAGTCGCTGTCCTCGGTTGTTACAATAGGATGCTTTCTTCGACACGTCAGGCCTTTTTTTATGTTGTTATCTGCTCAATACGTATTTTTTGTTTGTTGCCAGACGATGCTTGCAGCACAGTACATGTCTGCACACGTGTTCAAACACACAGTGGCTGAATGCGGGCTGCGCGAGCAGGAAGTGCCATGTATTGAAGCCTGGGGTGGGCGTTTGATGTTTTCATAAAAGAAACGACGTCATTCCGCGTCTCTGGGAACAGCTCTTTGAAAGGAAAGCGGACATTCTTTTTATCGGCTGTGTTTGTCTTTCAATCTATATTTTGAGAAAAGAAAAACAAAATCCAGGACCAGTGGAAGGAGAGATAAAATCATCAAAAGTGTTTGCATGAGACAGAGGCTGCCATCTGTGTTGGCTCTTATCTTTCCCATTTTTTAAGTTCTCTTTTGTTAGGTGGGGTGATGTCATCCTGTCTGTCAGATGGACCATCTGTAACCCCCGTCCCCACACTCTGATGCGGTCCTTTGAAAGACTCCTCTTCCTGTGTGTATGTTGGATCTCAAAGCCAGGGGGCGCGGAAGGTCAAGGAGCCGGGGCAGGATCCCACGCTTGGACAGTCCGGAAGTTCAGCTCTCGAGAACATCTCTTGTCATGACATCTCAGTCTCCTAGGAATTAGGAAATAAAAGATGAAACTGTTAAAAATTCTTAAGCTCTCTATATAGTGCAGGTTTTGATAGTTATTTTTGGACATATTGTGGATTATTGCAAGCTAAATAGTACAATTAATGAACTTTCAAAGATGCATATTCTCCCTCAGATGACAGTGGTGCCACCATGTGGATTATCGGTGCCACCTGAAGAAATGGACGGTGTGATTTCAAGCAGCATTGTGCCATTTGGCGCAATAACTTCTGATAGCCCAGTAGGGGTGTTATGAGGTCCACTGCCTGGATTTGTGGACCCGAGAGAAGGTGACCCAGGGGGCGGCACGAGGCAGAGGGCAGTCGCATGACCCCAGCTCTGGCCAGTCTTCAGGGCCTTGACTCTCCCCAACAAATCAGTTCCAACAGGCTACCAGATAAAAAAAACCTAAAACCAGTTACCACGAGAAAGAGCCCGAATCCATATAAGGCCGGCCCATAGCCCCATCACTAAAGCCAGCCTCTCCCCTTTAAGGAGGACAGTTGTCCTGGGGTTAAGGAAGGTAGCTGGTACACTGTCCTCATTGACGCTTCAGCCAGCGCTGCAGGTGAAGGGAGAATTTGACACCCGCATAGCCCGCAACAAACCTCCCGGTCCCACGGAAACAGTAAGTGTGGTTTGCAGCATTCAGAAGGCCTAGAAGCGAGCGCACGGAGCAGCATTCTAGCTTCCCCGGTACTCGCCAATACACGGCGACATCGCGGAGCCCTACATTCTGCTCCCCACATCCACTCCAGTAAAATCAAATCTTGCAGGATGAAGATCTTATCCAGCATTGGCCTATCGCCCAACTCGCCCAGCCGCATAGTTGAGGAGAACCCGGAAGGCTTAAAGTGACACAGCCAAAATCCAAGACGTGGCTCCTTCAGACATCGCTTCGTTCCCTCCCCTTAAGATTCCATCTGCCACAGTTGTTTCCCGAGAAGCTAACAAATCCTGCTACGCTCCCGTCGAGTGGAGCTCCATCCTGCTGGCAATCCAAACTGCTCCAAGTTTCCGTCATTTTAAGAAGAAACTGGAGGTTTGGCTCTTCCAACAACACTTAGGAGTAATCTTGTGCACAGCCCCATCTGTATATTGGACTGTGAAAAATATTGCTAATGTCTACTTGATGACTTGTTAATTTCTCACCACCAATATTTTACTGTGTGATCTGTACAGAGATCTATTGTAATGATAATACTAATGACCAATTCCAATCTTAACCCAATCATGGCTCACAGGTCCAAACCCGTCATTAAAGAACTATGCAGAGAAGGGAGTAGGAAGAAAAGCCAGACAAGCCAGTCTGGTAGGGTGGGCTTCTGGAATTGGTTACGGCAGATAGCTGGAGGAGCTTGGAGAACAATACGGGTAGTGTAGAGGAGAGGAGGCAATAGGGCAAGGAGGAGGCAGGGGGAGGCAGTAGAAGGTTAGAGGAGCTGATAACAGGTGAAGGGGATTACAGCACAAGGATGTGGTAGAAGTTGATAAGACCAACAGGAGGAGGTGGTATTGTATTGGAGGAGGTGGGTGTAATAATCAGTGTGGTGCTAGAAGAGTTGGTTGCACTGGGAGGGACTAGGAAAAGGTGGAGTGAACATCAGAAGAAGGGTCTGCTGTGCCCAAGGAGAAGTTGGTAACAGTCAGAGGAGGTGGTTCAGAGGTCAGTAACTGCAGAAAGGTTCCGACTGGCCAGGTGTGCCCTAGTCAGCACCAGACGACTGGAGGAGGTGCGAGATGGGGACAGGAAGGCGATGATCAGTTCAAAGACACGCAGGGGAAGTCAAAAGGGTATGGTCCTGGACCTGCAGAATAGCCCTGGTGTGCAGAGAGTGATGGTAGGGACTCCTGGCTCCAACCCCAGCTGTACTAAAAGTTAATTGAGGAGGTGCAGCCCCAAGTGCAGGAGGAGCAACAAGCAGCAATCTCAGGCCAGGCCCACGGGCAAAACCCGGTACTGGGAAAGTCTGCATCGTCCGGCGGACCGAACCCCAGGACCGGATGACTTGGTATCCCCAGCGGGAGAGACAAAGCTTTCCAGATTTCAAATTCTATCTTTAACTGAGGGATGCATGCAAATCAAAGCATAAAACCCACTTACTGGGTCCATTAATGTATCATCCCATGAGGCCTCTGTGACAGTGGATACTAAATGAGGCCACCTTTGGAGTAAGAGATTACCTACCTCTACATCAAACCACTCTGCATGGATTTTAAAGGCGACAGTGTTTTGGGGGGCATGCCTTCCCCGGCCTGCTGAAGCTTTAGTGAGTTGCATGTGCCACTGAGGCAGAAAGGAAATTTATCACAAAATGAACACACATTTTCAGAAAAAATGGCCTCAACTCAATGACATAAATGGAGGATTTTTCATTTCTTAAAAGCATCAGTTGAACCGATGCACCATGGGAGATAAATATACACTTTTCTTTGTGCCAGGGGCACCCAATTCTCTGTCCCATTATTTAAAAATCTACTGGGCACATCATCACTGCTTCCCACCCAAATGTTTCGTGGTTAGCGCAAATCCATCCAGTGGTTTTCACTGTGCCAGTGTATAAATGATGAACCTATCAGCATATAGGAAAATCAGTGGGCTCGCTCCAAAAACAGCCCTTTTCAATGCTTAACAACTTTTGAACTGCGGGGCGAATTTGCACCACATTTTCAAGTTTGCGAGTCCCCTGCCGTGTGGGACTGATACGTTCGATAAGTAGCAATAGAATGTTTAAGTCAATGGCTCATGGGTTTCACCTTAGCTATCGAACTGCAAACTCTGCACTAAATGTGGAATGAGTGGGGAGTGGAGTACAATCAGTGAGTGGGAGTGGGAGAGGGAAAGAATCTTTTAGGGGAGTGGTAGGAGAGTGTCAGCGTTCAGTGAGGGGCTTGAAGGGAGGTGGAGTCTTCTGTTCCTTTGAAATGCAGGCGGGATGGAGCCTGCCTGATGTGCAATGGCAGGTTGTTCCATAGTTCAGCATGAGAAGGTTTGCATCCTTCTTTTTTCCTGCACTGTATGGCTCCCAGCCTGGCAATTTCATGGCTTCCTGTGAAGCACTGCACTCTGCAGATCCTGATTTCCTCCAGTTGGTAGGACTGGGTATTCTTGGAGGAATGGATAATGTGGTCGGCGTTCTTTGTGCCTTTAATTAAGCAAGCTGCACCCTGGCTCAGTGGCTGGCTTCCAGAGTAGCCAGGGCGCACGGTATTGTGGACGTTGCCATTTAGCAGAGGGAGAAACAGAGTTGGAATGGCATCCATGAGGTCAGTGGCTGGGAGGAATGGTTTGCTTTTTCAGAAGAGTAAGAACTGATTTCAGACTGCCAGTGTTGTGGTGTGTCTTTAAAGGAGAGGTCATGGTTGCTCATGATTCCAGGACACTTTGCCTAGAGGCTTGAGACACTCAGTTGGGATGAGAATCCATCCAGTTTCATTTCCATCAGCCAGGTCTGGGCTTGAGCATGCCTTGAGAGGATTCTGAGGAGAGGGAATTGAGTCTTGGTTAGATTCAGTTTCAGCTAGTGACACCACATCCAGGATTGAATGAGGAAGAGGCGGTGGCTCAGTCAGTTCATGGTGGACTGCAATGTCGAGGTTGCAGTTGAGCTCTCCCAGTGGTCCTACATAGAGGTGAAGATGACTGTGGAGCGTATGGTGGCCTGTGGGACACCGCAAGTGATGAGACAGCACTGGGATCTGTTAAGGCCCATCTGGTAGAACTGATGTCTGCCTGCAAGGTAAGAGTTGGCCCATAGCAAGACCAATGGATCGAATCGCAGGTATGGGAAGAGAAATGTGGACCAATGCGTTGTGGCAGGCACTTCTGAAGATGGTTAAGAGTTGGGGTGTGCCAGTAGGCACGTCTTCCTTCCTTTATGATCTAGTGAGCATTGTCAATGATGGCTGACATGAGACTGCAGCTTCAGAGGAAACCATACTAGTTAGTCTTGGGGATCTCTGCATACCCGCTCTTGACAAGAAGTGCTGGATTCTGTACCCACTTAAACTCCTGGCTTGTGTTAGCCACTTCAAGGACAGTGAGCTTTTGGAAGTATCCGCCATACAACATGGAGCAGCAATCATTATAAATTGATCGGGCCTGGAGTCTCTTTGTAGCACATTGAGTGATTGCTTTTCTTGCCCCAGTCGTGGCCTAAAGGATGGTTCCAGAGACCCCGCCATTTGGACACACCCCTTAAGGAAGTGAAAGCCTTGCTGCTTGGATGACTGTCCAGCCAGCAGGCGGTTATGTGGCATGCAGGGCTTGGGGCCATATCTGAGCCGGTCTCATGCATCCGAGCCCTTCGTGTGACTGAGGAGATAGAACTCACTGCATTGCCCTTGAAGCGTGAATATCTGTCCTTTCCACACCAACCCCCAAATCCTGCCCCCTTTTATATCTAGGGCCATGGCTTAAACCGTTCTTTAAGTGGTTCAGCGGATGCACAGGGGCCTATGTGCGGTCACAGTGTAAACATTGTCCTCTTCACTATGCTGTCTCAGTACCGCCATGAAGCCCTGTAAAAGTCCTAAGCGCTAGCCAGTAGGCGTCGGCTTCAATGACAGGCTGACTCCCCGTCCTGTGGCGCATGACCAGATTGGCTCATAGTAGCCGTACCCACCACTGGACCTGGATGCGGCAGGGAACCTTATCCTCCCTCTTGACGAGAGACTGTTCTCAAGCAGTTTTAAGCAGAAAGAACCGGAAACGGGGGTGGATGCGCTGGATGCAGGCGTCAAATGTGCCTCTAGATTCTACATTAAACCCATTTTGCTATTATTTTACGAAGTGACCACTTCCAGGCCAACCTCCTGGTTCCACAATAGATTGTATAGGGAAGATATTGTTACATATAATGCATAGAATATGTTCATTGATTTCCCAGGATTGTGTGCCTCTCAGTTTTATAAAACCTGACTCTTCTTTATTCATAAATTATGTATGTATGCGAGACACATGACCGTAAATGCACTTCCAGCAAATGTGGGATTGTTGTAATCGATAAACTGGCTTCACGCAAGCTCTTATGCGGGTCGCAGGGTTTGTGTTGAATGTTTTATAGAACCGAGCCCATGCAGGTCCTGCTCTTGCGACTTATATTTTTTCCTATAGAGCCTGAAACGCACTCACTCTTAGAGATATAGTGGGATGGCTCAAAGGAAACCTGCCCACCCACTAAAAGAGAACTTGGAAGCAAAACACCCAGAAGCTTAGAGTGATGCATTCATATGCAAAACAGAAAGCGGAACTCTGGATGTGTTCCCAGTTTCGGGGGTGTACGTTGCATGTGAAACACACCAACCATGCTAGCAACATTATAATTTGACTGCTGCAGTGTTTGCATTCTTGCAAGGATCAGGATCAGATAAGTGAGATCCCACACATGCCACTCCAGAAAATGACATAGGATGTTATCATTCCAGACAGAAATCAGCAGCTTCGGGATGAGTTAAAGAGCATCTAGGCCTTGCCCTAAGTCCTGGGATGCTATTGGACTATTTCAGTGCTCGTCAGCTAAGTAGGAAGTGTTGCATTGAAGGGGATCAACAAAGGACTCTGGGGGTAATCTTGGGGTAACAAGACACGTGTTATTGTAGAGGATGATGAAGATGGTACTTCCCAGCGACAGGTGACTGTGGATTTCATGGCATTAGAACCTCTCCTCTCCACAGGACTTTAGTATATTGGTGGTCTTGGCAAGTCCATCAGATATGGTATATGTCTACCGGCTAGTCCCACTCTTGCCTGCCTGTTCAGCTGTCTTTCGGTTTGTGCCCTGTGGGTCCAGGCCAACAGGCCTTTCAATGATCTCATCCTATCAACCTTGGCCGCCTCCACGTAAAGCCCCAATGACTCAATCTTTCACCACCTGACTCCCCATTTCTCCTTCTTGGCTAAGGTAATGCTGCGTTGGCTTTCTGGGGCTTGCTGTCCATCATGGTCCCAGCCCCTTCTTCTACAGATAGCACGGCCTCTCTGTTGAAATACTGCCTCCTCTCCTCTCTCCACATGTTTTCATTACTCCTCCTGATCTCTCTATTCTCCAACATTTCTCATTCACTGTTCTTGTCTCCCTCTATGCTCCTGATGCTTTCCTTTCTTTTGTCTTCTCCTTCCTCCAGAAGGTCTTCTGCTCTCTTCCTCCTAGTTGCTCCTCTTCTCCTCCTTGCTGCTAAACTCACCGCCCTCACACTTGTTACTCTCCCTACTCTTTGATATTTATTCACTCTGCCTCGCACTCTCTCACCATTTGCAAACTCTCACACCAACCCCCAAATCCTGCCCCCTTTTATATCTTGGGCCATGGCTTAATGCGTTCTTTAAGTGATTCAGTGGATGCACCTGGGAGGACACAAGGGCTGGGCCCAGGTATTGTTTAATGTGGTCGATCCCTTTCCCGGAGGAGCAGAAGAGCTTCTGACTACAAATGATTGACCCGCGGCTCCATGAACTGAGGGTATAACTAACAGGACCTCCATCTTGGAATCAGGCATCCCTCCCTGTGGAGATGGCAAGCAAATTGGGCCTGCGGAGGGAGATTTCTCACTGCTGTCTTTCCCACTGCAGCTTCCTGCATTAAACCTTTTTACAATGCCACTCCTTGGCTCTGTCACTTCTGGCTGCTGACTGAGCAATCCCAGACTATATCGGTGGCATTTGCACCTAAAAAACGCTACCTGACAATTCCGTCATCCACGCTTCAAGGGTTGCCTGAGCACATCTTGGGGCCATCACACAAGCCTGCTTCCACAGATTCTACTACTACTTGCACTGGAAAATTCCCATGAGCACAAGGTGCCTTATTCTCCTTCTTTTCTAGATCAGCATTCAGTTATGATCCATTGTCTATGATTAGACACGCACTCCTATTTACACAATCAATTCCCTTCTAATTAAACCTGCGTACACCTACCCAATTGGTCTGTTTGTTCAGCTCATCTCCACCCCTGCTGCTACATTCACCTCACGTTTGCCCTTTCCTTTTTTCCCGCAGAGACTTCAGTCAGGGTACCCTGGGCAGGGGAACAGTAGGCCAATTTTCCGGGCATAGTACTGGAACCATAAGACCATACATTGTTGAATGGTAGATCAGTATTGACAATATTGATATGATATGATATGATATTTTATTTGTATCGCGCTCATACACAAGTGTTTCAGAGCGCGACGAAGCAGGGAGAGGTACAAGGGGAGAAAATAAAACGATCTTTCCAGGCCCAGTGACATTGAGAACGCGTAAGTGCAGGGGAGAGGGGAGGAGTGGAAAGTGCTGAACACGGGATGAAAAGAGCAACAGGTAGTGCAGCCAGCAGGTGGCAAGTGCAAGGTTAAAGCGCAGACAAGGGGTGTCTAATAAGTGCAGTTAAGGGGACTGTAGGTAGCAGATACAGACCCAAGTACAGGGGTTGCCAGGAGGCAGTGCGGGTGTGCGGCTGGGTGGGCAGGGCCTGGGTCCGGAAATCTGAGACTTTATTGTGGAATAAGCTTTTAAAATGGGGCTGCCCAACTTATCTAGTAGAAACCTTAATGGAGCTTCATCGATCAACATATATCCGGGTCGGACTAAATCACAAAGGTAAACTATCTAAACACGTTGACTTTTGGAGGACTAAAAAAGGGGTGCATACTTGCTCCTGCCCTATTTAATCTTTTTCTGTTTGACCTTAGTGAAAGTTCATGTACAGCTAGATCTTTTCCTCCGTGTGTGAATGGACATCCCATTAATTGGATTTTGGTCCTTTTTGATCAAACTCAAGTGGGCCAGCAGTGGCAGCTTCATGTGCTGCATCTTCACTCTACTAAGAATGATCTGTCTATTAATGCAGTGAAGTCGAATGTCGTGGCTGTGAGATCTGTACGGAAAAGGTATATAATTGCTTACACTTGGTATGTGACTACGACCCCTCTGGCCAGGGTTGACTCCTTTATTTATTCAGGCTTTTGTAAGAGTGGAAGTGCAAATGATGCACCCTACGTCAATATGCTCAAACATGATATTAATGTTGCAGGTTTTTATGCCGCGCACTGATGCCACTTGTGTGGTCACCAGGCGCTCAGGCGGATCTGTAATGCAAGGTGGGAATGTGTGGAGTTGAGCGGGAAAAGAGCAAGAAAGCTGTGATGTGCTGTTAGCAGCTTCAGTTCGGAAACACTTCACTGAGCATAAATGTGATTTTCGAAAGTTGGCCACCGTGGGCTGTTGTGCTAGGTTATATGTGATTTGTTTTGTTGTTGTTGTGTTGTGAAGTATGTGCGGATTGTGGTGCTGTAGAGGTCTGGTTGAGTTTGAGAGGTGTATGTAGAGCGTGGGGTTATTAGTACTGGTTGCTGATGAGAGTCCTCCTGGTAATCCATTTACGTGTTCCACAACTCCCACCCTCAAAATCCATCCAAGTGCACCACATCTCCCATGCTAGGAATCCCTCCAACTGCACCACCTGCCCCAAAAAAAAAAACACCAAAGTGCACCACTCCCCGGCACCCCAGGAATCGAACCAGGTGAGTCATACCTCCCCCCCTGAAAAAATCTATTCAAGTGCATCACACCTCCCAGCCCCGAAGTTAAACCAACTGTGCCACAATTGCCACCCCTGAAATCCATCCATGTGTCATACCTCCCTCCCAGGAGTCAATCCAGGCGTGTCACTCCTTTGTTTTTTTTTGTGAACCCCGAAAGCCACCTTAGCGCATCAGATTTCCCAGCCCTGACATCCATCCAAGTGCATCACAGTTCCCACTCCTGAAATCTGTCTAAGTGTGTGAGATTTCCTACCCATGACATTTGTCTGTGTCTGTTTTTAGGTGGGGGTGAACCATCTAGCCATTGCTTTCTTATTGAGGGGATGAGGTGTTTTTCTGGGCAGATGGCATCTATTGTTTCTCCGAACCATTTCTGGAGCAGGTTTGCTGTTCTGCCTATGTCTGTCGCATCCGATGATGTGGCCATTGGCTTCGCAGTTTCTATTTGTTCTTCTTCTTTGTGACTGTTTTAATGGTTTTCCAGTTTCTTTTCTAGTTTGGTGGGTATTTTAGCTGATTTTCAGATGGGTTTGATGGTATTTGGATCACAAAAGGGATGATGAGGTGGTACCTCCATAGTATTTGGATGGGCGGTGCTGTTGTGATCAGGTTTTTTTGTTGCAAATATGTCCAGGGTGTGTCCTGCTATGTGTGTCACTCCTTTCACCATCTATCGAAGGTTCATGGTCTCGAGTTGTTTGGTTAAGGTTTTCTGTGAGTTGGGGTTCTCTTCTTTGAACCATATGTTGAAGTCCATAAGAATGATCATGTTTGATGGCTAGATTGGTGGCTGCTTCCATGAAGGTGCCTTTGAAGGGTAGGTTGGAGCCCTGTAGATGAGTATGAATGTAAGGTTTAACTGGTAAGGTGGAGCGTGAGGGATTCACAGTTCTGGATCTTTAAAGCCTCGCTGTTTTCATTTTTAAGTGTTCTTTGTAGGGTACTGCAAGTTCTTCTCCTCTTTTACCTTTCCTGTTCGCCTTTTTGCATTTGAAGTTATCTGGTAGGCATCTGTGTAGTATGGCTTTGTAGTTTTTAGCTAGCCAAGTTTATGTGATGAATAGGATGTCTATTCTCCCACCGCAGAGTAGGTCATAGAATTTGGTGGCGTGTTTGGACATAGTTCTGGCGGTGATAAGGCTGCAGTGTAATTTTCTCTTTGTTGTCAATTGATTTGTTTGGTTTGCACATTTGGGTGGTTTTGTTAGTGGTTTTCCTTATTGTCTTTCTATTGTTAAGAGTGTTCAGTTATTCTTGTTTCATCGTTGACGAGGTTGGTTAGGTTTTTAATTGGGTTCATGGCCATTTCAGGCTCCTCATCTAATTCAGGATGGTGTTTAACGGTTTTCTTGGGGTTTGGTGAGGTATAGAGCAATGGTGCATCTTCTCATCCTATCAGTTGTTTCTGCCTTTTTTCTATGGGGTACCGGTATCCTGCTGTTGTGTATGGGAATCTGTTCTGCTGATTGGGTTTTTGCAAGATACAGTGTAAGGTAGAGCGGTTTTATTCTTGATTTCGGGGTGGCTCTTATTCCTATGATGGTTGTGGCTGTGTGTAAAGATGATGATCAGAAATGTGTCGGTGTAGGGGTCTGTTGTGGTTCCCATTTGGATATACTTTCTAGTTGTTTTCTCTCACATCGGCTGATTCTCTGACGTGGCATGGTCTGGTCTTCTGGTATTTTTCAGGTTGCCTCCTGGCTGCGAGTGGCTTCCCGTGATCTGAGGTTATTTGGTTACTGCCTCACAGTTGCGAATGGCTTCCCACGATTTGGGGTTATTTGATTACTGCCTCACAGTTGCAAGTGGCTACCTGTGATCTGGGGTTATTTGGTTACTGCCTCACGGTTGCAAGTGGCTTCCGGTGATCTGAGGTAATTTGGTTACTGCCTCATGGTTGCGAGTGACTTCCCGTAATCTGAGGTTATTTGATTACTGTCTCACGGTTGCGAGTGGCTTCCTGTGATCTGAGGGTATTTGATTACTGCTTCACAGTTGCGGGTGGCTTCCTGTGATCGTGGGTTATCTGGAGTTGTAGGGGTGTATGCCCTCCTGTGTTGGTTATTCTGTGTTTCTGTCTGCCTTGTAGTTGTCTGCTTTGTAGGTTTTGGGTTGGGTTTCTTTTAGTGGTAGTTTCCTGATGAGTTTTCTTTCCACTGGGAAAGTAGTAGGTGTTGAGAGTGGTAGTGTCAGGTGAGTGGTTGGTGGTGGTCTCACACTGTGTCCGGTCTTGATGAGTTGGGTTTGGGTAGTTGCATGGAGAGCTTGTAGATGATAAGTAGGACTTGGTGGGGGTCCTGGTTTCTCCCCTTGGGGTGGTTTTATCCAATTAGTCTAATTCTGGGTCCTGTCCTACTGAGGTTCCTGGCAGGATTCCTTCCTTTCTCTAATTGTTGAATGTTTTCCTGTCTTTTGTCTGGGTGTGAAATAAGGCTAACTAACGCAGTTGATCTAAAATCAAGTAGGGCTAAAGCACAATATGCCTAAGTATGTGATAGGGTCGACAAAAGCTGTTTGCCCAAGTGCAAGATGTGATTAACTGACACACTCTGTTCAAGTGTGAGATATGGCAAACTGACACAATTGGCCTAAGGCCAAATCAAATATGTTTAGCACACAATTCACCTAAGTGTGAGACATGGTAATTCGCACAATTTGCCGAGCATGTAGTAATACCTGGCTTAAGGGCACCTAAATAGAGGGGGGTGGCCTAAAAATGGGACACAGCATTAAGTGCAGTAACACCTAAACTTGTGTTTTGGAAAGTAATCAGTTTGAATGCGAGATATGGCTAACTAAGCACAGTTAGGCTAAATGTGAGATATGGCTAACTTAACACAATCACGCTAAATGTGAGATATATCTAACTAAGCACAGTCAGGCTTAACCACTTAAACTTGTGGTTTGGAAAGTAATCAGTCGAAATGTGAGATATGGCTAACTAAGCACAATCAGGCTAAATGTGAGATATACTTTACTTACCACAATCAGGCTTAATTCAGGATATCACTAACTAAACACTATCAGGTTAAATGCGAGATATGGCTAACTAAGCACAGTTAGGCTTAATGTGAGATATGGCTAACTTAACACAATCACGCTAAATGTGAGATATAGCTAACTAAGCACAATCAGGCTTAACCACTTAAACTTGTGGTTTGGAAAGTAATCAGTTGAAATGTGAGATATGGCTAACTAAGCACAATCAGGCTAAATGTGAGATATACTTTACTAACCACAATCAGGCTAAATGTGAGATATGGCTAACTAAGCACAGTCAGGCTTAATTCAGGATATCACTAACTAAACACAATCAGGTTAAATGCGAGATATGGCTAACTAAGCACTGTCAGGCTAAATGCGATATATGGCTAACTAAGCACAATCAGGCTAAATGCAGGATATGGCTAACTAACCACAATCAGGTTAAGTGCAAGATATGGCCAACTAAACACAATCAGGCTACATGCGAGATATAGCTAACTAAGCACAATCAGGCTTAAACACTGAAACTTGTGGTTTGGAAAGTAATCGATCTAAATGTTAGAAATGGCTATCTACGCACAATCAGGCTAAATGAGAGATACAGCTAACTAAGCACAATCAGGCTAACTGTAGGTTATGGCTAACTAACACAATCAGGGTAAATGCAAGATATGGATAACTAAACACAATCAGGCTAAATGCAAGATTTAGCTAACTAAGCACAATAAGGCTTAAACTTGTAGTCTGGAAAGTACTCTGTCTAAATGCGAGATATGGCTAACTAAGCACAATCAGGCTAAATGCAAGATATGGCTAACTAAGCACAATCAGGCTGAATGTGAAATATGGCTAACTAAGCACAATCAGGCAAAATGCGGGACATTGCTAATTAAGCACAATCAGGCTAAATGTGTGACATAGCTCACTAAGCACAATCAGGCTTAACCACTTAAACTTGTGGTTTGGAAGTAATCAGTCTAAATGAGAGATATGGCTAACTAAGCACGATCAGGCTAAATGTGAGATATGGCTAACAAAGCACAATCAGGCAAAATGTGAAATATGGCTAACTAAGCACAATCAGGCAAAATGCGAGACATCGCTAATTAAGCACAATCAGGCTAAATGTGAGACATAGCTCACTAAGCACAATCAGGCTTAACCACTTAAACTTGTGGTTTGGAAAGTAATCAGTCTAAAAGCGAGATATAGCACAATCAGGCTAAATGTGAGATATGGCTAACTAAGCACAATCAGGCTATGTGCAAGATGTGGCTAATTAGACACAATCAGGCTAAAGATAAGATATGGCTAACTAAGCAGAATCAGGCTAAATGCAAGATATGAATAACTAAGAACAATCATGCTCAATGCAGGATATGGCTAACTAAACACAATCAGGCTACATGCGAGATATAGCTAACTAAGCACAATGAACCTTAAACACTTAAACTTATGGTTTGGAAAGTAATAAGTCTAAATGCGAGATATGACTAACTAATCACAATCAGGCTAAATGCAAGATATGACTAATTGAACACAATCAGGCTAAATGCAAGATATGGCTAACTAAGCACAATCAGGTTAAATGCAGGATATGACTAATTAAACACAATCAAGCTAAATACGAGAAGAAGTTACTATACAAATTGTGGGCTAGACACACCAAGCAACCAGCTAATAGAAAATAAAAGGGGATTAGATTGGGTTGGTCAGTTTAGTGCGGAGTAGTAATGGTTGCACCACCTGCCCGAACCGTTACCATGTCAATAGCTGCTGGTTGATGGCTGCAGGCTCCACAGGCTAACACAGGTCAATACCGTCTGGGGCTGCTTCTGCAGAAGCTGTCCTTTGCCTCGGGATCCCTTCTTGGCTACCCAGGAAGTCGCTTTAAATAGGTGATTTGGTTGCTTTTCCTTAATTCCCGGTTTTGCAGTTCTACCAGATAAAGGTAGTCCCAACATTAATTTACAGTGCAGAAATGTCATTTTTTTACTCCTTCCGCTGTATGGAAAATGTAAAGGTGTTTATTTCGGAAGAGAGTTTTGTTTACACCTAGAGGGGTTCCTATCCAGCTCATTTGTTACGAGGTGGGTTTGTTATACCTTCAACGTCGGTTCATTGGAAATGAATTGCACTGGATATTAAATGTTTGGTTATTCTAAAGAATACCTTATTCCAAGTTTTGAATGATGCCCTGGTAAACAAAAGGGATACATTGCTCTCTGTATGGAAATCTGGATATCTAGAGATTATTAATTCTCTGAATATAACTACTGATTTGCTCATTGATCGCTCAATGGCTGTCAAACATAAGCTCTGGATGAACGATTGGATAAACATGGAATCTCAGTGCAGAATTTATCAAATATTTATCATTTTAAAAATTAGACAAAATCTTTAATTTAAATGCCAAATTATTTCAAGAAATGACATAGTGCAGCATACAGGACTCAATTTTTAAGAGTAGATCTTAATTTGTATCCTTCAATGGAGGTTGTAGGTGATATGATATTTTGTTGTGCCTTAAAACACTTGCGTTTAGGGGCGTTACAAATGCCATATCATAGGTTATTTACAACTCACTTAATACCCACAGGTGTCTAAGCGCGGAGCCGGGGATTGAACCTGTGTTGCTTCTTTTCGTCTTGCTTCCAAGGCGAGCACGTTGCCGCTGAGCTATACTCCCGGGTGCTCTTTCTAAACTTATAAGAATGATATCCTTTGTAGATTTTGCAAAGATTCAACAACAGAAATAGGGCTTCATTGCGAGGTGGGCGGAATGGGTTTAACGGCACCGGTGTTGGTGCCGGTGCCGGTAAACTCATTCCGCCCTATTATGAGGTTCCCTTGCGGGTCCCGCTCTGATCGTCTGTCAGACCAGACGTCCTTTGCGGGTCCCGCAAGGGCACCAGGGAGCTAATAACGGGCCCATTATTAACGGGCCCATTGTTAACGGGCCCGTTATTAGCTCCCTCCCCATTCCCATTGAGCCCTATGGGGGCTCAAATGGGAATGGGGATGGGTTTTTTGAATGGAATTACCGGGTCCTCCAAGGTTGGAATGGCCCGGTAATTCCTCATTCAAGGAACCCAAACTCGTAATGAGGCCCATAGAAACCTTATGACACTTGCTTAGAATTTGTCCAGCTTTGGCAGATTGTAGGAATCGGCACTTTAGTTGATTTTTATCTCAGTACGGAACACTCAGTGTAGAGGATTGTGGGCAATTGTGTGTAGTGGTTCTTATATTGGTCTTGTTTTAGCTACAGTCAGATTTTCAAATGGCTTGTCTTTGTAAATACTATGTTAAACTGCTTTTTTGTTATTTTGATGGAAATTGTCCTTTTTTTTCTTCTGTTTTTCTTGACTTATCCTTTTTTGTATTTTATACTTGGTATTGCATTTTTATATGATGTTTTATACAATGAAATTGTGTGTCTGTTCTTTAGGTTTTATACAAAAGGTTTGTTTCAAGCCAAACGCTTAAACTTAAATACAAAATAAAATGTAAAAAAAGATTCATAATATAGCATAACCTGGTCTCTCTTTCCGTTGTGCGTTTTCTCTCTTCCTGCTATGGCTGTTCATCTTCTTGGGAAGTGTGGGGTGAGCAGCATCCCACGTCCAGTATACAGGCTGCCAGCATGTGCCCTGCAGTTCTCTTTAGCTGCTCTTTCATGGCCCTTTTATGGGTTGTGCCCCTTAAAATTGTTTGGTGGTATGCATCCTTGTTCCTGAAAAAGAGGAAGTGCGTGCTTTTTGAAGGGTGAAACACAGCAGTTTGCCTCCATGAAATCGTGATAATGGGTTGTTTTTTGTGCATATTTATGTGTTATCTTTTATTACAGGGCTGGGGCAGACAAAGTGTAAAATGGGGAATGCTAATTGCCACTTTTCCTGACAAGTCACAGCTCACTGGGAAGGGGCCATAAGCATTCCAAAGCTCCTCATTCTCTGTATATTCCACAGTAAATGCCTAGACCAAATAAGTCAAATTTTGTTCTAGCTACTCTACAGTGTGTCAATGTTCATATGAAAGTAGTGAGGTAATTATGCATACACACTTGCAGCTTTAATTTAGAAATTGCTTGCATGAACAAATTCTATGAGTGAAGACAGGTGGGGCAATACACAACAATGGCCCACATTAGGACTCCGGTGGAAAACCATCGGAGTCCGCCATGGCGGAATGGGGAATTACCACCCCATTCCAAGGTTGGCGGGGCGGTAATTCTCCATGCCACCATGGCCCTTCCCCATTCCCATTTTTGCCCCATAGGGCATAATGGGAATGGGGAAGGCGGTAAGTACAGTACCGCAAATTGCGGTACCGTACTTACCTCGAGAGTCTCTTTGCGGGCCCCTACTTTAACGGCTGGTCCAGACCAGCCATTAAGGTCGGGTCCCGCAAAGGGACCTTGTAGTAAGGCGTTAAGGGTTTAACGGCGCCGACACCTTTTACGGCGTCGTTAAACCCTTAACGCCAGGGTCCTAATGAGGGCCAATGTCTCGTTGTCTTGTGCAGGTTAGAAAATTTCAAGCATCAGAGTGCTGTAATTGTTTTACGCAATCCTTGATTTCGGGAATAAGGGGTGTGTAAAATGAATGTTGAAAACAAGGAAAGGAGGTGTTTTAAAAAACTCAAGACGAGCATGGGTACAACTTTAGACTGAGAGTGCCACGGCCAGGGGTTGTGCCCTCACCCTCATGGGTCCCTGTGCCAGGTGTGGTCTTTTTGTCTCTCTATGATAGTGTTTTTCAGCACAAAGAGGCTGGGAAGGGGGAGAAGATGTGGGGAAATTCCCCCTGTACAACATTTGGGGTTGATATTATAGAGCAGGTGGTCTCCCCTGGGCCACATGATCACTTTCTCCCGACGTCAGTAACTCATACACTGGATTTTGTCACAGAATTGCACTTTCTGTTTGCATAATATGTGTAAGCTACCCAGCTTTGGTTTCACTTTGGGTGCCCTATTCATGTTTGGACAAAGCTATTCCTCTCTTTTAGAGGTGTCAGTAGTTGCTTTCTCTCTACCATAGGCGGGTGTAGGCGGCATTTCAATACACCAAAAGATGCAGGACTTTGCCAGGAGTGGCACATGCATATGTAATTCCCAGGCACATTGTGGGTAGTATTTGAATAATTCAATGCATTATCTGAATTAATTTGTCAGAATACAGATATTGAAGTGGTCAATCGTGAGTGTTGTTGTTGTGATGGATGTGTGTGAATTAGAATGCTCTGCAAATATAATGGGAGTTTACCGAAATAGAATGTCTCTTCTGTACTGAATCAGACAGAGATTGCAACCTGTGCATGGCACCCACCTTGTCATGGGTGTCAGTTGCACAACCCGGTTCCTGGAGTTGGCCAGGCTCCACCCGAACTAGCATCAATGAACACAAGTATCCAATACGATGCTCTTCAGGTGGACATATGATAACCCAGACTGCTACTCGACCCCCCCACAAACCTACACATCTCTGACAATACTCCTCTCTACTCCACCTGTATCCGCCGCTACTAGTTCTAAACTGCACATTCGATGTCAATGGAATTCCAGTACCGGTACCTGCACTCAGCTCGGTCAAATCACCTTATTCCTTCAATTCCATGGTATCCCCTCTAGTGCTATCCAAGCTTGGGACTTACACGCAGTTCTTCAAAATGACCTAGGTTTGACCCTGCTGCAACCCCTTGCTTTTCCATCTGTGGGATCCAACCCACACCGCTGCCACCACAGCTCAATCCTGGTTCGAAGGACCTTCCACGACTTGGCACATAGTGCTCCTCTGTCAATGCACCTGAATATTGATTTACGGTACTCCCTGCAATTACAGTACCTCACCTCCCAACCAGCTCTGCTGATGCACCTCAATCCTGACACACACCAGCGCTTTTTATTCCAGTTATGTACCTTAACACAAATCTAATGATGCAACTTGTTAATGGTACATGTGACTCCCTGCCATTCAAGTAGATGGGTCAGCATACAGCTCTGCCAAGGAACTTCCATACTGACCCAGAACACTCCCCCTGCCCCTTCCTCTCCCCGTGTTCCAGTACTGGACCGGCACATAGGTCTCATAATGCACCGCATTTCTGACACACATGCCTCCCACCCCAAATGCTGGCAGGATACACCTTAATCCTGACCCACAGCATTGCTATTCCAGTGTTGGGACCCTGTTACAGAAAGCCATCTGGTGAGGGCAGGAAAGCTTTGTTGATTTTTAATGCCAATGGGATGCAGGTAATTCTGCTTCTGAAAGCGAGCTCTGCTAATCAGTCTCTCTTTCTTACATACATGCTTCATGCCAAAAAGTGTAGTTTACCCATGCATCTTGCTGTGGCTGTTTACTGACATTCCCCTGCAGCTGCCCTGCAATGGCAAAAAGGTAGGTTCAAAGGTCACATGTACATTCCTGAACACAGCTGCTGAAACCCAAACTTCCAACAGGCGTGTTAACCATAAGCAGCTCTGACTCAAAATGTTTTAATCGTGTACCACAGACAGCCTGGTTGCAGTTGATTAATACATAAATATAAGCCATGTCTGGTTTCCATAAGGTGGCTAGTAAGATGACACAAATATGCAGCCACAAGAAATGAATGTCATTCTAGTATCAGCTTAGCACAGTGACTCGTTCATGACAAGGCCCGTTGTGTATTTCCCACCCAGAAAACCCTTTCTTTCATCCGTCTGAGAATGCTTGTCACCCTCTATTGAACACAGAAACTATCTTTAATGAGTTAACTAGGAACCAGTGCTTCAAAAGCAGCCTTGTAATTTCAATCACCATCTCTCACAAGGTGCTGATCATTGGAGTCCTTTTGATGTGGGCAGAAAGAGGGGATGGTGTTGAGTAGCCCAGGACAAATCTTCAGTCTACAGAGGGGTCCTGCCATCTTGTATTCTGCTAGGGCTCTCCAACTTTCTGGTCTCTTCCCCATTTCCTGCAGACAAAGCACTCTGGTTATGAAATAGCCAGGCAAAGGACACATGTTACAGCAGCCTGTACTCTTTACAGAAGCATTAAAGGAAACCAATGGGACTTTTGCCTTTGTAGGTGGGGGAGGCCCTCCCCTTAGTGGATTCATCTTTGGAAAATGCTTGGAAAAGGATCTATTGGAGCCTTATTGGGAGTAATGTCTACTCCAATGTATACTGCCAGAGAGGTAAATACCATTAGCTCCAAGGTAGAAGGAAGCTCTTCTTCTTAACCATCACCAGGGCCTATGTGTGATGATCAGCTGACTGTTAAAAGCATACTGCATCTGAGACACTGGTACCCTGCTTATGGGTAATTCTGCCTCTGAAAGAGCTCCCTGACTCAGCGCTGAAAGCACCCAAACTACTGATTTGACTTCAAAAGCCTACAAAAGCAAGAAACTAAACCTTCCTGTTTGGGGAGTGCAGAAGAACGGATCCACATTCCCATGCAACGCTGGACTGGGTCTCTCAGCATCCAAAGAAACAAGGGCACGACCCTTGGCTCTCTCTGGATCTCCAAAGAGCCTCAACACCATCTTGGGCACCTGCAATACCATCAAAGTTACTGCAAGGGAACCACCAGAGACAGCATTGACCTCTACCTTCAAGTGCTACTGTCTCTTAGAGTTTTGCCCAATGCCGATGACAAGCTCTGCTGTCTCCATATCTGAGATGTGCTTAGTGTTCTAGCGCCCCCAACGTGGCGTGCCTGCCTGCTCATCAGCTTTCCCAAGCCGTCGCCACTGCATTACCTTGAAGACATGTTGAGCCAGTCGAGCCTGCTGCTCCACTCAAAGCAAGTCTCTGCTTCCCCACACCTAATGCTGTTGAGGCTTCCAGCGCCCCTCTGACCCAACATCACCTGCTGTTTCCCAGACTTTTTGGCCTGAAAGCCATGTGTTCATGCTGGTAGAGAGTCTCCCACAACACCCTTTGTTTTGTATATTAAATAACTTTGGGTCTCACCCTAAATTACCAGGGGAATCCAGACGTGGACCCATTGCTCACTGTTCTCAGAGAGGCACAGCTCCACCTCACTAATGATGCCCAACAAGGCTGAAACACGTGTATGGGGTTGCTGTTGGTACTCTTGTTCAGAGAAGAATTGCCTAGCATTTTGGTGCTGGACTGACCCCGGGCAGGACAAAGACTGATATGCAGGGATATTTCTCCTCTGTGAAAGGGACAGTGAGCTAAACACTTGGTTAAGACTCTCCCAAGGGCCATTCACCCAAGAACATGTAAATGGGCTGTGTTTGTGCTGGTAGAGTCTCCCAGAACCCATTTTGTTTTGCATATTCAAAAGTCAGCTTTCTTTGTGTTTCTACTTACATGGGTGGGCCAGTAGTGTTTTTATTAGTAGTGTGGATGTTTGTTAGTTTATATAAAGATCCTGTTTTATAGAACCTTAGTTGGACATTCTTTTATTTTGCTACCAGTGTGCTCTATTTGGTTGTGTTGCATCTGCGCCAGCTCACACCCCTCCTGAGTATAGCCTGCCCTCGGCCCATATTACCAAGAGGTCATATCGGGTGCCTTAGCCACTACTCACTCCTGCACACCTGTTAATTCTACCACAACTCCATACACAGCTTTCATCTGCTTCTTACTTCTGACTTAAGGAACCCCCTGCCTACAATTACTGACCCTGCCTTATAAGTGCCTTTTGTATCTGACTCCAACGTGTTTCCAAGGTAAATTGCATCCATCGCCTTCACGAGTGAACCCTGGATACGTGCGTCGCTTCCATCAGGACGGCCACCCATTAAGGCGGGGAACATCAATAACGAGTTTGAAACAAATTAAAAGCATCATTTGTCAAACTCCTGGCAAACATGTTGCCGAGCAGTCCCCTTCTGGGGGGATCCGACATTCTGTGTGATCCCGGGCGCTGCGCGGCCGCTGCAGGAGGCTGGAAGACGCAGCCATGAAGAATCCGATCGCATAAACATTTCATAATAGAAATCCCGATGTAAACTGTGGCCCCCGACACATCCCAGGCCGGCCTGCAGAGGTGGAGTGCTGTGGATGGCCTCTGGTGCGTACCAGCTGTGCTCGTGTGTTACCTGTGATGAATGGGGCAGTCTACACGAACACACTTGGCTACACCTAGGCATGCACTCTCCCAAAATACTTCTGTCCACGAAAGACACATTCCAGGCCAGCCTTATAAGTGCTTTGGATGCCCTCTGATGCGTACCAGCTGTGCTCATATGTTACCTGTGATGAATGGTGCAGCCTAAAAATGTACGAACACAATAGGCTACACCTAGGCATACACTCTCCCACGATCCTTCTGTCACGAAAGACACATTCCAGGCCAGACTGCAGAGATGGAGTGCTATGGATGGCTTCGGGTGCTTACAGGTGTGCTTATCTGTTGCCTGTGATAAATGGCGAAGTCTACACATGTAAAGACACACTAGGCTACACCCAGGCATGCACTCTGCCAAGATCCTTCTGTCCATGAAAGACACATTCCAGGCCAGTCTGCCGAGATGGAGTGCTATGGATGGCTTCTGGTGCTTACCAGCTGTGCTCATGTGTTACCTGTGATGAATGGGGCAGTCTACACGAACACACTAGGCTACACCTGGGCATGCACTCTCCCAAAATACTTCTGTCCACGAAAGACACATTCCAGGCCAGCCTTATAAGTGCTTTGGATGGCCTCTGATGCGTACCAGCTGTGCTCATATGTTACCTGTGATGAATGGTGCAGCCTAAAAATGTACGAACACAATAGGCTACACCTAGGCATACACTCTCCCACGATCCTTCTGTCACGAAAGACACATTCCAGGCCAGACTGCAGAGATGGAGTGCTATGGATGGCTTCGGGTGCTTACAGGTGTGCTTATCTGTTGCCTGTGATAAATGGCGAAGTCTACACATGTAAAGACACACTAGGCTACACCCAGGCATGCACTCTGCCAAGATCCTTCTGTCCATGAAAGACACATTCCAGGCCAGTCTGCCGAGATGGAGTGCTATGGATGGCTTCTGGTGCTTACCAGCTGTGCTCATGTGTTACCTGTGATGAATGGGGCAGTCTACACGAACACACTAGGCTACACCTGGGCATGCACTCTCCCAACATACTTCTGTCCACGAAAGACACATTCCAGGCCAGCCTTATAAGTGCTTTGGATGGCCTCTGATGCTTACCAGCTGTGCTCATATGTTACCTGTGATGAATGGTGCAGCCTAAAAATGTACGAACACAATAGGCTACACCCAGGCATACACTCTCCCAAGATCCTTCTGTCACGAAAGACACATACCAGGCCAGCCTGCAGAGATGGAGTGCTATGGATGGCTTCGGGTGCTTACAGGTGTGCTTATCTGTTG
The DNA here is from genome assembly GCF_040938575.1 of Ambystoma mexicanum. Taxonomy (NCBI): domain Eukaryota; kingdom Metazoa; phylum Chordata; class Amphibia; order Caudata; family Ambystomatidae; genus Ambystoma; species Ambystoma mexicanum. The sequence goes on from NC_090929.1 coordinate 463,123,957, forward strand.
CCTGTGATAAATGGCGAAGTCTACACATGTAAAGACAGACTAGGCTACACCCAGGCATGCACTCTGCCAAGATCCGTCTGTCCATGAAAGACACATTCCAGGCCAGTCTGCAGAGATGGAGTGCTATGGATGGCTTCTGGTGCTTACCAGCTGTGCTCATGTGTTACCTGCGATGAATGGGGCAGTCTACACATGTACGAACACACTAGGCTACACCTAGGCATGCACTCCCCCAACATACTCCTGTCCATGAAAAACAAATTCCAGGCCAGTCTGCAGAGATGGAGTGCTACGGATGGCTTCTGGTGCTTACCAGCTGTGCGTATCTGTTGCCTGTGATAAATGGCGTAGTAAACGCGTGCACAGACACACTAGGCTACACCTAGGAATGTACTCATTGAAACATTCCAGGCCGGCCTGCTGAGATGGAGTGCTACGAATGATATGATAGGATGTGGCATTTATAATGTGCCTGTACACAAGTGTTTCTAGGCGCGAGGATGGCCTCTGGTGCTTACCAGCTGTGTTGCCTGTGATGAATGGCGCAGTCTACACTTGTACAGACACACTAGGCAACACCTAGGCATGCACTCTTCCAACATCCTTCTGTCCATGAAAGACACACTCCCGGCCAGCCTGTTGAGGTGGAGTGCTATGGACAGCCACTGGTGCTTACCAGCTGTGTGTAGGTGTCTGTGATGAATGGTGCAAGCTACACATGTGAAGACACACTAGGCTACATCTAGGCCTTCACTCTGCCAAGATCCTTCTATCCACGCAATAACTTTTCGTATGCATTTTAGTAAACACAGAAAACTATCTACCTTGTTAGAGATTTGATATAGCAGGGAGCTGGCACAGTGAGTGTGCTATGCAGGGTTCAACACCGGAAACAGAATGCAATGGGGTAAAGGCATGGGAACCTGCAGGGTTCAACACCGGAAACAGAATGCAATGGGTGAACGGTATGGGAACCTAGAAGCAGACCAGGATTTGGCACAGCACTGTAGCACATATTGCATTAATTTATGTTGGTTTGCAATTCACCATATACAAAAGATGTCGCTTGAAATTGTTGTCACCAATTTTGCCGTCCGACCACATCATACACCAGAGATGTATTTATGTGGTTACTGCCCTCTACTTATTATTCCACTTCTTGGTCGGTTATTTCGAGAGTTTAGACCCTGTCACCCAATAGGGCATTGTTAATCGTATGGCAGCAATGGCAACAGCATGTGGTATTTTAAAGTACTGTTTTTTTTTTTAAAAGGCCACTAATTATGACTTGAAATGACATGGGATATCCAGAGCACTGGCTATTTGGTAAGCACTGCATGGGGGAATCAATGCAGATTTACCCCCCATGACGAAATCTCTATGTAACCACCTGAGAGCCACACTCATATTTATGTAGTCTTTTAAAAATAGGCGGGCGTTTGAAATACCCCATGTTTTCACCATTATCAACAGACAGGTAATGAGGACATCAGCAGGGATAGTATTGGAACTACACGTACCGCGGTACTGGAACTCGTGCCCTTAAAGCGAGGGATATCAGAAACATTGCACGCACAGAACACTGTCATTATCGTCTTCACAAAGCTCCAAGGCTACTTTGCTATTTCCACCACTTTATTGTCAGAATGTGCATATCCGCAAGGTATCAATTTCCTATACATTTCAACTGGTGATCATTATTTTGTTGAATCCTAAAATAGTCCCGCTGCAACCACACATATGAAACAATTGAACATTCACATTGCATTTTTTGTAATATTGTCTTGTTTAAATGCCTGCAGTAGCGTGCACATCGGTTGTTAAACAGATATGGTTAAAGGCACCAAAGGGAACTCCTCGGCAAAAGACATGATGTCAATGGAAGATGTCAAAACCTTTAAGGCATTACTCCTTCCATTGACGCCCGGCTCATTTCCATTCACTGGTATGGTGGCATTTCCGCTGTCTCTCTTCGTCTCTGCCATACTAAGGCTCCAGTAATTGCGCCGGCGTGTATTTTCATGCCAGCGCAAATGCTGGAGATCCCTATGCGGTCTGCCAGCTTTATGCACCAGCATAAAGCAGGCAGACCCCATAGGGATCCATTGTAAACGCAACAGGTGGTGTTTACAATTACAATTAATTTCCTTCGTCTCATTGTCCCCCATCACACATCTCGGGATCCTCTCTTGGTCTCATATTCTCCTTGGTCCCCTGTAACGCTTCATTTTCCTCCGTTTACCTCATCTCTTCCCTCTCCCCAACTGTTCTCACAGTTATCTGCTAATTTTGGCATATATCCCTTCAATATGCACTCACTTCTACCTTGGTCTCCCTCCATCCGGCTTGTCTCTTCACCCCTTCACGTAAGCCACCGCGTCGTTGTTTCAGCCCTTTGCTTCTTGCTCTCCGCTCCTCCCTTTGGAAACTTGAGCGCCATTGGAAAAAGACTTGATCCTCTAACCATCCGGAATTACTTTTTTCTGCCCACCCTTCCTACGATTCCTTCTTCTAGCCAAGAAAAAGCCATCTTTCTCTTCACTTACCTTGTCTCTATCTCATCACCCACTCCATCTTTTTAAACTTCTTAATAATATTAATATTCTATCTCCATGTCCGCCAGATCCCACTCACTAATCCTCACTCTCCACTGTTGACCTTGCTGACTACTTTACTAGTAAGGCCTCTAATCTTCGTGCATCCTTTGTTTCTTCATCTCTGTACCCCCTCCCACCCGTACTCCCCCTTCCCTTCTCCCTCCCTTATCTTTTCTGCCTTCTCCCTTCCTACGGATTCTAATACTGCTCACTTTCTTTCACGTACCCTTCCCACAGCTTCCTCCACTGACCTTATCCCATCTACCCATATCCCTTTGGTCTATCCTCAGATCCTTTCTTATCTTACTATACTTATTCACCCCTCTCTTTCTTCCTCCAATTTTCCTGACTCTTTCAAATATGCTACTGTCACCCCCATCCTAAGAAATCCTTTTTTTTTACCCTTCTCTTCCTACTAATTTCCGCCCTATTTCTCTGTTGCCTTTCCTGTCTAAGCTCCTGGAATCAATTGTTTACTCTCAAGTCTCTTCCTAGCTCCACCTCCTCTCTCTTCTTCCGTCACTCAAATCCGGCTTTAGGCCTACTCACTCCACAGAAACTGCCCTCTTGCAGGTTTCTAGTTTCCTTCTGTCAGCACATCACAACAAGCTTTCTTCTACTCTGATTTTACTCGATCTATCAGGGCCTTTTTACACTCTGGGCCACCTCACTCTACTTTCCTCCGTCTCTTCTCTGGCATTTCTGGCTCTCCTCTCGCTTGATTTAAATCTTATCTCTTTGGTCGCTCCTATTGTGTAGCCTGGGCCTGACAGATTTCTCCTCCACTCCCACTTCTATATGGTGTTCCCCAAGGCTCTGTTCTTGGCCCACTCTTGTTTTCACTATACACCATCTCCTTTTCTTCTGTCATCTCGTCTTTCAATCTTTCCTGTCACTTTTACGCAGATGAGTCCCAAATCTTCTTTTCCTTTTCCGAGTGCTCTAACACTCTTCACTCTCAAGTCTCTTCCTGTCTTTCGTCCATCCAATCTTGGATGAGTTCCCATTTCCTTCATCATAGCCCGTCTAAAATGGAAGTCATTTTCTCCCCTCTTTCCTCTGCCTACCCTCCGTCCCCTCCATCCTTTCTTTCTTTTCTCCCCTTTCAACTTTCCTATTCTTCCTCTGCTCGGAATCACTGCGTTTTCTTTGATTCCTCTCTCTCCTTTTCCTCTCACATCTCTCTTACTGTGTGCAACATTCGTTTTCCTCTATTTAATCTTTGCCATGCTCACCCCTTTATCTCTTTCCCTGCTACTAAACTTCTTATTTCTGCCTTCATTTTTCCCCGTATTGACTATTGTTTTTCCCTCTTAAGTGGACTTCCTGCTCGTCTCACCCCTCTTCACTCCATTTATAATTCTGCCATTTGTCTTCTCTTCGGCCTTTCCTCACACACCCCGATCTCTTCCTCACCTCTAGATGCCTCAATTCTACCATTTGAACCTCATCTTCTTTTTCGTTTCCTTTCTATTGTTTTTAAATGTCTCCATGGACTTGCTCTCCCATATCTTGCTTCATTTGTTTCCTTTTACCCCCCCTCGCGCTTCACATTCCCAGTCCACCTCCCGCCTTGCTATCCCCATGCCCCCTTGAGCTCCTTCTCACTCCTTCTCACTTCTTGCTCCATTCCACAGGAATTCTCTCCCTCTTACTGCTTGTTCATATCATATATTCCGTACCTGCTTAAAAGCTCATCTTCTGTCTCCATTGTCTGCTCCTTAACCTGTTGATGTGTACTGCCAACTTCTCACTGTAAAAAGAAATGGTTTGTACTGTCCCCTTTTTTGTGAAAGCGCTTTGGCGAAAGCACAATATAAATTCAAATAAATTAAACAAATCAAAATCAAATAAACGTGAGTATGTCGGGTAGTGTTTATTTTAATTGTGACCATGGCAAGCAGCGCTCACGATGAAAAGTAAACGCTGCCTGGTATTCCAGCGTGCCAGGCAGTATTTACTCACTGTCCAACACAAGGTCATGGCATAGGAATCTTTTAGCAAACAAACATGTATTGACATAGCAGGTCACCTGCATTGTGTGAGTAAATATCCCTACATTTGTAACTTAAAAACTCTGAGATTCTTGCTGTTCACACCACGGTTAATATCTCCTGTAAATGATTTCTCCAGGGTCAAACACTTTAGGTAAGTGTTGAAGCCAGGAGTTGAGGCCTGTCCATAATTAAAAGACTTGACCTCATATTTTCTCATGTCTGGTTGGTAGAAATGTGTTCACTGTTTGGCTTTCAAGAATATTCTGTCCAGAAGTCCACAAAACATAATAAATCCACCTGACAAATATACAAACCCTTTATGAGGAGTCAGGAATGAAACACAATACAAGTGAGTCATGTTTTTCGTGAAAGACTTGTGAGGAATCTAGTGGGATCATCCCCAAAACCCTGACATGAGCCTCCTCTCATGTGGCCAGGGAAAAGCAGCTGCTACCTGATCCTGACCCTGGGGGTGGTCTTATGCGGGAGGATCACATGGGAGGGGACTCGTGATTCCTCTAATGTTCCTAAAGCCTTAATGACTTATTGTGAAACTGGCAATTGTGACCTAAAAACAAACAAGACCATTATGGACTTCAAGTCCCATAATTCCCATAGTATTGAGACGAGGAAGAGGGGCACAGAGTTTATGAAGGGTTATGAGCGGTCTAGTTGTTCGAATAAAAAGCACCTGAGTGGGACCGTTTAAAACTGAAAGGACTTTCAGGTGCGAGAGCAGCAGCAGCAAGAAGCAGAAGCTGATGGTATCGTTGTGACGGTAGCAGCACGCTGTGTAGGAGCTGCGGTAGATGTCGGAGAGACGTGGCATGCAGAGAACGTGCAGCGGGAAACGGTGCTGAAGCAAGCCACGCCATGTGAGAGAGGAGTTCCCAACATCCCGTGAACTTCTCCGCTGTTGAATTTACACCAGAGAGTGAACGGAGTTGCAAGCGCTTCATTGAAGGTCTCCGTGCATGGGGGCAGACCGAACGGAGCAGGCAGAAGCAGAAGAAGCCACAAAAAGACCCACAACAACACCAGCGACTGAGAAGGAGACGCTAAGGCATACCGGTGAGTTGGCCTGAAGCAAGTGGGCTAGCGGTGCTCCGAAGGAGACTGCTAGGTGAGAACGCTTTATTAGAATTCCGAACAAATTAATTGATGCAAACTGGGCGCAACTCTCCTAATGAGGGATTCCAAATAGGGGACCATTGTAACCCTCATTGCCAAAGTGAAAGAAAACTGATAATAAGGCAAACTGTCCTCAACTCTCCGAATGAAGGATTCAAAATAGAGGACAATTGTAACCAACATTACCAAAGCCAGAGAATAGTGATAATTAGAAGTACAGGGCGCAACTCTCCCAGAAAGAGATGCCAATTGGGAAATAATTGCAACTCGCATCACCAGCAGCCAAGAGGTTGCACAACAAGATAACAAAGGCTGCAGGAGAAAAGCCCTCCTTGTATGAGAATCCAAGGGGAAGAGAACTGTAACATGCATTGCCTAAAGCCAAAAGACAAGCAAGAAAACAATGATCCCTTTGTGGAATATCAATTTGGAAAGAGATGTAACACATTTTGTTAACAGTCAAAAGACTATCAAGAGGAGCAGCTGCTGGTTCAATTCTCTTCATTTATGATTCTAGTCTGGAGAGAATGGAACAAGCCTTACCACAGAGTGCACAATGTAGTAGTAGGAGCTTTGTCCTGGAAGGTGAGCAAACCAGGAAGAAGACAATGATTTAAAGTACTGTAGTTGTGGTAAACGGTTGTGGTGGAAAAGAAGTGTTTATTCCATCGCCTTGTCTTGTTGAACTTCAACTGTGGCATTTCAGAAAGTAATTGTTGAACCATTCTAACTAAAGTGTTTATTTTGAAGAAGTATGATGTGATAACAAGTAATTGGCCTTTTGAGAAAAGAACACTTGTATTTGATTCATGGATTTATGTTTGGAGGAAAAGATATTTGTTTTATCAAGCAGGAGGTTGTGGAAAAAGTTAACAATTGCTTTGATTGGTGAACGAGCCTTTGGAAGAGAGATGTTCACGTTGCCAAGTGAAAGGCTATATTGTGGCGTTCATCCCCCGTTCCAGGGGCTCGAACGGGGGATGAAGGCCATTAGCACCTCGGGTTACCAAAGCGGTAACCCAGGGTGATAAACAAAAAGGATTTTCCTTCCTACAACCGGATGCGCGCTGTAGGAAGGAAAATCCTTTCCCAAGATGGCTGACATGGAAAGGGAAGCAGGAGCCCCTCTTCCCTTTCCATGATGGCCGGGGGAAGGTGCGGCTGCAGCAGTGAGGGCCGCAGCAGCAGAAAGAAGGTAAGTGAGGGGTTTGTAAGGAAAAAAACTCTATGGGAGTGGGGACCACGGAAGCACCAGCACCATTAATAACGGTGCCGGTGCTTCCGTCAAAGTCTGCGGACGGGCCGGTACTGATCCACCCGCCAGGTCTGACCCTGGTGGGTGGAACGGCACCCATCCGTAGACTCGTAGTTTGCGGGCCCAGAAACTACGCTGCAGGAAAACTTACCGGCACCATTGTAATGAGGGCCTAGGTCATTTTTCTTTAGCCTTAGTTTGTTAGACATCCTTGTTAGTTTAGGGAAAGATAGGCATTTGTCTCACCCTTTTTTATTTAATAAAATGGCAACTTGTGAGAAAACTATAGCTTTGTGTCCGCCTCGCATTTCTGACCACTCACAGACTTTTATTGAAATAAAACGGGTTGGGAAAATGCCTCTCTGACACTGCTCTAAAAGGATTCTTCCTACCTATATCAAAAACTAAGGCTCTGTCTGTGTCAGAATGTCCAAAACAAAACTGTCCTGTGCCCAATGTTCTGTTCTGACCCTCACACTCTAACCAACTAAATTCAAAGGTGAAAATGGTAATGTCTTTGGCCTGGGGTGGTTTAGAAAAGTGCTCAAAAAGGAAGAATGAATAGCTCCAACACAAACGTTCTTCAAGGATAAGGATCCTTGCTCCAGAGGGTAGCTCCCTTCCCCTGGATTCCTCTGGACTTATTGACATTTTCACAACAGGCAGTTCCTTGTGCCTTTCTTGTCCAGCAACAACACTGATACACAAAACTGCTTGGTTTTCTACTTTTGTCTCTTTATGGATACCTGTTATACTCGCCTGCCAGATTTTTGCTCCGTCTCTCTTAACACAATCCTGTTTCTAGTCCTGATAAGATCTTCTCAGGACCTTTTTAACTTCTGTACTTTCTTGCAATTACCTGGTATGCTCTCCTGCCAGGGCTTCTTGTAATCACACACTTGTAACTGCCTGGTATACTCACCTGCCAGGGCTTCCTTTAATCACACACTTGTGGCTGCCTGGCACACTCTCCCGCCAGTACTGCTTCTCCTATGGGCTTGGTGCCCTCTTCCAGACTTGGACATTTACTTTGTTTGATAATGCATCTCCTTGATATATTACCCTATCAGGGTTTCCCATATTCTTTACACTGTATGATATGATATGATCTGATATGATATGATAGTCTATTTATATAACTGTATGGCAGGCACGGCTACCGCCATGTTCGCTACCGGCACCGCCTCCCGCGATTGGGCAATAACCGGCCCATTATGAGATGAATGGTCCAGTAATTGCCCATTCGCTGGTGGCGGTTTTGCTAGGGCAGAATGGGGGGGCATGGATGCGCCGGCACCGTTCATAACGGCGCCGGCAGCATTATGAGTTATGCTCGCGGGTGCGGCACAGCCCACCAGGTAAGACCTGGCGGGCTGTCAGGAACTCGCAAGCAGATCTCATAATGCGGCGGGACGGTATGAAAGGTGCCGGTGCCTTACCAGCACCGTTCATACCGTCACCACCAGGGTCGTAATGAGGCCCAATGTGTACTTACTAGTGTTGAAGATTACATGTTTTAGTGGTAGGCATAAGTTGCCCACCTGACAGATATCCAATCACAATCCCACTCCTTATAGAAAGTATACTTAGATGTTCCCCATGAACATACCACAACCCCTTCGTAGGTTTTTATCATTTGCCACATAGGATGACATCACCTGTGACACATTTTTAGTATATAAATGTGTTTTTAATATTAATTTCACTGAGAGCTCGAGTGAACATCCGTTGATGTACGCTGTAACTCGCTGTTTTAGACAATTGATATTAAAACAGAAACCTTTGCCATCTTCCTGAGTAGGTTTGATTATTTGTTGTCAGAGTTATTCTGCATTACCAAGCATTCCATGCAGGTTATCCAAAGGGCCATAAGCTCACTCGTCCCAGTATTTTTGTAGTTATGAGAAAGGAAGTCCATTTTTGACAATTTGCACAATAAATCTGTGTATGCATTCTCAATGGTTTTCAAGGGCAAGTCAGTCCTTGATGATATGTATGTGGAACCTGAGAATGTGTTTTCAGAAGTTTCACAAGGCAGATCAGAGTTTGAAGGTTGGCCTTTGGGTCTTGGGGAAAGGTGTTCAATACCCTACATAGGTGGATGAGCAGACGTATGACAATATGCTATGAGGGTATCATGTATGGGAGGGATATCCTTAAGGGAAGATGGGAAATACCATGTCTCATCGGATGAAGTCATGACATCTCTCCCAAGGTCGTCGCCCCTCCTCCCCCATGTGATCCTCCATCATATAGCCACCTCCAGGGTCAGGATCAGGTAGCGGCTGCCGTACCCTGGCCACATGGAAGGATGTCACCGCCGGAAAAAAAGTGATGATTCCATCGGATTCATCACACCTTATAGAAATATGTTAAGAAGAGAAAGTATAATTACAGCTTTCATTCCCCCATCTTGATTAAAAGAGAACTAGCTGAATGCAAAGTAATGTGTGTCGGTTACCCTGTGCACTATAGTAACAGGAGTACTAGGCATCCTCTGAACACTGCTCATTTGGGCAAGGGAAGGCTGTGACACCGGAGGATTGCACACCCTCCCATGTAAGTGTCCCACCCATGTTGCATAATATGCATTGAACTTCTACACCTCTCTTTGAAGTTGTAGGTGAGCGAGGGACGGGGAGGTCAGGTCAAGGCACACAACCCTCATTGAATACACTACCAGCAAGATAGCTCCGCGAGTTGAATGCTACCTGCGCAACAGGACACAGGCTCAATTTCCTTTAGCGATCCCTCTAGCAGGCCCAAGTGTGATTACTCCTCCCCACAAACCTTTTTGTCAGCCGTGCAGGTGAGGCAGACCCTTGATTAATAGAGAGATGGATAATCTGTGTGTTCATTGGGCACCAGAAGTCTCAGAGTGGCCCCTGAGACCCAGAGGAGTGTGGCCCACCGAGACCGGAAGACACAGAAGGCCCACAGAAGGTCTGCGCTCCCAGCAACTCATAGGCAGTTTATCCCGTTTGTCTTTCAGTTTCCATATGAAATGTTATGCATACACAGTGGGAATTCCCTGCTCTATGCAATTCCATGCATTTGACCAAAGAGATTTGCCGATTTGCAAACAAGATTGTAATATTTAGTGTAGATGGCAACAGACAGTGCTTTAAATGGGATGAGAAATGGAGGGGCGGGCTGAGCTCTAACAAGGGAGTTGGAAGACCAGGCGGGTCTAAAAGAGGGCGGCGGGATAGGTAAGGGCCACCAGCACCAAACAATACAGATTCTTGGTGTGGGGTGGGGGGCTGAAATGCAACCCACACGTTTGGGAAGAAACATATTTCTTTTTACGACTTACGTTGCAACAAGGAAGACATTTTCACTACACAAAATCCAAAACAGTTGGCTTTGTCAGTGTTGTACTATAGTCCATTAAACCATGAGTGAAGCTTTTTTTGGAATTGCGTAAATAGTTAACTGAATCCCTTCTATGGACCCCACATTTTGGCAGCTAAGGCACAGTGAGAGTAAATGATTTGCTCTGGATCACATGCTTTGTTAAGTGTGAAGATGGAATTTGAGCCCAGGCTCCAATTTAGGCACTTCATCAGATATCATCCCAGCTACATTTGGTTCACTTATTTGTTCATTTTTGGTTTCCCAGGGCTAAAATAATATTCAATTTATATAACTGGCTTGAAAAGTAAATGAATCACGTAATACATTCAACCAACAATTACACAGCCACGTTAGTGGCTGTGTAGTTATGGTTAAATTGCTGTTTCCATAGGAAGAGCACTTTTTGGGAGGCCTATAACTCCGCTCCCCCTGGACGAATCCTCACCAAACTTTGCAAAAAAAAGTATATGGGCCACTCTGAATTTCTTTGCAAAGTTTGGTGAGGATTCGTCCAGGGGGGGAAAAGTTAAAGGGGGGTCCCAAAACATCATTTTTTCCCATAGACTGAATGGGGGAAAACTTTGTGCACGGCTACAGGCCAAACCGCTGGACGGATTTCAACCAAATTTGCGGCAGTGGCAGGGGCTTGGTCGCGAAAGCGTGCTTTTGTAAATTTAGTGACAATCCATCCAGTAGTTCCCTTAAAAACTATCAAAAAGTATGGCTCTACAAATTAGTGATATCTATGTCCCCTCCGTGGACACACTTCCCTTTTCGCTCCGTGGAGAAGTTTGCAATTGGCTATTCCGTGGCGTGCTGGCCGCGACCATGTTGCGCTTTCACCGATTGGTTGTGCCACAGCGTGAGGCGCATCTTAATCTTTCGATATGTCCGCCATGTTTACTTTGTTTTCTGTTAAACGCGGACATCACTGCTAATATACCTAAACGAAGAAGACACCAATGCAGTTGTTACACTTATGGAACACTGTTTCGAAATGTGAGCGTTAATGAGACTTGGTAGTAGAAAGTGAAACATTGAAGTATTCTTATTAGCACTGTCGTACGGTACAGTGAAACTTGGTACTCATTGTACAAAATGAACTTACTGCGTCCATTTTACAATACATAAACAACATTACTGCGGTCAGACTGGCGGGAATCTGAGGCAGCCACCTGCTCTATTTCGTACACACAGCAGTTCCGCACATGTACGGGAGTAGCGGTTCTCATGAATAGCCGCTGATATGTTGTTGCAAAATGAGAATGTATTTGCATTCGCAGTGAAGGCCACTTTATTTTCTGTTTGAAATACGAGCTCAGTACGGCTGCATATTTGTCGACAGCCATAAGGGTCAGTTGTTTTTTAACCTTGAGGTCCAGGGAAAGAGCAGAAAGAATGCAGGGAGTAACAGTTAGTAAAACATATCGTTTGATAAGGTTATGCTTCAAAAACATTTGCACCAACCATGAAATATTAGTTACACTACTGCCTGACTGCAGCCAACGCAATGGAGCCGGTCCACATCATGTAAGTGTATTTTTCCCGCCTATATACAGAATTGACATTACATTTTTACTTTGGGGAAAAAAAATATGTTTTCCTAATGAATTACAAGGTTTATGTGCCTTTGAATTTTTTTTCCCCATTATGGATATTGCACATTGTCGCCGTTTGTAGGGGGCCAGTACATTTCCCGAGATTAAATTAATATTTAGTAATAAAAGTATGTGTTACAACTTTGTTTTGTGCAGAGGTTGCGTATTGATATACGTTTTATTTACGCTTTTACCCTCAGATACTTCCTTCCCTATTGTGATTGTCACGGATTACAGTTGTCGAGTGACGGCTTTTTTAACCGTCAAATGCAACTGTTCATTGCCGGTTGTCTATGCATCATATTGCACATTGTCGCCATTTGTAGGCTGCTAGTGCATTTCCCCAAATTAAATTAATATTTAGTAATAAAAGTATGTGTTACAACTTGTGCAGAGGTTGCATATTGATATACGTTTTATTTACGCTTTTCCCCTCAGATACTTCCTTCCCTATTGTGATTGTCATGGATTACAGCTGCCGAGTTACGGCTTCTTTAACCGTCAAATGCAACTGTTGATTACCGGTTGTCTGTGCATCATAATTCAGTGGGATGGCCGTTTCGGACCTCTATGTCCTTACGTTGCTGTCGCAATAAGAAGTAACATTCCATCCTTTCTGGTGGTGTAGATCACAGCGGTTGACATCGTCTTGCACATCAATGTGGGAGGAAAACCACTACTGTGGCGGCAACGCTTACTTTCTGTGTGTGAAAGAAACCAACGTGCCCATTACCATTTTCATTGTCCACCAAAGACAGAGGGCCTCATTACGAGGTTGGAGGAAGCCATGGCGCTATTAGCGCCATGGCTGCCTCCAAACTCGTTCCGACTCCGCCCTGGTGAATGGAGCAATTACGGGTCCATTTCAAGGTTGGCGGGACCAGTAATTCCCCATTCACCAGGGCCCTTCCCCATTCCCATTTGAGCCCCCATAGGGCTCAATGGGAATGGGGGATGCGCTAATAACGGTACCGCAATTTGCGGTAGCGTTATTAGCTCCAGAGTCCCTTTGCGGGTCCCATCCTTAACGACTGGAAAAACCAGGCGTTAAGGGAGGACCCGCAAGGGAACTCGTAGTAGGCCGGTAAGGGATTACCGGCACCGATGCCCTTACCGGCGCCGGTAATCCCTTACCGCCCGCCTCGTAATGAGGCCCAGAAACGTACTACTTGTATGGAAATGTGAATAGGGCAATCATTTTTCACAGTTCATTGTGAAACACAACTACTTTACTAATTGCTTAGGGCGATGATTTCGCTCAGTTTATTGTGAAATAATACAACTGTACTAATTTTTATATGTTAGTGTTTTTTTTACAAATTTACTCTCTGTTTTCACAATGTGGCATGCTACGTTGCAGGTTGTAATGTCTTCTATTGTAGGTGCTACATCACGGCACGTACGTCAATATGGACGCATTTGTTTAAGCTGCCAAGGAACATTATGGAGAAAGGTACTGCATACCACTTGCTTTGGCTACGGGAGGGTCAGGCCCATCTCATATGCTTTAGTGCCGTCAGGCCAATTTCTGTAACCGTCAGACCAATTTCTGTCACCCAGATGCCCTATTAACCAACATTAGTTCAGAGTAATTACTATCTTTTTAAAAGTGGGAAAATGAGGTAAGGTGCACTGAAAGTGTTTGGTGCACAGAAATGTTTGTAAAATAATACATGGTTACACCCTCCCAATAGACATATCTTCACACCTTTCGACCTGTGCCACTTACGAAATTATGTGTCGAAAGGTGAGTGGAAATGGTGTTGCTTCCAGTATTTCTAACGTCATTGCACTTCCCATCACAGAGTTTATTTGAGATTTTATGTAAACGTAAGTAGACTACTCCTTTGCATTTTTTAAGCACATTTTTACAGAAAAAAATTACTACATGTACAACACATGTATGTAAAGGTCATTGACAACACCCAAAAAGGTTTATGTTGTGCATGCGATAGTGTTTTGATATTTAACAAGTGTACTCATGTACATTACAAATCAACGGTACAACTTCCGTCTCTGAGGGATAGCCTCCATGTATGGTTAGTGGCCACAATGTCGGGGATGTGGCTACTGGTTATTACTGGAAGGGACAAAACATTGCATTGAGGTCGCCATGTCACCAGGGACTGCCTTTCTGGTAAAGGTCTTGCTCATAACCATACATTTCTCAAGGAACACAAATGTGGTGCTGCCTTTACGGTCACACAGTTTCATTTTTGCTTTCTGTAGCCTGCAATGGAAAGCGAAGAAGGGTTTCTATCCAACACCCGTCTTCCCTTTCTATGGTGGCCATCTTGAAAAAGGATTTGTTTTCTTCAGCCGGGAACGCCGGAGGCATTCCGGTTGAAGACAAAAAATCCTTTTTCTTGGTAGCACGTGTTACTGGTGTAAAATCTCGATTGCTTATGGCATTCATCCCCCACTCTGTGGGGAGGAATGGGGGTTAATGATCCAGATACGTCGGTATGCACTCTTGCTTATATTGTGTTGCACGCTTGCCTTGTGGAGTTCTGTGCCGGAAATTTCCCAGTTACAAGTTCCTACAAGAATATACAATGTACTTCCCCACTATCACCCAGTTACACATGTCATTGTGAAGTGGGTATGACTTTTCGAACACGCCCCCATGCTGTGCGCCAGCATATGATAATGTGCAATTCTTCGGAAGGTGGGCAGTTACTTCAAATGTCCCTTTACAGTAGTATGCTTATGTGTTACTATTAGTACCCTCATAAATGTAGTACAACATTTTTGTTAAAGTACTGTTATGATGTATTTACACTACTAAAAACCTATGGCATTCAGGTAAAAAAAACTTTGTTAAAGGGACGTTATGGCTATGTTGCCCTCCCAAAAACCTGTAAAATTCACTACAAAAAAAACTTTGTTGAGGGGACGTTATGGTTAAGTTGCCCTACGAAAACCCTGTGCACTTCACTAAAAAAAAATGTTTGCCCTCCCCATTATGGTTCAAATTAAAACCGAAAAACCCCTGAATTCGCCAGTTATGGCAGACTGAGCCCCCATACTTGCCATCACCACTGTGCACTGCTAGCAGTCACACCCAGAACATGAAAGATGTCATCTGAAATGTAACTGATGACATCACTGACGACATCACATGTTTAGTCCCTTTGTTTTCGTTCCCTGCTCTATATATATATGTACATTCAGTAAAAAAACTTTGTTAAAGGGATGTTATACTTCACAGTGAAAGCAAAAAACACTGCACATTCCCCCATTATGGTAAGCTCAGCAACCATAGCTCACAGCATCTACGTGCATTGCTAAGACTAACACCCAGGACATCAAAGATGACATCACAAATATCATTGATATGTGATCGCCTTACACACAACACACGTGACTATGTCAACAAACAGATTAACTCTTCTGTGCAATCTAGTTCAGCACAGTGCCGCACTCCCCACAATGTCACTTTACCACCTTTAGTCTCTTAACTTCACCAGAGCCCTCAGTGCTGTCACTAAGACATACCGGCCAGGCCTCGACCGAGGGGCCTTGCCCGGGCCAGTTCCCTCTTCAGGCTCACCTTCATTGTCTGGAGATGCCTCATCATATCCTTCGGGTAGTTTGTCGGACTCATACCTCGGGGTCTCCTCTCTCTCGTTTTGATGGCTTGAACCGTCCGGCGGCGGCTCCGCATCCGCCGGGGGATGCCTGTCCCCATCAGTCCACATTTGTCGGCGTACCTTCTTGAACCACGACGCGTTCATGGTGATCGACTGGTGCCCTCGTGCTGCTGTCACCATCGTCCCTTCTGTTCGGGTCACTGTCCAGGGTACACAATCATACCGTGTTTCAAGCTTGGTCTTTGTGGAGTTTCGCACCACCAAGACATGGGCCTCATTACGAGTGGAGGTAAGTAACTGTCCTTACCGGCATGGCACAAATACCGTGTCCGTGTAGTAAAGAGCACGCTAATAGAGGGCTATTACGACTTCGCGGGCACAAGCTTTGCGCCATGCTGGTAACGACATTACCGGCATGCCGCTAAAATCCCCAAAATGGCCCTTAGCGGCATCATGTAAAGCGCAGATAACACTACCGGCATGAATCAAGACGCCATTAACCGTCACCACTAATAACGGTCACCGCAAATAAGCGGAACCGGAAGTAGCGTCATCGCACAGGAACGGGAAAGAGCACGGTGGCCATCTTCAAAAACACAATCCATTGCCATCCTCAGCACCCAGGACCTGGAGTATATTGCTGTGTACCCACATCAACCCACAACAGCTATATAATGCCCAAGGCAGTGAAAAAAGGCTCCTCCCACCTGCGCCATGAGCACTTTAATGAAGAAGAGCTCACCATGCTGGCAGAGACCCTGGCTGAGAATGCCGATGTATTTGCTCCCAGCCTCAAGAGGGAGGCAGTCATCCAGAAGAAGGCGATCTGGGCACTAGTTGCACAAACAGTCAGCGCGGTTAGCAACAGCCCACGCCCAGCTAAGGATGTCAGGAAGAGGTGGGATGACCTGCGCCTGCGTGTCAGGAATATCCTGGCCGCAAACAGGAGCAAGGCCATGGTAACTGGCAGAGGATCAAGCTCACTGATAAAGCTGTCCTGGTGGGAGGAGATATGTGCCAGCACGATCGGCATAGAGGCCATCGAAGGTGTGGGTGACATGGAGTGTGGCGTAACCTCATCAGCGGAAAGAGGTGAGTGTCCTAAGAAAACACTGTGATGCAGAGTCTGATGATAGTCCACCAATGTGTTTGTCTAAAGAGGCAAGCCATGCCCCAATACACACACATTCCCAGCCTAGTTGTCGTCCGCATCACAAACACATACAGATGCTTGCAGCAAGGCAATGACATACCTTACACAAACCACACTAAGATGTTAATGGCAAAAGTCACACTGCATGCAGGCTGCAACAGATATGCATGTCACATAGCATATGTCCGACCCAACATGAGTGACCACGACGGATGCCGGCATTACCCACCCATATTTCAAGCAACGTGATCCTCCAAACTCCCCTGCCTATTCCCCTCTATTGTGTAGATGAGCAATTATACAAATGTATGCATGATGCTTCTCAAACCATCACTCATGCCGTCCCTCTCTTTGACCCCCACAGGCTCAGATCCTGACAGCAAGGCCCAGGACTCCCTCACACAGCCCACCACACCCCGGAAGAGGGCCCGGGATGAAGGCAACAGGCCTTCCACCTCCAAAGCCTCACGCAAGCCATGGCATGCACTGAAGAGCAAACTACCCGAGGATGCCACGGCACTGGTGCCGCCAAGGCCCATCACCACTGTACCCACAACTCCAATGACAATGGCACAGGAGACAGTTGAAGGTGCACTCTCTGCAGAGAACATTTCTGTCGGGGAGGCAGCAGCTACCGCACCCCTGACTGATGACAACGTGCAGGGACAGGTGTGTGTGCCCGTGGAGGACGACTACGCCGACCTGCCTGCCACACCAAATCCGGCACCATCCCCCCAGCTCACATCGGTCGACTCTGACCACGGCACCACCCCGGAGCAGTCTGGGGGAGGGGGGGGGAGTACATCCAAGGGAGCATGAGTCCCATAGAGGACCCAATTGAATTTGAGCATGACATGTTAGCACCCTCCACCTCCACTGGTGTACCGGCGGGGGTGTAGCAGGCAGGGCACGCTTCACAGTGGCAGGAGGAGCTAACTGCCCTGGTGAGTCAGTTTGTGACTAGCAATGCCCAAGCAAGGCAGGAGTGGCGTGAGAACACCACCTCCCTGGGGAAGATCATCGCAGATAGCACCAGTAGACTGTGCAAGGAGGTGTCTGCCCTGCGGCAGGTCCTCAGCCGCATAGCAGATGCAATGGAGGCTGAGTGTCCGGCCCCCCAATTGGAGCAGACGGCCACTCCATCTTCCTCGAGCTCCACGCAGACCAGCCCACTATGCAGGTCGGCACGCACATTGCGCTGCCCGGACATGCCGCCACCAGCTGCAGGGAGTGGCAGGATGTAGACTGGCCAGCCTGATGAAGGCAATAGACAATTGTTCGGACACCATATGTGGGGGAGTGGCAGGGGGGTGAGGGTGTGTGGGGGAATTGTGGGGGGAGGGGGATGAGGGTGTGTGGGGGAGTTGTGGGGGAGGGGCAGGGGGTGAGGGTGTGTGGGGAAGTTGTTGGGGAAGGGGGAGGGGGTGAGGGTGTGTGGGGGAGTTGTGGGGAGAGGGGGGTGTGTGTGGTAGAGGGTTAGTGTACTTTCATCTTTATTTGACAGTTAAATACACCTGTTGTATGAGAAAAATATCTTGAGTGGACATTACTCATTGCGCATGTGTCATTTATTCGTATACAGTGCATAGTGTACATGTACTCCCACAGCCAGTGCCCTCTGTCCAACTATCATGTCAGCCTCTGCAGCCATGTGTGTCAGAAATATTTTGCAATCACTGCCTGACGCACAGCACGTCCTTCCTGTGTATTGGCACTGCGATGATGTGCAGCCACATCTTCTTCATCCCCTTCATCATCACCAGGTGGTAGCAGTTCAATGTCAGGGGGCAGGGGCACGTTCCGTCGGATACACATGTTGTGCAGCATGACACATACCATGATGATCTTGGCCACCTTCTCATGCCTGTAGAGGAGTGCCCCACCTGACCGGCTAAGGCAGCGAAACTGTGCCTTCAACAGGCTAAAGGTCTGCTCAATGACCACATGGGTACAGGTGTGGGAACGATTGTAGTCCTCCTCGTTCCTGTTCTGTGGGTTCCGGACAGGGGTGAGGAGCCACGGCTTCAATGGATAGCCACTATCACCTGCATGGGAGGCAAAAAAAGGTATCTGTCAGTCGATTCATGATGGACAGCTGTACTAGTCACACATGCCTGCATATTATCATTGGTCACAGGCACATGTCCCTGGTTGTATGCAAGCCATTTTCATGCCCTCAATGTGTCCTGTGCCATGGGCTAATGGCGTGGGTTGAATCTTCAAGATGATGCACAGTGTGCACTGCCTTGATGTTGCGCATGCATTGTGGAGGCATTAAGTTGTGTTTGTGTCAAATTTGTGATGTGTTCTGTAAGGTTTTCTGACTGGGAACGTTGGCAGTAGGCTCTGCAATATTAGGCATTGAGCGCAGACTTTTCCTATGGTTACATGCTGCACTCCTGTGGTTGTGGTGGCCCTGTGACAGACAGTGAATTGCATTGGTGGTTTTGTTCAATGTACTCCCATGGATGCTTGTCCTGTGTGGTGATTTGCTGGAGACAGCAACATAGTGCATATTCACTGCATGTTGCTGGATGGTGTTACGAAGGGACGTCCGCTGATGAGTGGTGCATGTGTTGTGGGATGTGGGGTGGTTTACTGTTTGGCATGTTGTGATAGGTGTTGACCTTACTTCAGTCCTATGCGATTTGATTGTCATGTTCTGTTTGGGATGCTTTGGGGCACAGTGTTTTGGGATGTGCACATCGTGCTGTCACATCAACATTGACACCATGGTGGTGTGTGCATCTCTCCCTCCATTTCACTGCCATGTGCCTGTCATGCAACTTACCAAGCAGCCAGGCACGTCGTCCTGCATGTCGCTCCATGTAGCGTGGTAGCGTGGAGTTGCGCAGGACCATTGAGTCATGAGTTGATCCGGGATATCGGGCACAACAATGTGTGACGATCTTGCTGGCGTCACATACCATCTGTACATTGATGGAGTAGTATTGCTTGTGGTTACGGTACACCACCTCCAAGGCATGCAGGACCACCAACTCCACGTGGGTGCAGTCAAGGGCACCTATACAATTTGGCATGCCTGCCAGTGCATGGAAGGCAACTTTTGTATCAGAGATCTCCTGGGGAGTACGTGGTAGGGATATGTAGTGCCTTGTGTACTTGAGGAGGGCATCCAGCACTTGGTTCAGAATGCGATAAAATAAGGGTTGTAATATGCCATGCATGTGCCCCACTGTGTGCTGGTAGGTGCCTGTGGCAAAGAAGTGGAGCACCGACACTACCTTCAGTAGAGGGGGGATGGCGGTGCGTATTTCAATGAGGCTGACAATATCGTTGTGTATCATGTCCACGATGGTGGTGATGGTGTCCCGGTCCAGACGGTACAGGGTGTGGATCTGCTCAGGGGTTAGGTTGAATGGACTGGCTCTGATGCAAGGGATTGGGGGCTGCCTGCGTGGTACCACTGGCTGCACTGGTGGGGCATGCTGGGCCTGTCTCACCTTCCTTCTCCTCCTGCGTCTCCTCTGTGGTGCCTGCTGTTGTTGTTGTTGTTGTTGCTGGTGTTCCAATGCAAGCATGTCCTCCATCCCCAGTATTGCTACTACTAGTGGAATCATTTTGGTGTGGGAAGGGGTATGGTGTGTGGGTGTGCTCCTTTTGTGCTGGCTCAGACTCCATTGACTCCACCTGTGCTGATTGTGTGCACCTGTGGCAGTTGGGAACACTGCACATAGCATTTTACGGTTGGTTCACAATGCCGGTATTGCCGGCATGCCGGTAACCCCTATTAGCGCCTTCATGATGCCGGTATTTGCATGTCTGCCCGACTTGTGATGTCCTCCCATTAGCGGCATGCCAGTATTGCCGGCATGATGGGCCATGTGCCCGCGCCCTTGCCGCTATTAGAGGCACCGTTATTAACAGTGCTGCTAATACTGGGGTCTTAGGTCGGAATAGCCTGGAGCGGTATGCGCTGCCGGTAATCCTTTACCGGCATCGTTTTTCCATGACCTCCAACCTCGTAATAACCCCCATGGTCTCTGACCTGGTGTTCCGACTTCCTTGCTTACCTCCTGACGCTCATGTGTTCATTCGCTGCCACTCTCCTTCGTTGGGTACCATCGTTGTCGTAGATGTCTATGCCCCTGCTTGGGTGTTGTGGAATTGACGAGTTTACCAATGTCTCGTACATGAGGTCTGCCGGTGATAGACCTGTGGAGCTGTGGGGCTTCACTCGATAGTTCCGTAGGAATCTGTACAGATCCACTCTCCAGGGGCTGGATTGGGCCCTGGATATTCGTAGCACCTTGTTAATGGTAATGGTCTGCATGAACCTCTCTACATCGTCGTTTGCTTGTGGCCACCTGGACGTGATGTGGTGATGTTTGATGTGATCATCCAGGTATTTCTTGATCTCCGTACCCTGGAATGGCGGTCCGTTGTCACTCTTGATGCGTCGTGGCAAGCTATGTGTGGCGAACATCTTCTTGAGTGCAGGTATCACCATTTCTGCTGCTGTCGAGGATACAATCTCCACCTCTGGGTATCTTGAGTGGTCATCGATGGCCACCAGTATTTATGTCCCTTCCTGAACCGTGCAAAAGTCAATGCTGATCACGTCCCATCTTGACGACCCATGCTCTGCCGACTGTATGGCTTCAGGGTTTGGCGGTGCTCCTGGTATTTGGCACGGGGGGCAGGATGCAATGATTTGCTCCACCTTGGTGCCAATGTGCGGGAACCACACTCAGTGTCGGATACTGGCTTTTATCCTGACCATTCCTTGATGGCCTTCGTTTGCCAGCGCCAAGATTCTGTCCTGCAGACTGCTAGGGATCACGATGCGGGCTCCTCTCAGGATCAACCCTTTGCTGGTGACCGACAGGTCCTGTCGTACTGGGAACATACCCATGAGGAAGTCTCTGGCCGCCGGCGTGCGGTTGAGCACATTGCGGAAGAAAGATTTCCGCTCGCCCGATATGATGGTGTTCTTGATCAGGTCACAACAGGGGTTGGTGTGCGTGGCTTCCACAATATCATTGATGCTGACTGCCTTGGGCTTCATGGTGCGGATGATCTGGCATATGTCCTCTTCTGTCTCCTCTTCCTCACTTACTTCTCCTAGGGTGGCAGCCCAAGGGTGGCTGGATAGGAAGTCTGCCAGGTTGTCCGTGCCCGCTTGGTAGGCCAACTCAAACTCCCAATTCTGGCCAGGGGGGTTTGACAATAACCCCGTGAAAATCGGGATGAGAGGCTTGTGATCTGTGTAGGCCCTGAATTTTCGTCCGTAGAGGTAGATGTGGAAGTGGTGGCATCCCCACAACACTGCTGCTATGGCCTCCTTCTCGATGTGCTAGTACTGTTGTTACATCAGTGTGAGGGCACGGGATGCGTAGGCGATTGGCTTCGTCTCCCCCCTGTCCAAGATACTTGAACGAGGATGGTCCTGAGGCCGACAAGGCTGGTGTCGACATACAGTTCTGTTGTTAGTGTTGGGTCAGAGTATGCCATTGTTGTCTCGGCTGAGAGGGATGTTTAGATCCGCTTGAACGCCTCCTGGCAGTCAGGGCTCCAGTCCCATTTGGTGTTCGATCTGGTGAGTTCCCTGAGTGGCTCGGACATCGTTGCCAGGTTGGGGATGTACCTCCCACAGTTTGTCACCATTCCCAAAAAGCTGCGTATCTCTGTGGGTGTTGTCGGGGGTGGCCTCCTTTATGTCTGCAACTTTTTGTGGGTCAGCCGACACTCACCCGCTGTTGAACACGTACCCGAAGAATGTAATTTCCTCTTTCAGAAACTCGCACTTTTCCCGGTGGATGGTCAAACCTGCGGTCTTTGACCTGCTGAGCACCATCTCGAGGCGACGCATGTGTTCCTGCCTGTCGCTGGCGTGGATGAGGATGTCATCACTGACATTTAGTACTCCTGGGATGCCGTGTATTACCCCTGAATGGCCTGCTGGAAAACCTCTGCCGCTGAGGAGATGCCTCTTGTATCGGCATAGGCCCCGGTGCGTGGAGAAGGTAGTGATGTATCTTGAGTCGCGATGTTGTTTCAACTGGTGGTACCCAGTGTTTAAGTCAATTCTCGAAAACACTTTCGACCCTGTAAGGTCCGTAATGATTTCATCAAGTGGGGGGGTGATGTACCATTCTCTTTTGATTGCCGCATTTGGTAGGCACATGTCAATGCAGATTCTTACTTTCCCCGGCTGCTTCAACTTCTTTGTCATCACCATGGGTGACACCCAAGGTGTTGGCCCTGTGACCTCTTCGATGATTCCAGCCTTTTCGAGTTCTCGCAGTTCCTTTCCGACCAGTGCCCTCATATGGAATGGGGTCCTTCTGTGGCATACTGCCCGGGGCTGTACTGTCTGGTCGACGTGAACTTTATGAGTTTTCCTTTTAAGCATCCGATGCCCTTGAGGATGCCCGGGTACTTCCCCAGGAGGCTGGAGATGTCCGTTGAGTCTGTGACATCGCAGATGAAACGGATTAATTCTAGGTCTTCCACTGCATCCCCACTGAGTAGGCATTCAATTCCTGCATTAACGTCGTATATCTTTGAATGGAGGACTCGATCACCCCTGCTTAGTGTTGTTCTGAAACGTCCTTCCACTGGTAGCATCTGTAGGCAAAATAATAGTGTGTCGGTTGGCTTGAGGCCAGGACGGGGACTCAGCGTTTGGAACATTGTTGCCGGCATTACGTTTACTGATGCTCCAGAGTCGATTGTCATTTGCGTCTCCTGCCCCTGTATGGACACTAGGCATTTGCATCTTCTCTGTCTCTTTGTCGACTCCATGCCTCTGTGTTCAAGTGCCGAGACCAAGTAGACTTTCCTTCTTCTTCTCGTCCGTCCACTTCCCGCATCCTTTGCTGGGTCGCCATCGTCATCACTGGATTCATCGGTTGACGAGTTAGCAGTCTCTACGCGGCGGGTGTTAGCTTGCTTCTTCTTCTTGGAGAGGCCTTTGTCTTGTTGCAGTTGGGGTTGTGGGCATTGTAGTTGCCCTGATGATCTGCAAACACACGTGCAGTGGTCCTTCCGGCCACATGCTCGTGGTTCCTTGTGCTGGGCAGTTTCTTCGTCCGTGACATGCACCTCTGCACCATCCACACTCGGTGGGCCCGGTGATCCTTGGTTGCCACTGTGGTGAATTGTTTGTCTCGTTGTATTCCTCCCTCGGTGGTCGGCAGTTGGCGATTTGAGCTATTAACACTGTCGTCTGCACCAGTTGAAGCTTCTGAAATGTGGTTCCCATGTATGCTGCCCTCGCGTGCGACAGCTCTCTTTGACGCCCATATTTGAGGATTCTGGCTAGGGGAATGCCTTTCTCACCCAACACCAATCTGCGCAGTGTTTCGGAATGCATACCATTAATGATCTGGTGCCTTATCTCCTTCTCGACGTTGTTGGATTCACACGAGAGTGCACATTTCCTGAGTCTTGTTTGGTAGGCGTCGAGTGTTTCCTCCTCCACCTGAATCGTGGTGCAGAAGATGAAGGTTTTGTAGTCCGGGTTCAACTGTGGCATGAAATGTGCTGTGAGAGCATCTTTGGCCAGTTGGTAGATGTCTGCACCATCACTGATGACCAGCATGTTGAAGATGCACAGGACGTCGTCACCCACGTTGAGCAGAATGTGTGACTTCATCTTCCTGGGCGTTGTGATATCCTTGCAGACCATCACCATCTCAAACTTCTGGATCCACAGCATCCAGCAGGGTCCCACTGACGATGGGTCGGTGCATGGGTCGAAAGGCAACAGCACAGCTGTGGTCCCCCCACGAGGTCGAGGGGACGATGGCGTGAGCTTCAACGACGCTGAAATTCTTGATGGTGTGCCAGGCCTCGGTGTGGAAATGCCAGTTGCGATGATGTTACGGTGCTGGAGTTACCACGGTCGATGTGTGTGAACGATGGGTCTCTCCTCACCTTTGTCACCTTTTTGTTGATGGGGCACTGAGGAACCAAGCTGCTCTGCTTCGTTGTTGCAGGTGGTTTAGTGGTACTTCTTGTGCCACCTGGCTTGAAAATTGAGGAGCAGGCGAGCCAAAAATGTTCTCAGCTACCTCCACTGTTGCTTTTTGCCTGTGCTCTGTGGATGTTGGAGCATTGCAGGAGAAAAGAAAAAAAAAATGTTTTGGGTGGGGGATGGATCCCCCACCGTGTCTCCAAAAATTCGCCCTTGCCGAGGGCTTGTGGGCCGAGTTATGGCTTAGGAAGCTGGTATGTAATTCATCCGTCCATCGTCGCCAGTGTAGAGTCCCTCTCTGCCGGTGCAGCCGGCGGAAGGAGAGAGAATCAGGGCCTGCATGGAGGACGGGCTGAAGAGCTGCACAAAAGGCACGACACGCTTCATGTAGCTCATGCCCAGAACTGACCTGCCCTCTGGCAGGGTAGGCGCTTTATTTAGATGCGCCTTACGTCACTGGGCTTGCGGGGCGTAAGGCGTACATAACACTGGCCTGCAGTCCACCTGGATGAAGACTTAGCTCTCAAGACCTTTTGCCAAGGAAAAATATATATAAGACATGTACTCTCTCCGTCTGACAGATCAGTCCTTGGGTGTTCCTTGTTCAGAAAAGGATGCATGCATGATTTTAAGCAGGAATTAATACTGGTTAATGGTACAGACAGAAGCTGGCTTTGAAAAAAATGTAATACATTAACATGATGGATGTCATTCCAAAAGGTTGTCAATCTATTCAGAAGTGCATATTTGATATACAGTGTGCAGGAATGCAAGTCCCAACATTCAAATATAATGTGTGACTTAATTCCTGCTTTCATTTTCACTGTCTTCTGTGGCCCATCGCCCCCACCTGCGCCCCCGCCGGTCACAGCTACTAACTAACATGTTGTGTGCTGTAAAGGACGGCACTTAAAGGCCACTGAGCTCGATTTCATTCTGCCACACTCTAGACTCTGCTCAGCACTATACTCTGCCTAGACTCTGCTCAGCACTATACTCTGCCTAGACTCTGCGCAGCCCTATACTCTGCCTAGACTCTGCCTAGACTCTGCTCAGCACTATACTCTGCCTAGACTCTGCTCAGCACTATACTCTCCTTAGACTCTGCTCAGCACTATACTCTGCCTAGACTTTGCTCGGCACCATAATCTGCTTAGACTCTGCTAAGCACTATACTCTGCTTAGACTCTGCTCAGCACTATACTCTGCCTTTCCACTTACTCTACACATTTGGTGCCTACTATTGAAAATCAAAGCTGCCATTAGAATTCTACCACAAAACAAGTTTTGACAAAGCTCAAACCTCCTCTCTCTCCACCCTGGCCTTGCCCCCTCCCTCCCACGACAACACCCTGGGCCTGTCCCCCATGGCCCACAAGCTAGGGGTTCTCTTTGACAGCCACTGAAACTATTACAATTAACGCTCCATCACTGGCTGCTCTGTTTAGGAGAGTGAAAGGTGGGAAGGGGGTAGACTTTATGGATGCTGACATCCATAAAATCTACCCCTGTCTCACCTTTCACTGGCCTAATACTCTCAACTCCGCCCTTATCATCAGCAACTGGACTCCTGCCTCTGCATCCTCATTGAACTCCTTTACTCCACTCTACAAAGTACATCACTCTTCAAGCTCCCCGGGTAAATTGTGAAATGGATGTGGCAAGGCTGTGGGTGGGGGTCACCCTCACATATATATATGGGTTGAAAAGGGGTAAAAATAAAAAATTAGGTTGGCATTTTATGGGGTCGCAGTAAAAGAGTTGCGGTAATCTCATAGATCCCCCTACCTCTGTGCATTGCCTCTGTTTGGGATGGCAGTCCAAGCTCAATCCTTCCCCATTCCTCCTCCTTGTCTACAGATCCATACATGGTCTGCCTAACACAGTCCCTAATCCCTCTGACCCCCCCATGTACATTGAGATCTCTAACTCCCCTCAAACTCTTCTTCGTCTGTCGGTGCTACTTCTCGCTTTCGTCCCTTCACCCTACTGATCTCCACCCCCAACCACTGGACCCTCTACCCCCTGACCTCAAGCTGATCTCCAAACTATCTAACTTTAAGTCTGCCGCTATCTCTTAAAGGGGCGCCTGAATTGTATCTTCTTGACATCTCTGAGTCATTGTGCAACCATGCTCCCACTAATTCTAGTACGTCTTCCATAATACTGGACAATGGGCCTCATTACGACCCGGGCGGTAAGGGATTACTGGTACCGGTAAGGGCACTGGTGTCAGTAATCCCTTACCGCCCAATTACGAGGTCCCTTTGAGGGTCCCTACCATAACGGCTGGTTTTACCAGCCGTTAAGGAAGGGACCCACAAAGGGACCTTGGAGCTAATTACGGTACCGCAATTTACTGTACCGTAATTACCACCTTCCCCATTTCCATTGAGCCCTATGGGGGCAAAAATGGGAATGGGGAAAGTCCAATGGTGAATGGGGAATTACCGCCCCACCAACCTTGGAATGGGGCGGTAATTCCGCCATTCACCATGGCGGAATCGGTAAAATACCGGTGGCAACCATGGCGCAACTAGCGCCATGGTTACCGCACGGGTCGTAATGAGGCACAATCCTAGTCCTTCTACCACGATCCCTTCATACCACCCCAATTTGTTCGTTCTGTGCATCCGCATTCTAGTCCCGCTTCTCCCGCCTACACTTTTGCCCTGCTGCACTTACCTGCTCTTCCAGAGACTGCAGTGTGGTTTCCCTGGACACAGCACAAAAGGCCAATTTCTCAGACAAGCTACTGGCTCCATAAGAACACTTTGGAAGAATGCGCCACCTTCAGAATAGGTGTTAAGTACCAAAGAGTTCGTTAATGCTTTCAGCAACCTTTTCTGTCCTTAAGACCCCGTTGAGAATCGGGCCCTCAGTGCTGAACGGTGCAGTATACTAGCTTCATAACATAACATAGCTGCCTATCGTGCGTATGATAATCCTGTGATATGTGGAAGTACTCCACGCCCTCAATCCCATGATCTACATGTTTGCTAGTACTGCCCTCCTCTGATTTGTCCCATTTCTTCCCTGTTACACTTGGTTAATGTATCTGCCACTGCCTCGACTCTACTCCTTGAACAGTGGGGGAGAGGGCACAGACCACAATGACTCCTTATGGGAATTCAGGACGAACATACTCGCCCTTAGCACTTAAGGGGTTAAGTTCCACTCTCATCCTTAAAAACATTTCACTTACTTTTTAGGAAAGGGTCAGCCCTATTGGCTTGGTCAGTGTTGTTATCTTTCTTCCGCAGTTCTTAAAGAGCCGTGGGAGCTGGTTTGGCTGCTGCTGGCCTCTGAAATCCGAGCGCTTGCAATGCTCTTTAAAGTGTGTAAACCAAGAAGGGAGAGGATCCTTTCCCCAAGCTCCCCCCTCCCCACACCTCCTCCCCTGCTTCCTCGTTACCTGTGGCTGGAAGCTTGGACACTTTGAAGTCGTTGTTATACTCGAGTGACCTGACTGATATCTTTTGGTCTCGCTCGCTACAGCGCTTAGATGTCTAACCTCTGGTCTCTGTTTGCCTGAATTCCACAACACTCCATTTATAGTCGCTCAGTTTGTCATCGGGCGCCCTGTGCCTCGGAGCAGGCTAATGTGCCAATCGCCCAAAACATGTGAGCCTGGGGTCCTAATGCGAAATAGGGCCCCTACATTAAGGGGACAGGAGAGTGTTAGTGTCCCAAAATGCGATCCTTCTGTGCAAAACATTAACTGCAGTTGCCACAACGTTCTTTATAGCTTGCGTTGTGTCCCATTGACCACAAGCACATAAACCAGTTAACCAAGAGCTTGATGCCAATGGGCTGCGGCGCGGAGAAGACGCTGCATGCTCTTCCCTGGAGAGAGGGCACTGGGAAGCCATGCAGCTCCACTTCATATTGCCCTGTCCTCATTCGTCCATCCGTGGGCTATGAGCACTGAACCCGAGGACTCACCCCTCCTGCGTGGCACTCCCCCGCACCCACCATTCCCAAGTGCTCCAGGTGATGCCCTGGCCTCGCTGCCCAGAAAGCTCTTGATTTCCAACCTGTGTTTCTTCAGAACAAGGAAGCTGGAACGCTGTCCCTCCTTTCAGTGACGTCTTACGCTGGAGGAAGAGCCCCATCATGTGATCTTGAAAGCTAGAAGACACAAATATGGAGTAAGCCTAATAAAAGTACCATTCTTGCAAGATCCTCAGTTGCTTTTTGTTTTTCCTTAAAAAAACACAACCTGAACTGTTTGCTTGGCTGTCAGTATTCTTAGCTATTTTACGATGATGCTATGCTGGTATTCTCTACTGGGGGAAACAGGTGCGTCCTTATGCAGGTTCTTAACTGGCTCCCCTCTGAAAAAGGGGTAGTTACCTACCTACTCATAAACCCTTGTAACGGACGCTGAGCTACTGTAATCTCGGCCGGGATTCCAGCCGCCTTGTCCCCGATGGTAAGGGGCGTGACAGCCTATCAGCCAATGAGGAGGCTCGAAGCGGGGCCATCCCCGCTCCGAACCTCCCCGCGGCTGAGAGGCTGCCTTGGCCCCCGTCGGGGACTCGGGTAAGCTTTTTTTTTTTTTTTTCCCTTACCCTCCCTCCCACCCCACTTACCTTTTTGCTCCTGCGTCCCCACTGGGGAACGATAGCAGGCTCCAGCAGTGTGGAGACTCGGAGCGGGCCATCCCCGCTCCGTGCCTCCACGAGGCTGGAGGCTTCCATCATCCCCCAGCGAGGACGCAGGTACGTTTTATTTTTTTTTGTTCCCCTCCCTCCCTTCCACCCTCCCAACCCCACTTACCTTCTGCTTCTTTTTTTTTCAGGAGCGGACACGCTTGGAACACTTGTGTTCCCAGCGCGTCCGCTCCCGATCGATGGCCGCCATGGAAAGGGAAAACGGACTCCGTTTTCCCTTTCCATGGCAGCTGCCATTTTTTTGCAGTTTTTTTTTTTCTGTTCCGAAACGTGTTTCGGAACAGAAAAAAAAGCAATTAGTACCCCGGTCTAACGGGCCGGGTACTAATGGCAATAAGCCACTCGGTAGCGGGCCAATACCGCCCGAGGTAATGCCCCCGAGGCACCATTAAGGTGCCCCGGGGGCATTGCTCTGGCCTATAACTGGCTTCGCTCGGGCCTATAACTCGCCCCTGGGGCGGTATTGGCCCGCCACCTCGTGGCTTATTGCCACAGTATTGCCTCATTTTGGTCAAGTTTCAGACTCTTGCCATGCTGCATCAGGTCTTGTCCTCTAATCCCCATGACTGCAAGGGGCCATCGGCTTCTTTTGTTTTGCTCGGCTCCTGTGGTACAGCACCATGTTCACAACTAACGTAGAGAGACCAGAGGTAATATTTTCAACAACCACTTGTGAACAGCCCTCTACAAAAACACTTGTTTAACAATACACTATGTTCACTCGGTCCTTTGCTTCCCCAATTCCATTTGAGGTTGTTCCTTTTTATATATGATTAGTAACCATTAGATTCTCATATATCACACCAATTTATATCAAAAATAGTTATTTATTTTTTATAGCATATCTTCAATAAAAATGTCTTTTCTTTTTCACATCTACAATTTTAAAGAATTTTTGAATAATGTATCAAACACTTTATAAACAACAAACATTACTCAATAATTTCTGTGCACATTCAATATCCTGTAGTATTCCATCATTTAACAATTTTTGAGATTAATATCTTAATCTGGATCTGTAGCCTGCTCTCCTCTCTCATAGAGAAGTGCATCCCAGTCCATAAAACAATTCACTCTATGTTCATAAAACCCATGCTTACTTTCATACCGCATTCATACCATACCCGACATGTTTCATTCCTTTCACACTTTCATACTACTAACAAGGAAATTCTTCAGGGGTAAAATTATACCACATTCCATGTAAATGTACAATTGTTTTTCTCTTCCTTTAGGTTTTTTCTAGGGATCGGCTTTCAATGGGATTCCGTTAGTCCTTTCTTAAGGTCCAACCATCAGACGGATAACTGTTGGAAGCAAGCGTGGGATAGTCTAATTTTAGTACTCGAAAACACATCCCGGTTCTCATTTTTATTATATACAACCTGCTGCATTTCAATTAGCAGCAGAAGGGAATTATTATTTTAACTATCTCCTTCTATACATCTGTTATAACATCATCTCTCTATCTCGGTCAGTGCAGGCTTCAACATGATTAATTCATTCTTGATCAATTTTGTATCATCCTTCATTACATAGACCATACTCCTGTGACATTCACTATGATTTTATATAACCCTTCATTAGATAAGTCATGCTGCTGTGCCACTTACTATGATTATGTCAAGCATTATTATATAGCTAAGATTTGTCTGAGTGCATTATCTTTATGATGCTCACATCCTATTTCCTTTCATCATGGTTTGGCCTCTCTGATTCTATGTTCACACCTCCAGATTGCTCTGATGCCTCAAAGGAAAAGCTCTCCTCCATATGTGATGTAATGGACCACTTGTATATGCCCCTGATAGGGAGACATTATTTATTTGCCATGATATTTTTTCATTTTCTTCACTTTAATCTTTTCTGCTTTTTATACTACAGATCACAATACTACACAGCTTTCCATACTGACCTGGTGATCTTATTTAGCAGGTCCCTGTTCTTAGAGCTTATTGACTGGTCCCGCAGTATGTCTTTTTGCTGGCCGAGTCGAGTCCTCTCACAGTGTCTATGGAGGGGGCCATCCGCCTTTATTTTTCTAAACAGAAAAACACAGCAGACACAACACTTAAATCCTTTGAACAACCGAGCATTTAAATGGGCTTCTGATTACTCCAAAGGTTGAACCCTTCTTACCGTTAATTCCTATTGTCCTCCTGCTCTTTCCAGGATTCAAAATTTGGCTTTCTCTGCTCCTCTACGGGCCGTCCACTGTCTTTTCTGCTGGTAGCGTATCCTTCTATTTTCGTTATTCGCCTCCTTTCTGTTACGTTGTCCATCTTCGCTTTTTATTAGGTCTAACCAGCCATGTGACCCTCATGTCACCTGATGAGGAGGCGGTATACCGGTACTCACCTTTTTTATTTATGTGTGCTTTGTCATATATAGCCTCCGGCCCCCCATCGATTCCACTCGAGGGCCTCGGCAAACTGGCATACTAGCCCAGTGCAACCGCGCATCTCACACATGCGAAATGACACCCGGGTCTGCTGGGGTGCCATTGCATGTTTCCGCTCGGTGAGTGGTATTAATTCATGTTTCGCTTGTCAAATAGAGGGAACCCGTGATGGAGGACTCTAGTTTAAGGTTGTACCGTCCATTTCTTCTTGACTCTTAAATATTTATGGATATG
Source organism: Ambystoma mexicanum (assembly GCF_040938575.1). NCBI lineage: Eukaryota > Metazoa > Chordata > Amphibia > Caudata > Ambystomatidae > Ambystoma > Ambystoma mexicanum. Next base: position 463,155,891 of record NC_090929.1, read on the forward strand.
CATGTCAATTACAGAAAAATATTTTCCATGACTAATTATCAATGTTCTTAAAAGTGCTCAGATTTAGATGTGTACTCAAAATCGCCTAACGGAAAAAGCTCGGCTAGGGTGCCCATTTTTTATTTAAAAAATCTGGGTTGTCTTGCCTCCTTGGTGTTCATGAATCACCAATCAATTAGGTCCCAAAACGGGATTCTTACGCCCTCACCACCAATTGTAATATTATGTAATCTTAACGAGCATCATCATCTATTCAACTTGGGACATCTTTAATTAGTGGAATGCAGTCCTGTCCAACGCAGTCATGTTGGAAAAACTAATCTTAATTATATAACGGATAATTTCTTAAGCCCTTCATGAAAATGTCATCTATGTCTCTTAATACGTGGTGATACTTGTTCTGCCCATTGTATCTTCCAGACCTCAGGCTTTGCTTAAATCATCCTGAGCCTCAGTGGATAAAAGGTTGATTTCTCATTTTGTCTTTTCATTGAGACCCAGTTCTATACTTTTTGTTAGAAAAATAAATAATTTTTCTTTTTGAGCTAGCTTTCTTCTATCAAGATTTATATCATTCGTAGGCCTTACCACATAGACAATTGACCTTCGCAGATCTTCTACTTTATGTAACATCTCTATAAAGTGTCCAACTAAAGGGGCAGAATGCACTCTATTTTTTATGCAACTCTTGTGTTCTGTGATGTGGATTTTGATTTTTCTTTCCGTCTTCCCTATATATATATATATCCTTTTACAGGGACACCAGATCACATAAACTACAAAATAAGAAAGAGTTGCAATTCGTAAGGACTTTTTGTTTCCATGGACTTCTAAGACCTAGGTCTATTTCCGTTGTTTTTTTAGTCTGTTGACAGCAAACGCAGGATCCACACGGATAGTGCCCCTCTGGTGCCCGCATCCCCCATGTTTCTGTTAGGGTCATTTGTGGTTTGATCTGTTTAGTAATATCATTTCGCATGATCTGATCTTTTATAGATCTGCTCCTTCGGAATGCCATCAACGGTCTCTGCAGAGGTATTTTCCCTTTCTCAAGAATACCCAATTTCGATGGACAATTTTTTTAATTCTATTCGAGAGATTACTATAAGTGTTAACAAACACTAGATTATCTTTGTTTTTCTCTCTAGGATTTTGTTCAAGAATTGCCTTTCTGTTATTGTTTTCGGCTCTCTTCATAGCCTTTTTCGTCAGCTTCATTGGATAACCTCTTTTATGCAGATCAATTCTCAATTTCTGAGCTCCCTCTTTATAGTCTGCACTGTTAGTACTGTTCTTTTTTAACCGTAGAAACTGGCCAAATGGTAGGTTATCACGTGTATGAATCGGGTGAAAACTTTTATAATGTAACAGGGCATTGCGGTCCGGGGGTTTCTTATAAGGTTTTGCATAGAGTTCTCCCTTATGTGGATCCACTTTGATGGTAACATCGAGATAATTAAACAATTAAACTCTACCTTACTTGAGTTCTCCGTGAATTTCAGATGTTGATTTTGTTGGTTAATCCAATCGAAGAACAAGGTTGCAATACCTTCTTCTCCTCTCCAAATGATCAGTATGTCATCTATATACCTCTTGCATAACAGTATGTTCTTTTTATATTGATTGGTATCACTATAGATGCAGTGTTTTTCAAAAGCCTCCATGTAGAGGTTCGCAATGCTCGGGCCAAGGTGGCACCCATGGCCGGGCCCTGTGTTTGTTTATAGAAAATACCATTGAAATGGAAATAGCTTTCCATCAGTGCCATTTTGGCACACCACATGATAAAAGACACCGGGGTATTGGTGTTTATCGTTTCTGTCAGTAGTCTTTCTTCCAACACTTCAAGTGATGCTCTCTGTGGTATATTTGTATTGAGGTCTATAACATCTAGGCTGATCAAAATCTCAGTGGTGCTGTGAAATGGCTGCCTTCAATTTCTTTTATAATCTGCGTAGTATCTTTTACAAAAGAAGCCATCTTCCTAACCATTGGTTGCATAAAGTGGTCTGCGAATTTGGATAGTGGCTCCAAGATCGAATCGCACCCGACACTATTGGTCTCCCTGCTGGTCTAGTGAGAGACTTGTGTATCTTGGGAAGTATATAGAATTGTGGAATCCTTGGTTTTTCCACTACTAGGAAGGCCGCCTCTTTTTTCGTTATCCATCTTCTTTCTTCCGCTTTTGTTACCTTTTGATGGATCAGTCTTTCCAGTTTTTGCGTTGGGTTTTCTTCCAGGTGTTGATAGTTGTTATTATCACTTAATTGATTCATACACTCTTTTATATAATCTTTCCTATTCAGAACCACTGTGACCCCACCCTTATCTGCTTTTCGAATTATTATCTGATCACTGAATAGCAATGTTTTAAGGGTGGCTTTCTCTGCCCGGTTAAGATTTTTATGGTTGGGGGTCTGGGGCTGGCTGGTACCTTGGAATGTTACCACACATTGGAGGGATGGTCAAAGAGTACCGCCAAGTCAACCTAGCACAAAATCTAAAACCCCAAGAAATGTGTCGTTTTTGGTAAACTACATAACCATAACTGAAGACCCCCCATGAACTGCTCACACCGACATACATGTAAGAAGAAAAATATTGGTCAAAACGCACCAGGTGATCTGCCACTCAAAACACTCGACAGGGCCACTGTACATGCGCAATAGGGTCAGAGGACAACATGAAATAAAAAAGTAAAAAATAAAGTGCAATGAGTAATATTCGCCAAAAGACGGAATAGTATCTTCCATATCAAACACGCAGTAGGGCCTTCGTACACAGACAGTATGTTTAAAGTGACAAAACAAAGTGGAAAATATACCATGAAATGAAAAATATTTTGCAAAATGCCCCAACACATTCACAGCCCAATAAGTGAATACTCTTATTCAGTGATGAACACTACGCCACAGTGACACGGTCGCAGGGACCAAGCTAATAAAAAAAATACCATGCAGCATATGGTCAAAGGTACACAACAAAAAGAAGAATGAATCACGCAACAAACAAACCATTTGCAAAAATCCCACGAGAAGGAGGGCACATGCCTCCAACGTTCCCTGTCACAGTTCTAAATTATAGCACCCAGAGGCCCCATCTCAAGACCTTCAACATTCCAAGGTACCAGCCAGTCCCAGACAACCAACCATAAAACTGTTAAACCCCAAATCGATCAGAAAAGATCAGAAAGCAGAGACCAATTGCCTTCACCATAGGTCACGTGATGTGTGCTGTGAGGTTCCGGGAGGAATAAAATAACATAGATAAAACTAGGGTGGGAAGGATTGGATGGGCTCCGACATGTCTGCAATCAAGTTAGTGTGTGCGATGATATGACCTTGAAGTATCCTCTTAGCCCTTGTGTGCGGTATCAGATGGACATTAGGTTACAGATAGAGCAGGTATTGTTTTTCTTCACATAATTGCCAATGACTTGTATCATTGTATTTGATCACGCACAAGGTGGAACCCACGTGGTAGAAGATGTACAGACGGGGCTGGGACCAATGGCCTGGCATCCCGTATGGAGCAGGTAGCCTATACATAGGGTCGCACCTACCAGCCATTTGGATTGGTACTTTATGTAATTACCGTCACTGATGACACTGTGTGCCTTTAAAAAGTGTTGCTCGTACTAACTTTGGCAGAACGTTCCGTGGCAGCAGAGTGCTTTACTTGCGCATTTCTATTTTTATGGAAATAAAACTTTGTTCTCTTTGCAAGAGGTGTGCTGGGCCATTTTCCCTAGTGGGTTGCATTTTTTCTGATGTGAACGTTGAGGGGTTTCTCTGCATTTTTTGGTGACCCTGCCATGATCTCAGCAAAGACTGAGGTTTCCAGGCCGCATCTCTGGGGAGGCCGTGCCCACTTACAGTGAGCAGTCCAAATCGCACAACCTGCAGTGGTATACAGGAGCTATTTTCACAGAATTCCTGTCTGCTTTTTGGAGGAGGGTGTGGCTCCTAGGAGAGTGTAGGTCGTTATTGGGAACTTGTGGCAGAGGAGATCAGGTGAACGCGCAGACGTAAGCTCACCTCTGGCAAGCGACAACGAGTGGGGAGGCGGTGTGTGTGCGTGTGAAGGGAGATCGCTTAAAGCCACGTGGCAAGTTTTAATATCTTTTATTCTAATTATTAAGGAGATAATGTGGAGGAAATCAGGAATGTCGGAACCATTCTGAGTAAGGGGAGATGATGGCGCCATTTTTTATTGTGACACATTGATACAAAAGGTAGGAGCTCAGTATAAATAGAGAGCTCGGATTCCTGTGCCCAATATATTTCAGGTGGGGGAAGGAGGCAGAGTAGTGGTTGTTGTTTTAGCCTATTGTTTTAGTTTATTGTTTTAGTGTATTGAATCAGTATTGTGAATTCGGTGGAGGCAGAGGGAGGGCCTGTAGAAGTAGTGTGAGTGTGGGGTGTGTAACAGGTGGGAGGGAGTGCAAAAGGAGGGGGCGTGGACGGGGTGACTGGGAGGCAGGAACGGAGTACTGATTGTGACAGTTGTAATAACACTGTGCGTGACGCGTAACTAAAAGTCTTTCTTTTGAACATACCATTGTCAATATGGAGGTAATGACTCTTTTGGAGTATATGCACAGTGCATTAGCATTATACAAGGACAAGATAGAGATGTACCACAACCAGTGGGTGGTAGCGACCCAACGGGGGATGCCCCGCTCTTGGCCATAGCAGGGTATGAATAACAGAGAGATATTAGAACATTTGAAAACGTTCTTAACTGCTAAATATAAAGGTAAACAATTGCAGAAACGAAACGAGATTCTCGACTTGTGGAAAATGGTAGAGGATATAGAGGATAACGTTGAGTGTACACTCTGGGGCAAAGATAGTGCCCCCCAAAATATAGCAATTGTGACAGCATCAGAGAAGGTGCTGCAGCCAGTGCCTAGAGAGGGGCTTTATCCGCTTACCGCCAGTCCAGCAACAGCATACCAAACCCAACATATGCGCCCAAGTCTGCCACCGCCCCAACCCCATAACGACTGATACCAAACAACATTATGAAACAGGAAAGCAAATCACAGAAGGAGTTAGAGGAGGCTTCGGAGGTAACACAAGCGGAGCTGGCCCATCTGAGGGCGGTGAAGGAAGGGGAGAGAAATCAGGGGTGTGGGCTAGATGAGTGGAGGGCGGGAGACATTCTTTTCAGAAAAGATGTGCATGTTGGGAGAGGGAAGGGTGATCATTGCGGGGTAGAAAACGTAGGTTATCGGACTGCAAGGTCTGACAGGGACGTGGATCGAGAACTGCGGGAAGGAGAGTGGGATACTGTGAATGAATTCGAGGATTACGAAGAGGGTGCTCAGGAGGTACCTGAGATATCACCCAGATATCGCAGAGAGTAGAGAGCTTGCAGGGACCATGTTTGAGGAACGGATTTGGGTGAGTAGCATGGGCAAGGAAAAAGGGAGGTGATGGATGGAAAGCGAGCCGAGGGATGGATGCTGAACTATCGATATTACACAAGGGGCCTGGAAGGGTGCATTGTATAAAGGATTGGGTTTTGTTTTGACTAAATATCATGATGCTTTCCTATTCTGTACATAATTTTTTCAATTCCTACCTAAAATACATACATACAAGAGAGTATTTTAAAGATTGTGAGAGTTATGAAACTAATGTATACAGTGTTTATATTGAATCCTATATATTGAATTCCCATATATAGAATATTTTATCTTTAAACCTTTATAGTGAATGTATTTAGGGTGCTGAAAAGGGTAAAAAAATATTGGGAAGCTTTCAGGATGGGTTTTTAGGGGTGGGAAATGGGGATTCGGGGGGGGGACCCCCCAAAATAAATAATAATAATGAATTCACTATAAAAGTTTTCAAGATAAAAGATTTGATATATGGGCATTTGTTATATATTACCTCGATATAAAGACATGTAACCAAACTAATAATTGCTCTGGTTTGAGAAACCCTTCTCCCTCCTGCCCACTCTCCCATACACGGTCTGTTGAATTAGTGATGTTTGATAAGAAAGTACTGTTGGGCCTTGAGAAGTTGGAAACCGAATCCATGTCTAAACACACCAACTTGAGTCGCCATGAGGTTAATCTTCTCAATCATTTTTCGCCAAGCTGATAAAGGAGGGGCGATAGTGGTTATGAACCGTACAGCATACATTGAAGAATGTGCTTGCCTACTTATTGATATTGATATTTTATTTGTATCGCGCTCGTACACAAGTGTTTCAGAGCGTGACAAGGCAAGGGAGGGAAATAAGGGAGAACAAAAACAAAGATCTAACTAGGTCCTGTGACTTTGAGAATGCACAAGTGCATGGGATACTGTGCATGGGAAACTTGGGGATACTGCTAGTTTTTCCAAACTCTTGAATGAGCCATCAGATGAATGAATTGCTCTAATTGATTCTATCGTACAAGGGGCCCTAGAAAATGAAAGGATTAGTAAGCAAGAAGCAGAGTTTTTGATGCGCGAAGGGGCAAGGACCCCATATCCTATATTTTGTCTAAAATCCATAAAAGAATTAGCAATCTACAAGGACGGCCCATTGTTTCAGAGGTGTCCTCCCTATTAGAACCTTTATCCAAATTTTCAGATGCATGTTTAAGACCGTTTATGTCTAAAATGGAATCGCACTTACAAGACACCAGAAGTGTGATTAACTAAATAGAAGGTGTTCCTTTTGATCATGGGTCCAGATAATGATTGGGTTAATATTGAATCCTTGTACATCCGTATACCCCAACAGGCCACACTTCGGGTAATTAGTGAGTTGCTGTTGACCAGGACTGATGACCAGTCAGTGACCAATGGGTTAATTATGTGGTGCGTGGAGACAGCATTAAGTAAACATTTCTTTACATTTCCAAGACCAGTTTTACCAACAGATTGAAGGTACAGCCATGGGGGCAGCTATGGCCCCAAATTTGGCCAATATGTATGTGAACCAATTTGAACAGTTGACCATTTATAGCAACTCCAACCCTTACAAGAACAATCTGAGGCACTGGTTACGCTATTTATATGATATTTTTATTATTTGGTCTGGGGATATTGAACTAGCGTTGGAGTTAATTGAATGGTTGAACCAGCAGAATAGGTACTTGAAATTCAGTTATTCGATGAGCGCTGCAGAGGTTAACTTTCTAGATATCAGTATATATAGCTCTGAGGGTAGCCTTCTGGTCCATCCTTTTCATAAAAGTACGGACAAGAATTCCCTGATTCAATTTCAAAGTCGTGCCAAATATGTGAAGAAAAATCTACCATTTGGCCAATTCTTGCGTCTCAGATGCAATAGTAGTTAGAAGCAATACTACAAAAGCAAAGCCACACATCTGAGCGAAAAGCTGGTATAGAATGGCTACCCTGACAATCCATGAAGAGAGCACTGAACAACAATCGTGAGGCATTACTTGATGAGGGCCCCAAAGATAGGGAACCGTCTAAGAACTTGGTATTTGTCAATACTTATGCGAATTATGTCATACATAATTAAAACATCCATCAATAGGAACTGGAGGTAATGCTTTGATAACACTAGACCTAAACCATTGGTGGCCTACAAAAAGAGTACTAACATCAGGAACTTGGTGATTCACAATGACGTTCAATTTGGAGTCATTAAACCATGCACTAGCATGGAGATATGGGGGTTGAATCCAATTGTGGGGCACCATCGATGTGGAGGATGCTCTCTGTATGTTCTCACCATAATGGCATCATCTGTTGATTTGGGTCTACCTAAGTTGTGGAACATGAGAGAATTCCCTAAATGCAATAGGGTGAATGTTATTTACATGATTAAATGTCCATGTGAGAAGATTTATATAGGAAAGACGAAACGAAAATGCAAGGTACGCATTATCGAACATAAGAGGTGATTGAAGAATCATGTTGAAAAGGCACCACTGGTTAAACACTTCATGCAGAAGGGTCACAGCTTTACGGATTTCCAGTGGGTGGTATTGATGAAAATAAAGGGTTCCAATCAAGTAACCATTAATAAGAAACTACTGAATAATAAACAAAAACCCTATTTTTACGAACAGGGAGCCATTTGACAGGCGTGAATGAGAACATTAACATGTGTGAACTATAATAATTCCCTAGTGGAGTTACATTGGTAACATGATAGCCACTACATTAACAGGGACTGTGTGTCTTGGAGGGTGGTTGCTTGAGCCAGGGGTACCTTAGAGTAGCCTAGCATGACCCCTCAAATGGCATCTCATAAGGCCACCTTGTGTGTTTGGAGTGGGTAGGTAAGTTTGAAAGAATTGCTTACTTGATGGTGGATTTGTTCCAGTTGATCCGGGCGAGGTGTTTATATTCGTTTGGATCTCTATTTTCGATTACAGGAAGACATACACATTGAGCAACAGGCCAGGAAGACACCATCAGCACTTTTCGGGCTAATTGTCCAGCCTGAATGTTGAGCAAGCTGCTAGTAAGAGTCTGGTTGCTTTCGGGACTGAGACATACGGACGTGGCATAGAGCAGGGACGTGGTACGTAAAGTCACGTGAGCTACGTAACACATGACCTTCAGTGAGTAGTTGCTCAACGGCTATTAAGACACAAGTCTCCAGCATCTAGGTGTATAATGATATCAAGCCGTGGTAGTTCCGTGATGAGAGAATCTTAGAGGTGAGCCACTCTGACGTTGTATTTGATACACTATTGGGAGTGAATAGACTCATGCAGAAGTATATATGGCGGGTTGTTTCTTGATCCGTTATGACTGGTTGGAACTTTAGTATATTGATTGATCTTGACAACAGTGTTTTGTTTACTTATAGATGTATGGTTGCAGTACGATATATGCTACGAGACAGTAGTACCCCTGGGGTGCATTCAAGAAACGTTTTGCTCCCTGTTTAAATTGAATGGTGTGTCTACCCATGAAGGTACCGGAGGTGAGTTGACATACTTGTTATGTATTTCTATGTAGGACTGTCTCCTACTCGGAGAGAATGAGGATTTGGGTGCACTGGAGGTTGTTGGAACCACGGTATGTGATAGGAGAAGCCCCGGTGGAATACTATATGTTGAGTGGTGACTAGAGGGTGGCATGGTGATAGAGAGATGAAGGATACAGTCTACAATGGGCGACGTGTGGTAGAGACATTCTAATTTTCTCTCATGTTAACTTAGGGAGTAATGGAGATGGCTTAGAGTGAGTTGGTGTTTGTTTGTTTTTCACAGAAAGAGGGTTCATTGTGCAGAAGAAAAATGACCTTTGCGTTCAGAAGTGACAAAGATACAGCATTTACATATTGACTATGCTCTGTGTCATCCTGATTATTCAATAAACATAGGTATGGCGGAAGTGATGAGGTCTGATAAGATTTTTCACATTTAATGTGATCAATGGAAACTTAGATACATTGATGAAGAGTAGTGCACATAGGTAATTGGACATGTTTGTGGTTGTGTTTTTTAGTGGTTGTATGAAAGCAGTACAGAGTGGTTGACTCTGTGAAGAAGTGATGGAAGTTGGTTTGATGCTGTCCATTTGAACATTCCCATTGGATGGGTTTAGACCAAATAAGGAGATACTATGGAGTTTCAAAACCTCAGAAGAATGTCAAGCAACAAAGCGTTGTGACAGAAACATGTTGGGTTTAAGCATGGATTGTAACATGTGTTTGGAATAATGATATCTAAATATCTGGTGTGATGTGGGCATTTGTTCATACAGAAAGATATTTTTACTAATTAAAACCCTATAATAGGATTGTAGGGTCTCCTTGTTGTGGTCACTATTTGATAATAGATATTCTTTTGGACACTTCTGCAGACTAGAGACGCATTTGTGTTTTTATGATGTTTTATAGAATTGTATAATTCTTGTGTATTTGATGAATTGTTGGATTATTTAATAAATTGTATTTTTTTGTAATTATGTTGTAATTATGTTTTATGTGTTTTCACTGTTCATAGACAAATTGCCCTTTTTGTTTATATTGTTTATATCACCCTAGTCGCGGGTATTTCCTTCACACCTCTCCTGAGCCCAGGTTACACGACTTATTTAAAGAGGATGCATTATGTGCCATTGGCTCAAATGGACAAGAATATATTTATTAAAATGCTCCCGCCTCTTACTCTCGGGATTCCCTTGGCGGTGGGAGACATGAAAGGTTGACTGCTCCCAATTGTGGGAGATCAGACAGGAGATTTATGGGTTAAGGCCGACTGTACAGGAGTGAAGCTAGATGATGATGTGCACGATGGGGCCTCTTTGAACAATATCAGAGGGCAGGTGTGGGACATACTGCAGCGAGTATACCCTGACACACCGAACATGCAGTCCATAATGCAGTACACTATTGGGGTCGATGAGGACCGGCTCAATGCTGGATCTGAGGGCAGTGGGGACATTTTGCAACAGAGTGTAGAAGCAGGCAAGGGGTGGGGTACCACCCATATGACCAATCTGCCACTGCACCAACACAGCCGTGTACCTTCCCACCCCTGAGGTTCACCTCTGTTCCCTATGAAATACACCAAGCCTACACCCAATTGCCACCAAAGCCCCCACACGTGTAGGCGCAAGCACCACCTAACACACACCCACAAGCTGACCTGCAGAATACTTTGTATGGAGGACAAATGTCCACACCCAATGCAGTGTCAAATGGGATGGTAGCGCCTTACCGAGGGGTCAGCATTGTGGGAGGAAACCTTTTTATATTCCCAGGTTTTATACACCCCGATTAGGACAGCACACAGAAAGCTCTTGTCCTGTCTATGACTACCCATCCTGACGAGGAACCCTTGGTGGGCGCTGAGATAGGTAATGCACAGTTCATCTATATGTTCGACACACGTATCACTAAATTATGCATCAGTAAGGGAAACTTCCCACTATCAGGTAAAACTCTTGACACACAGGCATTTTCAGGGGCTGTCGCAACAGTTCCATATATAGAAGAGGTAGCTATCAAAATAGGAGCAAAGGTGGTGCATGCACCCCTACTGTACTCAGAAGTATCCCAATAAATGTGTTGGGGCAGGATTTGCTGAGCAAACTGAACATGATCATTTCCTTTACGGACCACAGGGTGGTGTGTGCCACTCCAGGTATTTGTGCCGTAAGGGCAATGGTCATTAAACAGGCCCGAGGAGGGGAGTTGGTGGTTTTCTGTATCCTTGTGGACCTGGACATGTATGTGTATGGAATCACAGTATTGCTTGATGCAGTGCACCAGATTGGTAAGGCGTGTTGGCGGGTACCATCATATTTCATATTTCGACCAGTGGTGACTCCAGAGCTTGTGCAGGAACAATACATTCTCTAGATTTGCATGGCCTGGTTGTGTCAACTAAAAGGATTGTTCTGATGAGCTGCAATATTGTCTTCAAGAAGTGCTCTATTTAGGGCAACTAATATCTGTTCATGGGAAGAAAATTATACCAGATCGTGCCACATCAGTGCGCAGCACTCCCCAGCCCAAAACTGTCAAAGAGATGCAGACATTTTTAGGGTTGCGTAACTGCTGCAGAGCCTGGATTCTAGATTATGCAGCGTACACCAGACCCCTGTTGCAGGGCCTCAAAGAGGCTCAAAAGAATGACCCCAAGATTGCATGGCCGGAGGATGTGCTCAGCAGCTTTAAGACCCCGAAGGCAGTGATCTCCACTGCCCCAGTACTAGCTACCCCTGATTACACACAAGAGTTTTATCTATTCTCCCATTCAAACAGCCAGTTGATGACTGCAGTATTGATGCAAAAAAGCATGATGGGTCACAAACCATTGGCCTACTACAGCAGACTCCTAGATTCTGTGATGCAGGGCCAATTCCTGTGTGAACAAGCAGCTGCATATGCAATTGAGAAAAGCTCCACAATTGTTATGGGGTGCTCTGTAACACTGTACATGGAGCACGCAGTATTCGCCATTTTGGAGCGGTCCAAATCAACATTGACTACACAGCGGGCATCTGCGTATGAGATCATCCTGTCCATCCCAAACATTCACATAGTGAGGTGAAAAACTGTAAATCCCACCATCTTTTTGATAGAACAGTGCACTGAGGAAGACCTTGCAATACATGATTGTGTAACCTTTGAAGGGGAGGAAGTTGACATCCCGAACGCAAGGGACAACCCACTCGATGGGGGGGTTCTTTTATTGATGGGTCAGCAACCATTGACCGAGGCAAAAGTTTGAGGCATACTGGGGTGGGAGTGGTCCACCTAGTGGATGGGGTCTATGAGGTATGCGTGCAAAAGAACTTACCCATGCACTATTCGGTCCAAACAGCAGAACTCATAGAACTCATTGAGGCGCATCTCACATCCCAAGGGTGCCGCATCACCATCTATTCTGACTCGGCCTATGTCAACAGCATGGTGCACACAGCACTGGCATGTTGGAAGAGGAGGGGATTTAGGAGGGGTGACGGGTCCCCGGTACAACATGCAGCACTGCTAGATAAGCTAATTGATTCACTATCCCAACCCTCTTTAACAGCGGTGGTGAGATGCACTGCCCATACCCACAACATAAATGAGGTCTCACTCAGTAACGCTGCCGTGGACGCGGCAGCCAAGCAAGCAGCATATCTACCGGTGCCAAGTGTTTCTGAGTAATCAGTGGTAGCACAGGGCAAACAACAGCTGCCAGACTCCTACAATACCTTACCAATTGCACAAATAATTGAGTTTCAGGGGTAGGCCCCACAGAAAGAGAAAGATTTATGGTTGAAAAAGGATGTAAGCAGTCCCCTACAGAAATATTGTGGCAGCAAGAAACATCGGGCAAAGCAGTTATGCCAAACGAATTGCTATTTGTCACGTTTGACCAGCTGCACCATCCCACTCATGTATCGAAAAACCATATTGCTGCAGACATACAGGAGGACTGTACTGCGCAGTAGACTCAGTATTCAAATGGATATATCCTTAGTAGTAAGTTGAGAGTTCTAATATCCTTTAGTAAGCAAAAAGTCCAATTAAATGGAAAGTGTTTTATAGTGGTCACAGCCGACACGTGTTTTGACCAATAAGGTCGTCTTCAAGATCATGGAGTGTTCATTTGTGATATAACATATAAATATATACACACTTAATTCATACATTATGAATATAGAAATAGAACAAAAGTGGAAAAGTGCACAACATTCAAAACAAGCAGTCAAATGGTTGGGTTACAAAATAGGCATTGAGTCATTTTACCATTGTGTCAACATTGCCATATTTCCATTCATACTTGAGACAATTTAACTCAGCACCCATAGAGCATGGAAACCCTCTTAATACTTTGAATCTGTGAGGCGACAGTTGCAATCCCATTGTATGCTTTTTTAAAGGGTATTGCACTGAATCCAGCTCAACCCATTATCTACTTATCATTCAAGAAAGCTCTTTAAGGGATTTACCCAGTTACGTTTTTGGTGAGTTCACATTAGCAATTTACCATTGCATGATTGCTGAGTCTGGCATCCTCACCGTGAATCTTACTCTGTTACATTCTTGATCCTGAACTGAACTCCTGAACTCCTGTACAGGGTCCACCATCAAGTATTCCACAGCCTCGAGTTCCTATATAGGGACCACAAACTACCTTCCTAAGTTTTTGGCACTCAGCATGGCACACCACAGGTAACTGACACAATTGCACTGACTTTATATAACCACCTTGGACTGTGCATGTAGCACGCTTGATGGCTCTCACCAGGGATTGTGCAGTATTCAATACATGTTATTACAATATATATGTCTTATTGCTCATTATACCTCCTTCATTTCCCCGCATTGGTTCCTGCCCCGGTCTGATCACCTTGGAACCTGATTTGGATTTGAGTATGTATACCCTTACTGTTAAATTGTCTCAAATATAAATGGATTTATACCAATGTTGACTCAATGCTAAAATAGCTCAATGCCTATTTTGGGTATCGGTAACCCAACCATTTGACTGTTTGTTTTGAATGTTGTGCACCTTCCATTCTATTTCTATATTCATAATGCATGGATTACATGTGTATATATTTATATGTTATATCACAAATGAACACTCCATGATCACTATTAACAGCCTTGAATACGACCTTATTGGTCGAAACACGTGTCCGCTGTGACCACAGTAAAACACTTTCGATTTAATTGGACTTTGCTTACTAAAGGATATTAGAACTCTCAACTTACTACTAAGGATATATCTGTTTGAATACCAAGTCCACTGCGCAGTACAGCTGCACAAACTATATTTTATGTCATTGACTGCTGGAAGAACCCAGGGGACCTTCCTGTACAGTTTCTGCCGCACTGGACTACCGATATCTTTGGGAAATTGAGCGCACCTCAACTTGTCACTCCCCGTTTTTTTGTATTTCTGCGTTTAATTGTGACCAGAGGTGCTGCGTTAGTTCTGTTCATGTATATATAAGAGCCAATCCATTGGACACACTTATTTTGCTAACTGTTAGGAGAATGGCTAATTATCTAAAAAATAGGGAAGAAGAACGAGCTGCCCTCTTTGCTCCACGAGGGAGCCCTTTGAACCCATTTAAAAGTACATACAATTCTGTTGAAACACTAAGTCAGATATTTATTAGACTTGAAAGATTATCCAAAAAAGAGATTAACACATTCTGGGAACAGGCATCTCTCACCAACTACCTGGAGAACAAAAAGATTCCAAGCCGCTTAGGAATTCTGATATTCCCTAAATTTGATAATCAGGAAGATCAAGACCTAGCGAATGAATGGGAATTCAACCTAGATCAAAGCTCCACAAAAATGATTAAACTCTTGATAGAACATGCTAGAAGAGAGCATACTAGAACACAGGAACTAATATATACTATGAAAGATGAAATCAAAAGTATGCCCAATCCACAGGCTACTAAAGACAAGAATTATGAGAAAATGCACCAGATTTTAGGGACCTATCAAGATGAGATTAAGTTAAGCAAATTCCGCAAATATTTCACAGACAACAAGGACTATAGAGAGGGTCGTGTCCACACTTTCCAAGCCAAATTCGATGAACCTCAAAGAAAATCGAGGGACAATACCCCTAATACGTCAACAGGCAGCTCTGATATAGAATCAGACAATGATGGTTCTGTGACCACCCAACCAACTGGTAATAACCAGTCCCAGGCCCAAACCAACCAGGGCAGGTTTTTTTAGAACAGATAAAACGTTACCGCAAAGGTACCCGCCAAGTAGGCAAACAGGTGCGGTTTCAAAATGCATCTGTACAAGGTACACCAACATGGAACACCACCACAGGGGCGGGATGGGTAGAGGAAGAGGGAGGAGGAACAGACTTAAACAGACAACTGACAGGCATTCTCACAAGAGCAGGCTTGAGGAAGATACAGGGGAACCGATAACCAATAGTTTGTTTATCAATCTATCTGATAGTGTTCTTACTCAACCAGAAGAAAAATTACTGAACACAGGCCTATCATTCTGTCCTGCGATCTCAACAGAATCAAATCCAAATTCACCCCCCAATTGACCAATTAAAACATTATTGAAATCTTCCAACAGGCAGTGACTAAAGATATGCATGCACACATTGATAGAAAATGTACTACTTCTAAACCCAAACAAGCACAAAATCTCAGTAGACAAGAAAAGGAAGCACTTGATGTCTTGGGCAAAGACACTAGCATGGTGATTCGCGAAGCAGACAAGGGCAATAATATTGTGATACTCAATATGCTTGATTACCTTACCATAGGACACATCCATCTCCAGACACCTGGGTGCTATCGAAAACTACAGGGTAATCCCTCAGTTAAGATCACGCATAACCTACACCTTTTGATTGATCATTGGCATAGTAGAGGTAATATTACAGATGACGAAAGATCATTTCTCAAAATATCCAACCCCATAATGCCTGTTATGTACTTTCTACCCAAGGTCCATAAACCTTATGATGTACTACCAGAAGTAAGACCCATTATGAGTGGGATAGGGTGGGTTACAGAGGGCCTGTCCACATACATTGACAGTATACTCAAGGATGATGTAACTAAAGTGTCCACATATCTGAGAGACAGCACTGTTTTGAATACCTTATCTACTATTGAATGGAAGAAAGACTATTTGTTGGCCACTATGGATGTGACGGCCTTATGTACGTTAATCAGATATGAATTGGCAATGTGCACCATTAATCATGTCTTCAAAAACCATTCTGCTTCCTTTCTGTTACATGTGAATATGCTGACATTTTATTTTAAATTTACTCTTGATAACAATGTGTTCTTCTTTGATGAATCCCTCTACACCCAAATGAAGGGAGTTGGTATGGGGGCCAAGTACGCGCCCTCTTTGGCCAATCTTTTCATGTCATATTATGAAGAACGGCATTTTTTTTCCGAAAATTCATTCCTGGAAAATCTGGTTCTCTGGAAGCGATATATCGACGATGTGCCTATAATTTGGAAAGGCACACCGGAAGATTTTACTGCTTTTGGGGATTACCTGAATAACAATGAGTTTGACATCAACCTGACTAGGGAAATGAATGGTACATCCATCAACTTTTTAGATCATACAATTTACATTTCCCAAGATAAGATTGAAACAAAAACTTTCAGGAAGCCCACTGAGATTAAGAGTATGCTGCATGCAGAAAGTTGCCATCGCAAATCAACAGTCATGAACATTCCGGCTGGTGAATTCTTCCGGGCACGCCGCAACTGTAGCTCAGATACCACATTCACACAGGAGATGGAACTCCTGACCATGAGATTTAAGGAAAGGGGTTACCCAGATAACGCTATTACATCAGCGTGTAATAAAATTGAGAGGAAATCCAGAACAGAGATGTTTAAAACCAAAAACAAGACCAAACTTGACAAAACACCAAGAAAGCATGTGGATATCATCACGCAATACTCTACTGATGCAATGCACACACAATGTACAGTATTGTATGCAAACATTGGGATCTTCTGAAGCTAGACAAAGACATTTTACCTTTTATCAATGACACACCATAATTTGTGTACATTAGAGCACACACTTTGAAAAATAGATTGTGCCCCTCATTTGTCACCAATTCTAAACCTAGAAGTTCAGATTGGTTGAGACAAATGAGTGGATTCTTCAAATGTGGTACTTACACCTTATGTAAATTTGCGCACCCTGACTGCAAGAATTCACCACCAATTTGGGCATTAAGACCATCATCACAGATTTTATCAACTGCAGGACTAAGCTTGTAGTCTACGCTATTGTATGCGCCTGCAAGATGGTTTATATAGGGAGCACCATCAGACAGTTACGCACCCGTATACGGGAACACCTTACGAGTCTAAACAAACAGGATCATTTGCTACCCCTAGCTACCCACTGGCAGGAATGTCACCAGATGGACAGCGTGGATGACATTAGATTCATTGGATTGTTAAGAGCCTCTGAAAGGGGCTATCTATGAGGTACTATTCGTGTCCTGGGAGCCGATACGTTCTAAAGGGTTTTGCGAAGGGGGGCCATAGGAAGAGCATAATTCAAGCCTTTAGCTGTTTTATTCTAACATATTCTACCATCGTACGAGACTGGTGGCAGCTGTGAAGTGATTAAATGTCCTGCAGCTCTCTCCCAAGGCTACAGAGAGGGAGCGTGGGCATTCCTCTCTGGGCTACTCATGAGGAGTTTCAACAAACTCTTCAGTCCCGCGACCTTGTCCTTTCATATTCAGACAACAATGTTAACAGTTGAGCAGAGTAAGCAGAATCTGCAAGAATTGCAAGCTGCAAAGCAGTTTTAGACAGAAAGCAATGAGCAATGGTTAACAAGCAAAATGGCGATTCTTGCTACATTTAAAATGGACGCTCGTTGGTCAAGCATAGCAGTTTATATTTCTATAATTCGGTGCATAAGACGGTTAGCCCACGGCCATCAAGTTACGTCTATCATTCAAATGAAGGGTATTCATTTTTCCAGATTGACAAACCCTCCTTTTGACGGTATGCCAAACGTCTTATTTATTCATTGTATCCTCCTCCAATGAGGATAAGTCTGGGGTATCTATGTCTGAACCATCTTCATCATTAATGTCTATCACCATGAATTGTTTTACTGTTTTTGTTTCCTCAGTGTCTCTGTTATTTCGCGTTTGTTTTCCTCTCGACACCATGTGCATACATCCCTTAGTACATCCATCAGTTATTTCAGTGAAGACTATTGGTAAGCATTGTATGCAACAGCAGCATGTTATGAATATCCCAAGTACCATCATTAGTATCGAAATTAACTTCCATCCCCAAGACCGCAATAATCCCCAAAACAAGGATCCTATCCCCCAACCCACTTCTTCAGTAGAGAGTGTGGAACTTATGACATGTAATTTCCGGATTGCTTTAAATATCGTAATGGAGTAGTCATCTATATACACACAGCATGCAGTTTTTACGAGTTTGCAAACTCCCCCACGATCAACTAATATTATATCGAGAGCCATCCTGTTTTGAAGTGACATTAGTCTTATTCCTTTTTCTTCTAACATCATATTCAATAAAATATCCGTTGTGGAATCTATTGTTTTTTGTAATATTCCAGACAGATTTCGTGTCTTGTAAAAATGTTCTATTTGGGACAAGAACGGTATAAATGATTTGGCTATATCCATTGCTATCATTCCATCCTCGCTACTCCTTTGAGTTCTACCTTTTGTTCGTTTGGCTACTTCTGCTGTCTCCAAGAGGAACACTCCTGGAAACAGTAGACCTAGGTAGCATGTACCTCCCCAGTTCCTAGGTAACCATGGATATGCTTTTTCTCCACATATAAAGTAAACAGGGTCTCCTACATACACAGGTTCTATTTTGTGTTTTAAAACCACTTTGTTCAGGCAGTTGCTAAACGTTCCTACTTCATAGGAACCCTTTTTCTGTAGACATAGGGGAGCAGTTTTGGGGCTGTGATCCACTGTATAGGCAGGGGGCACAGCATCTTTGTTCCATTCATCCCTATTTCGAAATGTCATTACTGATGTTTTTTCTGCTGGCAGGGTTGGTCTATTTTGCCTATGTAATCTATCTAGTCTTGTTATCTTTCGTGTATTCTTTCTCATGGGTTCTAGTGCAAACACGCGAGCTTTTTGGAATATGGAACAACCCACAGGTCTCATGATCACTTCCTCAAATTCATTCATATTATTCTCATCTAGCTGACCCGTATTACTCTTGTTCCATTTCCCAAAGAACATTGCACTTAATGTTACCTCACATGAATACATCAATGGCAACGGTTGTACATACCAGCCTATCCCTTTCCCACCGTGCTGTGGTAAATGGGCGCAAACCCAGCAATCTTTTTACTTTAAAACCGCATGGGTCATGTTCATGATGAGCAACATTGTATTGTTGCCGTATCATTCTCTATGTCTCTCTTCCATTGGGGGCAAAGTACCAGTGATTACATGAACCGGGCTTTCAGTAGCTGCTTTTGGCAAAAGTGTTTCTAATGGGTGTACGTACTCCAGGAACCATAGTGTAATAGCTGTTATTGTTGGTACTATCATACTTAAGAAACACAGGACCAATGTCCAAATCAGTACCTTATTCCTTTTACCATGCTTTTCCCCTAAATTTACAGTCTCTAAATCTATTATCTTTTCAGCAGGGGTGCAGGAGGAGGCTGAAACCGGTCTTGACTTGTTCTTCATCGTCCTTCTTCTTGCTGGCAAAGTTCGTAGCAAATGTCTCTCGTTCTTGATGCCAGAAAAGTTCAACGAAAAATGTCACAGTTCACTTCTGCCAGCCTTTTCACAGCCTAGATCATTTATCCACTCCGGGCAAGATTAGTTGTTCTTTCTCCCACTGCTCAGACAATTTCCGAACAGTTCTTTATTGTTAGAGTACTATGTGCATCCAGCTTTTCCCGCTCTGGTTTAGGACACATGTACTCTATCAGCCTTAGTACTTATGTGCGTCCAGCTTGTCCTGCTCTGGCTCCTGACACATGTACTTTTATAAGCGCACCGAGGAGCCGTGAGTCTTGAATTGTCCGACTTGCACAATTCTCACACTTCTCTCCTCTACGCCCCTGGCTCCTACTCCGTCCGTGAGTGGAACCAAAGGCAAAAAGAAAAGCACCAAAGATCTGTGGATCACTTTGCCTGTCGAGGCCGCAAATTATACCGATTCACTCCTGGTATTGTATGATCCGTGAATAGTGCCGTTGCATTTCCAGTATTAGGCTCAGAGTCAGCCTGTGGCACAATGATGGGTAGCGATGAGCGCCGTGGCAATAATGTAGTTTCTTTCTTTGGCTTTGGTGCATTTGCAGAAACTGGTGGGCGCCAAAGGGGTACACGTGTTGTTTCTGCTCGCGTTTGCCATGCAGGGTTTGTGTCGCTCGGCAGTGATGTTGTTTCTGTTGAGCACCGTTGGGGCACTTTTTGCCCTTTTCCCTTACTGGCAGCCTCCTCAGGCTCTGTTTCCAGTTTCACTTCTCGCTTGCGCTTTGTTTCAACTTTCACTTCTCGCTCAGGCTGATGCTGTGGCATTGGACTGGCAACAGTTTCTTTAGTTTCCGAGACCGTTTCCTTTCTCTGGTCGTCGGAAGTTTTCAGCGGTCCTGGGAATCTTTTTGCATGTGTTGCATGGATCCATGCCTTCCGTCCGTCTACTCGGATGGCCGTTTGCGTCGCCAACAGTACTTGGTAGGGGCCGCGCCACCTGGGTGCTAATGCTGTCTTCCGTTCGAAATCTTTAATCAAGACCCAGCTTCCAGGCTCCAGCGAGTGCCCCGGTCCGGTATATCGCACTGGTAACGCCTCCTGCACCTGCTGATGAATCAAACGCAACTTTTGTATTAAAAGCCCACAGTACGTGCTTAACATAGGATGCTCGACCTCACATAATCTTTTGGGCTGCGGTGCGCACCATACATTTGCTGGTCTCCCCATTATAATCTCATAGGGGGAGAGCCCAGTCTTAGCCTGCACAGACGTGCGCATACACAACAGCGCTAGGGGTAATGCATCCACCCAACTCAACTTGCTCCCAGCGCAGATTTTAGCTATCTTTGACTTCAAGATTCCGTTATGTCTCTCCACAAGCCCGGCAGATCTGGGATGCCTGGAACTGTGGAATCTCTTCTCTATCTGCAGACCTGCACAGATCTGTAGCACTACTGCACCCACAAAGTGGGGGCCGTTGTCTGACCACAGGACACGGGGCAACCCAAACCGGGAGAAATACTCTTTTAACATTACTTTTGCTGTGGACATGGCAGTACAGTCTTTTAAAGGATATGCCTCCACCCACTTGCTGAATGCACAAATTACCACTAAAACATATTTGTAGTTCTGGCACCTTTCCATTTCTATGAAATCAAAATGGACCACCTCAAATGGCATAGAGGGTGGGCCGAAACTACCTGCTGGAGTCATGGTTCCCTTCCCTACATTGTGTTGCAGGCACGTAATACAATTCTGCACTAGTCCTTCTGCATTCTTTTTTATGTGCTCATTCTTCCATACTGTGGATAAATGCTGTACCATCTTCTTCGCGCAAATGTGGGTAGGGCTATGCGCCATTATAACCATTGCAGTCACGTAACAATTTGGCAACATCCAGTTCTTTGTTTCCTTGTCCACCCAACATCCTTCCAAATCTAACTCAGCAGAGCCCTCAGCCCACCCCTGAATCTCTTCGGTCGTGGCCTCAGCCTGCATTTCTTTGACTGTGGCAACTCCATTCTCTATCATACAAGGTACTTCCTCAGTCTGTACTGTCATCATTTTATTCCCCAAATCTGTGGCTGTTTGCTTCGCAATCCCGTCTGCAAATGCGTTTCCCTTTCTCACTCTACATGTTACTTTCTTATGCGCCTCGCACTTCACTATAGCTAGGCGCTTTGGAAACATGAGTGCAGACAATCGCACAATGAAAGGGCCATGCTGAATCCTGGCCCCATGTGATGTCAAGAAACCCCTCTCAGCCCAAAGTCGGCCAAAGTTGTGAACCACGCCAAAGGCGTACTGGCTGTCAGTATAAATATTCACGTTCAAATTCTCAGAGAGTTCACAGGCTCGGGTCAGTGCTATTATTTCTGCGGCTTGCGCCGAATTGTAGGGCTTTCTACAACACTCTTTAGGGTAGTAATTGCATATGCGGCCGTTGATGTGCCATCAGGTAATTTAAAACAACAGCCATCACAAAATAACTCCCCATCTGGCTCTTTCTGTGGGATATCGCGCAAATCAATCCTTCCCTTTGTTTCTTCTTCAGTGATCATTAAACAATCATGGGATGGTGATTCGTTGTCACCAATTTCTGCTATGGGCAGTGGCATTAATTCTGCAGGATTCAATGTGCTACACCTCATAATTTGGATGTGGGGTGCAAACAAGATGAGCTCATATCTTGTCAGTCTAGCTGAGGTGAAGTGTTGCGTCTGTGTCCTATTTAATAGAACGTCTATAGCATGTGGCACCATCAGAATTAAAGTGTGCCCCAATACCATTCCTTCCGTTTGTTTCACTGACGCAGCAGCCGGTGCGACAGATCGCAAACATTGTGAAACTGCGCACGCTACAGGGTTCAACGCGCAAGAAAAATAGCCGCACGGCCTATTTCGTCCACCTTGTTCCTGTGTCAAAACTGCCAATGCACATCCTTATGGGTGTGAATGTGAATGATCGACCTCCTAGAGTGAACGCGAACAGATATCTACTGCTTTTATCCACTGGAATGCTAAAGAATGCGTTCTTCAAATCAACTACACTAAAGTATTCTGCAGTGGCCGGTATCATTGTCAGTATTGTTGTGACATCTGGGACCAAAGGGAATTGTGGGTCTACCACTTTGTTTAATGCGCGCAGATCAATTATGAAACGATAGGGTACCTCATTGCCTCCTTTCTTGTAAACTGGAAGAATCGTGCTGTTGCATGTGCTACCTGCAATTTCCTCAACCACCCCCAATCTCACCAGGTCAGTAACAATGCTTTTCCATCCCTTCTCACCTTCAACAGAAATATTATACTGGGGAATTCGTGGAAGTGTGACACCTTCTTTCAAAGTTATTTTTGCTGGCTCTATTTTCAAGCATCCTACATCGTTATCATGAATTGCCCACAGACAGGTTGGTACTCTACTTAGCTCTTCTGGCAACTCTTTTGACATAAATTCCGTCACCGGTGCATCGTGAGGCCACATCGTGAGGAACACCCCGTCTGCCGTACAATGTATGACTGCCCCAAATTTTCTCAACAAATTTAATCCTAGCAAGTTCTCTCCACAATTTTCTGTCAAAAGAAATGGACACTTTTCCGTAAATGGTCCTATTGTAATTGGGACAGCTTCGGACATGGGGTTAATTACTGGTGTACCTGCGAACCCTACAGAAACATTCTTCTGCCCCGACAGTGGTATCTCCGGAACCAAGTGGTGGTCTATCGAGCACTTCTGTGCCCCTGTATCTACAAGGAAACGGTGCTCCTTATTCCCGACTCTCATTTCTACGTAGGGTCCTCTCTGATTCACGGGAATAGACACTGGTTCCGACTCCTGCCGTGGGCTGTCCTATCGCGAAAATAACACATCGTCCGATGTGTAGTCACCGCTACTGCTATAATATGTGTTTGGTTGTGTATCAAAAATATTCCCATTTCCCCCTCGATGTCCTCCACTCTGATCATTTCTCTGTTGGCCCTGCCCGCCCTGATTTTGGTTCGAAACACTTTGGTTCAATGCCTGGTTCTGTTGCGCTTGGTTTTGACCCTAGGATTGGGTTTGAGTACCTCCATTGGTATATCCCTGCTGCTGCTGCATGTTATTTCTGCTTGGGCCGTTTGACTCCTGATGTCCTCTGAGGCCTTTTCTGACCAAACCCACCTCTATTCTGTAGGTGCGGGCATTGCGCTCGCCAGTGTCCTTCCTCCTTAAAATATGCACATTGATTTAATCCCAATGACACCCCATGCATATTATTCAAATTTCCTCTGCCTTGTGCGTTTCCTCTACCTCTATTGTATCCAATGACCTGCTGCAGTAACAACCCTACTATCGTTTGCATCGCTTCTTTTCTCATCTCCAATGGGTACCCATTACATATCTCACTTACTTCCTTTACTGACGTTCTTTTGTTCAACATCCATTGCATTGTTTCCCCTACCCATACCTGCAATCTTTGTTTATCACCTATTTGTCCCGGTACCGGCAAATGCTTTGTACCACCTGGAAAAACTCTCGGCCATGATTTTTTCATATTCAACCTTGACGCCTCCTTCCTACCTTTCTTAATAAACTCTCTACTATACTCAGGTGTAGCAAACATCTCAGCATATCTGTCTTCCATTTCATTTTTTACTTCAATGAGTTTGTGCACATGTTTTCTTACATCCTCATCTCTTTGCTCACTGCGTGCTAACTTATTCAAATCTAACAATCGCTGTGGCGGTAAATTCCCGAGTATCTTTTTCCATTCTCCCACCAAAATGTCCCCCATGCATTCCAACACTGCCTGTCTCTTGTTGCTTCTTCGGTACCCATACAATGAGGCCAATGCTGCCGTCTCATCATTTCTTTCTATGTACATTTCTGCCTCTTGTCGTAATTCAATCTTTCTTTCTTTGCTGATCGCGCTTCGAGTTACCCGTCCAAATCCTGTTCCTTCAGCCCCGCCTCTCGCCTCCCCGGTCTCAATTTCGACTTCGGGAGGGGCGGATGGTGCTGAATCTGTCTCTGGAGCGGGAGCTGCGGATGAGACAAGTGACACAGGTGGCATCTGTGAAGGGCCTTCCTGGATGCTGGGAAATTGTGTGTCCGCGGTCTGCACTGGTGGGAGTGCTTGCGCTGTGGGCGGGGTTTGGGTTAACGCTTGCGTGAGGGGAAGTGCTTGGGCTATGGGAGGGGGCATGAGAGCTACTGGTTGGGCCTGCGCAGTCACTGCTGGCGTGTTTGGTTTAGATTCTGGTTTTGGGCCTCGAACCGTGTTAGTTAACAAATGTTCCATTAATTCGTCTGCTATGTGTAGTTCCCGCTGCGGGTATATTCTTTCTATGTTCATCTGGTCACGAATCCCTTCCCGCCTTAGAATTGTTGTCCACTCCTCCTCTTCCTTCTCTTCTGCTACCTCAAGCTTCATTTTGTGCCTACGCGCATGCTTCTCTCTACTCCTAAGTCGGAGCATTGCTTCCCTCCTCCAATCTTTGACAGTCTCAAAAGCTGCAGGATGCGCTTTCTTTATAATTAGCACCCTTTCTAGGTTATCTATCCTCCCAATCTCAAAACTACCATTAATCGGCCACTGATGGTCGGGTTGCTTTCTAGTTTGCCAATGCCAAATTTCACAAAATATTATCGCACCCACACCATATTTTGCATACATATCATAAGCCGGCGTTCCCCCAGGCGGTGCACTTTGGCCATATTCCAAGGACTGTCTACCGCAGCTGAAAAGCCCCGCTAAAGTGGACAGTACTCCAGGCATGTTTCTTTAAACTTCCCCTTTGGTTAGCTAACTTTTACCTGGACGTTTGAATTTGCAAAATCAACACTCTACCAAAAATCAGGTTTCTCTTTGAATCGGGGAATGACTCACCTGATAAAACAAGTCGCCTGTTCTAACGCAACCTCTCCCAACGTCGTGTCTGCGCTTTTCTGGCTTCTGCCTCATCTCGGGACCCTCGCCTCCTTTGCCCTCTGGCCCGGTACGTCGATCAGGGATCAGATGTGTGCAGATCTTCGGAAGGAATCTCTCCTCACTTCTACAGGGCGCCCCGTACACTTCTTGATCCCGGCTCCACCGTCCCGTCCTCGCCGTTCTTCCGCCTTTACTCCGTTACAAAGTATACGATGGGGCAAGTGGGGGAGGGTCCCTATTCGGGCGCCATCTTGAAAGGGGCCCCTAGGGGTCCCTTGTGCTATGGAAATAAGGCAATAACCATACACGAAAAGATGCGCCAGACACGAGGTTCAAATTCCCAATGCTAGGGTTTATTGCAAGCAAAAAATGGTATCAATTGGCCAATTCTGATCTCACGCCCCGCGACGTGAGTTTCCTAGACCTCGAGGGACGCAAGAGAGCGAATTACGTACATCAGTTACATATATACAAAATGCATATCATACAATCGGCAATGTCATGTTTAACACCCCTCTTTATTAAGTTGCTTTGAACTCGGGATGACGATGGACATATCCGACGAGTATGATGATTATGACACTTTCGATGTCTATTCTAGTAACAATGTGCAATTAGAAAGTGCGGAGGCATCTTTTAGTTGTTGAACAGAACACGGTGGTTCTGTTCTTGGGAGCAAGCTGCACACGGGGGAAGAGATACATTCCAAGTATTGCTATCTATGAGGTACTATTTGTGTCCTGGGAGCCGACACGTACTAAAGGGTTTTGCGAAGGGGGGCCGTAGGAAGAGCATAATTCAAGCCTTTACCTGTTTTATTCTAACATATTCTACCATCGTACGAGACTGGCTGGCAGCTGTAAAGTGATTAGATGCCCTGCAGCTCTCTCCCAAGGCTACAGAGAGGGAGCGTGGGCATTCCTCTCTGGGCTACTCATGAGGAGTTTCAACAAACTCTTCAGTCCCGCGACCTTGTCCTTTCATATTCAGACAACAACATTAACAGTTGAGCAGAGAAAGCAGAATCCACCAGAATTGCAAGCTGCAAAGCAGTTTTTAGACAGGAAGCAATGAGCAATGGTTAACAAGCAAAATGGCGATTCTTGCTACATTTAAAATAGACGCTCGTTGGTCAAGAATAGCAGTTCATATTTCTATAATTCGGTGCATAAGACGGTTGGCCCACGGCCATCAAGTTACGTCTATCATTCAAATGAAGGGTATTCATTTTTCCAGATGGACACCTCCTCAGACAAAAGAGGGAGACATCTGAAACACAAGCTAAGGCAAATGAAGGCCAGAATCCTTTGCAATCTTTGTTGCGTTCAACATGGATTGAACACCGACCATGAAATGAATGTGTTTCTATGAAGTACACTTCACACCTGATACACCTAATAGATTGTGCCATGGTTAGTTCCCATTTGAGGCTTCCATTTTTTAATAATTCTTATATCTTTTTTCTTAATAGTATACATGTGCTATTGGCTTTTGTCACGGGTCATTATACCCTCACTCCCAACTTTCTCATTGGTATTAACAGCTTATAAGCAGGAGATTTGGGAACGTTATGCCATAACTTCCAAGCCCTTCACCTTCGCCTAACTTTTCCAATGCTTATTTTGTTCATGTGAATAGGTAAGAAACCTTTCCTTTCAACTCAGCACCCATCTAGCATGGAAACCCTCTTAATACTTTGAATCTGTGAGGCGGCAGTTGCAATCCCATTATATGCTTTTTATAGGGTATTGCACTGAATCCAGCTCAAACCATGATCTACTTATCATTCAAGAAACCTCTTTAAGGGATTTACCCCGTTACGTTTTTTGGTAAGTTCACATTAGCAATTCACCATTGCATGATTGCTGAGTCTGCCATCCTCACCATGAATCTTACTCTGTTACATTCTTGATCCTGAACTCCTGTACAGGGTCCACCATCAAGTATTCCACGGACTCGAGTTCCTATATAGGGACCACCAACTAGCTTCCTACGTTTTTGGGACTCACCATGGCACACCCCAGGAAATTGACACAATTGCACTGACTTTATTACCTTGGACTGTGCATGTAGCACGCTTGATGGATCTCACCAAGGATTGTGCAGTATTTAATACATATTACTACAATATATATGTCTTATTGCTCATTACACCTCCTTCATTTCCCCGAATTGGTTCCTGCCCCGGTCTGATCACCTTGGAACCTGATTTGGATTTGAGTATGTATACCCTTACTGTTAAATTGTCTCAAATATAAATGGATTTATGCCAATGTTGACTCAATGCTAAAATGACTCAATGCCTATTTTGGGTATTTGTAACCCAACCATTTGACTGTTTATTTTGAATGTTGTGCACTTTTCCACTGTTATTCTATTTCTATATTCATGTGTATGGATTACATGTGTATATATTTATATGTTATGTCACAAATGAACACCCCGTGATCATTATTAACAGCCTTGAAAACGACCTTATTGGTCGAAACAGGTGTCGGCTGTGACCACAATAAAACACTTTCTATTTAATTGGACTTTGCTCATTAAAGGATATTAGAACTCTCAACTTACTACTAAGGATATATCCGTTTGAATACCGAGTCCACTGCGCAGTACAGCTGCACAAACTTTATTTGATGTCATTGACTGCTGGAAGAACCCGGGGGACCTTCCTGTACAGTTTCTGCCGCACTGGACTACCAATATCTTTGGGAAATTGAGTGCACCTCAACTTGTCACTCCCCATTTTTGTATTTATACAGGAGGACTGGTTTGTCCCAAATCTGCAAGAGGCTTTAACTACCATGGTTATTAATTGCACCACATGTCAGACATACAGTACTGGGCATACTCTAAGAACTATTCGAGGTACCATGTCCCACCCTAATGGGCCATTACGCAAACTGTAAAGAGATTATGTGGACATGGGGGAAAGGTGTGACGGGTCTCGTTATTTAATAGTGGTTTTATGTCCCTTCTCATGGTGGGTGGAGGCTGGTCCTTGTGCATATCCTTATGCAAAATGTGCTGGCAGGATCTTCGTCAGAGAAGTTTTTCCTTGATGGGGCGTGTGCAAAATATTAAGGTCTGACACACACTTTTTTAATGAGCTCTTCAAAGAGATCACAGCATTATTGGGTAATAAGCATTGGATGTGTACAATTTACCACCCCAGGTCAACTTGGTTGTGGAAAGGATAAATGGTCTTCTAAAGAGCAAATTATCCAAGCTTTGCACCACGTTGAAGAAAAATTGGGTGCACTGCTTGCCCCTTCCTCTGTTTAGCATGCGCACGCAGCACTGTAAGGATCACCATTTATCGCCCCACAAGGTGGTAACAGGACAGCGCATGCATACGCGCCTGTCTCCAATCAGAAGAGCATCTGATGCATCAATTCTAGGGGAAGAGTTTGGAAGTTATTCTTCATGCCCTAACGAAAGTCATAAAATGTATCTCTCAACAGATTGCACCACCGATAACCGAAGAGTTGAGCAGCGAAGCACCAGATTTGCCAGCTATATCATCCACTCTTCTGCTTTTCCCTGGTGTTTTTGTTTTCATAAAGAACTTTGTCCACTGGTGGAGCAAGGCTAGATATAACAGCCTCTTTGAGGTCATCTATGCTACTCCTCTTGCATTGAAAGTTTGTGAACTGTGGTATTGGGTGCATCTATCCGATGTTCGCAAATCGCGCCAGGCCAAACCCCCTTTGAAAGCTCAGTAAAATATTACCAGTGCACATTCAGTACCACACTTATATGTTCTCCTCCTGGCATTGTTCCTAAAGAAGCACGGGTGTTAAGACGGATTTCTGAACTCTGTCCTGGTGGCGCAGAAGTTCAGAAGGCCAACCTAATTACTTGGAACAGGGTAACCTCTGGACGAGCCAGACCAATCAAGGTAGCGATTGCGGCGGTCAAGACTGGTCTCAAGAGGGGTGAGGGTGACTGAAAGCCCGCAATGAGCACACAAAGCAAGAACACTTACAAACTACTCCAAACAGTTGTTATATTAAAAATATATACACATTTATTTCAAGGGCTTTAAAACAATGACCGTAGCGAGAAAATCACAATATAATGATAGTAAACCAACACATACCATATCAACACAATATATATACAAATACAACAAGTCTCAAGCGTTATATGCACGAAATGTGTAGTCCACCTAAAAGGGAGGGAAAACAGGCAGTGCACAATAATGCTTAGACCCAGTTCGCCTTCAGAGGCACCTAACTAGATGGAAGTCCGAGCCCTGCGAAGAGTGGAGCCTTGTGCTCAAAAGTACCTGCACGTGCTTGTGCCAACGGGCAAAAGGAGAAGCTCTTCGAGGGAAATCAGGCAGTTCAGTTTAGTGCACAAAAGAAGAAGAACACGTTCTGCGACTCAAGCGCAGCCTCCACAGTGGG
Organism: Ambystoma mexicanum; assembly: GCF_040938575.1. Classification (NCBI taxonomy): domain Eukaryota; kingdom Metazoa; phylum Chordata; class Amphibia; order Caudata; family Ambystomatidae; genus Ambystoma; species Ambystoma mexicanum. Next base: position 463,185,880 of record NC_090929.1, read on the forward strand.
CAGAAGCAGAGCGCGAGTACGGAAAAGGGTGCTGTTTGACACAGAGGGGAAAAGCAGTGGGCTCCTGCAGGAGGGCGACCAAATCCTAGCTATGCTACTCACCGGTCCCCGATGCAAGCAGACCCAGGCTTCTCTGTGTCAGTTTCAGCAGCTGGCAGGTTCAGAAGAGCAGGGAACGCCTCGTCGTCGTGTTGAGTAAAAAGACGTGCCAATCGAAGAAACCCGCACAGTTTGTTACCACAGCAGGGCAACGGAGCGGCCGTGTGTATCTGAGCCAAATGTACACTACTCACTTTAGACCTGGGAACGCCAAGTGTACGAAGCGTGTGAGAGTGACAAGGACTCGAAATACTACACAACCTGGCGGCGGTTACAGAGCAAGACTCCCGTTTAAGCTGGTCAGTCAGCTGGATGGCCCAGAGACGCTTCCGAAGGCTTACTGGCAGGAGATGGTGAACATGCCGAGAATAGCTGTTCCCGCTATTCCACGGGTCGAAGTACCAGTACAGGCCTTCTGGTTCGATCAAAGGTGAAAAGGGTTTCACAAGGCGACAAGTCCTTCAGCGGGTCACCAGCGATTCCTCGGTCCAGCCTCTTGGTTGCAGGATACTTGGCTCCTGTATTCCTTCGTTCGTGAGAACTCAGGAGATCGACATGGTAGTGGTGTTTCCAGCCCCCTCTTATCCATGGTTCCCTTCGCGCAAAAACAGAGGGGACCCAATGGGAGATCCGCTCATCAACACTCACATCATTCGTGGACCAATCACGGACCACGGTGGTCCCAGGCATTCACACCACCCTAGACTCTCTGGCACCCAGGATGTGTATTGGGACCAGACATCCCAGCCCACATCCTGGAGGCACACACAAGACATGTAGAATCCCGCGAAAGCATCTGTGTTTCGCGGGAAAGTACATGCCCAAATAAGGAAGCCCCCGGGTCGGCTCGATCTGGGGAAGGTGAAGGGAGCAAGACGGTCAGCGGACAGGACAAAGGAGCCTCATGGTCTGGCCATTTTGGGAGCCAGGCCACCATTTAGGGTTAAGCGCGAGAAACGCGCTTAGAACGCCAAAAGGAGCTCAAAACACAAGAAACGATCGCTGCCACCATTCCCGTCCCTGAATCACTTGCACCGATCAGATACAATCCTAAACGAGTATCTAGGGCCTGTAGAAGGCTAGAGACCCAAGAGAGCTGTAACTTAGCTTACAGTGCCCTCTTGTGTCATGTTGCACGAAAGCCGCAACATGATAAAAGAAACTACGGGAAACAGCGTGCCCCGGTACTGACTTTCTTAAGGGCATGTCAGTTTCCCCATAAGAAAGGAGCGAAAGCCCAGAGGAGTGCGGCAGAAGGCTGCACTTCTCTGGCAAAGTCAAGAACAAGGTGAAAAACAACAGCAAAAAGTTTAGGGGTTGCCGCATGGAAGGAAAATTACCTACAATTACGAAATCTTTCCTAACAACGGGGGACTGCAGATGCACGGTTCATGTCCTTTTTGTATGTTCTTGTTTTTCTTTTTGAAAGTACTAAAATGAAACTACCTCAGTGACACCTTAAAACACTGCTATACACTATTTGCACAAAGAACTCTCTCTCCCTCTCTGTCTCTCTCTCTCTCTCTCTCTCTCTCGATCTTTCCCCCCTCCCTCTCTTCCTCTCTCCTTTTTGTAATGGAAGTACACAGGTCCAACAACTCCATCTATTAAAAGCACAATTATCATGTTCAAGAATATTCTCCGGTAGCAGTGTTTTCTTCCACCTATATATGTGTTATTTACTGTGTAACTGGTCTTTTTGCTATCTCTATGTTAGGATTAAGCATTTATTAAGGATGTACTTTTTCTATGGGGTAGTCATTTAAAAGGGGGAAATAAGACATGCAAATTTCACAAATCACTCATTAACTAATGGTCCCTTTTGGTCTTCAACATACCACACTGCTGTAAATGTATCTGTTTTAAACAAAACAAGGGAAGTTAATTCTACTGTGGCCGCGCTCCATGATACACAGCCTAATGCACCTGTTAATGATAGACGTGTCACCCACCAGCGCATAAGGAAGCTTACAAATTTACAGATGTCATTTTTTCCTGTGCTTTCTGACTTACTTGCAAATAATAGTTTCTCTCCTACTGCCTCACATTTTAGTATTCCAAAACATTTTAAAAGACAAATTAGAAGGGTTACGTACTATCAGTACAGAGTACTTGGGTTAGATACAATACACAATGTGCACCATCCAGAGTTAAGTAATAGTTGGTATGCAGACTTGAGCTTGAGTGGGGAAAAAGAAGGTTAATGGGAGCTGTTATGTTTGCTCCCTGATACCACACGTGCCGGGAGCCCCCAAGGTACTAATGCCACAGGAAACTCCAATTCTGGAGGCTCAATGTTTACTCCATCTGACATTGTGCAGGCTGCAAATCACTTCCAGACTCAAAGTAGTGAATCCTGATCAACTGCAATGTGCCCAAAAACCCCAAGAGTGTGCAGTATTTGCAAAGACCGTACCTAAAATTGGAAGAAGTAAAGTTTGTGGCACGTAGATGGCAAGAAACCACAATGAGCCGCATGGCGAGAGGATTCAGAGAAGAAGTGATAAAAAAGGTGATTAGCGTATGCAGCGAATACAGGAATGAGCAAGTGGCGAAACTCAAATGGATTGGGGCAATGGAGAAACCAGTGAAGGTGCAAAAACAGGAAGAATATGAACTATGTTTCTGCAACGAAGGGAGCATCTTTGTGGGGGCCAATAGGAGGGCCAAAAGACATTATATATTCCAGATCGCAAAAAAGGGACAGCAGCAGTGATGGACAACTACTGGGTGTGTGGCCAGCAGCCATTTCTGCACCTCCCGCCATAATAGAGGGGCATCGGCTCAATGGCTTTGTTGCACTTGGCACTCCTGGTGGTCCCTGAAGAACATTTGATAGTGGGACCAGGCACCTTATCATGCTATCACAGCTGCCTACATTCCAGATCTTGCCACAGAAGGAGAAAAAGAAGAAATTGTGGAGAGAAGGTTGAATTATCTGTCTCAAGATTCCTCACACTAACTGAAAGAAATACCAGACAAATATTGACTATACAGCAAAGAAGATTTTTTTTTGCATCATTACTATTACCAGGAGTACAGACTGCTGCGAATGCCAAATGGTTCCAGATCGTGCATTGGGAAGTGATCCAGCTGACCAATGAAACAGAACAAGGCCTCAATGCGATCAAGATGGAAATGCGCGCAATCAGGCTGATGACGCTGCAAAATCGTTACGTGCTAGACATCCTCACAGCCATGGAAGGAGGGCTCTGTAAATAAATTGGTCTTTCTACACGTCCTCCGCACCCACATGCAAACAGAAGCTGGCATAAAAGAGACTCATTGGTTTGACAACCTTTTATCGTGGGCACGATCCTGGATGGTGGCTATCGTGAAGATGCTGGTTTCTATGATTTTTTTCATGTTGGTGATATTGTGCACCTACCAGCGGGAGCTTTGATGCTGCACCAAAGCAGTGCCTAGCAGCGCAATGATGATGGTCTCAATTGGGGTACAGGAGGCACCTTGTGGTAGTGATGACCCAGCAAGCCATGCATGGTTGCTATAGAGCAACGCCTTCAACCCCCAGGCACCACTACAGCTCCCTGACCAGACCCTGAAAATGACATAGAACACTGGGTAGATCTTGCAAGGGATGGAGAGTGCATATACATGACATGTACTACCGAGCAATATGCAGTCAGGGGAGTGTTTAAAGTCTGTATGTAGAGCATGGGTACCAAAGGATGAGTCAGCACGATTCTCGGAAGCAGAAAGATTGGATAACAAAAGAAGGATAAAACAAGACAAGAAGTTTACAAGGGAGTTTGTTAATGTAGTATTAATAAATGGGGGAATGTTGGGAAGAAGGGATGTTCGTCCCAGACCTCCAATCGCTTTTGAATGCGGCAGAGGGCCGGGAATGTGCAGCAGGGGCTCGGGGAGATTACAGGGGACTGGGGGGTGTCTCCAGGGGCTGTAGTGCGGGGAGAGTGGTATATGCATTAGCTTTAAAATACAGTGAGAATGTAGATGCCATTTTTGGATATTAGCAGCCATACTGGAATGGAGGCTTAGCTTCGCACTACAGCCAGAATCGCTGCCTAAACCACACATGGACATGATCGCGTGCACGTGAGAATAGAGAATAAAGTGTAGCATGGGCACCGGTGAGAAAGGCCAGAGCTGCAGAGGTTCATAAACCTTTCATTGTCTCATGTTGCCAGCATTTGTATCCCAGAATGAATGTGCCCTGCAAGGCCACGAGGGGGTTGAGAGCTCTCTGCGAAAAGTGATCCCACGAGAAGGAGGGCACGAGCCTCTGACCTTTCCTGTCACAGTTCTAAATAATAGCACCCAGAGGCCCCCATCCCAAGACCTTCAGCATTTCAAGTGACCAGCCAGTCCCAGACCCGACCATAAAACTGTTAAACCCCTAATCGATCAGAAAAGATCAGAAAGCAGGGACCAGTTGCCTTCACCATAGGTCATGTTATTTGTGCTGCGAGGTGCCGGGAGGGATAAAACAGCGTAGCTAAAATGAGGATGGAAAGCTTTGGATGGGCGCTGATGTGTCTAGAATCAAGTTAGTATGTGTGATGATATGACCTTGACGTATCCTATTAGCCCTTGTCTGCAGTACCAGGTGCAGATTAGGTTAGAGATAGACATTGTATTGTTTTTCTTCACATAATTGCCCATTACTTGTATCACTGTATCTGATGATGCGCAAGAAGCAGCCCATGTGGAAGAAGATGGATGGACGGGGCTGGGACCAATGGCCTGTCATCCTGTATGGAGCAGGTAGCCTATGTATAGGGTCGTGCCAACCAGCCATTTGGATTTGTAACTTATGCAATTTACATCACTGTTGACACTGTGTGCCTTTAAAAAGTGTTGCTCGTACTAACTTTCACAGAACGTTCCGTGGCAGCAGAGTGTTTTGCTGGCGCAATTTCCATTTTTGTGGAAATAAAATTTGTTCTCCTTGCAAAAGGTGTACTGGGCCTTTTTCCCTAGCGGGTTGCATTATTTTTGGTCTGAGCGTTGAGGGGTTTCTCTACAAGTTCTAAAATTAACAGATAGGTTAACTCTCTTTCAGTTTCACAAGCATAGCCGTTATATCCTTTAGCTCTGACTGAATGTGTCTGATGATATCATGCCCTGGTGTCATTGAAAGAAGGTTCTCTGAGTGAGTGGAATGTTAATTTGTGTAGATTTGAAGGTGTGAGTTCCAGCCCAGGCAGTTAGAAGGATGTAGCCCGGGTGGTGGGAGCCAGTGGACTCATCAACATCTCTTGCTTGACTTAATACTCTATACTCCTATCCTTCACTGTTACCTGAACTGGCATGCCTGCAGACTTGAATAAAGGAACCTACAACCTCATGCGCTGCTCCAACAAGTGTACCTTTTAACAATAACATAATGTATTAACAACTGTACAACAGTACTAACTTTAGATACATTATTTGATTATAAAGAAGAACACTTAGCAAGCACTGAATTTTTTCTTGTTACATAAGTTCTGTGGACAACCCGCATTTACAAACTTGACAACCTCTACCTACATGCTTAAATAAGTTATTTTAGTGACGATTAAAAAGAGAATACACTTTGAAAGATGACTCCCGTGGCAGTGGCATCAAACAACAGTAAGTACAGAGGGTTGTTATAGTTCATATTAGAGGTATACCAAACCTTCCAGGGTGGTGTGCAAAGAAGAAGAGTGTGAAAGTAGTAAACATCCAGAAACATAACAGTGAGACCCATTTTATCTGGAGACACACGGAATATATACACTTTGTATTAATACACAAGTAAGTTGCCTATTATGCGTGACTCGTCATGCAACATCAACAGCCAATCTTATTCCACGGGTCACATCACAAACAGTAGATGTGATAACTTAAATGTATCTTCCCCTTCAAAAATGAAGAAGACCTTTTTTTAAAACGAATAGTTACTTTTTTTAATATAAAATTGAAGTCTAAGTACGTTGGGTATGCAAACTTTGATGTTTCACCTATCAGCATACATAAAACTAGCATTGACACTAAAAATGCAATCAAACCATAGGAGGAGGCCCACAGTACTCAAAATCCTCCCATTCCAATTATTATCTCCTCCCAACCCAGACCACAGCTATCAGTAGTGGAATTGCCTAAAGGGCAGGAGGCAGTCAATCTCCCCCAACCCTCCCATTCGTCTTACAACCTCTATGCAGACCTCACTTAACACTCACAATAGGTGCACCACCCCCACCCCTAACACTGTGCTTAAAGCAGCAGACACACATCATGTAAACAAACCTCGTCCATCTCAGCAAGAGACTGAAAGCCGCAACCAGCCTTCCTTACACTCCCTGCACAGGTCCCTCTATTACAGAAACCAGAATATAAGACATTCCCTTCTCCTACAGGGTTATGCCATCCCATCAGTCACCACCTTTGACGTTATAATAATATTTAGGCGATTTATATTAGGTGTCACTATTATTTTTACACACTCACGATACTCAATTGTTTGACCGCGTTAGGATGAAGGGCTATGTCAACTCGAACCCGGGTATCACACCAATTTCACATGCCATCTAATTCACAAGGTAAGTGTGCTGTGCTTGAGCTCTGCAACATGCAGTTGGCACAGTGTGGACCCGGCGCCTGCATGATAGCATGCACAGGAGGAAAAGGCGCTGATGAGCTCTGGTTCCTGGTACTTGTGTCATGGCATACCAGGGAGAGGCTATCTGGTTGAGCCTGAAGTACCTATAACTGTAGAGGTTGTGGGAGGGGGAAGGAAGGACAGGGGATGTGTGGGGGGTGGGGAGGGAATTGTGTAATAAATCATAATGGTCATCTATTTCCAGGGTAAGCAGGCATGATATGTGGTATTAGTGGCTATAGAGGCATTTTGGTGCAGCCAGTCTAGTCATTTCTTAGTTTAGCTTGACTTTTTTTTTAACTGGGCATCTCTGATAAAGCAGTCTTGCTAAGTTTAATTACCTGGCTAGGTGACATTTGGGTGCTGCCAGTCTTGCTGTTTCATACTGTGGCATTGTATAATTGTCTGGGCATCTGTGATAAAACAACCATGATAAGTGTTACTGCTTCGAATGGCATTTTGGTCTAACCAGTCTAGGTATGTATAAACATGGCCTGGGATGCTTTACTGTAATATGTTATTACGTGTCGAGACTGGTCTATATTGTTCTGCCAGTTGGACATGTTTTCATTGTGGCATGGCA